>NC_083869.1:132420000-133620000 GCF_032452875.1 Bos javanicus | reverse complement strand
AAAGGAAACGCGGCTGAACTCTGAGATGACATTTTTAAAACCGCTTATTCAGCCACAAATCATATATCACACAGTGCACGAAATACCTCTGACTGAAATTTATACTAGCGTGTAAATGACTTTATAACACGTACTTATCATCTTGGACCTAGAAGGAAACTTGGTGTTCCAGTTCTCAAATGCAGGCGCTGCGCATGGAATCGCCTGGAAAACTTTTAAAAATATTAATGCCCATACTGCATTTCAGAACAGTTAAGTCAGAATTCATGGCACTGAGATCCAGGCATCCATGTGTTTGAAATTCCCCAGGGATTCTAATGTGTAGCCAGGTTTCAGCAGTGTTCTAGAAAAACCTTCCCAATACAGGAGTCACAGTTATTTATTCCACAGACACGTAGGAAGCACCTATTCAGTGCCCCAAATCAGAACAGTCTCAATCTCTCCTACCACGGCTGTTTGTTCTCGAGCCTTTTTTGGGGAGATTCTTCCAGTGATGGGGAGCCCACTCCTCGCAAGGCAGATCTGTTCCCAAGAGCTGGTTTTTAGGGAGTATGTCGGGAGGGAAGATGAGTTGGAAAGAGGAAACGAAGACATGTGGGGTCCTACTGTGCGCCAGCAGTGGTGTGAGCTACTTCACAGGCACCGTTTCATTGAAATCTCACCACAGCATGGCCGAGGGGAACCTGGGGCTCCGGGAAATGAAGGGACTGACCCCACAACTCAGCCTGTGGCTGGGGAGGCCAGACCCACACCACAGAGTGTCTCTTGTTTAAGGGAGACGGGGGCTGGTGGGCAGGGTGGGGTGGGGTGCGGCGGGGTGGGCACAGGCTAGGCTCTAAGTCCAGGTGTCTGGAAAGACCTTCCAGGTCTCCCATCAACTTCTTCTTTTAAAATATGTTTGTTTATTTGGCTGTGCTGGGTCTTAATTGCAGCCCGTGGGATCTTACGTCCCTTCCAGGAACTGAACCCCCATCCCCTGCATTGGAAGGCAGACTCGTAACCACTGGACCGCCAGGGAAGTCCCTCCCACCACATCCCAGACACGTTCTCTGCCCCCGTTTTCCTTCCCTCTTATCCTTCAGGGCTGGGAGAGTATGGCAAACTCATTTGTCCAAAGTATTGGGGACCCAGGTCACAACCTGCAGCAGGGTAAATTTACACAGAAAGGCACCCAAGCTGGGCAGGGCGATGCTCAGTGTAAAGGAACGACTCTCTAACGCGATTCAGTGAGATCCTGCTGGGTGGAGAGACACACTCAGGCATGGTGCCCCCGAATCACAGCCCAGAGGCGACAGCCCGCCTTCCCTAACCCCCAAATGGGCACATCCGTGCAGCAAGAGCCACCGGGCCCTGCTCCCTGTGCCGTTGCCGAACGCCACGTGCCTTCCCCGCTGTATTTCCAGCCCTCACGGCAGCCCTGCGAACTCGGGAGCTTTGCGCTTGCTTTACTAATAGCAGCAAGGCACAGGCAAGCCTGTCCCCAGAGCCTGCGTTCCTGCTCACTTATATCCACGTTGTTCAGTCTGCAGGCTGTCACCCACTCGTGGGGTGTGCAATCAGTGCAGTGGATCCTGAGCACAACTTTTTAATAGAATAAGGTGGAAGAGAGCTTAAAAAAAAAAAAAAAAAAGCAGTTCACACAGTCATGGAAGGCTGCTGTCATAAAGCTGTGGCTTCAGGCGGGTATGTGTGCGTGTTGTTGGAAAATGGGGATGAAAATACATTTCTCACAGTGAGTTTAATCGAAATGTTCAAAAGTCATTGCCTCACACTGTTGTCTCCTGGCTGCTGCTGGAAAGTGGCTTCCTTTCTTCCTGGGAGGACTGATCGCATAGGGTACTCCTCCAGGACACTCAGAGCAAGAGAGGGGGCAAGAAGCCGCCGTCGCCCTCCACCAGGAGCTCATCCCGTTCAGATGTTCCAGGCTGGTTTTCCAGAACCCCCACCTCCCAGCTGATCCCGGAGGCCAGCCCCAGGGGAAGGAGGCTACACGGCAGGCTGAGGGATGAAGGTCACACACCAGGAAGACTTCCACGAGAGAGTGCTGGAGTCCACAGGAGCAGAGCGAGAGGCGTGACGATACAGCCTGCATCCCGGAAGTCGTTTTTAAAATTTCTTTCTTTTATTTTTTTTAACCCGTCCTTGAAGGTGAAATGATGAATGAAGCCGTAAAAGGAAAGATGACGTGTCCGTGGCTCCTTTTTCAATGGCACGTGGACAGAGAACGCAAGCAGACCACGTGATCCATCGAACCAAAACCCACTGTTGTTCTGCACGCTTACTGGTACTTTGCTGCTGCCGATTGTTAATTACTGTCAGGTAACACTTGGGAGATTAATGGACCTCTCAGTCGAAACAATAAAGGCTATTAAACTCACCTGGCAGAAAGCTGAGAGCAAGCTTTGCTGTGCTGCTCTTCCTGCCGCTGGGTGATCCTACATCTCAGCCCTCTGTCTCCTCGGTCCTACTCACAACTATTCAAGAGAGAATCCTGTGAGTACGTAGGAGGTCCTTTTTTAAATTAATTTATTTATTTTGGGGTTCTGCTGGGTTTTTGGCTGCATGGTCTTTTCTCCAGTTGCGGTAAGCGGGGGCTTCTCATGGCAATAGTGTCTCTTGCTGGGGAACGTGGGCTCCAGGGCTCGTGGGCTTCAGTAGCTGCGGTTTATGGGCTCAGTAGATACAGTCCCGGGGCTCTAGAGCACAGGCTCAATACTTGTGGCTCAAGGGCTTGGTTGGTCCATGGCCTGCAGGATCCTCCCGGACCACGGACCGAACCCGTGTCTCCTACACTGGCAGGCGGATTCCTTACCCGTGAGCCGCCAGGGAAGCCCCCTGGTGGGCCTGCAAAGCAGAGGCTGGTTTTCCATCTAGAGCAGCTCGGCCGCTGTTTTCTGCAGGCAGACGAGGTGAATGATGGGGTCTCGGAAATCCCTGCATTGGGCGATTCTTCAACCTCGTGGTTTGGGCAGAGGGCTGTGGCAGGCTGTGAGTGTGTGGGAGGAGGTGCGGGCGGGAAAGGGCACTGATCGTGGGAGACAGAGCAGAGCCACGGTGGCAAGTCTCCTTGGGCAGCCCAGCTCACCTCTTACCTCCTGAAGCAACAGGCGTTCCCAGGAAGAACCCTGGAGTGGGATTTAGGAGGCCCAGCTCAGCCAACAAAAACCCGAAAGCAAATCACACCCGTGAGCCTCACTTTCCTCATCTGTAAAATGGAATAATGGCCTGGATCAGCAGAGTCCAATAGAAATACAATGGGAGTCATAAGTGTTGTAGCAGCCACATAAAAAAGTAAAAATGAATAAGTGAAATTAGTTTCAATAATGTTGTTTAACCTAACATACCCGAAACATCTTCAACCTGTATTCAATATAAAAAAGTATTAAGGAGGGAATTCGCTGGTGGTTCAGTGATTAGGACTCTGAGCTTCTACCGCAGGGCGCTCAGGTTCCATGCCTGGTCGGGAAACTAAGAGCCAGCATGCTGCAAGGTGAGGCCAGAAAAGGCAATAAGGAGATTTCACATTCTTTGTGCTCAGCCTTTGGAAGCTATGCCTTTGTGTATTTCACCCTCACAGCAGATCTCCACTTAGCCCAGCTATATCCAGGGCTCAACAGCCCCATGGTTAGTGGCTACCATGGTGGACAGCTTAGATATAGATAAGCTCTAGGGTCTCCTCTAAACCTATGTGGCTGGAGTAAAGGACCCGGCTAGGTTCCTTATACATTTGCCCGCTGTTGAGCCTCAGGGCCCTGGCTGGTCCCAGTGGCAGAAAACCATTCAAGTTACACACTTATGGGGTTACTTCAAGGGGCAATAAAATGGGTCATTGATTCTGGAATGACACAGACCTGGCTTACTCAGCTGTGTGCTCTGAGGCACCTCTTTGAGCCTCAGTTTTGCCATCTATAAAATGGAATAATAATAATAGCTAACATCATATAGCACACCATGAGCCAGGCATTGTTGTTCTAAGACCATTATGTGTATTAACTTCTCATTCAAGAGTCTAGCAGGCAGCATCCCCATTTTGTAGGAGAAGAGCTGGGGTACAGGGAGGTTAAGTAACTTGCCCAAGGTCACATAGCGAGTGTGTAGAACTGCTAGGATTCAAACCTGGACCGCCTGGCTCCAGCGGCCCTACGCTGAACCCCACATCCACACTCCTGGTCCCCCCAGGAAGCGGTGAAGATGAAGCGAAAGACTGCCCTGAAAGAGATGGCCACGGCACTGGAACCAGTAAGTGTGTGCTAAACTGTTGCCGCCGCCCTTACCTGGAGAAGAGCCCCTGGGCGGCCTCCAGACGCCTGGGACACAGCTGGCTCATGACCAGCTAGGAGGCAGCCCCCTCTAAGCTTTCCTCGTGCCACTCCCAGCCAGAGGTTGAGAGGGGAATTCGGCTGGGAAGGCATCTTCCTGATAGCTCAGGTGCGGAGGCCTCTGAAGGTGGATGATTCAGGGTCAGAAGCGCCTGGGGCTTGTGGATGGTGGGTGGGCTGTGGCGGGATGGCCCCAGTGAGAAAGGCAGCCCCGCTGGTTTCAAGGGACAAGCGAGGAGCCCCTGGGTGCCTGTCTGGGTTCTACGGCGAGCTTCAGAGGGTGGGGGATGAGAGCAACCTGGAGAAGAGGCGCAGAGGTCAAAGGGCCGTCACCTTGCAAGTGCCCTGTTGGCCATGGCAGTCTCCCAGGCCTGGGAACAAGAGATAGCTGCACAGGAAGATCCTTTCAGTTAGAGCGCTGTGTAGCTGAACTTGGCCTCTGATTTAAACTTCAGTTCAGTTCAGTTCAGTCGCTCAGTCATGTCTGACTCTTTGCAGCACGCCAGGCTTCTCTGTCCATCACCAACTCCCAGAGCTGGCTCAAACTCATGTCCATTGAGTGGGCGATGCCATCCAACCATCTCATCCTCTGTCATCCCCTTCTCCTCTTGCCCTCAATCTTTCCCAGCATCAGGGTCTTTTCAAACAAGTCAGCTCTTCGCATCAGATGGCCAAAGTATTGGAGTTTCAGCTTCAGCATCAGTCCTTCCAGTGAAAACTCCGGACTGATCTCCTTTAGGATGGACTGGTTGGATCTCCTTGCAGTCCAAGGGACTCTCAAGAGTCTTTACAACACCTCAGTTCAAAAGCATCACATCAATGAAGAGGTCAAAATCTCTGGCAGCAAGTGAGGCTGGATACAAGTGCTCTGCACCTTCTCTCAACCTCTTGCAGGGCTGGTCCCTCTCACCGGCTGGCCCGGCCCTGGCCCAAGGGGGCTCACCTCCATCACTTGGAGTAGAAAGGAGAAAGCCTGTCACTCCCAGCATTCCCAGCTCCAAGTCCTGGGATTCACTCTGATTGGTCCTGCTTTGGTCACATGTTCACCTCTGAGCCAATCCCTGTGGCCAGAGAAACAGAACGCACCAATTGGCTTAGTTTGAATCACGGGCTCCAGTCCTTGGTCCCTGCTCTGGTAAGAGAAATGGGAAAGGGGAGATGGATGCTTGGGGAAGCAGAGAGCAAGTCTCTATTCCCTCAGGCTCTGGTTCCATTTCTGCCGCTGCCTGGTCATGTGACCTGGGCCATCCATTCCCCTTTATAGGCTCAGTGGACTACAGTAAATGATTTAAAATCTTGACTTCATTTTTTTTTTTTTTTTAACTTTTTTTCAAACTCTTACATGGAAGTGCACTGTGTGAGTCAGGCCAACCGGACAGTCTGTCCTGGAGGTGGGGGAAGGGCGAGGCCCCTCGGCCTCCAGGCCCCCTTCCTTGCCCTGTGGGGGCCCCAGGATTCCCACTGTCCCCGCCACCCTGGCAGCCCACAGCCACCTGAGTCAGCATGAGCCCTGCACCTCTCTTGCACACCATCCAGGGAACCCTGGACACGGCGAGGTGGCAGCCGCAGGGTCTCAGTGTCCAAAGGGGAGGCTAGGGATTTGTGAACCCCACTCCCACCAAGGCCCAGCCCCTCAGCACCCTCAGCTGTTTCAGAAAGTCCCTGCCCCTGACCATGACCTCACCCTGACAAGGAAATGGTGGGCGTGGGACGGTACAGGCAGAGACTTTATCTCTGTGGGCGGCTGGGCCGGGAGCCAGGCTGGGGGAGAGAGGGTGACAGCTGTGAACAGAGCCACCTTTGACTCCAGAGGACAATGCCCTCCCAGTGTCCCCATAACCCCTTCCTGGTCCCCAGAGCAGGTTAGGTCAATACTGAGTTGTTTCAAGATGATCATAAAGAGTGACAGCCAAGCTCCTCTCCTACCCTGGCAATTCGCAGTGCCTAAAATTCTTTCCTGCTCTTTGGCTCAATTTTTTTTGTTGTTTAAAAAATGCATTGGGGGGTTGCACCACATCTTGAAGCAAATAGGACCTTTGATCTTCATTGCAGCCTGAGGGATCTGTAGTTGCAGCATGTGGGATCTTGTTCCTCGACCAGAGATCGAACCCGGGCCCCTGCACTGGGAGTGTGGAGTCCACCGGGAAGTCCCAGCTCAACTGTTTTTGACAACAGCCACAAGAGGCAGCGAGACAAGGGTTAGGTCCCATTGTGTGAGCTGACATTGACTGAGCCCCTGTTAAAATGTTAGTCACTCAGTCGTGTCCGACTCTTTGTGACCCCATGGACTGCAGCCCCCCGGGCTGCTCTGTCCACAGGATTCTCCAGGCAAGAATACTAAAGTGGGGCGCCATTCCCTTCTCCAAGAGATCTTCCCGACCCAGGGATCAAACCCAGGTCTTCTGCATTACAGGCGGATTCTTTACCATCTGAGCCACCAGGGAGCCCCTGCCCTGCGCTAAATACCTTGTCAACTCATGTCACCCTCAGTACTGAGAGGAGGCAGGCAGGAGGTTCCCTGTCTCCGAAGAGAACCCTGCAGAGACTTGGGTAGGTGAGCCCAAGCCACTCAGCTGGACATGGCGAAGCTTCCTCCTGAACCCGTGTCTTCAACTCAAACCATACGAGGAGCAGTTGACGCAACCACAGCTGCTGTTTCTGTGGAAGAATAGACTGTCACCTTCGGCAAGTCCTCAAAGGACAGAATAGGAGAGAAGGAGTGCGTGGGAATTCTGAGGACAGAGCGATGCCAACACCGGGATGCTGCAGGGACACAGATGCTGACTGGACCTGAGAAAGAACACGGTGACACCCAGAGCTGAGACCAAGGGGAGGGCAGCCTGGTGACGCCGCGTGCGGGCGGAGGCTGGATGGCACCGTGTACCTGGGGTTCCCACACTGCTGGGGGCTGGGCAAACACGGTCCCAATGCTGGAGTTAGAAGTTTTATGTATTTCACTAGCAGACCCCCTGTCTCCGGCCTCAGCCCTCCCCACCCACTCTCCAGAGAACATCCCTCCGCTGTCTTCACCAAACTACCCGAAACTTAGCCGCATACAACCGCCACCTTATTACGCTCAGAGTCTTGTTGGTCAAGAGTGGACAGAGCCCATCGGGGATGCCCTGACCCCGCTCTGTGATGTTTGGGGCCTCAGCTGGGAAAACTCAATGCTGGGTGCCCCTGTGGGTGGGGCTGGAACCATCTGGAGAGGTCTTCGCTCACATGCCTGGTTGCTGATGCGGGCCATCAGCAGGACCTCAGCAGGGCTGTTGGCTGGACCACTTACCCAGGGTCTCTCCAAGCAGATGAGTTTGGGCTTCCTCCCAGCATGGCAGGCAGGTTCAAAGAACAAATATCCTGAGAGAGCAAGGTGGCAAAGCATTTTTATGAACTGACTTTGGAGATCACAGAGTGTCATCCACAAAGCTCCACCGTGTACGTAGGAAGCCCCTCCCAGGCCCAAGGAAGCAGACAGAGACCCCAGCACTGGAGGGGAGGAATGTCAAATCACGTTGAAAGAAGAGCAAGCGAGATTGGAGAGCATGCTATAGCCGTCTTCGGAAAAAAGAAAAAAATCCGCGACACAGGCCCCTTCGGATGGGGTTCCAGCCCTCAGCCTGGGTGATGGGGTCCCACTTACGCCTCACTGGTCTCTGCACACGCACTTCCTTGGGACTAGAAAACTCATCCACCCATCCCAATCCACGCCCCCCTTTGCCTGGCCCAGCCCTACTTGCCCTCCACGGCTCAGCAGGGACACCACCTCCTCCCAGGAAGCCTGCCCTGAACCCTGCCCCCACCGCAGCCGAGATGGGGCCCCCTTTCGACCACAGCCACATGTGACCTGCTGGGCGCAGCAGCTTCTCTACTCTGCGATCTCTAATAAGAGGGTGGACCCCACGAGGGCATGAATGGTGTTCACCACATGTCTACCACTATCTCCCCAGCACTGGGCCAAATTCCAGCCCCTTTCTGGGTCCTGCTGATGGACAGCCCACAGCCACTTCCCCCGGGAAGCCTTCCTGGGTTGTCCACGTGTGAGGTGTGTCTCCGGCTCTCCCGCAGGCCCCACTGCAGGCGTGTGGGAAGGCTGGGATGAAAGCCCGGCGCTCCGCCCCTGTTCCCAAGCCAGAGCTTGTTATTGCAGTAAAAGAGGCAGCAAATTACCAGACGGGCTGGGAGCTGTAATGATTAAAACAGCGTATTGTTCTTGGGGCTGCTAATTGCATACCTGAGAAATGAGGCCTGCTCAGCCGTGGTGCCAGGCCCAGCCTGGCAGGGAGCCAGACACAGCCAGGCGACAGGGCAGAAGGGGGTGTCCCAGGAGCAGCACGTCCCCAAAGGGAGTGGCTGAGCAGCCTCATTGGGGGGCCCCACTGAAAATACAGATTTCCAGGCCCTGGCTCAGACCCACTAACGCTGTGTCTGGGGGGGCAGGCCCAGGACCATGGATTCTTGACAAGCTCCCAAGGTGATTCTGAAGGTCCAAGCCTGGGTTTCTGACTGCCCCACCCCAGAGCCAGATGGAGGCCCGCCTCACTGGCCCAGTTCACCTGGAGAATGAGGCAAGGCTGAGAGAGTGGCTGCGGGGGAGGGCATGGAGAGGGCGGTTTCCCCGGGAGCTCGGGTCAGATCTCTTCCACATGAGCTGAGGGACCCGGGGAGGGTCAGCTCGCCCCTCTGAGCACAGGCTGATTTTCCCGGAAGCCAAGGGAGCGTAGGCTCGCAGAGCCCCCCGAGAATCCAAGAGGGAGTTCACCAGGGGGTCCACCCAGCTGGCGTGTGTTGGGCCATTTACAGAAGTAAGATGCTTTGGTCTTCTTAGAGTCTCTCCAAATTGAGTACGCTTCGGGCTCGCTTAGAATTGCAAGAGCCATCACAGGGTGCTTCGGGGATGGAAGGGGCAGATGTAGATCAAGCTGCAGCCCAGAGCCGGCCACCATGCGCTCAGGGAGAGAGCGCCTCCGCGTCCTCACCCGTGAGAGGGCCGTGGGGCTGCGGCTCCCTCCTGACGCCGTGCAAGCGTCCGATGGGTGAATACAGACGAAGCGCCCAGCTCAGCCCCTGGAGCAAGGCAAGCGCTCCGCACGCCTGGCCAGGCGTGACCCGCCGACGAGCAACCGTGGGACCCAGCGAGTGTGTGAGCAAGCGAGCAGGCCAACTCACGAGGGACACGTGATGCGTGTGGAACCCTGTTCCCCGGAAACGCACAAAGACGCCGAGACCCCCTTTCGCCAAGCCAGTCTAAGAACCGGCCTGCCAAGGGGCAGGGGGCTGGGCTCAGCGACCCAGATTTCCTGTAGGTCAGGACAGGAGCGACAGAAAAGCCTGGACCTTGGGTCAGTGGTTTCTGGGAAGACACCTGGATCAGAGGAGGCTGGAAGGCTAGAATAGGAGGAGGGCTGGGGGCCGGAGTTTCATCCAGGGCAACCCCGCTCCCGTACTCCCGGTTCTACCAGCAATCATGAATGACATTTTCATGGAGGACTTCCTGGAGGAGGCGACTTTTGAGGGAGAGAAGTGACAGGGAAGGGCAGAAAGAAGTGCCAGCCAGGAGACGCGGGACGCCCAAGTGTCATCAGTGTCGCTGTGGACATTAGGTGAGCACATCCTGTGTCAGGAGTTGCCCAAGCGCTGAGCCCAGATGGTCTCATGTGGGGAGTTCTTGTCTTCTGTTTATTTGCTTTAAATCCCATGGATGGAGGAGCTTGGTGGGCTGCAGTCCATGGGGTCGCTAAGAGTCGGACACGACTGAGCGACTTAACTTTGACTTTTCACTTTCATTCATTGGAGGAGGAGATGGCAACCCACTCCAGTGTTCTTGCCTGGAGAATCCCATGGACAGAGGAGCCTGGCGGGCTGCCGTCTATGGGGTCGCATAGAGTCGGACACGACTGTGGCAACTTAGCAGCAGCAGCAGCATACTAATAGTTTTAAAGCTTTGAAACAATGTCAAACTTGTAGAAGATTTGCCCATGTAATACTAAGATCTTGTTTTCTGGCTCCTTTGGAAAGTAAGCTGCTGACCTGATACCACATCAGCCCAAGCTCACTGGCGTCTACTTTCTACCAGGACGTCTCCCTACACAGCCACGGCAAAACCATCGATCAGGAAGTTAGCTTCCGAAACGCTGTATCTTCTGCTCACCAGGCCCCGTGCTGGGTCGTCAACGGTCCTGGCGATGCCCTTTGCAGCCAAAGCACCCAGTTCACAGACCTGAGTCGTCAGTTTTCTCATTCTGGACGAGTTACTCACGCTCCCTTTCACAGCCCTGACATCGTTCAAGATTTCAGGTCAGCTAGTTTGTAGAGTTTGGGTTTGGCTGCTGTTTGCTCACGGCTGGGTGCATCTGTGCCAGGCCTCTCCCAGGTGGCACCTGCTTGGTTTTGAATTTGTTCCATCATGACACGTCCCCGTGTCAGCTGGGGTCCCTTGACGGAGGTGGTATCTGCCTGGTTTCCACCGTCGAGCGAGTCTTCCCCGCTTTGTGATTAAGGAGTATTTTGTGAGGAGATGCTGTGAGACTGGGTCCCTATCACCAAAGTGTCCAATTATTCACTTATTTATAGCAGGGTGGACTCATGTTTCCTATTGCATTCAGCCGTTTGGCCTAATCCATGCTTATGCTAATGCTCAAATTGCCCCAGAGCTGGCCAGCGGTTACCCCTCGAGTGGGTCCCAGGGCATTTGGGCACATGGCCACCGTTGTTTGAGTGGTTCCTTCACTGCTGGCACCACAAGCTGTTGCAGCTTCATCGCGTACTTTCCTCACCTGGAATCAGCCATGTCGCTAAGGAATCCGGGTTCCTTTAGTGGAGAGTGGTACACGGACGCCAGCTTGTGGGTGCGAACGTGCTCATCGCAACTGGGCGGCAGAGCGGGGGGCAGGGGCAGGAAACACCTCTATTCACACACACAGGTACACTGCAGGGTAGGCGCATAACGCACACTTCCGCATCTGTAGCTCTAGCTCTCTCTCATACTGAAAGCTGTGTGTACCCACCGATCCCTCAGCTCCCAGCGCGATGCCCCAGGATTCGTTTTCACGTTCTCCCTTTCCATGTCTGTACTCCCTTCTCTGCTGTGCAAGCCTGGGCTTCCCTGATCCTGAGCACATCTGCCAGGTCGCTGAACCACCTTGTGTGTGGGCTGTCTCCCACTCCCCCACCCCCCACGGGATGCCCTCCTCGGCCCCTCACTCGCCCGACTCCGGCGCCCCTCGCCTGGCCACCTTCCACATTCTGGGGGGCTCTGACAGCCCACTGCCCCCTCGCGGATGACCGTGTTGCCCTCTTGGGCTCTGGTACCCACACGAGGCCACCCTTCCGCGGGGCAGCCTTACGCCCTTGCCCAGCTCTGACTGTCTGTCCTCCGGGACACTGCTGCCCCGTGGACACTCACCTCACCCAAGGAGGCAGCCAAGCCCAGGTTCAAACCCGGGCTGTCTGACAGACTCTCATCTCTTCGTCGCTGGTTCTCTAAACAGGCCCAGGAAGGAGCACACTTTGTCTCCCGCCTGAATTTGCCCAACTCCAGGGAGCTGAGGGAGCGTGCAGCCTCAGGCAGGACTGGTTCTGCTGGGCGGGGAGGACGGGGACCCCACCGGCCACCCCCCAACCCTGCAGGGCTATACATCAGCCCCTCTGCTCCTGAAGCACCAGGCGCTCCGGTCTGCCCAGGGGGGCGTTCAGGAATTGGGAGTGACCGGCCTGCCCGAGGCAGATACTCACAACAGCTCACCATTCTCTCAGCACTTGACAGTTTACAGAAGACCTTGACAATCTGCTGAGTCTTCAGCATGGCCCTGCGAGGTAGAGATCCTTAAACCCATCTTACAGTCAGTGAAACTGAGGCTCAGGCTGGGGAAGAGAGTCGACTGACGCCCGTATCAGACGCCAGGGGTGTCAGAATCAGAGCTGCACTCAGGCCCGATCCTCTGCCTCCCTGCCCCACCCTGCCTCAGCCCCCACCGCCCCGCTTTCCTCTTCGGGAAATGGCTCAGCGCAGAAGGTCCCCCGCCGCCCCCAGCCCGGGCTGCTCCTGAGGACCCCGCAGGGCCTGGCTCGGGTCACAGGCAGCAGGGCTGGGCACTCCCACGTCTGTCTCTCGGAGCCACGGTCCGGGGCAGACACTATGGGCAGCTGCGGTGCCAACGACGGGGCACGCTGTGCCCACACCCTCCCTTCCTGGGAACCCGGCCACCCACTCGCTTTCACGGGCACCAGCATGCTCGGGGTGGTCTGCACCGTGCGGGGTCAGTACTCATCTGCCACGTTGTCCCCAGTGAATCCCACGGGCGCCCCGGACGGCCAGTGCCCTAGATGTGCCAGTCCAGCCCAGTCGGGGGACAAACACGGGGTCAGCAGGCGTGGGGCCAGGGCCCCCTGCCCCCACCGTGCGGGCGGCTCCCTGCAGGCGCTCGGGACTGTGCTCAGCCCTGTTGCAGGCAGGCCAGCCGGGCAGGCAGGTGGCACAGTCATTAGCAGGCACGTGTCCGGGGCCCAGAGCCGCCGCGTGGGAGCCCCAGGGAGTCTGGGCCACTCCTCCAGGGCCCGGGAGGGGCACCTGCGTGACTCAGCCCTGAGCTGAGCTCAGCACGGAGCTGCTTCCCTGGCCCGCCAGGGTGCCACTCCCCACGGTGGGAACAGTCTCTGCTCCCCAGATTCCCCAGAAGGGGACCCGAGTCCCCGCACGGCCGTGGCCCCGGCTCCGTGACACCTGCTGGGGTGAGTGGACGAATGCCCGGCCAGTGGGCCTCCACCCACCCCAGTGAAGGAGCCCCCATACCCTTTCGTATGGATTCCAGGGGGCCACCCTCTCCCCCAGGATCAAGGAGAAAGTCATAGCCAGAAGAGGGGCCGTCAGAGCCCGGACCTGGACACTGCAAGCCTTCTCTGGCCCTGGGGAAGGCTGGGCCAGGCCAGATGCCTGCTGCCGGGTGCACGTCACCCAGGCATGGTGAGCCCACCGCAAGTGGGAGGGTCGCTGCAGGGCACCGGCCGGCTGGCCCCCAGCTCACAACGCTGCCTCAGCTCTCCTGTCTGTAAAATGGGGCGTTTCTTTTTTTTTCAAATGTAATGGTATTTTTGTCTTTCCAACTTCAACTGAATTTCTGCTTGGTTTTCATTGGGGTTTTGCCCTTTTTATTTGTGGGGGGCCGTTGTGCTGCACAGCATGTGGGGTCTTAGTTCTCCAACCAGGAATCAAGCTCCGGTCTCCCCCTGCAGTTGGAAGTGTGGCGTATTAGCCACTGGACGGCCAGGGGAGCCCCGAGCCCATTGATTCTGATAGTCTCTGCTCTGTTCTCCAAGGAGCTGTGGCCCGTTGGCGCAGGGCTGGACACACCAACCAGATGGGACCTCAGCTTCCACTGGGACTATGTCCCCAGACCTGGGGCTCCTCTTCATCTGTGGGGTGGGGGCAGATGGTTGAGGGCAGGGGCTGGCCTTTAGGGTCTGGGTGGAAAACAATCAGGTTGTGACCATGACTGACCCAGAGGAGCCTGGGAGCCCTCCGCACGGCTGTGCCCCAGTCTCCTTCCCTCGCCCTCGTGTTAAGCTCATTCAGCACCCGGACGGCATAGCCCCACCGAGCACAGGGCACTGGGCGTCCGCAGGCACAACAAACCCCTGGTTCCTGCAGCCTGTGAGCAGGCAGGAGCGAGTCCAGGCCCAGCAGATGGGGCTGGGGACAGAAACGAGCTGAGGGTTGTCCCAGTGTCCCTCAGGTGCCCGTCCTTGAAAGGGCAAGGCTGCCGGTGGCAAAGTCCTCCAGGTTGCCTAGTTCAGTGCCAGGGGTACAGGCAGAACAGGACTGTACGCCTGCCCCTGGGGGTCTCAAGGAGCCAGGGAGCTGATGCTTACAGAAGCGATGCCCGCCATGCCAGCACGGGCTGTGACCCAGGGATGGACACTCGGGGGACCAGCTGTGAACACACCATCCAGCGGATAAGTCCCGCGACTTCAGCGCACGACAGGTACCGCGGAGACAATGAAATGGGCAAGACGGTAGACAGCGATGCGGACGGTGTTGGAGAAATCCCGGGAAAGGCCCCTTGGGGTAGGTGGCACGGGATCCTAGGAGAATCTGAGGGAAGAGCGTTCTCCATGAGCAAAGGCCCTGGCTGGAAAGGGCCCGGCTCGTTGGGGGAGTCCAGGTAGGTGTGGGTTCAGCTGTTCCCTCACAGGTCACGCAGCCCCATGGCCTCCTGGGGGCACCTACCGCAGCCCCACCCTGGCCCCTAGGAGCACGCACACGGCAAATTCTCTGCTTCTTCCATCTCCTGAAACTCAGCTGTCCTTACCTCTGTGTTGAATGCAGAGTCACAGATGAGAATTTCTGCCTCGGGGAGACCAGACCCCAGGCCATCAGAAGAGGACCAGTGCCTGCCCCGGGGCAGGCTGGGAAAATCCCAAGAGACAGGGAGGGACCTGAGGGTCCCAGCCCACCTGTCTGCCTGGGCTCAGGTGCCCAGACACATGCCAGCCTCCACCTGGTGGGGCCCCACCCTGGCGGACCGAGCTTGCCCAACAAGAGATGAGGTCACTGCCTTCTGCCAGGGGGCTGGCTCTGGGGGGACAGATGGGGCAGCGGTCCTGGGGGTAGGGCGGGGTGGGTTTCCTGACTTCCACTGAAGGCAGGGTGCGAGGTGTCAGAGCTCCCAGGCCTGCCCGCCCTCCCCGCACCGGTCTGTGGACCCTGAGAGGCCATTTCTGGGGCCACATGCCTTCTGCCAAGACACCGGGAGCCTGGAAAGACTCCTGTTTTACCAGCGGGGCTTTCCTGGAGAGGGGCTGAGCTGGGAGGAGAGAGGAAGGGGGAGGAGGAGGGCCGTTTTGAGCAAGTTTTATGCCGGCTGGGTTGGCAGGCATGCTAGACAGAGATGTCACAGAGGAGACAGGACGGGGCGGGGGGTGCCGGGGGGCAGCTGAGCTGTCCTCACCCGGGAGGAGGCCTTGCATCAACCTTGGGAAGGGCTGGGGGTGCATTCACAGCCACCCAGGTCTCAGAGCGTCTAGGCTTCGGGCAGCACTTCCCTCCCGAGGGGCAAGCCCGAGGCTCCCTCTCACCCGGATTCCCCCACAAGGACTCCTCCTGCCCTGGCCTCACGCCTCTTCTCTGCTCTCCTGCCTGGAACCTTCTTCCCCGGCTGCCCCTGCCATGCAACCCCTGCCCACCAACTCGCAGTCTGTCTCTCTGGTTGTTAGGACTCAGCCCAGGCATCTCCTCCCATTGCCGTTGGCCCAGCCTCCTCTCCCTACCAGCCCGTGTCCGTCCTATCACCGGGTCCACCCTCCCATCCACTCGGGGGCTCGGGGCTGACCGTGCTCTTTCGGGGCCGACGTCAGGAGGGACATGACCCATGACTGTCCCCATCCCCCAGGCCTGGCACAGAGGAGGTGCTGAGAGGCCAAGGAGGGAACAGAAGCTGAGCAGCCGGCGGTCAGATGAACAGCATCGGCACTTGGACATGAGGGTCTGGCATGGTCCCAGGCTCAGCCTCGCGTGCTGGGAGGTTATTATGGGACCCTCATCCAGTCCATCGACCTGACTTCTGGTAACAGGACAGGAGCAGGTAGAGGAACCAGTTCAACAACACTTCAGTGAAACAGACGGATCCTGCTGAGGAACATTCTAGAAGACCACCGACCTGGGCTCTGCACAACCCCATTGCTGTGGGGAAAAGATGGGGGGTGGAGACCTCCTAGAATACAAAGACGACCGAAGAAAAAGGCAGCCGTCAGCCTCTGGAAGCCAGGGCCTGCCCTGCAAGGTCCTCGTATCACCGTGACCCAGGCCTCCACGTTCCCATCTGTAAATGGGTAGTGAGTGGCTGAGTGGGTGGAGGCATGTAAGGCTCAGAAGCGGGGAGCAGGAGGAGGGCTCGGGAGGGAGTGTGGGGGTGAGCCTGCTTGAGCTGGGCGGGGAGAGGGGCGGAAGGAGGCCCGCTGGGGGAGCGGGCCGCCTGCCACTCCGGGACCGTCCTCACGCCCACGTCATGTGGGGGGCTGGCCCGGGATCTGCTTCATCGCCCAGCTCCCTAATGGCTCTTGGGGAAGGAGGATTAAGGCCTGTCTAGGAGCTTCCAGGAGCACAGAGGGAAGGCCTGGTCTCGTCCAATCCTCCCACACAAGAGAGAGAGAGCCCAGCAGGGCCTGGGGCGTGCCCTGGTCCCACAGAGGTCCTGTCTGCCACAGCCAGGCCACCCGCCCCCTGCCCTGCACGCCCCCCACCTTCAGGCACCCCACACCGGCAGCATATCCGGGTCCCATCGCCCGCACGCCCGGCACCAGGCCTGGCCCCGGGCAGTGCCCCCGCTGGCTGTGAGAATGCCCGGGCCCTCAGGGGCTGGCCTCCACCCACCCCCCACAGCTGCCCCACCCCCTGGAGATTCTGCTCTGTCCACTCAGGAACCTGTCTCAAAGGCCACCTCCTCCAAGCAGCCCTCCCCTGATGCCGGGACACCACCCCTAACCGGAGGTGGCTTCTCCCTCTCTCAGGGCCCCACCTGTGCACGAGGACTCGGGCCTCTCTGCTCTCCTGGAGGCCTGGCTCGGACACGGCGCGGGGCCCGGTGGATGTGTCTGCTGACCCTGCTCTGTGACGGGCTTGGGGCAGCCCCAGAGCGGCCACGTGCTCTTCAGGGGCAGCGCTGTGCCATGGGCTTCATGGTCATAATCGTTTAATTCTGCTCTCGGGATGAGTGGTGCCTTTTTATGGATGAGGAGACCGAGGCCCAGGGCTGTGACGCTATCTTCCCCCAGGGGTGTTGAGAGGCGGGGCTGGGACGAGACCTTGCGTGGACAGAGGCCAAACTTCCCCATAGTTTCCGTTCCCCAGCTCCCAAGCCGGATAAGACAGGCAGAGAGAGCTGTCCTGGTTTGTGGCCTCGGGTCCTCACCTGTAAGTCCTGCGGGCCTTGCCTCACTCTCCATGAAGGCTGCCAAGGCCTTTGCTTCCCCAGCCTCCCTGCCCGGTTGCCCAGACTCTGAAAGCAGAGCCAGGAATGCCAAGAAAAGAGGATGAGTGTGGGACGGATTTGTGGGTCGGCAGAGGTGGCCCCGGCCGCGGGGCACAGGCAGGCCCGTGTTTGCAGTGACCGGACGCCGTGAGCCAGGGCTGGGGCCCTGGGGTGCCTGCTCTACCGCCTCCCCATGAACCCCTCGGACCCTGAGAAGCCTGAGAGCCCCTCTGTCCGCAGCCCTGCCCCACTCGAGGGCGGGCAGCCAGGCACAGCCAGGAGGGCCCTGAGAATCGCGCCTCAGAAGCCTCGATCCCACCTCGGGCAGGCACTTCTTAGAACTCACAGTTCTTTGGCAGATACGCTGAACTAGGCACTTTACAACCATGGTCACAAGTGTGACCTGCTCACGGTCTTTAAAGGGGCCTGACGACCGTGGGGAGAAGCTGCCTGCCAGGGACAGAGGCCACTGTTCGCTTGCTCAGTCGTGTCTGACTCTTTGTGACCCCATGAACCGCAGCACGCCAGGCCTCTCTGTCCTTCACCATCTCCCAGACGTTCCCAAACTCAAGTCCATTGACTCAGTGATGCCATCCAACCATCTTATCTCTGTCGTCCCCTTCTCCTCCTGCCCTCAATCTTTTCCAGCATCAGGGTCTTTACCGATGAGTCAGCTCTTTGCATCAAGTGGAAGTACTGGAGTTTCATCGTCAACATCAGTCCTTCCAGTGAACACCCAGGACTGATCCCCTTTAGGATGGACTGGTTGGATCTCCTTGCAGTCCAAGGGACTCTCAAGAGTCTTCTCCGACACCACAGTTCAAAAGCATCAGTTCTTCGGCACTCAGCTTTCTTTATAGTCCAACTCTCACATCCATACATGACGCCTTGACTAGACGGACCTTTGTCAGCAAATAGATGTCTCTGCTTTTTTACATGCTGTTTAGGTCGGTCATAACTTCCCTTCCAAGGAGAAAGCGTCTTTGAATTTCATGGCTGCAGTCACCATCTGCAGTGATTTTGGAGCCTGAGTAAATAAAATCTGTCAATGATTCCACTTTTTCCCCTCCTATTTACCATGAAGTGATGGGATCAGATGCCATGATCTTAGTTTTTTTAATATTGAGTTTTAAGAGGCAGAGGAGCCAGAATGAAAACCCATGATGGTCTGACTCCGAAGCCCCTAAAGTTCCCACCTGCTGTCCTGGCTTTAGAGTCGGAAATGACCTTTGGCATCCTCACGCTCCCATTCCCTGCCTCCACGTAGCATACCCGACCTCTTCCTGGATGTCTCCTGTGATGGGAGGCTACCTCCAAACAGCTCTTGTCATTGTAGGAGCCCTGCTGTGGAGGGAACCCACCCAGGTCTGTGAAAGCCTTTCTGGGGGTGACTCTACCAACTCGCACTTCCAGAGCCTCCCGAGCCTGGGGCTGCACAAGCACTCTCGTGGTTAACCCAAAGAGGCGTGTTCACCTCAGATGTGGAGAAACTGAGACCCAGAGAGCTAAAGGGCTTGGCCTGAGGTTGCACAGCCAGTTCTGAACCCAAGACTGACTCCAAGCCCTTCCCCCCAACCCTCCCCCCGCAGGCCCTCACCCCACTGCCACGCTGAGCAGCTTGGGGAGGGCCTTGGGCCAG
This sequence comes from Bos javanicus, assembly GCF_032452875.1. NCBI lineage: Eukaryota > Metazoa > Chordata > Mammalia > Artiodactyla > Bovidae > Bos > Bos javanicus. Next base: position 133,601,080 of record NC_083869.1, on the reverse strand, counting down.
CCCACAGGGTCTCTGCAGCCTCTTGTGATGGGGAAGCCACTGCAGACGCCCCAGAGCTGAGGCTGCTGGAGCCTGCCTCACCTGCGCACCACTGCAGGCTCCCCTTGGCCCCAGGAGTCCCCCAGACACGCCAGGCTCTTCCCAGCTTTCAGCCTGCTCCCTTGAAGCCCCTGCCATGGGTCATGTCTCTTCCATGGAAGTGGAGGGGGGCTTCCTTGTGATCAGGGCCTGAGTTTGCTTAAACTGTGTGTTCAACAACCACGTGAGCTAGGGTTGTCAGACACAGCAAAGAAAAATGCAGGCGGTGCAGTTAAATTTGAATTTCAGATAAATGATGAGCAATTTTTTTTTTTTCAGTATAACTATATCCCAAGTATGGCATGGGCTATCCTTAAACTAAAACAAACAAAACCTGTTCTGTGCAGTCACTGGGGGGCTATTTATTAAAAAAAAAAAATTTTGTGGTTTATCTGAAATTTAAATTTGGCTCAGCACCCAGAATTTCATTCGGCAACCCTAATCAGAACACCTGCCTTGGGTGAGGACTCCCATCGAGCCTGAATGTCCTCTTTGTAACAGAACTAACAATGCCCACCTCCTCAAGTCAGGAGAAGGGAAGTGACGGTCAGGTGTGGGCAGAGTCCCGAACGGCAGGGCTGAGAGCAGAGGAAGGGAAGGGTGAAGGGTAGAGGGGCCGCTACCTGGGGGCGGGGACCCCGAGTCCACGCCTGAGGCAGCCGGGCCCTTTCAGCTGCCGGGAGCAGGAGGGGAGGAGGCCCGGTGTCCGCACGGGGTGAAGGACCCACCACTTCCGGAGCCAGCAGAGGCACGGAGTGGTGCCGTTGGGCTGCGTGCAGGCACCCTGCTTCCGCGGCTGGGACCCCGGCCCCTGAACGAGCAGGCGGCTGCCCCCGGGAACGCGGGGCCAGGCCGGGGCCTCCAGCTGGGAGCAGGGCCCACCCAATCACATCCGTGCCCAGACCGGATGGGGAACGGGACCAGGTGACCGAGTGGGGCTCAGGCGGACTACATGGCAGCAGAACCCACTTACAGGCCAGGCAGCCTTGGGCAGGCGAGCTCGCCTCTCTGAGCCTCAGGTGCCTCATCTGGGAGGCAGGAAGTACACAGGAGCCCAGGAGTCAGGCCCGGCACAGTGCAGGGGCTCAGTAAACAAGTGTTGTTGCTCAGTCGTGTCCGAGTCTTTGCGACCCCATGGACTGCAGCACGCCAGGGCTCCCTGTCCATCACCAACTCCCGGAGTTCACTCAAACTCACGTCCATTGAGTCAGTGATGCCATCCAACCATCTCATCCTCTGTCATCCTCTTCTCCTCCCGCCTTCAATCTTTCCCAGCATCAGGGTCTTCTCAAATGAGTCAGTTCTTCGCATGAGGTGGCCAAAGTACTGCAGTTTCAGCTTCAGCATCAGTCCTTCCAATGAATATTCAGGACTGATCTCATTTAGGATGGACCAGTTGGATCTCTGTGCAGTCCAAGGGACTCTCAAGAGCCTTCTCCAGTCCCCAAGTATCTAAGCCCGTTAACAGTTTGACGGGGGGCAAGCAGCCCCCCTTGGAGGCTGGGGCAGGCAAGGGGACAGCTGGAGCTGGGTTAACAAGGTCCTCCTGGGGCAGAGACAGCGGAGGGACCGGACAGAGTCTCAAGAACAGCCACTCGAGGACTTCCCTCGTGGTCCAGAGGTTAAGACTGTGCTTCCAACACACGGGGTGTGGGTTCAATCCCTGGTTGGGGAACTGAGATCCCTGGCACCACGCAGGGTGGCCAAAAACCAAATAAAAACAGAGCAACTAGAGGGCCCAGTCTCCCCCGCCCTGCCAACGCCCAGGGTGCCTACCCCAGGGACAGCACTTCCCCTGGGCCCCTCACTGATGCCCCCGTAAACCCTGGGGTGGACTCTGGCCCCGTCCAGCAGCCCCCGTCAGGCTCTCTCAGCAGCAGGGACTGCAGCTCTCCTGCCCAGGGCACCCCAGCAACCACCCTCTCCCCTGAGAGGCTGGAAGCGTGGGGCCTGCTTTGGATGCGGAGGCTTGTGGGCACACGTGGGCAGTGCTCAGCAGGCACCACCCTCCAACCGCCACCCTCTCCCTGGAGAGCTGCCCCCTTTATCCTCTCTTCAGAGTCGGCCAGACCGTGGAAAGCCTTCACACACCCGGGGTGACCGCCTAAGTGCCTGACTCTGTCGGCCCGGAATACGGGAGAGGACAAGGACTGAGGCTGCGGGTCTCGGGCAGGCCTCCATCCCGTGTGCCCCACTGTCCTGGCGGAGGGGCCAGAGGGCACCTTCCCAGCTCTGAAGCCAGCAAAAGGGCACAGCTAAGCGGCAGAGGGCTCCGGCCTGGCCCATGCCACCAGGTACAGCCCTGGGCTCTGGAGGGCAGGGGGGCGCCCACATGCTGAGCCCCGGGGGAAGAGCCCTGCCGGCACATGCCTTGCCGGGAGATTCCAGGCTCGCGTGGGAGCAAAGGGGGCCAGCTGGCAGCACACAAGCCCACGCCAGGCTCTGAGGTCACGATCGGGCGGCAGACAAGGACGGGCAGGAAGGGAGCAGCCGGGCAAGGACCGCGAGCTGCAGAGACACAAGTGACCTGGAGCAGACAGCGATCACCGAAGCACGGGGCTGGCATGAGGGCAGATGGCACGTGCATGGCCACCCGTGTGCTGCTGAGCACCTGTCCTGGCGGCCAGGATGGTGGAGGGCTGGGTGGAGGGGCGGCAGGAGCCAGGCCACGTGGGGTCAGGGAGGAGGCAGGCTGAGGGCTGCAGGCAGAGGGACAGCAGAGGCCAGAGCCAGGCTGCAACTCAAAGCCAGACGGCAGAAGCAATCTCCCTTTCTGGCTGGCCCCAGTCCCCCCGGGCCCGCCCGGCCAAAGCAGCAGGATGCACCTGGGGCCAGGCTCCACCGGGGTTCGCTGCAAGACCAGCAGGACAGCTGTGACAACTCGGCGGGTCAGCGGGGAGCTGCACTGACCCGCCGCCCCGTGTCCACCGCCCCCGTGCTCACGGGGGTCTCAGCTCCACCGCTCGGACGGTCGGCATGGCCCTGGGCCCTCAGCATCCTGCACGGCACCCCGCACCAAGGGGACAGTCCAGACCGGAGGGCACATGGGCAAGCGAGGCAGACACGGGCTTGGAGTCCCACCCCCGCCTGCCCCGATTCCCAGCAGGCAGACCACTTCCTGGCCGTCTCCTCACCTGGGAGCGGGAAGAGGTGGATTGCCTGCCCCCACCCGTGAGGCTGACGCGAGAACGCCAATGGGAAGAGTCCTGGCGTCTCGGCCAATGGAACCGAGGGTGGGGGCAGACAGAGGGGCCTCGTGGCAGGGGGCACCTGACCCCCATACGGCCCCCCACAGAGCAGAGCACTGAACTCGGCAGGCCGGGGGCCAGGAAAGACGCAACCCAGCTGAAGAGCCCCGAGGCCTTAGCCGTTCGCTCTAGAAGAAGGGGCTGACACCCCGTCTCAGGCTTTATTGCTGAAGGTGGACTCCAGGGCCTTAAACACTGCAGCCATCAGGCAGGGCCAGCCTGGGGTCCTCTGACCCCCTCACTGGGGTCTCCTGTTGAGAAAGACAAGGACCCACGAAGCAGTCAGCCCAGAAAACGGCTCAGGACGGGAGGGGACCAGCTCCTCCGGTACCTCACGTCCTTCGCTGCCCTTGAGAGACGCAGGCTGGGGGAGCCGAGGTCTCACCCTCGGCCAGTCTCCACCCCGGCCCAGGCTCCGCCAGGGGCCCCACCTGGGACCCGTCACAGACCAGGACGGCCTCCGTGCCCGCCAGCCATCCGTGACTGAGGCGGCCGCTGGAAAGCACCCTGGGAAGAAAGCAGGAAAAGCTGTGACCATCAAACAAGGGGCTCGATGCCAACTGATGGCCTGGGCCAAGGTTCTGAGGCCTTTGCAAGAAGTGAAAAAATAAAGGGCAGAGAAAAAGAAACGAACATCTCATCAAGAGCTCTGGGGACCCCGGCTCTGCCGGCCCAAGGAACCAAGCCATGGCTGAGCTCCTGAAGGTGCTCTGTCAGCCTGTGGCCCTGAGGCATGGCCACGTGCACAGCTCAGCCTCCGATAGTGCCCGGCGCACAGGTCCAGTCTGTCTGTTCACCCCGCACCCTCCCCCGCGCTCCCGGGGGCGTGCTGGCCCAGATGTGGCTGCTCCAGCTCACTCCCTGCTAGGAGGTTACGTAAGAGCAGCTCCGCATAGCAGTGTGGACCCGGGAGGCCTCTCGGGACAGACCAGGGAGCAGGAGACGATGGACCTGCCAGAGGGAATGAAATCGCTGTGCTCGGGGTGAGAAGCGAGTGTTCTCAAGTGACCAAGGCCCGTCATCCACCTCCAAAGCCCGACGTATGTGGACCCCACCTGAGACGCGGAGTCTGTTAAAGCCAAAGTTCCACATACTGCAGATGAGTTCATCAGTGACAAGGACAGGCATTTCCTTACTACAGGGCAGCAAGTAAGCTGACGTGAACCGGGCAACCAGCCTACCCCGTGGAGACCGACACTGCATTTCAGGCGGGGAGAGTGTGGAGACTCCAGGGGGCAGAGCTGAGATGTGAATGAAGGGGCAGGTGCCCAGGGCCAAGCTGACACCGTTCCCACCCCCGGGCCCCACCGTGCACTCAGCACACACTCGTGCCCGCCTGCCAGGGCCTCCAGCCCGGCTCTTGCAACAAATCGCCTTTGTCTCCCTGGGGACACTCACGCCTGCCTGTGGTGTGTGGTCGGGGGCTCGGGCGGGGACTGAAGTCCTGGCTCTGGGAGTCCTCTGAAGACGCCTAGGTAAGCCTTCTGTCCCAAACGGTCTGGCCTGAGCGGGGAGCCACACAAAGCGGACATCGAGCCCGGGGAGGCAGGAGGCAGAGCGGCCCACAGGGAGCTGAAGGAGGCAGCCACTGCAAGCCCTCCCTCGCCGCAAGCCCGCGGTCACACTGGCCTTGCTCTGCGATCTGGGGAGAAGCTCACGGGAGCGCTGCTGCCTCGAGAGAGCGCTGCTGCCCACCGACGTGGGGAAGCAGGGCTCCCAGCCCCCGGAGGCAACTGCCACAGCGGTTCAGGACACGGCCTCAGAGGCACAGGCGTCCGCTGCAGCAGCAACCGGCCGGGGGCTTTAAGCGAGTGACGTGGGCTCACAGCGCCTTCCTGCAGGGCTGCTAGAAAAGGCTAGAAATAAACACACACACACACACACACACGCCTGGCAGAGACGGTGCTCATAAAGGGCGGCTCCTCATCACCCTGAGTCTGCCTCAGGCCTCTCCCAACGTGGCGACCCTGCAGAGACGTGGCCGAAGGGTTCTCAATTCGAATGCCATACACCCTCTGCTGCAGAAAGACCAGCGCCCGACTGTGCAGAGCCCACCTTCGGCCGGGGACTAGAAAATCACGTGTCTCTGGGCTTCAGCTCTTCAGGCCCAAACAACGGAAAGAGAAGCCAAGGCATTTATTTCAGGGACGATCACAGCCGTCAAACGAGGTGCCCCAACTTGCTGGCTGAGGACAGACAGGCTCCATTTGGAGCCAAGAAGAGGCCGCAAACGTGACGCACGCGGAGCTCCCTGCCGACGCCGGCAAGGGCCACGCAGGCAAGGAGACGCACTCGGCCTGTGTCACTGAGGAGGGGCTCGAGCACAACAGCACCTTCCTTCCGACGGGTATGAAGTCAATCGTTTATTTCTCAACATGTGCACACGCAGGGCTCAGTGGGCCAGGACACAGCGTGGCGCCCAGGTATGTGCAAGTCCTTCGACAGCTTGGGTTACAGACAATTTCAGAGCTAGCGCACCACACACACGAGACACAACGGGAAGCCTAAGACCCCAAGCCGCTCCGGGAGGAGGGAGGGAGCGGGGAGCAGTGACGTGGCGCCCCAGGGGATGGCGCGGGAGGAGGGACACCGAGGGCGCAGGCAGGCAGCTTCCGTCTCTGTCGACCGCTCTCCGCGTGGGGCTCAGGGCACTGAGTTCAACAGGTCCTTCAGGAAGCTCTCTGCATCCGTGACTTCTGACAAGAGACCTGGAAAACAGGCGGGGGCTGCTTAGCCGTGGCACGCATGGCCCAGCCAGAGTCACGGCGGCCGCGTCCTTGTGGAGAACACACAGGGCTCCGACGAGCTCCGACCGGCTGCTCCCTGGAGCCCAGAGACGCCGGGAGACGGTCACCGAGCAAACTCTCGCTCGCCGGTCAGGGGCGCCGCACTCATGATCTCCCAAGAGTGGAGACGCTAAAGCTGGGTCCCTGGACCCTGCAGGGAGCCTGCAAGTCCACTGTGACGCAGAGCACGATGGAGGGGCCTCTGGAGAGCGTGTCTGCGGCCTTCAGCATCTCTCAGGGGGACCGAGGGCCAAGAAAGGCCGAGCCCACTGACCTCGGGGGTGGGACCCAAGCCCGGGTCTAGGGCCTGGTGCCAGAGGGAGCCAGGGGAGCCCCGTTCCCTCCACCGCCAGATCAGGGGCCAGGGGTCAGACAAGGCCACTTCAGGAAAGCACGGTAGGCACAGCATCGGGCCCCCCACAGCCCTGCCTGTCCCTCACAAACAGGGTTCACGTTTGACCAACGTGGGCTGTCAACCCGCAGGCCTGGCCACGCTCAGACGGAGGTGTCTCCCAGCAGCCCCACTAACGGAGGGACAGCGGCTCCCACCAGTTCTTGTTGGTTTTGGAAGATGCTCCTGTCCTTGCGTTTCAAGAGGGTGTGTCTGATGTTCTGAAATTTTCTACCAGTTTGAACAAAGCAATAAAGGGGACTATGAACGCTTGCGCTCGGAGTGGAAGGGGCAGAGGCTCCCGCCCCGCCTGACCGGGCCTTGCTCTCCCTGCCCGGGGCTGACGCGAAGCCCCTCCTTCCCGTGCCCACCCCCTCCTCCTCTGGCTCAGACTGCCATTCAGACTGCCATTCTGTTGATGCTCCCCTGATCCCTGGACAACAGGCATGGCACTGGGCCCTAAGGACACAGACACGAGGCTACCTGCTCTCGTTCAGGATTGATTCCTGATGAAAAGCAAAGAGAGCAGCCAAGGTAAAGTGTCTAGGCTGAAAAGACTCTCCTGAGAGCATCGAGTGAAGTTAACAAAGAAACGGAGGTGAGCAGTGCCAAGCCCTGATGACCAGACGACTCAGGGGGCAGCAGACCCACAGAGGCGTGTCCAGCAGGGCTCCCCTGGGGCCGTTGCAACAGACGGCTGACCCGGAAGGCGGGCCCAGGCCGGGGAACTTCATGCGGGCAGAGAGAGGAATTCACACAGAGCACCCTCCAACGCTTGAGCGTTTCCCTCCCGGAAGACAGCCTGGCAAATGCCGGCGGAGGCCTGCGCTTAGACAGGGCAGTGTGGAGAGATGTTTTTCCTTCTCTTACACTTGACAAGATTCCCATTATAAATGCCAGGCAAAAAAGGAAGCAGCTCACAGGAGTGAGGCAGGCATAGCCCTGCGCTCTGGCTCTGGGAGCCCCACCATGCAAAGGCCGGCCGTGCCCACGGCCTGCACGGGGCCTTCACTCCGGGTGGGTCTCCTCAGCACCGGCCCAAGGCCCTCCCCCTGCTGTCACCTGCTGCGTCATGAAATCAAACACATTTTCATGCTCGCAATTAGGATGGCAGGTTTGTTGCCCACAGAACCTGTACTCCAGAGCCAACACTGGACTTCAGTTTTCCCAGCAGGGGGTGAGGACCTGTCTGGGGACACCTCGTGTGACGGCAGGTCGAGGTGCTGCCCTGCGCCTATGAGCAGAGACGCTCTCTGCTCTCCTTCGACCCTATTTATCTCAGGAAGCAGAGCTGGTATTGCCCACACCTCCCCGGGGCAGCTGTGACACACGATGTCTGGATCCCCAAGAGGCAGGAGGAAGACAGGCAAGCTCCATGTTAACTCTGTGAACTGCTGTAACAGTCGGAAGTCAAAGGGGCTTCAGTGATTTTTCCAGGCATTCCCACTGGGAACCTGTTCAATCATCAAAGCCTCGGTTATCCCACCTTGTAAAATGGGGATAACCACAGCTCCACCTCACACCGGCTGCCCTGCGTACCGTGGAAGCGCGTGCGCGATGGACACAGTGCCTGGGCTGAACGGAGCCCCACGTCACGGCTGCATCTTGTTAGCCAGTGAGCTGGCAGGCACACAGCTCCCCCAGACCTCCTGCTGGTCACCCACAGGCTGGTTCTCGCCTGTTTCTCCCCGCGTACGAAGATGAAAGCAACGGCCAGCCCCACTATGGTCTGTGAAGATGAAAACCCTTGACACTGACCGGCGGCGTCGAGGAACTCCGAGAAGGTCTCCGCCGGCATGAACTCCTCCTGGAAGGCCTTCAGGGCCTTGTCCGCGGCCTCGTGGATGGGCATGTCGTTGTGGCGGATATACTCGGCCAGAGAGCAGGACCAGCCTCCCTCCGTGTTGCTGGTCGGCACCTTCTACAAGCAGCAGGAGACGGACCGGGCGGTCACCGGGGCCCCAGCCGAGGAGGGGGGGAGCGCGCCCGCCCATCACACCCGCGTTCTCCCGGGGCATGCGCCCTGCTTCCCCTCGCGCAGCCCCGCTCAGGCTCGAGTCCTGGGAACCTACGCGCCTCGACAGGCACACACTCTCTCCTCCCACACCTTCCACACCAGCACGTCCCCAGGAGAGGGGCTCGCCAACACGCTTTAACGGAGCTGTTTCTCCCAGATGATGGAAGGAGCCGTCCGTAAACCCTCTCTCAAGGCAGAGAGGAGGAACCCTATCATAAGGGTGACCAAAAGTGCGTTCGGGTTTTTCCACACCATCTCACGGAACAAACCTTTTGGCCAAGCTAATATAAGCTGTGCTGGAAGAAGTTACGCTCACACAAGGCCACGGACTTGCTCCAAGAAAGGCACGAGAGCGACCACTGAAGGGTGACTGTGGGGGTGGGGTGGGGGCACCCGCCTGAAGGAGAGGGTCCGCAGCAGCAGCAGACGGGGGCACAGGGACGGAATGGCCGTGGACACAAATGCACTCACGGCAGGGTCTAAGCCACTGGAAACCCTCCCACGGCGGGCGGGCGCAGCCTGTTTCCCGGGGGAGCTGGTGGAGCCGGAGGCCAAGGCAGGGCCAGAGCTGCCACACGGACGTCCACGTGCCTGCCAAGCCCAGCCACGCTCCCAGGGCCGCCTTACCTTAAACATGTTGTAAATGAGATCAACGAGGGCCCAAAAAAGAAGGGAAGAGCGGTACGCTGAGTAGTCCTTCAACGCCTTGTCTGTCAGCCTGGAAAAGAGTCAAGCCCCGTGCTCCGGGAGCGGGAAGGACCCTGGGAGTCACGCCCCTCAATCCAGCCCCCTTAGCCATCTTCTGGAAAAGAGTCAAGCCCCGTGCTCCGGGAGCGGGAAGGACCCTGGGAGTCACGCCCCTCAATCCAGCCCCCTCAGCCATCTTCTCAGAGGAAAGCAGCCGGGGCGAGAGCTCCTGAGGCACTAGGGCCCGTGGCTTATTCACCACAAGACCAGATGTCCCGTGCATGGCACCTCAGCCGTGACCCTGCCGAGTCGGGGAGAGGGGGAGAGAAGCTACAGGCGCGGCAGCCAAAAGGCTACTACTGCCCCCAGGAGACGAGGCGGAGCCCGCGCTTCCCTGGGTTCAGCCCCACACACGCTCTCAAACTTGACGGGATCTAGTAAGTGCGGGAGGAAACAAAGGATCTGCTTTGGTCCTCACGTTCCCACCAGGGGAATTTTACCTCAACTAGCCACGCACAGTAACTTATCAACCACGTGCCGTGTTGAAAAACAGAAGCTGGTGGAAAGCTGGTTTTGAGCAACAGTGACGACTGGGACGGGAGCTGCAAACACCCGACACCTCCTAAATCCCCGCATAATCCCGGAACTGCTCGCCACACCCCTGGGCTCCTGACCTGCATCACTGTCACCTCATCCAGTGATTCAGTTCAGGGTTAGAGACCGGCCAGGAATACCCAGGGGTCCTGGTGGCAGCAGTCTCCACTGCCTTCTCGGCAGACACTCTGGGCCTCAGGAATGGTTACAGAAGGCACAGCCAGCGTGAAAGCCAGGAAGGCCAGTCCTCTCCGCACAGGGGGTGAAGTGCTGGTGCCAGGGTTCGGTCTCTACGACCCAAGATCTAGGGTAGGTGTTGTCTGGAAAGGCTAGAGAAACCCTTGTCGTGGAGATTCTACCCCTTGAAACAGAGCTTGCAACCAAAGGGACCAGACTTGGTACTAAAATGTGTGTGCACGCACAGCACAGGTGTTTATAAACACGAGACTCTAAGACAAGCACAGACGTCATTCATTTAAGAGGCTAAAAGCACACTGTCCGTATGGGCCTCGAGTGAAGGGACTGAGCACAGGACAAGCCATCCACACCTGCACTCAGTAAACGTTTAAGCTCTTAACCAAAGTAAAAGGACAACGGGGACGGCGCCGCTTGCTAAAGCATGCTACCTGTACCCCGCCGCCCCCAGCCTCTCCAGAGCGCCCGCCTCCTCCCCTCCCACAGCGCGTGCACACACGTGGTCTAAAGGGAGGCCTGCTGCGGGGTGGGCCTGGAGGCAGGGCGGGAGCTCTCTCCCTGCAGGTCTGCGTGCTGGCAGGCGGCAACAGGGAGGCTCTGACGGACGTCTAGGAACGTCCCAGGCTTAAATGCTGGCAAGTTCCTCGCAGAAGACTCTTTCCTGAATGTGAAACCCGCAGGAGAAAGCAACTTTATGCAAATTCCCAGATTCCGTGTATCTGCCACCTTCCCCCACAATGGACTCAGCAGGAAGCCGCTGGGCAGCACTGCCCCGCCCTCCAGGGGCCGCTCGCGCGCCCTCCTCGTTGGAGTCCCACTGCCCCGCCGCCCCGCTCACACCCCCACGCCCTGCCTGCGCTGCTCTTATGCTTTGGTGGCAGGAATCCGGGGTGGCCCTGCCTGACTTAATTACTTAAGGGTCATCAGTGAAGGTGACCAAACTGCTGCAGAGAAAACGGCAGCTCACGGGCCAGCTCACGCTGGATCTCCTAATTAAGCTGTGACCAGATCGGCTTTTCCTGAACTGCCCGGGACAGTAATGAATTCCAGTCTCCTAAGTGAACGCCGCACAGCTCCTGTGGGCACGGGTTTCACACCTGTCACCGAGGCCCCGCGCCCAGTGAGCAGCCGCTCTGCGCTGTGGACGCAGGCCAACTCTGCTCATCCACAACTCAGTACCTCCCATGTCTAACTTTCTGATTCCTAGGAGTGAGCTACGGGCTGATTCCTGAGCTATCCTTCGACAACAATAAAACAAGCTAACTAATAATGCTTCAGGCTCTTGGGAAACCCTGGGAAGTGCTTGGTCTGGAATGGGGGCAGGGGGATCCACCAGCAGAGCTCCAACCTGCTCTCTGGGCCAGCAGGTGCCCACAACTACCGGCGTGATAAACGAGCTGACGGAGTGGAGACACCAGGTGCGAAATGCAGGCCCACGGGTGTTTCCACTTGGCTTGTCACCACTGGGGCCTAAAGCTCCTCCTCTGTGCCCCTGTTGGAAATGTCCCCTTGAACCCTAGGCACTCCCCACAGCGAAGCAGGTTTCCCTCAAGGGGCAGAAGCAAGCCACCAACCCACACCCTACTCTGCAGCCTGAGAATGCAGATGGCTGGGGCCACCCCAGGCCGAGAGCCGCGTGACGGGGCCCACCTGGAGTGCGGCAATCCATGCAGGCCCAACAATCCATGTTATCATTTGCAGGTGTTTCCCTCAAGACACCTCCCTGATGACCCAGATCACAACACAGGGTCATGAAAATGAAGACCGCTTCCTTCCTGAGATGCCCCCCTTCTTCGGGAGGTGTCCAATAGCAGAGACAGGGGACAGGCTCATGGAACGCGGGGCAGACGGGAGAGGAACGTGAGCAAGGAGAGAGATGCCACGTTCAGTGTCAGAAAAGAAGTTCCCGAGCACAGCCCTGAGGCTTGGCTAGTTTAAGCCGGGACTAGCAAGATTCGGAAAACCGGACTGCCTGTCCCAGCCACCTGCCGGCCCGAATTCTTCTCCTGAGAGGCTTCACGCGGTGCCTAGGTGGCTTCCTCCCTGAGGTATTTCCCAGAGGTGAGCCCAGCTCCACTTCTAGAGGCTGAACACCTGCCCCAGAGGCAGCCGGCATCTGTCCGCCATCAGGCCGAGACTCTCGGTGAGACAGTCTGAGCGGGGTGAGGGTCAACCAAAGGCTGACGAGCGGCCTCCTCTCAGCACCCGACATTCAGCCAGTCCTGCAGAGTGGGTTTCAGAGCCCAGGCAACAACCTCCCAAGCAGATGCTTCCCGAAGCAAATACCAACCTGGTGGCTCCACCTGGAGAGACTGCCCGAGCCTGGGAGGTCACCAGCAGCCTCCGCAGGATCTCCACACGGACGGCTCGCCACTTCTCCGGGGGCAGGACGTGCAGGGCCAGGACCGTGAAATAGTGGGGCCCGTCCACTTCGAAGGCACTCTCCACCCACTTCTCCTTGGGCTGCTCCAGAAAGCCCTGGAGGTTCTTCTCCTCTCGGGATGTTGCTCGGGTTCTGGAAGAAAGGGGTCACCCTGAGAGCAGGGCAGACACAGGCCCGAGCCGCAAGAGGGGTGAGGGTGTGCTCGGCTTCCCGCTGGGAAGCTTCCTGAACGGGCGGCCCCTCCCGCCCCTCTCCAAGCGGAGCAGCCCGCCCCCCAAGTCCTGCTTGGCAGTATCCTCCTTGCCCACGCCCAGTCCAGCTCCACACAACTCCAATATGCACGTGACCAGCACTTTCACAAACCCTCCACCATCTCAGTGTTCTAATGACCCTGGAACGTGACAGCCAGCACCGCTTTATCAGGGTATCTGAAGGCCTGGGGGATGAGGTGATGTGATTCAAGTCACTGGTTTGGAGTCTCTGACTGAGCCCACGGCCCACAGCCCCCAACCCCACGAGTCTCAGTACGCTAACTGTCCACACGGCATTTGCCCCCGGTGTCTCTCCTAGGCCTTTCTGGTTCGCTCTCTTAAGGCTCTCCTGTCCTGTCTCCTTCATTAGACTAGATTCTTCCAGCGAGCCCTACCTCTCGTTCTCGCGCCCGTCTGAACTGCAGTAACAACGGTGACCATACTTCACCGCCGGGTGTGTGCTAAGGTTATCGCGTTCGATCCTCGCAGCAACCCAGGGGGACAGCTACCACCTCGTGTTAAGGGAGGGACCGGGCTCCGACCAGGCTGCCTGGCCCGGCCTCCCCAGCGTGGATCCCCACTCTCTTGGCCAGGAAGCTTCCGCAAGCCCCTGGGTGGGCCCTGGGAGGCCACTCTCCCCTTAAGACCGGGATGGCGCTCTCAGACCCAGAGTGCTTGCCGCCCTGGCCTAACTCTCTGGAGGGAAGTAAAAACGCAACACAAGTGGGCACGCACGCCAGGCCACCAGGCCTGCGGATGGCGCTGCGGACACTGCTGGGTGGGGGGTGGGGGGCACAGGGACAGTACGCCCTCTCCTGCTCCACGGGTGGGATGCAGTGGGGCAGGAGGGGCCGCCAGACTCAGAATCAGGAACCAGAAGCTTCGTGCCATCGCAGGACGCACTCAACTCCGCTGGCCCACGGTGCGTGTGACACACTCGCCCTCACATACAAAGGCCGTGAGCCCTGCTCAACCAGCCCCCGTGACCAAGCTCACAGGCCGTGAGCCGCTGAAGGAAGGAGGCGGGGCCTCTCGGTGCGGCTGCCGGCTCAGCCCTTGGGGACTGAGACAACGGGAGGCCATGCCGCCCCAGCTAAGGGGCCGGAGCTGAGTTATGCGCGTCTGGCATGGGAGACGCAGAGACGCCTGAGGCCATGGGCTCTGTTCCGCCAGGCAAAGCACACGGCCTCTCCAGGCCCGCTTCGCTCCCCAGAGAACAGGGCAGCCCCTGCCACCTCATGGCTGCCAAGAAGACACAAGGGCCCCTTAGAGGTCCACGGCCGGGGCAGGGAGCGCTGCTCAGGCCTGAGGCACCGCGAGGGCGATGGGAATGCTCAGGCTGTCAACAACGCAGGCTGTTTCCTTGGTCTAAACAGCTGAGCGGGTGAGGTCATGATGGGTGGAGACCCGCCAGCGCCTCTCTAACAATGAAGACTGCCATCTCCAGAGCGGCCTTCTACCTCATGGGGAAACGGGAGGGAAGGAGAAAATCACTCTGCTGAAGACCAGGAAGGGTAAGAGAATGATCGCTCTGTTGCCTGAACTGAGTGCAGCTGCCTCGGGTGGGCTGGACTCAGCCTCTCCACCTGTCGGCACCTGCCCCACGGACGGGAGACTCTCACTAGAAGGCGTAAAACCATTTCAATCAAATCAAGGAGCTAAGCACTTTCCATCTTTCAGCTGGCTTTTTAAAGCGAGGCAGAACGACTGACTACTCTCCGCCCTCTCAGGGACACCTAACCGCCCCCAGTGTACACACAGGTGAGGGTACCTGGGCTGTTTTCTGGGCCATCTTCCTCCTCAGCCGCCCTCCCCCTCACAGCCACCAGAGCCTCACTCACTGGAGAGGAAGCGCGGACAGCAAGTCCAGTCTGCACTTACGGATACCAGGCCCTCGGTCCTGCCACGCCCTCCAGCCATGACACCTCACCGGGAACAGCCGGTCTGTTTTGGCCCTGACCCGAGGGAACAGTCTTGCAAGCTGGGGCTATGCTGAAGCAGAAGCTTCGATGGTTTGGCCTCTCCCGCTCCCTGCTCCCGCTCTGGCCCAAGGTCAGTCCTAGGATGCAGCCCTCGGAGGGAGATGAGACTGCTCTGGAAAAGGAAGCGTCTACCGCTTCATCCTGAGTGACTCCAAAAAGGCAAACGTTCCTACTTCAGTAAATGCCGCCCGGGGTCCAGCGCTTGCTCTGGAACAGACAGCGGCGCGCGGGGCCCGGGCGGGTACGCACGTGTTCAGCACGTAGAGCACGGTGTGCACGATGTAGGGGATCAGGTGGATGTTGCTCTCCCGGCCGCCCCCGCCCGTGTCCGCGCTGAAGGACTGCTCCATGGCGAAGCGCAGGAAGAGCAGCTTGATGTCGTGGATGTTGAGCTGGTACGTGGGCTCCCGCTGGCCCGTGCACTCCTGGAGGTAAGTGTTGTGCCTGGGAGAAGGGGACAGATGGCGAAGTGGAAGCCAGCTTCACGGCGAAGACCCGCTGGGAAGGCAGGGCCCCCGCCGGCCAGATGGGTGCGAAGGTTACACCCACAGACAGGCAGCGACAGGGAGAGTGGAGGACGGGGCAGGGCTGGGGACGAGCACGGCACCCTCTCATTTCTGCTCTCGCTAAATGAGATGTTCTGCGAGCTCTGATGAGAACGCACTGGTCTGGGGACCCACTCCTTGATAGACTAACGTCATAGAACGTATTGTGACAACTGGAACTACATTTCGGAAGAAGAAAAGTAGGACTTATCCACTCTGCCAAGGTGATCTATCCATGAGAATCATCTATTCAACCTCCATAAAAAAGAAAAAAGGCTTTTCTACATCAATATGCGTCACCATCTCCACGGGCTCTGCCCGATTCACCCTGGGCCTCGTTTCTGACACACGGTGAAAAGCTCAACGTGGTCTAGTGTGACCTGCATCGTCATCCCTGCCAAGGACCAGATCCCTGAGCTCAACGGCAGGACTCAGGACGCGCACCACTGTCCTAGGCATCGGTAGGGGATGAGGACCTCAAAGAGGGCTCCACTGCTCCACTCTGGATTTTAGGACAAGGGCAGCTTTGAAAGGAGACCAATGTTCCCCGAGCCGTTAAGCTATTTTCATTATTTAAACCTCAGAGGAACGGAAGTCAACTCTGGGAAATTCTGGCCTCGAGGATCAAGTCAGGGGTCCTGTGTCTTGAGTCCTAAGATCAGGAAAGAAGGGCAGGCAGCAGAAAACCAGAGATTCCTCCCGGGGCCCAAGTGCTGAGGGTGCAGGCTTCTCTCAGCAGACTCACTCCTGCTCCAGGCGGCTCCCGTGAGCAAGTGAGGATGGACGTGGGTCTCCGATGACGGGGCTGAGCCGATGGCTGATCTTCCTCTGCCTCCGGGGAACCCCCCTCCACCTTTCTTTGCCCACACCACACAGCGTGGGGGACCTGTGTACCCCAGCCAGGGACTGAACCTGAGCCCTTGCAGTGAAAGCACAGGCCCTAAGCACTGGGCCACCAGGGAGGTCCGACCTCCTCTTTTCCACCACGCCCCACGCTCACCTCGCCAGGCAGGTGGCAAAAGCTGACTCGGGGACGTGGGGCCCCCAGACCGGAAGGAGCCCGTTGCACTTGGTGTTGGCGTTCTGTAGGGCCGCGCTTTCCCACTCTTCCCGGCCTCGAGCCAGCCTGGATTGGGAGGAGAGCAGGGACAAGTGACTACTGACTCTACAGAGGAGCAGCCGCTTCTAACTACGAGATGGTAAACGCCGGCCCCACAGCCTCCAGTAGGCAAGGCTGCTCTCACCAACCCTGGGCCAAAAGTCAAGTGCATTTTCCCAGGAATGGTTCTGGGACCTACATGGCTGAAGGCAGGACACCCTACTTCCCAAAACCTAAGGAACACAATTAAAACTTCAGGGCTGGCATCCCCAACCCCTCCCAGGCCAGGGCCTCCCGCAAGCTGCCTGCTCCCTGCCGCCCCCCAGGTCTGGGAAAGAAGTACACGCCGGGGGAGGCCTGTGGGGGCCACGCTGCAGGAAGCAGGCCCACCTGACGGCCGCCAGGTGGCAGTCGTAATGCACGATGTTGAAGTGGGACACGGTGCTGTAGCCCTGCTGCTTCCGGGGCTTGCTCTCCATCTCTTCCAGGGCCACCCGCTTGGTGAAGGTGTAGATGCCCAGGACCTTGGTGGGCTGCAAAGACGAGGGAAGAGGAGGACAGGTGAGGAGCAGTGCCACGGCAGGCTCTGGGAGGAAGGCAGGTGAGGAGGAGCACCACAGCAGGCTCTGGGAGGACGGGAAGCAGAGCAGAGGGAACCCTGGGGGCTGTATGCCTACGAGGGGCTGTGTTCACGAGTACGGGACAGTGAGCCCTGCAGCCAC
This sequence comes from Bos javanicus, assembly GCF_032452875.1. Lineage (NCBI taxonomy): Eukaryota > Metazoa > Chordata > Mammalia > Artiodactyla > Bovidae > Bos > Bos javanicus. Next base: position 133,584,102 of record NC_083869.1, on the reverse strand, counting down.
TTGGTTCAGCACTTGGCGGGGCACAGCCCCGGTAAAATGAGGGTTGTGGGGAGCAACCAAAATAAGGTGGGTGCTGCGCAGACAGAGGGGCAGGAATGCAAGATTGAACTGTCCTTTTCTTTCTGCTGCATTCATCTGAAAATGAAGAAAAAAGCAGCTTCTTGTTAAGTCGCTTGTTTTTCAAAACTGACCAGAAAGCCCCAAGGAGCCTGTGTCACCTCGGGACTTACAGGCCTTGAGCCCCAGCCGCCTGCCAGTCAGCAGGCTGAGGAGCGAGGAAGTCAACTCGAGCTGGAGAGGAAAAGGGCGCCCCTGAGGCCTCAGGGCAGCAAACTGGCCGCCTGCTGCTCTGCTCCCAGGTGGTAAAGCGAGTCCGGTGGCGCCGAAAAAGCTGAGGTCCTGCCCTTCTCGCCAGGTTACCTGAACGGGGGCAGCATGGTGTCTTTTAACAGCCCCGGCTCTGAACTGGCCTAGAACTCTGCCTTTGCTACGGGTACTGTTTTCTCATCCACAGATGAGGGCTCTTCATTACACGTTTAAAGATAAAGTTACTCAGCTGACATAAAGGCTCTGGGCACAGGGCCTGACTCAATGAGCGGCAGTTGCTGCTGCTGCGACTGTTCAGATCAGTCTACCTGCCGCCTCTGAAGAGGACGGCTGGCCCTCGGACGTGAGCCCCGGCGGGGCCCGGCAGCGCACCTGGAACTTGTAGCCCTCCCTGCAGATGCAGCACGTGAGGCCCGGCTCCTCGATCAGCTCCTCCATCTGCTTCAGCAGTGCCGTCTTCGTCACCACCTGGCCCTTCTCGTTGGTCTGCAAGGGGGGCCCAGGGGTCGGGTCAGATGGGGCTGCTACCCACCCTCCCCGCGGGCCCAGGACACGCAGGCACACGCTGACCCTCTACATATGGGGAAAGGACGGTTGCGCTGAAAGGAAACCTCTTCAGTTGGCTTCTAATGAGGGTGCAGACCCAGATCCGCCTGCTCTTCTCTCCCTACAGGAACCACTGAAGCAGAGGAAACCATCTGGCTGGAACCCCGGCCAGTGGCCACCTGCCACCAGTAAGGTCCCCCTCCTTGTGCCAGCAAGCCCAGGCCTCGGCTGCTGAGGGCTGCAGCACACGATTCATTTACTGTTCCCATGAGAGTTTTAAATCTGCTGACACAGAGTTCGGTCTCACAGGATTGTGGCCTCTTCCAAGGTGGGCAGTGAAGAGAGCCCAGAGCCCCCTGTGTCACACAGACCTGGGTTCAAATGCCTGCCAGCCACGTATTAGCTATGTGCCCTGGCCTGCTTACTGCACCTCTCAGCCCCAACTAGTTCATCTGAACAATGGGCGTAATGTCAACCTCACAGACACACATGAGGGGCTTAAACAAAATCTTACAAGAGCCATCACCATTTCTAAAGTCTCTGTAAATCTGAGCCGTTTTGACCTCTGCAGCGCAGAGCAGAGCAGTGACAGTCACATCTCTAAGCAAAGCGTCGGGCACGGCGCCTCACACCCCACCCCCCACCCACCTCCCAGCCTGCATCTTCACATGCCCGACCCCAGCTCCTAAACCCCCCTGTCAACAGGCAGGGGCCCCGGGCAGGTGGTACCGTCATGCCCAGCGTGCCCAGCGCTTTCTGCCGCATGGCCATGGCCATGCGCTTCTTCTCGGCCCGGGTCTCCCTGCGGGCTGCGTCGATCTTCTTGTTCACGTCGGGGTGCTCCCGCAGCGCCTCCAGCAGGTTCTCAGCCAGGGTCCCAATGCCCTCGTCGCTGGACACCTGCTCCAGTTTATGCAGGTTTGTGATGGAGTCGGTTCCAATCAGAACCTGCCAAGAAAGGACCAGAGAGCTGCAGGCCACCAAGTGCACGGGCACGTGTTCTTCTCAGGAGCTTCCAGGTTGGAAGAAAACAAAAACAATGTGCACAGTCTCACGTCATCTGCTTGGTTTCGATCGGATCCTTTGATTTTACACTTCGAGAGATTTGGACAAATGGAGGTTAGACTCTGCCACTGACCCGAGTAGTCACCACGCTCTGCAGTCCTCAATACCCCCGGCTATAAAACGGGGGCAGGCCAGGGTCGCTGTGATGACTGAATCAGGTAGAGCACCCAGCACAGTGAACGTGAACGGGGCTCAGGTCAGACGCTCCAGAGAAGCGGCGCCTGATAAGGCCTCAGTGGTGAACTCAGTGACCGCACCGAGGAGGGCTGGCCCCCGACACCGACAGGGGCTGTGCTGCGTGCTGCATCTGGGGCCCCCAGGCCCTCCAAGCCCAGGAGCACGGGCGTTTTCTCAACTGGAGTATTCCAGACTCACAAGCACACGTGGGAGTAGGAAAGAGAAAGAGCTTAGAAAGAAACGAATACAAACCAGAAGACCCCGTGCTTAAAAGCGCTGGCAGCCGCTGCATGGCAGCAGCCCGCCACCTGCAGGTGTGAGCGCACCGCCCGCTGAGGGGGGTGGGCCTGCCGGCCGCGAGGCCTTGCACATCCCAGGTCACCGATCACTGCAGAGCCGACACTCAATCGAAATCGGAGTCAGCCTGTGACCTTAAAGTTCAGCATCAACTTGAGTCACTAGCTCGTCAATCGAGCTTCACAGCAGGTACGTACATGTCCACTTTGTTCTTCAGCACAACGACACGGTAGCTCACGTCTCAACAACTCTGAACGCTGAACTCATAGCTGAACGGCCGACTGAACGGTGCGTGCGGGGTGCTTACTGTCCAAGTGTGCATGCACACCCATGCACGTGATGCCCCTGCCCGCCCGAAGCTCACACTCTGGTCAGGAGGACAGACCACACACTAATAATCGAGTATCACGGACTGCCTCCCTTCACTCACTTCCAAACCCCCGAGTTCTCATCTCTTTCAGTGGCACCTCCTGTCGCTCAGTCCAGACACTGAGCAGAGTTCTTGATTCACCCAGCTTCTTCACTGCCCATGAGCACTAAATCTCCAAACCCCGTTTACTCCACCCCCGAGATCTCTGTGGAATCCATTCACTGTCCACCTCACTAACTGGAGTTCAGCCACCAGGGGCTCTCACCCAGATTCTAATAAACTGTCCTTCCCGCATCCCATGTCACCGTCCCACAATTCATCCTCCAGGGAATAGCCAGGGGCACCACCCTTGGAAGACACCACACACTGCTCTCCTTGGGGAACGTGATGTGGACCCGCACTGATGTCTCCAGCACCAACTCTTGCCAGGCCTCCCCCAACTGGAACTGCTCTCAGTTCCTCGAATGTTTCTAGCTCTCTCACCTCTGAGCCTTTGCAGGCACCATATTCTCCTCTTAGAAATCCCCTTTCCTTTGACCCCTTCCACACTGCATATGTACCCCGTGCTCTGATACCCTATGTCCTGAGCCCTATCTTCCACCAGAGAGCGAGCTCTGGAGGACTCACACGGGGACTGTTTCACTCACCAGCGTTGCTTCAGCCTAGCACAGCTCAGGTGCGTGACGGGCACTACACACACTCGTGGTGAAAGAGTGAGTGGTCGGGAGCAGGAATGCCAAGCATCTACCTACATGAAGCCTTATTTTAAAAAAGAACCCAATTAGTAACTAAGAATAAGCCTGGAACCCACTGACCAGAGTTCTCAAGTCAATGTGTTGCCACTGGTCAAATTACAATTCTGTCCCTTGATTTATCCACATTCAAAATAACGATGCTACAAAGACGGGGGGAAAATAGTGAAAACCATTATGCAGGAAGAATTACCCATAAAGATGCACTGATTATGACTATAACTACTGAACTGAAAAAAAGTTGAAAACAACAGCTATTTGAGCGAGACATATGGAAGATCTTTATTGTGGCCAGCTAAACACATTTTTAGAATGAGTTTTCAGAAAACATCACTAAATGAGAATGTGGAAACAACAACAAAAAAGGCAGCCCTGAGGACTCTCAAAACCCAACGTCAAAAACATGCTACTACTAGAAATGGGGCAAGAAATACAGCAACGCTTGTCGCTGAAGACAGAGGAGGGATACGGAAAGATGCGCAACGAGCGTCATCAGCCGCCAGAGAAACACAGATTAAACCACGAGACCACCCTCCATCTATCGGCACGGCTGAAACGAAGAACGCTGGCACCCCCAAATGCGGGCGAGGATGGATAAGGCAGGGTCGCTCAGATTCTGCCAAGGGGAGGGTGGAGCAGCGCAGCCCCTCCAGACAGCAGCCTGGCAGCTTCTTGTAAAACAAAGTAACGCGACCACTACACAAGCCAATGCAACCGCAGTCTTGGGCACTCGACCCAGAGAAATGAGCACGTGTTCACACAGAATCCTGCACGTGAAGTTAGTCCACTCGATTCACAATCAACGACCCAGATGCCCTTTAGCTGGTGACGGTTAAACAGGCCACAGGGCATCCCCACCGGGGACTACTCAGCAACGAGAAGCAACAAACCACTGGCACCCACGGCAGTCAGGGTGGACGCCAGACAGTACGCTGACTGAGAAAGGCCAAAGTCACACGCCACTTAATTCCACTTTGTGCTCAGCATCCTAGACAGGCCAGATCTAGGGAGATGGAGGCCAGGTCAGCGGCTGCCCGGAGAGGCAGATGCGGCTGTGAGGGACCACAGGAGGGAGCCCTGTGGTGATGGAGCGGTCCTGAAGCTTGACGGCGTGGGTGCCGACGGCCGGGCTATGATGATTTACTACAGTTTTGCAAGATGCAGTACTGAGAGAAGCTAAGTGAAGGTGACACACGACGTCTCTGTAACATTTCTCAACAACTGCATCTGAATCTAGTTATCTCAAAATAATAGGTTAATTAAAACAAAGTAATCCAGACTGGCCACCTGTCTGGGTCAATTACTATTCGTGAGGGTAACAGATATCTCGACCCAGTGACTATCAGGAATGAGCAACACGGCGCACAGGGTGGGCCCCCCTGCAAACCGGGTTTTCAGCTGCCTGCACAGAGCAGAAGCTGGCGGTGATGGTGTTACAAATGTCCCAGGGACTGTGGCCAGAAGGCAGCTTTCACCTCCCTGGCCAGCCACACCCTCACAAATGCTGCTCAGCTGAGCCGTGAGGTAACGAAGCCCCACATAAGAATGAACTGAATGAGGAAAACACAAGTGTAACTTAATCCTCTCTGCACACCGAGAGATCAACCAGGTGACTTCTGAGAGTCCGTCTACTCTGGGACTCTTATACACTAGGGCAGTTTCCAGCTCAAGGCTAATTGAGGTGGTCACCTTCACTCAGTCGTGGGAGAAGAGCAGAGAGGGTGTGGTTCCCTCACATGACGTGTCCTGCTCCAGAGAAAGGCCCCCGTGCATGCTGGTCACTCACCTGGGTGGCAGGGTGCTGGATGGCTAGCCCCCGAAGAAGCCTCAAGATGAACGGCAGGGCTGGGCGAGACAAAAACTTTTTCCAGATGTCAGCATCCAGACTGCAAAGCAAAGAGAGGCTTATGAGCAGGCCAGAGAGGCAAAGGCCACCTAGAACCGGCCGGTGGTCCTGGCTTGTTTAGACGCGACCGCACCTTCCAGCGCACCGTAGAGTCACAGCGGACCACCCAGCTCAGCTGAGAAACCAGGGAGAAGGAAGACCTGAGGGCCTTCCCTGATGGGCCACTGGCTAAGACTCTGAGCTTCCCAAGCAGGGGGCCCAGGTTTGACCCCTGGTCAGGGAACTACATCCCACATGCAGCAACTAAAGATCTTGCGCACTGCAGCTAATCCCAGCACAGCCAAACAAGTAAGTCTTTAAAAGAGAAATGAGTGCTTGAAACAGAAGCCAACAAACTGCCACCCTTTCCCACAGCCCCAAGGGCTGCATGGTCGCCTGGACAGTTTCCAGAGGGGAGGGCGACCCCAAGGAAGGCTGAGGGATGCCCAGACGGTGAAGAAGAGAAGGAAGCAGGAAGAGGGAAGGAGGGCGGCGCTGCTTACTTCTTGGCGCTGGGGATGTGCTTCTTCATGTAGTCCAGGGCACTCTGGGTGATTCCCTTCTGCAGAATCAGATCCTTCAGCTGATGCCCGTTGCTGTTGTTCTTGATGCCAGCTGCAATTTTACAGAAGCAGTCCAGGAAGACCTTATCATCGCCACTGTGATCTTCATCATACCTGGACGAAAGAGCAAAGACCCTGAGAGTGTGAAAGGAGCAACAAGAGCTGATCGTGTCATTCTCCTGGCTCACAAGCCTCAAAGTCCTAGAGTACCGACTCCTGAGCCTAACAGAAGACCCTTCCCACCTGCCTCCTGCCATAGTCCCTCTTCTCTGCCACGTTCCCCAAATTCCCAACCTTCTCTCGCATTTTCTGCTTTTGCACACCTGAGTCCCTCCAACCAGCTCGCCTTCTCTGCCTCACCAACTGCTGCTTTAACACAATATATTTTCACTTTCTGCCTCCCCAGTTAGACCAATCCCCTAAAAGGCCAGACTGGTACACAAAAATCTAATAGAAACTCAGGTGATTCCTCCGTAGTCTCCCAGAACTGGTTCAGGGCTTTCACGGTGACTCTCAGTTAGCTGTCTGAGTCTGAGCCACATACTTGTCAAAGCTGCAGTAGGGCTTGAAGCGCTCCACCAAGGTCTGCATCTTCTCCACCTCCCCGAAGGACAGGTACGGGATGATGCGCAGCAGGCCCTGGAGCACACTGGGGCTGGAGCGGACAAAGGCGCTGTTGATCTGGTCCAAGAGCATCACGAGCTGATCCTTGTCACCCGTCAGGAGGAGGTTGCCCTACAAGAAGAAAGGATGGAAGTCCTGTTAATACGGCCGGGACTTTGGCTGCAGCCAACAACCGGCCCTGAAAGGTTATCCACTTCCATCAGAGCCACCAGAAGTAGCCTCAGAAGAGCAGTGTCTCAGCACTTCCTGGGGACAATCAGCAGTGGGAGCTCCACCTCAAAGATCAGTTTCTAAGTTTCGGCGCTGGTTCTATTCTTAGTGTCAAATATACCCATACAGGTGGTCAAAATACAACACAGGCCTTCCCCTCCCCAAGACAGTGTAGGCTCCCTGGTATTCATTTGGTCATATCTCTAGCCAAAAATCAGCACCAACAAGACCACAGGAATACACAGGGGCACCAAGTGGAGAGAAACTGAACTGGGAGCTGGAGACCTGAGTTCTAGGCATCTAACTATACAGTAAGATACCAACTATATGATACCAAACGGCTCACTTCATTCCTCTAGGCTTGGAGCATCCTCAGCTGTGAAATGAGGGGCTGCACTAAGGCCCCCGTCTGTGAGCTGGACCAGCCGCTTTGTTTCCTCTGAATTTGTGGATTTCAGGCTTTGATGCAATGACATCACCATCAGGAATGGTTGCCATTCCTACCAGCTGAGAAGGTTCGATCATTCCTGGCTGACACAGCTAGACCCAAGTAAGCCAGTGGCTGGCGACAAGACGGTGCCTGTGGATGCACAGGCCGGCCACACCCACCTTGTCCTCGCTCAGGGGCTCAGCGTTGGACTCGTCCAGGATGATCTCCATGATGCTCAGCACCTGCTCGGCCACCGCGGCACCACCGCTGTCCTTGCTCTCCTGCTCGGCCACCAGTGCCTGCAGGAGGTGCCAGTCACACGGAGGCGGCGGCCGCGCCCACACACTGCTAACGCGGCCTCCTCCTCCAGGGCGCCCTCACGACCTCGTGTTCCCAGCAATCTGCACACACAGCACGCACGTGTGTGTCGCTGCGTGTGTGTGTTGCTGCGTGTGTCTGCGTGTGTGTGTGGGTGTGTGCGTTGTGTTTGGGTGTGTTGCTGCATGTGTGTGTGTCTACGCGTGTGTGTGTGCATGTGTTGCTGTGTGTGTGTGTGGTGCGCGTGCATGGGCATGCGTGGAGAGAGAGACAGCGTGTGGGTTTTTGAGGACAGTGGAAACATTTTGGCCTCTCTCTGGTCGCCGTGAGTGCGTGTGTGTGTGTGATCTGTTTCTGGTCGCCCAGAGGTGAGTGGCACCCATTTCCCACTGGGGTGCAGTCAGGACTGCTGCAGGGACTGCCTCCTGCTTCTGAGTTCAGGAAAGAAACAAGGATGCTCTCGTGTGCTGTGGCAGCAGCAGGGGTGAGCCAGCAGGGGGATAAGGGGCAGCTTGCATAATTCAAGCCTCTGTGCCCATCAGTCAGACAGATGAGAGGTTTGCAAAGGTCACAAACCCGCTTCATCTGAGGGCAGAGGTGAGCTGCCTTCCCCCAGCCCTGCACACTCCTCAGCTCTTGCAGCCAACACTCCTTACCAGGTTGAGAGTCCCCAGCATGACGTTCAGAGTGTTCATCTCCAGCTTGACCAGCTGTTGCCGGTTGACTTTCACCTTCACGCAGTAACTGAACAATTTCAGCAGTACCTGACAAGAGAAGCCGAAGTCCATGAGGCCACCGGACAGTGAAGGGGTGGGGACAAGCGGGAGAGAAATATCCTAAGAAGGGCGGAGGGGCCGTGTCACCGTCAGCAGACACTCCTCCTGAAGGACACAGGAAGGCGAAGTTTCTGGAGGGAGATACGATACGGTGGCTGGGGTCGCCTATCGGGCTGGCATTTAAACGGCAGGGTTCCCAGCAGTAGCTCCTGTGGGCTGGGTCTGTCTCTACCACCTCTCAGACAGGGCAGTGACACCAATTCCTACCGGAATAGGTGATGGAGCTCTGTTGCCTCGGGGGAAACTCCAGTACTAACTCAGACCCTGAACTAACAGTAACCAAAAAGATCCCAAAGCTCATGACCCACGGGAGCTCACAACCATGTATGGCATCTAAGGCATGGGTGTGATAGTTAATACACGTTCTCATGTGCCCTGGAGGTGGAAAATGATAGTGCAATATGCATGGTGCCTTCAGATCATCTACTTCTCACGAGACAGCTGGATAAATGACCAAACAAAATCCTACCAAAACACTACAGTTACTTACAAAATCCACTTAAATAATGATAAGAATAACTGACACAGTGCAATTTTGGGTGGACAGACAATTAGACACTGGTGTCCACAGGTGACTGGAGAGGCACAGCAGAGGCTTGCTATCACACTGGTGTTCGGGGGGGGGAGTGGTCGGGAAGAGAGCACTGGGGGAGGGAGCCTGAGGTATGGAGGGCCAGGGCAACGGTCAGGTGGGTCCCTGGCGTGCAGCGCTCCACAGCGCCATGCTGCCCCCTAGGGCTTAATGGCAGCGGCCGGGCCGTTCGCAGGGGCCCCTCCAGAAGAGGAGGGCTGCTCCCGTCTTGCTGCCTCCGACTCACCGTTAGAAGATGGCGTCCCTGCTTGAAATCTTTGATCCCTGCCAGCCTGTTAAGCATGCACTCCAGGCCCCCACACTGGGCCATCACACCAGCCATCTTGTACACTTCTTCTTCATCCTCTTCTTCATCTGACACAGAAGGGAAGCCAAGTGAAAACGGAAGTGAAGCCCAGAATAAAGCACAGCCCTCATCCAGGCTGACAGCTCTTCTCTTTTCCAATAAAGGGGGTCAATAGTGGGTATTAAACTACACTGTCTTGCTCCTGACAGCTCTTTTTCAAATTTCAAGTTAATTAAAATTGCTTATTCAAATACGTGAAAATAAGCACTACAACCATCTTTAAAAAAAAAGCCCTAAATAAATAAACCTGAGCTTGTTTGGTGCTAATTTCATTTCCTCCCTAAGTTCCCACCCACCCTCAATACCAGAGGTATCCAAACGAGGCTGTAAATGACTGTATTTCTCCTCAGAGAAGAAACAATGCCCCCACTTCTGAAGAGAATTCCTAGAGTACCTGCCCCGAACACCTCTGAAGCCTCAAAACGTGAACCGCCACCGGTCCCAAACCTCAGACGTCTGTGGAAGGCTGTACCTGTGGTGGAGTCCAGGGACTCAATAAACTCCTCGGTGGCATCCCCCAGCAGCCCCCGCATCCGATAAACAATCCTCATGGGCTCTCCCTAAGGGGAGGAGGTTGGAGAAAGACTTGTAAACGGGTCCAGAAAATGCAAAGGACCCGACACCTGGTCTGCTTAATTCAACGAACACTTCAGCAGTGTAGACAACTTCTATTCTTCGCGAGGTCTTAACCACAGAATATAGAATCCAAATGCCCTACAACTCACTTAGGGGAAAGGAAGCTCATTTTATGTAGGGTCTACCATAGGCCCAGAATTGTGTGAAGCACTTTATAGACACTACTTCATTTAGTTTCATTAAATACATATAACAGCCATTAACAACCGTGATTTATTGTCTTACTCTGTGCTAAGCCCCAGAAAAACATCTATTTCTGCTTTATTGACTACGCCAAAGCCTTTGACTGTGTGGATCACAATCAACTGTGGAAAATTCTGAAAGAGATGGGAATACCAGACCACTTGACCTGCCTCTTCAGAAACCTATATGCAGGTCAGGAAGCAACAGTTAGAACTGGACATGGAACAACAGACTGGTTCCAATATAGGAAAAAGTACATCAAGGCTGTATATTGTCACCCTGCTTATTTAACTTATATGCAGAGTACATCATGAAAAATGCTGGGCTGGAAGAAGCACAAGCTGGAATCAAGATTGCCAGGAGAAATATCAATAACCTCAGATATGCAGACGGCACACCCTAATGGCAGAAAGTGAAGAGGAACTAAAAAGTCTCTTGATGAAAGTGAAAGAGAGTGAAAAAGTTGGCTTAAAGCTCAACATTGAGAAAACGAAGATCATGGCATCTGGTCCCATCACTTCATGGGAAATAGATGGGAAACAGTGGAAACAGTGTCAGACTTTTACATATTTTTTGGCTCCAAAATCACTGCAGATGGTGACTGCAGCCATGAAATTAAAAGACGCTTACTCCTTGGAAGGAAAATTATAACCAACCTAGATAGCATATTGAAAAGCAGAGACACTACTTTGCCAACAAAGGTCCATCTAGTCAAGGCTATGGTTTTTCCTGTGGTCATGTATGGATGTGAGAGTTGGACTGTGAAGAAGGCTGAGTGCCGAAGAATTGATGCTTTTGAACTGTGGTTTGGAGAAGACTCTTGAGAGTCCCCTGGACTGCAAGGAGGTCCAACCAGTCCATTCTGAAGGAGATCAGCCCTGGGATTTCTTTGGAAGGAATGATGCTAAAGCTGAAATTCCAGTACTTTGGCCACCTCATGCGAAGAGTTGACTCATTGGAAACGACTCTGATGCTGGGAGGGATTGGGGATAGGAGGAGAAGGGGACGACAGAGGATGAGATGGCTGGATGGCATCACTGACTCGATGGACGTGAGTCTGAGTGAACTTTGGGAGAGTTGGTGATGGACAGGGAAGCCTGGCGTGCTGTGACTCATGGGGTCGCAAAGAGTCGGACACGACTGAGCGACTGAACTGAACTGAACTGAAGCCCTATGCTAAGGCTTCCCGGGTGGTGCCAGTGGTGAAGAACCCGCCTACCAAAGCAGGAGACATAAAAGACAGGGTTCAATCCCTGGGTCAGGAAGATCCCCTGGAGAAGGGCATGGCAACCCACTCCAGTATTCTTGTCTGGAGAATCCCACGGACGTGGGAGTCTGGCAGGCTGCAATCCATAGGTTCACAAAGAACTGGGCATGACTGAAGCCGCTTAGCCAGTAGACACCCACGCAAGCCCTACACTAATTAGGCACTTAATGTTATCCTTTTACACAAGGTTACACAGCTTGTTCAAAGTTATTCAGCTATAAGCCAGGTACTAATTCCAAGCCTGTGCCTCCTTCAGAATTATAAAATCTCTCTGATCAACAGGGACCACTACTCAAAGAATCAGGTCAAAGGAAGTCAATAATATCAAAACGCTTTGACTCAAGTCTCAGAAATCAAAACAAGAAAACATAATACATCCATCTTTGCCTATGGAGATCCTGAGACCTTCATATAACCACACAACAAGGGCTGGATTCATCCAAATCTCAAGCTAAAACCTACAACTTAATAGAATGATTGGAAATAAGTCATGAATTACAAGATTACAGCAACCTTCCTGAACTGAGGGATCATGAGACTTCACTATCCGCCAGGTACTGAGTAGGCACTCCAGCCTATACGCTCTTAGGAATTACCCTCATTTTGGAGGTGAGAAATGGGGGACTGAAGTCACACTCCAGGAAATTAAGGGCGAGCAGGTACCACACTGGTCCACGCTGCCTGCCGCTAAGCCATGCTCAGCCTCAGGAGAGAAAATCTTGGAGGGAAAGAACTTGTCGGGCCAGGTCTCAGAGCATTTCTAGCTGTGGAAGCCCAGTGAGAACTAAGAGAGGGAACAGCCACAGACCATGGACAGAAAGAGAGAGAAACACGTGAAACAGGCCCTGGTCAGCAGCTGAAGAGGTGGGCTATTTATCAGGGAAATAAGGGATAAAGTAAGAAAAGAAACTGATGAAAGCCAGGATAAAAAGCATGCTCCCAACTCTGGACTTCGCCACAAAAAACCCTTGGTGGATGAAGCATTAATATGAGAAACAAATGATCCCCAACTTCTTGCCTCCTGGTTCAAAATGGGAGGCTGCCCATGTGCATTCTTTGAGTCCTATACACCATTTAGGAGCGTGCCCGTAGAAGCTTGGTCTTAACTTTTAGGTGCGCCAGGGCCTACACCTGTCGCATTCTGCTTTGAGGCTGACGTGTCACGGTGTGATGCGGCGGATGGAGCAGTCTTCTGTGTATTTACCTGTGCTGCATCAACCCAGTGGGCGGTGGACCAGCAGTACACAATGACCAGGACCCCCAGCACAGTGGGAGAACAGAAGAGAGAAAAGCCAAGTATGTATCAAGTGGAAGGCCCAAGTGTACCGTTAGTACTACCGATTTAGCTTCATAGACTCTACAGAAATATTCAGGACTAAGGACAGGAAAAATTCACTGTACTTCACTGGCACACTAGTTTGCTGTAATTCAATTACATGATTCATTTATTAAATATCCCCCTAAGAGAAGAAAAGAGAAGAAAGAAAAGAAGAGGAGCGAGACAGGAAATAGAGATGAGACCAAGAAAAGAGGCGGGAGTGGGGAAGAGGACCGTCTGACTGTTCCGACAGGACAGACAGAACCGAGGGGCCGGAAGGGCCAACGCGCTGTGCTCCCTTCATTTCCCATTCTCACTCCTTCACAACAACTGCCTTTCGAGTCTCAGTTCCTGGTAAAACAGAAACTATGCTCCTCGACACCACGCTGAAACATGTTCTGAAAGGTGAGCAAGTCCATCGAAAGCTGAGAATCAACCTCGGTGCCCACATGGAAAGGGAACCCAACGGCAGGTGCCCCCCACCACAGGGCTTCCTCACTCTGCTGGCCGCCTGGCTGCGAAGCCAGGCTGCTCACCCCTTCCTGCAGCTCCCTGCCCTTCCCCAGGCAGCGGCCCCAGGAGGAGGGCAAGGCGACGGCTTTTCCCACGCTAACACGACCAGGAAGTTCAGATCCTTCAGTGCTACTACAAGCTGGGCACGCGATCGCTAACAAGTCTGGAAGTCAACCCACACCTCAGGCAAGAAAATAAGCACGTACCTCATTTGTGGTACACCAGACCTTCTTGTAAACCTCAGCCACGGGGAGGTCCAAACTAATGATTTTATTGTTCACTAGAAGCTGAGGGGAAAAGAAGATGAGGCTGTTACTCCAAAGAATCATCACGCAAGCACATTTTACGATCAAAGGGTGCTTTACCGCATATTGTCTATGCATTACAGACCTACTGACTCTCCCTCTCTAAAAAATGCACGTGTGTGAACATCACACAGAATTTTGTGCACAATTTCAGGGGTTCCAAATAGCTTTAACCCAAACCATGGACTCCCAGGTTTAAAAGCCCTGCTGGGTACCTTCTATTCCAAGTCCGTTTCAGCTTAGCACCAAAAAGGGCAGTTTTCTCTGTTTCACCCAACGCGTTTTTCACCATGTATATGGTAACAGCAGATCCTAGCGTTGTCTGCCAGAAGGTACCAGATACAGGGCCAGAAACCTGCACCAGGGCTAATGGCACCCCACTCCAGTACTCTTGCCTGGAAAGTCCCAAGGACAGAGGAGCCTGGTGGGCTGCGGTCCATGGGGTCGCTAAGAGTCAGACATGACTGAGAGACTTCACTTTTACTTTTCACTTTCAATCACTGGAGAAGGAAATGGCAACCCACTTCAGTGTTCTTGCCTGGAGAATCCCAGGGACAGGGCAGCCTTCTGGGCTGCTGTCTGTGGGGTCGCAAAGAGTCGGACACAACTGCAGCGACTTAGCAGTAGCAGGGAGCTTGATTAACCCGGAATCACTGGAGGCCTCTGCCACAGCAACAAGAACAACGAAAGCCTGTGCCCTGACAAGCTACAGCCATCTGCTTATTACCACATGCCAGGCAGGGGGCAGACCCTGTGGCAGGTGAGGCAGGCAGGCGGGAATCATGGAGCTGCGTTGAAAGATGCCCAGGATGGACCAGCCCCTACGGGACAGGAAGCCTAACCCCGGCAGGGCTGTGCTACACTCATTACCTCCATCCCGCTGTCATCCTCCAGCAGAGCCACCAAGTCACAGTCCTGGCAGATCTTGTTCTTTATGTCCCGCATGAGGGGCCCGATGCCTGGCTCGTTGCTGCTATATGGGTTCCCAGGCATTCTGCCCTGTAAGAAGTCTTCCTGCTGGGGATCCTTCTCCAGGGTCACAAAGAACTCAGTGACTTCATTCTCTTCCTGAAGGACAGAGAGAAGGAAGCAGAGGGATGGCATGAGTACGTGTGCAGAGACTGCTCACATTCAGACCACACTGCCTTGTTCACGGACACTCAGGGAGACACACCAGACTCATCCAGCCCCTTATACACTTAAAGACTAAAGGAAGCTCAGAGGTGATTCAAAAACCCCAAATATAACTCAAATAGCCTTAAAGAGCAGGCATCTTCTCTGAAACTCAAGGGTGGGTTAGGAGAAAGCCTAACCAAATAAGCAGATGAGGAGTGCCCCATGAAAGCTGGATCACTGACATGAGGGGAGAGGGGCTCCCCTCCTGCTCGTCCCACGTGACGCTAACCAGTCCGGGGCCAGATGACTCTGTGACTGGTGGCCCTCTGGTCAAGAAAACGGTCTTCTGTGTATCACATGATACTCAGGGGTCTCTCATCGTTAACTGATGAGACTGATGCTCTCCACCCTTCCTCAGTAACAGAAGGGGATCTATGCAGTTCAGGCTACAGATACACCTTCATGCGTGCATGTGTGCACAAAATGCGGGCAGGGAAAAAAGCAAGAGAGTGAAAAGGTCCATCTGCCTGCTCAGGGCTGCTTCTTTCACAGGATCGTGGACTGACAAACACCAGGATTTGGGTAACGGGAGGTGAGACCTGGCTCAAAAGAAAAAGATTGATTTTGACTTTCAATCTAGGAAATGGGACAAGGAAGGGTTTTAGGTTTCTTCCCGTCATTAGGAATGGGAAACTCATGAGGTTGCTTCTGCTTTACGTGTGGAGATTCCTAAAACATAGACTGAACGGGCCACCGCTGGGATGATGACCCACGACTACGATGAGTCACCACAGCTTGTGCTCACGGGGTAGATGATGCTGCAGAGCCTCTCGAAGATGAAGACAGGGGTCCGGGAGTCGTCCAGATTGTAGCGCTTGGCTGTCTCAATGCACACGGCCATAAAGGCCTTGGTTTCGGATTCTGTACCTGCCGGAAGTCAATGTGGCCAAGTCAGTCAGGAAGGAGCTGCACACACAGAAGCTGAGATGAGACTCATCACCGGCAGATCCTCTCTGCCTGGTGAGTCTATAATATCCTACGTGGCAACATCAATATTTCAACTGGAAACCTGAAGCTGATGGATTCTTACACGGAGACCTCATTCCATCTGAAGGCCTTCACACCCAAGGCGACACAGAGCACCACACTTGGCTGTGCACATGTCTCCCTCCCTCTGGGAATTATAATCTTGCATCCTCTTGCCCAAAATAGGTACTCAAGAACGTGAAACAGTGATCCTAACTGCACTCTGTCAAAGCAAAAGGAAGCTACAGTTTTCAGTTTCAAATTAGGTAGACGGTCCTCCAGAAGCCAACAGATAACTTCAAGCCATACATTCCTGCAAAGGGTCCAGCTGACAAGGTCACAAACCAGCTCAGCATGGCAGCTAAAAATGGCACCAGAAGGACGTCCCCATCTGGCAATAAAGCAGACTACCTCCCCTGACCTACTTTCCACTCCTTTACTTAAAAACGATTTAAAATAGTGGGGAAAAAAGTATCAGTGGACTGCTACACCAGCAAAGAAAGCCAGAGCTCCAAGGTTGGGAAAGCAGGACTCCAGGGGGGTCAGCAGAGCACTCCGGCGATTTTCTGCCATGAGCTTTGGTTTCCAAAACCTGCCAGGATTTGAGAGCTGGATACAAAGCCCCAAATATCCCAAGAGAGAGAATCTGGCAGGAACCACCACTTGCACACACACACAAATCTGGTACCCCCAAGAGTTACATCCTTGGTATAGGTATGGTATGTTCAGTCACGCCTGACTCTCTGTGACCCCACGGAGTATAGCCCTACCAGGCTCCCCTGTCCATGGGATTTTCCAGGCAAGAACACCCCAATCCAGGGCATCTTTTCGAGCCAAGGATGGAACCCGCATCTCCTGCAATGGCAGGCAGATTCTTTACCACTATGCCACCTGGGAAGTCCTCTTTGGTATAAGCATCAATTAAAAACAACTATTCCTTTCCCCCAAGCAAATCAATGAAAGCACACTGTCTCCCCTTAAAATGTAGCACTGAACAGAGGGGAAGAAAAATCTCCTCTGAGCACTCATAACAAGCTGTCCCTCACAGAGGTCTGTGGCTCAAACTACCTAGGAGAGCTGAAAACTCTAAGTTCAGAACTCTGTTGAAGGTGGCCCTGGGATGGCCATGCCCTGAGCTGCTTCACAGAGACAGCTACAAATCATCTCCAGAAAAACCCATCTTTGACTCAGGTCCCGAAGAGCTTCCACAAAAAAACTCCCAAAACACAAGCTCGCAGTACCAAAAAACAAAAAAACATGAAATGCAAGATTTAAAGCAAAGCACCAAAGGCAAGAGCCAGAACAACAACAGAAGCAGATTAATAGATAGTTTAAGTTTTAGAATTAGCAGATACAGAAATAAGTTTGTTATGTTGAAAGACAATAAAAGGGACAGAAAATGTCTGCAAAAGACTAGAGACGATAAAATCTACATAAAATTGCAAGAATTTGATGGGTATATTAAACAGATAACACAGAGTGAAGAAAAATAAAGGATGGAAGAAATTATCCAAAATCAACATAAAGATACAATGAGACGGACACTATGAAAGAGGGAGGTGGAGACACGGAGGACAGTGAGAGGTGGAGTCCCACGGGGACAAGGAGCGAGAAGAGAATAGAGGCAACTGACGCCACAATGGCTGAGAATCTTCTAGAACCAATGAAGGACACCAGTCTGAGAACTCTTGACCTCTTCCTGCCCTGTGAGCTCAACACAGAAAGTCCAGGACCTTCCTGGTAGTCCAGTGGTTAAGAATCTGACGGACAGGGCAGGGGTCAAGGGTTCAATCCCTGGTCTGGAAGACTCCACATGCCACAGGGCTTAGCCCGTGTGCCCCAACTACTGAAGCCTGTGTGCACTAACAAAGAACCAGCACAGTCAAAAATAAATAAGTAAAATATTTTAAAAAAACAAGTCCAAATTTACTGAGGCCAGATCTGGAATTTTACAACTCTAAGCACCAACAGTCTTGACAGAAATGTCTTCTCCTTTACTCAAACGTGAGGAGATGTTTGCTGCCCATGATCTGGGTCTAAGGAACCGGGGAACTCAGACCATGCACCTAAGTGGAGCCAGAAGGGACACAGGCCTGTAGGCTGCGGGCCGCTGGCCGGGGCTACCTGTGGTCATGTCCTCCAGCATCTCCAGCAGCATGTCCTGCGTCTCATCGATCAGCTTGGTCCTCTGCACCACCAGCTTCCGCAAGCACAGGTACCCGTTCAGCACGGTACCCACCAAGCGGCTCTTAAAGTGCCTTTTGATGGACTCCACCTCCACAAAGGAGGAAAGTAGGCCTGTGGGGACAGGAGAAAGTTGCACGAGTTCAGAACGAGAAGTAAACAAAGAAGGTCCATGTTTTCAAAAGACGACGAGCAACTCAAAAGCAGGAAACGCCACGTTTGTGCCTGACATGGAGCACGTGCTCCATGACGTGAACTGGTCAACAGACAACAGGTGCTCAAAGACGACGTAAACCCGTCCTCAGGGGAACGCACACAGAGCTTAAAAAGCGCGGTGTGGTCAGCACGAGAGAGGAGGTCAGCCTCAGCACCCAGGGAGCCAAAGGGCAGCCCCCAAACTATCCCCAGGGTGTCCAATGGAAGGCCCAGGAGGCTCCCTCTACCTGTGAGACTCTTGAGGGCATAGCCCTGCTGCAGATCGGTGCTCAGGGTGGCCTCCTCCAGGGCCAGCAAGCGGGCTATTTCCTAAACAGGAAGACAAGCGAGGTCAGTGTGACGGCACCGCCAGCGACACCGGTCAGCTCCCCCACTGGCCCAGGAATGCTCTCTCACCCTGAACCCTTGCAGAACTCTTTTCTAAGAAGCCAAGGAGAGCTATAAAGACGTTAAGGGACTGCTTAGAAATGGAGGACAGTTTAAATGTCCCCAACAGACTGCTATACCCTCATGAGGAACACAGTGAAGTCACGGAAGTGCCCCCCGGCAGACTTCAGGAGTACTGCAGGCTCAGTTTCAGAGCGCTGTAATAAAGTGGTCATGGCAATAAAGCGAGCCACACAAATCCATTTTTTCCCATGAATGTAGAACTTATGTCCACACTCTAGTTTAAATCAGTAAGTGTACAGCAGCATTATGTCTAGAAAACAATGTATATACACTTTACTTAAATAACGCTGTTGGAAAAATGGCTTACTTGACACAGGGTTGCCACAACCTTTATTTTTAAAGAAAAGCACAATAAAGCGAGGTATGCCTGCATTTTGAACAAATATTTCTTCCTGGCGCAAAAGACCACCACAAAGTTTATCTAGAGAAAGAGAACAAGGAGAGCGGGGCTCGGCAAAGGGGCTCCCCTAGGCTGGGCCGGGACGACATACCTTGGTGATGAGGTTGCCCACGTAGGGCAGGACTCCTCGGGCTGCCAGGTAGACTTTCCAGTGAGCTGAAGTGATGAGCTTCTGGTAGAGAGCCAGGTACTCGGCGGCACACTCGCCAGCAACACTCAGCTCGTCCAGGTAACTGCCGCAGAGCCGGGCAATGACAGCGAGCCCACACCGCCCCACAGCCCCGACGGCCCCCGGCCCTGCCCCTCTGCGGTCCTCCACTCCCCCTGCCTCGCTGCGGAGGACCAGGGCTGAGAACACCCCAGACCCCCACTTGGGAACTCCTCAGACCTGGGAAAAGCTCGAGAGCACCCAGCAGGTAATGCATTGCCTCACACTGTACACATTTGGACAATAAAGCACCAATACGTGAATGGTGGTTACTGGGGCAGAGAGAGAGTGTTGTGACTGAATCGCTCACAAGGCGAGTTTACCAGAGTCCAGTGGCCAATAACTTTGGAATTAGACTGCCTGGACTGAAACCTTGCCTTCCTGGGGACAAGTTAACTAAGCACTGAAAGCCCAGGTGAACATTAAATGAGATAATGCATGCCAAGTTTTTGTAAGCTCTGTAAGACCTCAAGACATTAGCTGCCGACTCTGTGACCACCACCACTGCTATTATAACCACTGCACGCGGCTGCTCAGCGCTTCCTGGTTTCTGTGGTCTTCCACAAGGAGCGAGGTGGCTACAGCACAGGCGTGCCTCCCGTCGCCCTGGTCTGAGGACTCCCCCGGGAGAGCGGGAGGGCTCCCTGGATGAAGTCCCGCCACCCTGCCCACCCCGCTCTCAGATGGTACCTGGTGAGGAGGTCCAGGACCTGCTGCTTGCGGCTGGGGATGGTGGCCAGCGCCTCCACAATGGTGCAGGCCGCCTGCCGTGCAGCCTGCGTGGCCGGAGTAAAGAGTACCTGCAGGGGGTGGGGAGAAGCGCCTGGCTCAGCGGACAGCCTCTCATCCGGCCCTGCCAGGCACAGTCCACCGCCACCCATCGAGGGGAAATGCTCTGAGCTCCTCACGAGCAAAAGGGTAAAGGAAAAATCACCAGCTAACTCAAGATCCAGCTGCTACAGGTGGGCAAAAAGGCTAAGAGTCCCATCTTCATGGAGCTTTTCTCCAACAAGTACTTTGGAGGACATACAGAACCAGGAAAAAAGACAGGCGGGTGTTCTCCTTAGCAAAGACGTCTATGATTCTATTTTGGAGACAGCTACCTTGGACAGCAAGATCAAACCAGTCAATCCTAAAGGAAACTAACCCTAAATATTCAGAGGAAGGACTGATACTGAAGCTCCAATACTTTGGCCACCTGATGTGAAGAGCTGACTCACTGGAAAAGACCCTGATGCTGGGAGGGATTGGGGGCAGGAGGAGAAGGGGACGACAGAAGATGAGATGGTTGGATGGCATCACCGACTCAATGGACACGGGTTTGAGCAAACTCTGGGAGATAGGGAAGGACAGGGAGGCCTGGCGTGCTGCAGTCCACGGTGTCCCAAAGAGTTGGACACAACTTAGCAACTGAACAGTAACGACAGGCTGAGCACTTATGTTAAATGTAGACCAAGTGCTCACGTTATAACCAACGGACAAATGAATTCTCTAAAATATCATTGCTCTAATCTTTAAAAGCATTAGCTGGAAAAAGGAAAAGGACAGAAGACATGAAAGGTGGACGGTAAAAGCAGTGCAGGCGCGGAGGCTCCGTCCTGCTCAGTGGTCAGGGAGGAGAGCAGAGAGCACGAGCTTGATCAAAGGGCAGAAGGAGTTCTGATGTGGCCCACCCACCACGCGGGCGGCTCCAACCGAGAGCCTCCACCTATTAGAAAGGAAGCAAGATTAACAAAGAGAAAGCAGAGGAGACACGCAGTGAGGATCGGAGACGCCCCGCCTGGGACCTGGGGCCAGCGGCCAGAGGAGCCCGGGAGACGGCCGGCTCTCACCTGCCGCAGCCAGTTGTTGTGGCCCAGCTTGAGGTCCAGCGGGGAGGTCCGTTTCCCCCGCCGACTCAGGAACTGCTTCCACCGCCACACGTACTTCTCGGTCAAGTAGAGGTGGCGGAGCTCCGCCTTGCTGGGAGACTTCCCGTTGCCATCGACCCCTGGCAGGCAGAGGGGTGCAGGGAGAGGTAAGGGGGAGACGGTGGGGCAGTCAGCCGGGGCAGGGAGGGCCCGCTTCTCAAGTCCCGAAAGACACACACACACCTCGGATGGGAAGACACTTCTTCCAGGCGTCATAGGATGCCTTGGGGTCCCTCTTGAGCCAGAGCTGGGCCTGGGCGTGGATCTCGTTGCAGTATGGCCTCACGGTGGTGAGGGCCTCGACAGGGACATCCTGCAGGAGGAAGGCGGACGGGTGAGCGGGCCCGGGCACGCCCGAGCTGCCACTGCAGCACAGTGGGGCTGCCCCGGGAACGAGCGCACAGGCAAGGCCGGAAGGCCAACGCTCACATCTCCTACGCCCCGGCGCACAGGCAAGGCCGGAAGGCCAGCGCTCACATCTCCTACGCCCCGTCTGCGCTCCTTTCAAGCATTCGATTCAACTCAGCAGGAGCAGCACCACGCTGAGCTGAGGGTCACTGGCGCTGCCTGTGCAGGATGAGGTGTGACTGGCTTCCTACAGACACTCCTACAGCTACATACACTAATTCCTATCCCAAGGCTGATCTGTAGTTTCCCCAAACATAAATCTTCAAGGGGTCACTAAACAGCCTCTAAAATTTACAGAACCATTACTAATCCCAAGTGGCCTGCATAGGGGAGCCCCCAGTAGGATTCTAAACCAGCAATTCTCAAACTTTTCAGCCACAGGACCCCATTACACTCTTGAAAAGTACTGACTCCAAAGAGTTCTTGTGTATGATGTAGCTCTACCCATCGATACAGATCTATTAAAAATTAAAGTTTAGCAATTCCTAAAATATTAACTCACTTACAAATAAAAACAAATACATTATCTGTCAACCTAAACAGCATTTTTTATTTCCCAAAACAAAAATAAACTAGACAAAGGAGCTATACTGCTATACATTTTTTAAATTGTTTAATGGCTACCTTAATAAGACAGCTAGATTCTTATACTGCTTCTAAGTTCAAACTGTTGCAATACGTTGTTTTGTTGAAGCACTCAGATGTATATAGTTGGAAAGAAAAAATATTTTAATAGCTTTTTCAATTAATCGTGGATTTTACATTAATACTAAACCAAAATTCAACGGATTACAGGTTCTTAAAGATTGGTTGTAATGTGGAATCCGAAACCAATCAAAAAACATTTCTTATTCCATTGCACTAAAATTCATCTTTTACTCACACATGAACATGCACTGGTCAGCTGGAAAATACTGGTTCACGCACAGACCCCATTCCTCTTTAAGTGACAGGCTCGTTTTGTTCACTTTTCAAGAAAATCTGCCAAACACCTGATTCTGA
Organism: Bos javanicus; assembly: GCF_032452875.1. Taxonomy (NCBI): domain Eukaryota; kingdom Metazoa; phylum Chordata; class Mammalia; order Artiodactyla; family Bovidae; genus Bos; species Bos javanicus. The sequence continues at coordinate 133,561,622 of NC_083869.1, read as the reverse complement.
AGAACCACAATTGGCTCACTAGCCCTCCTTTCAAGCACAGATGAGGCTCCGTGAAAACAGCAGCTGGTTCAGCCGCCCCCAGCGCTTCCCCCGGCGGCCTCCGCCCTGCGGTGCGCCTCCCTCCCGTACTGTCTCCCCGAACAGTGAGACGACTGATTTACTAAACTCCTCTGCAGGGCTTCACCCGGGACGCTCCTGGGTGAAGCTGCAAGTGAGGGGTGTGGCTTGTGGTGCGGAGGCCCGGTCGGTCTCGCATCACTGACTGTGTGCCATCTGCACAAGTGGCACAAAGAAGAAAAGGGCAGATCGTGGCCCAGGTGATTACAGAAATGACGTCGGCCTCGCAGATATCCCAGTCGTCCTGGGAACACCCACAAATCTCAGGGTAATTACGGAAATAACGTCGGCCTCACAGATTCCCAGTCGTGTCCCAGGTAATTACGGAAATAATGTCGGCCTCGCAGATATCCCAGTCGTCCTGGGAACACCCACAGATCCATGAGCCAGACTCTGAGACCTGCTGCTCTCTCTAGGCTAAAACTCAGCCAAATGTGAGGCTTCAGTGCTCAGAGGCTAAGAGCCCTCTCAGGTGGGAATCTGTGACCTCACGCTGTGGGAAAAAGGACAGTTATGTGGGGATGAAGTTCCTCTTTTCAATCAAGAGCCGATTTTCATTTGCTGAGAATGTGCTCTGAGGGGAAGAAAGCCTTCATCAAAGCGAAGAAAGGGGGGTCTTTTCTGAGGATGGTCGAGGCAGACCAAGAAAGGGAAACAGCATAAACTGTTCCCTGTCCAGCTTCCCCTGTAGTGCCTGCCGCTCAGCGTCCTGCAAAGAAGACCCCATTTCCCACCAAGAGACTCCACCAGGATGAAGCAGGCATCAGAAGGGCCCCAGGACTACAAAGACGGCGGCCTCTGGCAGGGCCGAGAGAAAGCACTATGGCCCACACGCTCTCACACCAGTATGAGCAAGTCCATCTGCGGCTAGGCCACCTTCAGAACTAAAAACTCGGCTTTACTCACTCATTTAAGAATGACTTACCGAGTCGCTATTATAACACGAGATACCACGCTATGTACTGGACCAAAAAAAACCTTAGTAAAACATAAAACAGTCCCTGGATTGGAGGAGCTCATGGCCAGCCTGGCAGAGAACTGGATCACTGAAGCGGCAGCTGACAAAGGGAAGGCGGGCATGGCAGGCAGAGGAGACACCGCACAGCCACACACAACAGTTACAAAGGACTACCGAAGGCCAGGAGCCTCCCAGGGGGCTCGGTGGTGAAAATTCACCTGCCAACGCAGGGGACACAGGTTCAATCCCTGCCCAAGTCACGGTGCGAGGGAATGGAAGGGCTTCCAGCACTGTGCAAAGGCACGGGGTAGGGAAGAACACCACAGCCCCTGGGAGCCGCGAGCTGTCCGAGGGGACTGGAGGAAGGGGCGGTCCTCCACGGCAGACTACTGCTGCAGGCGTTTGCCTCTGCCTGCCTGTGTCACTCGAGAGCCCTCTGAGAAACTCTCCTTCTCAGAAACCCTAACCCATCTCGCTGACTGCCGCCAAGGAAGCACTGGCGCCCCAGGGAGAGCGAGCTCAGGTGAGCAGAGACCTTAGAGCAGGGTGGGCGCTGGCTGGAGCTGCCCCGGACAGCCTTCTCAGGCCCGTACCTTGTTCTTCTTGCTGGTGGGAGCAGGTGGCTTAATCAGCTTCTGCAAGATCCGCAGGCACATGAGGGTGATGTTCTCAACCACCACGGGGGTCTTGATGTTCACGGCCATGAGGAAAAGGCTGAGCGCTGGGAGAGGAAGGCAGGGCGGAGGCACAGTCACAAACGTGCCTCGCCAGCCGCTGTGTGACCACCCGAGGGCAGCTTCCTGGCCTCACGGGCCCTGCATCGAGCTGCATTCCTCTCGCTGGCCGGCCGCCAACCAGACATCCCCTAAACTCACCACAGCGCAAGCGGAGCTCCCAGCAGCTGTCCTCCTTGGAGATGGAGTCTGTCAACAGCAGCATTTCATACTGAAGGCTACTTGCCTGGAGGGCCAACAGGAAGAGAGGTGAGCAGAGGAGGGTCTGCAGGGTCAGTCCCGAATGAGGGCGCACATCCACGCTTTGGCCCAGAGACTCAGAGCTAACCCGTGTGGTCAAGCGGACCGTCAGAAGGGAGACGGAGCCCCTCAGCACGGTCGTTGCCCGTCTCTGCTCTCTGAGCCTGACGCTGACTCAGCAAGGTCTTCCTGGGATGTGAGCCCTGCCGACGTGCCGCTCTCCCCACCCCCACCGCGCCTGCCCTGGTCGTCACAACGAGACGCCGGCGGGGGGACCGCGGGAATGAAGGAAAAGGGAGAAGGGGGCAGTCAGAGGGCACGGCGGCCTGCTCACCAGATCAGGGTTGGCCCAGTGGCCCTTCAGGGCTGTGGAGACTTTGCCAATAATCAGATCGTTCATTTGCTGGGTGGCCTCTGGATTGTCCCTAGGGAGGCAGAGAAGAGAGTCCTGTTACACCGCTGGGTGTGTCCCTCCTCTGCACGTGAGAGCGCCCAGGTAAAAGGAAATCAACGTCTAGTGCCACCGGCCTTCCCAGGGGCAAGACGACTCACGAGCCCCACAGAACCCTGCTGTGTGGTGAGAAGGGGCTGCCCAGCGGAGAGGCTGATGGAGGGAAGACGGTATGCAGGGTTCCTCCACAGCCTGGGCTGCCAGGCCCCCAGACCCCGCCCAGTACGTCAGTCTCCAGAACCCAGGGGTCCACTCTCCGTCTCCTTCCTTAGCTTCTCCAACTGCCCCCGCTTCATTTCCCACAAGGCATCCACATTTCCCATCCGTGTCCCTTTGTAATAATGTATGTATTAATAATTTAAAAACCATGAATCGCGTCAAGTCAGTCTCAGGCTTCCCAACCTCGCAGTGCCCTAAAGACCCTACGGGACCTGGCCCTGGTCTCACTGAACCCCTCCACTCTGTCCCCACTGCATCCTCCACTCCAGCCACACGGGCTTCCCCGTAGCCCTGGCTTCACACGGCTGGCACATCCCACCTCTCTGCCCACCACTTGCTATTAGTATCGGCATGCAGCCCACGCCTTCCATACCTGCCTGCCTCACTCCCTGACCTCCTCAGCAGTCGCCCCTGCCCACCCTGTCCTCTGCAGTGACCCTGCCTGCAATCAGAGCTGCCATCCCAGCTGCACTGCTCTTCACACCTGACCTCCTGATGCTGTACGGGGCCATCATCCACTCACTGCCCTTCTCCCCTCTAGATTGTAGGCCACATTCATCCGCTCACTGCCCTTCTCCGCTCTAGAGCGAAGGCCACACGAGTGCAGGGATGCTGCTTCATCGCCCACTGCATCCTCAGAGTCCAGAACAAAGCCTAGCATTTAGCCGATGCTCAGTAAGTACTTGTTAAATGAGTGAATATATTGTACAGCAAATCATATTTAGCATCCAGCTAACATGTTCTAGGACTTACGCCCACACTCGGGAAACAATGCAAATCCAGCTGTGGGTATTGTGTGAGCATGGACTAAGGACTCCACAAGTATGAGCCACTGCTCACGTGAATTATGTCATTCCATTCTCACCACAAGCCATTACAGTATTGGCTACTATCCTTATTTCTCAGATGAGGAAACCTTATGCTCAGAGAACACTGAGAAATGTGTCCACGGCACACGGCATAGAGGATCAGACACCGGGGTCCTTCTGAGCCAGATCTAAGCTCCGAAGCCCTAGGCTCCACTGCCCCAGCTGTCTTCTTCTGGGGGAGTCCTGAGTCCAAGTGCCCGGTCACTCCCTTCTCCCAGCACTGGAACTCAAAAACCGCTTCCTCAGGAAAACCCCCTGGAACCAACCAGGTACAAGCCAAACACACGGCCTATTGATACAAGGGAACCTGGGCTTCACGTGCTCCTCCGTCCGCTCAGCTGCACCCTGGACAGTTCCCTGCACCCTCCAGCGCTCCCAGCACCGCCCCGCCCCCCGGCCCCACCTGCAGGGTCCCGGCCCATGCCCCTGGCGCAGGCTCTGACCGAGTCAGGAGGCACATGAGCTGGCGGACCTCCTCCCGCATGGCCGCAGAGCCTCGGCGGAGGTTGTAGTCAAAGAGCTCCCGGATGAGGCCCTGGGAGACAAGGATGTGGCGCAGGGCGGGGTTGGTGGCCAGGGCCCGGAGCAGGGTGATACAGTGCTCCGTGACGGCCGAAGCGCAGCCGTAGCACTTGGTGGAGGACGTGTGGCCGCAGCCCAGCACGGACAAGGCGCGGTACTGGCTGGCTGTGAAGGTGGGCTGCACCGAGGTCCGGGAGGACTTGGTGGCCGCTTCCCTCTGCTGCAGGTCGTATTCCAACAACTCTTTTCGTGAAGCGAAAACTTTCTGAGGGGGAGAAAAAAAAAGACAAAGGAGAAAAAAAAAATCAGCAATTAAAACAAGGAGGAAGAAAAAGGAAGCTAATTGGAAATCAGTTTTGGTTTGAAGAACACTTTACCGGTATTACCTAATTTAACCCTCTCGATGACCTTAGCCTAGTAGCTCAGTTGGTAAAGTATGTGCCTGCAGTGCAGGAGACCTGAATTTGATCCCTGGGTCGGGAAGTACCCTGGAGAAGGAAATGGCAACCCACTCCATTACTCTTGCCTGGAGAATTCTATGGACAGAGGAGCCTGGTGGGCTACAGTCTACGGGATCACAAAGCATTGGACATGGCTGTGCAACGAACTTTTTTTCAATAACCTTAGCAGCTAAGATACTTTATCCCCATTTTACAGAGGAGGAAACAGCTTAGAGAGGCTGGCTTGACCAAGGTAAGGGGCAGAGTTAGACCTCAGAGTCTGATCACAGGCGTATGTCCTTAACACCCACATAACGCTTTCTTTAAAGAATAAAATCAGGAATACAGACACATGGAGTGAAGATGGCCTACCAGCCACTTTGGGGACAAGGACCCTGGCTGCTCTTGTCTGCAGCCAGTCTTCCATCCCACAGGGGTGAGGTCTGTAACATACCACCCACCGATGTGACCGATCAAGAAAACCTTATCTACAATAATCTCCATTTGATTCTCAGCGTTCTGGTATGAACTCAGCTTTCTACCAAGCACCCGAAACTGCAGTAGGTGAGCAGCTGTGTGGCTGGCACTTAACCGCAGGGGGAGAGCAAAGAACTGCTTTGAAAACAATGTTGATAACACACAACAAAACGCACTCCAGCCGCTCCCGCCTGTACCTGGATGATTTTGGAGAGTTCGTCAAAAGAGCTCTTGCAGTCTCCGCAGTACTCCTGCGCCAGCTGCAGGATGTACCGGTTCACGCTGGCCGAAGTGGAGCTGATACCCCCGGAGGTTCCCGAGTCGTCCTGCAACCCAGAGGGATGCGGTCAGCCTTCCGCCGCGAGATGGCCTCGCCCGGGGCCAGTCTCTGCCTCTGACCCAGAAAGGATTACCTGCGGCTTCTCAGGAGCTGCCTCATTCACTTTGCACAGCAGGTTCTCCAGCTGCGGCCGATGTCCCATCAGCTGGTGATACACTCGGTCAGCTTTGTCCAGAAGCGTGTTGATGTTGGACACGGCCTAGACAGGAAGAGGCGGGGAGTGCACGTGGGCTCGTCAACACTGAAGGTTCCTTCCCCTCAGTGACCCGGTTGAGCACCGTGTTTCACGCGGTGTTTCTACTCATGGCAATAATCCTGTGAGGTGGGCATGCAAGGTGTATGACACACATCCAAATAAACCACGCTGAGGGCAGGGACTTTCGCCAGGTCACACAGTATTAAAAGCACAGGGGGAACGGGAACGTTCCTCCTCCTGACTCTGGAGCTAGACGCCACTCCACTTTGCTGGGCTGCTGCTGCTGGTGACTGTTCTGACAGACCCCTCTGCCCTGTCCTCCCATCTCCAGCCCCACCACGTCACTTGCCCCTTGAGATACTCTACTTCCATTACCAACACGTCTCCAAAATTCTACCCAAAACACGTGTTCCAATCCATCTTATTTGTTGCCACTCAAAAGCTTAGCCCTGAAAACACGCTGAGCCAAGACGACTTGGGCGAGAAGGAAAAGCACGCTGCCCACACCAGCTCGGCCCCCAAGCTCCGAACAGAGCTCGGCGTGGGCCTCGCATGGACTCGGCCTCACCTTCTTCCTGTCCTCCTCATTCTCAATGGGGTCCACTGCGCAGCAGGGCTTGGCGTAGAGCATGAAGTCGAAGCGAGCGTATTTACAGAAGCCACAGGCGTTGCACAGGAAGGGGTCCTTTTCGTCATAGTTGATGGATCTGAAACCCCAGAGTATAGGTCAGGGGGCAGCAGAGGACAGAGGGGAGACGGAACACATGAGCCACTTCTGCAGACGCTGGGAACTCTGCAGGGCTCTCGGAGGGGCAGCAGCAAACGGGCGAGGACGACTGAGGCAACCAGGCAACCATAACAGGGACCCAGAGCCAAACTCGGGAACCCCACCCCCCACCCACCACCCCACAACTCTCCCCGGCCCTGTCCTCCTGTATCTGTGAACGCCATGCTCTAGATGCCCGTGATCCTCCACCGTGAGGGCACCACACGGCGGAAGTGCCCACACTGAGACTCTTCCTGAGAAATACAAGGGATGCACCTGACCTGGGAGACAACCGCTCACTCACCTGCATTTGTGACACTGGTAGACGTTCTCCCCACAGTTGCCGCAGACCCCGGGGTTGGCGGGAACCGAGGCACTGCAGCGCGGGCACTGCAGGGTCTCCGTGGAGGCCTGGTAGTTCTCGTAGAAGTCTGCGAACTCAATCATCAGGTTGGAGGCCACGATGGGCAAAGGCAGGTCAATCTTCACCTCTGTCTGCCCAGGTGTCAGCTGAACCTTCTTGGCTTTGTGCCAGCGTGCCGGCCTAGGAGAAACGGTGTCAGATAGATGGTTAGAGGGCCTCAGAGACTCTCACAAGACCCACAGCAACGACCATCTGATGAGACGGAAAGAAAGAAGACTGTCCCTGCGTGTTCTCCTAAGACAGTGAAATGGTTATTCTAAGGAAAGGGACTCTGACAAATAAAAGCAACTTAATTTTAAAGATACATTTCCACTATTCTCTCTTGAAAAAAAGGCTAGAACATACAGGCGCTTTAAGACATCATATATGATAATTTCTGAGATTCCAGAAAAACAAGGGAATGTACATCAAGGGAAGACGTTCCTCTGAAAGCATGCCACACTGGAGCGTGGACTTCCGAGAGGTCCATGATGCCGTAAGTTGGCTGCTGTAAGTTCCTATCGTGGCAACCACCTTGGAAGGGTAAAGCTCAGGGTGCTTGAGAGGCAGAGGGCACACCAGGGTCCAGACCACGCGCCGAGAAGAGTCAGAGAGAGTAAAGACGTGTGGTAATTCAGAGGTAATTATATTGATACAGTTAAGAGTTAATGTTTACTGAAATTTTACTGAGTCAGGCTCCGTTCTCAGCATTTCACATATGCTAACACATTTAATCCTTAAAAGAACACCCTGAAAGTAGACTTCTCTGCATTTTACAAATAAGGAAAGAGAGGCTATACAAATTCTCCAACGGATGTGAACCAGTCTCATTCCAGAGTGTGAGGGCTTTACTAGCAGCTGAGCTAACTCTGCACAACACAAACCAAATCCACCTGCTCCAGAGGGGACTGGGTCATCCCGGTGAGCAGCTTCTACCTGCAGGTCACCAGTATTAATCATGCTTTTCAAAGGACAAAACCTGCTTTAAAAAGCAGAGCTCCCGGAGGCCGTTTGTTCACGCGGTACATGCTAGCTTTATTCTGCCTTCGGAGTAATACTAATCCTTCCATGCTGAGCACGGAGCAGCACTCACTGCAAGTCCTGGCATTCCAGCAGTCTCTACCCATATTCTCTGCCCAAGCGCACGCCTGTGTCTTCAAGTCTGTCTCAGTAAAGGCCGGCACGAGCCCAAGCTAGTGCCTTCTTTGGCCCCCACACACCAGGCCTCGTTTCAGACGTCAGAGGACAGGTGAGCTAGAAAGACAGGTAGCATACGTAGCTACCTGTGTCTACAGCGTCAGCACATGTAGGCAAAAGGCACCACACGGAAACGGAAGGACTTCATACTAGAGAAGCTCCTTGAGAACTGCTGCCGCTCAGTGAGCGAGAGAAAGTGTCTCAACCTAACAAACAACTACTTCCCTGCAGCAGAGCCTGCGTGAAGGCAGAGCCGCTCTGCTGGCACGGGTGTGAGAAGCCTGGGGTCCCAGCGCTCAACGTCCCTTCAGGCTGCCGCAGAGCTCAGACGTCGAGGGCTCCACGGACATGATTTCAAAACAACCTCTGTCAGCACCCTTAAGAGCTGGCGCTGCACTTGTCCCCTAGCCACGACCAGAGTCGCAAGAGGACATACTAGGCCCCCGGGAATGTGCCGCCTGACGGGACCCCGGCCATCAGAGCCGACACCAGGCGCCGAGCCACGCGGGCCTGCTGCCCCTCTGCAAGACTGAGAAGCCCGTACTTGTTTTTCAGCTCCACGATGGCCTGCACGGTCCGGTTGTTGTAGTAGAGGTTGATAGTGCGCACCATCTTGGTCCGTTTCAGGTCCCCGATTTTCACCGTCACTTTGCTGATGGTGTGGCTGCCGATGAGCTTCACGACCTGCTGGGTGGTGGTGTACCGCGTGTCCACTTTAATGGAAGACAGCTTGATGTACTAAACGCAAAGGCACGCACAGAACACTGTGTTAGCGCAAGGTAACAGCTCATCTGTCCTCTTCAAAACTGTCACTGTAACCCACTCTTTGTCCATGGGTGAAATTCTGATTTAAGGTAGCTGGCCAGGTAAGAACTGACACCACTCTGAGCCACCACTGGGAGAGGGACACGGAGCAGTAACAGCAGTCTCTAGAAAGCAGAGGCCGCCGGCCCCGGGAGCAGGCCGCCACGCGGGAGGCGACTCACACAGAGCGGCACTTCCGGGTTGTTGCACACCAGGCAGGGGCCGCTCTCCAGGTAGCAGCCGTCGAACTCCACCAGGCCAGACAAGGCGCTGAGGGAGAAAGCAGTCTCAGCGTTAGATGTTCAGTTTAGAGCGCACGGAGCTTCACAAAGAAGTCAGAAGAAAATCATGGCTCACTGTTCCCCAAGGCAAGCCCCATCCCAGTGAAAACACAAGGAAATGTGAGATATCCCTATTTCTGATCTGTTCTGAGGTCAGGGGAATCCAAAATGTTACATTAAAATTTGACTCAAGAGCCACAACTAAATTTACTAAAAATCATTAAATTGTATACTTGAAAAGGGTACATATTGTTGTGTGTAAATTGTATCTCAATAAAATTTATAGGGGAAAAAAGAACAGTTGCTAACACACCAGGGAAACAATAAAAGATTTTAATCAGCACTGTCTTCCAAAGGTTTTTTTTTCTTTTAAATGCAGCTATTTCCTGTAAACCATGTGATTCAGACTTAGACCCCTGAAACTAGAGACCTTCGTAACAAGCCAATCAGCGTGGAAACAGCAACTGCACTGTTGACTGAGCCTCAAACAGAAAGAAAGCAGAACAGAACTCACTTGTAAATGTTGGAGTTGGGATGGTTGGTAAGAATATGGTTTTGAGTCCGAAGAATCTCCACAGCCTTCTGTGAATATTCTTTCAACTGAAAACAGAAGTCAACAGAGGACCAGAGTTAAAGCCCAAGGGAAAGTCTTACTAGAAAAGACTTTTCTCCTCTGCTTTCCAGCTGCTACTGCCCTGGAAGTACCAGCCCTCATTCAGAATCATGCAAAGCTGAGCTTAATTCCTAATCGTTTAAAGGATTCTATCTTCTTTAGACGTTTCCACAGTCTTAGTAGCAGCCATCTTTTTACAGCTTGTGGAGAAAGAGAAATGTTGTTACTATGGAGAAGCTATGAAATGATTATCTTGTTGCAGAAATACTTTTGGGTGTGTGATCAGGATAGCCAGGACAACCAGAGGACCACTTTTCTCCCCAAGCAACTTTAACGAGATGCATTTTCTCCCCCACTTTCTCTACGTCTACTGGCTAAGCCAAATTCAGATTGTGCTTTTTTATTAGTGTGTACCTTCTGGGTGACATACATGTAGGGAGTGCTCATACATACTTAAAAGAGATTTCACCCATATGCCCCTTGTAGGTTAGTCCTAACATTCTTAATTCAAGAGCAAAGAAAGTTAAATGTGGCAAGTAAGCCTTTTGGACCATCAATTATCTGTTACCTTCTTCTCTGTCTGTGGGGTTTTCAAGGAGAAATATCCCAGTAGGTCCACAAACTGGGCAGCCTTGCGACCGTAGGCTGCGAGTTCTGGCCATATGGACCACATCAGGTCTAGCAGCAGCTCCTGTTGAGATTTGCTAGAGTTTCTGGAGATAAATGACAGTTCATTTTATCAGTAGCAGAAAAGCCCGAGGGGCTCCTTCATTTTAATCAACAAGACCCAAGCACTGTTTTGGTGATGCACCTCTTTCCCCACAGCTATGGGTTAAGTCTGAACAGCGCTACCGCTCTTTGGACAGTCCACCCTAACAGATCCAGCACAACCCTTTCCTGTCTTCAGAAGGTGGTTTACTCCCATCTTCCAACAGCACTCAAGGGCAGAAACTGAGTACTGTTAGCCTAAAGACCCAAGTCTGGTCTTTTAACAGACTTTTAAACATAGTCTTCTTGGTGGACAACAGTTCACCTCTTCCTTCTGACATCGGTTTAATAGCTAAGAAGCAGACAACCTGATGAGGAAATCTGCCAATAGTCAAGAGGATTCTGATTGGTGTAAATGCTGATACTGCAACCGTAAGCACGCACCATGGAGACAAGACAGAACCTCGCCACGTGCTCTGGCCCCAGCCCCATGCGGCCTGCTGAAGCCAAGCCCCAGGCCCCACCTGTAGATGTGCAGAGTCAGGCAGTGGGCCTGCCAGCGCACCGAGGAGGAGTTAGACTCCAGGAGGAAGCAACGCAGGAACTGGACCAAGGTCTCCTTGTCCGCAAATTTGTTCAGCTGGTTCACCAAAGCTGTGCACAGCTGGTCCTCTTGGCTGCCTGAGCTCTCACCTGCAAGATGAGAGCAGGACTGAGGGCTGAGGAAGAAGTGGTCTAGGGTCCTCAAGTGGAGTGAGAGGAGATACGGTCTCTTAAAACTTTTCGCCAAAATGGTTATAATTTGAAAACAACTTTGGATCCCCTGGAGAAGGGATAGGCTACCCACTCCAGTATTCTTGGGCTCCCCTGGTAGCTCAGTTGGTAAAGAATCCACCTGCAATACGGGAGACCTGGGTTCGATCCCTGGGTTGAGAAGATCTCCTGGAGAAGGGAAAGGCTACCCACTCCAGTATCCAGGCCTGGAGAACTCCATGGACTGTATACTCCATGGGGCAACAAAGAGTCGGACACAACTGAGAGACTTTCACCTTTGTTTACTAGGGGACAAACAGTCAGCCCCAAATAAAATAATGCTGCCAATAAAAGCAGAGGATAAAGTGCCTATACAAACCTGGCACTGAACAAAGGCAGTCACGCTGAAGAAGGATTTCCTTTCAAAAGTCTGCCACCTAATGCAGTCAACATTCCTACAGACCTGCACAGAGGTATCTGAATAATTAACGGGGGAATGTGAACCATCTCCACACCTATCTTAGGCCTCCAAGGATCATGAAAAGCAGGGACACAGCAGAGGAGTCGGCTAAAGATGACTACAGCATCCATCTATAAAGCACCTAGCAGCTTACAAGGCACATTTACTAACATAGCTTCATTTAATGCTGACAATCGCGCCACCCTGGGCTAGTAAAAATATTCAGTGCACCTCTGGCCTTTCCCGTTACAGACACTTGCTATGGGAAGTCACACTCTTTACTGGGTCACCTTGAACCTAACTGAAAATGAGACCAAGAGCAGGCCCCGGGGGGCACATGGGTCTTAGGTCTCTATAGATGAGGGTGAAAACCCTTTCAGAGGAAGGGGATAAACGGTGTGCTCCCAGAGAGATGAGAACACATCACCCTCATCACCAAGGAGGTGGCCCTTACCCTCTTTCTCCTTCTCCTTCTCCTCCTTCTTGCTCTTCTTCGTGGATGACTTGGGCTGTGCCGTGGCTTGTCCAGAGCTGGCGGCCGCAGGGGCAGAGGACGAGGAGGTGCTGGAGGAGCCTGCTGAGGCCGCCAGCGCAGCAAGCACCTTGCTGCCACACAGGGCACAGGAGAGCAGTTGCAGCAGCACGGGGGACACCCCCTCATCCACCAGGAAGCTGACTTGCAGGAGGAAGTACAGGACGGCTGCGGGCAGAGGAGACGGGGGCTCAGCTCCACGCGGCTCACGCAGGCACGGGGCGGCTGCTCCCCTCCTCCTGGCTGCCTGCCCAAAGGCTGTGCGGGGGGTCACCCAGAAGGGTTCACTACTGTGGAGACCCTGACAAGTCCTGCAGCAACAACTCAGAAACTGGCTCCCAGCCCCAAATTCTACGAAGACAGTGATTCTCCTCATCAGCGGATCACCAGATACCTACAGCAGATACTGCTGACCTTCCAGCAGATACCCACCCTGTGCCCCCACAGCACCCCCATTCTCTCTACAGGCCCTTCTCAGTCTCGGAGGGCTTGTCTTTGCTGGGCAGAGTGCTGTCTGTCTAGCTGCTCACGGCTCTATCTCTTAACGCCCAGTTCAATCCTGGGCCTACAGGGGCCTCAGTGAGCAGCTCCTGAAGGAAGGAACGGACGAAGGGCAACCGCGTGGGAGCATCGCTTACAGTCGTCCTTGATGCAGAACCTCTGCCAGTTGACGGTGCGCTGGGCAGCGATCTCGGCACAGGCCTTCAGGTGCTCCATCTGCAACGGAAACCGAGCAGAAGCGATGACCCACACCTGCTGCCTTCAGGGTCCCCTCCCCGGCTTTGGATTACAGACCCTTGTCCTCTGTGCGAGGCTGACCGGTGCCCTAGTAAACCTAGGACCGAGGCCCGCACACTCTGGCCCCTACTGAGCCTCCTTCATTTAACGCCCCACCACACAAAGGCCCTTTGTTTTCAGGGGTCCTTCAACCCCTGAAATAACGCAGCAGCAAAGGTAGGCTTGGACCAAAAACACTATAATCTAGTTTATTTTTTTCTTGCTAAGAGCACTATAGTAAGAGCCCTGAACTGCTGCTGCTGCTAAGTCGCTTCAGTCGTGTCTGACTCTGTGCAACCCCACAGACGGCAGCCCACCAGGCTCCCCCGTCCCTGGGATTCTCCAGGCAAGAACACTGGAGTGGGTTGCCATTTCCTTCTCCAATGCATGAAAGTGAAAAGTGAAAGTGAAGTCGCTCAGTCGTGTCCAACTCTTAGCGATCCCATGGACTGCAGCCCACCAGGCTCCTCCACCCATGGGATTTTCCAGGCAAGAGTACTGGGGTGGGTTGCCATTGCCTTAGGAGTCTTTAATACTGAAGACGTTCTTTCTAGATTTTCCTATGCAATCATGCAATCTATACCCCAAAGTCAAACAACTGATTTTAGGTGGTAATACATCATTTCTGTAGTATTCCAGGACAAAAACGAGAGATGCACAAACCATGGGTTGATCCTGCCCACAATGTGACCAAATGACAGTTAGTCAACCCTTCTCATGACAGAGGAACCACTGCCCAGCAAGGGCGGGGACAGGGAGGGGAAACTGCAGACCCTGAAGTCAATTACGTGTGGTACAGCAGTCGGGTACGATGGATCGACCCTGATCTGGGAAGCCCTGTGTGCACGGCTCCATCCTTTGACCACCTGGCCAAGCCTCTCCCTGTCCCCCCACCCCCGGCACGGCCGTACCAGGCTGATGAGTGTGTCATACTGCAGGGCGGAGCCGGAGCTGGCCGTGACCACGCTCGCCCGGAGGAAGATGCCCTGCTCCTCCAGCAGCTTCTTGATCCCTCGCACGTGGGAGTCCAGGGTGTGCAGATCGCGGAGCTGGCGGTACTTCTCCTTTGACCCACAGATGAAGAGCAGAAGTTTGCGGACTTGCCGGCGCACAAATGGAGTCTGCTGGATCATCAGGTACTTGAGAGGAGAAACAACACAGAGTCAGGGACTCGGGGACTGTATCCATACCGGCCATGGCACCCTGGACTTCAAAAAAAAAAAAAAGCCATGAACCAAGCTACTTCCTCACAGTTGAGCTAGCTTTTGTATTCCTTACAAGGACTAGGAGAAAGAAAAACATTAAAAAGGGAAAACCGGCAATATTCCTGCTATTCCTTGTGGTAGTACTTAGGAATCTACAAGGAAGCTGGTCTCCACTCCAGTCCGCCCAGAGTGAAACTACAAGGAAAAAACTTTCAGAATCTTTCAGGTTAAATAGAGGGGAAAAAAGTTGGGTTGGTGTACCTCTACAATTTGAACTGGTCATTTGGGGTTTGCTAACATTATTCTTGTGGAGTTAACCCCAGGCGGGCTCTGTGGGTTACTTAGCCACGTTCTTCAGGCTCCAGCCTGCTCTGCGGTGTGCGGTCCAGAACCAGGCTGCCTGTGCCGCTGCTCTGCAGCAGCCCCCTCTGAGGCCCTGCCGGCGGGGAGCACGGGATGAGGACACCAGAGAGCGGGAGGAGAGAAGGCGCCTGCGCCTGCTCGTCCACCCGCTGTCCCCGCGGCAGCCCTGCACCTTGCAACCTCCAGCGTCTCCGCAGCCAAGGACAGGCCAAGTCCAGGCGGTCCTGCTCCTGGGCTTCTTTCAGAACTCCCAGAGTCAGCCACCTCACTCCCCTTCAGAGCTCCTGCGGTCCCACAGCAGCCCCCGCCAGATCCACCAGGGCTGTCTTCACTGGCAGGACTGCGGCAGCTGCTTCCCACAGTTACTACCTCTGTGTTACCTCAGTGTTCCCTTGTTATCTTCTTGGTTCTTCAATGGCTGTTTAACCAACTCTCTACATTAAAATCTCAGTTCATTTAACTAGTATACTTTGTTTTCCAGACAGAGTCCCAGCTATTAAACATGGCCATCGTCACGTGTGGGGGATGTTAAAGGTACAGAATCAGATGCTAAAGTGGATGGCCTGCTCTGACACACAGCTCCCACGGCGTCCCCATATGGTACGCTCGGGAGGAGCAAGACCTCAGTGGTGGGAGGGGCTCTGCTGGGGGAAACACCACGTGCGAGTTGGGGTGCAAGGGGCCCACAGAGGCCGTCACAGTCCATGTCCCCTCCTCGACTGGGACCCCCACTTACCTCTGAGAGAAAGTAAAACCATGAGTGATCAAAGACAGGAGGTGGGATTCGCGAGTTGGTGTCGGCAATCTTTTTGATTTGGTACGGCAGTCTCAGCACCATCTCCGTCAGAAGCTGAGTATAGGCCTCAAACACATCAGCAGCATGGCCCTGGGGAAGAACACGTGTGGAAGAGCCATGATTGAGGCTCTTCCGTGACCGCAGCCAGGAGAAAGGCTGGTCTGCTCCATACATAGGAACACGTTATGATGGAGGTAGTAAACGGCGTCCTCCAAAGCTGGAGCCATCACTGACTGACAGTTCAGTTCACAAACCCAGGAAGACCCTGGGCTCTGGGGCAATTCCATCACGTGCAGAGCTTATAGCGGCGACAGATCTCACCACGCTTAAAAGTTCTAACACTGCACTCTGGTTTTTGACACTGGATTGATTTTACTTTGCTTACACAAAAATCAGAGCCAGAACAGGAAAAAACTGAAGAAAGAGTAAAGGAAAAGGATGTCTGACTTTCTATGAGAGATGTATTCCATTCCCTAGAACCAAAGCTTTCCAAACACGAACCAAATACGATGATGATCGTACTTCTGTAAGAAACAGGGTGTCAAAGATCCCTGGGAGATTCGTGGACGGGGGAACCACAGCTGCCCTGCAAACTGTGTGCTCCCCAACAGTCTGCAGTCAGTGCACCCTGCAGTCAACCTCAGCTGTTACCAGATCTGTATCAAAACACTGGAAGTGTGAAGAGGAATACAACAGGGTCGTGATGTGAGCCTGGAGGGGAAGACCCCACATGTGGTCAGGGTGCTCTGGGACCCAGGGAAAGGCTCAGACTGGAGGGTGGCAAAGTGTATGCTGTGGAAGGACCCAGTGTGTGAGCTGCGTCTTAAAAAGTGAAAAGTGAATGTCACTCAGTCGTGTCTGACTCTTTGCGGCCCCATGGACCATACACAGTCCATGGAATTCTCCAGGCCAGAATACTGGAGTGGGTAGCCATTCCCTTCTCCAGAGGATCTTCCCAACCCAGGGATCAAACTCAGGTCTCCCGCATTGGAGGTGGATTCTTTACCAGCTGAGCTACCAGGGAAGCCCAAGAATACTGGAGTGGGTAGCCTATCCCTTCTCCAGGGGGTCTTCCTGACTCAGGTATCAAACCGACGTCTCTTGCATGGCAGGCAGATTCTTTACCACCTGAGCCACCAGGGAATGCCTTGGAACTGACCGGGGGACAGAAGGGATGCAGAAGGAGAGGAAAGAACTTCAGAAGGGCATATACCCTGGGGGAGGCGCAGAGATCAGTGGCGCCACATGCAGGAGTGTTGCAGACGACAAAGAGTTAAGCAGATAGCTGGATCCACCAAGAACTTTTTGGCCAAAGAGCTATGGAAAACCATCAAAGGATTATACAAAAAGAGAAGGACGTGCTCAGGTTCACATTTTCTGTCCTGTTTTACTTCCATACTCTTTAAGGCAGTTCTGAGCATGCAGTGAGCAGCACACCCAGCCCAGGCCATCCTGCTCTGCTGTGTGGATTTCAATGGGACAGAATGGGGATGATAATTAACATCTAGCGAGCTCTGGGATGTGCTGGGCACTGTGCTTTCCAAACATCCGAGGCTCCCAACAGCTCTATAAAGCAGATACTCTGTGTGTGCTCATCTTCCAGAAGTACAAATTGAGGCTTAGTAAAAGTTAGATAGGACTTCTGGAAGCTTCACAGTGGTAGGTGGGAATGCATATTCCCAGGGATGTGTTCCCAGACTCATCCAACCAGAAAAAGCCCGTCTTCTAAACCAGAGTGCTAAAGGGCCTCTGGTGACAGCAGGGGGAGTAAGGGACATCCTTGGCTCCTTTGGTGCTACTACGGGGGAGCGATGACACAGAGCCCAGGGGAGGGAAAGGAGGGGCTCCCTGCCTGGGGATGGCCCTCACCTTCACGTACTGGCGGAGGAAGAACGGGCTCATGTCAGGCGGGGACGATGTGGTGTGTGGTTTCAGCAACTGGCTGGTGGCCACGGGCTCCTCGTCGCTCTGCTGGCTCTTCCAGTGCTCCAGCAGGGACTTGAGCACGTGCAGGCAGTAGTCCACAGCCCCGGAGCTCAGCAGGGCGGCGGCCGTGGCGCTCGAGATGAGGGAAGACGACTGCGGAGAAGCAGGGAGAAGGTAAGAATGGCCGGCAGACCGGAGTGCAGTCCAGCTGAGCCTGAGAGCAGGAACGCGCTCACAACACTCTGAGAACTAGCTGTCGTGAAAGTGAGTCCATCTCTTAATTTAAAAGTTTCCCAACAGCTCAAATGTTTCCCCAACTCTTCTGCACAACAGCATGGTAAGAGAAAATAAAGACACACCAGTTCCCAAATCTAATCTCTGAACACATATGTGCCAGAGGCCAAGGAGGCAAGAATTTGATAACCCTTCCACCTGGAGGGGAGAGGTTTTTCTCTTGCTCCTTGGGCATCTAGAAAAGAAGCCTATTTATTTTAAGAAGAGAGAAAACTTTCCACTACAGGCATTTCTCAACAACCCCACCCTCCCAGTAGGGGCTCTTCCCACAGAACTACCTTCCAAAGGAGATGGGGTGAGTGATCACACAAATAAAAAGGCAGGGGAAAAGCTACTGTAAATAAAACCATTAGGAGAGCCTTGCAAATCCCAGCAGCCCCCACAGCTCATAAGCTCATTAAGATTGGATGCAGTTCAGCCTCCATTTCTACCTTCTCTGCTTTGTGTTAATCTCCTTTCCACCACGCACGCACTGCTTTCTCTCTGCTTTATTACCATACCTTATAGCAACATACAGCAGAGGAATCCTCTTAGCCACTCTGCAGCTTGCAGAACAGTCTCCTGCTTTTCAATAATGGAACTTCCAAACCCTTTAACCCCCTCCATTGGAGGGATTGTTGGAAAAGATCAGAGCTTGGAAGGGATTCTGAAAAAGGTGGAAGCTTTGCTCCTGAAGAGGTGACAGCTTAGACTCTCACTCCTCCCGAGTGCCAACAGCCTTACTCGGTGAGAGAGGTCGCCTCTGCCCGCCACCCTGGCACCAAACACACAATCCCCTTTGCTTCCCCGCAGCCATTAGCCCAGAGCAACACACCTCGCATACGGAAGCCTTGGATCCGGACTTGGTCCTGGACATGAAGACGCTCAGGAGCCGCATCAGCACCAAGTGCACCTCGTTCAGGGCGCTGCGCTCACTCTTCCTGGAGACGTCCTGCAAGTGGGGGGCCAGGGGACCACGTTGGCGTTGACCCTGAGGCACCCTCTCAACGAGACGCCCGCCCTCCTATCAACGCTAAATGGTTCTCACATGGAATCACAGACCAAACAAGCTCCAATGCACCTGCGGTCTATGTACCTGGCCACCCTGGAGCCTGACACACCTTGGAGCTGTTGCTGCTGCTACTGCTAAGTCGCTTCAGTTGTGTCTGACTCTGTGCGACCCTAGAGACGGCAGCCCACCAGGCTCCCCCGTCCCTGGGATTCTCCAGGCAAGAACACTGGAGTGGGTTGCCATTTCCTTCTCCAATGCATGAAAGTGAAAAGTGAAAGTGAAGTCGCTCAGTCGTGTCCAACTCTTAGCGACCCCATGGACTGCAGCCCACCAGGCTCCTCCGTCCATGGGATTTTCCAGGCAAGAGTACTGGAGTGGGTGCCACTGCCTGAGGCCAAGATACAAACAATCTATTTATCATTTTCACCTCGTGGAGCTACAAAAGGGCCACAAGGGCCGTGACCTGGCTCCTCATTTATAGCCAGATCCACAAAAGTACGCCTGGGCCAAAGTACACACGGAAAACATTTCTAATGGATCCGCAGAACTGGGGGCCTCAGTGGAGAGTCACCCCTGTAACTTGGTGAAGTTTCTCTGAGAGAGGAAGAAAAAAAACTGATCTCAGTTACTGCTCCTCAAACAATGACTCTCAAATGTCACCTTCTTGTCCATGCCCAGTTCGGCAATCAGCTGGGAGAGCAGGTTGTCCAGGGCCCCCTTGTCTTTCTCGTCTTCCCCATCCAAATCTGTAGTGAGCATCAGAATGACCTGCGGGTCAACAGAGAAGCAAAACGTGAAAGCCAATTCCCTAAAGAGCAACAACTCTAAACACCAAGTGTTTCACATGAAATCCCAATCCTCCTGCCTGCCCTGTCAGCTGAACTACAGCCCATGGAAAGGTTCGAAATCCTAAGGTAACCAAAGTGAAGGGTCCAGAGTCAGGGAAATCAAATGATGGTACATGCTACCCTTGGCAACGCAAAAAACGTTCTGCAAGAAGTCTGCACATCTGACTGACTAGCCGACATTATATCCAGTCCAAGTGGCTTAAGATACAGCACTGCGCTGTGCTGAAGAACAATTGTGCCTCAGAGCAAGGCAGCTAGCAGACCTCGCTCTATCACGAACATTAAGAAAGACACACTAGACAGACACTAAGACTCTCTGGAGCAGACTTTTGTTCCCGGCTCTGTCAGTAACTAGCTGGGTGGCTGTAGACATTATTTTTAATTCTCTGATCCTTGGTCTTCTCATTTATAAAATGAAGGGCTGTAACCTGCAATTCAAAATTATATTCCATTATTCTATGACCTAATACCAAACAAAGTCTCTCAGAGGCTCGGCGGGAGAAGTGTGAGCATGCTTAACGATATCCACCTACGATGTGACAGACCCAGGTGAACTGCGGGATACCTGCATGTACGGGATGGCCCGGACACCTCCGACACTTCGTAACTGGGGCAGAGTTTGCAGTAGTCTCTCCAACAGCATCAGACGGACCATGTGCAGCCTAAAAGACCAGGGAAGATGCACAAAACATGAGCTAATACACAAACACTAGCCAGCTGAATATATAGTTCTTTCTTCCTGCCAGCAAGGTAAACAAAGAACGTACTTCTTAGGAACAACCCTAGCATTTAAGACAAGCCTTTGGAATACTATTAATAGCAACTCAGAAGGAACTTTGCTAGAGTGGAGCCAAACTGTTTCAAGATACAACTGATGGTACTGAAAACTTACTTACAGGAAAGCCAAAAAATATTGCTCAAGCAATCAGGTCCTTGTTGTTCTCACTACTTAAACCTTCCACAGTAGGCTTTATGGCTTTTTTCAACAGGTGGCCCTATTCTGCCTCCAGCCATCATTTTCTGGAATCCTCCCATCGACACATTTCATGTCACTCAGCTGCACAGTGACCCACCCTTTCCTCTTGCTTCCCAAGTCATTAGGAAGGCTAGTCACTGCTCTGCCCTCTCACAGCGTAGCCATCCTTTCCTAGTGTAAAATTCAATCTCAACATCAATACAAGAAACGTGAGCCCTTCCACATACACAGCTGGCCACTGCCTTGCCTTCTTCATCTGCCGATGCACACCTGGGCTTCTGTGGTAAACGTGTGTGCCTGCACCTCCAGTGAACACACCAGCTCAAGAGGACCGATATGGGGCGGTCCTGGTGGTCCAGTTGATCAGAATTCACCTTGTAATGCGGGCCACAGCAGTGTGGTCCCTCGTCTGGGAAGACCCCATATGCTGTGTGGCAACTAAGCCCGAGCGTTCCAACCACTGAGCCCATGGGCCCCAAGGCCGGCGCTTGGCAGCAAGAGAAGCCACCCTCCAATGAGAAGCCAGCACGCCACAACTGGAGCACGCCCCCACTGGCCACAACTAGAGAGGGTTCATGCACAGCAACGAAGACCCAGTTCAGCCGGAAAGAGAAAGATCCTTAAAAAAGAGTGAAGAGGACCACCGTGAAAATCAATCAGGGGCTGTGAACAAGCTGGGTGGCCGTCTCGCCTAACACAGTCTTACACAGATCACCAGTGCCTTTGCTGAATCGATTAATGGATTTACTTTCACTTAACCATTCTGCTTCATTTTACTTTACGGACTGTGCATAAGAAGCCACGTGCCTACAGTTTTTTTAAAGTGTGATTATCGTGTATTACATATCCTAACCGGTATCCAAAATATTTTCAAAATAATAAAAGCCTGAATAAAAATAGAGTCTTAAATAACAAATGGCAATCGTCCTAAAAAGAACTTGAAAGAATGAGCCAAACGACCTTCAGAATACAGTCATACACAAAAGCCCGTACATGCATCTTTGAATATTTAGACCAGCTTGGCGGGAAGACAAACGAATAAAAACTGCTAAGGAACCAGCGCGGTAGCAGTGACAAAAGGCGAGACGGCAGCACCAGCTCAGTGTTTTAGGATAAAGCGCGCAAGTTGTGAGAAAGGCTAAAATCCTCAGGTTTGGAAAGTGTGCATGGAAATATACACACAGAGGAAAAAATCAACATAACGAGCAGAGTCTTGACCTGGACCAAGATCATGCCAGACTACTGACTTTTCAAACTCTTAAGATAGAGCTTTTTCAAGAAAAAAAAATTACACACTTACCAAAAATTACAATTTCCTCCTCACAACTTAAAGTAAAAGCAATTCAGTTATTATATTATTTTTAAACGTCACTTAACAATTCCTTAATTAACTTATTCCTGAAAAAAAAAACGTTAATTTAAAACAACTTTAGCAAATTCCATTAACAATATGGGGAAGTTACCTAAATTGACCCTCTAGCTAGAAGTAACTGAAAACAGTAAAAATACATAATAACATCATAGTATAAGTGATGAGTCTCAAGAAATTTCAAATGATCACAATTACACAGTATATTCCCCAGCCACAGTAAATTAAACATCAATAACAAAAAAATAATTAGAAAACCCTCAAATGTTTGGAAATTCGGCAACATATTTCTAAATACCCCATGGATCAAAACTTTAATCACAAAAGACTTTCGAGACCATTTTGAACTGAATAGCAATGAAAATACAACACATCAAAATAATATTTAAAGGGAATTTTAGAAAGAAGTATATAACTTCAAATAAATATAGAAAAAGAAAGGTTAAAAATGGATGATTTAACCATCTTAAAAAGCTTTAAAAAAAAAAAGGAAAATTAACCCACTACCAAAAATAAGATAATAAAACGAAAAAGCTAGTAAGAGAAAAAGGAAACAATAAAGAGTAGAAATGAAACAGAAAGCAGGTATACAACAGAGAACAATCTAAGCCAAAAACTTAAGAAAAACTGGTTCTTTATAAAGCTGGTAATTTCTAGCAAGACTGACTTTTGGGGGAAAAAAATGTTACCAGTGCTAAAATGAAAAAAAAGGGGTATCATCACAATTCCTAAAAGCATTAAAAGGATGATAAAATATATTATGAACAACTTCATGACAATAAAATGAACAAACTCCTTGAAATGCACAACACACAAAAATTGACACATGAAGGAACAAAAATACTTCTGTATCATTTAAAGAATGAATCTACAGTTAAGTCTTCTCTTAAAGGAAGTCTAGATGCAGATGATTCAACAGATCAATTTTTCTAAGAATTTATAGAGGAAATAAAACCAATCTTACACAACGTTTTGTGGAGAACAGAAAAGGGGAAACACATCCTCATTTACTTTATGAGGCCAGAATAACATGAATATCGATACCTGACAAAAATGTTTCAAAGAAGAAAAAGAACAGGCCTAAATAAAATATTAGCAAATCAAATCCA
Organism: Bos javanicus; assembly: GCF_032452875.1. Lineage (NCBI taxonomy): Eukaryota > Metazoa > Chordata > Mammalia > Artiodactyla > Bovidae > Bos > Bos javanicus. The sequence goes on along the minus strand of NC_083869.1, from coordinate 133,538,888 downwards.
GTGATACAAAGCATAAGATACCATGATTAGGTGTCCCCAGAATGTTGGTTTAATAATGGAAAATATCAATTACTGTAATTTACAACCTTAAAAAGAATAAAGGAAAAAGACATATAATCAACTAAGTGCAACAAAAGCAACTGCTGCTGCTACTGCTAAGTCGCTTCTGTCATGTTCGACTCTGTGCGACCCCAGAGACGGCAGCCCACCAGGCTCCGCCGTCCCTGGGATTCTCCAGGCAAGAACACTGGAGTGGGTTGCCATTTCCTTCTCCAACGCATGAAAGTGAAAAGTGAAAGGGAAGTCGCTCAATCGTGTCTGACTCTGTGCGACCCCATGGACTGCAGCCCACCAGGCTCCTCCATCCATGGGATTTTCCAGGCAAGAGTACTGGAGTGGGGTGCCATTGCCTTCTCCAAACAAAAGTAACTGGAAAGCTTCAAAAACCAATTTGAGATAAAACTGTGTTGTTCAGTCAACTAAGTTGTATCTGACTCTTTGTGACCCCAAGGACTGCAACAGGCTAGGCTTCCCTGTCCTTCACTATCTCCAAGGTAAAATATCTCCCAGCAAACTAGAAACAAAATTTCATAGAGAATATCCTAGAAAACCCTCCAGTTAACATCATACTTAATGATAAAATGGTAAACCTTTTTTCTGGGAATGAGATAAGGTTTTCCACATCCGTACTTCTGTCCGACCCAAAACAATAAAGCAAGAAAAGGCAATTAAAAGGTATAAAGATTGGAGAGAAAAAAGTTAAATGTCATTATTTAGAGAAGACAGGATTATTCATGCAAAATTTGTGATAAGAATTAATCTAATAAACAAACTCATAATTAGGATTAGTCTAATTATCAAAATCTATAATTAGAATTTAAGTGAATTTAGAAAGATCACTGAATACAAAATTAAAATAAAAGCAATAAAGACGTTACCAGCAATGAAGAAATTATTAGGTCAGGGGTGAGTAGAGAGAAAAACCCAGAAGGGTAAGCAGAGAGCCCTGACACTGATTTTAGGACATCTGAAAAGTTGAGGCTATGATGTTCTGAAAGCAATTTGGGCACCAGGCTGCTAGGACTTTACAAGGCATCTGGAATAGGGAAAGGCCAGCCAGAGTCTGCCCCAAGTGGGGAGGGCCCTCTGTGAGAACCTCAGGGAAAATGCACAGAAGCGGCAGCCTGAGTCTAAAAGTAACAAAAATACACCACCTCTCCCAGGAGCCTGTGGGAAAAAGTAGCTGAGAGAAAAAGGAAAAAAGCATTAGCTGCTGAAACACAGTCCTGTTTATTTTTCCTTTTAGTTAATACTTTTTGTGTCTTATTTAAGAAATCTTTGCCAACCCTAAGTTATGAAGACATTTTGTCTTCTAAAACCAGTACGTTTTCTGTGGTGACCTAGATGGATGAGATTTGGGGAGAGGGTTCAAGAGGGAGGAGATATATGCGTATAACTGACTCATTTCATTGTGCAGCAAAAACTAACACAACATTGTAAAGCAACTGTACCACAATAAAAATACACAATAAATGAAAACATAACACCCGGGAAGCATTATCTTACGTGGTTAAATCCAGAGTGCAACTGATTTTTGTCTACGATCAGGTCATAAAACGAAAAAAAGACTCATTTTATTCCAGATTAATTTCCCACCAACCCACTGCCACTGACTGAAAGACCACCCTTCCCTCCACTGTACAGAAGAGTCACCTGCGCCATAAATCAGGTGACTGTGTATGTGTGAATCCGTTTCTGAACTCTAGTCTATTTCACTAATCTAGTTTGTCTATCCTTGAACCAAAATCCCACTGTCTTACTGAACGCAGCTTTACCACAGGCTACGGCTGTGCAGTCCTCATAACCCTGTGGTCTTCTTCGATACTGCCTTGGTTGACCTTCGTCTTTTACTCGTCCAAATAAACTTTAGCATCAGCTTGTCGATTCTTACATGTACAATAAAGCCAGCTGAGATTTTTGACTGGGACTATACTGAACCTGTATCAATTTAGAGACAATTGTTATCTTTATACAATGAATCTTTCTATCCATAAATACCGTATATCCGCTCATTTATTTTCTCTCAACTAGTTTTCATAGTCTTCAATGCAGAAGTCTTATATATTTTCTACAAGAATACACAGCTCTTGTTAACTTTAGTTTTGGGTTAAGTATGCATATTGAAATGACTAGCACAACTATTACATGACTGGAAACTGAGCGAACAACTTGCAGACTTGCAGAGGTGGGGAGGTGGGGCTGGAGAGCAAATTAACCAGAAGAGGCCTACAAAGACCACAAAGAGAAACTCAGAAACAAGCGCAGAACAAACGCAAATAGATCAGTGATGAATATTAGTTAGAAGCGAACTTAACTGTTCACAAGTTAAGCAACGATAAAAAGCAACAACAGACTAGATTTAAAAGATTTCAAAGAAATAAACTTCAAAGAACCAAAAATCACAAAGATTACATTATCTAAACACACGTAATTAACCTAGAAATCACATTAAGAGGAAAACAAAAGATTAAACAGAAAACGCCTTTTAGGTGAAGCAGTTAAAAAACAAATCCCAGAAAACAAACAATCCAATCAAAAAGTGGGCAAAAAACCTAAACAGACACTTCTTCAAAGAAGAATACACACGGCTAATAAACACGTGAAAAGATGCTCAACATCACTCGTTATTAGAGAAACGCAAGTCAAAACCAGTGAGCTATCACCTCACACCAGTCAGAATGGCCCTCATCAGAAAAAATCTATAAACAATAAATGCTGGAGAGGATGTGGGGAAAAGGGAACTCTCCTGCACTGTTGGTGGGAATGTAAATTGATACAGCCACTGTGGAAGACAGTATGGAGACTCCTTAAAAAAGTAGGAATACTACCACCATACAACACGGTAATCCCACTATGAGGCATACAGCCTGCGAGAACCGTAACTGAAAAAGACACACGCATCCCAATGTTCACTGCAGCACAGGTTACAACAGCTAGGACTCGGACGCAACCCAGATGTACACTGGCAGATGAACAGATGAAGAAGCTGCGTACATAAATACAATGGAGTATTACTCGGCCATAAAAATGAACGCAACTGAGTCAGCTTTAATGAGGTGGCTGAACCTAGAGCCTCTTATACAGAGTGAGTAAGACAGAAAAAGAAAAACAAATATCATCTATTAACACTTATATATGGCAGCTAGAAAGACAGTACCGATGAACCTACGTGCGGGGCAGCAGTGGAGACGCAGAGAAGATTGTGGAGGCAGGGGTGGGAGTGGGGGAGAGGGTGGGGCGGATGCAGAGTAACATGGAGACACACACACCACCTTGTGTGAAACAGCCAGCCGGTGGGGATCTGCTGCATGACTCAGGGAACTCACACTGGGGCTCTGCAACAGCCTCGAGGGCTGGGATGGGGTTAACCCCAGTTAACCACCAGAGGTCATCGTCCCCCAACGGGTGCTGCAGGAGTTAAGTGGAAGCGCAGGACACAGGGAGGGAGGAGATACTCTTTGATGCCCTCTCAAAACGCCTCCAACACCTGATTGCTCCAGTTACTCTTTTCCTGATAGAAATCATTCAGTTCAGAACGCTGATTCCCGCACTAAGGCAGTCACCATGGGCCGCAGCAGCAGCTAACAAACACCGTGTCACGAGTGTGTGCGCTCAGTTGGATCCAACTCTGCAAATCCAGGGACTGTAGCCAGCCGGGCTCCCCTGTCCCTGCAGTTTTCCAGACGAGAATACTGGAGCGGGTTGCCATTTCCTCCTCCCGGAGATCTTCCTCACCAGAGACCAAACCGCATCTCCTGCACCCCCTGCCCTGGCGGGTGGATTCTTTACCACTAGTGCCACCTGGGTATGTTCTTGGGGTTTTTTCCTTCCTTCTCTTCTATTTCTCTAATCTCCTCTTGGTTAAGAATACATTCACTCCACCAACCCAGTACCAAAATCCACGAAAATTTTCTAAAGGGGCTGGATTAGGAACTCTATGGATTACTTTCCAATTGCCAAATGCCTCACCAGGGGTATTTCTAGACGTATTTGCTGTCTTAATTCTCTCACCTAACACACTGAACAAGGACTCACTGCTAGCATCACCTCATACCTGTCACTGTTGAGCCCAGAACAGTGCCACTTATAAGGAGAATGGTACAAGATGAGTCTATGGTTAATGACGGAAGAAGAAAGATTTGAGTAAGGACACATGGTTTTATGACAATCACTTTAAGGGACACAGGCACGCCTTACGAGAAAAACCACTTTATACTTTGTCTGCAACTGACTTGATCCAATTGCAGTTAGGACCAGGAGATAGACCTAGCACGCTTCTTCCCATTTTTAAACTGTTTCTGAGTCTATAACTTTACATTTCAAAAGAAATACACTGCTGTCACCTCTCCACCTCCAGCAACTGATGTATCAACCTCACCCCCAAACACGCCCCCCAGGAAAGACCCCGCGTGCTGGCGGCCCGGCCCTGACCTGTTGCTAGCGTGGACGTCTGCTTCCCCATCCCCCTCTCCTTCGCCCTCGGAGCCGTCTCCTTCCTGGTGCCCGGTGGTGGTGCTGATGGCGCCAGTGCTTGAACTGACGCTTCCTGGTCCAGCCGGATGCCCCTCCGCCGTGGCATCACCATAAGCACTGCTCCGGCCAGACACTAGAGGGAAATGGTTTAGAAACGGCTAATAAACTCGTAGAGCCTGGTGAAATCCAATGCATTCTGAAGCTATCTGAGTGATAGCTTTAGAAAAATGCTTTCTTTTACGTAAAGCTCAATAAGGATTGAATTCACGATTTCGGCCCTGTGACACCTGATGACTAAAATGACTTTCTGGGTACCCAAAGAATGTAAGATCCACCCATAAGACTAATCTTAATCTCAGCTGCTGATGTATTTCCATCTCGTATTTCAGAGAAAGCCTATACTGATTTGGGACTCTAGAGAATTATCAGCTACTCTGTATCTCTTTCACAAAAAAAAGTTCATATCCAATTTTTAAACAAAGACTGATTTTTTAAGAACAAACCAAAATGGCTCTGTCATGCTTCCTCATTTTAGAGCCCCGCCCCCACCAGCGAGCACAGATGGCCTGCTCTACTGATACACCAGGCTGTGAACAGCAGGACTGCCCCAAATCTCTCCCCACAACGAGAGAAGCAAAGACCACAGCATGACTGCTTTCTAAGTCATACCATAGTTGTCTTAAATGAATCATGATTTGGAATTACGTACATCATTTTTTTCTTCCACTAACAGACTGTTAAACTTCCCTCTGCCGAGACCAACCCCAGGGCCCAGGCAGGATGCCTACTTTGCCCCCACCCTCTGCCCAAGGAGGTCAGGGCCTCCAGCCACATTACCGCTGTGCTCGCCAGCCACCGAGTCCACGGCACTGCCCCCGCTCTCCGAGCCCACACTGCCCCCGTGGTCGGCAGGGGAGGTCCGCAGGGTGGAGCCGTCCGTCGCGGCCGTGCTGCCCTCATCGTCTGAGGCTGGAGCTGAGAGAGTAACGAGAGCTGTTACAGGGAAAACCCTTCTCAGGGCGAAGGCAGCAGACCACACAGCGTGGTGGACACAATGCAGTTTAGACACCCTGTCGTCCGAGGAAAAAGGGAAAGGTCTGCTTTGCTGGTTACTCATAACAGGAACAGACACTACATGGAGTGTCGCACACGGCACTGAGACAGACGCGAAACCCAGCTCACTGGGCATTTCCTTCGCTGCCACGGCACAGTGTAAGTGAAACCGCGCCAAGATTCAAGAATCTGTGACACGGACAGTGTTCTAGCTAAAATGCTTCACGGTCACCATCGTCTAGGTGTTACTGACACCTGCTGAGATCAGAAACTAGCCAGTACCACTCAAAAGCACAGATTCTGAATTTTCAGGAGATTTGTTTTGTAATCAATTTACGCTAATGCTAGGAAATCACTTATCATGAGCTCTTGAATCAACCCTGGTTGTTTTTTTTCAATCAGACGGTCCAGAGGGGAGCTCACTGGGAAATTTCAAACTTCCTCATCAGATGCTAATAATGAAGCAAGGAAATTCCCCAGAGACAGCCACAGCATCCAGGATCAGGGCGGAGCTGAGACAGGAGGATAATGCTGGATGAGATACACGGGGGAGGAAAGCCAAGACAGCCACAGAGCACAGCAGGAACACAACCGCACCGCACAACAGCGACCGCCAAGCCTGAAGTGACAGCAACTCAAGAGCCCCAAGGGAAGCAGCAAGGCACGGCAGCAGGTGAGGGGGAGCCAGCTTCTCCCTGCCTCAACTACGGAGGATGAGAGGCCAAACAGGGAAGAAAGGAAAACACACACACACACACACACACACACACACACACACACACACACGGGACACATCAGTCTGAAGACTCTCCATCAACCCTTCGATTACTCAGGGGCTGACTTTCCAGGAGACTGTTGAGATGCTCCATCCTCCTCTATTCGGTCCAACTCTCCACTCAGGATGTTGAGGGTTTTTTTAATCAAATTAGGAAAGACATTGAAAGTAAACACAAAATGAAGTCTGAAGATTTCCTATGCGTTTGAATTGTCCATAAAAACCCTACCCCCCAAGCTCAGATCCCTGGTGGTGACGCACGCTGACCTGAAGCGTTCACTCTGCTTCTTGTAGTTCAAGAGAAAGAAGTTAAAAGGTATGCGCTCTGTTTCTTGTCTCCCTCTTGATCTCGTCTAAAATGTTAGAACTCTGGTGAAGAAGCCTGAAAGCTGTGATTTCAGCCCTAAAGCTGGTTAACCTGCAAGCTGCTCCTGGCCTTTCTGGGGGAATCAGCTGAAGCCAGGCAGCATGCAAAGTGGAGGGAAGCGGAGCCATAGCGACTTTGCCGAGCTGCAGCGCTGGGCCTTCCGCGCCCGCATTTCTAAAGCCAAGGCAGAAGCAGGAAGTCCAGAATGGCCTGTCAAAGCAGCTGCCCGTGACACTCTCACAGCACTGGAGACGAGGCCCGAGGGTCCTGGGGCCCTGAGCCGCGCTCCTTGCTGCGGACAGTTACCTGATGCTGTGGTGTCAGAGAGGGTTCCTGCGTCCAGAGAGGAAGAGCTGGGTGCCTGGCCGGACAGCCCCAGGCTCTGCAGGCCCAGGGCACTGCTGCTGCTGCCTGGGAAACAAGTGGAGAGTGAGCACGGCGTCCCCGCCACATCCCGTCCACAGCGCTGCCTCGGCCGCCTGCTGCCCTCAGCGCCTTCACTCGCCAGCGTGTGACCCACTCTGGCCTAGAGGAAGCTACTCAACAGCCAGGGCTGTCCACCCACCAAATCCAGTTACAGAGATGGCGGAAGCTTCCTTCAGCTCAGGCAGGACACAGGCTGGAGGAATCTATCCAATTCAGGAGGAAACAAGCCTAAAGACCAAACTACCAGCACTATGAGATCGGCCCCCACACTGAGAAGCCCGGCTCAGTCCCTCTCACTCTCCACCTGTGTCTCTGCACAGCTCTCACCCAGATCGCCCTCTCCCCACGTCTGGGGATAAGCTAAGTCAGCTGGTTATCAGTAACTGCCAGACCCTCTTTCCTGTGCCAGGCCAAGGGGCCGCTGTGTTCCTGACACTGCCTTCTACCTTGCTGGTCCTGCTGCAGGCTCAGGGCAATGGCTAGCTCAACCATGGTCTCGTCGTCTGCGTCCGGCGGGATGTCCAGCATGGGGGGGAAGCCCTCTGCACCTGCCAGCAGGGCCTCCAGGGGAGAGGGGTTGCCATTGTTGACATTTTCCGCCGTCTCCAGGACCATCGACTCAGACTGCAGAGAGAGAGCTCCATCAGTGTCCCGTGGCTACGGGAGCTTGTGGAAGCCCCCGAACAAGAGCTGGAGGAGTGTGCCGAGGCTCCTCCTGCCCGCCTGCTGCCAGACTCACCACCATCTCAAAATCTCCGTGGTCCACCTCACTCTGCTCCTGGCTTTCCTGACGGATGTGACCACCATTCGGGATCCCCGATGACTGCATTTTCTCATCTGCGTCATCATCGTCGTCGTCGTCCTTGTCTCCTGAGTCAGAGAAACCCCCATCACCGGAAGGCACTTGCTCGACCCTCCCCCGGGGCGTGGGAAGACAAGCTACAGAGCAAACAGAAGCCGACACGAGCCACCAGCTAGCGCCCTGTGCCGCGAGGGTAACTCCGGGGGCCACGTCTGGCCTTGTCCTCTTGCTTCCTGGATCCGGCAGGATCTGGGAAGCGGGGGCTGGCAGTGACAGCTGGCCCCACTTAGGATAAGTCTTTTCTGGCCGATGAAGGAAAACAAAATCCTTTGTGGAATTTTGGATTCCATAAAGCAGAAAAATCTAAGACCAGCAGACCCCAAGAGCTCCCATCAACCCTCAGGAGTCCTTGGGCAAGACAGGGAAAATACTACAATTGAGATTGCCTATCTGCTATCGCTCATGGCAGCTTGGAGTGTTATACTTTTTTCCTCCCCAGAAACAATTGCGTCCGTGAGGTTTTCACACTGCATAATTCTTATGAGAAGAGCCAAGTGAACTGTGAAACCGCTGGATGAGACTGAGGACAGCACTGCCCTGGCCAGCTCCGGTGTGGAGGGGAGAGGCCTCCTGGAAAGCACTACCCCGGCCAGCTCCGGTGTGGAGGGGAGAGGCCTCCTGGAAACGGAGACGCCTAGGTTAGACCCCTAACTGTCGGAAGAGGACGGAGACCTCGCCTTCTGCTTGAAGGGCTGAAAACACACGTGGATGTGCCTTAATTGGAAACAAACTGTTGACGCACTCGAGAGTCTCCTCAGACAAAAGATGCACAAATCGTTGCCTGACGCAGCAAAGACTTAGATAAGGTGAATGACGGTCAAGGAGGGTCACCTGAAGGTCGTGAAGCTGCACGAGCGCCTCCAGGCCTGCACTGCACCATAAACAGCCACAGCCACGAGCTACAGTGCGGCACGTCCCCGTGGGAAGGGGTGCTGATGGACACAGCACACACCAGAAGCTTAAAACTCTTCCAGAAAATTGTTTCAGGAATGGAGAATGTTTTACTACTACTATTTTTTAGATTAACACGTTAAAATGATATTTTTTATATACTGGATTATTAGTAAGTTCATGTCATGTATTTCTTTTTACTCTTTATCAAGTGCCTAATAGAAAACCTTAAACTGCCTATGTGACTCTCATTGGAGTTTTACTCCTGAGCCAAACCAAGTAACCAGAGTTACACAAGATACTAAGGCTACGATTCGGACAATTTTTAGAACTGCTTTTACTAAAAAATGTTAAATGTATGTCCTTGACTTGTATCCAAGTGTATGAAGAGGGAACTTTCTTGTGAAATTTACCTTCAGTCTTACTGGAGGCAAAACCATTGAGCATACTACCCATTAGGCAACAAAATGGACCCTTAACGTAAGAGTATTCATACCAGGAAATTTTTCAGTTCCTGAAAAATGGAGGGTTTTTTTAGTCACTATGGTTTTTGAACTGTTCTCATTTCGTTTTTGCTATGGCTTTTTAGAAGCTTTCTGCCAAACACAAGTGCCTCATTAACTACCACGCGGGACTCCGTGGTGTAGGTCTGATGTCCTCGGCTTGATTTTATTGTTGCACCCTTATCCTCCCTCGGCTTCAACTTGCCTTTCTCTCATTCTTCTTGCCGTAAGCTTTTTACATGCCACCTTTAATCCTTCAAGGCATAAGGCAGAGTGCGCCCATGGACTCGGAAACAGAAGTCTCCAGGACCTCGGTCACACAAGCAGCATGTCCTAAAGCTGTGTCTGCCTTCTCCCCTACCCACCACGCTCACACGAGCCCAAACTCAGACCTCACATTACCCATTGGAGTGTTGCTTCGAGGGGAGGAGGGCAATGTCACGTGTCTCCTTTTGTTCCTTGGCCTGAGGACGCGAATTAGAGCTTGTTTACAAGAGAAGCTCACAGCAGGATCCTGAGGTTGAAAAAAACCATCATTCTTAGGTTTTAATGTTATTTATGACACTTGTATAAAACACTTTGCATTCTTGGACCATTGCTTACACGCCTGTGGAAAATCTGCCTACTCTCACCTGTAACCTGCTGCATCAGGTCAGCAGCCAAGTCCACTCCCCGACCTGGCACAGAGAAGACCTGTACACTGCATCCTGCTCTTAGCTCCTGGTAAGAGACTGGCAGGTCACTTGTCCCTGAAGTCCCTCGGCTCTGTACACACGGGGTTTGCCTTTTCCTCAGAGGACCAGGCTCATCGTAACTCTGTGCTAAAACCAGTCCTTTCAACACTCGCTTCTGCGCTAGAGTCGCTGCAAGCAGACCCTGACGGTGTTCATCCAGGTGGTCATTTAATCAATACTTACTTAGCATGAACTGTGAAACAACCATCAGTACACTCCTCAGCAACTGGATGAGCAAGACCAAGTCCATTCCCTTTTCCAACCTTTCTTTCCGTGGAATGAGTAAGATGCTACAGGGTTTACTGATCCGCAAATTCTTAATTTCCACTGCCTTCCCTTAAGTCTACTTTATTTCATTAGATAGCAAAGTTATAAAAAAATTTTTTTCCAGATGTTAGGCTGGATAGTTACGATTATCGGGGTGGTAAGGATACGTACGGGACACAAGAGCATCTGCATGTAGATCCTGGATGCTGTGTTAATGCAGTCCAGCTCACAGGTACAGTAGCCGTGGATAATGTCCACCAGAGCGTTGACGGTAGCTTCAATGTGAGTCAGGCCTAAAGGAGAGCACATACAGGGAGAAACAAACGAAACACACACACGCAGAATGCAGGCCGTCAGCATTATTTATGATCTATTCCATTAACAGTCTCCTAAGTCTCTCCAATTGCCCCAAAAGCTTTTCCAGATACCCTGAATCACAGAAATAAATAGACCTACTCTCTATAGATATCAAAATACAGAGCAGACAACTGTGAAGAAGTGAGCAGAGTCCAAATGTTCCCAATGATCCCCAGACCTCAGGTGATAAGACGTCCTGAACACGCGTTTGGGGTTTACTGCCCGAGCAACACCCAAACACAAGTGAGCAGCAGGGGCCCTTCTCCTCTTCCAGCTCTTCAGAGCTGGCTCTTCCACCTAACCCTTGGACAGTATGAAGAGTTAGACACTAAAGGCAGCAATAGCTTAGAAATACAGTAATTCTCTAGGATGATGTTTAACTTTTACCTTTTTAACTGGCTTTGAATCAAGCTTTCCAAGATTTTTTAAAACAATCATAAACACCACTAAGGAGGCATGCATGCGTGCACGCGCGCGCGCACACACACACACACGTCTTTATGTGAAGTATGCAACCCGACATGGAGAGATCAAGAAAGTTCCATCCCTCTGCTACACTGCTAAATTCCTCCATCAGGAACATTGATCTCACAGACTTGTATTTCCTAAATATTCAGTCTGGAAGAGATGGATGATGAAGGCTCAAGGTGAAGAGTACAATCTGTTCAAAGAAAGAACTTACATCAGGTTTCACTATCAAATGTCCCTTTTAACTTGATACCTGGCAGGCAGGCAGGCGCCAAGAAGGCATTCTTGGGTTTGGAGGCATGGAGTTTCCAGAAGTGGTTCACCAGCTGCGTGATGAAACTACAGGAGTCTCCCTCCAACTGCTTCTGAGGTTCTCGCCCCTCATCTGCTCCTTCTAAGCAGGAGAAAAAAAAATTATTAACGACGGTAAATTGAAGATGGAATTTAATTTGTTTTAAGGTTAACTCAGGTCAAGGAAGCTTGCCTGGGGAGGGAGTTTCAAGTGGGGCCCCAATCAATATGCCAACTATCCCTAGATTCCAGCAGGCACATCTAGGAAAAAAACAGTCTGGGAAAGGAATATCACAGAAAACAGTGATGTTAGAATTAAGTAACAGGGGGAGCATTCAGGATCTTACAGCAGAGTCAGAGATCTGAGGTCCAACTGTTCGACTTCTAAAACCTAGGGGAACATCTTAGACTTTCTAAAAAGATTCCTGGATTATAGTATTAGAGGAGGAACAGGATGACGACAACCTGTGGGAGCATGTGAATAACAGAACCGTAAAGGCATTGATAAGCTCTATTTGATGAAAGCCAAGCAGGTACGGTACCCAGCCAGCACGAGGAGAGGAGGAAACAGCATCAAGCGCTGAGACAGGCTGCTACTCATGTTAATAAAATACTGGCAAAAGAACAGCGCCAAAGCAGAAGATATGATTGATTCTCTTACTTTAAAGCAACCAGGGCACAAGCTTAACCTTCCCCTGAAGATTTTAAAGAGACAGTAACTTCAGAGCCCGATTACATCTGATGTCCAGAACACTAAGTAAACTCAAGAGTAACCCAAGGGGTAAGCACTGGAAACAGTATCTATTTATTAAAATGGTACAACTCTAATGTCAGAAGCCCTACAAGCTATAAAGACGAGCCAGTGAGACCCCTATCTCAGAGCACGAAGTCCATCAGAGGCCAGAGAGAACTACGAGAAGATGAGAGAGTGAAGAAGATGAGCAGGCAGGCTTCAGGGCCGCGGCCACACAGGCCAAGTTCACCTGTTTCCGTCTGGGGCAGCCTGGACTCCGTGAAGTGCACCAGGTTGTTAGGGCGCGTGACGGCGATGGAGCGCGCCGTGACCACCAGCCTCTGGAAGACCTCAGGGTCCAGATCCTTGCCTTCTTTGCTCGATGTGTTGAGACACTGCACAGCTTTGCTCAGCAAGGCCTGATCCTACAACCAAAGAATCACAGAGGATGAGCCAAAGGCAAAGAAGGCCTGGGTGCTAAAGCCCAGAGGAGAGAGGAACTGGCAGACTGTCAGGCTGGCGACTTCCTCTCAAGGGAACAGGTTAATTACCACCGACTACCTGAAAGAAACCTTCAGGGCAGCCCAACACAGTTCTACTTCTTAAACATAAAATGCTAAAGCCACTTAAAAATACTTGAAAGCCATGAAATCAGTATCAAAGTCTGATTGGAAAACCAGAACCAGCCAATTCTCCAGAATGGCAACATCCCAGGTTTCTTTCCTACAAAGTAATTTCTCTACAGATTCATACCAAAGCTGTTTCCAAAACTGCCTTTCCTTGAGAGGTTCAGCAAGTTAAACTCGCGTTTCTCAATTCTCTGCACTGGAGGCAGAAAAGCTAACCAAGGCATTCAGGCTGGTGGCTCCCTCCTCATGGATCTGAAATGTTGACACTCTTTTCTATTCATAGAAACTGGCCAAACTTACTGTCTTCCATTGCTACTTACTTTAATAGGTGAGACTCCCTCTCCCCAGACTTCCCTGAGTCTCTTTCACCCACTCACCAAATTCTTCCCAAACAAGTAAGCCCTCCTCCCTGAGGCCTGCACGGGACCCCAGGAGTGACAGCACCAGCAGTCCTGACCCGAGAGACATCCCTCCCCGTCCTCCAGCGAGAAGCCCGACTCAAATGTCCCTCCCCTCCCTTCCTTAGATCTTGTCGATTCTACTGATATAACAGGGAAAAAAAAAAAAAAAAAACGCAAACCAGGGGCCTGTTAGAGGCCTGTCCTCATTCTGAGTGGTACTCCTTTCTCAGGAGAACCTAGAGGCTACGTGGGTCTGACCTCAATGCTCTCCTCTCTCCGCCTGACTCCGTGACACCCTTGCTGGCATCCAAAAGGCCAACTTACTTGCTCTCCCGTCAGTGCCACCACGTCCGCCTTGACAGGAGACGCCCCTGATTACCTTGTGGCTGTGGTAGGCTGAGCGGCTGGTGTGCAGGCTCGCCAGAAGGCTCTTGGACTGCTGCTGGACGCTGGCAGGGGCTGGCAGGGACAGCAGCAGCGTGGCCAGCTCCTGAGCTGCGTTCTTGTTTCTCTCCTGATGCAGAAGACAGCAGGGTTGCCACTGACCCCACACCGTCCATGCAGGATGAGCTGCCCACACTCTGCCCTCCCCCTTCCCGGCTACCAGGACTAGCGTGGGCTCCATGGGCCGCAGGGAACAAAACAAAGAACTTCGAGATCACAACCCTCCCACGACATCGCCAGCAATCGAGACCAAGATCAGGACTTCTGCAACAGTGCTCTTTAATTAGCACTCGTCCTGTTTTACAGAACACTCCTCCATGGGGCCCTGGAAGTAGGACATAAAGCCTTAAGCTGAAGACTCCACTGGATCACCTTTGCAAATCAAGATCATGCTATAAATGTACTTGAGCTGAAAGGCTTTGGGGCCTCTGACCACTCCACTGACCTCCTGCCTCTTCAGAAAGCTTCCATGTGCTTTAAAAAAGTAACTTGCCTTCTCGATGATTGGGCCAACAGCAAAGCAGCTTTCCAGGGCTTCTAAAGAACTCACAACCAGCCTGGGGAGACAGAAAAGCTGGCTTGAGTACCAGAGCCCCCCTTCCCTCCGCCTGGTGCTTTAGCCTGCGCAGACTAGTCCCGAGGCCCTCAGGGACAGCTAGTGGATGCCAAATACGAAATCAAAGCACGGTAAGACCTGCCACCGGCACCACGCGTGGGGTTCCCTGTGTCACAGGCCGGAAGGAGCCTGGCTCCTGCTTGCAGATCAACCTGAGGCCACGCGCATAATCCGTTACTCAAAGACAGGGCTTTCCTTCCTCAAAGAGGATAAGGGCGCTTCCTTCTGCTGCCTGTGGCAGGGATCACGGAGACAGGCTTAACAGTCTCGATGTGACAGGACCCGAAGCTCAGGTGCCCCGAGATCAGTGGGCAAAGGGGATACACAAAGGGAGAGGTTCAAGCCATCTTCCTACACTGGGAGAGCTATACTTGACTTACACCTCCAAGAAAATGCACAAAAGCACTTCCTAGGAGTCGCCCAGTATGGGGAAGAGAACCAACTGGATTTTTAGGTTTATGCCAATCATGAACATTCAAAGGGTACGATGAAGCCCCTTTAGAAAACTGGGCAATTTTCTCTCAGGGAAGGATGAGAAACCCAACCACTGAAGGGTACCAAAGGAAACACTGCCCAGGGCCCCTCGTGTGCGTTTAAGGCAGCACAGGAAAAAGACCACCGTCGGGAGGGCTGAGGCTCTGGACAGACAGGGCCAAGTGTGGAGAAGGCAGCTGGTAAGAAAAAGGTCCAGGGGCAGAGGGCAGCAGGAGGAAGGGACCTGGGGCACAAGACCCAGAAGCAGAACAAGCTCCCTGGCTGTTCCGACGACCGGCCTTCTCCACTGACTCGGCGCCCCACGCCCTCCTCACCCCTGCAGAGGCGGTGGGGGAAGGCGGGGCGGCCTACACCAGGCGCGCACGTCCAGCCCCCCGCATTCTCCACGGGGACGCGGGACAGCTCTGCAGCCATGCAACGATGGAGACAGAAAGCAGCAGCAGGACTCGTCCACAGAAGCAGAATCAACGCAAAGCCACGCCATCAGTTACACGGCTCTCTAACACACACTCGCTCGTGCAAAGAAATGAAAGAGGGCATACTAACCGGTCCAGCTTGGTTAGGGACTCAGTTTCAGAACTTGGGGGAGAAGCAAAAGAAAAAAAAAGGAAAAAAATGTGAAGCTCAGAGAAACCTGGAAACACATCCTAAGCAAACAATATAAGAATAGAGTGGGAAGGGCGTGGGGAGACAGAGAAAAGGAGGGGCAGGGAGGCTGCTGGTGGGAGGCAGTGCTTCCAAGCCAGGCTACTCTTATACCTTCAATGTAAGAAATGAACATCTTACATTCTGAGTCACCGCATCTACAGCGGCAAACCAGCAGCTCCCCAGCACAGAGAAGCCAAGCGCAGTGCTTAAGAAGGCCACTGGGGGGAGCCCCAGGGGGCTCTGAACTCTGCTACAAGAAGCCTGGGACAGCCTCTTGGCAGCAGTGTTATTACCACAAGAAGTAACTGCTGCAGAGAAAGATGAAAAGATGATGAGATCACAATGAAAGGGAAGATTTTCCCCTATAATTTCAGCAAGACTGGATCCTAATCTCTAATTCTGGCTCAAGCATAGTCTGGTCAACGGCCTCTGACTGCTCCCAAGGGCACCTGAGCAGTAAGAGAAGGGAAGGGACAGCAGCCCCTGGGCAGAGCCCTGGGAGTTAGCCGGCTCTGAGCACACCGCCAAGCCCTGTCTGCTCATCAGGAGACCCTGTGTGTGCGGGCGGTTTGAAATCCTGAAAATCACAGGCCAGGCCTGGGACACTTAGGAGGGGCTGGGTCTCTCAAGACTCAGGTTCCGCCGGGAGAGCAGAGCCGGCGAGAACAAAGGGCTGCCCCGCCAGCACGGTACCTCTCCAGGACGGTGCCACCCGTGACGGCCGGGGCCGCCGAGTCGCTGTCTCCAGTGCCGTTGCTCTGGGTCAGGTTCGAAGGACAGATGTTGCTGACGGAGGCAGCAGGGAATTCTTCTGGAGGCTCATCAGGCCAGCCAAACTGCTCCTTAGTCTTGCCATAGATTTTCACAGCATCGATCATGGTGACGCCTGCTGGATCCACCGAGGCCCCAACTACAACAGGCACGAGAAGCCATTAGGAAGCATGATCTCTGACGGGTGACACCACCCCCTCCAGAGCAGACCAGACTGGTGTGGACCACGTGGTGAGCCACATACAGTTCACGGTCAGAAAGGAACTTTATCTCCTGAGACTTCAGCAGCACTTTCACCTGGTACAGATGCTGAATACGTGTAGACACAGTTCCATGAACCAAAAGTCTGCGAAGTCTCTCAGAAGAAGAGACCCCAAATACCAGTGCAGGGATCCTCTGGTGCTATCAGAATACCATGTTTCCCAACTCTACCCCCAGGGAACACTCCTTTTGTTCAAAGCACAGATCATCCTCATTCCTACTAACAGCAACTGTTTCTGGAAGAAAGAGACAGGTGGCCAGCCAGTAAATGGTAGGGAAAGTTGTCAACCTCATAGAAGGCCCCGAGATGTCTACTCTGAGGCTTTAAGGGCACTGCTAAACACCTCTCGGTGACGTGTGCCCTGAGGCCCTCAACTGCACTTTCAGAGCGCTTTGTGATGTCAAGCGTTAGTCTCGCCACCTTTCTGCCTAGACAGGCAGGCAGCCACATCGGCAAGGTCACTCAAGCCTATAGAAACGAGCCCTGAAGTAGCTGCCCCGTCTCTACCCCTCCTATTCTTAAGTATATCCCTTGCCTCCTTTATATCTCAAATGAAGCTCAATGCTTCCTGATGGCAGAGATCACAGAGCTATCAGTAGAGCAGGGGGACCCCAGAATCCTGGAGAGCCACAGAGAAGTGGCCCCTTGGTCAGAATTAATCGAGAGACGGATACAATCTGTGCCAGGAGCTGGGGACTCACTGAAGAGGTTCAGCTTCTTATCAGCCTGCAGGGCTTCTTCTCTGGTGAAGGGGAAGTCGAACCAGCGTGAGCGACTGAGGTTAAGCTGCATGGTTCTGCCGAAGATCTCAATGTACGACGGGGCCCGCTCAATTGCCTGGGTCCCAATCTGGATGCGCATGCCTGTCATCACCATGGTGCTGTTGTTGTTACTGATCTCAATGGTGAAGCCACCGGGCTGGAGGGGGGAGAGGCGCACATAGCAAAATGAACACAAGCTCTGAAGGGCCAACTTCTGGGCCTCCCTAAGACAGTGACACACGTGCGACCCTACACAAGACCTTTATCCTTTAGTTCCTTGGCAATGACTCCCTTGCTTCCAAGGACGGGAAACACAGGCAGGGAGGAGACCCTTCCATTTCAGGCTCCTTTTCTCCCCGGCATTAACCGCCTCCTGAGCCCTGTGCACGGTAACCCTGCTGGTAACATGGCAGCAGGACCCCTTTTGCATGGAGCTGAGAGTATCTGTTTATTCTGGGATCGTTAGACTAGGGTCAAGGGTTAGTGACTGTGAGTCTCGCACCCTGACAGGAGATGTGTTCCTCAAACCATACTGCTCTCGAGCCCTGCCTCCCAGGGACTGCACCCAGGGCTGTGCAGCCGGGCCTCACCTTGGTGTTGGCCACATACATGCCAGTGGAATTCAGCCGGTGCTTTATCTGCTGCGCGTTGTACACCTGCAGGAGGTCATTCCCACCGAACTCCACGTCGCTCAGCTGCTGGTTGTGCTCGAAGAAGTCGATGGGGAAGGCCACCTGGCTGGAGGTGCGGGCTGCTGTGGAGGGCAGTGCCGGGGGCCAGAGAGCACCATCATTAGTGCGGCCCCACCAACTCTGCCCGAGCTCACACACGTGCGTTCCAACCTTAGGCCAACTCGGGATTACACAGTTGGCATCACTATGATGCCTACACATGGTCAGCGGCCCAACAGTCACCACCCGCAACCACAACATGACCCTGCAGGGCAAAGAGATCTGGCGTCAGGATCCGGAACACTCACTCACAACAGGCTCTCTCAGAGCTGGTTTATCCAAAATAAACAAGAGAAACTATTTCTTTATAAAGGATGAGCTGCACAATTTTCTAAAACACAGGCTCTAGAACAGACTCCAGGAGTGGGAAGAACGCTGTAATGATCTTTTCGCTCAGACCTGAATTCAAGCGTTCACTCCTGGAAGAGTCCTGCTTCACCACTCAGGAGCAAGACTCCCAGCTCGGACACCTATGACGGCTTCCGCACAGCGTGCGTGCGTGCTCAGTCTCTTCAGTCGCGTCTCTCAGTCTCTTCACTCTGCGACCCTGTGGACTCTAGCCCGCCAGGCTCTGTCCATGGGATTTTTCTGGCAAGAGTACTGGAGTGGGGTGCCATGCCCTCCCCTCCAGGGGATCTTCTCAATCCAGGGATCGAACTGATGTCTCCTGCACTGCAGGTGGATTCTTAAGCTGAGCCACCAGGGAAGACCTGGCTTCCACACTACTTGGTGAGAATGAACCAACTGAAGGATCTACTCCTCCGCCAGTTCCGTCCTGCCAGCTGCATCAAGTAAGCCACTTTCCCTAAACCCAGAGAAAACTATCTGAAACCAGATCCAAGAGAGCATCCTTTCCTGGGCACCTAGGAACTGCTGTCTGCAGAGGAGCGCCAACAAATGCTCGCCTGCACAGAAAGGGGGCGGCTGCAGGAGCCTCGACGCTGCTTCTGGCGAGCTAGCCGGCACCAGCTCTACCTTTATGAGCCACACAAGCAAGGCAGTCCCCGTTTCTTTCTTCTGTCATGCCACAAGGCACCTGCGATCTTAGCCGACCAGAGACTGAACTCACGCCCCCTGCCCTGGAAGTGCAGACCCTTAGCACTGAAGAAGGCCCAGCCCCACTGCTCACAGGTACCATGACCGTCTACCCCGAGTCCCCTCCCCGGGCACGCCTCGGCGGCGGCGGGGCCTTACTGATGGTGGCTGTCTTGCGCTTGCGGACGGGCTTCATGATGCTGATGACGCTGCTGGGCTGCAGGGAGGGCTGCAGCCAGTAGGAGGTGTTCTCCACGTTGGCCATGTAGATGCGCAGGCTGCCGTCCTCACACAGCAGGATCATCGTCGTCCGCTGCTGCTCGTTGCAGGCCGTGTGCCTGATGGCCACCATGTCCTGGATCTAGGAGGCGGGGACAGGCCGTGTTAGTTCCCACACCTACGGAACGAAGTTCCCAAGACCTACACAGACGAGGCAGAGAAGCCACTGGCTTCACGGTCAACGGGGGGAGTGCAAAAGGCTGGCAAAGAAAAGGCGTCTAGGAGCAGATTCTTCTACAGGTCTCTTGTCAGGAGAGCTGGGAAAGGACGGGATATACACGTACAAAAACAGGGCAGGGTCACGGTCTACTCAAGCGACGGGGGAACATGGCACTCACCTTTGCTTTGGCAGGAAGAGTCTTAATCTCCTGGATGAGAAAAGTGTCTGGTTTCACCATCACCACCAGGGGCACGCCTGTAGTCTGCTGGACACAGCACACCAGGCCAGGGTGGTTCATCACCTCAGACCACTGACACAGAGCGGGAGGCGCCTTGCTACCACCGTTGGGACTGCGGACGACAGAAGTGGCCGGGCAGGGTGTCACTCACCGTCTAACAGCTCTTTCGTTAGTAGTGAAGGACACCCTCACTACTACTGGACTCTCAGAGAAATATACCCACCCGAGGACTCAAATTACCCAGGAGCCCCAGTTTTAGTCTGAGCCACATGCAGTCTCACACACAATGCATGCCCCAGCGGGAGTCCTGGTTCAGGCTCTCCCCTGTCTGAGGGGATCGGTGGCCCTGTGGGCCTAAGGCTAACAAGTGCACAGGCCCACGGAGGTGCCAAAGGCTGACAACCCATTGTCCTTCTAAGAATTTCCAAGCACATCAAGCTATGAATGAATGGCATCCATTTTATTTCACCCCAAACCAGCTGATTCACAAAATAGACAGCGGAGAGAAAGTGCTGTAATGGCTTTTCGGTGGCAGAAAAGAAAAAGAGGGGAAGAAACCGTAAACCTTTTCTGCCTCCTCCTTAAATAAAACACCCTCTACCTCACATACCCCTATCTTCTGGAAGCCTGATGGCAGCCCCCGCTTCCCCAAACTGCCACCATGCCCGTGCTCTGACGTCATGTTCTATTTACTGATCAACCCCCACCCCAACCCCAACCAGAAGGGAAACTTCAAGGGCAGCAGGAATGTCCAGGAGAAAACTCTCTCATCAAATTAAAATCGCATTTGCTACCTTGAGTACAGCTTTTCCTTCTGAGTGACAGTGGCCCCCACAAACTACCTCCAGCAGCTTGGGGGGACAAACCATGCAGACTGGCCAACCCAGCGACGCCGGATGCTGCCCAGTTTAGAGATCCCAGGCAGGGAGGGGAGAGTCCCCGGGAAGGGCAAGCTCCCCTGTTGAACAAGGGGCGCTGTGGAAGTTCAAGGGTAAGTGCTGAGCCCCACCTTTTGATGTTGATGGAGAAGAGCTGCAACACCTCCAGAGTCGTCCTGCTGACCGTGGCCGCAAACGACCTGCCTTGGCAGTAGCTGAAGAACAGCATCTGCAACACGTGCGAGTAGTAGACGGACACGCCGCCGCCTGCCACCTGGCTGTTACTGTCCTGTCACAACAGACACAACACTCGCGTTAAGTCCTCGGGCCGCCTGGGCGCTGGCGCTCACTGCGGCCAGCCGTTCATTTTGTTTGTTTTTAATGTACTCGGGTGCTTTGCTTGATTTCCGGCTGCACTGGGTCCTCAACGATACATGCAGGCTTCCTCTAACTGTGAACACGGGCTGCTCTCTAGCTGCAGTGTGAGGTCTCGCTGCAGACCACAGGCTCTAGACACTCGGGCTTCAGTAGCTGCAGCGGCAGGCTCAGTACTGCGGCTCGTGGGCTTGGCGCCCCCACGGCGTGTGAATCTTTCCAGACGGGTATCAAACCCACGCCCCCTGCACAGGCAGGTGGATTCTCAACCACTGGACCACCAGGACGCCCCTGGTCATTCACTCTAGACCGTAATTAAGGGCTCTCATTCTCTAAGCGTGAGACCCCCGTGGTAAATCCTAAAAACACTATGAGAATAAAGGAGCGTCAAGTCTAACCCTTAAGAACTAGAGCTTTGCGGTCACGTAGAAGTTAAAGGAGAGACACTAAGAGAGCCGCTGGCTGATGAGCCCCGGCCCGGGGGGAAGCGGCGCCGCGTGCCCTAACCTTCAGGTCCTCGTGGTTGACTTCCAGCACGTTGGTGACATAGAAGGGCCCCTGCTGGGCACTGCTGGCCTCCTCCATGAGCTGCGTATAGATGTACCCCGCCGAGGACATTATAACAATGATGTTCTTCCCCTCCTCGTTGAAGAGGAAGGTAACGTCTCTTATCTTTGAGCTAGGCAGGAGAAAGTAGAAGGCTGGACTCAAGGCATCCACCGACAGGTCATAAACCTGCGAGAGAAGAGAGGTCAGATGAGGGAGGTCGACCTCAGCCCCAGGCCCACACGCTCCCGGTGCGTGCAGGAAGCGGCAGGGCTGAGGGAGGGCGCTCCTCCACTCAGCACACGCCCGTCAGTGCTAGGCGCTGAGCACACAAAGATAAACAAGGTCTCTCTCCACTCTCTCTTAAGGAATGAGCAGAGGAGACACAGAAACAAACGCTATACCAAGAACAGCAATGAAGAGCGGTGTGCTGAGTACAGCAGAGACTGAACCAGGATCAATTCTCTATCACCTATACACGCACAGCTCCTGCTCAGCAACAGGACAGAAAGTAACGAAACGTTAGGGTTTTTTAATTTTTCATGTCTAAAAGAAGCTGGCACACGTAATGGAGACCATGCATTCTGAATTTAAAAGCAAAACCACTGTAAGACCAGACAATCAAAGAGCTGTACCTATACCTTGACAAAGTCTGCGGTGACGATCGCTAACTCGGTCTGTGAACCAGGTAACCACACGGCTTTGATGATGAAGTTCCCTGTGGCCAACTGGGGGTGCAAAACCAAGTGATCCGAAACGGAGCCCGAGCTACTGAAGGTCAGCACGTGGCAGTCCTGGACACGGGTGGAGGAACAGAATGGTTAAAAGGCGATCTGGAAAGTAGGCTAATTCACAGAGTCTGACACTGCCTTTTCTTCCCCGGCATTCCCCGCCTCCAGACAGTACTCAGACCGTCGAGTAACACATTCAGCTGTCAACACACAAAGCTTATTTCCAATAGAAGAGAAATCTGGATGACATGGAAGAAATTCAAGAGACTTCTTTCGTGTTCCCAATGGCTTTTAAGTTCCAATTTCAACAATGAGTAAGAGAAAGTGGAGCTAAGAACAGGAGAGAAGGTCACAGTGACCTATAGCTCAACAGAACCAAACTGGATCAGGATTACCTTCAGCCCACAAACGGCCAGGTAGTCCTCTTTGCAAGGATTCCCTGTGAGGCTCAGCACAGTGAAGGGCACCGGGGCAGAAGCCAGTCGGGTCAGAGTCAGCTTCCTTTTGCTGGAATCTGCTTGCTTCAGGAGAGCTGAGAGCTGGAGGACAGTGATCTGCCAGGGAATAATTACCGATTTATTCTCAACCCTCTTCCTCTCAGAGAACACCAGCAGTAACAAAAGCTCCTTCACTAGAGCTACTGATCTGGAGGCTGTTTTTGTGAGCAAGTCTCTTCAAAAACCCAAGACCAGTATCAGCCTCTATTTTCTCTGGCTTAAAGAATGGCATGCCTTCATTTCTTCTTTCTAGAGGTGACCAAAGAAGCCAACTCCATAGTCTGTCCATAAGACACTCAACGGTCCCGTATACTACTGTCCCTTCTTGTTTTTCTACGAAAATGTTTTTGAAAGTCTGTTAGAGCTACTTTTATCTCTAGTTTCTTTTTCACTTAATGTAAAGATAAAACAAATGAAGACGCTGGAAAACAGAACAGCTTAAGACACTCTAACTTCTCCTGTTCTATAAAATTCCATAAACTTCCTTGGGTCTTCAGGAGGGCTGGGAGCGCAGGGAAGAACTAAATAAGGACCACTGAGCCCTCCTAGGAAGACTCTCCTCTCTCCACTGTGTCCTCCAGCGTGGCTAACCTGAGAAAGACTGCAAGCCACACTGTCCTAGGAAACCTCCAGTCCGTACCTTGCCTGGGGGTTTGACTCACAGAGTGGGAATTGACTCTTTAGTCTCTGTTCCAGTCATACTAGTTCTGAGTCTAATAAAGTAACTCAGGGTTCTAGCAGAAAAGCTTGTTGAGATCTGTCCCTGAAGCTTTGCTAGAATTCGGAAAAATAGACGTTTTCCTGGCGGGCCAATCTGAGTGTTGTCCCCTATGTGTTCTGCTCGGCACCTCAGACAAGCACGATCTCAAACGAGAGGGAGGGGACTGGAGGACCCACCTTGCCTTTCTCGTGGCTGACAGCCAAGTGCTGGCGGCGCCCGTGAGGGGAGGAGAGCACACACATAGCCACCCTCCTGAGCACGTGGGCGCTAATCAGCTGGCGAATGGTCTGACCCTGGTCTCCGCTGTAATTCATCCGAACGTTCTCAAAGGCACCTTCCTGGGAGCCTAACGTGGGAACCTGGCAAAGACAGACGCAGAGAGAGTAGGCAGTAGTAAGGCAAAATAGACCAAGTGGATTCATACACACACTGTTCATATGACTGAAATAATGTGCAATTTACTCACTAAAGAGCAATAGTTTCCGATTCGTAATCCATGGAGAGTTAATTCATCAAAATTACCGTCAGTGCAATAAGAACAATGCAGTAAGTGCTGCACAGAACTAAATTAACGTGAGTGCTGGGTTTTTTTAAGTGTTAACAAGCGCCTCTGTCTTTCTTTTTAGGCCAAGCCACACAGTTTGTGGGATCTCGGTTCCCCAACCGGGGATGGAACCCAGGCCCTCAACAGTGAAAGCACTGAACCCTCACCACTGGACCACCACGAATTCCAAAATGCCCTTTAAAAAATAAAATGATAATGATGATAGTGTTTTTTTTCATTGATTTACCCCAATAAAATTAAAAGTCAGCAACCTTATGGATCACCAACACCATCCCAATATTTTTCTAGCTTCATCTTTAATATCTGCAAGTCTAAAACCACTGCTCTAAAACTGTGACTGATTTTTAGGGGAGGGAGGTTGGCCACTGCAGAATCTTAGCTCCCTGACCAGGGATTAAACGCAGGCCCCCTGCAGTGGAAGCACAGAGTCCGACTGACTGGAACCTAGGGAATTCCCAACGGTGACCGATTTTCGGTAAAACGTCAGAATATCTGTGTGTCTGTCTGTGTGTGTGCTACCAAGTGCCCATGTCTCCCTCAGAAGCAGTCACCCTGTGAGATCCATCCGTGCACCTCACTCATTGTTATACTATCCTTCCAGAAGTGCGCAAGTTTCCTTTCTCCTTTAACGCTGGCTGCCCTGGATCTTCTCTGCCACACACAGGCTTTCTCCAGTTGTGAACAGGGGCTACTTCCCGCTGCGGCGCTCGGGCTTCTCACCACAGGGCTTCTCCTGTTCTAGACCATGGGCTCTAGGCTTGCAGGCTTTGGTAACTGCAGCACATGGGCTTAGTAGCTCCCACATGGGGGATGGCAGTTCCCAGACCAGAGATCAAAGCCACGTTCACTGCCTTGGCAGGCGGGTTCTCACTCACTGGTCCACCAGAGAAGTCCTACCGTTTGATTTTACACAGCTGCTTGAGAGGCCGAGCAGACCACCCCAGGAGTCCTACAGTCAGTGCCAGGCAGCAGGCGTACAGTGGACAACGACTTAGAATTCAGCACCCACGTCACAGCAAGAACTAAAGGAAGACACCTAACAGGCTCCAAGCCCAAGAGGACAGCATCACTTCTGCATGCAATGTCAATCTCAAGGGAGAAGACACAACAAGGAGGTCTTCTATTTTACATACAGAAGACATTCCTAGCTATTAAAATTGCCCCCAAACGTCACTCCTCACCCACAGGGGTTCACAGATTTACGTGAACTGAAAAGGAGACTTATTCGCTGTTGGTCCAAGTGACCTCCGATTCCCTCCGTGAGAAGACGTACCCCACATGCTGTTTTTCACATTGGATGTCACAGGTTCTTACAGTCTAGGCTCTGAACGCCCACAGGTGACTTTCTAAGGATGCATCTTGGAGCATCGAGCGCCTCTGGCTTCCCAGCGGATGTGCTGGCTCCCGCGTGCCCCTGGCCCCGACGCTGACCACTCACCATCAGCTGGTCCGTCATCTCGACCGCCTTGTCCACTGTGTGCAGCTCCCGGAGGGCCTGCTGGGCCCGGCTGCTACTCCCCACTGCGGACGCCTGCTGGAAGTTGGTCTGAATGGCATCCATGAGGAAACTGAGCATGTCTAACACGAGAGGAGCGAAGGAGAAATTGGCCTGAGAAAAATCCAAATACACAAGTGAAAAAAAAAGAAAAAGAACGGGTCACACTCATCATCATGTTGCCAGTAGCGACCTACAGAACCCAGGACCCGGCTTCCTCACTGCAAGTGTGTGTTCCAGCCCTCACTTCACTCTGTCCGAGCGCTGGATTTGGTTCCAGTCAGCATGCGACTGGGTGACTACACCAGGGGCCCCCTGCTGGTGAGCACTGCTTCCACACACCCACCGCGCAGTGAGACATCCAGAGCGCGTCCAGGCATGCACCCCTCGGGAGGCTGAGACGACCCCCACCCAACAACCACCCACCGCTTTCTGTGCCCTGTGCTGCAGATGAGGGGCCTGCACCAAGAAAGGCTGCCCCGGGGCATCACACAACTAAAACCCACCTTCACACAAAGCCCCAAACACTCCTCAGCCACACACTCCCTATGACGCAGGGATGGACCACACACACGCCTGCTATTCACGTGCTGGACATCAGCAACCTTGGAGGACAAAGCCACCACTGGTGGGGCGGGAAGGAGGGCGCCGTGCCAGGCTCCACGCTCTGCTCCCACGCTGTGCGCCGCCGGAGCCCACCCAGCTCTGCGGCTCCTCCACCAGGGCCCACCTGGTTCTGCAGCTCCTCCCGGCAGCCCTCCACAGTGCGGCACAGGCTGCTCTTCTTGGGCTTCTCTTCGTCAGCAACCTTTCCGTCGCTGATGGTGACCTTGGCCTTGTCCGCCGGGGAGGTGCTGGTGTGGCGCACGAGACTCTCTGAAACCCTGGGTTCAGTCTGAAATGCTGACTCCTTCATGGTGGAGCTCATGCCACTGCTGGGAGTTCGCTTCACCAAAGCCTAGGGACAGGAAATGTCACAGGCCCCCACTTTCTTGTCACAAGCGCAGATGAAATACTGCCTAAGATCTCAGAGGAAAAATCTGACTCAAAGGGGAGACTGGCTAACCATTTAAAGAATATCCAAAAGCCTGAATTCTAATCTTTGTGGTATTCACCTAATAGCTAACACTTCACCCACTCATAACGACAGGTCTTAAAATTGGGGTAGGGGTAAGGTCTTTGAAAAAACTGCAAGATCTCTAAGGATACTGCAAGTTCCAGTTCTAAGTGAAGTGTTTAGGCCATGACTGTGCAACTGATCACTGACAGAATCAGAACTTGGTCCTTGACCCAGGACACCATGAGGGTGACGTGGGAAGTTCCCAGTTTGGCTTACACATCTGTATCCCTAACAAGTCACCCTTTAGAGCCAAGAGAATGTCCTAATCTCTCACCAAACAGCTGCCATCTTCTTTGGCTCCACAGTCACAGAAGAAAGATCCATACTTGGCGTAGGAAATCTCATGATCCTTGTGGCACACCTTGGCACATACCGTGCACACGCCCACCCCATCGACCATTTTGCAAGTGTGACAGTGGTACCTGGAAAGAATAAGAGCCAGGCAGTGAGTCCGGAAGTCCCCAACACCAACCTGGAAAGCCCCACCAAAAAGGAAAAACTCCTCTTACCAATGCTGGTTCATGAATTCTTTCTGAGTGATGGTAAAAGTGCAGAGTTTATTGCAAAGGGAATCTTCATCCTTCAAAGATAATAAATTTTTTTTAATCAGAAATACATCCTTCCACACAGGCACCCACAAAAACACACTCTATGGAAAATAAACCACTGACTTCATAAATGACTAGGAGAAACCTATTCCAGTTGGAGACAGCTTGCAGGCTATAAATGTGATGTAATTTCAGATAAGACCTTAAGGTTTTGTGGCTAAGAAAAAAAATAAATCTTATGCTTTCTCTACAACGCAGCTCACACCATCCCCCTGAAAAACTCTCGTCTCTGAAACTCCATTTTGGATGCAACAGCCAGTTGGAACTGCAGGACACGTGCCTCCAGATGGGAGAAGGCCCAGGCTTATTTAAGGGTCCTTCCTCTAGGAGGTAGAGTCCTACCACTTGTTCTGCAGGCCTGGAGAATCAGCCTGGCATTAATCATGAAAGCTATGAATAAGCAACAAGGACTGGGCAAAGTCCTGAAGCTCACAGGAGCTAAAAAAGAAGGCCAAAGGCCTGTTAACGTGAGCTCTGCAAGTGGCGGTCAGCCATGACTGTGGTGGTGACCTCACTTACTGAATCCTCGGCCTGGGAGTCTTCCTCTTCCACCGCCAGCTCCTCCACCCAGTCAGAGTCCACCTCGATCGCCCGCTCTTCCCCATCCACAGACAGGTGACTCGGGCCTTGCCCGTTACTCTGGCTCAGGGCATTGGTGACATCAGCCAAGTAAGACATAATATGGCAGGTGCACTCTAGGACCATCACGTGCTATAAAGAAGACCACCACACCATGAAAGGTCAGTTCTCCACATTCCATTATCATGCAAATTGTGTTTTCTCACGCTTTTTCCGATAAAGCTCAAGATCAAAGGAACAGCACAAAAAGCAGAGAAGAAAAATAACATGTTTTAATTATCTATTTCCTTAGCTCTTCGCACTACAACAGCAAGTGGCTGGCCAATAAACTGCACGGGGACTTCCCTGGGGGCCAGTGGTTTAGGATTCAGCACTTCCAATGCCAAGGATGCAGGTCTGATCTCTGGTCAGGGAACTAAGAGTCTATATGCTGCATGGGGTAACCAAAAAATTTAAAAACTTTAAAAATTAAAGAAACTGTACTGAATCAGTATGATTCATCCTTTAAGCACAAAGACAACTCTTTAAAAAATCATAAAATAGGGCTTCCCTGGTGGTTCAGTGGTAAAGAATCCACCTGCCAACACAACAGACGTGGGTTTGATCCCTGATCCAGGAAGATCCCACAAGCCACGGGGCAATGAAGCCCATGGACCACAACTACTGAGCCTGCGCTCTAGAGCCTGGGAGCTGCAGTTACTGAAGCGCTCGAGCCCTGGGGCCCAGGTTCCACAACAAGAGAGCCCAACGGTACTAGAGCGCAGCCCCTGCTCGCAGTGATGAGAGAACGCCCAAGCAGCTACAAGGGCCCAGCACAGCGAAATAAATGTATATATATTTAAAAACCTTAGAAAATGAAGTACGGTGTAAACCAGGAAAATAAAGTTGAGATAGACACAAAAATCACTCAAGAAAAAACTAGAGTGATACAGAGAACAGAGTGGTGGTACCAGAGGCAGGGGGTAGGAGGGTGATTCAGTGAAGTGGGCGATGTGAGTCAAAAGATACAAACTTCCAGTTATAAAATAAGTAAGCCATGGAGATGAAATGTCAAGCGTGGTGACCAGAGTTAATACTAATGTATGCACATCTGAAAGTCGCCAAGAGAGCAGGTCTTAAAAGTCCTCATTACAAGAAAAAAAATTTAACTATGTATGGTGATGGATATTAACTAGACTGTGATCATTTTGCAATACAGACAAATGTCAGATCACTATGCTGTAAACCTGAAACTAATATCTGTGTCAATTATACCTCAAGAAAAAAGATAAAAAGATTGTATTAAAGTATGAGTAACCTCTCATTGGCTTTTTTCCCTGCCATAATCATTTTTTTAACCATTAGTGAAAAACATTTAAATTAGCGATAATGACAGGCTCGCAGGTTGGGTAGAGGGAGAAAATGTTCAAATGCAAGATTTCTGCCAGTTGCCACCCTTTTTCTCAGCACAGTGGCCTGAACCTCCAAATAACATAAACGATTCTAGCATCTGGACTGGCGCTGAGGAAGTAAACGGGAACCTGTGTCTGACACTCAGAGCACACAATCCCAATGCAGGAGCAGCAGACAATTTCCCAGAGAATACCAATAGCTAAACACAGCAGTAATTCACTGTTTTCAGAAGGATTCTGTTGGATGTCTGTTTCGCAGAACATTTCCTCCAGACCACTTCTTGCCCCCAGGAAGAGGCCTGTGGGCGTGCACTTGGTGATGACACGCTTCGAGGTCTTTGAGATCCTAGGCCTTCCCTTCTGCAGGGGAGCCAGGGACAGAAACCAACAGGAAAGGGACTTCCCTCCACCCGGCCACAAAGACAGGACCCATCGCTCCCCTCACTCTCCTTACCTTTCCGTGCATTACATTGGCATTCAGTTTTTCAACCACATTCTTCTGTGACAGATATTTCTTGCTGTCAAATAAAAAAGGGGGGGGGATGGGACACAAAATCATCTAAGGAACCAAAGAAGGGAAGCATTTCCATGTATCTTGCATCAATTTGTAGACAAAGTGAACAAAAGGCATTCTTTGGAAATTATGTGGGTCATCAGCGATTAGGGGGTTCTGTTCCTATCAGAGATAGTTGGTACACTTTCCCAAGACTTGTCCTAGGAATAATGAACAAGAAACTCTACTAATAAAAGAGTAGAGATTAAATCCAAACTGAACTTGAACTGATTGAATCTACAGTGAATAATCCCAATAAAAAGACAGAGCTTCAAGTTTCTTTTAAACTTACTCTGAGCTACAAAAAAATAGCCTGCAATTAATTATCCCCCTTAAGAGCAATGGTGTAAACTACAGATGCGATCCTCCCATTTCATCCTCTTACCATCTACTCAGCCAGTCCACAGCAGCATTATGAAGCTGAAGATGGCCAGCACCTTGACCTGCACCAGCCAGGGTGGCCATGACAACCATGAGTTCAGGGAAACCGGTCCCATCACCGTTGGCCAGCATCTCTGTTGCCATGGGGATCAAGGTGCCCAAAAGCACAGCACACACACCTTCCCCAACTTGACTGGTAGAAAAGAAACATCACACTGGTAAATATTCAGTAAGAATCAGCAGTATTAAATTTGTAAGAATTTAGAATTTCTAAGAGGCGTTTAAAATTAAACATTAAATGCACGATCATACACACTAAGCCAAGCTGTGCACTTGGACTACTAGACCATAAAACGATCACACGTGTTACAACTGACAGACGAAGCCACTGCAAAAGTTTTTTCAGGGGAAAAATCAAGGAGATATGCTAGATTCCTTAAGTCTACTGAGAGGGAGCTACGGGATCGCTGCAAATGCTTCAGGACTGAGGCTGAAGGAAACACAGCTGCAAACGCTCTTGCCCTGTTGCTGGGGCTGTCGGAACGCGTGATATGAACACAGGTGCTCTACCTGTTTTCCCGAACAATGTAGGTGGTCAGCAACTGCAGCAGCTGCCTGTTCTCTTGGATCACGTCCAGCTGATCGGAATCTTTGGGGGGCGATGCAGTCATGCGGGTGAGCCATGCCTGGAGACGCGCAGGCTCCACGCAAGCCAGCTGGGCCAGGGAGCCGCAGAGATGCAGGAGGCTTGGGTTAGGGCTCTTCTCAGCTGGGGACAGAGCGAGAGGCGATGGTCAGTGAAGGAGGGCGAGGGGAGGCAAGAGGCCCAGACCATGAGCCAGGGAAGGGGGAAAGGCTCCAAGCAAGCCTTCGACTTCCTTCCAAACTTTCTCTGAGGAATTCTCTCCACTTGTTAGCATTCCTCTGCTGTAGTTACACTCGGGGAGAAGATAGGCACAGTCATTAACTGGACATCAAAGTTCCCCTAAGAAGATTATTAAAAGCTGTCACTCACTCAGCTGGAAGAGTTTGGTGAAGAATTTCAAAACTCGGTTACAGAATTTAGCAGAGAGGTTCTCATTGGCTGTTGCCATCATGATCTGCACGAGTTCTCCACTGAAAGGCAGGAGGGGAAAAAAATCGAAGAATCATGTTAAGTGTCACATAAAAAGCGTCCTTTTCTATTTCCTCACAATCTCATCCCCTCTAGGAGAACTGATCACCTGTGAGTCAACAATGCCAGTGAATCAAAAACAACCCCCTTCACCAATAACCTCAAGGCGCCAGCAGTTAACCAGTCCTCCTGGAAGTACAAACATCTAAGCAAGCTTTTGTATTTCCTGAGAGAACAACCAGGTCAACACAGTCCTTGCTTCTGGAAGGCATTCAGAAATCCGCACTGAGGAGAACGTAACATAGCTCACCTGTCAGAGAAAAAGTCCTCCATAGCTTTCCGAGCCTGGCTGCTTTCCAGTTGCTTTTCCAAATACTGGAGACATTCCTCTAAGATGGATTCATCAAGTCCACTGAAAATCCAAAAGAAAAATCAACTATAGAAACAAGGGCTGTTTCGAAGTCCTAATACTACCTTTAACAATTCAGAAGTCTACGGCTTTCCCTGGTGGCTTAGTGATAAAGAACCTGCCTGCCAATGCAGGGGACACGGGTTCAATCCCTGGTCCGGGAAGACCCCACCTGCCATGGGACAACTCAGCCCATGAGCAACAACCATTGAGCTTGTGCTCTGGAGCCCAGCAGGTGCGACTCCTAAGCCCACAGGCCGCAAGTGCTGAAGCCCGAGCACCCTGGATCCTGTGCCCCCAACAGGAGAAGCCGCCACACGGAGGAGCCCACGCACCACAAGCAGGGAGCAGCCCTGCCCCCGCAACCAGAGAACTCCACGCAGCGGTGAAGACCCAGCAGAGCCGAAAATACAGTTTTAAAATGTATTTTTAAAAACCCAATTTTAAACTATTAAAAAATAGTCCTAAGTCTATTTACGGCTACACCTTGAGGGCAATATTTAGTTTTGTTTTGTCAAAGCTTGGCATAAACCCTGGCATACAGTTCAGTTCAGTTCAGTCGCTCAGTCATGTCCAATTCTTTGCGACCCCATGAACCGCAGCACGCCAGGCCTCCCTGTCCATCACCAACTCCCGGAGTTCACTCAAACTCAGGTCCTCGAGTAGGTGATGGCATCCAGCCATCTCATCCTCTGTCGTCCCCTTCTCCTCCTGCCCCCAATCCCTTCCAGCATCAGAGTCTTTTCCAATGAGTCAACTCTTCGCATGAGGTGGCCAAAGTACTGGAGTTTCAGCTTTAGCATCATTCCTTCCAAAGAAATCCCAGGGCTGATCTCCTTCAGAATGGACTGGCTGGATCTCCTTGCAGTCCAAGGGATTCTCAAGGGTCTTCTCCAACACCACAGTTCAAAAGCATCAATTCTTCGGCGCTCAGCCTTCTTCATAGTCCAACTCTCACATCCATACATGACTACTGGAAAAACCATAGCCTTGACTAGACGGACCTTTGTTGACAAAGTAGTCTCTGCTTTTGAATATGCTATCTAGGTTGGTCATAACTTTCCTTCCAAGGAGTAAGCATACAGCAGGTGCTAAATAAATGAGGAATTAAAACTGCAATAAAACAAAAAATTCCTAAAATCTAAAATAAGTGATGTAGTCAGTAGCTAAGAGTTCAAAGAAGCAGAGCTGTTATCTCAAACTATCAGGAAGAGGAGGGAAAGGAGGGGAGGACTGGAGGTGGAGAGAGGGCGTAAAGGAAGTGCGACGTGCAGGCATGCTACGTCACTTTTCTCTGCGAGCCCATGGGCTGCAGCCCACTGGGCTCCTCTGTCCAGGGGATTCTCCAGGCAAGAGCACTGGAGTGGGTTGCCATGTCCTCCTCCAGGGGATCTTCCTGACCCAGGGATCGAATCCACGTCTCCTGCCTTGGCAGGCGGGGAGGGGTGACAAAAGAGAAGTGGGGAGAGAGGAAAAAAAACAGTCCCTCACGAAAACCTGGACTGCTGGACAAGAAGAAGGCGGGAAATCACAATTCCTGGCACCCTTCATCTTTATAGTTCTCAGTGGGATAAAACTAACTTACTCAACTGCTCTTTTAAGACTCGCCTACATCAACATGGCCAGCATGGTCAAACAACGCAATGAGATCACCTTTACGCCACAGAACACCTATCTCACACACACAGTCACAAAAATGTTAGAAACTGCATCAAACTCCTTTGCAGACAGTACCACATCCAGGACAGCACGCTCATCCCTAAGAATGAATCACAGAAGAGGATTCCAAACAAGTCTTCCTATGTGTCCTCAAGAATGCAAGACACACACAAGCACAGAACTTTCTGTGAAAAAGCACAACAGGGACCTCGCTGGTGGCCCCGGGGTAAGGAGGCACCTGCCAACGCAGGGGGCACGTGCTCAGTCCCTGGTCTGGGCACTAAGGTCCCACATCCCTCGGGCCAACTAAGCCTGAGAGACACAGCTCCTGAAATCCCCGTGCTCCACCGCGAGACGTCACCGCAACGGAAGTCCTCACACCAAAGCCCATGCGCAGCAGCGAAGACCCAGTGCAACCAGCAGAACCAGAATTAAATTTTTAAAAAGGCACAATCGTAGGCTGTTAATGAATGAGAGAGAAGCAAGTGCTGGTGTATCTCACTGAGAGCAGCAGGCGGTCACAGGAAGCGGACGCTGCTCCCCAGGCGGGCTCACCTATTGGGATCCGCGTGGTTGGCCAGAATGTTGTAGCAGCCAGTGATGAGCTTCTCATACACACGAGCCAAGAACTCATCAGACTCCGCGGGGCCCAGGACGCGCTCCAGGGAGTTGCTACTGATCTCAGCCACACTCTCAGTGCTCGACTCCAGAAGAAGGGGGAGCAGTGTCCGGATTACCTGTGGCGGGTTCATCTCATCGGACCAACTTCAGCAAAGAAAACAGAATGAAATCAGTGAATATACTCCTCTGAACAGCTGCAAGGGGAGGAGAGGGCAAGCCAATCATGTATTGGGAAGGGCTTTTTTCCTTGGACAGTTGTTTTTCAAACAGGCACAGTCATGCAACTTCATGGTCTCCTTTCTCATCACTGTATCAGAAGTTAAAATCATTTCCATTTGCAAAATCAACTTATTAAAATGTTAAATTAATTACATAAGATGTATTCTGTAATATTCAGAAAAGAAAATTTACTGCAACCTAAGCTAGTAACCCTCTAAGACAACCTTTCTAGAAGAACTGGCAGGAATCTGGATCACTTTTAAGGCAATGAGATACAGGACTTTACTCGTGATCTATGTACCGGAAGCCTGCCCTAGTCCCCACGGCGGCAGTATCTAAGTTCCACATGAACCTGGAGAAGCATGACTTCAAATACGTCATCGTCATCTGGAAACTTAAACCCAGAGCACCTCCACGTCACAATATGATTTAAAGCCAGCGTGCTTTTTCTGAAACACACTACACATAAAGATGGGGAGGTCCTCTGGAGCCCTCCACATCTACGTTCAAAACCCTTCCACGGAGACACTCACACTCTAAAGCCCAGGCGCTCTCTGCTGCAGAAGCAGGCACAAGCAGCACTATCCTGCAGTTAACCTAACTCTCACCGTCTTCCTGCGGCTATGACAGAGCACAGGCCTGGAGAGCATGCAGGGCTATGCAGCCGGTACTCACACGATGAGGTCTCCAGTCAGCCTGACCAGGGAGAGGAGCGTGTGCTTCAGGGACGCAGCCAGGGGCAGACTCTGGCCACAGAGCGTCCCCAGGTGGGCAGCCTGCACAGCACTGATGTAGCTCTCGGAAGGGACGGTGTCATTGGCGAAGGCGTTGCGCTGCAAGGAGGCAAAGCAGACATAAATGGAGAGACCACCCGTCTCCAGATGCTTACACGAGCAAAGAGAAAATCCAAGGCCCCACTGGGGTTCATAGACTAGGACTCTATTCAGTATACACTGAGTCACCCCGGGAAGGAGAGTGGAGTGGAGTGAAGGAAGCAGTTAGCAAACTTTAGTTAGTACAAGTTGAGTTAAAATCTTAAACCACTGGCGGCTCAGCGGCTTAGTGTCCGCCTCGCGGTGCAGCGCACACTGGTTCGACCCCTAGTCCAGGAGGGCCCCACACGCCCTGGAGCAGCTCGGCCCGTGCGGTGCCACTACTGAGCCTGTGCTCGAGGGCCTGGGAACCCCAGCTCCTGAGGCCCGCGTGCCCTAGAGCCCGCTCCATCACTCCATCAAAGTGACCGCAATGAGGAGCCTGCGCGCCGCAACAAAGGGCCGTCCCCCTCGCTGCAACTAGAGGGAAGCCCACACAGCAAGGGGCAGCCGGCACGGCCACAAGGAGATAAGATCTTTTAAACAGAAAAGTTAAAGTTGAGCTAAAATTTAGTTACTACAAAGTTTAAGACACCCAATACCACTTTTCAAATAATTAAGATATATTATATTTAATATTAAAACTATGCTTGTTTGCCTCTAATAACTGGGAAAGATCAGGATTTCACAATGTATCTGGTTCCCCATTACAAATATCTTAATTATCCTTGCACTACAGCTCCGGGTGATGTAAATAGAGGTCACAATTACAAAGCAAGGATAATAAGATTATAACACTTGTTTTTCCCAAGAACTGTAATAAGACAATAATCTGTTAACAGAGGTTAACCTGAGGGCAGCACACAGGAAGATCAAGGGAACTGACAGAAGACACAACAGTCTTCTGAAAGCCTAGAGAACTTAAATGCTACCCCATAAAATGATGACAGAAGGAGCAGGTTCTTGACATATAACCTAAAAGGGAAAGGAAACAGTTAACATTTACTGACAATTCACGTGCCAGAGAATGTGCTAGGCACTTTATATTTAATATCCTTGATCTTCACCTCCCAGTATTTAACAGATGAAGAACCTGAAGGTCCTAGCAGTTGACCCTCGAATACCACAGGGGTTGGGGTGTTGACCGTCCATGCAGTCGAAAATCCATGTATAACGTTACAGTCAGCCCTCCATACGTGCAGTTCCACATCCGTGGATTCAACCAACCACAGATCATTTAGTACTGCAGCCCAGACTTAGTGAAAACAATAGTGTGTAAATGGGCACATGCCGTTCACAGCCCTGTACTGCTCAAGACTCCACTGTAATAAAGTGGTTATCCTATAACACAATAACATACTTCTTATTCTTGGCAAAATGATCACGAGTAGCATTTGGGTAATTCAAGGACTTGACTACGGGTTCAGCCACAGCAAATACTGCAGCAGGTTAAGATCTCCTGGCAGCCAGTTAAGCCTAAAGAATACGAACAGAACACAGAAACCAAACAGGGCTCCGAAGTTCTACTCCCAGGCAGACGGACACTCACCCAGGACCCAATGTTGGGAAACTCGTTGGTGCTGATGTTGTTCCAGGATTCACACACAGTCTGAACTGATGATGGTAGATTCTGAACCAGCGTTGGACCTGGAGGCAACAGAAAGGACAAGGAATCACCACAAGAGAGAGAGAGAGAGAACACCACACAGCATTTTAAAAGCCAACCCCAATGCAGAGAGAAACACACTACAGCCCAGGTTGTCAAAATAATTAGTTAAGAGAGCTTAGAAGCATATTTGAATAGCAGCACCATGTCCAAGAAACTACTAACTGCTTAACAACTAACGATCTCAATTATAAGATTTTCACTCCCCATCATATTCACTTTCTAACCTTGCGAGTAAAGAAGACAACTGAAAAAAGATGCAAAGGGACAGCAAGTCACTGCAAGTCACTATTCAACATCTAGACCCTCTACGGACAGGCAGCACTTCCATCTCTTTTCTCCGAAACAGATATTGAGGGCAGGGAACATTAATGCACATCAAGAACAGTAGTCAACGAAGTAATGAAATTAAATTTCTACAAGTGAGACTATCTGAACATTAAAAGGGTACTTAAACCGTGAAATGCAGGAATATACAAATGCCTGTACATTTTAAAGGATAACTATTACACTTAACGCCAATCCCGCTCAAGTCCTTCTGATTTCCCATCCCAAATTTCTACCAGACCATTCCTAACACAAGGAAGAAGTTTTCCCAAGCATGAAGCAGTAGCTCAATAGTCTTCCTAATCTCTATAAATGGAAAGGAGAACAAAGATCTTTCCAACAGTCAAAGAGCTTAACACCTTGGAACCAACTAATCTTGGCTTGGATTCCAGCTCTGCCACTTGCAAAATGTAGGATATGGGCAAATAACCTAAGTCTCAGTTTCCTAATGAGTAATGGAGGATGATGATAAA
The DNA here is from genome assembly GCF_032452875.1 of Bos javanicus. Classification (NCBI taxonomy): domain Eukaryota; kingdom Metazoa; phylum Chordata; class Mammalia; order Artiodactyla; family Bovidae; genus Bos; species Bos javanicus. The sequence continues at coordinate 133,501,418 of NC_083869.1, read as the reverse complement.
ACTTACCTCACAGGATTACTGCAAAGATCAGAACAGATAAACCTATGTCAGTGTTCGACACACAGGAAGATCCCAATAAATGGTAAATGCAGTCAACAGGCAGCAAGGGAGAAACAGCACTACCAGCCACAGCGGTCTGCAGTCTTATCCAGAAGCTCGCTCACTTACCCAGAGTGTTCGCCTTGCACCTACTAGAGCCAATGGCCAAAACAGCAGCAAAGCCGTGCAACTTCTCCTGGGAAGGCTTTTCAGTGGATCCCTCCTCATTAAAGTTCTGTAGCAAATAGGCTCTGGAGGAAAAAAGAAGGAACTATGTCAAAGCTGAAGGAACCTAGTGACATTCTGGTTAGGAAAAAAAAGCAACCCCAGGCAAATGGAAGACCTGCAGCTCCGTTTCCTGATCCTCTAAGTGCAGCTGCCAGTGCCTGCCCCTTTGGGTCTCCTAAGAATGCCAAAGGGTAATTACTTCCCAAAGAACATGCCATCCTTGGAAATGCTCACAAAACATTATCTACCCTACTTGTCCTGGCCTCAGGCACTGTACATATCACAGGCTCTGAGAAGTATTATTTTTTCTTAAACAAACAAACAACACTTCCCAAAGTTATCTGCCCGGGAACGTGTAATATCAGGAATGGGCCGATTACAGCCTAGACACTCTCAAAGGGCAGTGACTCACAGCGTTGCTAACTGCTGAACCCACCACGCCCGAACACCTAACTGGCCCATAGTGTGCACTCATCGCTGCTACTCAAGTTTACTGCTCACATCCGTCCAAAAATTTTGCCTCAAGCAACAGTCTTCTGTCTACTGCAAGGCATTCACACTAAAAGACACGTTAAGTTTTACAATGATCCAAGTCCCTCAGCAACAACGTCCCATAAAACAGGAACTGAAGAGTGAAGTCCTCCAGGGACCAGAGAAAGTAAGCGAGCGCAAAGGGGCCGGGTCAGAACAGCAGAGGGGAAGGAGCCAGTCCTCAGCAGCGTGTGCTCCGTCACACGGAGACAGGCAGTTCTGCCAGTCCTTCCAATGGAAGAAAAGCCAGACGTCTTGTGAATGGAGAATAAACTACCGATTTTTATGCACTGAAAGTGAATTCTAAAATATTTAAACACTATGCAAAACAAACAAAGGAAGTCCACAGGGTGTGCAATTTGCAATGTTTATTATAGAAGGACTGGGTTTCAAAATACTCTCTAACTCATTAAGAAAAGGTTTTTCTCAGGATTTCAAAGTCCCTGGTGGTCTAGTGGTTAAGAATCTGCCTGGCAATGCAAGAGACGAGGGTTTGATCCCTGGTCAGGGAACTAAGACCCCACGTGGCAAAGGGCAACTAAGCCCTGCACCACAACCAGAGAGCCCACACGCTGCAAGTGGGGAGCCCGCAGGCCGCAGCCAAAGACCCCCCATGACACAGGACGACCCCGAGGGCTGCAACTAAGACCCGACCCGACCCAGCCAAACAGATAAATAGTAAGAAAATGTCTTCTCTGCCTATGTCCCATGAGGTTTAAAGAGCTTCACCTCAGTGAATAACGGGAAATATAGTGTTTGGAAAAACTGCATTACCTCTCTGCACCATACAAGAAAAATGCTAGAAAATATTTACACAGGAAAGTAAACCACCCAAGCATTTACTTTCCCCATCTCCGACATCTCTGGGCAGATGGCCCGCCCACCTGGTGAAAGAGGCGTAGGTGTCAATGAGCTGCAGCGTGGCGGGCAGCAGGTTCTTGGTGACCTCAGAGGACTTCTGCGGGTCGGTCTCGGCGGCCACCTTAGAGAAGTGCTCGTCCAGAGAGACCTGGACCTTGGAGACAGCAGCGTCCAGGGTGTAGATGGACTGCAGGCTGGGAATTTCATGCAGCTGCAAGATGGTGGTACAGTCGATGCTACAGAAGGACGAGATCTTTAAAAGATACCCAAGATCTTAGTTAGTTGTGGCAAAAAAAAACCCCGCAGCGTAAGCCAAGTTCTGTCGTTACGGACCCCAAACTCACATACCTGTCGGGCAAAGTACTCCTCTACAATGTCAACGTCATATTTCACGGAGCTGCACTTGCTAGATGCCAGTTCTAGGAGAGAACCAGCATGTTCAGCCTTCATTCCCTGTTTGATAAGGTGGTCCTATTTACAGCAAGAAAAAAGTGTTCAGGAGAGCAAAACAGGCAGGGTCTGAGGCGTCCCCCTCAGCCTTAAACTTAAATTAAGTTTCCCGAATTAGACCCTGCTGACTGACTACCCCACAGCAGCAGGCTCAGCGGTACCTTTATCCAGTTGACATAGGAACTGATCCGGAGGCGGGACGACCACCGCAGGGTGTGCAGGATGTCACATTCACTCATCTCTGGCGAGTTCATGGCCAACTGGTTCATGTAAGTTTTCGATGGTGGCAAAATGCCCAGGATCCTCCACAGTATCAAGAAGTAATATTGAAGGGCACAGGCTTCCTACAAGAAGCAAAAACAGCAATCTCAGAGGCAGGAGCTTTTGGTACTGCCTCAAGATCTCCCATGGAGATCCCATGGATGGAGGAGCCTGGTAGGCTACAGTCCACGGGGTTGCAAAGATGCGGACACCACTAAGCGACTTTACTCTTTCAAGATCTCCCTAACAATAAAAACTGATCCAAATATCAATATAATTTTTAAAGCAGAACAGGGTGCAGTCCCAATTTTCAACTGAGATTTGGCTCTTAAGTCAGCTCACTGGGTCTTCCCAGGGAATATACCCAAAGCAGAAAAGGGTAAAACACACTTTTTACATACATATAAAATCTGTCCCACATTCTGTACATTTCACAGGCCAAGAAAGCAATTCTCAGTCCCTGGCTCCCCAGTAATTTACCAAGTGACTGAAAGAGAGCAAGACACTGCCTTCAGCAGGCCCTTTCTGTGGTCTTAACTGCTGTTATGAATCCTACAGGTACGAGACACATTCATGGGGCCACTTCCAATATCATATATCAACCAGCACTCAGGAGGTACATCAGGAGATAAGAACTGAGGTGACCCTTCCTCTCAAAGTCACATTCCTCTCAATGTTAACCAAAAAGAAAAGCCAAAAAGGCTGACTAGATCCCAGAAGGAAATTCCTGGTAGACTGCTCCCCAATAGTCAGACACATGCCAAACCCTTCATAATTAGCCCAGGCTGCCATGGTCTTACCAGGGCTGTTACATTCTTGTTTTCCTTCCTCCTGACTGTATCAAGCTGGGACCCAGCTGCCAGCAGGGACGTCAATGCAGTGTACAGCTCATCATACTTGACGAGCTTGGAGAAGAGGACATCACAGGCCTAATATCAAGACAGACAATCGTTTTCTCTTATTTTGTGAAATATTTTTTCCTACTACCCATACACTACCACTTAACCTCAGGACTGACAAACAGCTCATTCCAAACAGTTATTAATGTCTCACTGCAGCTAGAGTCCCCCTCATGGACCAACTCAGCTTATGGATTATATTGTGAGCACACAAGTGCAGGCATTAGACTGAAACAACTATTTTGTCCATTAAAATAGCTGCCTGTGAAAACGCTAACACAGACAGCTTTAGAAATAATCTGTCAGAGATGTCAATTGCCAGGAAGGACATCCCCTACTGCCAAATTGGAGCCCAGCAAATAAATCTCAAAACATTTTCCTTTTAGAAAAAGCTCAAATCCTAATACAGACTAAATTCACTCCTTACAGAAAGTTACATCATTCCCTTTCCTCCTAATAGCCTGATTTTGGTGGACACCACCTAACCCACATGCAAAATGGGATTTTTAAATTCTGGGTACCACAGAATCAAGTCGGTTCAAATCATCCTCTGAGGCTTCTGGGGACAGGACACAGTAGAATCTGGGTTGCGGGACGGCATCTGAAAAGCAATGTGCTTACTGAAAGAACGGTTCCACTCTTAAGTCAAACAAGTACGAAAAGCAAAACGACACTTTGGACCAGGGTTTCCCACGCTTGGCATGACCCACTGACACTCTGGGCCAGAGGACTCTCTGCTGAGGGGAACTACCCTCTGCACAACACGATGCTGAGCACCATCCCGGCTCCCATCCCCCGATGGCCAGCAGCGGCCTCCCAGCTGTGACAACCAAATACGTCTCCCCCAGTTGACAACTTCTGTTCCAGGAGTTAACTTCTGTTCTATGATCATCACACGAATCGACAGAACTATCATGAGACTGGTAGTCTTAAATGCTGCCTCCCCCGTATCAAAGGGGCCAACCACTAAGAGACCCCAGTGACGATAACTCAGTTAGGGCTTGATGAGCACGTCCACCAAATACACTTTATACTTAACGACCCTCAGATGCAGCAAACACGTGCAATGCGCGTGAGAGGAGCCTTACTAAAAGCAGGGACCACTGCCATGTGCGAAACACTGGGGAGAAACCAAAGCTCCCGCTGTCTGAAGACCAGGACCCAAAGAAACCAGCCTCTCGGTAAGAACCATGTCCCTAAGAGAAATCTGAACGCTGTCACCCAGAGTGGCAAGAATATACATACGGCACACTAGGAGCAGAGGATTCCAACTCCTCACATCTCAGATGTTTTTTTGCTTTTAAAAAAACGTGGGATATGTGAGGGTCTGTTTCCACCAAGAGTTTTGAATCCATAGGTATCTCAGACTATACCAATGACCAAAAGTTCTCAAGGATGCCCCAACCTCCAAATTCAGCCCCTCCCATGAGAATCAGGAAGTTTCTTATCGACAGTCTTCTTTCTGACCTGATGAAAAATGCTTAGACCAGTTTTCTTCTACTTCTTTGAACCCATGATAGAGAGGGGTGGTCGTCCGGCGGCTGCTGCTGTCCTGGGATCCACTTGCCCACCCAAAAGGAGGACTAAGCAGGTTATGCTGCACCTTTTAAAACACAAAGATTCAAATTAAGAAAGAGACACAGTCAACATTCTGCTTCTCACTCCAGGCATGATATCAGATTGACACAGCAAAGTCTGGGAAACTTAACCAAAATAAAATTTTAGATTTTTCTGTGACTTCTTTTGGGAAGCACCTTTTTGCCAGAGTATAAAGGGAACAGTGTGTAATGAAGCATGGTCAGAAACACTGCCTGTAATAATCCTTAAACGGCCCTCCCATTCTCATTTTGGTTCCCTGAAACAAAGCAATTTACTAATCCATAAAATGTACTGCTCGACCATCACTGAACCACTAGTAAACTAACTGAGGCCTGACACTCACAGCGCTGTGCTCGACACACGTACAGTGGGGCAGTTCAAAGAAGGACACCTGTGAACAGAACCTATGATCCAATCTCAGCAAACACAACCAATGAAATAAATGCACGTGTATCGCTTCTGGCTGAACATAAAGTGTTTAGAGAGACGAAGTCCCAGGCGTCCTCCTCAGGGTGCTTAAACACACCACAATGGACACCCGAAACTGCAAGTGAACAGGTCACTTTGGTTTGGGACGTGATAATTTGAGAATAACAAAGATCTCAGGAACAGCTGTAAAGCAAAAAGAACGTGTTCCTCTGTACCTGCTCAAATAGATACATGGGGGCTTTGGAGTACTGATGAAGCAGATAATCAAAGATCAAAAGCAGGCGAGCCAGGATGAGAGGCACAGAGCGCATCTGGGCATCCATGCTGGCACTCAGCTCCTGGGTGATCTGCACAAAGAGCGTCAGGATGTCCCGCCGGCCTTTCTCAGAGAAGTTGTGGAAAATGAGGAGCAGCAGCTGCAAGTGCTCCACGTTCAAATCCTCCGTCTCAGCGGGCACCACCCCTTGCAGGGCATTCTGCTTCATGGTCGACAAAAACCTACCACAGAGGAGAGGAGAATATGTCTGGTGGGGAAAAGTCAGAACACCCCCCAAGAGTTACAGTGTCCAGTGCCAGAAAAGGCAGATTTCTTAAACCCAGGCATGAAGAGAACAAATTAAGGGAGACAAGAAGCTACATGTAATGTGAAGATAAAAATTAAATCTTGGCTACAAAAAGGCTAGATTTGGCCACAAAAGCATTTTCAACAACCCTTCAACAACATTAACTGTGCCCACAGCAGTGTTAACTCCCACGCTGCCATTTCTGGCAATGAAAAAGAACTACAAGCTCTCCAAAAGGTGGCTTTTTTTTTTCTTTAATTAATAAGTCCAGGTAGACAGAAACATTTCAACTACCTTTTTCTCTGTCATCTGATTCTACAGATTATTTCTCATTTTGAGAATTCATACTACAGGTTAAAAATCACAACATGGTAATAGTTGAAAATAACTCAATGCATTAAAAAGCAACACATAATTTACACTATTTAGAGAACTTGTGAGAAAACCTTTCATGCAAAAAAGGAATAAATGTGCCAGCTATTTTCCCTGCCTTTGGCCATCAGGAGACAGGCTTGTATTCTAATAACGGTTTCCCTCACCACTTCCCTACCCTCCACCTTCTGGCCTTCTTGCAAGATTCCACCAGGAAAAATAGAGTGCATGTCTGGCATTCACGGGGGTTTATCATTTCTCAAATCCAGCAGTAGAGCTATTTGATCATGGACTGGGAAAGAGGAAAACAAAGCCTTTTAGGAAAACTAACTGCTTTGAAGACTCCCAACCATGTAAACAAAAATGGCAAATACAGGTCCATCTAAAGAGGATTTAGATGATTAATCTAAGCTTCCCCCAAGTAAAAATATTCTTTAAAAGTTATCCAAAAAAGACTGCAAGTCACTCTAAGTGGTTTTGTGTCGAAAGCAAAATAACCAAGACAGAGTTGGCGTCCCTGCTCCCTCTCTTTCCAAAAAACCAGGTCAGGATGAAACTGGTTTATGTTCCGGATTCAGGTTCTCTCTCATAACTGCAATCAAATCCTCCATGTGCTGAAGGGAAGATTCTGTTTCCAGACCCTAGTTTACGTATATCTGTTTTTTAAATAGCCCCCCAGCTCCTCCCAAATCCCCCCATCAGAAACATACTCCTCCACCCTTGCCACTTTAAGCCTATCATCAGAGTACCATCTCAGGGCCGCAGATGAACTACAAATCAGTCAAACAAATTTTAAATAGCAGCCTTCTCCGTAGGGCTTCTGTTGGAGTCATCTTACCTGTCCCAAACTTTGAGGCATTCAGGGACGTCAGGGTCACCCTGAGCGCTGGCTTTATGTTGCCAGATGAGCAGGAGGCGTGAAAGCACAGAGAGGCTCTGAGGGTGAATGTACAAGGGCCACGGGCCCTCAGAGAAAGGAGCAACTCCCAGCTGCTGCAGCAGTGTGTTCTAACATGAAAGACATACAAGAGGCCATTAGGGGAAAAGGCAGGGAAGGAGGTTGCTTTTTAACACTGACAAAGAGTCCTTTAGAGAAAGGAGGACACAGAAATTCAGATTCAGAAGCAGCCCCAAAAGGTCATTCCACACGAGAAAAACACAAAGGCAAAAGTACTAATGTAACCCACTAACAAAGACAGTCAACTAGTGCCAGCAATCAGGTCCCCGAAAGGAGACGTGCGCGGAGACAGCAGAGTCAGGGTCAGTTTCAACGGGCAGTGTCTTTGAAAGAAAACTTCAACTGTAATGGCTAACAGTTTTCCTTTCAAGTCACTTATGTACTACAAATAACACTCCAAAGGGGGAGCTCCAACAACTTAAGAGGGCCAACAACTTGTATTAATAGCATTAGCAGAGAAATTCTGCCTCTAAGATGTCATGGCATCTAGAATTAATCAGGTCGTTGTCTCTGCCTCCAGTTGTAGCTTGTAGCATGTCTTTCAAATGAGCTTTACTTTCAGCTCAGTTATCTAAGCTGCAATTTATCTCCTCAAACACACACACAAACTGAGCAGGATGCCAGTGGAAAAACCAGACAAATGCCTGCTTTCTCATTTGGCTTTAGAAAACACAAATCATGGTTACCTCAGGACATAGGATAAATTTTGAAGTCTGCCAAACTAAATTATACTCTTGTAAAAAAACATCCGAGAGGACCCTATTCCTCGATAATGTTCAAAAAGTCATGGATATCGAGCGTAGCTCCCATGTACTGGCGGGTTACGTGGGTAAGTGCTGTATGGAGACTGTGACACTAAACACTCGAGCTGTGACGTCAGACGCGGTGTGTTCCGCTGCACTGCTGAGGGCCAGAGCTCAGGGTGGCTTAGCAACATGACCAAAGCCAAAGGATCACCAAGCGACAAGCCAAGTTTCTCTCTAAAACCCACATTCTTAATCCTTATGCTCAACAAAGACATGATGACTAACTTCTCCATTCCTGACTCAAGAAAACAATTCAAAAAATAAATAAACATGTCTGATCTATGGCCAAAGTCTTCACTGGAGCACCACTGGTAATAAAAAGTAAAATCAAGGCACATGCAGCCATGGTGGTGGCAACCACAGAGACCAGTGAACATAAAAACATGCTCTGTATATGTTATGTCACACACAGATACAAAATCATAAAGTTGAAAAAGCAGAAACAAGGGACACATCGACGTTCTGATGACTGTAAAGCTGTGCCTCTGTGGACAGCAACAAGAGGAAGCACGGCAACACCGAAACCAGGAGCTCGGCGAGAGGACTGTGGCTGCGTCTACTCTGCCACTCACCACCGCTAAGGGAGCTTGTCTGCCTCGTGTCAGATGGGTTAGGGCTCAGAGCCGTGACAAACAAGCCGACGCTCCTCAGGAACCGGCTTTCCCCACCCCTCGCATTGACGAGCTCCAAGGAAGACCTGACTTCCTAAGGAGCAAGTCTGAGTCAGGACGGAGCGGAGCCCGGCCCGACGCACCCCTGGACACCTTCCAAGCGCCCTTCCCCGCCGCTCCCGCCGCACCCGAGGGGAGCCTCGGCCTCACCGCTCCTGCTGGGCCCACCGTCTCCCTGTTTCTCACACTTCACTGACGGCCGCCCAGTGGGCCATCCCCAAAGCTGCAGCATCCGTCTTCAGTTTCTAACTCCTGAATTTCAGACTCACATTTCCCACTGTTTTCTAAGACATCATCATCCCTCTGGCACCTCAAAATTTCACTATTTAAAGTGGTGGTTTTTTTTTTCAAAAGCAGTAATGGTGACTATTTTATTCAAATTTATAATACTGATAATACAGTTTTTCTCATTTGATTGAGAAGGACTACAGAATCTAACATACTGACAAAGGAAATAATACAACCACATAGACGATGCCTCCGCTAGCTGTCTTCAGCTTACTCCTTTAGTAAAGGAGAGCTTCACCTTCAGCTATTCAATTTTCTTGACTGCAAACAACTCCAAGGCTCGCCGACTGCAAGGACCTAAAAGTCACTTTGGAGGGCTGACATGACTCATTTTTAAAAACAGAAAATGGCAAACCGTGCCTCCTGCACCTAAAGAACCCAAAGGCTCATTCCGAGTAACTGTGACTAAGTGACCCATGAGCATGTAAGTTGGTGCGGTCACTGTGGGAAACGGGATGGAGCTTCCCAGGACACTACAAGCAGAACTAGGACCCAACAGCCCCACTCCTGCGCATACATCCAGACAAAACACAACTCAAAAAGACGCACGCAGCCCTAGGCTCCCAGCAGCAGCATCACAGCAGCCGAGACATGGAAGCAACCTCAACACCCGTCGGCAGATGGCTAAAACAAGAGCAGTGCGCATGCGCAGGGCGCTGCTCAGCCGCAAGCAGGAACGGAGCAGCGCCACCTGTAGCAACAGGGGCGCAACCAGGGATCACCGTGCCAAGCGAGGTCAGAAAGAGAGCGGCCAATGCCCCACGGCACCACTTTCACGGAGACCCTAAAATACGACAAAAATGAACCTGTCTATGAAGCAGAAACAGAATCACGACACAGCAGACAGACTGGCGGTTGCCAAGGTGGAGAGGGCTGGAGGACGGGTGGAGCACGAGGCTGGGGCTGCCGGACGGGAGCTTTAACAGAGGATGGACAGACAAGGTCCAACTGTACAGAACGGGAAACTATCCTCAACATCCTGTGATAAACTGTAACGGAAAAGAACACACTAAAAAAGAATGTATACGCAAGACTGAACCACTCGGCTGTATAGCAGTACTTAACACAACACTGTAAACCAACTGCACCTCAATAAAAAAACGTTTAACAGAAATCTGGAAAAACAAGTGACGCGTGAGGAAACACAATCTGAGTCGACTTAAACCCGAAGAACGTGCCACGGAGTTCTCAATATCACTCCTTTTATCCCCAAACCAACTCTCTTTCCTGATTTCCCTATTTCTATTAAGACAAGAGCATCCTGCTGGTCTCATCTGGGTTTTAAGGATTTTAAATTTGGCAGCATCTTAAATTCTTAAACTCTCCTTGTCTTTCACCTCATTCAAACAATTTCCCACGATCTCTACACTGCTAAGTCGCTTCAGTCATGTCCGACCCTGTGTGACCCCATAGATGGCAGTCCACCAGGCTGCCCCGTCCCTGGGATCCTCCAGGCAAGAACACTGGAGTGGGTTGCCATTTCCTTCTCCAATGCATGAAAGTGAAAAGTGAAAGTGAAGTCGCTCAGTCGTGTCCGACTCTTAGCGACCCCATGACTGCAGCCCACCAGGCTCCTCCATCCATGGGACTTTCCAGGCAAGAGTACTGGAGTGGAGTGCCACTGCCTTCTCCGGATCTCTACACTAGGTCCTTTAATTACCCTGTCTCCCCGTTCTCATGAAGTCACACTAACTCAAGTCATTTTTATTTCTTCAGTTCCTGTAACAGTACCTGAAACATGGATAACTTTCAATGAATACTTATAAATGAACCTAGATCCCCACAGTAACAGTATTATTCAGTTATGATAATTTTACATGCAATATTAAATATAGTATTAAACAGTAACAGTAACAATACATTTTATTAACGTCCCTTACAAGACACTGTGTCTGGCAACTTAAATCAGGCATCTTGAGTAAGAGAACTTTGCACATTACTCCAAAGAAATAATATCCAAGGGAAGGGGACTCAACAGCAGACAGACTACAATGACTATCCTTCAAAGTAGTGAAATATGGGAAACAGTTTACAGTTCCATGCCTGGAGCTGGAATGAAAAATGGAGATCTGAGGGCTTCCTCTGCAGCGTCAGCAGCTATGGGCAGCCCAGCTACACATCCACACGAGGTCTGTAATTATTTTTAAAATGCTAAGAGAGCAGTATCATCACAGGAGTCTTAAGAACCCATATTCTCTAAAGAAAAATATTTCTTCCCCATTATTTGGACATAAAAGTTTAGCCAAGAAAAGTGCAAATCTATGACCTTTGAAACCTCTTGATAAAGTCAGATCTGGGCAAGGAGCTGATAATTTTGGCAATAACTTCACTCTGAGAAGTTATCGCAGGCAATATCATAACTGAAGCATTTTCTGCTCTTTACCTTAAACAGGTCAATAGCTTTTCTACTCTATTTATTGATATAGTCTCTTTCCTGCTAAAAAATTTTTTCCCATGTACCAGTAAGTAAGCGTAAATAGGTTTTACAATTACCTTTTTAAACAACAAAAGAAATGCTTCAGGATTTCTCAAATAGCTTGAGATTGTGAGAATTTTTTTGTTTTGTTTTTTTGGCTGCACAATGCGGCATCTGAGTTCCCCGATCAGGGAACCCATGCCCCTTGCAGGGCAAGCTCGGAGTCCTAGCCACTGGACCAATTCCCTGTGAGAATCAGTTTTTTAACTTCATGAAATAGGTTCCTGGATTTTGCCCCTTTGGGGGCAAGTACAAGTCCTTAAATTGTGTTTTGATTCTGAGAAACCACTGAAATAAAAATATTTTCATTAACAACCTTAGAAGCCAGGACATGGAAGCAACCTAGATGTCCATCAGCAGATGAATGGATAAGAAAGCTATGGTACATATACACGATGGAGTATTACTCAGCCATTAAAAAGAATACATTTGAATCAGTTCTGAGGTGGATGAAATTGGAGCCTATTATACACAGTGAAGTAAGCCAGAAAGAAAAACACCAATACAGTATACTAACGCATATATATGGAATTTAGAAAGATGGTAACAATAACCCTGTATACGAGACAGCAAAAGAGACACTGATGTATAGAACAGTCTTTTGGACTCTGTGGGAGAGGGAGAGGGTGGGATGATTTGGGAGAATGGCATTGAAACATGTATAATATCATATATGGAACGAGTTGCCAGTCCAGGTTCGATGCACGATGCTGGATGCTTGGGGCTGGTGCACTGGGACGACCCAGAGGGATGGTACAGGGAGGGAGGAGGGAGGAGGGTTCAGGATGGGGAACACATGTATTACTTGTGGTGGATTCATGTTGATATATGGCAAAACCAATACAATATTGTAAAGTTAAAAAATAAAATTCTGAGTGATAAAAAAAAAACCTTAGAACTAATTATTGGAGATCTCCTAAATGAAATTCTACTGGGGCTGGTTGGGGAAAGTTGGGGGCGAATATTCAGGGGGGTCACATTAACTGAGAATCTGAATTTTTAACAAATTCCCCAGGAATCCTTATGCACACTAAAGACTGAGAAACACTAACTCTAACTATGCTAATAAAGTTATTATCAGGACATGACATTGCCAAATCTTGGGAGAGAATGTGAATCCCCATGCCCCTGGCACACTGTTGGTGAGAGCAGACCTCGGTGCCACAACACAGAGCACTGCGTTATCTGCTCAAGGTCACGGGCTCCATAGCCTGTTGATCCTACTTCAGCTTATATTCCCAAGAGACTCACTTGCAACAGGGGACACACAGGGGACACGCACAAGGGCGAGCGCAGCAGGACACCTGGGGGTCCAGTGGCTGAGAATCCTCCTGCCAGTGCAGGGGACATGGGTTCGATCCCTGGTCCAGGAAGATCCACGTGCTGCACAGCAACTAGGCCCAAGCGCTGGGAGCGCTTGCTCCACCACAGGAGAAGCGGTCGCCATGAGCAGCCTGCGTGGCACCCAGAGCAGCCCCCACTCAGCAAGAGTCAGTGCAGCCAAAGCAACATACAACACCTGGAATAACAATGGTATCTGACTGACACAACCCAAATGTTCATCAGTTGGAGCAGAAGGGACACGAATAAACCGGTGCAGTCACAAACACAGTGGAATACACACAGCAGTCAAAACAAAAGCTACAGAAATGAATTCTGATAGTAAAGGACTAAATACTGTTAAGTGGAAAATGCCTACAAAACTGCGCAGAATGTGATGTCATTGCTAAAAGCAATCAAATAATTTAAAATTTTAAAATATTCCTTAAATCCAAAAGCAAATACATATATGAAACTAATGAAATGAGGAATTTAAGATTTAGGATTCCAGATACCAGCTACTTCACTGAGAAAAGAAAGCTACAAGGTTTAGAAGTCCACAATCAAGATCCTAGACTTGATTTCAGTGGTGGGTTGGCTATGGGAGCGCATCATGGACCTTGATTCCATCCTTGTTCACCTCCTGGATGATACTGGCCAACACGGCCATACAGTGCTCTGAAAGGGATAGACTTGCATAGTTTCAGACAAAACTGTGCCGAGAGTTCAGCATGGAAGAGGTGATAGAGTTCAACATGCTGGACGCTAGGCCTAAGAACTAAAAGAACACGCACCTCCTATAACTGGCCTGACCCTTTGAAGACAAGCACCTTAACTTATCTCTCAGATCACTAACGGCGCTCAACATCTCCTACATTGTTGGCCGTTTCTTATTTTTAATAAAACGCCCCCTTGTCTATTTAGTTATTAGGAGTGGGTTTTGTAGCTTTTGCTTTTCTTTAAACTTACTGAGTGAGTTGGGGCTCAAGGACTCATATTCTTGAAATGATCTTAATTCAGGCAGAGGGACATCCTAAAGTAGTCTCTCAACACTCTTTCCAGGGAGGGGATCCCAAGACAAACTGTTCCCTAGCTACAGAAACAAGCGCAGCCTACTGAGTGCAGATGGAGAGAGCTCCCGGCCCGAACAGTCGCCGCGCGCACCTGCAGGTTAGGCGGCTGGAGGTCCGAGGTCACCAGGGAATGGTTGAAGTGGTAGAGGGCGGCCGCAAACTCCTCATCTGACGCACCTTGAAGACACGCGGGAAAACCAATTACTCAAGCACCTGCCTGATACAGTACACCACCCTGCCAGCAGCCAAATGCTGCTAGAAAAACACCCGCCAGGCACATATCCTGTCTACTGACCCTTGAGCCCATCCTTGTCCACCTCCTTAATGATACTGGCCAACGTGGCCATATGGTGCTCTGAAAGAGAGACACTCAGATAGTTTCGGATAAAATTGTTCCGGGAGTTCAGCATGGAAGAGGTGATGAAGTTCAAAATGTTGGAAGCCAGGCCTAAGAACTAAAAAGAACACATAAAGGTTATACCAGGTTCATAAGCCCAGAGCCCCCACAAACCCTAAATGCAAACACAAAGTGAAATACGTCCGTTGATCTCGTGAGAAAAACACAGTGACTCAGACTCAGATTTCAATCACTGACAGTATGACTAAGTTTAATTATGACAGCCTTTCTCATGTGATTGTACCAATTACAAACAACGGTGGATCAATTTAATACAACAGACCTCACGGAGTACTGTACGAAGACAGGATTTGCAAACAGACAGACTCATTTCCTTCATTCCTCTAAGGTCCTGTATTTGTCCAGCTCTAAGATATAACTGATATATTCAATTCTGAAGCCTATATTATCACTATACACATTTGGAATGCCCAGTTCTTCACTTCTCTATTAAAATTCAGTTGGGGAATTGCCTGACGGTCCAGTGGTGAGGACTGTGCACTTTCACTGCCAAGGGCCTGGGTTCTATCCCTGGTCAGGGAACTAAGATACCATAAGCTGCACTGCTAAGTCTCTTCAGTCGTGTCTGACTCTGTGCGACCCCATAAACGGCAGCCCACCCGCCTCCCCCGTCCCTGGGATTCTCCAGGCAAGAACACTGGAATGGGTTGCCGTTTCCTCCTCCAATGCATGAAAGTGAAGTTGCTCAGTCGTGTCCAACTCTTAGCGACCCCATGGACTGCAGCCCACCAGGCTCCTCCGTCCATGGGATTTTCCAGGCAAGAGTACTGGAGTGGGGTGCCACTGCCTTCTCCGATAAGCTGCACAGCAGTGACCAAAAGAATAGTAATAATTTAACTAGAGTGAACTGAATCAAGCTGAATTATTATGTAAATGTTTTAAATCCATATCCTTGACTACACTAAGCTGCATAAAAGCCAAGATCGTATCTGACCTGATTACCGATAGGGCTTCGGGAGAGGGAATAACACGCAGTGTGCCACCCACAAATACTGGCTGCACGGATAGTTAGCAACCAATCATGACATACTGGACGTAGGCGACGGGCCCGTTAATTCTTCACAACACTCTCAGGAGGCACAACCACTCCCACACAACAGGAGAGAAAACAGGCTCAGAGAAATTCAGGTTCTTGCCTGAAGTCATAAAGTCAGTAAATGCAGAAGTAGGATTCAATTCACTGCTATCTAATCCTAAATGCTATGTTACTAACCCTCAATCAGAGAAACATCATCAGGAGTACAAGAGTTAATTAATGAAACATAATCAATATACTTAAGCCCTAAGTAAAAATGTCTTTAAACATTAATGATCCACGCCGATGAATGGCAAAAACCATCACAATATTGTAAAGCAATTATCCTGCAATTAAAATAAATTAATTTCAGAAAATTAATGATTCAACATACAAAATGGTTTTATTCCAATGATCTGCTTTTCACACACCTTCAAACCATTTCTCCTTCCCCACTCAGAAATGCACTCTTACCAACTCAGGATCTTTGCGACTGGCCAAGATGTTGCCCTTCTCGCCAGGAGCCTGCTTGCTGGGGCTCTTGACGCGAGGAGAGCTTTCCAGGGGAGGGGACGGGGGAGGAGGCGGAGGAGCCACCTTCTCTTTGCTGGGGGAGATGGTCTCTTCAAACCACTGCCCCAAGATAGGTTCACTGTCCTCATCTAACAGGGAAAGAGAAAAGTTAACAAAGTAACAGAAGTTACCCACTTTTCAAATTGTATCTGTACACCTGCCTTGGAAAAGTGCCTGAGTCAAAAAGAATACAAGGTATCCAAATTATGGTGGAAGATACACAGTGGCCTAAACTTGTCAAAACTCATACAAAGGTACCCAGCCAGCACATGGAGTGCCTTATTGTGTGTAAGTTACACCTGGACAAGACCAACAGTTTTTTAAAAGAACCCCAGGAAGGAATAGAAATCACCTCACTTTATTTTACTGGCAACAAGCCAAATATTCTCAAGTGCAAACTTTTACTTGTCATCAATTGTAAGCCCCCAGATAAGAATCGCACTTTTTTGCACTACTACATACACCTGGATAGAAACAATCTGATGTGGTTATTTTCTTTACTCTCTCTCCAAACCAAGGCAGGAGGGAATGTTACTAGTAATCTGGTCTAATTACTAGTTACGAATAGCCAGGAGATGCAACCAGTCCATTCTGAAGGAGATTAGCCCTGGGTGTCCTTTGGAAGGAATGATGCTAAAGCTGAAGCTCCAATACTCTGGCCACCTGATGCAAAGAACTGAGTCATTGGAAAAGACCCCAATGTTGAGAAAGTTTGAGGGCAGGAGGAGAAGGGGTCGACAGAGGGTGAGATGGCTGGATGGCATCACCGACTCGATGGACGTGAGCTTGAGTGAACTCCGGGAGCTGGTGATGGACAGGGAGGCCTGGCGTGCTGCAGTCCATGGGGTCACAGAGTCGGACACGACTGAGTGACTGAGCAGAACTGAGCTGAACAGCCTGTTACTAGGAACCAGAAAGCAGGAGGGAGTTCACCACATGAGTGAGTGTACAAAGAAACAAAAACAAGTGATAAGCATCCTGATTGTGGAGGAAAAGAAACCAAGGCATCTGAGCTTTGCTGACAGTGGCTTCACTCACTCAGTCGTCAACCTCCACTTATTCCACCAGGTCACCTTTAAGGGCACATGCAGTCAAGACCCAGGCTGGGCCAGTGAGAGAGGACGGTGGCCAGGCAGCTCCTGGGGGCATGCCCTGCCGTGCTCGGGGCCCCCGGGAGAGGGCAGGGTGCCTACCTTGGCTGCTGTCCTCCTCCGTGCTGCTGAAGTCGTCCTCGTAGTAGGTGTTGGAGTCAGTAGAGGCGCTGGCGTCGCTGCTCATGGAGCCCTTCCTCTGACGCTGCAGGACACACGCCTGGGGAAACAGCGAGGCGTCTGTAGTCAGTGACCCCCAAATGAGCCATCCTACTTCGGCCCTTTTACCATGTGAACGGTCTTCTCTGCATCTCTTTTTTCTAAATCAAAGTGAAGTATTCCTCCTAATAGGTTCCCTTCAGGACTCTCATAGCTTTATCCTAAAACAGGAGTCTCGAACCCCCAGGATCTAAAAGCCTGATGCTCTGAGATGGAGGTGACGTAATAGTAATAGAAATAAAATGCACAGTAACTGTAACGCGCTTGAATCATCCCCAAACTGAGATCCCACCCCACCCTCAACACCAGCGCTGATCTGTGGAAAAACTGTCTTCCACAAAACAGGTCCCTGGTGACAAAAAGTCTGGGTACCACTGCTATGAAAGCACTCCAAAACCCCAACTCTGGACAAGAGCTGGAAAGGCTTCAGCACGCCAATTGTCACAAAGTGCCCAGTGCCCACCATGGGATTTTCCAGGCAAGAGTACTGGATTGCCATTTCCTTCTCCAGGGGATCTTCTCAACCCAGGGATTGAACCCAGGTCTCCCGCATTGTAGACAGACGCTTTACTGTCTGAGCCACCAGGAAAGTCCTGATAATCAATAGCTAATTCAAATCTCTGG
This sequence comes from Bos javanicus, assembly GCF_032452875.1. NCBI lineage: Eukaryota > Metazoa > Chordata > Mammalia > Artiodactyla > Bovidae > Bos > Bos javanicus. Next base: position 133,483,654 of record NC_083869.1, on the reverse strand, counting down.
AATCATTAAGAGCTTTCCTCATCTTCAAAACCATTACCACAAATGATACGTTTACAAAGAGTAAGGCATGCAGTCCGTCCCATTTGTTTTAAGAAGGCTACATAAGAAGACCTTACAGATTCTCAGCGGTGTGACCCCACCCACCTTTCTGTAGGACGTTGAGAGCAGTGTCAACAGCAGGTTCGTCAGTGGGACAGAGTCGATCAGCCGCTGAATCCTCTGTATGGAGGTACTCTGGGCCATGATGCTCAGGACTGCAGGGGGACCATCTGCTTCCCAACCCTGACGGTAAAGAGAGAGTTAACGTTAGGTCTCAACAGGAAGTAAGCACCCAGTCTGATGGTTCAAGCGCACGTGAGCCAGAAGAAGGGCCCGCGGCCACCGAGCTGATTCTGAGGACCAGCCCTCACCTTATGCAGAGCCTCCACTTGCAGGTCTTGAAAAAGAGATGTCAACAGCTTGACGGCATGGTTTGCCAGTATCACTGAGAGTACCCCAAAGCCCTGATGCCTACAAAGCCAAAGGGAAACACAAACTTTAAGACAACTCACAACAAATTACAATCATGGATTTTGCCATTTTGAGGCCCTTTAAAATTCTACTGACCTTTCCCCAGGGGGTGAAAAAATTGCAAAAACATAAAATCTATATATAATTTCAGAAGTTCACTCTCCCGGAAGCCCACCTACAGACTGCCTAGGGAGCCTCTGGCTAAGAACTCCTGGACTAGAAGAAACTCTGGAATTTAAACTGTCAATTCAAAGCTACTGGGTCATGTGAAAAAACACTGACATTTAAAAGCCATTCTTTTGGGAACTTCTCTGGTGGTACAGTGGATAAGAATCCACCTGCCAAAGCAGGGGACACGTGTTAGATCCCTGGTCCAGGAAGACCCCACATGCCGAAGGGCAGCTGAGTCTGTGTGCCACTAGTGAGCCTGTGCCCTAGAGCCCAAGCTCTGCAACAAGAGACGCCACCAATGAGGAGCCCCTGGCTGCTGCAGCCAGACGAAGCCCACGCAGCAAGGAGATCCAGCACAGCCAAAAATAAACACATAACTGAGTCTTTTTTACAAACTCATTCTTTTGAGAAGAAAAGGCTAAAAAGCAGCAATTCTTACAAAATATCTGGACAGGAGAGAATAAAAACAAAGGTTTACATTAAATCTGAGTAGAACTTACTCTCTCTGTCCAAATGACCACACAACAAAGGGTCAGTATACCTAATATACAAAGAGCTCGGGTAAATCAGTGAGAAGAAAGTACAAACACCAAGGAAAAACTGGGGCAAATGACCCAGGCAGTATGAAAACGACCACAGTCACAGGAGGGCTCAGCGCAACACAAGTGAGGGCGCTGCAGGAGCCTCGCTCCTGTGAGACCAGCACGGAAGAGCACAGCCACCCACCAGCAGCGAGGACGGGGAGGGCGGCACAGCGCGCCACAGCCAGGGGCGCCCGGCAGAGTGCAGTTACCAAGTAAGCATGTCCTTTGTCCGCACAATTATACTTTTAGAAATTGACCCCAAGGGGACAACTAGACAAGTGCACAGAGATTTGTTTCAGAAGGATTATTAAAGTGCACTTTATCAAAACAAGCTATATGGAACAACCTAAATAAGTGTTTGAAAAGTTAATCAGTTAACTATGGCATATTTATATAATGGTATACTATCAGTCATTAAAAACACAGACCTGTAATTGTGTCACTGAAAATGTCTACAATATGTAATAACAGTGATCCTATTTTCTTAAAGATATCTATTTAACATATGTGCACAAAAAAATGTCTGGAAGAATGTTTACCAATTTGGGTGGTAGATGATTTTTTGATGATTTCTTTTTTTTGCTTTCTCATGACTTTCTACCTACACAATGTATATACATTCCTTTTAAATCTCAGGAAACTACAACTACTTTTTATATGTTTCTTCAACTTCAAAGGATATACCTATTGGCAATCTATTCCCTTTACAATGTCAACTATAACAACAGACACTCAAAAACCACAAACCGTTGTTCTCTCTGAACATGCTTACCTCCCTACGTTGCCTGGTGTCTACGGCCTACTACCTCAATGCCTATTTCAGATCTCAGCTCAGTACACGTCCTCGGGGAAGCCCGCCTTGATATCTCTAGCCAGGTCAAATGCCCTTATTATAATGTTCTCTAGACACAATCTGACATATATTTGCATGAATATCAACTTCTTCTCTCTTCAGAATGTCTATTTTGTTTCTCCACTGCAGCATTCCACAACTCATACAGAGCCTGGGACAGAAGGCAGTGAATAATTTGCTAAGGTCCACGATTCGACTTCTTGAACTCGAGACGCACACACCCAAGTGCCTACCCAGCTCTCACAGGGGGCCTACCGGTCCTCTCAAAAGCAGCGTGGCCCAGACGAAATCCTTCATTTCTTCCCCTTCCTGTCACTCAATCTATTCCTAAACTAGTGTGCCCTCTCTCAGTAAATTACGCAATTCCAGATGCTCATGCCAGAAACTTCTGATATATTTTTCACACTCAACATTCACTTCAGTTCAGTTCAGTCGCTCAGTCATGTCCGACTCTTTGCGACCCCATGAATAGCAACACGCCAGGCCTCCCTGTCCATCACCAACTCCCGGAGTTCACTCAGACTCACGTCCATCGAGTCAGTGATGCCATCCAGCCATCTCATCCTCTGTCGTCCCCTTCTCCTCCTGCCCCCAATCTTTCCCAGCATCAGGGTCTTTTCAAATGAGTCAGCTCTTCGCATAAGGTGGCCAAAGTATTAGAGTTTCAGCTTCAACATCAGTCTTCCAATGAATACCCAGGACTGATCTCCTTTAGAATAGACTGGATGGATCTCCTGTAGTCCAAGGGACTCTCAAGAGTCTTCTCCAACACCACAGCTCAAAAGCATCAATTCTTTGGTGCTCAGCTTTCTTCACAGTCCAACTCTCACATCCATACATGACCACAGGAAAAACCATAGCCTTGACTAGACAGATCTTTGAAGGCAAAGTAATGTCTCTGCTTTTCAATATGCTAACTAGGTTGGTTATAACTTTCCTTCCAAGGAGTAAGCGTCTTTTAATTTCATGGCTGCAGTCACCATCTGCACTGATTTTGGAGCCCAAAAACATAAAGTCTGACACTGTTTCCACTGTTTCCCCATCTATTTCCCATGAAGTGATGGGACCAGATGCCATGATCTTAGTTTTCTGAATGTTGAGCTTTAAGCCAACTTTTTCACTCTCCTCTTTCACTTTCATCAAGAGGCTCTAGTTCTTCTTCAATTTCTGCCATAAGGGTGGTGTCATCTGCATATCTGAGATTATTGATATTCCTCCCAGCAATCTTGATTCCAGCTTGTGCATCCTCCAACCCAGCGTTTCTCATGATGCACTATGCACAGAAGTTAAATGAGCAGGGTGACAGTATACAGCCTTGACGTACTCCTTTTGGAACCAGTCTGTTGTTCCATGTCCAGTTCTAACTGTTGCTTCTTGACCTGCATACAGATTTCTCAAGAGGCAGGTCAGGTGGTCTGGTATTCCCATCTCTTTCAGAATTTTCCATAGTTTATTGTGATCCACACAGTCAAAGGCTTTGGCATAGTCAATAAAGCAGAAATAGATGTTTTTCTAGAACTCTCTTGCTTTTTCCATGATCCAGCGGATGTTGGCAATTTGATCTCTGGTTCCTCTGCCTTTTCTAAAACCAGCTTGAACACCTGGAAGTTCATGGTTCACATATTGCTGAAGCCTGGCTTGGAGAATTTTGAGCATTACTTTACTAGCGTGTGAGATGAGTGCAATTGTGCGGTAGTCTGAGCATTCTTTGGCATTGCCTTTCTTTGGGACTGGAATGAAAACTGACCTTTTCCAGTCCTGTATCCACTGCTGAGTCTTCCAAATTTGCTGGCATATTGAGTACAGCACTTTCACAGCATCATCTTTCAGGATTTGAAATAGCTCAACTGCAATTCCATCACGTCCACTAGCTTTGTTCATAGTGATGCTTTCTGAGGCCCACTTGACTTCACATTCCAGGATGTCTGGCTCTAGGTGAGTGATCACACTATCGTGATTACCTGGGTCGTGAAGATCTTTTTTGTACAGTTCTGTGTATTCTTGCCATCTCTTCTTAATATCTTCTGCTTTTGTTAGGTCCATACCATTTCTGTCCTTTATCAAGCCCATCTTTGCATGAAATGTTCCCTTGGTATCTCTAATTTTCTTGAAGAGATCTCTAGTCTTTCCCATTCTGTTGTTTTCCTCTATTTCTTTGCATTGATTGCTGAGGAAGGCTTTCTTATCTCTCCTTGGTATTCTTTGGAACTCTGCATTCAGATGCTTATATCGTTCCTCTTCTCCTTTGCTTTTCGCTTCTCTTCTTTTCACAGCTATTTGTAAGACCTCCTCAGACAGCCATTTTGCTTTTTTGCATTTCTTTTCCATGGGGATGGTCTTGATCCCTGTCTCCTGTACAATGTCACGAACCTCTTTCCATAGTTCATCAGGCACTCTGTGTATCAGATCTACGCCCTTAAATCTATTTCTCACTTCCACTGTATAATAATCATAAGGGATTTGATTAAGGTCATACCTGAATGGTCTAGTGGTTTTCCCTACTTTCTTCAATTTAAGTCTGAACTTGGCAATAGGAGTTCGTGATCTGAGCCACAGTCAGCTCCCGGTCTTGTTTTTGCTGACTGTATAGAACTTCTCCATCTTTGGCTGCAAAGAATATAATCAATCTGATTTCGGTGCTGACCATCTGGTGATGTCCATGTGGAGAGTCTTCTCTTGTGTTGTTGGAAAAGGGTGTCTGCTATGACCAGTGCATTCTCTTGGCAAAACTCTATTAGCCTTTGCCCTGCTTCATTCCGTACTCCAAGGCCAAATTTGCCTGTTACTCCAGGTGTTTCTTGACGTCCTACTTTTGCATTCCAGTCCCGTATAATGAAAAGGACATCTTTTTTTGGGTGTTATTTCTAGACGGTCTTGTAGGTCTTCACAGAACCATTCAGCTTCCACTTCTTCAGCGTTGCTGGCTGGGGCACAGACTTGGATTACTCCTATCATTTTCCAACACGACTCGTTCTCCCTGCCTTTCCCAGCACCGCCAGACTACAAACCCCGCCTTGATCGCTCAGAGGAAGGCGTGAGCCTCCCACCTGTTCTCGCTCCCTCTTGCCTTACAACCCTACATACAGACTATTCTCCGCAGGGGGCTGGGTTCTCCGTCACTAACAATTCAGATCTTATCACTCCGCTCTTGCAAACCCTCTGATATCTTCAGCTTACACTTGGCCCAAGGTGATCTGGCCCTGGCAACCTCTCTGACTGGATTTTCTACCACTCTCCTCCTCAATTTCTCTGCTCTAGACACAATGACCTTGCTGATCCTTAAACATGCCAATCATACTTGCACCTGAATAATTCTACCTCAAATATTTTCGAGGTTTATCTGTCACTTCACATCTACATCTTGTTTTTAGAGCCCTTTCCCGACTATGCTAACTAAACTAACAGGCCCTGACAGTCTCTAACCCCCTGTTCTGGCTTATTTTTCTTCCCAGCACTCATACACGATAATCGATTATAAACCTGCTGTTTGTTATAAAACTACTGTTTGCTCACTGTTGCTCCAGTTAAAGAATAAGCTCCAGGGCTTCCCTGGTGACTCAGTGGTAAAGAATGTGCCTGCCAGTGCAGGAGACATGGGTTTGATTTCTGATTCAGGAAGATCCCACATGCCGGGGGGCAACTAAGCCCATGCACCACAACTCCTGAGCCTGTGCTCTGCAAAAAGAGAAGCCACAGCAATGAGAACCCTGCGCACCACAGCAGCGGAGACCCAGCGCAGCCTCAGATAAATAACGTTATTTTTAAAAAAAGAATACAAATCCTATAAAGTCAAGGAGATTGCTTTGATTAGTACCTCAATGCCTGGAAAGAGCACTGAAAAAAATAAATGAAATCCAGAAATAAGCCTGGGCTTCAAAAATAAAACCTCAACAACACAGAAATCACATTTCTAACTTTTTCCTGACAAGCAAGGCTTTCTGTCCAGACTTCATCAAAACAGCAGCAAATGTTTCAGGAAGCACGCCATGAGCCCAGACAGAGTCCTTATGTTACAGGTTAAGTGTGCAAGTGCGTAACCGACTCCAAGTCAAACGAGTCCATTTTACAAAACAGAAGCCCTTTTCTTCCCTAACGTGAACCTCACAGAAGGCCTAACATGTGTATTACACAGGTATTTTCTCCCTCTTACAGAGAAGGAAACAAGATTGGAAAGAATGAGCGATTACCCAAAACCACATAGCTACAATACAGAGACAGCGAGCTACGGTCATCATCTTCGTTGTTCACAGGTACTGGATAGAGGCAAGCTGTGCTACTGCTATGGAGACGAGAGGCGTGACACCAGCTCCCCATCAATAGAAAACAGCAGGAAAACCAGCACGAGCGGCATCGAATGGACACATACCCTTTTCCAGGCCCCAGCTTCGGAGAGCCCACTCCCTCTTTGGTGCGAGAAAGGATGTCTCTGACTCGGAGAGCGGCCAGTGGATCTTTCTCTTTCCCCTTATCAGCCAAGGCAGTAGGACTGAGGTTCAGTATGAGGAAAAGGCTGTTCAACAAACACCAGGCACCCAGCAACTGGAAGTTCTGATAGTGCTGTTGAAAAAGGCATGAAATGTAAATATACAGACAGAGAGTCTACAGGCTACACGTCTTAGAGACTACAGGCAAAACGGAGGCAGCGACGTCTTACCTCACCACCCGCGCGGCGGGAACTGCTGATCGCTTGACCAATCATGTCATAGATTTCAAGCTGTCCAAAAGTAAACATGCACAAAAATCTGAGCAAAGTGACATAGTTCATTATAAATGCTAAATCCGACCCAAAACAATTTAGCTTGAAGACTTCAATGTCCTCAAGCCACTTCCAATGGTACGATTCACCACAATTTCCTTGATCCTCACGTGACGCTGACTCTGTCTTTTCACTCAGCTCACGACAGCTTCTGAAACATGGGGTCCCCTCCACCCCATCTAAAGCAACATACCCAGGACACATCAAATCACTTTCTATCACACCCGTTCATCCAATGCACTTGCCACTTCAGAAGCCCTCGTCTCCAACGTGTGCCTGCGCTGAGAGCACACTGACGCCTACGGTAAGCCTCCGGTGCGTGTGCTGACTGCATGACGCATCCTTCACCACGTCCACCACCACCACAAAGTCACAGTGCTTCCGGCAGCTAACCAAACCGCCAAGCGAGCAAGACGCCTACGTCCCAGGCCAACCACTCAAGGGGGAGGGTGTGGAGAGCACTCCATGGCCTTCCCTCTAATGAGCAACAAGGCGGAAGCCACCATATTCCCTCAACCGAATCCTCGGGGCTCCCCATCCCCAGAGGCAGAGCTTACACATTTCTGGACGATTGTGGCAGCGTCACTCTCGTAGTCCTCCTCTTTGGAGCTCGTGGAGCCTGTCCGCACTTGCTGGGCACTACCCACATGAAGGATGGCCATGCAAGTTGCCACACTCACACCTGAGAAAAAAAAAGAGACACACATTCCAAGAAACTGAAACACAGAAACATAACCCACCCACAAGCAATTCCATGATCTGATGACTGAAATCCCAACAGGGATCGACTCAATGGACATGAGTTTTGAGCAAATTCCAGGAGATAGTGAAGGACATGGGGTCACAAAGAGTCGGACACGACTGTGCAACTAAACAACAAAAAAATGTGTGACCATATGATCCAACAAGCACACTCCTAGATATATTTACCCAAATGAGCTGAAAACTTCCATCCACCCAAACACCTGTACACAAATATTTATGGTACCTTTAGTCACAACTGCCAACAAATGGAAACAATCAAGATGTCCTCTAATATTCAATAATAAATCAATAAATCAATCAATAAACCGGGGTGTATCCATACAAGGAATGGCATCACTGACTCAATGGACAAGAGTTTGAGCAAACTCCAAGAGACAGGGAAGGACAGGGAGGCCTGGCATGCTGCAGTCCATGGGGTCGCAGAGTCAGACGTGACTTATCGACTGAACAACAGTTCAAGCAATTGCTACCAAGGCACAAAAAGACAAAGAGGAAGCTTAACTGCACACAGCAGGCCCTCCACACCTGCAGGTCCTGCATCCGGAGACGCAGCTGGCAGAATCTGTGCATGGGCCATCTGCAGATGCTAAGGCCAACTGTATACACCATTTCACACACGGGACTTGAGCATTCATGGATTTTGGTACCCACGGGGAGGTCCTGAAACCCCCTGCTCCACCCACAAGCAAAAGAAGCCAGTCTGAAAAGGTGATGATTCTAACAATAGACTTTCTGGAAAAGGGAACTATGGAGACAGTAAAAGATCAGTGGTTTCTAGGGGCCGGGGTTACGGGCGAGGTAGAGGGAGGGACTTCCAGGTGGAACATCGGGGATCTGGAAGGCAGTGAAAAGATTCTGTATCAATGCCAAAAACCATAGAGCTGTATGTGAGAAAGGAGCCCTAATGTAGTGAACCACAGACTTCAGTTAATTATGTGTCAGTACTGGATCATCAATTACAACGAAGGCAATCCGTGAATGCAGTATGTTAACAAGGGCACTGTACACAGGGGTGAGAGCGTACGGGGACAGAACTCTGTACTGTTCCAGATGCAGAGTCTGGGAACGCTGCATTTTTCTGCAAACCTAAAGCTGCTTTAAAAAATGAAATCTAGGACGTCCCTGGTGGCTTAGTGGTTAAGAATCTGCCTTCCAGTGCAGGTTCCCGGGCTCAATCCCTGGTCCGGAAGATCCCACATGCTGCAGAGCAACTAAGCTTGTGCACCACAGGTACCGAGCCTGTTCTCTAAGAGCCTGGGAGCTGCAACTACTGAGCCCAGGAGCCACAACTATTGAAGCCGTGCTCCATGAGACACCAGGAGAAGCACGCTCCCCATAACTAGAGAAAAAGCCTGCAGAGCAGCAAAACCCAGCACAGTCAAAAGTAAATAAACAAGTAAGTTTTTAAAACTGAAATTACTTTTAAAATATTTTTTTAAAACTTTACAATGATTAAAAAAATAATCTCACACTTAGTATTTCTCAAAAACATCTAGGCCAAATCCCTTTCTTTACTTCAAATCCTAAGTGATCAAATTTCAGTAACAAACCAAATCTGGGGGCTCTTTAAAACAATGAAGAACTTTTTTTGGCCATGCCCACAAGGCATGTGGGATAGTTCCCCAACCAGCGACTGAACCAGCACCCGGACAGTGAAAGCAGAGTCTTAACCACTAGACCACCGGGGAGTTCCCTTAACAACTAAGAATTTTTAAGGACTCTTAATTCTTATCGACGAAACATAATGAGATGCATAGGATATTCAGAAACTCCTTGAAAATTGAACTTCATGAACCCCAAACTTAAAAATGCAAAAATCAAAGCCTGAGAACTGAGAGTGAACACTGGGAATGGGCTTGGAGAGCACACCTGCTCCCAGCAGCCTTGGTGCTCCCCCCACAGCTCTGCTCTCGCTCAGGCCCAAACGACCGAAACTTCCTCCCAGCAGATCTCCCAGCCCCCGCGGTCTCCCCACAGCAGACACTGTGCACTACGGCTCCAGTGTGCTTTCCAGAGCACAGCTCAGACCATGCCACTCTTCAAATCTCCAACGGCCTCCACTGTCTGTAGGATATGGTCCAAATGACTGAGACTGCATTTTGAAGCCCTCTTTGAGGAGGCTGTACCTTCTTTCTGGCTGTACAACACCAACTAGTCACACACACACACACACACACACACACACACTCTCTCTCTCTCAAAATGTTCCCCAAATACCAGGACACTTTTGGTCCTGCTTTTGCCTCTGGCCGAGGGACAGCCAAGCTGAAATCCTACCTGCCCTGCAAGATACGTCGACAGAACCCCTTTGTGACTACTGCCTTCCCCAATGAAAAGTGCCTTTATCTTTACATGCCTATTTACACAGAGATGTTTATAATAAAGCCATTCAAAGAATGTAGGGAGATAACCTCAGCAATTTCTTCATGCTCCCAAGGTCAGGTTTCTAAGACTGTTCAAACCCTCACTCACAGAACCCAGTAAACATCGGAAATTGTTAGGCCTCCCAAGACATACCAGGACTATGGTATTTAAAACCAGGATCAGTGATTTGGGTTAAAAAGTCACCGAAACAATAACTTAAAAAAGCATAAACACCAGCTGTCAGGCCCCACTTCTAAGGCAGCATAATCAACAGGAAGGGAGGGGATTTTGTGGGAGCATGGAGAAAAACACTCATTGTATTTATCAATATAAACAGATACCACCTGTTCCAGAAGGCTTCCTCAAATCTGCTCCCACAGCAAAGTGCCATCGCTCCCTTCTCTGTATGCCCGTAATATCCAAGAATCTCTACTGCCTTTAGCATCTCCTGTTTCACATTACATACACTCTGTGGTCCAATCTGTCCTCCACTGCTCAGGTATAGGCTCCTTGAGAGCAAGGATTACATATTGCTCATTGCAATATCCCCAAAGCACTTAGCATTTTGCTTCTCACACAGCAGACACTTACTCACATGTGCACACACTATGAAATCAAATATCCACATAACACAACAGCAGCAGTTGAGCAATAAGGGAATTTACAGAACTCCTACTTAGATCTCGTTCCATCTAGATGAGACGCTAGATGGCCCCTGGGAAAGGAACTAAGCAAAGAGGGAGAGAGCACGCAGAAGGGTCTCACAGTTTCCAGGAAGTCTGTGTGGCTGAGGAAATGATCAGATGCAACGTCTCACCTGCATACAGACAGCTCAGGCTAAGCACTGTCACGTCCTGCAGACGGGAAGGGTTGAGAGGCTCCAGCACAGGTAGCGAAAGGGTGTCCAATGCCATGGTTACGTCAATCACCAGAGAATGAAAACTGGAACATAACAAGATTAACACAAGTGTCTCTGATTCACTTGCTTCTGTAATCTGTTAAAGAAAGCGGGCAGGCCATAAAAACTAACCGGGTTCTCTCTTTTGGACAACAGTTTTAAAACATAGAGCATACGCACCCTGGAGCACCTTACCCATTACGAACAGCGGTGGCATCTGCTACTGTGGCAGGCATGATAAAGAAAGAATTGGCCAGCACTGCATCTTGAAACCGATTGATGTAGCGCAGGAAATAGGGCAGGTTCAGACACACACGCAGTAGCTTCTCTGAGCCACCTGAATTAATGAAAAGGCTCAGCCGTACAAACAGGCTTCTGCTGCTTGATTCTTTTCCACTTAAGGAATTTTTGAAAGCAGAGAAACTAGCTTTTTGACAACAGAGTCTTACCAAGTTCCTGAAGACTAGCCACATTCTGAGCTATGAACACATTCTTGGTTTTGATAGCAGAAGCTTGATCTGTGGATGACTGCTCTTCACTTTCTCCTTCCGCCTGAAGAGAAACAAAGGCTGTGAAAAGCCTCTGAAGATACTAGCACCTTGGAACCGACCTGGTGGTCCAGTGGTTAAGACTCCATGTTCCCAAGGCAAGGGCCCCAAGTTCAATCCCTATTCAGGGAACTAAGATCCCACATGCCATGGGTGATGTGACCAAAAAATAAATTAAAAAACAAAAAGATACTGTCATCTGCTGATTGTCGTCCTCAAGTGCAGAGTAGAACCAACTGTACAAACTAGAGCTGCTCCGAGGATGCTCGTCAGACTCCCAGCGGGGGTGGGAGGTGGTGGGATACACAGCTTTAAATATATTCTGTAACCAGCACAGAGCGATGCCTTTTACAGTAGGAGTACAGGCTCTGTGTCTACTTGCACTGAGAAACTGTCAGAAGAATGGTCATCAAAATAGTAACCACTAGAGACTTCCCTGGTGGTCCAGTGATTAAGATTCCATGCTTCCAATGCAAGGGGCATGGGTTCGATCCCTGGTCAGGGAACTAAGATTCCACATGCTATTAGGCATGGTCAAAAATATAAATATAAATAAATGTATTATTAAAACAAATAGTAATAACTGTGAACAGAAGGAATTGGGGTGAATGCTACTCATTTTCAGTTAGCATTCTTCAACTTTTTTTCTACCCTTGGCAGGTACATCATTTTATATCACAAATATAAAATGCATTTGTTAGCTGTTTTTTCTAGTATTATCATCTTAACAAATCCTACAGGACGAGGTCCTTTGACTGAAGTAACTCACCTGAGTCTGTGGACCTACAGGTGATGATGCTACAGTTCTAGGGTTGAAAACTGATGTTAGCTGGTTCAAAAAATTCATCTGGACCTCCTTCTGCTTCAGCTCTGGGCTTACTGGTGAGGCCAGTTCTTTCTGATCTTCCACTATAAAATATGAAACAAGAGAGTGGTGAGGGCAATGTCACTAGCAGACAAAAGAGGAAACAGCTGGCAAGGGGAGTGGCCAAGAAACCAAGTCTGGTGAAGGCGCGCTCACCATCTGAGAGCGTCTTCACTGTCTGGGGCAGCTTGGCCGACTTCATCATCGCTGTGAACGTGATGATTTCAGTCCTGTCTAGTCGGCTGCAGCCAGTGCACAGGCCCTTGATGAGGAGAATCAAGTGTTTCTGCAAAGAAAACAAATTCCAATATGCCTTTTAGAGAGGCCTCCTCTGGATTACATCAAATATGCCTTTTAGGGGTTCTATTCTTTAGGGACTTGTAGCTGGCACAACGGAGAAGGCAATGGCACCCCACTCCAGTACTCCTGCCTGGAAAATCCCATGGACGGAGGAGCCTGGTGGGCTGCAGTCCATGGGGTCGCTAGGAGTCGGGCACGACTGAGCGACTTCACTTTCACTTTTCACTTTCATGCATTGGAGAAGGAAATGGCAACCCACTCCAGTGTTCTTGCCTGGAGAATCCCAGTGACAGGGCAGCCTGATGGGCTGCCGTCTACGGGGTCGCACAGAGTCGGACACGACTGAAGCGACTTAGCAGCAGCAGTAGCAGGCACAAAACCAAATTTAGGTTCAAAGCAAGAACGGCAAACTCAGGAAGCAGAGATCACAAGCTGATGGTCCTCAGGCCACACCTGCTTGCAGGCGTCTCACAGGTCTCACAGCGATGTCGTTTACATTTGAAGTCATGGCTAACTTTTTAAAACACGGACCCTTTATCATACAAATCCAGATTTCCTACCTCTTTCAATAATTCACAAGATCAGCTGGAGCCAGTGATTGATCCCTTTATAGCTGGGTCACACACCCTTCTCAACCAGCATACTTGACTCATTTTATGTTACTTGCCTGGCCCCCATGGTCATGTATCTTTGTAATCCTAGAAAAGACCTCTGCAGCTCTCTATACCAGAGGCTGATAAACCATAGCCCCAATTCAGCCCACTGTATTTGTGAATAAATCTGACTGGACCACAGCTGTGCGCATCCATTCACATACTGTCTGTGGCTGCTTTCACAGTGCAAAGTCAGAGTTTAACAGAGCCTGGATGGTCAGCAAATTATCTCCTGTGTAGCCTGTTACAGAGAAAGTCACCAATCCCTGCTCTATGCCATCCCTTCTCCATCATTCCACGGGTCAGTCACGAGCCTACCTCAAAATAAGGGCCAGAAACAGGCCCACCACTCTTACCTGGGACACAGCGCACGCCTCATCTGGATTCTCCAAACGCAGGAGAGAAAATTCAATCAGGACTTTACAGGCTGCTGCCACAGACTGAAGTTGATTCCGGGGAACTGAGAAAGGAATAAGCTTTACTTAACCTCAGACTGCTATAGTGCACTTCAGCCTCACAGTCAATGAACCAAGTAAGTTTTGAGCTCCGTATGTCCAACATTCCCAGTATCTTTCTCAGAATCAACAATCCATCAGGCAAACAAAGGCAACTTGGCACTGATGATCATGAATCGTTTCTAGATCAATTTATCCTGTATTTACTAGAAATTAAGACAATTATAATAGGAAATACATCACAGGAAGTAACAAGCACTTCAAATATGTTAATCCATTTAATCCTCAAACTGATGCTATGAGATAGATATTGTTAACCTCTTCTCTTTAAAAAAAAGAAATAGGAAAAGTAAACCATAGAAAGGTTAAATGATTTGCCTAAGTCATGCAGCTAGAATCAAATCCAGATGTCTGGCTCCAAAGTTCATGCTGTTACCCACTAGAATATACTACCTCTCCTTTCTGTTTCTGCAGTGGGCTTCCCATTCAAAGGTGCTCCAAGCTAGAAGTGACTCTTACACTGGTGGCCAATGCCTAGAATAAACAGCACTGGACACCGAAAGACTACTCAGCAACCCTCCAACTTCCTTTCACTTTGCTTGCTTAGCAAATTATTTAAGTAAACAAATAATTCGAATTCTTCAGAACTACATGAATCAGGCTTGGGGGAGAAAATGAAAGTGCTAAGTATCAGAAATATTGGAAAGTAAGAGACTGGTTACTTTAGGGGGAGAAAAGCTTAAAAGATGGGGAACTGAAGTTGAAATCCCTTCATATACCAGAGAACACAAAAGGAGAATTTAATCCCTCACCAAAACCAAATAAGGAAGACAGCCTTGGTCAGTGGCTGCTAACCCCAGTTCAGCATCCCCACCTAACCTTCCAATCCCATCCATCCCCCCGAAATTAGCACATTAGTAATTACATGTGTAAAATCGATAAGAAGGCAAGGGAAGTTAACTTAATGGTTATGAAATAGAAGTCCAAACCAAACAGTTTTTAAATCCCTTTTGGCTGGCCTCGGTAAAGGACCTTCCAAAGCCTTATCAAACTGACAGTTGTCTCCACTCTTGGATGAACAGGTTAGAACGGAAATACAGGCGTCATTAACAGCTTGTTCAGACAAGAGGACACACAATTCCCCGTTCACGAGCCCTTAAAAGGGAATGGCAAGAGTGCAATACTTACTGAGGCTACAAACTGTTGTGATATAGTGTGTGGAAAGCGCAACAAAGGAGGAGTAGAAGGGCTCGTACTGCTTCTCGTGCTGCAGGATTTCGGATTCGCTGCAACGAAACCAACATTTACTGAGTGCTTACTACAGGCCAGGTGCTCTACCCCTCTACAGGCCTTACTTACTCCTCGTAGCAATGCTACTTGGTAGGCCCTGTTACCATCCCTATATTCAAACTGAGAAAGTGGAGCTTAGAGGTACCAGACTTAGTAAGTGGCAAAGGCTAACAAACAGGAAACACATTACACTCACTTAGAATTAAAGAAATACAAGTAAAAATCCAATAGGATACCATTGTGTCCTGTATTGATACTTAACAAAGACCAAAAGCTAACAATGCCACAAGCCGGTCAAAAGAGGGTAGGGCAGGGTACTCAAAACACTGTTAGTGGGAACAACGCCTTTTGAAGACCAAACAAGGCCAGTCCACAACACAGCAACTTAAAAAGAATAAACATTTCAAGGGAAGAAATCATCTGATGGGTGCTAAAATCAAAAATTCTTCAGGTACCAGAGTTCTCCACCCCACTCGCCACATCCACAGGATATATAGTTAGATCACGACAAAGTGATTTTTAACCACTCCCTTATCTTTACCAGAAGAAATGGCCTCTTCAGTGAAAATCTGGAGCCCAGCTATGTCTAAAAGCTGGATACGTTAATGTCATTCTCTTTACTGCATTAGATGCTAATCACAACCCATGAAACAAGGCGGCAAAGAAAAACACTAAAATGTATATTCTTAAATGGAAAAAAGAGAGCAATGTGCTTTAAAAGCTTCCACAGTTAATTCTCCAACAAGAACTATCAGCCTAGGAAGGGAAACGTAAACAGAGTCTAGACTCAGTTCACTTGCCAAATCGACATGGGGGCCAAAAAGCAAGTGCCATGTCTTGAAGGTGCTAACGTGAGTGATGAATCACCTCAAACAGCACTTCCCTATTTGGGAATTCATCAAGGAAAAATAGGTATTATCAAAGATCGGTTCCTTATCTTGGAATAACTCCCTCACTAAGAAAAACATTTATGGCGTACCTATGATGTGCAAGAATCTTCCTGCCCAGCAAGGATCATTTCTCCCTACTTGTCAGATGGACAAAAGAAAGGAAACAAAATCCTTAAAACATCAAGCAACCCTCAAAGTTCACGGGGCCATCACACTGGTGGGAGCAGGGGGAGTCCCACCACACCCAGAAGAGAGCTCCCCACCCCTGCTTCTACCTCCTAGGAAGAGCTGTTCCTTCACTCCCATCCTGACACCCTGCATTCATAGTTCTAAGGTTCCCCCACCCTGTAATTTGATGGATTTTATGAAGTACTTCCCTTCTCTGCTTTACTTCAGAACTTCAGAGCTGCTTACTGCCACCCCCCGCCCCCCATGTTTTTCAACTGGACAGGTTTACCACGATCAAGAGAATCACTGCTGAGCCAAAGAAGGAACTCACTCTGCCGCTTCCCTTCTCATTCTGATGATAAAACACATCCAAAACACAGGAGTCAACACATTAATTGCGTGGTTCAAGGCTGCCACATTATGATTAAACAAACCCTTCTTCTTGCCACCAGGGGTTTCCCTGGTGGCTCAGAGGTTAAAGCGTCTGCCTGCAATGCGGGAGACCCGGGTTCGATCCCTGGGTCGGGAAGATCCCCTGGAGAAGGAAATGGTAACCCACTCCAGTATTCTTGCCTGGAGAATCCCATGGACAGAGGAGCCTGGCAGGCTACAGTCCACAGGGTCGAAAAGAGTTGGACATGGCTGAGCGACTTCACTTCACTTCTTCCTGCCCTAGTTATACAACTGCCTTATTCCAATCAAGAAACAATAATACCCTCTAGGGAAAGATGGAGGTGGACAAAAGGAGAAAAAATGAGCAGAGGGCTCTTGAGCTCCACTCACAATGTGCTTAGGGCAAGGAAGGATAAACCTGGGAAAACTCGTTTTTAAAAGACTTAAAGGGGAGAGTAGGTAGGTGGCCATGTGGCCCAAAGGACAACATCCTATCTTCTGATCCTGAAGAAATGTGTGTGTGTGAGGAACCTAGCAAAGAAGTGTCGTCTCCCTTTTTGACCCCACCCTCATTCCCTGAGAGCCTGACAGACACCAGGTCACCAGAGGAGGCAAAGAAATGTAAAAATGGAACAGAGAGCAAGACATTAAGAAGAAAGGCGAAGAATGCAGAAATTGAAGGCAACTATGACACAAAAGAAAATCAAGGGACATGAAGGTGAAAATATTTCTCCTCCAGGCAGTCATGCTACTTTCCTTAAACATGTACCTCGCCTAACAAACTCTGCAACAAAGTACCACAGAGCCTGAAAACTGCTGAAAGGACAAGGAATCTGAAGCAATTATATTCCATTTTAAAGTAAAATTACATACCAATTAAAAATAAATGCAATGCAGAGTACAAAGGAAAACAGCACTTAAGCAGCCGGGTCGGAAAAACCCAACCTGACATGTAAGTGAAAAAGAACTAGCCAGGGTCCAGGAAGAGTGAAAAAGCGTGATGGGCAAAATACAGACTGCAGGCTCACTGCCGCTCTCCCTCTTGCTGTCTCGTCACTAAGCTGTGTCTGACTCTGTGACCCCAAGGACTGTAGCCTGTCAGGCTCCTCTGGGATTTTCCCAGGCAAGACTACTGGAACGGCTGCCATCTCCTTCCCGGGGACCTTCCCCACGCCCCCGCACGGGCAGGCGGGCTCCTCACCACTGAGCCACCGCTAGCTGTGTCTCTGCCGTCAACGGGGGACACTTGGAGCCCTTTCCCCTCACCAGAATCACCAACTCCCAAGCATAGAGTCCACTGGGTTTGTTTCAAGACACACTTATAAACAAGCACAACAAATTAATGAGATACAGGAAACATTTTTTTAAATATAGGTTTAATGAACATCTACTGTGTGTCACACAAGTGAAAACTTTCACATGCCTCTCTCACACTCTCAGCAAACCTGTAGCGAACGGGATACTGAGACATGGAAACATGACCTAATCTCACAACTAACTACAGGCTTCTCACTCGGGAGCTGGCTTCTCTTCTGTAGGTCAATCACAAACTCAGCTGATGATGGCACCAAGGTACGCCTTTCTCCCTCTCAAGATTTTTAGAAAATGACTGTGCATTATCTAATGGGGATGTTACTAACAGCTTCTGCCTTCCCAAGTAGGTCTTCTTGGTCTAAGTTTCATCAAATAGCTGGGAGGCAGAGACTCGAGGAGGCTTATCATTAAGAAAGGCAGGACAGCCTAGGAAGGACTGGCTCAGGGCAGTGAGTGAAAGTCGCTAATTCATGTCTGACTCTCTGCATCGCCATGGACTGTACAGTCCATGGAATGCTCCAGGCCAGAATATCGAAGTGGGTAGCCTTTCCCTTCTCCGGGGGATTTCCCAACCCTGGGATCAAACCCAGGTCTCCCGCATTGAAGGCATATTCTTTACCAGCTGAGCCACAAGGGAAGCCCAAGAGAAAGGGACTTTTCTTTTTAAATTTACAAAGATTCATAAAATTATTCAATGACAACCATGCTCACCAGCATATCCTGCACAGAGTTAAGAAAGGAATTCTGTATTTGATAGCACATACAGCTACAAAAAAGCAAAATGGCTGTCTGGGGAGGCCTTATAAATAGCTGTGAAAAGAAGAGAAGTGAAAAGCAAAGGAGAAAAGGAAAGATATAAGCATCTGAATGCAGAGTTCCAGAGAATATCAAGAAGAGATAAGAAAGCCTTCCTCAGCAATCAATGCAAAGAAATAGAGGAAAACAACAGAATGGGAAAGACTAGAGATCTCTTCAGGAAAATTAGAGATACAAAGGGAACACTTCATGCAAGGATAGGCTCAATAAAGGTCAGAAATGGTATGGACCGAACTGAAGCAAAAGATATTAAGAAGAGGTGGCAAGAATACACAGAAGAACTGTACAAAAAAGATCTTCATGACCCAGGTAATCACAATGGTGTGATCACTCACCTAGAGCCAGACATCCTGGAATGTGAAGTCAAGTGGGCCTTAGAAAGCATCACTATGAACAAAGCTGGTGAAGGTGATGGAATTCCAGTTGAGCTATTTCAAATCCTGAAAGATGATGCTGTGAAAGTGCTGTACTCAATATGCCAGCAAATTTGGAAAACTCAGCAGTGGTCACAGGACTGGAAAAGGTCAGTTTTCATTCCAATCCATAAGAAAGGCAATGCCAAAGAATGTTCAAACTGCCATACAATTACGATCATCTCACATACTAGCAAAATAGTGCTCAAAATTCTCCAAGCCAGGCTTCAGCAATACGTGAACCGTGAACTTCCTGATGTTCAAGATGGTTTTGGAAGAGGCAGAGGAACCAGAGATCAAATTGCCAACATCCGCTGGATCATGGAAAAAGCAAGAGTTCCAGAAAAACATCTATTTCTGCTTTATTGACTATGCCAAAGCCTTTGACTGTGTGGATCACAATAAACTGTGGAAAATTCTAAAAGAGATGGGAATACCAGACCACCTGACCTGCCTCTTGAGAAATCTGTATGAAGGTCAGGAAGCAACAGTTAGAACTGGACATGGAACAACAGACTGGTTCCAAATAGGAAAAGGAGTACATCAAGGCTGTATATTGTCACCCTGCTTATTTAACTTCTATGCAGAGTACATCATGAGAAACGCTGGACTGCAAGAAACATAAGCTGGAATCAAGATTTCCGGGAGAAATATCATTAACCTCAGATATGCAGATGACACCACCCTTATGGCAGAAAGTGAAGAGGAACTCAAAAGCCTCTTGATGAAAGTGAAAGTGGAGAGTGAAAAAGTTGCCTTAAAGCTCAACATTCAGAAAACTAAGATCTTGTCATCCGGTCCCATCACTTTATGGGAAATAGATGGGGAAACAGTGGAAACAGTGTCAGACTTTATTTTTGGGGGCTCCAAAATCACTGCAGATGGTGACTGCAGCCATGAAATTAAAAGACGCTTACTCCTTGGAAGGAAAGTCATGACCAACCTAGACAGCATATTGAAAAGCAGAGACATTACTTTGCCAACAAAGGTTCATCTAGTCAAGGCTATGGTTTTTCCTGTGGTCATGTATGGATGTGAGAGTTGGACTGTGAAGAAGGCTGAGCGCCGAAGAACTGATGCTTTTGAACTGTGGTGTTGGAGAAGACTCTTGAGAGTCCCTTGGACTGCAAGGAGATCCAACCAGTCCATTCTGAAGGAGATCAGCCCTGGGATTTCTTTGGAGGGAATGATGCTAAAGCTGAAACTCCAGTACTTTGGCCACCTCATGTGAAGAGTTGACTCATTGGAAAAGACTCTGATGCTGGGAGGGATTGGGGGCAGGAGAAGGGGACGACAGAGGATGAGATGGCTGGATGGCATCACTGACTCAATGGACTTGAGTCTGAGCGAAGTCCGGGAGTTGGTGATGGACAGGGAGGCCTGGTGTGCTGCGAGTCATGGAGTCGCAAAGAGTCGGACACGACTGAGCGACTGAACTGAACAGTTACATTTTTAATTACACTAATTAAGCCTACATACAGCATGTGCTCCATTAAGCTAGTTTTAGTTTCATTTCTGGTCTAGAAAAGTAAAGGTATTTAAAAGATTTGTAATCTTTACTACTAAAAGACATGCTATCAACAAGCAGCAGAAATGAAGTCCGCTTTAAGTAAACTCAGATTATCTTTTTCTTTTAAAAAACTACTTTTGAGAGTTGTTGTTCAGTCGCTCAGTCTTGTCCGACTCTTTGTGACCCCACGGACTGTAGCAGGCCAGCCTTCCCTGTCCATCACCATCACCCTGTCCATCATCATCACCACGAGTTTGCTCAAACTCAGGTCCATTGAATTGGTGATGCCATCCAACCATCTCATCCTCTGTTGTCCCCTGCTCCTCCTGCCTTCAGTCTTTTCCAGCTTCAGGGTCTTTTCTAATGAATCAGCTCTTTGCATCAGGTGGCCAAAGTATCAGAGCTGCAGCTTCAGCATCAGACCTTGCAATGAATATTCAGGACTGATTTCCTTTAGGATTGACTGGTTTGATCTCCTTGCAGTCCAAGGGACTTTCAAGAGTCTTCTCAAACACCACGGTTCAAAAGAATCAATTCTTTGGTGCTCAGTTTTCTTCACAGTCCAACTCTCACATCCATACATGACCACAGGAAAAACCATAGCCTTGACTAGACGGACCTTTGTTGGCAAAGTAATGTCTCTGCTTTTCAACATGCTATCTAGGTTGGTCATAACTTTCCTTCCAAGGAGTAAGCGTCTTTTAATTTCATGGCTGCAGTCACCATCTGCAGTGATTTTGGAACCCAAGAAAATAAAGTCTGTCACTGTTTCCGTTGTTTCCCCGTCTATTTGCCATGAACTGATGCCTCCCAATTTATCCATGCTAATCCCTCCCTTGTTTCAGTTTGGTGACAAAGTCAAACTTAACAAACAGGGCTCAGGGAATTCCCTGGAGGTCCAGTGGTTAGGACTCTGTGATTTCACCGCCAAGGACCCAGGTTCTCTCGTGTGGTGTAGCCAAACAACAAAAACGAAACAGGGTCTGGACCTCAGAATATTTCATCTGCCTTCTCTTCAAACCAAAGGTCAATTCCAACTATGCTAAGTCTCTTCAGTCGTGTCCAACTCTGTGCGACCCCATAGACGGCGGCCCACCAGGCTCCCCTGTCCCTGGGATTCTCCAGGCAAGAACACTGGAGTGGGTTGCCATTTCCTTCTCCAATGCATGAAAGGGAAAAGTGAAAGTGAAGTCGCTTAGTCGTGTCCGACTCTTCTCGACCCCATGGTCTGCAGCCTACCAGGCTCCTCCGTCCATGGGATTTTCCAGGCAAGAGTACTAGAGTGGGGTGCCAGTGCCTTCTCCAATTCCAACAATAAAGGTATGAAAAAAGAGACAGATAGTAGAATGGCGGAGTACTGAGGAATCTCAGAGCATGTTTCATCATCCCCAAAAGTTAAAGAGAGGAATTCAGTGAATGAGCAAGCCACCAGATAGGAAGTAAGAGCTGACATGATGGAGCTAGGACACCAAAAGGGGGTGGGGGCGGGGTGTGGAGAGAGAAGCAGAGAGTAGTAGGCTGTAACAGAAAATAGAAGGTCCCTGGAGGCAACGAAGAAAAACTTGGGAGGCATAACAATAGAAAGGAACACAGGACTGTGGGGGAGCAGGGACCACAGATGTGAAAGCAAAGCAGCAACCGGCGCAGAAAAGCTCCAAAACCTCCAGGCAGCCAGGGAAGGGCCCCACGGTGTCTGCGCAGGGCTGGCTCTGACCTAGTCCTACACTCAGTAGCCGTACTTTGGCATTCAAGAAATAATTCCTCAATTCTGACCTTTTTTTTTTTTTTTTGGAAAGGCAAATAAAACCTTTGAGAAACAGGATATTGATAGCAGGGTATTAATCGTTATGCTCTAAACCAGGGGTTGGCAAACTATCACCCACAGGTCAAATCTAGCCAGTCACCCCGCTCTGTTCAGGCCATATTTAAGAATAGTTTTACATGTGTCTTTATGGCTGGGGGCGGGGAGGGGGGGGAATGAAAAGAATATTTTGTGATATGTAAATGTCATATGAAATTCACAGGTGAGCCCATAAATAAAACTTTGGACACAGCCACGCCCATTTATTTACATAATGCATATGGCAGCTTCGTCACACAATGACTCAGTGGACTAGTGCATACATCCCTCTTACGGCCCACAAATTAAATCTACCCTGACTCTTTACAGAAGAAGTGTGCTGGTCTCTGCTCTACACCAAACTGAGCACTTGATACGTTTAGGCTGTGTTTAACCGTAAAGAACGTGTGAGCCAGATATTTCTTCTGGAAATTACAGAACCACGTGACAGCAAACCAATCGACACTCCCATGTGCAAGAGTCTGAAAAGATGGAGGGAGGGAGGGGAAGAGAGAGAGTAGCTGCTTTCTGTGGGAAAAGGACCTCTCAGACAGTAAGTGCAACCTTAAGATCATATTGCTCTGAGAGAGCCTGAAGAGGACACACTGCTGTGTTCCAAAGCTGACTGAGCCACAAAAACCAGCACAGAGACTTCAAGGGTCTCACCTTCCAATAAAAAGATGTGCTACTCAACAGCAATCAGTTTGGACTTCTCTTCTAAACCATGAAGAGAGGTCTCACTAGCATCTGCAAACACAGGCAACTCTTGATTGTCTTAGCTACACAGAGTGCAAGAGAGACCCCTATCACTTATTTGGCAAAATTCAAACCTACCTTGATGTATTTCGTTTTGGCTTCTTCTACAGGTGGAAGGGAGCTGCTTAACTATTACAGTTTAAAAGACACAGGCCCCGAATACTGGATGTATGGGAGCGTGTCAACAAATGACTTTATAACTTACAGCTTATGTCCATAAAAACATAAGAGTAAGTGCTCTAAAAAGAGTGGAACACTGTCCATTTTAAGTAACATGGCAAGTATAATTTGTGAAAATACCATTAATCCGAATGTTGACAACAGTTATATAAAGAGGCTACATAATTTGAGAGCAGTATTTTTGATATCTGTTTACATTTTCTGAACCTTCCTGGCTTAATAATTAGACAGGAAAATCCATCTGAAAGGTAACTGTGAAGTTACTAAACCAAACCATTATTTTAATCTAATTTATTTTTTAAACCGCATCCAAAGTAGCACAAAGGTAACAATAAACACTGCAGTAGACCACCTGTCAAATCATGGGCCTCCCTTGAGAAACAAACAGCAATTTCTAACCTTCTGGATAACATGTAGGTAATACTCTTGTTGGCAGGAAGCTAAAATGAGCCAGTAAGCAACTGCGGAAAGTTGCTGAAGTCACATTTGGCTAGAAAAATGAAAGTGAGACTGGCTTTAAAGGCAGGTCTACTACTAAACTAACGAGAGACCGCTCTGAGCAAGGTTAAGAAAGGAAAAGCCAGGCACTCTGGTTATTCCTGGCCTTGTATGACACAACTCGCATAATCTAAGACTCTCAAAAGGGCAAACATGTTAACAGCTAACCAATAAACAGTCCTGATGGTAAGAGCCTGAACATCCTTTAGTTGAGAGGCAGTGAGAGTATGCGGTGTCAGGGAGGAAATGACCTCTGAGAATAACACTAACATGGTTTTAATCAAAGACCGTTACAGTAATAATATACCATAAATGCAACCTGGAAAAAAAAAAAAGAGTCATCAATACCTAGAGCACAAACAGCACGTGCCCCGAGTGATTACTGCAGCACGGAGACCGTTACTAAATTGTGTGGTAGGTCCCAGATTTAAACCCCGCGGCTCCGCTCCAGCCCAGGCCAGGGGGATGAGCGCGGACGAGAAATGCAAACTCATCGGAGCTTTGACCTTAACAGAGCGGGCAGCCCCGAAGGCAGACCCCTCCCAGGGAGACGCGTCCCGCAAAATTACTCCCAGCCCGGCCGGCCGCGCCCTCCCGAGAAGTCGTCCTCAGAAGTTTTGCTCGGGGGGGAAACTGAGGCACGGAGTACTCGCCCGGGCTGGCGGAAGGAAGGCCAGACAAGCCTTCGACTCGCGGGGCCGGGGAGCCCGGATGTCGGGGCCGCGGCCGGGGCGTCCCGGAGCCGCAGGAGGCAGTCGGGAAGCGGGGGGCACGCACCCTCCGGCACGACCTCCCATCCCCCTCCCGGCACCCGCCCCGCCGGCGCCGCCGCCCGGTACCTCTCGATGACTGAGGCCACCAGCTGCGGCAACTCCTTCATCTCGAAGGCGGAATAGGACGCGGACAGCAAGGGCCGCACCGCCACCTCCCAGCCCGGGGTCGTGTCTCCCGCCGGGGCTGGGGCGCCAGCCGCCGGCGCCACAGCCGCCGCCTCTTCGCCGCCGCTCGTCGCCATCTTCCGTCGTACTCCTGCGGCTCCCTCCGGGGGCTTGCCACCGGCCCAGCGCCGCCTCCCGTGAGGGGGCGGAAATGACGCGACATGCGCGTCAGAGGGCGCGACGCGGTCGCCGGCCAAAATACGCAACGCGGGAGGCCGGCTTCCCTCCGTTCTCGCAAGGGAAGCGTGGCGCGGCCGGGAGGCCGCGGGGCGGGGCATAGGGCGGAGAGGGGGCGGGGTAGGTCGTAGGGAAGGGCGCGGGGGGGGGGGGGTCGAGGGGCTGCGCATGCGCAGGACGCAGCGCTCCGGAAAGCGGTGGCAGTGTTAAGCTCTGGACCTGCGCGCTGGAAGTCCTGCCTGAAGTAGGGGACTGCGTGGTTTCGGTGGGCACCCCAGAGAGGTGAGTTTGGAGCATGGTTATCAGTTGGCTAGACCGAGGCTTCGAAGTAGACCTGCATTCGGCGAGTATGACGCCCCCGGCTCAAGACAGCCAAGAAGAAGAGGAGGTCGTAGCCTAATCAAGCTCACCGGCTTCACCTCCCGGATGGCCCCCAGTAGTTGCAGCACAGCGCGACACAGCTCGCCTAGCTCTTTCTCCTCGCATCGCCTCCTGCTATCGTTGCAATCACCAGGCCTTACTGCTTTTCGCACTGAACCCTCTTCTATGTTTTGATTACCCTCATAAGTAAGATTACCAGCTCGCCTTTGCATCACTGTCTGTGATTTACCGTGTAAGGCCCCCTTCCCCACCTTTTTCTACCAGCAAAGCAAGAATATAAACTTTTCCCTCTCATAATTTTGTTTCTAGTTGTGGCCTTTTCTTCTCCACCTAGACAAGTTCCTTTAGCTTTTGTGGTAAAGCTGGTTTAGAACCTATCGCTCGGCCGTGTCCGACTCTTTGCGACCCCATGGGCTGCAGCCCACTAGGCTCCTCCGTGGGATTTTCCAGGCAAGCGTACTGGAGTGGGTTGCCGTTTCCTTCTCCAGGGGATCTTCCCCACCCTGGGATCGCACCCCGGTCTCCCGCATTGCAGGCAGACGCTTCACCACCTGAGCCACCAGAGAACCCCTATGATAACCTACTGCCTTCCAGTATATAGGATATCATATATGCATTACCAAAACAAAACATTTTCCTTTTAAACCTTCAGATAGCTGTGATGAAAAATAAAAATTTCTGTTCCTCGAAATTTCTCTGTAAAACAGGATGTATCTTATGCGTATCTGTGTATCTTATAGAACAGTAATGATGGTGGATATGTTTCCTTGTGTTGCAGTTTCCTTGTTTGCCCAGTGGAGATGATGCAGGGCCCTACCAAGTTCACTAGGCTGTTGCAAACATCAAGATCGTTTATGCACACGTTTTTAGAGAGAAATAAACCATTATGCAAAATGCCCTTATGTTAATAGCAGCTACTAGGGATTACATTAGATCCCTTTGGGTACAGAACTTCCTCTACTGTAGCTGGTTTGGTGGTGCTGAATTCTTTTTGCTTATCTGTAAGGTTTTCTTTCCTCTATCAAATCTGAATAAGAGTCTTCTGGATAGAGTATGCTTTGCTGTAGGTTTTCCTCCTTTAAGTATTGTGCCACTCTTTTCCTGACCTGCAGAGTTTCTGCTGTAAAATCAGCTGATAGCCTTATGGGAATTCCTTTGTATATTATTTGTTGCTTTTAATATTCTCAATCTTCAATTTTTGTCCTTTTGGTTACATTGTATCTTGGTGGATATCTCTGTGGGTTAATCTCCTGGACAGCACTTCCAGACTTGTGTGACTGTTTCCTTTCCCAGGTTAGGGAACTTTTCAGCTATTAGCTCTTCAAATATTTTTCTCGGGCCCTTTCTCTCTCTTCTTCTGGGACTCCTATAATGCGAATATTTTTGCAACAACATGGATTTTGCAACAACAAGAGATGATCGTACTAAGTGAAGTAAGTCAGAAAGAAAAAACCAAATACCATATGATATCACTTACATGGGGAATCTAAAATATGACATACAGGCTTCCCTGGCAGTCCATTGGTTAAGACTGTGTTCCCAATGCAAGGGGATGGGGGGATTGATCCTTGGTTGGAGAACTAAGATCCCACATACTGCTCAGAACAGCCAAAAATAAATAATCAGTTCAGTCGATCAGTTGTGTCCAACTCTTTGCTACCGCATGGACTGCATCATGCCAGGCTTCCCTTGTCCATCACCAACTCCCGGAGCTTCCTCAAACTCATGTCCATCTCGTTGATGATGCCATCCAACCATCTCATCCTCTGTCATCCCCTTCTCGTCCTGCCTTCAATCTTGCCCAACATCAGGGTCTTTTCCAGTGAGTCACTTCTTCACATCAGGTGGCCAAAGTATTGGAGTTTCAGCTTCAGCCTCAGTGCTTGCAATAAATATTCAGGACTGCTTTCCTTTAGGATGGACTGGTTGGATCTCCTTGCAGTCCAGGGGACTCTCAAAGAGTCTTCAACACAGTGTTCAAAAGCATCAGTTCTTCAGCGCTCAGCTCTCTTTATGGTCCAACTCTCACATCCATACATGACCACGGGAAAAACCATAGCTTTGAGTAGACAGACCTTTGTTGGCAAAGTAATGTCTCAGCTTTTTAATATGCTGTCTAGGTTGGTCACAGCTTTTCTTCCACGGAGCAAGCATCTTTTAATTTCATGCAGTCACCATCTGCAGTGATTTTGGAGCCCCCCAAAATAAGTCTCTCACTGTTTCCATTGTTACTCCATCTATTTGCCATGAAGTGATGGGACCAGATGCCATGATCTTAAGTTTTCTGAATGTTGAGTTTTAAGCCAACTTTTTCATTCTCCTCTTTCAAGAAGCTCTTTAGTTCCTTGCTTTCTGCCATAAGGGTGGTATCATCTGCATATCTGAGGTTATTGATATTTCTCCCAGCAATCTTGATTCCAGCTTGTGCTTCATCCAGCCTGGCATTTTGCATGATGTACTCTGCATTTAAATTAAATAAGCAGGGTGACAATATACAGCCTTGACATACTCTTTTCCCAGTTTGAAACCAGTCTGTTCCATGTCCAGTTCTAACTGTTGCTTCTTGACCTGCATACAGATTTCTCAGGAGGCAGGTAAAGTGGTCTGGTATTCCCATCTCTTGAAGAATTTTTCCAGTTTGTTGTGATCCACACAGTCAAAGATTTTAGCATAGTCAATAAAGCAGATGTTTTTCTGGAACTCTCTTGGTTTTTCAATGATCCAGCGGATGTTGGCAATTTGATCTCTAGTTCCTCTACCTTTTCTAAATCCAGCTTGAACATCTGGAAGTTCACAGTTCACTTATTGCTGAAGCCTGGCTTGGAGAATTTTGAGCATTACTTTACTAGCGTGTGAGATGAGTCCAATTGTGCGGTAGTTTGAGCATTTTTTGGCATTGCCTTTCTTTGGGATTGGAATGAAAACTGACCTTTTCCAGTCCTGTGGCCACTGCTGAGTCTTCCAAATTTGCTGGCATATTGAGTGCAGCACTTTCACAGCATCATCTTTCAGGATTTGAAATAGCTCAACTGAAACTCTATCACCTCCACTAGCTTTGTGTGTAGTGATGCTTCATAAGGCCCACTTAATAAATAAATAATAAGTAAAAATGAATTTTTCAATAAAACAGACTCACAGACATAGAGAACAGACTTGTGGTTGCAGGGGCGGGGCAGTATGGGAGAAGGATGGATTGGGAGTTTGGAATCAGATGTTAGATGCAAACTATCACATATAGAATGGGCAAACAAGGCCCTACTGTATAACGTAAGGAACTGTATTCAATATCCTGTAATAAAACATAATAGGAAATTTTTTTTAATAATAATTTCTTGCTCTGTGTATCGATTCTCCTCCCAAGTTCTTTCATCATCTTTACCATCATTGCTCTGAACTGAAAAGAATGTGAACATTTATCCACAGGGAATACTATGCATATTTTTGCTGATAAAAAGTGATCTGGGTTCCAGATCTAAGAGGGAAAAGCAGTTTGACTTAAGGAAAGGTAGGCAGACCTTGCTGGCCCTCTTGTATGTGCATTCTTGGTAGACAACGTCAAGCCCCAGGCCCACAGTCCACCAAAATCAAAAAATCTTCACAAGACCTGTAGACCCGGTTTGAATATCCTGAAATCCCTGAATTTCTCCCCCAGCATTTGGAAGAATACCTTCTGTCTCTGCTCTGTGTAGTCATGTCCGATTCTTTGCTACCCCAGGGACTGTGGTCCGCCAGGCTCCTCTGTCCATGGGATTCTCCAGGCCAGAATACTGGAGTGGGTTGCTATGCCCTCTCCAGGGATCTTCCAACCCAAGGTTCGAACCCAGGTCTCCCACACTGCAGGCAGATTCTTTACCATCTGAGCCACCGGGGAAGCCTTTTATTCCTGGTGTAATACTGATAAGTTGGTACCCAATCTAGGTTGGTTGATCAATCTAGGCTTTTTGTAAGGAAAGACCTATTTTACATTAGAAATAAAATTCAGTCAAGACAAGGCCAGTTTTGGAGGAAAACCTGGCTTCAGAGTTAACAGTAGGGACTTTCCTTTAGTGTCTGACTTATATTAGTGTCTTACTTAATATAACAGCAGATTTTATAAAAAATACAAAAAATAAAAGATGGTAAAAGAAACCTTTCTGTAACACAATAAATAGTGCCCTATTGCAACATACAGAATTAGAGTCCTAAAGAGAAGGCTGGAGACCAAGCATTTTTTAGTGGCTTTTGGGAGACTAATTTTATTTTACACAAAGAACAAAGTTAATCTGCAAAGGTTATCTTAGAGAGGTTTCAGGAAATAATAAAAAATCAAATGATCCTGCTTGCCTGCATCGCCTTCATCTGCTGCAGCTGGAAGACAGTAAAAAGGCAAACAGACTATCACAGGGAGATTTGCACCTATACATAAACATATTTTAAATTCTTTTTTTAATATCTTGGGCTTACAGATTTGAAGAATGCATTCTAAGGTAATGACCTTTCACTATAAATACCACATTAATTTCAGTATTGGAGGTTTGTTCTTGTGTTCATAACAAAGATTTGGAATGGCATCCACATTCTAAATGTAGACAAGGAAAGAAACAGGGTAGGGACTTCACTGGAGCTTCCAGTGGTTACGACTCCACGCTTCCGCTGCAGGGGGCACAGGTTCAGTACCTGGTCAGGGAACTAAGATTCCACATGCCTCACAGCCCAGCCAAAAAAGTAAATCAGAAGGGTTTCTGATTCGTCAAATGATTTTTATATTCCTCAGATCTGCTCTTGCCGTTCTTGAGGATTTACATTCAGCAGAGTTTTGGACCATCGCATTGAGAGACTGGAGGGAAGATAAAACAAAGGGGAAGGTATCAACACTTGGGGAACCCTTAGCACTCTTCTTATAATCTCTCTGTAAGTCTGAAATTGTATCAAAATAAGAATTTTTAAAAAACACATTTGTAAACACTTTTCTTTGTAATTGGAAAACACGGCTATCATCTGTTGTTCAGTCGCTCAGTTGTGTCCGACTCTTTGCGACCCCGTGGACTGCAGCACACCGGGCTTCCCTGTCCTTCTCGATCTCCCAGAACTTGCTCAGGCTCATGTCCATTGAGTTGGTGAGTGTGAGTATAATGGCGTGGCGGGCTCTTAACAGAGGAGCGTACATGAAGTCTGGGAGGAGTGGAGTCAAACGGTTGTACGTTCGCACTGCTGGGGCGTGCGGAGGGGCGCCTGGGCCTGCAGAAGTGCGAGATCTAGTCTCTCGTGCCCACACACGTCCCTGACAAAGTCATGGATGGAATATCACACCTCCTAGTCTAAGTCCCTAATGACCAAGCCAACTTACAATAGCATTTCAACTTAGTTTCCAGGCTTTTTCATAGGAGAGAATATATATTCCAACTCGCAGTCATGAGTAGTCTGTTCCTCTTTGCAATTTGTCTTCACGGTCATCAATAAACTGGCATTCTGGTTATCAGTTTTCTAGCCTAGGTTATCTTACCACAGTACATGGGATGTATAATATCACCAAAACTATAAAGTATGATGGAGCTTATATGAGTAGGTGTGCCTTTGAAGTGTATTTTTGCTCTCTTCACTTGCATCCTTTCAGATTGCATGTTAGGCACCAGTACTCAAGAGTGTGCTTCAGGGAATTCTGTGGTGGTCCAGTGGTCGGAACTGCACACTTCCATCCCAGGGGGCATCGTTCAGTCCCTGGTTGCGACAGATCCCACAAACTGCACACTCAGCCAAACAAAAAAAAAAGGAGTGTGCCTCACGGTAAGTCTGTAGCTGGGGTCTCCTGCATTGCAGGTGGCATCTGAGCCAGCGGGAAAGCCCAGTTTTACAAAGATGCCTTTATAAATGCGCTCGGTCTCTACCGGAATAGGCATGTTCCCCGCGTCAGCAATCAGAAATTTAGATGAGCCCTAGGACTTTTCGGAAAATGGCTTCTTGGTGGGAGATCAGTCTCAGCTAACATCACACCAAACTCCTTAAAAGATGAGGAGGCGGGTGTACACATTCTTTACTATAAAAGATAGAAAATACAAAAGAGACTTACCTAAAAGAGTATTCAGTTGATCTCATAAAAATCCTCAATGGAATAACACTTAAGAATTTCAGAGAACAGTCTCCTCAGTAAGTGGTGCTGGGAAAACTAGACAGCTACATATAAAAGCATAAAAGTAGAACACTCCTAACACCATACACAAAAATAAACTCAAGATGGATTAAAGACCTGAATGGAAGGCTGGGTACTATAGAACTCTGAGGAGGAAAGCAGGCAGAACACTCTGACGTAGATCACAGCAAGGTCTTTTCTGACCCACCTCCTGCACTTGTTCAGCCGCTCAGTCGTGTCCAACTCTTTGCGACCCCGTGGACTGCAGCACGCCAGGCTTCCCTGTCCTTCACCATCTCCCTACATTACCCCCTACAGTAATGAAAATTAAAACAAAAATATACAAATGAAACCTAAGTAAAAACTTTTACACAGCAAAGGGAACCATAAACAAAATGAAAAGACAACCCTCAGTATGGGAGAAAATATTTGCAAATGAAGTAATTGATAAGGGATCAATCTCCAAAATGCATAAATATCTCATGCAGTTCAATATCCAAAAACAAACAAAAAAAATCAATAAAAAAAATGGGCAGAAGGGAATTCCAGTGGTTAGAGGCGTCCACACTTCCGCTGCCGAGGGCGTGGGTTCAGTCCCTGGCTGAGGAACTAATATCCCATGAGCTGCAGGGAAGGGTCAAAAAGAAAAGGATGCAAACTCTAAACAGACATTTCTCCAAAGAAGACATACATATGGCTATAAAGCACAAGAAAAGACATTCAACATCATTCATTATTAGAGAAATGTAAATTAAAGCTACAGTGAGGCATCACCTCACACCAGGCAGAATGGCCACCAATGCCATTTCAGCAACACGGATGACCTAGAGATGGTCACACTGAGTGGAGGGGTCAGAGAAGGGAAACACCACACGACAGCCCTTACATTAATATGTGGGACCTAAAAGGAAATGATACAAATGAACTTACTAACAAAACAGAGTGACTCACAGAGAACAAATTTACATTTGCCGGTGGGGAGGATGGGGGCGAGGGATAGTTAGGGAGTTTGGGATGCATGTGTTCACACTGCTGCATTTAAAATGGATAACCAACAAGGACCTGCTGTATAGCACAGGGAACCTGGTCTATGTTATATGGCAGCCTGGCAGGGAGGGGCATTTGGGGGAGAATGGATGCGTGTGTGGCTGACTCCCATCACTGTCCACCTGAAACCATCACAACCTTGTTCATCAGCTGTACCCTGATGCAAAATAAAAAGTGTAAATTAAAAAAGAAGAATGACCATCAAAAAATCTACAAACAATAAATGCTGGAGAAAGTGAAAGTGGCTCAGTCATGCCTGATCCTTTGTGACCCCATGGACTGGGGGGTCTAGAGAATGGGGAACCCTCCTACGTTGCTGGTGGAACGTGAACTGGCACAGTCGCTGTGGAGAACGGCACGGAGGGTCCTTAAAAGCCTAAAAACAGAACTGCCGTGTGATCCAGCCATCCCACTCCTGGGCACGTCTGAGAGAACGATGGTTCACAAAGATACACACACCCAGTGCCCACTTCAGCACTGTTCCCGACAGCCAGGACACGGGAGCGGCTTAAATGTCCAAGAGCAGAGGACTGGCTACAGGCGGTGCGTGACAGACAGACAGCGGGACACCGCTCAGCCATAAAGAGACAGAATACCGCCGTGTGCCGCGACACAGGTGGGCCCAGAGACTGTCATGCCCACTGAAGAAAGACAAAGACATTCATGACGTCACCTCTACGTGGGATGGAAAAACAGGGTACAAACGAACTTCTACAAAACAGAGTCACGGAAACAGACTCATGTTTACCAGGGGCAAGGGAGGGAGGGTAACTTGGGAGCCTGGATGGACAAATACCACTGCTGTACATAAAATACAACAGATAACCAATAAGAACCTGCTGTGTAGCACAGGGAACTCTACCCAATACTCTGTAATGGCCAATATGGGAAAAGAATGTAAAAGAGCAGATATATGTATAACTGACTCATTTTGCTGAAACTAACACAGCATTGTAAATCAACAATACTCTAATTAAAAAAAAAGTTTCAACCCTGTGATCACTAAAAACAGTGGGAGACATCCATGATCTGTTAGATAAGAAAATCAAGTGGCAGAATATTATGTTGTCTGAAGAGATGCATACCAAACTGTTGGAGAAGGAAATGGCAACCCACTCCAGTATTCTTGCCTAGTAAATCCTGTGGACAGAGGAGCCTCGTGGGCTGCCGTCTATGGGGTCTCCCAGAGTCGGACACAACTAAAGCGACTTAGCAACAGCATACCAAACTGTTCAGTAGGTCAGGTAAGTTCAGTTCAGTCACTCAGTTGTGCCCGACTCTTTGTGACCCCATGAACCGCAGCACGCCAGGCTTCCCTGTCCATCACCAACTCCCGGAGTCCACCCATGTCCGTTGAGTCAGTGATGCCATCCAACCATCTCATCCTGTCATCCCCTTCTCCTGCCCTCAATCTTTCCCAGCATTGGGGTCTTTTCAAATGAGTCAGCTCTTCACATCAGGTGGCCGAAGTATTGGAGTTTCAGCTTCAACATCAGTCCTTCCAAAGAACACCCAGGACTGATCTCCTTTAGGATGGACAGGTTGGATCGCCTTGCAGTCCAAGGGACTCTCAAGAGTCTTCTCCAACACCACAGTTCAAAAGCATCAATTCTTTGGCGCTCAGCTTTCTTCACAGTCCAACTCTCACATCCATACTTGACTATTGGAAAAACCATAGCCTTGACTAGATAGACCTTTGTTGACAAAGTAATGTCTCTGCTTTGTAATATGCTGTCTGGGTTGGCCATAACTTTCCTTCCAAGGAGCAAGCATCATTTAATTTCATGACTGCAGTCACCATCTGCAGTGATTTTGGAGCCCAGAAAAATAAAGTCAGCCACTGTTTCCCCATCTATTTCCCATGAAGTGATGGGACTGGATGCCATGATCTTAGTTTTCTGTATGTTGAGCTTTAAGCCAACTTTTTCACTCTCCTCTTTCACTTTCATCAAGAGGCTCTGTAGTTCCTCTTCACTTTCTGCCATAAGGGTGGTGTCATCTGCATATCTGAGGTTAATGATATTTCTCCCGGCAATCTTGATTCCAGCTTGTGCATCTTCCAACCCAGCATTTCTCACGATGTACTCTGCATATAAGTTAAAT
Organism: Bos javanicus; assembly: GCF_032452875.1. NCBI lineage: Eukaryota > Metazoa > Chordata > Mammalia > Artiodactyla > Bovidae > Bos > Bos javanicus. Next base: position 133,449,112 of record NC_083869.1, on the reverse strand, counting down.
AAGCAGGGTGACAATATACAGCCTTGACGTACTCCTTTCCCTATTTGGAACCAGTCTATTGTTCCATGTCCAGTTCTAACTGTTGCTCCCTGACCTGCATACAGATTTCTCAAGAGGCAGGTCAGGTGGTCTGGTATTCCCATCTCTTTCAGAATTTTCCACAGTTTATTGTGATCCACACAGTCAAAGGCTTTGGCATAGTCAATAAAGCAGCTGTTTCTTTTGTGGACTCTCTTGCTTTTTTGATGATCCAGCAGATGTCGGCTATTTGATCTCTGGTTCCTCTGCCTTTTCTAAAACCAGATTGAACATCAGGAAGTTCATGGTTCATGTATTGCTGAAGCCTGACTTGGAGAATTTCAAGCATTACTTTACTAGCGTATGAGATGAGTGCAATTGTGCGGTGTTTGAGCATTCTTTGGCATTGCCTTTCTTTGGGATTGGAATGAAAACTGACCTTTTCCAGTCCTGTGGCCACTGCTGAGTTTTCCAAATTTGCTGGCATAATGAGTGCAGCACTTTCACAGCATCATCTTTCAGGATTTGAGATAGCTCAACTGGAATTCCATCACCTTCACCAGCTTTGTTCATAGTGATGCTTTCTAAGGCCCACTTGACTTCACATTCCAGGATGTCTGGCTCCAGGTGAGTGATCACACCATCGTGATTATCTGGGTCATGAAGATCTTTTTGTACAGTTCTTCTGTGTATTCTTGCCACCTCTTTCTTAATATCTTCTGCTTCTGTTAGGTCCATACCATTTCTGTCCTTTATTGAGCCCATCTTTGCATGAAGTGTTCCCTTGGTATCTCTAATTTTCTTGAAGAGGTCTCTAGTCTTTCCCATTCTGTTGTTTTCCTCTATTTCTTTGCATTGATCGCTGAGGAAGGCTTTCTTATCTCTCCTTGCTATTCTTTGGAACTCTGCATTCAAATGGGTGTATCCTTCCTTTTCTCCTTTGCTTTTCGCTTCTCTTCTTTTCACAGCTATTTGTAAGGCCTCCCCAGACAGCCATTTTGCTTTTCTGCATTTCTTTTTCTTACCTCTAGGCAAAAGAGGGTTGGGGAAAGTGCTGAAGGGGGAGAGTTGCCTTAATATTTTGGGGGCATTGCTTCAATTATTTTTAACTTCTATAGTCTTTTAAAATAAAAAACTTAGCAGCAAAAATTGAAGCAGTTCACTTTTTTTTTTTTTTGGCCACATGGAGTGGCATATGAGATTTTAGTTCCCCAAGCAGGGATTGAACCCACACTCCCTGCAGTGGTAGCTCAGAATCTTAACTGCTGGACCACCAGGGAATCCTCAGTGTACATTTTATAAAATAAAAGTGCACAGAATGCCATCTACCTTATTTTGAATATTGTCAAATAATGATTGACAAGAATGATAACTGTCAATATTTGAATATTAGACTTTGAGTACGAGTAATCAAAGTCCTTTTACTTTACGTAAGAACATATAAATATAAGATCAGAAAGATGCCTTCCTTTCTTTCTCTTGGCCACGCTGTACGGCACACAGGATCGGAGCTCCCTGACCAGGGTCGACCTGCATCCCCTGCCGTGGGGGTGCAGCGTCTTCACCACTGGACCCGCAGGGAAACCCCTCAGTCCCCATGTTGATTTTATGAGCATTTTGTAAAAAGTGGTAAAGTAGGTCTGTCAGAGCTCCAGGCACAACAGGAAAAGGTGGGTTAGGACGACCTCTTGGCGTTTCAATCCGTGTAAGAATTCCTTACTACAGGGAGCTCAGCCTGGCGCTCTGTGACGACCCAGACAGCGGGATGCACAGTAGGGGAGTTCGGCTGAGGAGTAAGCATACACACAGTGGATCCGCGCTGTTGCCCGGCACAAACCCACAACCCTGCAAAGCGACTATCCTCCAATTTAAGATAAATTTAAATATATATATATATATAAGAACTCCATAGGAAGTCATCAAAGGCACTGTAGAAACTTAAGAAACAAAGGACACATGTCCTAAGGCTTCTGCGAAGAAGGTGTAACCATTCGGGGACCTGTTTAGTCAAGTGGCCACTTCATGCTTAGGACCATGAGGAATTCAGAAAACAGTCTGACCATCCCTGGGAGGCGAAGAATGACTGAAATAACAAAATATGAGGATACATCATTCAGGAAATTGTGTGGTTAGTAGCCAGGAAACTTGGAGGTCCTGGGTAGCCAAAGTCAACAGGGAAGGCTTTATGGAGTTTAGATTTCAGACAAACCAGATTCTGAGAGGGGAAGAAAGCATTCCAAATAAAAAATAGATCCATGACCTTAAAACAAAATTTTAAGAACAGAAAGCTATAAGTAATATTTGGGATAATCCTGATAATTGTAGCTTATGCAATAGTGCTTAGTCATTCAGTCGTATCTGACTCTCTGCAACGCCATGGGCGGTAGCTCTCCAGGCTCCTTTGCCCATAGGGATTCTCCAGACAAGAATACTGGAGTGGGCTGCCATGCCTCCTCCAGGGATCTTCCCAACCCAGGGATCAACCCCAGGTCTCCCACACTGCAGGCAGATTCTTTACCATCTGAGCCACCAGGGAAGCCCTATGTGAAAGTCGCTCAGTCGTGTCCGACTCTTTGTGACCCCACGGACTGCAGCCTGCCACACTCCTCTCAGCCCACCAGGCTCTTCTGTCATGGGATTCTCCAGGCAAGAATACTGGAATGGGGGGCCATGTCCCCCTCCAGCAGACCTTCCCAGCATAGGGATTGAACCCAGGTCTCCCGCATTGCAGGTGGATTCTTCACCACCTGAGCCACCAGGGAAGCCCAAGAACACTGGAGTGGGTAGCCTATCCCTTCTCCAGGGGGTCTTCCCCACCCAGGAATTAAACCAGGGTCTCCTGAATTGCAGGTGGATTCTTTACCAGCTGAGCCACCAGGGAAGCCCAAGAATACTGGAGTGGGTAGCCTATCCCTTCTCCAGATCTTCCCAACCCAGGAATTAAACCAGGGTCTCCTGAATTGCAGATGGATTCTTTACCAGCTGAGCCACCAGGGAAGCCCAAGAATACTGGAGTGGGTAGCCTATCCCTCCTCCAGGGGGTCTTCCCGACCCAGGAATTAAACCAGGGTCTCCTGAATTGCAGGTGGATTCTTTGCCAGCTGAGCCACCAGGGAAGCCCAAGAATACTGGAGTGGGTAGCCTATCCCTTCTCCAGGAGATCTTCCCAACCCAGGAATTAAACCAGGGTCTCCTGAATTGCAGGTGGATTCTTCACCAGCTGAGCTACCAGGGAAGCCTGATAATTGTAGCTTATGTAATAAGTTCTTATCAAAAAAAGGCAAGTTATAGGGGACTTCCCTGGTGATCCAACGGCTAAGACTCTGCGCTCCCAATGCAAGGGGACTGGTGTGTGATCCCTGGTCAGGGAACTAGGTCCCACATGCTGCAACTAAGAGAAAGGCAAAATGCCTGGCGACTTACGGTTGTAGACTGTAGGCAAAATACACATTGGAAGAAGGCTAGCAAGAATTATCTGGGTGCAGAAACATTTAACTCTGTATCTTGTTTTGGAGAACCACTCCTAATTGCAACTTAGCAACTGAACAACATCTCCTAATTTATGACAATCAAACAGTATTAACTGCGTATTAGCTGCTCACCAAACTTCTTTGCTACGGATGGGAGAAGGGGAGCAGCTATCACCACTCTTCAAGTGCTATTAAATTAAAAGGCTGTATAATTTTAAGAGGGTCAGTGGAGCATAATACATGATTTTTTAAACCCCTCTGCCAAAGAAAACTACCAAAATTTTTAAAAGCTCTTACTGATCCTGAATGTTCTAACTACAATTCATGTTTCCCAATCGTTGACTCCCAACCAGTCAAAGACGAAGAAGAAATTAGAGCAAAAACCACAGACCATTCTACGTGATTCCCAAAAGAGACAGAATCACTGAATACTCTTCAGCAGCAAAATTTTACACCAAAGGATCTTGTATGCTAACCACACTAATAAAAACACTGAGGAACTTCCTTCCTTAACTCAAACACTGCAAGTACCTGTCTCCCAACAGGGCACCCTGTACATTTCATTCTTCTCAGTAAAGAAAAACTCCATCAGTCCCCAAATCCACCGACAGGGAACATTTTTAGGCCATCTTTAGTTTGCAGCAGAGATGACAATCCAGCCAGTTAATGAGGCTACATCCACAAGACGCCCGTGTCCCACCTCTACCCTTTCCTCCCCTCATTTAGAGACAAGATTTAACCTCCAGGAGATGGTGAAGGACAGGGAAGCCGAACGTGCTGCAATCCATGGGATCCCAAAGAGTCGGACACAACTGAGTGACTGAACAACAGTGAAGGCAGGGGAAAACAGACGGCTCTTGGGATACACACAGAAAAAGAGGAAGACAAGAAAACAGATCACACAGGAATTCCCCAGCAGTCCAGTGATAGGACTTGTACTTCCACCCCCGGCAGGATGGAAGAAAGAGAGGAGCAGAGAAGGAAAGGAAGGAGAAAGAAGGAAGGAGACACATCAGAGAATTCAGAGGAAGCGGTTTCAAAAGCCATAGGCAGAGGCTCAGTGTAGCTGGTCAGAAGCAAGTGCTGCCCTAAGATAAGAAAGGCTGAGATCTAAGGAGACTGAGATTTGATCCTGCCATTAGCGCTGCTGATGCTGCTGCTGCTGCTGAGTCGCTTCAGTCCTGTCCGACTCTGTGCGACCCCACAGACGGCAGCCCACCAGGCTCCCCGGTCCCTGGGATTCTCCAGGCAAGAACACTGGAGTGGGTTGCCATTTCCTTCTCAATGCATGAAAGTGAAAAGTGAAAGTCAAGTCGCTCAGTCCTGTTCAACTCCTACCGACCCCATGGACTGCAGCCCACCAGGCTCCTCCGCCCATGGGATTTTCTAGGCAAGAGTGCTGGAGTGGGGTGCCACTGCCTTCTCTGGTAATTAGCATTAGCTACTTTAAATGCTTTTCAATAACCTTCAGTAACATAGTTATGATTAAAGCCAAAATATAAGGAATTTTACGGAAAGGCAGATTAACTTCCATCTCATCAGCTTCTTCTTTCAGACTCTGGCACATACGTGAAAACTAGAATTTAGCAGATTGATTGGGCTACTATGTAAACAGAGCAGGCGTCAGGGCAACAGCTAAGGATGCAGCCTGTCCACATTTATACAGGCCAGGCAAAATCCCAGCCAGGCTTCCTCAAAAGTAGGGCAGATTTTTTTTTCTTTAATTGGTACTTATCCCCATCTCCCAGGTCACTTTAAACAAAATTAAGCCTTGAGTCAGGATGAATAGCTGCCTGTTTTTTTCTGAAGATACTCAGATGTTCATTCATTCATTAAAATCAAATTTCACAGGACTTCCCAGAGATCCAGTGGTTAAGATTTCAGTTTGCAACGCAGGGGTCACAGGTTCAATCCCCGGTTAGGGAGCTAAGATCCTGTATCCCAAGGGGCAAGGAAGCCTGCGAGCCGCAACTACTGAGCCCCCAGGCCACAACCAGAGAAGGAAGGAAAGGGCCCCCATAATCCAACAAGCATCCTGTGTGTTGTAACCAAGACCCAAGGCAGCCGGGTAAATAAATGCTAAAATAATAATAATAAAGTAAAATTATTCTTTCTCTTCCTTCTCTACCACCAGCATGTGACCACAGAAACAAAAACTGTTGTTATTTACATGACACAACTCTTGCATGATTAAACTGGCCTGTTTCCCATTAAAACACTGCGCTCGCTCCACTCCGGAACACAGCTCTCTGTCCCCTCCGAGGCAGCAGTGGCCTCAATGAGACGTTCCAAAGCCACAAAAAAGGACTTGAACATTGTCATTCGCCACTCGCTTTATTCGGACACTTAAACGTACCTCTCTCCCGACAGGGCTCTCTGTACATTTCATTCTTCACAGCAGAGAGAAACTCCATCATTCCCCAAATCCATCGACAGCGAAAATTTTTAGGCTGTCTTTAGTTTGCACCAGAAACAGCAGCCCAGCCAGTCAACAAGGCTACATCCACAAGACGCCCATGTCCCACCCCTACCCTTTCCTTCCCTCATTTAGAGGTAAGATTTAAAATTTGCTGATTTTAAAAGAAGTATAGTAACCCACGCATTAACACATAACCAAACATAAATAATGAGGTTTCTTAAACAAGGACAACTTTTTCCAACTGGGTTATAAGATGACCAGGTCAGCCTGAAGGTGAAATGAGAGGTTAAGAGAGAGTGTGAAATAGGCAGATTTGCCTTCCTCCCTTGAAATCCTTTCAAGGTGCAGACAATTCAGTAGTACTAAAAAGGCCTCAGCTCTGACACATCTTAGGAGAAAAGCTTGGACGATGACTGACAAATGAAAACACTATTATTCACGTGGTTTTCAATAAACTGAATCTAAGGCCGGCTGGCCCACTCATGAATGGGAGCATGAAACGAGAGGCTTAGTTAAGAGAAATTGTGACACAAATATAGATTCCTCGACCCACAGTTACTTTGGAAAGAAGCCATGAGAGGCTGGATCGGTTCTCAAACCTCAGCTAAGGGTGGCTCTTCTTTCTCCCCAGTATAAGACAGCAAATGCACCTATAAGGTAGAGTTATCGGTAAGAGTTCCCTCTGACTTTGGAAGCAAGGAGGCTTTCCAGATATACCTGGGAGACAGAAGGCAAACCAACATCAATTTAAGCCTCACGAGAGAGAGAGGTCTGCGGGAGGTCTTACAGGACAGAGACGTTTGTGGACGGGCACAAAAGGGGAATCAATTTAAGCAGGCCTCACGAGAGACAGAAGTCTGCGGGAGGCCTTATAGAACAGTGACGTTCATGGACGGGCACAGAAGGGGAATCAATTTAAGCAGGCCTCACGAGACAGAGAGGTCTGCGGGAGGTCTTACAGGACAGTGACGTTCATGGACGGGCACAGAAGGGGAATCGATTTAAGCAGGCCTCACGAGACAGAGAGGTCTGCGGGAGGTCTTATAGGATAGTGACGTTCGTGCACAGGCACAGAAGGGGATGACGACAGCCTTGGGACTCCAGGGGAAAGTCGGTCAGGATGCTCTGTGGTCTCGGCTGACAGAGTCCAGCCTGCGTCCGCCTCTGGTGACTCCTCCGCAGACGTGTCCCCAGAGCAGTCTCCACGAGAGTCCATCCTCCTCCCCACGGCGCTTAACTGAGATGAGCGCCTGATGCACGTCCCCCCCAACCCGGCACATGCCGCTGGAGCTTGGCGCCCGACCCTCGCTCCCCTCGGCTCTCTGCTCTCTGGCAGGGGGTCTCAGGCCTTTACCGCCAGGCACGGTTCAGGAGTTTGACCTGCGCCAGCCTCTTCGTGATCATGGTGGCAAAGACCAGGCCAAAGAGGACGCTGCTGATGAGCACGTAGTCATAGTCGTCCTTCAGGACGTCGAACTGTTTGGACGGGTAGACGCGGGTCTGGTAAATGTCCAAACCGTAGGCCACAACCTGGAGGGCAGAGGGAGCGAGAGCCCGTGAGAAAGGCTCCGGCGGCCGCCACGGCCACAGACTTGGGTCAGAAGGGAGACAGGCTCCTCAGTCATTTCCCAAGGGGGAGCAGAGAGCAGGTGTCATGCAGGGCGGCTGTAGCTGGACGAGGGGGCACAGGGCGGGCTGGGGGCTCTGCTCACCAGACAAGTGGACTCCAGGCCCGACGGGGCTGTGTAGATGCCTCGCATTCGGGAGACTGTCTGGTTATAGTTGATGAACCGCTCCGCGTGGATCTGCACGTCTGGAGAATACGGGATCAGGTTCTCCTCTCTGCAAAAACATCAGCCAGGATCGCTTTCAAAGCTGCTGTAAGGGGATCTCCCGCTGCCCCGAGCCCTGGGCGGTTTCCAGGCCATGGATCAGCCTCCGGTCTTCCTCTGGGCCTACGTGCATCAGGGAGCTGAACGCCGAGCCGCTGAGTGTTTGGAAGGGAAGGGCCACAAGAGAGGACGCTGTGTAGAGGGTAAGACCTGGATTCCTACCTTGTTCTGAGTCTAAAACATCCCAGACAACCGGCGATTTCACACCAGAGGAAGCAAGGACCACTTTAAAAACAAGACACTGAGCCACTAGGCCGATGGCGGCTCTTTACTCCAGAGTGCCTCAGTGCTCAGCTGTAGCCTCCTGCTCTCTGAACCATCCTCCTCCCTCCCCTACGTGTGGGGACATACCTAGCACCTCCTCACCCTGCCCACAGTTCCTCACCCCTGAGGGAAGAGAATCCAGGACAGAGGCAAGAAAACATACAGAGATGATGGCCAGAAATTTAAAAATGGATATGATCGGTAACGAGCTACTGTCTCCCCATGAGACCTGGGCCCAGTCAACTCCCTCCCCTCATTTCCCAGTGTGCCTGCTGCTGGCGGCCGCAGTGGCCTCCAGCCCTTCCTGTAACTCGCCAGATACGACCTCAGGCATCTGTGATGGCAGTTTCCTCCGCCTGGAAGGTTCGCCCTCAGACATCCCCAAGGCCAGCTTCTCACCTCCTTCAAGTGCTTACTCAAATGTCACCTTTTCAGGGGGGCCTTCCCAGGCCACCGTCTCAAACCTCACCCCGTGTACCACCCCTTCCTAGCCCCCTGTCCCTTTTTATAAGTTTTTTCTCCTTAGCGTTTACAAGCATCTAACATAGCATTATTTCACTTGCTTATCTTACTTATCGTCCATCTCGCCTCCCCTGCTAGAACGCAAGCTCCATGAGGGCAGACTTGTTCACGGCCACGCCCGCAGCACAGCCGACAGAGGACCAAACATCACCCACAGGCGGAGCTCTTTAACGTCACAGCCTTCGGGGTGTCCCACAAGGGCCTACCTGCTCTGTTCTGTTGGGATCTCGGGGCGCCGAGGATCCAGCAAGGCCTTAGGAAGGGAAAGGATCGCTCCGGAAGGCAGCCCAACTGCACAGAGACAAGTCAACAGAAGTGAGTGTTCACGCGAACCTGATCCCAGATTAGGGCTACTTACAAAAATGTCCTTATCGCAGAAATCAAAATAGAGTTTAAAACCAAAAAAACAGGTCAATGAGATGCCCTTCAATGGCCAAAAACAATAGTCTTAATACACATGGATCTGTAGGAAGGTTCTCACTTTTGAAGACACTAGTCTCTTCACATATCATCCTGAGACATTAGAAAATAAAGTTCTAGAATCAAGAACTAGGGAATGATGAAAGAGAAAAGAGTGGAAGGCCCGTGGACCTCTGTATCTCCCATCCTGTTCTCCAGTAGCACCTGCCCAGCTCAGCAGGGCTGCTTGCTGTTGCAAAACACGAGCATGCGCGCTGGGGCAGCAGGGAGGCTGGTGCAGGATTGGGCGGGCGATGGGGGGGGATGGGGGGGAACATGGGGGAGGGGATAGGATGCAGGGAAGCTGGTGCGGGATGGGGGCAGGGGCATAGGGGATGGGGGGTGGATGGGAGGAGGAGACAGGAAGGGCCTGGCAACATGAGGTCCCGCAGGATCGCCTGTTTTAGGAACAGTGGGAATTAAACAGGGGAAACCGCTAAAAGGGCTGTCTTCCTCACTTCTGAGGATAAAACAATGATGCAGAGTGTCTGTCAAAGCTCAGAGCCCCAAACGTCTTTGGTAAAAACAACCGGATGGAGCAGCCTGTTATGCAGTCACTGCGTCCTGAATCTGAACTACACAAAGATGAGACCCTGCACCTCGCCAGTCTCTGCAGCCCATCTGCACAGGCTACCCGTGAGGGACGCCATCAGGGCGCAACGTTCCGAGCGAGGCGCAAACAAAGCAGAGGCGTCATGAAAATGGTCCATCAGAAACAAGGGCTGGGGTGGGTGCGTCAGCTCTCTCACAGACGGCAAAGCCGACTGGCCTGGGGAGCGTCCTCTGCTGAAACAAAGCCCTCCTCGCGGATCCCAGCAAGGCCGCCGAGGGCGCGGCTCACTCACCGAGCAGGTGGCGGCTGGTGATGCCCCGCTCTGTGATGGTGGCCTCCATGGCGCTGATGGCGGAGGGGAAGATGTAGGACTGCTGCAGGACCTGGGGCAGCTGCGGGCGGTCCAGGGAGCTGAAGGCCGTGGCGTTGTACTGCTCCGTGCCCTCGTAGAGCTCCAGCGCCGTGAACTCGTTGCGCCGAGCCTTGGTGTTCCAGTACTGGTACTGCGGAAAGGAGGGGGCGCTGCTCAGGGCCCGGCTGCTGGCTCGGCTGGGAAGGGGAATCGACGTGCAGAGGCACGTCCGAGAAGGAAAAAGCCACCAGCATCCCAGCTTTCTTCCTGCTCCTGAGCTGGGCTTCCCTTGTGGCTCAGCTGGTAAAGAATCCTCCCGCAATGCGGGAGACCTGGGTTCAATCCTGAGGTTGGGAAGATCCCCTAGAGAAGCGAAAGGCTACCCATTCCAGTATTCTGGCCTGGAGAATCCCATGGACTATACAGTCCATGGGGTTGCAAAGAGTCGGACACAACTGAGTGACTTTCACTTTCACTGAATTCAGTAACATTCAGGGTAGCTGCATCTGGACTATCCAGGTGCAGCCCAAGAAAAATGAATTCGCAAGAGTCTTACAAGTCACGAGACTAACAGCTAACATCTGAGTGCTTTCTACATGCCAAGCACTGTTCAAAACTTGACTAGGTGAGGTGACTGCTGTCACCCCTCTGGTATGACACAGAGAGCTTAAGTAACTAGTTACAGGCTATAAAATCAGAAAATGGAAGAACCCAATCAAATCCAGGCCTCCCGGCCCCTACCCAGCCCCCTCTGCTGCCAGCCAGGGGTTCTGAATTCTGAAAGCACCAAGCAGCAACCGGTTTCCCGAACAAGAGGTCGGGAGGGGACTGGAGCTGCAGGAGGCCGGCCAGGCCCCGGAGGCTGCGTCGCCCAGGCCGCCCGCCCACCTACCGCAACCCAGTTCTCGGCGTGCACGATGTGGACGGGGCCCTTGGCCTTCCTCTGCACGGACGAGTGGACGATGCGCCCCGTGACGCCGTCCACGAGGAAGATGCCGATGAAGGTGCGCTCGTGGTGGACGTCCGTGCTCTCCGTCACCACGGCCAGCAGGTTGGGGTTCAGGCTCTGGGAAAGATGGAGAGAAAGGCACCCCACCGTGAGCCTGGGGCAGGGAGGTGGGCACAGAGCTCTCCGGCTGGCAGAGGAAGCAGGTTTTCTGGGTGGAAGAACTTCCTATCAGGGGTCATCATCATTGTACTTTCAGTGTCCACTGGGGGCTGGGCTTGGTTCATTGAATCTCATGAATATCCTCGCAAACAGAAGTTACTACCTACACTTCACAGATGAAACATCTTAAAGTAGTTAAGCAACTCGCTCAAGTCACAAGCAGTCACTCAAGACACAACCCAAGCCGGCCCACTTCCTGACGGAAGGACACTGGTCCAGCAACCTGACGTCTCTCCACCAGGGCCCTGCGACTACCACAGCAACGGAGACGTCTCGGTTCTCGTCTAACTTGACCGACTAGGTCAGTAACGCGACCGATCACTCCCTTCCTAAGATGCCTTCCCCCCGGCGTCCAGGACGCCAGGCCCATCTGTCCTCTGCCTCAGTGGCTGCTCCTTCTCAGTCCCCTCTGCAGGTCCGTCCTCCTTTCCCCAGTCTCTGGGTATTCTAGCTGCACCCGCTCTCCTGGTGACCTCAGCCAATCTGATGACTTCCAGAACACCTACAGGGGCTGGCATCGCCCAAGTTTACATGTCCGAGCCAGGCCCCTCCCTGAACTCCAGACCCAACTAATGGACCACCAAGTCAGTATCACTGCTCAGACGTCTCACGGCAAACTCAACGTGCCCCAGGCCTAGGTCCTGTTCCACACCTGCCAAAACCGGCTCCCCTCTAGGCCTCGCTCCTCCTCCAACTCCGACTCTGCTCTGCCAGAGGCTGTAACTCATGTTCATCACCTTAAGGACTACGTTCCTCCACAGGATGGTTCTGCAGCTGACGAGTCACCTCTCCATCTCCCACTCAGGAGGATGCTGGATCACAGACAGAGTTTCTGATGGATCGACTAAGGTTTAACCCCAGAAACGTCTATCAGCACTACCACTAACCCTAACAGATGGCAGCTGCCAGGCAGTGGTCACGTGCCTGGCACTGGGTGCCGTCTCGTGTGATCATCACCACCACCCCAGGAGGACGGCATATTTCACAGGCCCATTTCACAAGCAATAAAGTAAGGCTCAAAGGGATAAAAAAAACTGGCAGAAAGCTCCCCTCTCCACCAATCGCAGAACCAGAACGCAAGCCCGGCTCCTCTGCACGACAGCAGGCGGCCGCCATACCTTGTAGAGCACGCTGCGGTCCCCCATCACTCGGCCCTGCGAGTGGACATGCTCGCTGCTGCGCTTCCCCTTCACCTGGACGATTCGCTGCACCTCCGGGGGGATGGTCAGCTCCCAGCTCAGCTCAGTGGTGAGGTCCTGGGGTGGGGCCAAAGAGAAGGAACCGGCACCGATCATCAGGAAGGTACCCTCAGGCCCCCGACAGGTGTGGCGAGACCTGGCCTGCAGTTCAGCAGGCGCCTCTGTGCAGGGTGGAACAGGGTTCAGAGGTCCTAGAGAAGCAGCAATAAGGATCTGGTCTGGGAAGAGGTTTTGGAACTCCTAGTTCAAGTTAGAAAACCAGTAAAGCCTGTGTCAATGGCTACAAACAGCAGCCTCCTGGGCAGCTGGAGGCACCTGTTGCTTGTCTGGGCTGCCCGATGGGACCTGAGACAGTCCTCTCTGGGGGATATATGTGTGATCCCATACTGTCCCCAGTCCAGGCTCCAGACAGCACAGCGCGGTGCCTTTGGAAATCTCCAGGGCGCAGCGGTCAGCCAAGCCGTGGAGTCCATCCGCACTGACATGCAGAACAAGGGGCGTGTGGCTGAGGCCCAACGCAGAGCCAAGTTCAAGTGCCCTGGCTGCCAGCAGACCTTCAACTCCAAGAAGTGCAGCTTCACTAAGTGTGACGCACATGAACCTGAAGACCCGGCAGCTGAAAAGCAGCTCCTCCAGCCCAGCCGTGGGGTCAGACACAACCCGACTCTGCGCCCTCTGGGCACGGGCCGGGCCCTGCACCCATGGGGACCTCAGAGCCACCCCTCCTCACTCACATCCACCAACACTCCTACTTTCTGTCAAAAAAAACAGAAAGATACTAGAGCCAGTGTGAAAAAAGCAGGATAGTTAGTAGTTTCCCATTGTTTATCTGAGTAAGACAAACTCAAAGGAAACTTACCACTTATTACTAACATCTAAGGTCCCTGTACATTGAGCCAGCGGGGAACTACTAAGCTGGAAGGGACCTCAAAATGTGACAAGAAATACTCTTTATTGTCATAAGAAACCAATAAACCTGTATGGTTAAACGCGTGATTATACCTCCACACGTGGTTACACGGAGCCCTAGGGTGGGGGGCGGGTAGCGACTGGAGGGGCTTCCTGCTCTGACTGCTGCGTACACAGCTGTGGTCCTTCTGTGAGGGCCGCTGAGCAGTGACCGCAGCATTCTGCACTCTTCTCAGTGTTCTATTTTAATCAGATATGGGTTTAACAAAAGAAGGAAGTAGGAAACACATCAAGTGAACAAAGCAGATTTCCTACTGATTAAATGTGGCTCAATTCCAGTTCAGGTAAGAAGTATACACGCTGCGCCTGCCCACGCGGACCTCGCGGTCGTGTCCTCAGCGGAGAGCACGGCAGCGGGCCACAGAAGGCGTGCGGGCCACGGACGCGCGTTCTAGCCGGGGAAGCAGCTGGCAATGGGGCTCAACGGGCCCTTCGCAGTTGGCTCACGCAACGCTGTATCCGTGCAAACTTTCACCAGGAGAATGCATTCACATGTTACTTCTTTTTTTAATCTTTTCGATAATAATCTTTATTAAAAAATACGGCTCCGATGAAAACATTTCACAGATTCCTATGAAAACACCAGAGTTCACTAAAACCCTCCCGGAGAGCAAGGTCACCAGGGAGCCCCTGGAGGTCAGAGCCTGGAAGCCCACCCCCGGCTGACTCCCTCTGGAGCCCTGACTCCTGTGTCTCCCCTCGACCGTCTTTACGATGACACCCGCACCCTGGGTCACACCCCCGCCCATGAAGAACTCTCTCTTTCAAGGTCCCTTTTCCATCAACTCAGAAGAGCAGTGTTTCTTTACCCACTGGGTAAAGAGCACACTCTTTGGACAGACCATTCCTGTGCTGTTTATGCTAAAGGCTAGCTGTTACAAATGGAGAAGGCAATGGCACCCCACTCCAGTACTCTTGCCTGGAAAATCCCATGGATGGAGGAGCCTGTAAGGCTGCAGTCCATGGGGTCGCTGAGGGTCGGACATGACTGAGCGACTTCACTTTCACTTTTCACTTTCATGCATTAGAGAAGGAAACAGCAACCCACTCCAGTGTTCTTGCCTGGAGAATCCCAGGGACGGGGGAGCCTGGTGGGCTGCCGTCTCTGGGGTCGCACAGAGTTGGACACAACTGAAGCGACTTAGCAGCAGCCGCAGCTGTTACAAAATGTCAGGAAAGGGCGCCGCATTTTTTAAACAACAGCAGGTGAAACATACGAGGCGTGGGCTGTGTGCCAGGCCCTGCTTTACGAGACTCAGACGTGTTCACTCTCCAGCTCATCACGAAAACACTCTGACGTACTATTACTACCGTTTTGTCTTACAGACAAGAAAACAGAAGACCAGCCGGAAGCCATCTGCCCAAGGATGCCAAGTGTACGAGGGGCACAGCCAGGCCTCCTGCACGAGCAGCCGGGCCTGAGGTCTGAGCCTCTCCGAAAGGCTTCCAGACAGGACGGCAGGACCCGCCGGGGAGGACACGTCTCAGATCAGCCCTCAACGTGGCCCTGCTCTCCGGGCCAAGGCAGCCCCTGTGAAGCTCAGAGCAGGACTTCAGAGCCAGCGTGAAGCAATACTTCCAAGAGCTGGACTCACGTATGTCAGAATTGGAGCAGATCGATCCCAATTCTGGAAATAAAATTCAAAACTCGCATTCGATTAAGAGTGGATCAATAACACTACCTCTGTACAGAAAGCGCTATTGTTCAATCACCATCCCCACCTCCCCCGCTAAAGATGGCAAAAACACTCCCTCTGCCACAGGAGAGGGAGGTGGAGTGAACGCTCCTCAGGGGCCAAGGCCCGCCTGTTGTGCACGGCTCCGTCCACGGCAGCAGCGACCAGGCCGGCTCCACAAACCCGAGAATGATGGCCTCGGACACCAGGCTGACGCCGATTCACGCTTACAACACCAGGGCCAGCATATCCACTCCTGTTACCTACACCCCTCCCACCACGGGTCCTGCCAGGATGCCCTTGCCCACCTTCCGGAGTCGATATCCACACAGCCGCCCCTGATCCGCATCCACCAAGTAGAAGAAGATGGAAGGGGCGAGCTCATGGAGCTGCCGCAAGACATTCCGAGTGGCTGGGAAAGCTGTGACCTAGAAAACCCCAGAGAAGAGTTATGGGGGGAACTTGGTCGTCTGGTGGCTAAGACTCCACGTTCCCAGTACAGGGGGCCCTGGACTGATCCCTGATCAAGGAACTAGATCCCACATGCTGCAATCGAAAATCCTGCAAGCCAAAACGAAGACTCAGCCAAATAAATCAAAATAATAAATGTTTGGGTTTTTTTTAAAAAAAAAGAAAAAGAGTTCAAGGAGAAGGAATCCCTAAGCGTGGATTTCTCCAGACTCTTTACTGTTTCCCATCAAAGAGGGTCTTAAAAATAAAACAACAAACCTTAAAGGAATTAAAGTCTGCTAAATTCAATCAGGTCTTAAACTGAATTCTCTTAAGAGACCCAATTTTCACAAGTGCAGAAAGAGCCATCGCGCTGCGTAGAGAAGCCCTTTGAGGCCTGACTGCACTCAGCGCCCACCTGGGGCCCACGAGCCGCTGTGTGAGCACCCTGCCCCCACCCATCGACGGCGGGGGTGGGGGGTGGTTCCTGCAGCCTCTGCAGACGCGTACCTTGTACTCGTCGTCTATCAGCAACAGCACCTTGGCATAGTCCTGATCCATGATGGGCAGGAGCAGAGACTGCAAGACGGGGCGCTTCAGCACGGGGGGGGCCACCTGGCTCCACTTCCCAAAAATGGGGTTGAAGACATACAGCGAGCTCATTCCCGTCTCCTGAAAGGGCAAGCAACGCTCAGCCTCCACCAACAGGAAAAGACTGCAAATCCTAAGGAGCTGGGGACCGGAGCTCAGCCTCGGGGATCCCCCAGTCTTTCCCTGCCTTGTGGAAAACAAAAGCTTTGGCTGAAGGTGAAAGCGTCTGACGGCTGATGTGTCAAAAGGATAAAAGTTTAACCGCCTTTAGCTCCAAATCTAAGAATGGGTCACGCTGAGGAACAAACGAAATGTCTACCAGGCCCCCTTTCCAATGACGGCAGAATGTATCTGCAAAGAGCCATCTGCTCGCTGGGAGGCAGAGGCAAGAACAGCTGGCGTCCTGCCCTCCATCCCCGGGAGAAGAGCCAGCTGCCCGCTAGGTACCGACACCCACCTGTGTCTGGGAGAAACAGGGCCGGCTTACTAGGGGCCTGGTAACATCCCACCTACGCTACAGCCACTTCCTCCTCGGCCACCACCACCCCTGGTGGGGGAGGAGGGGCACTCAGGCAAAAAACCGCAAGAAAACAGAGCTCGAAGCCCTGAGTCTCTGTATGTAACTCTCAGAGAATCCCCAAGGCCCAGCTAGAGTTACAAAACACAAAACCGCGCCCCCACGGGCTCAGAGGTGCGGCAGAGGCTCACCTTGTCTTTCAGCAGGAGCGTGCACTGGGGCGGGTGGGGGAAGTGGGCAGTCGTCCTCTGGACTGTCAGCTCAAAGGAGGAGTCCGGCTTGACGTTCGGGAGATACTGTTTCCACAGGATGGTGCCAGAGCTGCTCTCGATGCCAAAAAGCTGCCAGAGAAACACCGGGCTCACTACCAGAAAGGCTGACCCAGAACTACTTCTGTCCTTGAAAACCAGAACCAGCCCCAGCTCCCGCCCCGGCCTTCCTGTCCCGCTCCCGGGGCCTCTGAAGGGCTCACCTTGCCCGAGGCCGTCACCATCACCATCATCTTCTGGAGGTTGAATTCATCCCTGGCCAGAGTGTCAATGTTGATCTCATTCTTGATCTGGCTCCGGGGCTTCCGCGCATCGTAAAACACTTTCCAGAGGTGGGAGGTCCAGGCCTGCAGCAGGATGAGCTGGGAGGACAGGCGCTTCAGGAACATGCCCAGCAGGCCGTCTGGTGTCAAGGAAAAGGGACCGCGGCTGAGGCTCTCTCCTCGGCGGAGTGGGGCTTCCCAGCGACGGGGCACCTGCTCCCCCTAAGGAGGGCTCCCCCTCCTCCACAGCACTCGTGTCGTCCACACCCCAGGTCACGAGCCCAGGGAGCAGTCCTGTGTCCGATGCCAACAGCCCCACACTCAGGCACAGCCGTGCGGGAACTTCTAAGGCCTACTCACGGGGCTCTCAGCATGCCACCTGCCTGCAATCTCGGGACAGGAGGCTAAGAGGGCAGGGGGCAGCCATGCAGGGTGCAGCCGTGCCACAAACATCTCCACCACAAGCCCACATCCAGAACGGCCAGCAGAAGGCTCCCGGGCGCCGTGACAAAGCCAGACGAGGGCAGGCTGTGGGGGTGCCGGGGTGCACGTGTGTGTGCCATCAACTGGTACTTCTGTTTCTCGCGGCTTCAGGCCTACGTTGTCAGTTGCTCAACCTGCTCCCAACAGACCTCCCTGCAGCCCGCTCCCAGGGCTCCCTTTGACTCCGCCCCTTCCTCCATCCACGAGACCACCACCCTCAAATCTCCTCTGGAGACGAGACCGGTCACCGCAGCAAGGCAGCACGGTGAGAAACCAGGCCTCGGAGTCGGCAGCCGGGACGCACATCCCAGCTGCACTGCCTACAGGCTGGGCGACCTTGGAGATGGAAACGGCACCCACTCCAGCACTCTTGCCTGGGACACCCCGTGGACAGAGGAGCCAGGCGGGCTGCAGTCCACGGGGTCGCACAGAGTCGGCCACGACTGAGGAATCAGACAACAACCTTGGGAAACGTGCTTCACCTCGCAGCCCCCAGCTCCCCATCTGTAAAATGGCACAGCACCCACCGGGCTGCTGCCGAGACCAGACCTCGTGAGGGCCCCCGGGATCTCCCCGGGCGGGGTGCAGGGCGCTCACGGGCAAGAGCAGCGCCTTTTCTGGGCCAATGTCCATCAGCCCCGGCTCGAGGGAGAGAAGCGATGGGCACACGGGGCAAGGCACAGGCAAGCAGCCCACGCACGCGCGGTGCACACCTCACCGAGGCAAGTCCAGGGGACAAACGAGGGAGAAAGCCAGCCGTGGGGCAGGCAACAAGCAACCAGGCAGCGGGAAGCAGGTTTTACCTTGGATGGCTGGATCCAGGCAGCGGAAATAAACAGTAAAGGCACATTAATCCTCGGCTTGAGCACACCTGCGGAGCCTAGCAGGGCGGCTGGCCCCGAGCAGGCTCCCAGCAAACACCACCCGGCTGGCCGGGCGAACGGATGGAGGGAGGCGGGGGCAGGACGGAACCAGGGGAGAGTGAACCAAGTTCACCCTGGGTCTGGGACCGCGGCCGGGTTCGGAGGGCACCGGCCTATCCCCACAGAACCTGGCCCGCCCAGTCACGTCTCTCTGGAAAGGTGGGACTCCTGCTTTGGGGACAACAGCTATACAGTGCCTGACAAGGTGCTTGACAGACTTCAGGTCCTCAAACAACAGCAGCTATGACGATGCTACATTAAGACTCTTTTCATCAGGGCCTTTCCCTAGAAAGAGTCACACGTCGCTCCTTTCGGAGAGGAGTGGGCCCATAAGCCACAGGGCCACAAACGCACGGGAGACGGGGCGCAGAGCGAGTTCAGAGCAGGCCGGCAGAGCGGCCGCGCCCAAAGCCCGGGGAGGGAGGGGGGTGCCAGCGGCCCCAGAGCCCCCACTGGCAGCTCTGCCTCCCGGCCCCCCGTTCCTACCTGCCTTCTTGCCAAACTCCCCTTCCAGCTCCGCCTGTGCCCCGGTCAGTGGCAGGTCCACCATCTCCAGGCACACCACCTCGGCCAGGGACTCCTCGCGGCTCCACAGCACCACCCTCCCTGCTGCAGGAGCCAAGGCCACCAGAGTCAGGCCCGCCTCCGCCGTCCCCTGAAGGGACCCTTCTCGGAGGCTCAGGGCCACCCCCGCTCTCGGGCCAAAAAGAGAAGCGGCGGGGCTGGGGGCTGAGATGAAGTGGGGAGAGTTCTGTCTCCCGCCCAGGAGTGCTAAGGAAGTATTCAAAGGCAGGTCACCTAGGGCTCTGGGAAAAATAGGCAGGATACACTACACTTGAATCTTTCCCAGAAGCCTGGCCACAGCCCCAGATGAAGGGTCTGAATGCAACTCATGGGCAGGCCCACAAACAGGAGCTGAGTGATGCCCACTCACCCAGCTGCTGCAGGAAAAGCAGCAAGTGATCCTCTGTCTGGACCAAGGCCCGGTAGCCCACGGAGTCATCCTTCTTCAAGAAGACCTGGATGTACAGCTGTCAACCAAAGAGTCAAGACCCCTGCAGTCAGCGGGGATCCAGACACCTCTCAGAGCCCAGACCCTGAGATTCAAAGCATGAGGAGTGGTCAGAGGTCAGGCCACGGCGTCCCCGCGTGTCCAAAGCACACAGCGTTTCCTGGACTCCACTTATAGACACCGTGCATTCTTAGTTGCTGACAGAGCAAAAGAGCAGGTAGCTCGGGTCCTCTCTACGGAGGAACCTGACACCTTCTCGGCTACCCGATCATTCATTATGCAACAATCACACACCACAAAGCGAGCAGGAGGCCCGGAGTAGACCAAGCAGCAGCCGCCCAGGGAGGCTAAGGAACACCACTGGACGTGCACAGACGCAAGGCTGGGCAGCGACAGCATCTTGAACCTCACCAGGCACGGCTTCCTTATTTATAAGGCTAGGGCAGTAGTAGTCCAAAGACTACCGGGAGGATACGTTTTTTTAGTGTTTATTTACCTGCACCCCATCTTAGCTATGGGACTGGGGACCTTTGTTGCCACACATGGGATCTTTAGTTCTGGCATGTGGATCTAGTTCCCTGACCAGGGATTGAACCCAGGCCCCCTGCACTGGGAGCACAGTCCTCACCGCTGGACCACCAGGGAAGTCCCTTATCGGGAGGACGAGTCCATCAGTGAGTGAGTAAACAGCTTAGCGTGGAGCCCGGCACGCTGACAACCTGGCCTAAGCGGCACTTCTCTTGCTGGTATTCATAGGCGTTTCTGACCGGCCAGTGGCTCAGGTAGGACTACAGCGCACGGCTGGGACCAAGGAAAGAGAGCCCCAGGCCGAGCAGCCCGCAGGCCCCGACTCACCCGCTCGGGCCGCGTGCCGTTCTGCTCCAGGCTGAAGGTGATCGCGGTGTCGAGCAGCCGCCGGCCTGTCTCCACCAAGTAGAGGTTAATGGTGTAGGTCTGGTTGAAGCACGCCAGCGAGTCCTAGGGAACAGACCGCATGGGTCAGCTACAGGAGTCCCCCAAAGCAAAGTCCCCCAAAGGAAGTCCAAGAATCTGGGTGGGGCTGGGGGGAGGGGGGGCAACATCCTGGAGAAGGACCCGGGCCAAAGGGCAAAGCTAAATCCTAAGGCAGAAATAAGGTGCGTGAGTGAATAAATAAAACTACAACCACTATACACACTTACTCCAGAAGAAGCACGGAGTGGAGAGAGACTTCCCAAAGAGTGACTAGTAAAACCGCAGGCAGGGAAAGCACACCCGCCTTGGGAAAAGCCGAGGAAACGGAAGCCACGACCCAAACCTGTGCCTCCGGCCAGCGCCCCACACTCTGCTTCAGGGCAGCTGCTCAGACTAACCCTCAACTCTGCCAGCGGGGAGCCCACAAGACATGAGGAGGCAGAGGCCCAGAGGAGAACGCGCTTAAGAACAGGTTCTAGGAGTTCTGCTTTCTAATCTCCCAATTGAAAAAGATCAAGAGAAACACGGTTTAATTTACAAAACTTAGAAAACTCCAGCTGAGGCTGGGACCTGGAGAAGACCCACTCCCAGGCTTGATCGCTCCTCCAGCTTCGCTGGGGGCCGCCCCGCCCACACACAGGGCTGGCGCACCGCCCAGGGCCACACCTACCTGGGGGCCAGGCTTCTCCGAAAAGCTCCCAGGTGACCCATCTTCAGAAATGCTGGGCTTCTGCCATGGAAACGAGAAGGACGGAAGGAGAAAATACAGCCAGAGGGTCACCTCCCAGCCATGAGAATGAAGCTCCCACCTCCAGATCTCAGCCCTTGGGAGAGGGCAAATCCCACCCCCATCTCCATCCACACCCCCCACACAACCCGGAACAGCCCCAGAGGACTGTGAGGGCGTCCCATTCCTGGGCACAAAGAGGTGCACACAGAGCCTACAGGTGAAGTGAGGGCTGCTCAACAGCCCCCTGCTCCCCCGCCCCGCCCCGGTTCAAAGCGACCAGGTGAACATGCCCAAACTTTTGGTTCTCAGGGCTTCCAGCAAAGATAAGCAAAGAAAACCCTGGGACCTCCCTGGCATTCCAGCAGTTAAGATTCAGTGCTTCCGCCACAGGGGGCATGAGTTCGATCCCTAGCCAGGGAACTAAGATCCCGCATGTGGCCAAACGCTGTTACTCCCAACACTCACCGCCTCGTTCCGACAGGTCATGACTGCAGCCACTGTCTTCTCTCCGGTGGTGGCGAAGCTCACCAGGGCAGCCTGGGGTAGAGTCAGGCGTCAGTTCCTAAACAGGGCCTGTCCTGGCCAGCAGCCTTAGGGTCGCCTCCACCGGAACAACCCTTGGCCTTGGAGTTAAAAATGCTCCCAAGTTTGGAGGATGATGGCCAGAGCACTGAGAGCAGAGAGGCCCCACCGCACCCACAGCTGAGCCAGGCCCTGCCTGACCTCCAATACAGGCAAGCTCAATGCTGCTCTTCGCATCTATAGGGAAATTCTAATTAGCGTGCCCTCTCTCCCATGGGTTCAGGAAGGTACCACTTTTACTCTAAAAATCCTCTGTAACTCTCAGAAGAACCAAGTATTCCATTCCTACTCTAAGGCTAACCCCTCTCAAAACACTCATGCAAAGAGGTCTTCTGTCTTGAGTAAGTATCTCCAGATTCAAAAGCTGGGACTTCCAGCATCCAGGCCTCAGCGAGATCCCCCTGCATCCCAGCACACC
This sequence comes from Bos javanicus, assembly GCF_032452875.1. Classification (NCBI taxonomy): domain Eukaryota; kingdom Metazoa; phylum Chordata; class Mammalia; order Artiodactyla; family Bovidae; genus Bos; species Bos javanicus. The sequence goes on along the minus strand of NC_083869.1, from coordinate 133,426,959 downwards.
ACGCTGCCTGCAGTTACCTGCGGGAAGTTTTTAAGCAGATCCAGGGCGCCGTGGCGGTAGTGCAGCAGCGCATAGTGGCTTGGGGACAACTGCAGGAAGAACTGCGCCCGAGAAGGACCCACCGGGCTGGGCTGTGTGGGCAGGATGCGGGGTTGGAATCCACTTGCGAATTCCAGGTCGAGAGACTGGGAGACAAGAAGGAAGAGGCTGAGGGCCAGGAGAGGACAGGGGATGGACCATCCAGGCTGGCGGCCTCTGCCCCCCTTTGCCAGTGAAAGGAACGAGGCCTCAGCACGGGGCTCCGGAAGCTCCCATTCAGGCTCTCAAAGGAGGAGAGTGGCTCGTCTGCCCTCATTCCAGTTCTGCCAGAGGCCAAACCTCAAAGGGGCTGCCTGGGAGAAAGGCTTTTCCCAACGGCCAAGGCAGCACCTTGGGCTGGGGAAGCAGCTCTAGCCTCTCACCTGCAGCGGGATCTGCCTCAGCTCCCACTCCGTCTCCAGGGCCAAGGTCTGGAGGGACCGCGAGCTCGGGTCGGGGCACACCAGGACAGCCTCATCCACCACACCGCAGGCCCCGGTGAGACTCCGCAGCCAGGGGGTCGACACCCTGACCTACACGAGAGACGAGAGAACGGGAGGCTCCTGGGGATCCTCACATTTCGCTCTTAGTGCACCAGCCGTCACCACCAGATCCCAGGGGAGGATCTCAGCTCAAAGGTTCTTCCTCGGGGACTGAGGAGGAGACCTTCCCACCCCTCCCGGTCTCCGAGAGCTCCACAGCTGGAGAAGATCCTTCTGGTAGTCTGAAAGCTAAACCAGGCCCTCTTCAATACTGGACACTTTTTTCTTGTTTTGGTGAATCTGCCCGCAGTCCACTCTCAGCACCTGCTGTTCTGAGCACTGAGCGTAGAAATCACCTCTCTCTGCCCCAACATCACAGGTGCAGCAGGGCAGCCACGGTGCCGGCAGGGCTGGGGCTGCAGGGCAGCATGCTTGGCCCTTCCGATCGGCACTCCTCCACTGTGTCTGTCATTCGCGGGTTCATATCGTCACCTTCAGTACCACCTTGTGAGATCATGCAGGCCGCGAGCAGATCTACACAGCCGTGTCTTTAGCCACCGGGAGTGCGCCATGTGCACACGTGCGGGCTCTGACAGCAGAAGGCAGCCCTCTGCCCGGAAGCAGGGGCCACGCGTGGCTCCGGCGCTCACCTGGCCGAGGCCCCCAGTCCCCAGTGCAAAGGAGGGCTGAACCCGCCCCCTCCATGATGCCCGAAGCTGCAGCCAGACCGCACCTGCTGAACGATCTCTCCATCTTCCACGTTAAACTTGACAATGTTCACATGGCTGAAGGGGACAACTCCGAGGGCCCACACGACCCCCGAGCCGTAGGAATACACCATCTGGTAGTGGATGCTGTCACTGAGAGAGGGAAGGAAGAGCAGGGAGCCTCAGCTTTAGCCACAGAACAGGACCACCCTCGGGGGTCCAAAGCCCGGCCGCCAGGGACTGAGCCAGAGATCACAAACTAGCAGCCTCAGTGAAGTTTTGTTTGGCTTAGTTTTCTTTTTTTAATTTGAATTTGTTGTCAACATTTAGAACTGAGATCAGCATGTAACAGTAAGATTTCTAGCTTTTCTTTAAAAAGTTAAGATGTAATGATGCTAGGCCTAACTACACAGGGCACGGTCAGCTGAGTAAGGCTGCCCCCTTGAGGCAGGCTGGGCACACTGCGGCTCCCAACATTTCCCCACCCGGCCTGCTCCGCACACAGATGCTACGCAGTCGGCCCCTTAGGAATCTGAGCATTGGGTCCCTGACAAACTGAGTGAGCCACTCCCCTCGCTCGACTGGCTCTTGGGCCCAGGTGGAGAGTCTTCTCCTCACTGCAAAGGAAACTCCAGAGGCAGCCACAGCCTTGGAGTGCAGGCCCAGAGGCTAGTGAGCCCCAGACCCCACACAGGATTCAAATGCTTCGACTCTCAAGGAGAAAGACGGGCTGGTACAGAGCAGGAGGCGGCGGCCACCACCCGGGGGAAGGCAGCCTTACCTCTCCGGGAGGTGTTCCACCCACTTCAGGTGCCCGCTGGAGAGGTGAAGGAGGGCAAGGGTGGTCTTCTTCAGGACCGCAACGTGCCTTACGGCCTCCTGCAGGCCGACCAGCCCCAGCGCCTGGAGACTGAGCGCAGGAACAGGGGTGAGCGTCGCCCAGAGACTCCCGAGCCTCAGGCCGGACGGTCCAGGACACAACCGCCGCCTCGGGAGGCGACGGAACAGGCTCTGGGCTCAGCCGCATCCGCACCGAGCTTGGCTCTGCTTCGCACTGGCTGACCTGAGCGACTGTATTTTCAGCCACTCGACTACACCGTTTCCCTGAGACTCGCCGACTCTCCTGAGGGCTGCTCCTTTCTTTCCCCGGGACTTCACAGTAACCAGGCCAACCCTCCACCACAGCAGCCATCAGACAGCTGTCATTACAGGCTGCAGGCCCGCCTCACCCAACACAAGAGGTTACTTGATGATGGAAACTGTTTCACATTCACAGTGGATTCCCACTGCCTGGGGCATCCCCAAGCCCTTACCCAATAAATTACCATCAGAAGATGCATAACCTAACGCAACCAACCCCATCATTTAAACAACTTTAGCGAGACGCAGCTGAAACAGTAGTGCAAATTGTTTTTAAACATAAAATTAAAACACAGGAAATTGTATTCTCCATCCTCGTATCTAGAATCTTCTTTCCCTAGTAGATCAGTTGGTAAAGAATCTGCCTGCAATGCAGGAGACCCGGGTGCAATGGGTCGGGAAGATCCCCTGGAGGAGAAAATGGCAACCCTTTCCAGTATTCTGGCCTGGAGAATCCCATGGACAGAGGAGCCTGGCGGGCTACAGTCCACAGGGTCGCAAAGAGTAGGACACGACTGACTTTCACTTTCACTTTCTCTTACCTAGAACATTGCAAAGCTCTCATGTCGTGGTCAGATTAGGAAAAGCAATCGATACCAGAAATGAACACTGCCCCTAGCATGGTACTCTGCCTCCAACACGAGCTCAATAAACGGTGGCTGAGTAAGCACGTGTCCCATAACCTCAAGACATCAAGAATGGACATTTGATGCTCTCTGGCTCTTCTGTGGTTTTTTCCCCCTGGGCAAAAAAGCCCAAAGGCCCAGAATTGCTGTCTACATAGAATCTGTGTTCCAGCGAAGCCTTTAACCAGAGCAAGATGAAATTCAGCTTCTTTCCCTCTACCTGCGACTGTCCAGGGTAACCTCCCAGTTCAGGCCCCCAATGTTCGTCTCCCAGGAGCGCATGATCCGGCCTCCATTGGACACAGTGATTGCATCTGGAAGAGAAAAGACCACATGAGATCATCCCCAAACTGCCGCGCCGTCTGGAGCCTCCCAGGGCCTGTGACCAGTGGCCTCGCCTCCTACGTACAAGTGCAGATAGAAACTGCACCTGTCCTTTCCTGCTGGGAACGCCCCTACTCCGTTCCCTCCCAGACCCTGAACAAAGGGAGGAACCAAGGGGAGAGAGGGAGCTGACGCCGTCACAGGGACAAGCCGGGCTCCACCTACCCTGTCCGTAGAGCAGCATGGCATCCACCACCCCTTCCGCTGTGCCCTTGTCAACATGGCGCCACACTGAGAGACAGGAGAGTCGGACGTTACTGTGACGACGTTACTATGACGTTACCAGGACGCGTTCCTGGCGAGGCATCCAGGAAGGCGCTCGGGAGAGAACCGCGCAAGCCTTTGTGCGCACAGAAGTGCCTCGTTTTATTCCAGGGAGGGGAGGATTACTGCCAGCCGGCAGTGACCCACCCCCACTCCCGGGGTAACGAGGGGAGCCACCGCTGTGCCGATCTGAGACCACACTCTTCCCATCTCCACCCCACCCAACCACACAGATAAACGGACAAAGACAAAATTCACAAAATCTCTATGACTCACAAGCAAAGCAGTGATTATAAATCACATTTCCATGATTTTAATGCCTAAAAACATCCACAAAAGCACTATAAATGACTGGAGGTGGGGAAACGGGGAACATCCAAAGCTTTACTTAAAATCTTAATCAAAAAATGTGTTTTTTGCAGCAATATCTTACTTAAGAATAGTCAGGACGCGGGCTAAGGAAGTAAACTCAAAGGCCAGTTATAGGAATATATTAAATATTTCTAAGATGGCAAAACTGAAAAATAAATAAATGATCCAAATCCAGTAAAGGACGCAGCTTTCGGCCATGTTGTCCCCAGGGGTGGGGTATCAGCCAGGCAGACGCTGCCGGCCACGGGACATGCTGGACTCACTAAGCGCAGCCACGCCATCCCCAGCTACCCATCTACCCAGTCCACTCACAGATCTCCCCAGTCCGAGAATTCAGTGCTGCAATCACATTCTTCTCTGTGGCCACAACCAACTTCTTGGATCCAGGGGAAAATTCCAAGGAGGCAAATTTGAGCTTTCCAACATACTGCTGTCTCCTAAAGGAAAAAGACGAGGGAAATGGAAGGGCCAAGGCCATCACTGCACAGGACACTTTGGGAAAGACAGCTGCACAGATACAGGAGGCTACCACACCACACCTGTCTTGGGATGCACGAGGAGTGTTGCTGCACAAATACAGGAGGCTATCACATCACACCTGTCTTGGGATGCACGAGTAGTGTGTGTTAATGAAGAGATTTGACCAAAAGCAACATTTCCAGGCAATGTGCTCAGGAGCAAAGGGGAGAAGAAGAGAGAACACACCCTAATAGCTAACCTAACACTCTTCCTTCTAAATGCAAGCACGTATTTACCTTACCCAAAAGGGGACCTGGCCTAAATCCCACTAGAACAAAATTAGTCTTCCCTGAACTCATTAATAGTGGGACCAGGGACTGCCCTAGTGGTCAGGTGGGTAAGACACTGTGCTCCCAAGGTAAGGGATCTAGGTTCGATCCCTGGGCGGGGAACTAGATCCCACATGCTGCAACTATTTTTTAATATTAAAAAATAGTGGGACTAGACACTCACATTACACGTGAGAGAAGAGACATGAATCCTGTTAATGAGCACACAATCCAACTTCCCCTTCTATTTTCACTGATCTTTGGAGAAATATTACACAAATATTCTAACAAAACTTGACAGATTTGAGTCAGGCCTGTGTTCTTTGCAGCCTGTTCTAACCCACACCGTGCTCAGGATCCATCTGACTCACTACTCATACTTTCCTTGGAATATACCCCATCACTCTCAACACTCTTATCTCTGCATAAAGGAAGCACAGTGGGCTTCCCCTGGCACACTACCGCCTACAGAGGCGGCGAGTGGCACACTGCTGTTCACGAATGCCATTTCCAGCAAATCAAACACACAGCATTCACACAGAATTTCCCTTGTTACACGGTCTGGTCTGACTTTTTACAAAAGAAGGAGTTGTATTAGTACAGAGTGACAGGTGTGTGTGACATCTGACAGTTTCCACCGTATTCTAGCCTACTTGGATCTCACTGTTATCACTGAACCCTTTACCAAGTACACAGGACAAGCACTAACACTCTCATTCTGGAGGCGAGAAAACCAAAGTCCACTGACATCAACAAACTGCTGTGAGAACTAGAACGCAAAATTAAGTCTAAATCCAAATCTAACCTAATCTTCTAAGTCTGAATCCCATGCTCTCTTTTAAAATGCTGATATTTTTTATCTGAACTATAAAAGTAATGCCTGCTTACTGAAGAAAACATGAAAAATACACAAAGGTATAAAATAGAAAACAAAAAAAATGCCTAAAATACCATCACCCATAAACTTTTTTTTCAGCAATAAACATTTAACATTTTGGTATACTTCTTTCTGTTACTTTTCAGTTTATAAACTGCGTATACCTAGGATTCTGCTAAATTGGATGACGTTGTGCGTGTGTAACATATACAACATGGGTTTGAACTGAGCAGATCCACTTAGCGCTGGTTTTTTCTTCTCTTTCCTTTCTTGGTGGCACCTTGAGGCTTGTGGGACCTTAGTTTCTCAACTAGAGATCAAACACGGGCCCCCGGCACTGTAAGCATGGAGTCCCCCAGGGAATTCCCTACACTGGCTGTTTTCCACAGTCAATTCTGCAGTGCTACACAATCCATGGTTGGTTGAATCTGTGGGTGTCGAACTGCAGACGCAAAGGGCTTACTATAGGTTACACTCGATTTTTGACTGCAGAGAAGGTCTGCATCCCTAACCCCTGCGTTGTCCAAGAGTCAACTGTACATGTTATATTGTGAGCATCTGCCCACATCATTAAAAATGAGACTTATGGGAATTCTCCGTAAGTTCAGTGGTTAGGACTCCCATGCTGGGTGCATGGGTTTGATCCCTGGTCAGGGAACTAAGACCCCAAAAGCCACAGCACTCCCCCCGACCCGCCAAAAAAAAAAAAAAAACCACAGGACTTATGCTGCATTTGTCACACTGCCTTATATCACGTACTTACATATCTGCCTTCTCACCAGCCTGAGTTCCTCTCCATCTCTGCACCCACGCGCCTAGCATGACCACTGGCCAACAACAGGCACGCAACAGACATGCAAACCCGTTGGTTTGATGTAGAAAAGACCTCACAGAGGAGCTAGGCTCTGAGAGTGTTCCCTGACCAGCAATAACTGGGAACATCCTGCTTGTACTCAATGAGCCAGCCACTGCGCTAAGCAATTTAAAAGAATTGCCGTATTCATTCTTACAGCTACTGTGGGAAGCAATAGACTATCAGTAAACTCAATTACAGATCAAGAAACCGAGGCACAGAGTTAAGTCATTTTCCTGAGATCACACAATGCTGAAGTGGCAAACGGACATTTCAAGCCAATTCCCTGGCCTTAAGGATGGGGTGGGTGGGTGGACGAGTGTGTGAGTGACTCAATGAGCGCATTAATGAGACGTGAATGAACAAAAGTGCTGAATGAGTGAATGAATGAAGAGTGAGTGCGCCAGTCAGTGAAGGAAAGAATGAATGAATGGCACCTCCTGGCTGAAGCGTCTTGGGCGGCCCTGTTCTGAGCCCATGGCAGAGTTGGGCTGGAAGGGTGGGGAACGAGGATCTTCGCTGACAGCGGTCGACGTCGGACACCCAGCAGATCCTGACAGTCACAGAAACGCGGCCGGGCGGGGAGAAGTGACCGCTGACCAGAACCTCGAGCAAGCCCGGACGGCAGAGCCCGCTTCACTGGCTTGCGACCCGTACAGCCGCACAGGGACTGGCTCAGAAGAGCCCCCAACTCTCGCTTTAACGCTCTGCCGTGGCCACCTTAAAACTCTTTCAAAATTTTTGAACGAGGGGTCTCACATTTCATTTTGCCCTGGGCCCCGCAAGTTATGCAGCCGGCCCTGCTGCATAGTAAAGCCCTCCTCCTTTTAAACAAAAGAAAAGGTACAGGGAAAATAGTTCCCGAACAGGAACCGCCCCTCGCCCCCCGCCCCGTACGCACCAATCAAACTTGCCCACTTGGTCTTCGTAGACCGCGGCCGCAGGGACAAGCAGGGCAGCCCAGAGCCACAACCGGGAAACCGAGGCCGCCGCCATGATGGGAGCGCGGGCCCGGCCGGCCCGGCATGCACCGCGCCGCGGGCCCCGCCTCCGCGGAACCATAGAGTTGGGCCCACAGGCGGGGTCCTGGGTGCGGAACCATCGAGTTGGGCCCGGCATGCACCGCGCCGCGGGCCCCGCTTCCGCGGAACCATAGAGTCGCGCTCACAGGCGGGGGTCCTCGGTGCGGAACCATAGAGTTGGGCCCACAGGCGGGGTCCACGGTGCGGCGCCCCAGACTCCGGCGTCCCCCGCCCGCGTGGGAAGTCTACCTGGAGACTCGGGGCAGAGGGCAGGTGGCGACCGGGCAGGGAAAACAGGGCCTCAGCGCGGGCTGGGTCAGGCACGCGCGAGGGCGCCCACCGAGGGCCTTCCCAGAGGCCCCCGCGCGCCGAGGGCCTGACCGGCGGCAGCGTCTTCCGCCCACGTGGCCACGGCGAGATGCCCAAGTCCAAGCGCGACAAGAAAGGTGAGCCCCGAAGGCCGTGGGCCCCCGGGGGCCAGTTTGTGGGCCGGCTGTCAGCTGCGCTAGGGCTTCGGGGAGGACAGGGGAGGACGCTGGGACCTGTGCGAGGAGGGAGCGGGGTCGCGGCGCGCTGGAACGGTTGGGGCCTTTGGGGTGGCGGAAACCCCGGAGGAGGCTGGAGCCGCGTCGGGGAAGTGGAGGGGGCTTTGCCAGGCCTCCAGAGAGAGTTGCCCAAGGCCGGCTGGCCCAGGGAACAGCCTCCGCACCCCTGGGGTGCCGGCGATCTCGCCTTGGCCCCCCTCTCCGACCTCAGCCCCTCTCTCTTTTGCTCTCCGCGCTCCCCCTCCCCTCGCCCACTTTCCTTCAGCCCGGGTTTATCCCCAAGTATGGTGGTTGTGTTCTCCAAGTTGTTTCTGCCGGCATGGTCGTGCTCCGATCTTCGTATGGCTGGCTGTTAGGTGGCAGTCCGTAGGACCCCTCTTAAGAGACTGTTCCTGACTGTTGCTACTTATGGTGCGTCTCTTTCATCCCGGCACATTCACTCAATAAGTTAGAGACCTGGCAACTCTTTAGGTTTTGAAAGATACTGCAGTTATAACATGGAAGGTCTAGGGCTCTCATAGAGTTTTAGTTTTGGGAAGTGTGTCTTCCCAGGATACTAAAAATTGAATCCATAAATTCAGATAGTGATGAGCCTCATGTAGGAAAAAAGCAGTTGACATTCCCTTGTGCAGTGTAGCTAGAGAAGTTCTGTTGAGATGACAAATGAGCCGGAACTTGCAGAAAGGAATTAAGCAACCCAAGGAGTTACCTGGAAGGGTAGTGGTCGAAGGAGGGGGAACACAAAGGGCAGAGGCCCTGAAGCAAGAGCGTGTTTAACTTTTGCAAGAGGCCAGAGTGGGCGAAATGGAGGGAGAGAGAACCGAGCAGAGTGTGCAGAGCTTGAAAGAGTTTTGCACGGGATTGGTTTTCACACCCAGGTGAGGTGGGAGGAGAGAGCTTGAGCAGAGGAGTGATGTGGTTCCACTTTACTTTTAAAAAGATCACTCTAGTTGATTTGTTGAGAATGGACCGGGGAGGGCAGGGGCAGTGGGCAAGGGTGGAAGCAGCGAGACAATAATAATCCAAGAGAACGCTGTGCTGGCTTGGGCCACAGTCGTAGCGGTGGAAACGCTGGGAAACGAGCCAGCTGGATTTTGTTTGCCCTCCTGTACTGCACTTGCCCCTGCCTGCTGTGATTACCTTTCTGATGTGTCCTTCGTGAAGAGGGGCTTTTTATTCATCTATCCAGGTCCCTCCTGGGACCCAGGGCTTTGCATTTGATCCTCTGTTAAGCATTTGTGGAATGATTGGATTCTGTGGCGGGATCCGTGGTCAAACCTGGCAAGTACCAAACCCGTCTGAGTAAGGGGCAAACTGGGTCCCAGCTGTTGTTAGAGAAGAGGTGCTTGTCCCTCGCCAAAGAGACGCCGCTGCATGCACAGGTCCAAACTGTAAGACGTGATGTAGCAGAGAGGCCCCAGACTCATTCTTCCACACAGAGAAGCCATAGATGGTCTCCACACACTGCAGCCAACAGCAGGAAGGGACCGGCCCCAGACAGGAGGCTGGGTCTCCGGGGAGTGCACCACCCTCACTCCTCAGTAGGGAGTTAGCCCCAGAGGGGCTGTAGATAGCTGGTTTCTCTAGTAACAGGACAGATGTGAAGGGATCTTCAGGCTCAGGACTGCTGGAGAGGCATTCTGGGGACCTGGGACCTGGGAGTAGCCTTGCAAGCCACAAGCAGTAGCCACAAAAGCCTGGATCGGCTCCATCCAGCTGGGTACCAAAGGGGAGACGAGTCTCTGAGACATCCAGGTTTCTCTCTCATCATCTCCTCTTTTTCTTCTCTGTGTTAGTCTCCCTAACCAAAACTGCCAAGAAAGGCTTGGAACTGAAACAGAACTTGATAGAAGAGGTAAGAGCTTGTTTTTTATTATTGTTATGTTTATTTTCCCAGCCCTTTTATTTGGTTTTAAAGGTGGGTGTGGGACTATCTGACGGGGACAGCTCTAAACATCCACGGTGAAGTCAGAGGCCGTGGAGCAGCCTCTTTCCCCCCTGGGGCTAGAGTGTTACTGCCCGACCCCTGCTGCCCTGGGACTCCAGAGCCCCATGAATTGTCCCGTAGCTTCGGAAATGTGTGGACACGTACAAGTACCTCTTCATCTTCTCCGTGGCCAACATGAGGAACAGCAAGCTGAAGGACATCCGCAACGCCTGGAAGCACAGTCGGTGAGTGGGCAGTGGGAGGCGGGGCCAGGCTGCTCAGAAAGTACAGGGCAGTTAGTGACCTTGGGTACCTGGGTCACAAGGATCGCCTTAATAAGGACAAAATGCCACCCTCCCCAACCCCCGATGAAGTATGCTTTTTAACTGTTTGGGGTTGGGGGGTGGCTGTTTGGTTTTTTCGGTCAGGCTGCTTGGCTTGGTTGGAGATGGTCGTTTCCCAACCAGGGATCGAACCCAGGCCCTCTGCAGTGAGAGTGCAGAGTTCTATCCACTGGGCCACCTGAGAAGTCCCTAACTGTTAAAGTTGGTGTTGCCCTGGGGGCGGGAGGAGAGCAGTGATCCCTCCAGGAGAGGGGGCCCCTGAGCCCTGGGGTCTGGTCCCTTACGGAACACCCAGCAGCTCTGGTTCAGACCGTCCAGCGGGCCTCTTCCACAGACCCAGATGCACTCCCTGTGGGCTGAGACAGAACATGTGTGAGTCAGGTCTGTGCGGGAAAGAATGTGAGGGGCCCTGGGCTGTGCGGGAAAGAATGTGAGGGGCCCTGGGCTGCGTGGAAAGCAGCCTCTGGCCGCGCCTCCTCCTGGGCTGGGGTTCCGGTCCCGGGGACTGGAGCTGGTTGGCACTTAGCTGAGGGCAGGGCGCCTCCTTCACGGAGCCCTCTTTTTCTCTGTAGGATGTTCTTTGGCAAAAACAAAGTGATGATGGTGGCGCTGGGTCGAAGCCCGTCTGACGAGTACAAAGACAACCTGCATCAGGTGGGTCCTGGCTCTCCCCGGCGGGGTGGCGCCCTCCAGCCGTCTGGCCGGCCCAGGGGCTGGCGTCAGGCTCAGCTCTCCTGGAGTTTCCGCCCCCTCACAGTCCTCTCCAGGTGTTGCCAAATGTTGAGGGGAGGGGGGCAGAATCGTCCCCAGCTGAGAACCACTGCTCCCACGCGACGGACGCCACCCTCCTCTGGTTTTGCAGGTCAGCAAGAAGTTGAGGGGCGAAGTTGGTCTCCTCTTCACCAATCGCACTAAGGAGGAAGTGGACGAGTAAGTGCTCTGGAGGAGTGGTGGGAAGGGAAAGGTGGGTGAGGTCTCCCGGGAAGGAATAAGCCGGGATTTGGTCCAGTGCAGGGTCCAAGGAAGACCTGGTTCCTGGAACCTTGTCACCGGGTCTCCATCCTCCCCAGCTCAGAGCTCCCAGCTGAGCCGAGGAGGACGGGGAGGCCAGGCAAAGCCAGGCAGCGCCTGACCTCAGGTAGATGGGCGTTGTTCGTGATTCAGTCGCTCAGTCCTGTCCGACTCTGCGACCCCATGGACTGCAGCACGCCAGGCCTCCCTGTCCATCTTCAACTCCAGAGCTTGCTCAACCTCATGTCCATTGAGTCGGTGATGCCATCCAACCATCTCATCCTCTGTCATCCCCTTCTGCTCCTGCCTTCAATCTTTCCCAGCATCGGGGTCTTTTTCAGTGAGTCAGCTCTTCGCATCAGGTGGCCAAAGTATCAGAACTTCAGCCTCAGCATCAGTCCTTCCAGTGAATATTCAGGGTTGATTTCCAGCACCACAATTGGAAAGCATCAATTCTTCAGCGCTCAGCCTTCTAAACAGTCCAGTTCGCATCCATACGTGACTGTTTTCTCTTCCCTCAGGTGGTTCACAAAGTACACGGAAATGGACTATGCCCGAGCGGGGAACAAAGCCACGTTCACTGTGAACCTGGACCCGGGACCCCTGGAGCAGTTCCCCCACTCCATGGAGCCCCAGCTGAGGCAGCTGGGCCTGCCCACGGCCCTCAAGAAAGGTAGGGGTGTCCCTGGAGCTGAGAGCTCACAGCTGAGGGCCGAGAGCGCAGGTTTCCAAGCCAGGCAGCTCTCCCCACCCCGCCCCCACCTTTCCTGCGGAGAAGGTTATTTTTTATCAGCCTGTGTTTTCTTACACGATGACAGGACTAAGAGTGCCCGCCTCGTGGTTGGGGTGAACGTGGTCAGGGACTTAGAGTACAGCAGTCAAGGGACAAGGAAGGAGGAGTCGGTGCCGCCCACCATCAGAACCCCCTGCCCCAGGCAGCTGACCGCTCGGGAGGGAGCCCAGTGCCTGAGCTGCTGGAGTCTCGGGCAGAGGGCCGCCGATCCTCCGGCGCCGCCCAGGCCCCTGTGCTGGGGTCACTGCTCGGGGTCCCTTCTCTGCAGGTGTGGTGACCCTGCTGTCCGACTACGAGGTGTGCAAAGAGGGCGACGTGCTGACCCCGGAGCAGGCCCGCGTCCTGGTGAGGTCCCCACGGCCCCCAGCCACCCACCCGGTGTCCGCGGCCGCGACGGGAGGGTCCACAGGCACCTCAGACCACACTCACCCTCCTGACCGCTGGTCCCCTCCATCTCTCACAGAAGCTTTTCGGGTATGAGATGGCTGAATTCAAGGTGAGCATCAAATACATGTGGGACGCACAGTCCGGAAGGTTCCAGCAGATGGGAGATGACTTGCCAGAGAGCGCACCCGAGTCAGAAGGCGAGTCAGAGGAGGAAGATGACAGCTGAGGGGCCGAGGCCTCCAAGTCTCGTCAGGACGGCCAGGAGGCACTGCCACCGCCCTCCCGGAGCACGGCTGTGTGTCTGCTGTGGAGGAACACGAGCGAGGGGGGCAAGGACAGGCGACTTTCCTATAAATAATGAGACTTTGTCATTCAGGCTGTCTCCTGCAAAAGGGACTTTTCTTGGGAAAAAAGCTAAAGACGCTGTTGGGTTTGGGCTTTGGGTTGGACTCCCAGGGGTCTGTTCATTCCTCAAGCCGGTTTCCAGGACTGGCTCCTGCATGGCCATGTGGCCGGGCGGCTCCGGGGGCCCAGGAGGAAGCGCCTTCTCTCCTCCGGCCTCAGCGGCCCTGGCTGGAAGCTGGGGTTTGCTGAGGGGAACAGGCACCTCTCCCGCCCGCTTCTACCCCAGCTGTGTCTTCTCTCTCCCCACCCCTTCTCCCACACCCGGGCCAGGAATCTTGCGGACGACCCGAGGACGGGAGGCTTAGCTGAGGCAAGAATAAAGCCACCGCTGATGGGCCTCCCCTGGTGGTCCAGTGGCTGAGACTCCGTGCTCCCAGTGCAGGGGGCCTGGGTTCAATCCCTGGTCGGGGAACTAGATCCCACCTGCGGCAGCTAAGACCTGGCCCAACCAAATAAGGAAATAAACAAGCGTTAAAAAAAAAGAATGAAGCGCCACTGAAACTGAGCAAGTGTGAGAAGTGTACCCCGGCAGTTTTATTCTTCCGGGTGGTAGGTTTTTGCCCGGATGGTTCTGTTTGTATGTATTTAGGGAGGTGATTCTACACAAGAAGATGTCCACCTCGGGGTGTACGGCCCTCTTCTGTCGTGTGTAGAAGCATGAGGGCCACCTGCAGCCCTGCTGTTGAGAGGTCAGGCTGGGAGGCCCTCCTGCCGCCTCTGCCCTTCAAAGCCTGATCCCTACTCCTGCTCATTCTCACCAAGCCTGTGGGAGGCGGGAAACAGCCCGTGGCTGCAGAGGAGCCGTTCGCCGGGTTCACCACAGGCCTGGGCTCCAGCCTGGCTAGTGCCCCTTTATTCAGACAGTAAACGCCCTGTCGGCCCCGGCCTTTTCCTGTGGTGGAGGCTGCAGGGAGTGTTCTCAAGAGCATGGGAGATAAACCGTCTGTAGACAGGACTGTGAGGGAAGAACCAGCCACGCAGAGCAGCCTAAGGTCAAAATTGACTGTGCGAGAGAAGGAGGCGACAGGTGGAGTGTGCCCTCTGCCACCCCAGACTAGGCCTAGCGGAAGTAGTTGGGACAGTCGTGGGCGACCAGGCGCCAGGCCTGATCAAAGGCCCCCACAAGGGCCGGCTCCAGGGGCCCTTCCTCAGTGGCCGCCAAGTTTTCTTCCAGCTGCTCCAGCTGCAAGGGAAGACGGCCAGACATCACGCACTGATGCCCCGCAGAGACCCCGTCACACATACCCCCGCCCAGCCCCGCCTCTGCCAAGACCTGGGAGCCAGTATCTGTGTGTGCTCAGTCCCTTGGCCGTGTCTCACTCTGATCCCATGGACTGTAGCCCACCTGGCTCCTCTGTCCATGGAATGTTTCAGGCAAAAATACCGGAGTGGGTTGCCATTTCCTCTTCCAGGGTGTCTTTCCAACTCGGGAATTGAACCCAAGTATCTTGCATTTCCTGCATTGGCAGGCAGATTCTTTACCACTGAGCTGCCAGGAAGCCCCCAGTGTCCATACCCTGCATTATTCCAGAAGGAACTTGCCTTCAAACAGCTCCAAAGCCCTGCCTCCCTAGACACACATGGGCAGGCCTGAGTTCGGGGCCTCCCCTGCTGCTCTGCAGCTGGGCAGGCCTGAGTTACTTACATGACCTCACTAAGCTTCAGGATCCCTTTACTTTGCAGGGTGATTGTGGGGATTAAAATTTTGTAAAGGCTATGGTTTTTCTAGTAGTCATGTATGGATGTGAGAGTTGTACTATAAAGAAAGCTGAGCACCGAAGAATTGATGCTTTTGAACTGTGGTGTTGGAGAAGACTCTTGAGAGCCCCTTGGACTGCAAGGAGATCCAACCAGTCCATTCTAAAGGAGATCAGTCCTGGGTGTTCATTGGAAGGACTGATGTTGAAGCTGAAACTCCAGTCCTTTGGCCACCTGGTGCAAAGAGCTGACTCATTTGAAAACACCCTGATGCTAAGAAAGATTGAGGGCAGGAGGAGAAGGGGACAACAGAGGATGAGATGGTTAGATGGCATCACCGACTCAAGGGACATGGGTTTGGGTGGACTTCGGGAGTTGGTGATGGACAGGGAAGCCTGGTGTTCTGCGGTTCATGGGGTCGCAAAGAGTCGGAAATGGAGTGGGTTGCCATTTCCTTCTCCCGGGGATCTTCCCAACCCAGGGACTGAACCCAGGTCTCCCACATTGCAGGCAGATTCTTTATCATCTGAGCCACTATGCAGCAAAAATTTAAAAACAACTAAAAATGAAGTCATGCAGCTCTCCCACTTCCTGCCTCCTACCTGGAGCTGGCAGTGGTGGTGTGTCCAGCAGAGGGCGACCGAGGTCGCGCCGGGGGTTCTGGCACCATGTGCAGCCTCCAGGGCCTTCCCCACCAAGGCAACGGCCTGGAAGGGGTGCTCCTTCTAGTAGCTGGGCAGGGAGGGAGGGAGGGTGGCACAGGGGTCAGAAGGGGGTTTCCTGCAGGGTGTCAGTCTAAGTGGAGGCTTTACCTCCCTGAGCAGCAGAATGCGTGTGGATTTCTGGGTCCCTCATCATGGCGGTCCCTGCCCAGCGGTGAGACCAGCAGGGATGCAGTGGGCAAGAATCCTTGCATCGCACATGCTCACCAGACACGAACAATACAACCCCCAACGTCAGGACCACATCTGTGTGCCCCGGATCACGGACAGGACAAGTCCTGCTTCCAGTCCTACCTAACTCTGTCCTTGGATCAGCCACCTGCCTTCACTTACCTGCTTGGTGAGGAGACAACCCAAGCCAGCCCCACACGGTGAGCACAAAGTGTAAGACAGATAATGGACCTGCCGTGCTTTCTCAATAGAGCAGAGAAGGTAAAAACCATCAGCCAAGATCCTGGGCTTCCCTGGGGGTGCAGTCAGTAAAGAATCTGCCTGCAATGCGGGATACCTGTGTTCCATCCCTGGGTTGGGAAGACCCCCTGCAGGAGGGCATGGCAGCCCACTCCTGTATTCTTGCCTGGAGAATCCCCATGGACAGAGGAGCCTGGCAGGTTGCAGTCCATGGAGTTGCAAAGAGTTGGACACAACTGAGCGACTAAGCACTGCACAAGGCCCTACAGGGTGGCTTTCTGGAGGTACAGAGGGTAAAAACCTGTCTGCCCCTGCAGGGGACACCGGGTCAATCCCTGGTCTGGGAAGATTCCACACGCACGGGGCAATTAAAGCCCGTGAGCCGCAACTATTGAGCCCTCGGGCACAACTCCTGAAGCCTGTGTGCCCTAGAGCCTGCGCTCCACAGTGAGAGAAGTCGCCACAGTAGAACCTGCTCACCACAAGGCCCTGGCTCTCCACAACTAGAGAAAGCCCCCACCTAGCAACAAAGACCCAAGACAGCAAAAAATGTGAGTTATTTTTTACAGAAAATATCCTCCAGGAGAGAGGCCCAGGCACTGGTGGTGTGACAAGCTCCTTGATACGCTGCTTAAGGAAATGGCTTCTAAACCTGGTCAGACAATCAGAAACTCTGGCGCGGGTGGGCGCCTGGATTAGGGTTTAAATCACACCACTGCACACAGAGGTGGTTCCAAGTATGAGACACTGTGCTGCGTAAAAAGTCCTGGGACATTTCAACAAAATTAGCACTGAAGCTTTGGAGACTTAGCTTCTATAAATCTTGAAAGATGAGCTTCCCAGCAGTCCAAAGATAATGTCTAAATTTGATACATTAAGGAATAGCAATAAAGCATATACGTCAGAGATCCTACAGTCAACGCCAGAGGGAGAGTAAGCTGACAGAGTTTAAAAGCATCACCTCTAAGGAATGTGACTTGGAAAGGGCTTGTTTTAGCTGCGGGCATGTATTACATGGATACTTTTTCAAACTTTAAAAAAATGAAAGGGTAAAAAAAAAGGTAAAAGGGCTGGTCCCAACAGATGTTCAACTATAACTTTGGACATTGATGACAATTTTATTGCCAAGAATTTACAAAACTTAGGCTCAGTGCCCCAGGCGACAGGGCCAGCAGCAAGCTTCAGGGTTCCCCAGTCCCGATGCGAGGTGTCTCCTGCTGCGGTGGGCAGGGGGGAGGCTCTTCGAGGGAGGAGACACAGTCTTGCAGACCCGGGAGAAGGGCCAGAGCTCCACACACTCCCAATCCAGGTCGCCAGTCACTCTGGGAAACTTTAGGGGTGCTGGTTGGGTTCTCAGTAAAGCTGGGCTTGAGGGGTCAAGGTCTGAGCAAGAGGGGAGGCTCTGGAACCCAAAAAAGCAGCCCCAGGGACGCCCCACTTTCAGACTATGGGGCCCCGCCCGTCCTGATGCCCCCAGCTCACCGATTCCTGTAGACCTCTGCCCAGCTGTTCCCGAAGAAGCGGCCCAAGGGCTGTTTCCCGTCCTTGTCCTCATACTGGTACCTGCCGGTCAGCAGGCCTCCTGCGGGAAGGCTGCAGTCAGACCCCCAGGCACTGCCCCCAGAGCCCGCCTGGACCGGAAGTGGGGGTGATGGCGGGGGAACCAGGACGGGCGGAGGTCCTGGCAAAGCCCTCCCCTTCCCAGGTCTGGGGCCAGGCTTCTCCCGGGTCAGGAAGGGGCAGAAACGGGGTCAGGAAGGCCCTCCCGCCCAGGGGAGCCTGTGCCCGCACAGCCCGTACCAGCCAGAGGGTTGTAGGCGTAGAACCGCAGTCCGAAGTGCCGGAGGCAGGGCAGGAGCTCCGTCTCCACCTGCCGGGTGGTGGCGTTGTACATGCCCTGTGGGCAGAAGGGCCAGCTGAGCGGGGCCCGGCCGGGGAGCCCCAGCCTGCTCTCAAAGTCTTCGGTCAAGACCCCCAGGACTCCACATGGTTTCCAAAGTTGCTACTGGTGGACGGGGAGATGGTGCTGGGCCCCAGGAAGGGACGGCGGCCTGGCTCTGCCATCCCACACACATCTGCAGGCACCAACCGTGGGCTGGACCCTGAGCTCTCAAACACACGTGGATCCGGTGAGCTCTCTGCTTCAAGAGATGTCAGAGTTGAGTTGAAAAGACGAAGGCAGAGGATGCGCTCTGTGACCTTGACCAATTTATCTAACTTCTTTGAGCCCCACTTCAGTAATCTTGTCTGGAAAATTCCTTGGACAGAGAAGCCTGGCAGGCTGTAGTCCATGGGGTCACAAAGAGTGGTACACAACTGAGCGCGCGCACACACACACACACACGCGCGGGTGGACACACAGACGGAGCCTCAATCTGCTCAAGGGTAAATCGAGAATGACAATGGTACTCTCTAGTTGGGAATCTCAGAGGACTGATCGGAACTTTGACACACTTACTCACTGAAAGTGAAGGTGTTAGCGGCTCAGTCGTGTCCAACTCTTTGTGACCCCACAGACTGTAGCCAACGGAACCCGGGTCTCCTGTATTGGCAGGCGGACTCTTTACCACTGAACCATCTGCAGAGTGTTTGAGGGCTGCTCATTTGGAATCTTCATTCCTCCAGCACAGTCCCCACCCCTTCCTGATGTTAACTTCAGACCTGAGCTTTAAGAACTTTGGCCCAGCTAGTTCTAGCCTGAAGGAGGGAAGAGGAGGAGGAGTTGGAGAAGAAAAAGCAATTAGAAAAAGACCAACCTAAATGCGCAACAGATGACTGGATAAAGAAGATGTGGTATACATAAACAGTGCAGTATTACTCAGCCAGCAGAAAGAGTGAACTAATGCTACGCACAGCAACGTGCATGGACCGATTTTCACACTAAATGAAGTAAGTCAGAAGGAGAAAGACGAATACCGTGTGTGTGTGTTAGTCGCTCAGTCGTGTCTGACTCTGCGACCCCGTGCACTGCAGCCTGCCAGGCTCCTCTGTCCATGGGATTCTCCAGGCAAGAATACTGGAATGGGTTGCCATTCCCTTCTCCAGACGAATACGATACTGCTTATATATGGAATCTAAAAATATGATTCAATTGAACTTATTTACAAACTAGAAACAGATTCAGAGACAGAAAACAACCTTATTGTTACCAAAGGGGGAAGGGGGGCATAAATCAGGAGTTTGGGATTAACATATAGACTAATATATATATATATATATATATATATATACACACACACACACACACACACACACATATAAAACAGATAACCAACAAGCACCTACTGTATAGCACAGGAAACTATATTCAATATCTTGTAATAACCTATAATGCAAAATAATCTGAAATGTGAAACAAAATCACTTTGGTTATACCTGAAACTAACACAACATTGTAAATCAACTATACTTCAAAAAATTAAAATTGAAAAAGATAATAAGACCAGAGTTGCCTCGACGAGGCAGCCAAGTGACCCAGAAAGAGTGAGGCCCTGAGACGCATGCATGTTCTCGTCTTGTTCCAGATCTACCCTGCCGTGAATCATTTCCCCCTGCGACACCCCAGAGTGAAAGACGGCACAGGGTGCCCACGACGATACTATTAACAGTAACAGCTGATGTGGCCGAGCCCGCACTGTGTGCCTGCCAGCACAGGCTACACGCACTGAGATGGCATCAGACATTAAACCTCCCGCCCTCACACATTAAACCTCCGCCTGGCCACAGCTGCCTGCTCCAACACCCTCAGTGCTGCTAAATGTCACTGCCTTTGCCCACTCACTGCCCACGCCCACAGCCAGGAATGCCCTTTCTCCTCTCACTCCGGGAAAATGGTCAGTTCAAGGTCTGACGTTCCCTTTTCTGAGCATTCTTCTTTGGCCCGTCCCAAGAAGCGGTCCCTCCTCTAGGCTTCCCAGCTGTCTCTAGATGCTGAGCTCCCTGAGTGCGTGAGTGTCGGTTCCCCTTCTGTGGCCTTGGACAGAGGCTGGCACAGAGCAGGCAGTTAGACAGGGTACCTCCCCCACTTCCCCATCCCAGCTACTGCTGGTAGCTCCAGGGCTCCCAGGCGCACCCACCCCGGTGAAGTGGGAGGCACCAGGACTGAACCACGTGCCCGGGCCTCCAGGGAGGAGTCCAGGGCTCAGAACAATGAGGAAACTGGTCCCTGCGGGTTCCAAAGACCGATCTGCAACAGTGCCAGGGAGTGCCAGGGCGATACGGGCGGGACTCCTGCAGATCCGGACCACACCGGGCACCTGAGGGGAAGGGGGCAGGGGCTGCCCAGCGCCAGATCCCGTTTTCAGGGCCCCCTGAGAGGGGCTAGCCAAGTCGTTCCAGGCTAGGTAAGGGTTGCTGAAAGGAGGGAAAAGGAGAGGAAAAGGGTCAAGACTTTTGTACTGTCCAGCTGTCCAGGGCTAATGTGCAAGGGCGCTGGGAAGCCCGGGTTTCACAGAGCTGCGAGGTGGCCAGAGGACTTGGCGTCCCGGGAAGGGGACAAAGCTGTCGGTCCTGAACTTTTATAAACTTAAAACTAGACGCACTGCGTGTGTGCGTGCTCAGTCACTTCAGCCGTGTCTGACTCTCTGTGGCCCTACGTACTGTAACCCACCAGGTTCCTCTGTCCATGGGATTCTCCAAGCAAGAATGCTGAAGTGGGTTGCCATGCCCTTCTCCAGAGGATCGAACCCACATCTCTTACATCTCCTACATCGGCAGGCAGGTTCTTTACCGCTGAGCCACCAGGGAAGCCAAGACTTACTATATGACTCAGCAAAAACTATACCCCAGTAATCTTCATGAACCTACCTACAAAAACCTTTGACCAATACAGTTGACTAACATTAACTCTATTGACTGATTGGCCAGTTTAAGGCCAACTATATGCCTGGATGAAATTCAGTGTGTCATGATGTATTATTCTTGTTATATATCACTGCATTCAATTGGTCAAAGGTTTTTGAAGGTAGGTTCACAAAGATTACTAGGGTGTAGTTTTTGCTGACGGAGAAGGCAGTGGCACCCCACTCCAGTACTCTTGCCTGGAAAATCCCATGGGTGGAGGAGCCTGGTGGGCTGCAGTCCATGGGGTCGCTAAGAGTCGGACACGACTGAGCGACTTAGCAGCAGCAGCAGCAGCAGTTTTTGCTGAGTCATACAGTAAGTGTATTTTAACTTTATAAAAACTCAGCTGTTAAAAAAGTTAAACATGAAAAAAGGTTAAAGATTATATTTATCCTTGTGTTTACCATTTCCAGCACTCTCCATTTTGTGTGTGTGTAAATCCAGCTTTTCTTCCGTCTAAAGTATTTCTCCCAATATTTGCTATAGTGAAGAAGTGAAGTGAAAGTCGCTCAGTTGTGTCCGACTCTTTGCCACTCCATATACTATACAGTCCATGGGATTCTCCAGGTCAGAATACTGGAGTAGGTAGCTGTTCCCTTCTCCCGGGGATCTTCCCAACCCCAAGGATCGAACCCAGGTCTCCCACATTGCAGGCAAATTCTTTACCAGCTGAGCTGCCACCAGGGAAGCCCGGAGTGAAAGCTGGCTACTATAAATTCTCCCTAACCTTTGTCTGAACAAAGTCTTTGCTTTCATTTTTGAAAGGTGTTTTCGTTTGAGTTCTTGCAATACTTGAACACCAGCTTGAGCCTTTAGCAAGTCCCAACAAGAAAACCACAGAGTCAGCCTCTGGGGCCTGCAAGATGGCGGGACAGCCCCAAGGCACCACCCCTAGGCTAAGACCACATTTTAGGATCTTCAGTTCAGTTGCTCAGTCGTGTCCGACTCTTTGCAACCTCACGGACTGCAGCATGCCAGGCCTCCTTGTCCATCACCAACTCCCGGAGTTTACTCAAACTCATGTCCATTAAGTCGGTGATGCCATCCAACCATCTCATCCTCTGTCATCCCCTTCTCCTCCCGTCTTCAATCTTTCCCAGCATCAGGGTCTTTTCAAATGAGTCAGTTCTTCGAATCAGGTGGCCAAAGAATTGGAGTTTCAGCTTCAGCATCAGTCCTTCCAATGAATATTCAGGACTGATTTCCATTAGGATTGACTGGTTTTATCTCCTTGCAGTACAAGGGACTCTCAAGAGTCTTCTCCAACACCATAGGTTAAAAGCATCAATTCTTCAGTGCTCAGCTTTTTTTTATCGTCCAACTGTCACATCCATACATGACTCATGGGAAAACCATAGCCTTGACTAGACTGACCTTTGTTGGCAAAGTAATGTCTCTGCTTTCTAATATGCTGTCTAGGTTGGTCATAGCTTTTCTTCCAAGGAGCAAGCTTCTTTTAATTTCATGGCTGCAATAACCATCTACAGTGATTTTGGAGCCCCCCAAAATAAAGTCTGTCACATTATTTAGGATCTTCAACCCTTAGGAAACGCCCCTGCCTAGGGATCCCGGGTAGGGGGCGCTTTGTGTGGGGCGGGGCCAACACGCTCACGTCGCCCCGCCCCCGAGCGCTCCGCCCCCTGCCCGGTGGGCGGGGCCCACGCCCACCCCTCCCTAAAGTGCCCGTCCTCACCGCGTTGCCCGCGGTAGGGCGCTTTGTAGGGGTCGGGGCTACACGCGTCATTTAGCTCCGCCCCCTGTCGAGTGGGCGTGGCCCACCTCTCCTTAAAGCGCCCGCCCTGACCTCGTTGTTTTCAGGTGCGTTCGGCTTCGGGGCGGCTGTGTTGCCCATCCCCTCGCCATGGCCCAGCCACAGTCGTACCCACGGGGTGTCCCGACCCGGCCTGCCACTGTCTTGGGCGCCATGGAAATGGGGCGCCGCATGGACGTGCCCAGTAGCGCTGCGGCCGTGCGCGCCTTCCTGGAGCGCGGCCACACCGAGATCGACACGGCCTTCGTGTACGCCGACGGCCAGTCCGAGAGCATCCTGGGCGGCCTGGGGCTCGGGCTGGGCGGCAGCGGCTGCAAAGGTAACGCCTGGCCCCCCGGACCTCAGCACCGTGACCGCCCCCGAGCCATGCACTGGCCGCGGCTGGGATCGACCGCCTTGTCCACCTTGCTGGGACGCCCACCTCCCCTGGCCTCCCCGCAGCTCTGTGAAACCCCCGCTTCCCAGCGCCCTTGCACTTCAGCCCGGACAGCCAGACACTTGGTCTTGACTTTTCCTCTCATTTTCCCTCCCTCTCAGTAACGTCCCGACAGTGGCAGAGCCTGGAATGACTTGACTAGCCCCTCTCAGGGGGCCCTGAAAACGGAATCTGGCGCTTGGCAGCCCCCCTTCCCCCTTTCCCCTCCCCCGCAGGTGCCCCTTACGGTCCGATCTGCGATCTGCAGGAGTCCTGCCCTTATTGCCCTGGCACTCCCTGGCACCGTTGCAGATCAGTCTTTGGAACCAGCGGGGACCGGCTTCCTCATTGCTCTGAGCCCTTACCTCCTCCCTGGAGCCCTGGCTGCGCGGTTCTGTCCGCAGTGTCTCCCACTTCACCAGGGCTTCGTTGGTGCCCCAGATGGTAAAGAATTTGCCCGCAATACAGAGACCTGGGTTCTGTCCCTGGGTCGGGAAGATTCCCTGGAGAAGGGCATGGCAACCCACTCCAGTGTTCTTACCTGGAGAGTCCCTGTGGACAGAGAAGCCTGGCAGGCTACAGTTCATGGGGTGGCAAAGAGTGGGACAGGAGTGAGTGCCTAACACTTTAACTTTTCCACTTCACTCCTGGGAGCAACAGGAGCTATCAGCATTAGCTGGGATACGGGTGTGGGGGAGGAACCCTGTCTAACTGCCGCATCTGTGCCAGCCTCTGTCTGAAGCCATAGAAGAGGAATCGACAGTCACCCAATCCAGGGAGCTCAGAGTCTAGAGAGAGCTGGGGAGCCCAGAAGAGGGACCCCTTCCCAGAAAGGGCCAAAGAAGAATGCTCAGAAAAGGGAACATCAGACCTTGAACTGACACTTTTCCAGAAGAGGAGAAAGGGCTTTCCTGGCAGTGGGTGTGAGCAGTGAATGTGCAAAGGCAATGAGGTTTGGCAGTGCTGAGGGTACTGGAGCAGGCAGTGGAGCCAAGCGGAGGTTATTGTATGGGCCCAGGGGAAGGTCCCCCACCAGTCTGATGCCATCTGAAGTGCTTACTATGTGCCAGGCAGGCACATACTGAGGGCTCAGCAGCACTGGCTGATACTGTTGGTGGTCGTGTGGTTGTAGTAACAGTAGATGCCGTTAGCAGCCTGTGCCGCCTTTCACTCTGGGGTGTCTCAGGGAGAAATGATTCACGGCAGGGTAGATCTGGAACAAGACGAGAACATGCATGGGTCTCAGAGCCGCACTCTTTCTAGGTCACTTGGCTGCCTCGCATGACAATTCTGGTCTTATTATTTTTTTTAATTTTAATTGAAGTGTAGTTGATTTACAATGTTGAGTTAACTTCAGGTGTACAGCAAAGGGATTTAGTTTTATATATATATATATATATATATATATATATATTTCAGATTCTTTTCCATCATAGATTATTATAAGATATTGAGTGTAGTTCCTTTGCTTTACAGTAGGTCCTTGTTGGCTATCTATTTTTATAAATATTGCTTGCTCCATCACTAAATTGTGTCCAGCTCTTTGCAACCCCATGGACTATAGCCTCCAGGCTCCTTCCTCTACCCCTGGGATCTTCCTGGCGAGAATACTGGAGTGGGTTGCCATTTCCTTTTCCAGGGGATCTTCCTGATCCAGGGATCAAACCTGTGTCCCCTACATTGGCTGGTGGATTCTTTACCACTAAGCCACCTGGGAGTCCCCATTTTCTATATATTATTGTATATGTTAATCCCAAACTCCTAATTTATCACCCCCTTCCCTCTTTGGTAACCATAAGTTTGTTTTCTGTCCGTGAGTCTATTTCTGCTTTGTAAATATATTCATTTATATAATTTTTTTTAGATTTCACATGTAAGCGGTATCATATTTGTCTTTCTCTAACTTACTTAGTATGACAATTTCTAGGTCCTTCCATGTTATTGTAAACGGCATCATTTCACTCTTTTCTGATGGCTGAGGAATATCCCATTGTATATACATACCACATTTGTTTATCCATTAATCTGTCATAGGCATTTACATTGGTCTTATTTCTGATTACTTTTCTTCTGCAGCACCTCCTCTTCCCTCCTTTAGGCTGGAACCAGCTGGGCTAGAGTTCTTAAATCTCAGATTTGAAGTTAATGTCAAGAAGGGGTGTGGGCCAAAGAGGAGGAGGTGGTGGAATGGAAAATTCCAAATGAGTAGGCCTTCAGCCCTCCAGCCTGATCTCTCCCATCTCAAGGGGTCTGGCCTGCTGAGGTGACTTTCTAAGAGTAAACAGCGCAGAAAGGGCTTTCTTCTCAGCCGTTAGCTTGCTCATCTGATGAGGAGAAAGGTATTTAACTCCTTCCTGAGTCACACAGGTAGCACGACACTGGCCTTTTCTCAGTTGGATGCTTCTCTGACAGAAATATAATCCTTCCCTGGGCCCCCAGTTGAGGCCTCTTGCTTCTCTTTCCTGAATTCCTGCCACAGTCTCCTTGCCATTTTCCCTGTTTCCAGACCTGTGCCCGAGGCTCTTCGTGTTTCATTCGGAGTCATCGTTCAAAACTGCAAAGCTGACCCCTTAGCTTGCTGGCTGGAAGTGTTCAGAGTTGCCCTGTGGTCCCCTAAGGGGTGCCCTCAGGGCGCTTTGCATGTCTCTGGTCTGTGGCCCCTTCTCTTGTCTCATGTACCCCCAGACCTGGTATTTTAGGTCCGTGGGATCTCAGGCATGACTCCTCAAAGCCATGTTCTTGTCCCAGGGTAGCCTTTGACTCCTCTTGGAGATGCAAAGCCTTGGAAAGCCTTCCCTGAATTCTCAGGGCTCCTCTCCCCTGCCCCTGCGTGTCCTGACCTCACTTACTCTGTGGTGCCCCCTTAGACTGTGGGTCCTTGAGGGCAGGGATCCAGGGTTGGCATTCATCTTCCAACCCGAAGTGCCAGGCATGGCACACCTAGCTGTCTGGTAAGTAGTCACTGTAGTGATAACGTTAGCAACTCATGATGAGCAAGTGTGTCAAAGTTGTGATCAATCCTCAGGGCCTCCCAACCAAACAGTACCATTAACACTCTCAATTTACAGTTGAGAAAATTGAGACTCTGTGTGTGTTTGTGTGGTGTGTGCACACACACGCATGTGCGTGCTCAGTCATGGCCAGCTCTTTGTGATCCCAGGGACTGTAGCCTGCCAGGCTTCTCTGTCCCTGAGATTTTCCGGGCAAGAATACTGGCGTGGGGCTCAGAGAGGTTGAATAATTTGGTCAAGGTCATAGAGCTGGTATTGGCAGAGCTGAGGTATGAACCCAGGCCTGCCTCTTAACCATTAACCCTAGATCCTCTCCAATGATTGGTAAGTTGACCTGAACTTCTATTTTTCTCATCCCAAAGTAAAAATTGCTACCAAGGCCAATCCATTGGAAGAAAACTCCCTGAAGCCCGACAGCCTCCGGTCCCAGCTGGAGACGTCCCTCCAGCGGCTGCGGTGCCCCTGCGTGGACCTGTTTTACCTGCACCTGCCGGACCACGGCACCCCTGTGGAGGAGACGCTGCGCGCCTGCCACCAGCTGCACCAGGAGGTGAGGGCGGCCCTGACTCCCCACCCTGGCCTGTCGGTGCCCAGAGAGCAGAGGCTCTGGGGCTGCCCCAGAGCAGAGCAGGGGACGGACCCCACGCCCAGGGTCCCAATCCCCGGGACTGGCGTTCTGGGCTGCGGGGGAGTCTGACCATGGCCTCTCCCCCGCAGGGCAAGTTCGTGGAGCTCGGCCTGTCCAACTATGCCGCCTGGGAGGTGGCCGAGATCTGTACCCTGTGTAGGAGCAACGGCTGGATCCTGCCCACCGTGTACCAGGTGAGGCCCGGTCCGCAGAGGCCCGTCTCCAGGGCACCTGCGACCCCAGGTCCTCTTGCGCCCCCTGCCCTCTCCAGAGCAGCCACTCCCCTGCTCCCAGCCTGTAGACGACCCCCGGGGGCCATCTGGCTGGCCATGGGCGCCCGCCCTCAGGCCCTGGCCCCGCTTCCTGCCTGCTTCTGGCTCTGCGGTCAGCCCGAACTCGCCTCCCCCTTCCCCCTGGCAGGAGTGCCCGGGCGTCACTTAGATACCTCTTCCTCTGGAGGCCTTTTCCGACAGCCCAGTGGGTCCTCCAGTCTCCAGACCCCACCTTTATGCATTGAGCGAGCATTTCTGAGAATCCGCCGTGATCACAGAAGCCGCCTCTATGTGATCATCTGTTCTGTCTTTTTTGTTTGTTTATTTGGCTGCCTCGGATCTTAGCTGCCTCATACGGACCTTGCATTGTGTCCCACGGACTCTCTAGTTGCGGCTCTCGGGCTTAGTTGCCCAACCAGGGATCAGACTCGGGTCCCGTGCATTGCAAGGTGGATTCTTAACCACTGAACCATCAGGAGAGTCCACTCCGCTTTGTTTTTAACTCGACTCTGACATCTCTTGAAGCAGAGAGCTCACCGGATCCACGTGTGTTTGAGAGCTCAGGGTCCAGCCCACGGTTGGTGCCTGCAGATGTGTGTGGGATGGCAGAGCCAGGCCGCCGTCCCTTCCTGGGGCCCAGCACCATCTCCCCGTCCACCAGTAGTGACTTTGGAAACCATGTGGAGTCCTGGGGGTCTTGACCGAAGACTTTGAGAGCAGGCTGGGGCTCCCCGGCCAGGCCCCGCTCAGCTGGCCCTTCTGCCCACAGGGCATGTACAACGCCACCACCCGGCAGGTGGAGACGGAGCTCCTGCCCTGCCTCCGGCACTTCGGACTGCGGTTCTACGCCTACAACCCTCTGGCTGGTACGGGCTGTGCGGGCACAGGCTCCCCTGGGCGGGAGGGCCTTCCTGACCCCGTTTCTGCCCCTTCCTGAGCTGGGAGAAGCCTGGCCCCAGACCTGGGAAGGGGAGGGCTTTGCCAGGACCTCCGCCCGTCCTGGTTCCCCCACCATCACCCCCACTTCCGGTCCAGGCGGGCTCTGGGGGCAGTGCCTGGAGGTCTGACTGCAGCCTTCCCGCAGGAGGCCTGCTGACCGGCAGGTACCAGTATGAGGACAAGGACGGGAAACAGCCCTTCGGCCGCTTCTTTGGGAACAGCTGGGCAGAGGTCTACAGGAATCGGTGAGCTGGGGGCGTCAGGACGGGCGGGGCCGGAGGGTCCCCATAGTCTGAAAATGGGGAGTCCCTGGGGCTGCTTTCCTTTCAAGGCCTTCCCTTGCTGCCTGGACCTAGCTCTCTTGATTCCTGGAGGAATTAGGAAACCCTCTGTAAGGCTTCGTTTTGTTTTCTTGGGACCTCCGTGAGGAATGCCGACCCCTGGGCCTTATGGCCAACCTTCCAAATCGTAACTCATGCCTAAGAAGTGCTGATCACCTGCCAAGGGGGAAAGACAGGGCTCCGGGTGGAGGAACAGGAGGCCTGGGGCCGGGCTGTGCCCCTGTCCTGGCTTCCTGTTACTCCACGTAAAGTAAGGGCAGGTTTGAATTCTTAAGAGTAGAGACATCCTTGAAGTCTCTGGTGAGGGAGCCAGCGTCCTGGGTGGTTCTGTTGCCCAAAAAAGCAGGAGACCCCCTGCTTGAGGGGACCCTGGCCCCTCCGTGCTACAGGGGCTCCCTGGGTGGACTCTTAGGCAGTGGCCCCCTGTGTGACCCTGTGGTCCTGACCCCGTGCTACCGTCCCCTCCTGTCCAGCTACTGGAAGGAGCACCACTTCAAGGGCATCGCCCTGGTGGAGAAGGCCCTTCAGGCTGCGTATGGCACCAGCGCCCCCAGCATGACCTCAGCCGCCCTCCGGTGGATGTACCACCATTCCCAGCTCCAGGTAACCTGTCCCCCCGCACCCCCCACAATATCCCTGGACGCCCTGCCCCTGCTCTCTTTGAGGAGCCAGCATGACTTCTAAGTCGTTTTTCCCTCTGAAATCTCTCTCTGGTCCAGTTCTCAGGCAGCCTTCCTGTTGTTCTGGGTAGCTGCCGAAGAACCAGGCCCTGTCGTGAGGGCTTTACAAGCATGGATTGAATGATTGCTTAGGCCTGATGAAGTGGGATATTCCAGTTTTACCAATGAGCAAACAGCTGTGAACGGGAGAGAAAGTTATAGTCACGGACTTGATCTACATCCCGCTGGTCCTGTTCCTCTGGAGTAGTGGGGGTTCCCTCTCTTTGGTGTCCCCTGTCTTCCTGGCTAACACTTTTCTCCAGCTGCAGCCATACACAGTTGCATAGTCTCCGGCATGTATACAGCAGGTTTTCAGTAAATGGGAGTTAGGAGCTTTGTGTAATTTCTCATTCCCATAAGCACAGTGAAAACTGAGATCTGAGACTCTGGGCTTACAAAGCTAAACCAGGTTCGCACAGCTGCTGAGTGGCAGAACCGGGCTCTGAACTGAGGTCTGAACGAGGACGAACATCGTGGCAGCAGAGGAAAGAAGACAGGATTCGGGTCACATAGTTACGAATGTTGAAGGCACCGAAAGTGCTTTGTACAACTATTGATCGCTTATGGTGAACAATGTCGGCTTCCTGATCTCCGAAGAAGAAGACTTAGCTTAGGGACCAGGGACCAGGCTTGATCACTCACAGCCTTTGTGTAGCAGAAGTTTATTACAGTGAGAAAGGACAAAGAAAGCTTCTGACACAGACATCAGAAAGGGTTAGAGAGTGCCCCATTCGCTAGTTTTATCGAGGCCTTATATACTTTTACCAGACCCACTCCCACAATATACATTAACAACAGAAAGGTCTTAGCAGACCCACTCCCACTTCACATAAACAGGATTAGTCAGAAGGTTCTTCTCAAAAGGAGAAACATGTCCTCCAGCAAGATACCTTGTTGTTATACAATCCTTCCCTGGTGGCTCAGACGGTAAAGCATCTGCCTACAATGCGGAAGACTGGGGTTCGATCCCTGGGTCGGGAGGATCCTCTGGAGAAGGATATGGCAACCCACTCCAGTAGTCTTGGCTGGAAAATCCTATGGATGGAGGAGGGTGGTAGGTTACAGTCCATGGGGTGGCAAAGAGTCGGACACGACTGAGCGATTTCACTTCACTTCACTTCAGTTCAGTCGCTCAGTCGTGTCCGACTCTTTGCGACCTCACGGACTGCAGCACGCCAGGCCTCCCTGTCCATCGCCAGCTCCCGGACTTTACCCAAACTCATGTCCATTGAGTCGGTGATGCCATCCAACCATCTCATCCTCTGTCGTCCCCTTCTCCTTCTGCCTTCAATCTTTCCCAGCATCAGGGTCTTTTCAAATGAGTCACTTCTTCGCATCAGGTAGCCAATTATTGGAGCTTCAGCTTCAGCAGCACTCCTTCCAACGAACACTCAGGACTGATCTCCTTTAGGATGGACTGATTGGATCTCCTTGCAGTCCAAGGGACTCTCAAGAGTCTTCTCTAACACCACAGTTCAAAAGCATCAATTCTTCAGTGCTCAGCTTTCTTTATAGTCCAGCTCTCACATCCACACATGACTACTGGAAAAACCATAGCCTTGACTAGACGGACCTTTGTTGGCAAAGTAATGTCTCTGCTTTTTAATATGCTATCTAGGTTGGTCATAACTTTCCTTCCAAGGAGCAAGCATCATTTAATTTCATAGCTACAGTCACCATCTGCAGTGATTTTGGAGCCCAAAAGAATAAAGTCTGACACTGTTTCCCCATCTATTTCCCATGAAGTGATGGGACCAGATGCCATGATCTTCGTTTTCTGAATGTTGAGCTTTAAGCCAACTTTTTCACTGTCCTCTTTCACTTTCATCAAGAGGCTCTGTAGTTCCTCTTCACTTTCTGCCATAAGGGTGGTGTCATCTGCATTTCTGAGGTTATTGATATTTCTCCCGGCAATCTTGATTCCAGCTTGTGTTTCTTCCAGTCCAGCGTTTCTCATGATGTACTCTGCATATAAGTTAAATAAGCAGGGTGACAATATACAGCCTTGACGAACTCCTTTTCCTATTTGGAACCAGTCTGTTGTTCCATGTCCAGTTCTAACTGTTGCTTCCTGACCTGCATATAGGTTTCTCAAGAGGCAGATCAGCTGGTCTGGTATTCCCGTCTGTTTCAGAATTTTCCACAGTTGATTGTGATCCACACAGTCAAAGGCTTTGGCATAGTCAATAAAGCAGAAATAGATGTTTTTTGGAACTCTCTTGCTTTTCGATGACCCAGCAGATGTTGGCAGTTTGATCTCTGGTTCCTCTGCCTTTTCTAAAACCAGCTTGCACATCCGGAATTTCATGGTTCACGTATCGCTGAAGCCTGGCTTGGAGCGTTTTGAGCATTACTTCACTAGCGTGTGAGACGAGTGCAGTTGTGCGGGAGTCTGAGCGTTCTTTGCCTTAGTACAGAGCTTCCGATGAGTTGTTCTGTTGTGTAATCACTAGCTCTGGGCTTAAAGAAACTAAGGTCTAATGTGGCTAAGACTAAGGAATGTGAAAAAAAGTTTGTCCTTTTCTCCTGCTGAGAGCCCCAGACCCCTTTCTCCTCGCTGGGGACCCTGGACTTCTTATCACTCTACCTGAGAATGAACCTTCTCACTGTGTAGGTGTAAAGAGTGTGCCCAACCCCAGGCCTTGGCAGGGGCGGGGCTGGGCGGGGGTGTGTGACGGGGTCTCTGTGGGGCATCCGTGTGTGACGTCTGGCCGTCTCCCCTTGCAGGGCGCCCACGGGGACGCGGTCATCCTGGGCATGTCCAGCCTGGAGCAGCTGGAAGAGAACTTGGCGGCCACTGAGGAAGGGGCCCTGGAGCCGGCCGTCGTGCAGGCCTTTGACCAGGCCTGGCGCCTGGTCGCCCACGATTGTCCCAGCTACTTCCGCTAGGCTCCTACCCGGATCAGGCGCCGAAGGTTTCTTCCTTTTCTGTCGCCTCTTCTGCTCTCTCCCTGGCCGGTCTCTGCCTTAAGCTGATTTCGCGTGGTCTTTCTCCATCGTCTGGATCCACGGTTATTTTTCCAGCCACTGCCTCACCTTGGGCTGAGCCCCTTGGGCATTTCGCATCTGAATAAAGCCGACACTAGACCTGCCTGTAGCCCAGTCATGAGCAGACCCCGCAGGCTTCTCTCCTCAGCTGTTGGGACTTGTCCCCTCCCTGCCTGGGCCTTCCTGCCTGAGGGGTGGACCTGCGAGCTGGAGCCACCTCGGGGCAGAGGCAGCGGGGTGCGGGGGTGGCTGCAGGCGGTCCTCACGTGCCCACGTGTCAGAGGGAAAGAGGGCTGTCCACCCTGACATGGATTTTCTCTCTGAATTATCTCACTGAATACTCAGAAAGGGAATAATTTGGACAAAAACCTTCCAAAAAGGATAAAAACCCCCAAGATGCTGTGGGACATTTTAACGCAGTCGTTTCATCGGTGGCTTTAAAAGAAGGGAGAAAAGTGGGACTTTCTGGAGGTCCAGTGGTTAAGACTCTGCGCAGGGGGTGCAGGTTCGATTCCTGCTTGGGAAGTGAAGACCGCACACACTGCGGGGCCCACCCCTCTAAAAACAGAAGCAGTGCCTTTACTACTAGCTGAAGCCGCCTGTCGTCTGCTCATCCACAGATTCTCAGCTCTGCTGCTGCACCTCCCTCTGTTAGCACGGGCCTGGGCAGCCAGGACCCCAGTTTCTCTCAGCAAATCCCTGCTCCAAGTAGGAGGCACCCAAGGCTGGAGAAGAAATGAAATCCGAGGTCTGGTTGTTTCTGTTAGAACATCACGCCCTGGGCGAGGGATGTGAGCCAAGCAGCAGGAGCAGGCAGCACCGGAACCCGTCGCTCAAGTGACGACAGGGGCTCAACTTGGAAATGCAGCCAAATCCACCAATCAGAGGCTCCTTAGTCCAAAGAAAGGCCCTGCTTGCCATCTAGAAGGAGACACTGCAGATACAGTTCGATTATTTGGAACTTTCCTTTGTAATAAAATGAATGCTTCCCCGAATGGGGTAGTCACCCTGCTTGTGTGATCAGCCACCGTTGCCCAGCAAGCCACCCCAAAACTGAGTTACTTAAGATAACAAAATCTGAAATTGACCTAAGAAGATTCAATTCAATTTCTATCAAAACCCTGCTAGATTTTTTCTTACAGACACTGACAAAATCATTTTTAAATTCACATTTGAAATTCAAGGGATACAGAATTGCCAAAACAAGCAAGGGCAAAGTCCCCCAGTCCCTGATGTCAGAGCTTACTACGAAGCTACAGAAATGAAAACCAGCATGGGACTGGCCCAAGGACAGACACAGAGACTGATGGAGCACACTGGAGAGTCCAAAAGTAAATCCATAAGAGTGTGAAAGCAGAAATCGTCCAAACAGTCCAACAGCTGATGAACGCATAAGTTAAAAGTGGCACGTCCGTACCAGGGAATGTCACTCAGCCAGTGAAGTGATGAAATGCCTGTAATATGGGTGAACCTGTTTCACTGTAAGCTTTACTTACATTTTAAGTTCAAAAGTTTTGTCAGCAAATCAGTTGTTGCACATAAGCAATTTTGATTTTTTATAATTATTTGTCTTAATTTCAATATACAGTTAATGAAATAGAAACAGTAAAGAAAGTAACTCTACGCATATCACCAAATTGGGCTGACCAACATCCCGACTTGACCGCTGCTGCAAAGTCCCCTGTTAACAGCAATATGGAGTCTCAGCTGGGACAGGGTCCCAGGCAGCGAGTCCATCCCACAGGCGAGACTTCAGATTGCGGTTTCGGGGCCCCGCTTATAATTCCAGGGCGCAAACCGACACGCAAAGCGCAGTTCCGGTTTTCCTTTTACAACGCTGTTTGTCTCCTTTGTGAGCCGTGGGACTTCTTAGACCCGGGGCCTGGCTAGGCCTTCAGGGGCTTAAGAGATTCCAAGACCTCCTCCCCTTCTTCCCTAAAGTGCTGCCTGACTTGCTGTGCTTGCAGGCGGGCACAGAATCCTGCAGTGTCCATGCAGGTCAGAAGCAAGTCAGAAGCCTGGTCTCCTGCTTCTGGAGCCTGAACAAGACTACCTCCCTTTTAATTTCCCTAACAGAACCCTGAAGGTGATACCCGAAGTAAAAGATGACAGTTCCAAAAGGTCTCATATTATATGATCTGATTTTTGTGGCATGTCTAGAATGGGGAAATCTACTAGAGACAGAAACTAGACTTGTGGTTCCCTGGGGCTGAGAGATGGGTTGGAGATGAGCTGCTAATGAATACAGGTTTCCTTTGGGGGTGATGAAAATGGAGGAACTGGAGATTAACTGTTAATGAGTACAGGTTTCTTTTGCTGTTCAGTTGCTAAGTCGTGTCTGACTCTTTGCGACCCCGTGGACTGCAGCACGCCGGGCTTCCCTGTCTTTCACTATCTCCCGGAGTTTACTCAAACTAATGTGCCTTGAGTAGGTGATATTTCTTCTGGGGGTGATGAAAATGCTTTAAATTTGATTGTGATGGTTGTACAACGCTGAATACACCAAAAACAAAACAAAAACACTATGCTTTGTGACGTGTTCTTTTTTAAAGAATTGTAATTGTTTTTGGCTGTGCTGGGTCTTTGTTGCTGCACAGGGTTTTCTCTGGTTGCAGGTGGTGGGGGCTGTTCTTCGCCGAGGCGCTTGGGCCTCTCCCTGCAGTGACTTCTCTCGATGCAGGGTACGGCTCTAGGCCACACAGGCTTCAGCAGTGGGCTCCCTAGTTGCCGCCCATGGGCTCGGCTGCTCCTCGGCATATGGACTCTTTCTGGACCAGGAACTGAACCTGTGTTCCAGTGGTTCGGAGTCCGAGAGCTATAGGGTGAGTAGGGGTGGGCACTTCTGCCTCATATGGGGTCAGGAGGCCTGCTGCTGATGATCAGCAGGGCTTTTGGCAACAGTTACAAAGGGGCTCAGTCAGCTTCAGACGTGACCTTGGTTCTGGCCTCCGTATCTGTGGCCTTGGTACAAGGCCTCACGGCTGTGGCCTTGGGGCAGGACTCCACAGAATTGTTTGTGTGAGGTGCAGCTGTGTGTGTGTGATATGTTTGTGTGATGTGATGGTTAGAAGCATTCATGATACCTAGGGATTGCCTCCGTAACTTCAGCAGAAAGCATTAAGGGGGACAGCTGATATTCCAAAGCCTTCGAAGTCCAGGAATTGTAGCAGCACCACTTACAGGGGAGAAAATGTACCCTTACAGTACTTTTGGTAACTTACGGTTACCAAAGGGGAAAGGCGGGGGGGGATAAACTAGGAGTCTGGGATTAACACATACACGCTGCCACGTATGGAACAGATCATCGGAAAGGACCTACAGTATATAGGGAACTGCACTTTGTATTTTGTAATAACCTATAAGAGAAAAGAATCTGAAAAAGAACAGATGTAAGAGTTGAATAAAGCATTTCCCAACTCCTATAAAACAAATTCTTAGCTCCTGGTCCCCAGACATGAAGGATAAACACTCACACTGTCATGGCCTGAGAAGAGCACAGTGTAACCGGAAATTCTGGTAAATCTCTGTATAAGGTTATCAGATAAACATCTAAATGTGAAAAGAGGCTCCTAAAGTGAAAAAAAAAAAAAAAAAGATGTGAAAGTGATCTCAGTTCAGTTCAGTCGCTCAGTCGTGTCCGACTTTGCAACCCCATGAATCGCAGCATGCCAGGCCTCCCTGTCCATCACCATCTCCAGAGTTCACCCAAACTCATGTCCATCGAGTCAGTGATACCATCCAGCCATCTCATCCTCTGTCGTCCCCTTCTCCTCCTGCCCCCAATCCCTCCCAGCATCAGAGTCTTTTCCAATGAGTCAACTCTGCGCATGAGGTGGCCCAAGTATTGGAGTTTCAGCTTCAGCATCAGTGCTTCCAATGAACACCCAGGACTGATCTCCTTTAGGATGGACTGGTTGCATCTCCTTGTAGTCCAAGGGACTCTCAAGAGTCTTCTCCAACACCACAGTTCAAAAGCATCAATTCTTCAGCGCTCAGCTTTCTTTATAGTCCAACTCTCACATCCATACATGACCACTGGAAAAACCATAGCCTTGGCTAGACAGACCTTTGTTGGCAAAGTAATGTCTCTGCTTTTGAATATGCTAACTAGGTTGGTCATAACTTTCCATCCAAGGAGTAAGCGTCTTTTAAGTTCATGGCTGCAATCACCATCTGCAGTGATTTTGGAGCCCCAAAACATAAAGTCTGACACTGTTTGCACTGTTTCCTCATCTATTTCCCATGAAGTGATGGGACTGGATGCCATGATCTTCATTTTCTGAATGTTGAGCTTTAAGCCAACTTTTTCACTCTCCTCTTTCACTTTCATCAAGAGGCTTTTGAGTTCCTCTTCACTTTCTGCCATAAGGGTGGTGTCATCTGCATTTCTGAGGTTACTGATATTTCTCTGGGCAATCTTTATTCCAGCTTGTTCTTCTTCCAGCCCAGCATTTCTCATGATGTACTCTGCATATAAGTTAAATAAGCAGAGTGACAATATACAGCCTTGACATACTCCTTTTCCTATTTGGAACCAGTCTGTTGTTCCATGTCCAGTTCTAACTGTTGCTTCCTGACCTGCATATAGGTTTCTCAAGAGGCAGGTCAGGTGGTCTGGTATTCCCATCTCTTTCAGAATTTTCCACAGTTGATTGTGATCCACACAGTCAAAGGCTTTGGCATAGTCAATAAAGCAGAAATAGATGTGTTTCTGGAACTCTTTTGCTTTTTCGATGATCCAGCAGATGTTGGCAATTTTACCTCTGCTTCCTCTGCCTTTTCTAAAACCAGCTTGAACATCAGGAAGTTCACGGTTCACGTACTGCTGAAGCCTGGCTTGGAGCATTTTGAGCATTACCTTACTACATGTGAGATGAGTGCAATTGTGTGGTAGTTTGAGCATTCTTTGGCATTGCCTTTCTTTGGAATTGGAATGAAAACTGACCTTTTCCAGTCCTGTGGCCACTGCTGAGTTTTCCAAATTTGCTGGCATATTGAGTGCAGCACTTTCACAGCATCATCTTTCCGTTAAGTGCCCAATATGTTACTGGAGATCAGTGGAGAAATAACTCCAGAAAGAATGAAGGGATGGAGCCAAAGCAAAAACAATACCCAGATGTGGATGTGACTGGTGACAGAAGCAAGGTCCGATGCTGTAAAAAGCAATATTGCATAGGAACCTGGAATGTTAGGTCCATGAATCAAGGCAAATTGGAATTGGTCAAACAGGAAATGGCAAGAGTGTACGTTGACATTCTAGGAATCAGCAAACTAAGATGGACTAGAATGGGTGAATTTAACTCAGATGACCATTAAATCTACTACTGTGGGCAGGAATCCCTTAGAAGAAATGGAGTCGCCATCATGGTCAACAAAAGAGCCCGAAATGCAGTACTTGGATGCAATCTCAAAAAAGACAGAGTGATCTCTGTTCATTTCCAAGGCAAACCATTCAATATCACAGTAATCCAAGCCTATGCCCCAACCAGTAATGCTGAAGAAGCTGAAGTTTTGAACGGTTCTATGCTACCCCGCATCCGAGGTCAGGGGCGGCGGCTGAGAGGAGCTATCCCACACCCAAGGCCAGGGGTGGCGGCCGGGAGGAGCAACCCCATGCCGGAGACCAGGGGCAGCGGCCGGGAGGACCAACCCCACATCCAAGGAGTGGTGGCTGCGCGGGCGCAGGAGGGCCTAGAGGAGCTATCCCACGTTGAAGGTCAGGAAGGGCGGCGGTAAGGAGATACCCCTCGTCCAAGGTAAGGAGCAGCGGCTGCGCTTTGCTGGAGCAGCCGTGAAGAGATACCCCACGCCCAAGGTAAGAGAAACCCAAGTAAGACGGTAGGTGTTGCAAGAGGGCATCAGAGGGCAGACACACTGAAACCATACTCACAGAAAACTAGTCAATCTAATCACACTAGGACCACAGCCTTGTCTAACTCAATGAAACTAAGCCATGCCCTGTTGGGCAACCCAAGACGGGCGGCTCATGGTGGAGAGATCTGACTGAATGTGGTCCACTGGAGAAGGGAATGGCAAACCACTTCATTGTTCTTGCCTTGAGAACCCCATGAACAGTATGAAAAGGCAAAATGATAGGATACTGAAAGAGGAACTCCCCAGGTCAGTAGGTGCCCAACATGCTACAGGAGATCAGTGGAGAAATAACTCCAGAAAGAATGAAGGGATGGAGCCAAAGCAAAAAGAATACCCAGCTGTGGATGGGACTGGTAATAGAAGCAAGGTCCGATGCTGTAAAGAGCAATATTGCATAGGAACCTGGAATGTCAGGTCCATGAATCAAGGCAAATAGGAAGTGGTCAAACAAGAGATGGCAAGAATGAATGTCGACATTCTAGGAATCAGCAAACTGAAATGGACTGGAATGGGTGAATTTAACTCAGATGACCATTATATCTACTACTGTGGGCAGGAATCCCTTAGAAGAAATGGAGTAGCCATCATAGTCAATAGAAGAGTCTGAAATGCAGTACTTGGATGCAATCTCAAAAACGACAGAATGATCTCTGTTCATTTCCAAGGCAAACCATTCAATATCATGGTAATCCAAGTCTCTGACCCAACCAGTAATGCTGAAGAAGCTGAAATTGAACGGTTCTATGAAGACCTATAAGACCTTCTAGAACTAACACCCAAAAAATATGTCCTTTTCATTATAGAGGACTGGAATGCAAAAGTTGGAAGTCAAGAAACACCTGGAGTAACAGGCAAATTTGGCCTTGGAATACGGAATGAAGCAGGGCAAAGACTAATAGAGTTTTGCCAAGAAAATGCACTGGTCATAGCAAACACCCTCTTCCAACAACACAAGAGAAGACTCTACACATGGACATCACCAGATGGTCAACACCAAAATCAGATTGATTATATTCTTTCCAGCCAAAGATGGAGAGGCTCT
This sequence comes from Bos javanicus, assembly GCF_032452875.1. NCBI lineage: Eukaryota > Metazoa > Chordata > Mammalia > Artiodactyla > Bovidae > Bos > Bos javanicus. The sequence goes on along the minus strand of NC_083869.1, from coordinate 133,388,281 downwards.
ATACAGTCAACAAAAATAAGACCAGGAGCTGACTGTGGCTCAGATCATGAACTCCTTATTGCCAAATTCAGACTTAAATTGAAGAAAGTAGGGAAAACCACTAGACCATTCAGGTATGACCTAAATCAAATCCCTTATGAAAGCGTTCTAGATGGCAGTAAATCAAGCTCTACTTTCTATCTCATTCAAACCCTAAAGAATTATAGGTGACTAAAATAATCTCTGGAGAAGGCAATGGCAACCCACTCCGTTACCCTTGCCTGGAAAATCCCATGGACGGGGGAGCCTGGTGGGCTGCAGTCTGTGGGGTCGCGAAGAGTCAGACATGACTGAGTGACTTCACTTTCACTTTTCACTTTCATGCATTGAAGAAGGAAATGGCAACCCACTCCAGTATTCTTGCCTGGAGAATCCCAGGAACGGGGGAGCCTGGTGGGCTGCCATCTATGGGGCCGCACAGAGTCGGACACGACAGAAGTGACTTAGCAGCAGCAGCAGCAGCATAATAATGTCATCACTGCTTAGAGGCTTTGGCATTGAGATACTGATGGTGTTTGTTGTTCCCTGAACTTTGAAGTTGAGCCTTCTGCTGAATCATGCATACCCTTTGAGCTAATCTATTACTAGACTCTAGTAAGAAATTGTCTGATTTAGAAGGAAGCTCTAATTCTCCAGTTCAACATTCTCATCCTTAATAACTTCTTTCTGAATCAAAACCATGTAAGTTGGGTCACAGTGGCAGATTTTATTTTCTTGATCTCCAAAATCACTATGGATGGTGATTACAGCCTTGAAATTAAAAGACACTTGCTCTTTGGAAGGAAAGCTATGACCAACCTAGACAGCATATTAAAAAGTAGAGACATTACTTTGCCAACAATGGTCCATCTACTCAAAGCTATGGTTTTTCCAGTAGTCATGTATAACTGTGAGGATTGGATCCTAAAGAAGGCTGAGTGCCAAAGAATTGATGCTTTCAAACTGTGGTGCTGGAGAAGACTCTTGAGAGTCCCTTGGACTGCAAGGAGATCCAACCACTCCATCTTAAAGGAAATCAGTCCTGAATATTCACTGGAAGGACTGATGGTGAAGCTGAAACTCCAGTACTTAGGATGCGAAGAGCCAACTCACTGGAAAAGACCCTGATGCTGGGAAAGATAGAAGGCAGGAGAAGGGGACAACAGAGGACGAGATGGTTGGATGGCATCACCAACTCAATGGACATGAGTTTGCGCAAGCTCCAGGAGGTGGTAAGTGCCAGGGAAGCCTGGTGTGCTGCAGTCCATGAGATCACAAAGAGTTGGATACAACTTAGCTACTGAACAACAGCAACAAAGTTGGGTCGTGTCCAGAGAAGAATTGTGATAATATTAGAAGACTCAGTCAAGGACAGAGACTGGTCCCCAAGGCTCTAGCAGCTATTTTCATGAATAAGTAGCTGTTCACCCTATAGAGACAAGAGAACATCTCAACTTCTGCTTTACCCAAATGAGTGGCTCTATGTATCTTGCCTACAAGATTTGTCCTCTGATAAGAAAGCATCATTCAGCACAGTGGAGTAGTGTAGCCATCAACCATGATGGTAAACTAGTTGATTTTGAAAGTTATTTTAATTTTACCTATTCTCATTCTTTATTGACTATGCCAAAGCCTTTGAGTGTGTGGATCACAATAAACTGTAGAAAATTCTATAAGAGATGGGAATATCAGACCACCTGACCTGCCTCTTGAAAAATCTGTATGCAGGTCAGGAACCAACAGTTAGAACTGAACATGGAACAAGAGACTGGTTCCAAGTAGGAAAAAAAGTACGTCAAGGCTGTATATTGTCGCTCTGCTTATTTAACGTATATGTGAAGTGTATCATGTGAAATGCTGGGCTGGAAGAAGCACAAGCTGCAATCAAGATTGCTGGGAGAAATATCAATAACCTCAGATACGCAGATGACACCACCCTTATGGCAGAAATCGAAGAAGAGCCAAAGAGCCTCTTGATGAAAGTGAAAGAGGAGAGTGAAAAGGTTGGCTTAAAACAATATTCAGAAAACGAAGATCATGGCATCCGGTCCCATCACTTCATGGCAAATAGATGGGGAAACAGTGGAAACAGTGACAGACTTTATTTTGGGGGGCTCTAAAATCACTGCAGATGGTGACTGCAGCCATGAAATTAAAAGACGCTTACTCCTTGGAAGGAAAGTTATGACCAACCTAGACAGCATATTAAAAAGCAGAGACATTACTTTGCCAACAAAAGTCCATCTAGTCAAGGCTATGGTTTTCCCAGTGGTCATGTATGGCTGTGAGAGTTGGACTATAAGGAAAACTGAGCGCCAAAGAATTGATGCTTTTGAACTGTGATGTTGGAGAAGGGTCTTGAGAGTCTGTTGGACTGCAAGGAGATCCAACCAGTCCATCCTAAAGGAAATCAGTGTTGGGTGTTCATTGGAAGGACTGATGTTGAAGCTGAAGCTCCAATACTTTGGCCACCTAATGCAAAGAACTGACTCATTTGAAAAGACCCTGACACTGGGAAAGATTGAGGGCAGGAGGAGAAAGGAACGAAAGAGGATGAGATGGTTGGATGGTGTCACCGACTCAATGGACATGAGTTTGAGTAAAGTCTGGGTTTTGGTGATGGACAGGAGGGCCTGGCATGGTGCAGTCCGTGGGGTCTGCAGAACTGACTGAACTGATACCATACTCCATTGTATGAATGTACCACAAGTTAATTAGTCGTTTCCAATTTGGGGCTCTTGTGAATGAACTGACGTAAACATTCACGTGTAAGTATTTGAGTACTGAGGTTCTCTTCTCAGGTGGCACTAGTGGTAAAGAACACACCCGCCAACGTGGGAGACTTAATAGCTGCAGTTTCCATCCCTGGCTGGGGAAGATCCCCTGGAGGAGGAAACCGCAACCCACTCCAGTATTCTTGCTAGGAGACTTAATAGCTGCAGTTTCCATCCCCGGGTGGGGAAGATCCCCTGGAGGAGGAAACCGAAACCCACTCCGGTATTCTTGCCTGGAGAATCCCATGGACAGAGGAGTCTGGCGGGCTGCGGTCCATGGGGTCACAAAAGAGTCGGACACGACAGAAGCGACGTAGCACCCACTGGTGGCTCAGTGGTGAAGAATCCACCTGCCAACGCAGGAGACACAAGTTTGACCCCTGGGTGGGGAAGATCTCCTAGAAAAGGAAATGTCAACCCACTCCAGTATTCTTGCCTGGGTAATTCCATGGACAGAGGAACCTGGTGAGCTACAGATGATGGGGTCGCAAAAGAGTTGGACACAACTGAGCAACAAAACAACAATAAATTTGAACATATGTTTTTTAAAATATTTATTTTTATTTATTTATTTGGCTGTGCTGGGTCCTGGTTGTGGCGTGTGGGATCTAGTTCCCTGACCAGGGATTGAACCCAGGCCCCTGCATCGGGAACTTGGAGTCCTGGCCCCTGGACACCAGGGAAGTGCCTGAAATATGTTTTCATTTCTCTTTGGTACATGTATAGAAGTGGGATTGCTAAATTATACGAAAATTATATTTGTAACTTTAGTTTTAGCAAAACTAAAGGACCTCTGCTTACAGGAAGATAAAATAGTCATATGTTTCCTTTTATTTCTCCTACTAAGTACAAATAAAAATCCTGGACACCATGTGTAACACAAATATAAGAAGACTCTGAAAGGTGGAAAGAAGAAGTCAGACTAGCTAGGGACCTCAGAACCCAAGGAATGACCGAGATAATTTTCCTGAGTTTTCTTTTTGTCTCTTATATCCTAGACTTAGAGCTGAAGACGCCAACAACCTGAAAATACTGACACAGATAGAAAAAGCCCCAACAAAAGCCTGCTTTTTCTAGCCAAAAGCTAGGAAAGGGGCATCCTGGGAAGACAGAAACGTTTTGGACAATAACCGCTTACTGCATGCCACAAACACCATAGAATGAAACGTGTGATCCCCTCAGCACAGCCCATGAAACCAAATACTGAGAAAAGATGGAAGTGGTGCAACAATTTTTCAAGTGCTGAAAGAAAAGAATCATCAACCTAGAATCTTATACCCAGCACTATATCCTTCTGGAATGAAGGGGGAATCAAAACATTCTCAGATAAAGAAAAATTATGACTTTGTTGCTGGCAGGTCAATCCTTAGTGAATCGGTAAAGGAAATTCTCTACACAAACAGAAAATGATGAAAGAAGGGATCCTGGAACATCACGAAGGAAGAAAAAACATGGTAAGCGAAACATGGATAAATACGATAGGTTTTCCTTCTCTTAAAAGTGTCCTGAGTTACGCTTGATGGTTGAAGCAAAAACTTGGGACTTCCCTGGTGGTCCAGTGGCTAAAACTCTGCAGGGGCCTGGGTCCGATCACTGGTCAGGGACCAGACCCCGCATGCCACAACCAGGACTTCACGTGCTTCAGCTCAGGGTCTCACAGGCGCAGTGAGGACGGGTGCAGCCAAATACGTAAATAAATTGCCTAATGACCTCACTACAGATTTTCTACAGAAAGTCACTTACAATATAATGATTCAGGCAAACTGAAAGTAAGAGGGTGGAGAAAGAAATACAGTGACAGTATCGATCAAGAACAATGGCTTGATCAACACGGCTATAGCAGTGTCTAAGAAAGCAGACTTCAGAACAAAGAAAACTATCAGAGACAGAGAGGGATACTATGTAATGAGGAAAAGGCTCAACACACTGAGGAACAGCTGTCCTAAATATTTAAACACCAAACAGCTGCCAAAGTATGCGAAGCAAAAACCGATAGACCTGAAAATGAAGAGAGACAAATCCGCCTCTATAATCGGAGGCTTCAGCACCCCTCTCCCAACAACTGGTAGAATAGCTACTCAGAAAAATCAGCAAGGACATAGAAGAACTCAAAGGAGTCACCAAAAGCAGGATCTAATCAACATTTATAGGATACTCCACTTAACAACGATCGTGTACGGACTGTGTCAATGCCAGTATCTGGGTTATGACAGCGTAGTATAATTTTACAGGATGTTGGGGGGACTGGGAAAAAGTACAAGTCATTTCTGTATTATTTGTTACAACTGCATATAAATCTAAAACTTTCTCAAAAATTAAAAAGTTGAATTATAAAAAGAACACCTGTACTTTACTTCTCATTTAAAATTACGGTTGGGGGAATTCCTTGGCAGTCCAGTGGTTAGGACTCTGCTTTCACTGCCCTGGGCCCGGGTTCAATCCTTGGTCAGGGAACTAAGACCCCGCAGACCACATGGTACAGCAAGGGAAAAAAAAACAAAGTACAACTGACCCTTGAACAACCAGGTGAGGGGCGCTGACCCCCTGCACCGTCGAAAATCTGCATTTAGAGTCAGCCCTCTGCGTGTGAGGCTGTTCAGTACCCGTGGTTCCCTCTTCCACATCCTGGGGTTCAGCAAACCTTGGATTGTGCAGTACTGAAGTGTCTACTACTGAATAAAATATCTGTGTATCCGTGGACCTGCCCAGTTCAAACCTATGTTGTTCAGGGGCCAACTGTCGTCAGAAGGTCATATATATTAAACTTATACTTCTAAGATCTGTTTTTAGCATGTACGCAACATAATCTGAGACTTAAAAATTCTATCTTGATTTCAGGCAAAGACCATCAGTAGATGAAACTGTTAGGGGAGATACGACTGAAACCACACCCTTGGACCAGGCACCAGAGTGAGCATTTGCAAGAGTTATTTTAGGACAGAAGGTGCTGGTAAGAAACAAGGAACTAACAAGCCACCACCAGCCAGAAAAATCTGGGCAAGGTCAAAAGGAGAGAGGAGAGGCCAATCTGTATGTCCTACCAACTTCCCAGAATCTTCCTTGTTGGAATCCATCTTGGCTGAGCAATGCATGTGCCACCAGGAAGTACCCGGCGTCAGAATGATTGACCAGAGACAACCCAGAAACTCTTCCCATTACTGTAAAGCCCGAGACTGCAAGTCACGTGGCAGAGCAGTCCTCCTGGGTTCCCTGACCTGCTCTCCACCCAGATGCCCCTTCCCAGTAAAGCCCCTTGCTCTGAGGGCATGTGTATCTCCTCGGACAGTTCATTCCCGGGTGTTAGACAAGAGCTCGTTCTCGGACCCTGGATAGGGTAGCCCTTCCTGCAACGAACCCTAAAATGAACGACCGGGAACTCGACGTGGAGGGAGCAGGCTGGCACCACACAGCCCACTGCTCGTCAGCAGCATTAGGAGCGGATCACCCACGCTGTTCGTATCTCCTTGATGGTACGCATTAGGAAGTCCACAGGACCACTGATGAAGCATTCTTAACAGGGGAAAAAAAAAGTTGAACTAGAATATAAGCGAGTCATTAGCACTTCCATTTGGTGCAAAATATGAGGAACAAGTTAAATGAAACTATGACTATGCAAAAAGAGTGTGAGATGTTCTATAGGCCAAGTGGTGGGTCTCTTCCATAAACAGATGCATGAAAAGCCGTGAGACTGCTGAAGTTTAAACCAGACTTTTGAAACATAACAACCAAATGTAATGTGTCAACCATGTCTTATCCTAATGGAAGCCAACTGAAACTTCTTTTTTTTAAATTTCTGATCTCCTGCATTGGAAACACAAAGTCTTAACCACTGGACCACCAGGGAAGTCCTGAAGCCACCTGAAACTTTTTAAAAACAATCAGGGATATTTGAATATAGATGTGGTATTAAGTGACACAAAAGAATTGTTGGTTTATTTTTAGTGTGACCGTGGCTTTGTAGTTACGTAAGAAGTTGCCTGTTGCAACGCATGCACACTGGCATATATCGGCATCTCTAGCGTCTCCAGCACAGTACTGACTGAGAGGTGGGAGTGACCTTGGCAGCCTCGCCCTGCAATGGCTCGAAGCGGGGCTTGGGTTCCCAGTCAGAGACTCAGGCCGTGCTGCGGCGCTGAGAGCACCAGATCCTAACCACTAGACCGGCGGTCACGGACAAGGGCCCTGGCCCTTCAGTTTTGCAGAATAGGATTCCCACAGAGACGGAAAGTAGTGAAACAGGTATTTTTTAGGTGGGAGAAGAGTACGGTACATGTGGGTAGATAGGCTGGCAGACTCAGAGAGAGAGGCCCCCTGTGGCGGTTTGGATTACTTTATCAGGCTTGTCTTCCGGACTTCCTTTGGCCAGTCCTTTTGATTTGCCTGGTTCACAGTCCAGTTAGTGTCGCTCAGGATCCTTCCATGTGGGCGCACGCACCTCTTAGCCAAGACGGAGTCTACCGCAAAGGCCTACGGGTGGCGTATCCCTTGATATCACTCCGCTTTGACCTCCAAGGAGCCCTTCTGCGCATGTGCGGTTGGGAAGGTCCCCTGACTTCGAGAATGAGAAGTATGTGGTCCGGGCAGGGTCCGGCTACTTCTCTTCACTGTCCTGCTCTCCTCATCTTGGAGTTTCGGTTCACAGGGAATGACTGTCTAATCGGTTTGTCCTGGTGGGACCCATCTACCTGCTGCCTCAAGAGCAGACATCCCTGCCTGGTTACCAATCTTAGAGGGAGAGTTGTTCCACTATTAACTATAATGTCAGCTATATGTTTTCTGAATACGCCCTTTTTCATTTTGAGGAAACTCCCTGTTCTTATTTTGCTGAGGGTTTTTTCTTTCTCCTTCATGAATGGGTATTAAACTTTGTTAAATGCTTTTTCTGCATCTATTGAGATAATCATAAGGGTTTTATTCTTTGATGCTAGTATGTGTGCATGCTAAGTTGCTTCAACCACGTCTGACTCTTTGGGATCCTATGGACTGTAGCCCATAGTCCAGTCTTGCAGAGAATCCCATGGAGGGAGGAGCCCTCCCTCCATGGGATTCTCTGCAAGAATAAAGGAGTGGGTTGCCGTGCCCTCCTCCAGGGGATCTTTCCAAGGGGATCTTTCCAACCCGGGGATCAAACCCCTGTTTGTCTCCTGCACTGGCAGGCAGGTTCCTTACCACTTGCGCCGCCTGGGAAGTCCCTGGTGTTAGCACACTCAACTATATTGATTACTTTTCCTGCCACCTTGCAGGGCCCAGAACTCAGCTCTGTGGTTTTCTTGTTGGGACTTGCCAAAAGCTCCAGCCAGCATTTGTATTAAAGTCCTGAAAGAACTCAAGCAAAAACACCTTTCAGAAATGAAAGCAAACTAAAGACTTTGTTCAGACAAAGTTGGGGAGAATGCATAGTAGCCAGCTCTCACTATAGCAAATATTTGGAAAAATTCTTTAGACAGAAGAAAAGTTGGATTTACACACGCACAAAAAGAAGAGTGCTGGAAATGGTAAATGTGAGGATAAATATAACTTTTAACCTTTTTCATGTTTAGCCTTTTAAACAGATAAGTGAGTTTTTATAAAGTTAAAAATGCACTTACTGCATGACTCAGCAAAAAACCCCAGTAGTCTTCATGAACCTACCTACAAAAACCTTTGACCAATAGAGTTGACTAACATGAACTGATTGATGTCACTGCAGCATTGATTGATTTGCAAATATAAAGCAAACTGTATTCTTGGGATGAAATGTAACCAGTCGGGGTGTGTGACCCTCGTTGTTTATTACTGTATTGAGTTGGCCAGAGGTTTTGTAGGTGGGTTCCAGGAACAGCCTCGGGTCCCCCTTGAGCCAGCCCAGCGTTCTGAAGCAGCCCCTCAGCTCTCCCTGGCCCGTCAGGAGGTCGACCCGCCCTGCTGGGTTCGCGGCGCCCTCGGTATCTCTGCTCCTTGCTCTTAATAAGCTCACTCCATTCCAAAATGCTCTGTGTCTGGACTCTGTGTCTGAGTCCGAGCTCAGACTGCCTCAACAGATTCCACATGCACTTATCAAACTATGGAGTTCAGTCAGGGAACGGCCACTGCACTTTGGAGACGACATCCTCTGAAGTTCTCATGGTGAGTTCAGTTTCAGGTCACAGTACCAATCCCTTTATCAACAGGCCACAGAATTTTACAGAACATTCCCTCCACCTCAGCATAAACCTCTCAGGTTTTGTGTTTCCTCCCTTAAGGCAGGGGGTGCATCAGCACAGAAGAGCTATTATTCTTCCTTAAAAAATAGACTATAGTTTTGTACTTGATCTTTTTAAGATATTTGATAGAAATTGCACTGAATCTTCTTAGGTGTTTCAGATTTTGTCATCTTAAGCAACAGAATTTTGGGGTGGTTTGCTGTGCAACAATAATTTTTATATTATGATTAATATGAGCAGGTGGAGAAGGAAACGGCAACCCACTCCAGTATTCTTGCCTGGAAAAGTCTGTGGACAGAGGAGCCTGGCGGGCTGCAGTCCGTGCGGCTACATGACTGAACATGTGTGCGTGAGGGTGGAGGGAGATGGGTTGGTAGCAATAAACTGGTAGAACCAAAATAGTTAATAATAATAATACGAGGAGGGCAATTCCCCCACTTGGGGAAGCATCCATTTTATTATGGGTGAAGACAGAGGAGGGTGTCTTTGTTGGAAGACTTTACCTGCAGGGTGTGTGTCTCCTTTCATTAATAGATTGTGAGTAGGACCTTCCTTTGAACAGAATCTCTTTTCAAAATTTATTTATTTATGGTTGTGCTGGGTCCCTTTTTTTTCACATTTTTAAAATTTTATTTTTCAATTTTTCAACTTTTTTATTTTTAATTGGAGATTAATTACTTTACAATATTGTGGTGGTTTTGCCATCCATCGACATGAATCAGCCATGGGTGTACGTGTGTCCCCCATCCTGAACCCCCCTCCCACCTCCCTCCCCATCCCATCCCTCAGGGTCGTCCCAGTGCACCGGCCCTGAGCACCCTGTCTCATGCATCAAACCTGGACTGGCGATCTATTTCACATATGGTAATATCCATGTTTCAGTGCTATTCTCTCAGATCACCCCACCCTCGCCTTCTCCCAGAGTCCAAAAGACTGCTCTTTACCTCTGTGTCTCTTTTGCTGTCTCACATACAGGGTCATCGTTACCATCTTTCTAAATTCTGTATGTATGCATTAGTATATGGTATTGGTGCTTTTCTTTCTGATTTACTTCGCTCTGTAGAATAGGCTCCAGTTTCATCCAGCTCATTAGAACTGATTCAAATGCGTCCTTTTTAAGTGCCGGGAGTTGGCGCTGCGCGCGGGCCCTCTCTAGGTGTGGAGAGGGGTGACTCCTCTTGTTGCAGAGCACGGCTCTAGGGTACAAGGGTAACACATGGGCTTACTTGCCCCACAGCTTGTGGAATCTTCCTGACCAGGGCTTGAACCCATGTCCCCTGCCAGATGGATTCTTAACCCCTGGGCCTCCAGGGAAGTCCAACAAAGAGTCTTTGACTGGTGGGTTCGTCTGAATTTCCTAGTTGAGCCCCTTTCACCACCTGCTGCTGCTTGGCCCACGACCCACCCCTCGCCCAGGGTGTGATTTTTCTGCCCTGGGCATGTTCAGACAGCAGCCACCAGGCCTGGGATTGCGTTTCTTCTCCAGTCTTGGGTACTTCCTACGCGGAATAGGGACTTGCTGAGGGAAGTGGGGTTCCTGACTGCCAATGCCACTCCCGTCAAGAAGGAGACCCAGCAGCAGAGTGGAGAATCTGAGGGTGAGCAGAAGGCGGGAGCAAAGGAGAGTCGCTGATGAGGCGACTGTGCGTTAAAATGCCCCGCAGCATCCTGGGGGTTTTTATCCTTCTTGGAAGGTTTTTGTCCAAATTACTCCCTTTCTGAGTATTCAGTGAGATAATTCAGAGAGAAAATCCACCGCAGGGTGGACGGCCCTCTTTCCCTCTGTCACGTGGGCACGTGAGGGCCGCCTGCAGCCACCCCCGCCGCCTCTGCCCCGTGGTGGCTCCAGCTCGCGGGTCCACCCCTCAGGCAGGAAGGCCCAGGCAGGGAGGGGACAAGTCTCAACAGCTGAGGAGAGAAGCCTGCGGGGTCTGCTCATGACTGGGCTACAGGCAGGTCTAGTGTTGGCTTTATTCAGACGGGAAATGCCCAAGGGCCTCAGCCCAAGGCGTTACGCATCGTGAAGGCAACTGGGAGTGAGGCAGGGGTCTAGAAAAATAACCGTGGATCCAGACGATGGAGAAAGACCACGCGAAATCAGCTTAAGGCAGAGACCGGCCAGGGAGAGAGCAGAAGAGGCGACAGAAAAGAAACCTTCGGCGCCTGATCCGGGTAGGAGCCTAGCGGAAGTAGCTGGGACAATCGTGGGCGACCAGGCGCCAGGCCTGGTCAAAGGCCTGCACGACGGCCGGCTCCAGGGCCCCTTCCTCAGTGGCCGCCAAGTTCTCTTCCAGCTGCTCCAGGCTGGACATGCCCAGGATGACCGCGTCCCCGTGGGCGCCCTGCAAGGGGAGACGGCCAGACGTCACACACGGATGCCCCACAGAGACCCCGTCACACACCCCCGCCCAGCCCCGCCCCTGCCAAGGCCTGGGCTTGGGCATACTCTTTACACCCTACACAGATGTACAAAGCACTCACGGTGCCTTCAAGGACCCTAACTGTGTGACCCCGAACCTGCCTTCTTCTGTCCTGCTGCCGCAACGTGCACCCTCATTCAGACCTCAGTTTAGAGTCCAGTTCTGACATCAGCAGTAAACTCGGTTTAGCTTTTTAGCCCCCAAGACTCAGATCTCAGTTTTCACTGTGCTTATGGGAATGAGAAATTACACAAGGCACCTAACTCCCATTTACTGAAAACCTGCTGTATACATGCCAGGGACTATGCAACTGTGTACAGCTGCAGCTGAAGAAAAGTGTTAGCCAGGAAGACAGGGGACACCAAAGACAGGGAACCCCCACACCCCAAGAGGAGCAGGACCAGCGGGATGTAGATCAAGTCCGTGACTATAACTTTCTCTCCCGTTCACAGCTGTTTGCTCATTGGTAAAACTGGAACAATCCCACTTCATCAGGCCTAAGCAATAGTTCAATCCATGCTTGTAAAGCCCTCACGACAGGGCCTGGTTCTTCGGCAGCTACCCAGAAGAACAGGAAGGCTGCCTGAGAACTGGACCAGAGAGAGATTTCAGAGGGAAAAACGACTTAGAAATCATGCTGGCTCCTCAAAGAGAGCAGGGGCAGGGCGTCCAGGGATGGTGGGGACGGGGAGGGGCGGGGACAGGTTACCTGGAGCTGGGAATGGTGGTACATCCACCGGAGGGCGGCTGAGGTCATGCTGGGGGCGCTGGTGCCATACGCAGCCTGAAGGGCCTTCTCCACCAGGGCGATGCCCTTGAAGTGGTGCTCCTTCCAGTAGCTGGACAGGAGGGGATGGTAGCACGGGGTCAGGACCACAGGGTCACACAGGGGGCCACTGCCTAAGAGTCCACCCAGGGAGCCCCTGTAGCACGGAGGGGCCAGGGTCCCCTCAAGCAGGGGGTCTCCTGCTTTTTTGGGCAACAGAACCACCCAGGATGCTGGCTCCCTCACCAGAGACTTCAAGGATGTCTCTACTCTTAAGAATGCAAACCTGCCCTTACTTTACCTGGAGTAACAGGAAGCCAGGACAGGGGCACAGCCCGGCCCCAGGCCTCCTGTTCCTCCACCCGGAGCCCTGTCTTTCCCCCTTGGCAGGTGATCAGCACTTCTTAGGCATGAGTTACGATTTGGAAGGTTGGCCATAAGGCCCAGGGGTCGGCATTCTTCACGGAGGTCCCAAGAAAACAAAACGAAGCCTTACAGAGGGTTTCCTAATTCCTCCAGGAATCAAGAGAGCTAGGTCCAGGCAGCAAGGGAAGGCCTTGAAAGGAAAGCAGCCCCAGGGACTCCCCATTTTCAGACTATGGGGACCCTCCGGCCCCGCCCGTCCTGACGCCCCCAGCTCACCGATTCCTGTAGACCTCTGCCCAGCTGTTCCCAAAGAAGCGGCCCAAGGGCTGTTTCCCGTCCTTGTCCTCATACTGGTACCTGCCGGTCAGCAGGCCTCCTGCGGGAAGGCTGCAGTCAGACCCCCAGGCACTGCCCCCAGAGCCCGCTGGGCCGGAAGTGGGGGTGATGGTGGGGGAACCAGGACGGGCAGAGGTCCTGGCAAAGCCCTCCCCTTCCCAGGTCTGGGGCCAGGCTTCTCCCGGGTCAGGAAGGGGCAGAAACGGGGTCAGGAAGGCCCTCCCGCCCAGGGGAGCCTGTGCCCGCACAGCCCGTACCAGCCAGAGGGTTGTAGGCGTAGAACCGCAGTCCGAAGTGCCGGAGGCAGGGCAGGAGCTCCGTCTCCACCTGCCGGGTGGTGGCGTTGTACATGCCCTGCGGGCAGAAGGGCCAGCTGAGCGGGGGCCTGGCCGGGGAGCCCCAGCCTGCTCTCAAAGTCTTCGGTCAAGACCCCCAGGACTCCACATGGTTTCCAAAGTCACTGCTGGTGGACGGGGAGATGGTGCTGGGCCCCAGGAAGGGACGGCGGCCTGGCTCTGCCATCCCACACACATCTGCAGGCACCAACCGTGGGCTGGACCCTGAGCTCTCAAACACACGTGGATCTGGTGAGCTCTCTGCTTCAAGAGATGTCAGAGTCGAGTTAAAAACAAAGCGGAGTGGACTCTTCTGATGGTTCAGTGGTTAAGAATCCACCTTGCAATGCAAGAGACCCGAGTCTGATCCCTGGTCGGGCAACTAAGCCTGAGAGCCGCAACTAGAGAGTCCGTGGGACACAATGCAAGATCCGTATGAGGCAGCTAAGATCCGAGGCAGCCAAACAAACAAACAAAAAAGACAGAACAGATGATCACATAGAGGCGGCTTCTGTGATCACGGCGGATTCTCAGAAATGCTCGCTCAATGCATAAAGGTGGGCTCTGGAGACTGGAGGACCCACTGGGCTGTCGGGAAAGGCCTCCAGAGGAAGAGGTATCTAAGTGACGCCCGGGCACTCCTGCCAGGGGGAAGGGGGAGGCGAGTTCGGGCTGACCGCAGAGCCAGAAGCAGGCAGGAAGCGGGGCCAGGGCCTGAGGGCGGGCGCCCATGGCCAGCCAGATGGCCCCCGGGGGTCGTCTACAGGCTGGGAGCAGGGGAGTGGCTGCTCTGGAGAGGGCAGGGGGCACAAGAGGACCTGGGGTCGCAGGTGCCCTGGAGACGGGCCTCTGCGGACCGGGCCTCACCTGGTACACGGTGGGCAGGATCCAGCCATTGCTCCTGCACAGGGTACAGATCTCGGCCACCTCCCAGGCGGCATAGTTGGACAGGCCGAGCTCCACGAACTTGCCCTGCGGGGGAGAGGCCACGGTCAGACTCCCCCACAGCCCAGAACGCCAGTCCTGGGGATTGGGACCCTGGGCGTGGGGTCCGTCCCCTGCTCTGCTCCGGGACAGCCCCAGAGCCTCTGCTCTCTGGGCACCGACAGGCCAGGGTGGGGAGTCAGGGGCTGCCCTCACCTCCTGGTGCAGCTGGTGGCAGGCGCGCAGCGTCTCCTCCACGGGGGTGCCATGGTCTGGCGCATGCAGATAAAAGAGGTCGACCCGGGGGCACTGCAGCCGCTGGAGGGACGTCTCCAGCTGGGACCGGAGGCTGTCAGGCTTCAGTGACTTCCCCTCCCAGGGATTGGCTTTGGTTGCAATTTTTGCTTTGCAGGAAGAATGTCCTGGTTAATGTAACCACTTACTAGCCACATGACCCTGGAGAAATTACTTAAATTCTCTGAGTTTCAATTCTCTAATCTACAACATGAGGGTGATAACAATGGATCTGTCCTCGTAAGGACAGCATGAGGATTAAATAAGGTCTCATGTGAGCTCCTGACGTTCACTGCCACCATTAGTCACAACTGCTGGCTGGTGAGCCTGGGGCAGAGCCCAAGTGTGCAGAGATGAACGAATCACACTCCCATCTCTGCCCTCAAGGCGCTCACAGGCTAGAAGCTGATGTTAAACAGGAAAGCACAGTAGAGGCCAGAGCAGACCTGCGTGTCCAACTGAGGAATTCCAGGGAGAGCTTCCTGACCCCCGAAGTTGAGTCTCTAAAGAGTCCCAGCCACCAAGGAAGGGTGGGAAGCACGTTTCAGAGGGTGGGAACTGGGGCAAAGGCAAGAAAGCACAGTCGGTTGAATACTGAGTTATAAGAGCGTGAGCCCCAGGCAGGGAGCGCCGGGACGTGAGACAAGAGAAGGGGGCCAGACCCAATTCCAAAGGGTTTTCTCAATTCCCATCCATCGTTCAAAGGTTCCCTGACTGAACTAGTCAGCTGCGTTCACTCTGGCCATACAGACAGACACGCCTGGAGATGGAACAAGTATACAAGCTGCGACAAGAATTCGGGAAAGAGATGCAGCTGTGGAACATGGCCCCTGGCAGTGCATTTGAGAGAGAGGTGGAAGGTGAGATGAGCAGAGGCAGTGGCGGCGGCCTCTCCCTTCTAGACTCCTGGAGGCACGCACCCCACCCCCACTGTAGAGGCACCCCCACCCCCAGCAGAACAAGGGAGTGCTCTGTCACGCAAGCAGCTTGGAAGTGCTGTGAAGGATGCCTTCCCTCTGGGGCGTCTCTGGTGGTCCAGTGGGTAGGACTCTGTGCCTCCACTGCAGGGGGCACGGGTTTTGATCCCTGGTTGGGAACTACCCAGGCCTCAGCCTCACAACGCAGCAAACAACGAAAATGAAAAGAATGCCAGCTCTCTGGATTCTGTCCTTTCCACACTTGGCAAAGGCAACTCGGTGGTTCAGAGGGGAGGACCAAGTCCCTCAGCTCCCAGTCCAGATTTTCTCCATCCTCACATCTGTCACTCCCCCTGCTGCATTCTTGGTGTGAACTTTGCCTGGGTCCAACGTGAGGACTTGGACTCAGTGAGCACCTGGCCTCAAAGAAGGAAGCGGGGAAGGGCCGGAGGGAGAAAAAACAGTTCAAGAACCAGATTTTCATTAGCCAAGAGAGGCAGCCAGGTGAGCTACAGCGTGGGTCTGAGATGCTCATTCCCAGTTCCTGCAGATCCACCAAGCTGTGAATCTAAGGAGAACCCAGAGGGCACCACCCACAAGGGCTGGGAAGGAACAGCCTCAGGATGAAACAGGAGGCACGTCCAATGGCATTAGGCCAATGAGGGACCATCCGTCCACACACACATCACTCAAGCCACACTTGCCTCCAGGCCACTCTTCCACACACCAGGCCTGGCACAGCTATGCCCTCCACCTCTTACGCCCCTTTCTCTCATTCTCTGCCCAGCAAACTACAACTGGTCCTCGATGGTCCAGCTCCAGGGCATTCTGAGCCTTTCCGAGGTCCTCCTCCTGGGCCCCTCATGCCTTCCTCCCTTAAAAGCGCTTCCTCTTCTAGGCTCCTCTGCCATCATTTGCTTCCGTCTTCCCCACTAGATGACGAGCTCCCTGGAGGCGGGTTATACCTCCATAAGAAGCTGGCACGGGGCTACAGAAATGGACAGAAAGCCCTTACCCCCTCTCACACCTCCCCACTCTTCAGCCCACCACCCCTGCTCTGCCAGCCTCGCCAGGAGCAATGCTGGAGCTCACAGTGGGAGAGCCAGGGGTACTGCCAAATGAACGAAGTCTAGGTCCTGATGAAAAGAAAAGGGAAGAGAAAAGGGAGCTCGAGCGGGCGCACCGGCAGTGAAGGCAATGAGGAGAGGGGCGTAGGCAGAGCGCCTGGGGACCGGTTATGCGCCACTGGCAGGGTAGGAGGCGGGTTAGGGCACAGCGCTGGAGACCAGTGCCGCAGAGACGAGCACCAAGAAAGCAACAGAGATAGGAAGGCAAGGACTAGACTAGGCTCGGGTAAGGCTCGGGGGCTACCGAGTTGCAACCCCAGAAGAGCGGAGGGGAAGGTGGTCTGGATAAAGCGCTTTCTGCTATCCGGACTGGATGCGCGCGGAGCTCGAAGAGCGAGCGGGGGATCCACAAAGCTGTGGGACGGCGAGGGGAGGTCGGCGCCCCGGGAGCGGACGGGGGTGCCGGCCCTGGCCGCTGCGGGGGTATGGCTGGGTCGGGTGGGCGTCCTGCGCAAAGGTCCGCGCGGCACGCGGCTGGGTGAGGACAGGCGGTCGGGGCACCGGGCGTTACCTGTGCAGCCGCTGCCGCCCAGCCCGAGCCCCAGGCCGCCCAGGATGCTCTCGGACCGGCCGTCGCTGTACATGAAGGCCGTGTCCAGCTCAGCGTGGCCGCGCTCCAGGAAGGCGCGCACGGCCGCGGCGCTGGCGGGCGAGTCCATGCGGCGCCCCATCTCCATGGTGCCCAGCACGGTAGCGGGCCGGGCCGGGGAGCCAGAGGCGGCCCGCGGGGACCGGGACATGGCGTTGGCGGCGGCGGCGGTGCGCGCACCGGGCTGCTGGGGGCTACGAGAACAGCGGGCAGCGGCGCGGCCCACCGCGCGAGTCAAGGTCCTCAGCATCAGGCCGGCGCCTGCGCGCTGGGGCGCCTGCGGCCCCGCCCACCCGCCGCTGGGGCGGGGCCCGGCGTCACCCCGCCCCATCCGCACGCCCGGCTCGCTGGTCACGCCTCCAGGGACCGCCCCCGCCATGAGCGCCGCTCGGGAGGCGGAGCCACGCAGCTCCGGGGCGGGGCGGGGCGAGGCGGAACGGGGCGGGGCCTCCGATCAGCTGACCCAGACAGAAGCCGGAGGACCGAGAAGCCGGGCGGTGCGGACGATCTAGACGCGGTAAGCCGAATTTGAGGCTGGGGCTGCGAGGGGCCAGGGAAGGAACCCCGGGCCTTCGCTGCCACATCTTTCCAACACCTTCCTCCAGCTCTGGGACGGCCCTGGGGGCTGCTGCCCCCACCTTGGGGCGCGAGATCCTCGAGCCAGGCTTTCTGGACTGGAATTGGGATCCAATTCCCCACCCTCTCCCCCATCAGAAGCGACCATCACGACCTCTCCGGCCAGCCTTGCACAGAGTTAGGGTCTGGGTCCGTTGTTTATCTCCCGATCCCGGCCGACTGGCCCCTTCTGTTCTGACGGCTTTGTTTTTCCCCGAGGGCGGGCCAGGGGAGAGGGCCTTGTGGCGAACGAGCGCTGATCCCAGCGGCTTCCCTATGATTATCTTCGCTAAACAGGCGGCCCCGTGCTGGGCTGAGTCACTCGAAGGGAATTGTGACCGAGGACCTGGAAGGCTGGAATGGGTGGTAGCCCCTAGCCGGGACGCTCCTCCGCTCAGATGCGCCCCAAGTCTGCAGGGAGCCTAGATTGCTCCCTGTTACCCCATCCCTAGGACAGGTTTCCAAAGTGCCTACATGGGCAGTCTGCCTTCGGAAGGATGAGGACTAGCGTGGTCTTGTCTATTCAGCGCTTGCTGAAGCCTGCTGTTTGCCAGGGACTCTGGGGGTGGGGGGGTGGGGAGGGGAATGCTTCAGCCAGAAGGGAATAACACCATCCCTCCATATTCTGCTGAGTGCTTAATCTGTGCCAGGCACCATTCTGATCGCTCTGCCTGGATTATTTCATGTAACTCTGCAGCTAGCCTCCCAGGTGGATACTTACATCATTCCCCGTTTTACAGGTTGGAACTCTGAGGCCCAGTCGCTTGCCCAGGGATTCTACTCTAGCGGTCCTCAGGCAGGTCAGTTCCAGAGAGCTTTCTTCTCAACCTGTTAGCTGACGATTAGGTCTCTCTTCCTTCGTTTCTCTCCCTCCTCCCTTCTTTCCTTCCTTTCTCTCTGCCCCCACCTCCCTCTCTGACTGTCTCTTGCTGTTTTTTGAACCTTTACTGTGCAGCTGTTGTGTCTAGGTTCTAAGAATAAGTTTCCCAACTAGGATGACAGAGAGGAGTGAGCTTAAAAGCGGCGGTCCCTGAGGA
The DNA here is from genome assembly GCF_032452875.1 of Bos javanicus. Lineage (NCBI taxonomy): Eukaryota > Metazoa > Chordata > Mammalia > Artiodactyla > Bovidae > Bos > Bos javanicus. Next base: position 133,369,581 of record NC_083869.1, on the reverse strand, counting down.
CTCTGATGAGCATTTTTCTGGCGTGTGGAGGAGGGCAGAGGAAGAGATGACAGGTGCTGTCCAGCGACTCCTGTGAGGCCCCTCTGTACTGAGAGGACAGTTTAGAACTGGTCTTGAAGTGAAGTCGCTCAGTCGTGTCCAACTCTTTGCGACCCCATGGACTGTAGCCTACTACGCTCCTCTGTCCATGGGATTTTCCAGGCAAGAGTACTGGAGTGGGTTGCCATTTCCTTCTCCAGAGGATCTTCCTGACCCAGGGATCGAACCCAGGTCTCCCGCACTGTAGGCAGACTCTTTACTGAGCCACCAGGGACGTCCCAGAACTGGTCTTAGTGTCTTTTTATTATGCCCTTCAGGATGAGGGAGAAGCCTGGGGGAGCAGACAGCCTAGACATAAGTCTGGAGACCTGGGATGAGCCTCTGAAGGCCCAGAGGGAGGGACAGGAGATGGGGAGGGGCATCTGGAGTGCCCTGGAGCTCTGTCTCAAGGCATTTGAACTTATCTGGTAGATAAAGGCAGCTTCAGTGGCCAGCAGCTCAGATTGGGATCTGGAAGAGTTGCTTGGCTGTTGCAGGGGATGCCTTTTCCAGGGCCGCCGTTCTTCAGGTGTGATCGTGTACACAGAATCCGAGGGCTCGGACTCTGCTGGGGAAGCTTCTTACATCCCTGCTCCCCAGCCCAGCCTCACGGATCCTGAAGTTCAAACATGCGGCCTTCATGCTCACAGGCACCCCTGATCGGCTATGCTTCAATAACATTAAAAGCACCACCAACATCGATAAGGCACCCCTGAAGTACAGCTTCTAAAAAAAAAAAAAAAATCCTATTGTGGTCCTCATCACACCTACAGACCTGGGCAACTTTTGTGTCAACCCTGGACGTCCATTCACTCGGTGCTGTTGGCCAGAAGGTAGGCCCAGGCTGGCTTCCTACTTGGATCAGAACCTGTGAGTGACAGGCGCTATGCACAGCGGCCCTCAGGGGAAAGCACCTTCTGTTCGGGGCTCAGGTGTGTCTCAAAGGTGTGTGTCCTGAGCCTCGAGCTGCACACGGCCCCGTGCATGGACAGGGGACCACCCACCCAGGGCCCTGGGCCCTGTGAGCCCAAGTACATCCCTCAAGACACCCCCCACCCTCACCAGGCATGTGTCCACCTTTTTTTTAAAAAAATAATTTTATTGTATTTTTGGCTGTGCTGGGTCTTCACTGTTAGGCCATTGGGGGCCACTCTCTAGTTCGGTGCTCGAGCTTCTCACTGCAGTGGCCCCTCTTTTTCAGTTTATTGTCTGTCTTATTTAGCTCTGGCTGGTCTGGGTCTTCACTGCTGCGCAGAGGCTGTCTCTCATTGCAACAAACCAAACTCAGGCTCAGTAGTTGTGCACGGCTTAGTCTGCGGCATGCGGGCTCTTCCCGGCCCAGGGATCGAACCCGTGTCTCCCGCATTGGTAGGTGGATTCTTTACCACTGAGCTCCCAGGGAAGCCCTCCGCCTTCTTTCTTTCTAGGAGTGGATAGCCAATCCCTTTTCCAGCGGAATTTCCCGACTCCGGAATTGAACCCTGGTCTCCTGCATTGCAGGCAGATTCTTTACCAACGGAGCCATCAGGGAGGCCCCTCTTTCTTCACTCACCTGGTGAAAAGACGGGGTGAGAGTGGCCTCGGGGTGCCTGAGAGGCTAGTCTCTCATTTTCTGTCGGTCCTGTGGCATCAGGCCCTGGGCCAAGAGCTTTGTGTGTGTGTTATCGGTGCAGCAACTCCAAAGCGTGAGCATCGTTTTCCTCATTTTATACCCAGACTCAGACGGTTACTTGCGCAAGGCCACTCAGCCTTATCTTTAAAATGAGGACAGTGTTCCCCTTGCAGAGGAGTTAATGAGGATGGCGGTGTCCTACCCTGATGACCTGCGGTGGTGTGTGGGTTCTACTGTACAAGAAGAGGGTGGAGGAGGCGATCCAGGGGCAGGGTGGTTGGGGAGCAAAAGGACTGATTTTGAGGTGCCTTTGGTGCTGCCCTTCCTACCTGGACTGGGTGTCAACCTGGGTGGCCTTGCAGGCACTGGTGGCTGGATGTAAGATAGACGGCTCCAACCTCAGCTGTGTTGAAGCTCAAGGTGGGCCACTGAGGCACGGGACGAGGCTTTCAGCCCCCCTTGCGGGGCCCCAGGGGGACTGTGGTGAGAACCAGCCGGGCAGTGACCTGCAGTGCCCTTACCCCCAGCTCCAGGGCCCCCTGGCAAGTCACGTTAGCGCTGAGAGCCTGGAGCCTCTCGAGAAAAGCAGCGAACTTGCTTCCTTTCCCTGCCTGCTGCTCCCTGATCGCCGCGGCCTCAGCAGTTCCAGGGTCCAGCAGGGTATCTCGGCCCATTCGGGCTGCTGTAGCAAAGGACCATGGTCTGAGTGGCTTAGAAACAAATGTTGATTTCTTATGGTTCTGGAGCCTGGGAAGTCCGAGGTCAGCATGCTGGGAGAGTCAGTGTCTGGTGAGGACCCACTTCCTAGTTCACTGATGGCTGTCTTCTCGCTGGGTCCTCGGCTGGCAGAAGGGGCAAGGGAGCTCCCTGGGGTCTTTTTTTCTTTTTTTTAAATAAGAGCACTAATCCCATTCATAAGGGCTCTGTCTTCACGACCTAAATACTCCCCAAAGGCTGCATCTCAAAACACCATCGTACTGCAGGGTAGGTTTCAACACACGAACTTGGGGGCAGGAAGGACGTAGGATTGAGTCTGTAGCCTTGTCTACAGATGTCGTTTTATGAGGATCTTGGGCCTTCTGACACCAACAGAAACTGAAAGTGACTAGAGAAGGCCTCATCCTCGGTGAGGAAGCCCCTCTGAGTGCAGTGAGAAAAGGGGAAGCCTGCCTTTGGCTGCAGGAGACCCTGGGGAGCCCTGGCAGACCGCACGAGGGTGCTGCTGTGCCCAGGGACAGAAGTGTGGTGCCGCAAGTCGCTCTCCTGGGTCCTCATGGACGTACCAGTAGCCCCGGCTTCACAGAGTTGTGTGTGTGTGTGTATACTCAGTTGCATATGACTCTTTGTGACCCTTTGGGCTGTAGTCCGCCAGGCTCCTCTCTCCGTGAGATTTTTCAGAGAAGAATACTGGAGTGGGTTGCCATTTCCTCCCCCAGGGAATCTTCCCGACCCAGGGATTGAACCCGTGTCTCCTGTGTCTCCTGCATTGGCAGGCGGGTTCTTGACCCGCTGAGCCACGAGGGAAGTTGGTGTGCAGCAAACTGCGGAAAAGCTTACATGGTGCTGAGCGCAGAGCTGGCGAACTGCTCAGCGACCAGGGGTTGATCCTGCCCAGCAGAGACGCTCCGGCAGCCCCACCTCCTCTCCCTCCCCTGGGACTGTCACTTAAGCAGTGACTGCTCTGGGACAGAAACCTGGAGGGGACTTCCCTACCCGGCCCTGCAGCCCGCCAGCTCCTGGCATTGGTGGCGGTGAAAACAGGGAAGTGGCTCCCGGCTCCTTGCCAGCAGATTCCCCCCACACGCGGGCTGCTGGGAGAATGTGGCTTGGGAGCGCCACACTTGAGTTCCAGCCACCTGTGTGACCTGGACCCACCTGGCCCTTCTTTGCTGCTTGCCTCAGCTGACCAGTATAAGGCGGACAACTATACTCTTTCTTTTTCTTTTTGGTCCACCATGTGGCTCGTGGGATAGTTCCCCAACCAGGGATTAAACCCTGGCCCCAGCAGTGACAGCACCAAGTCCTAAACCACTGGATCAACAGGGAAGTCCCAGGACAGTCGTACTTTTTAATTTTTCTGGCCACGTGGCTTGTGGAACTTCCCTGACCAGGGATCAAACCCGGGCCCCCTGCACTGGAAGCATGGAGGCTTAGCCCCTGGGACCCTGGGGAAGTCCCTAGCCGTACCTTAAACGAGAGGCTGTGTCTAGAGCACCTGGTCTCAGCAGACCCTCGCAGCACGATTTACAAGAAGGAAAGGCTGGAAACTATGGAAACGTTCAAGAGCTAGAACACAGGCGGCGTTGTCTGAGGGCTCCATCCTCCCGCTAGATCTATGAACTCGCTGAACCCTCACGAGTATATGGGGTGGGGGAGGCATTGTCATCACCCCATCCTGCAGATGGGGAGACTGAGGCGCGGCCAGGCGGAGCGGCTTGCCCGAAGTCGTGGCGTTCACGGGCAGAGCGGGGACTCGCACGCACCTGTCTGACTGCAGAGCCAGTGTGTGGCCACTTTGATGTCTGTCCTGACTGTGTCCTGGGGTTCAGGGGCTCCGTCAGGGCCAGGCAGGAAGCCTGGGGTGGGCTTAGAGTGGCAGGACCACAGCGAGGACCGGACCTCCTGAGGCTGAAGGTCCCTCTCTTCTCCCACAGAGCCATCTCCTGCCTCAGCACAAGGCTCCCTCCCCTCGTCCCTCCGAAGCCATGGTCTGGGTGAAGCTGGGTTCCTCCAACTTCTCCAGCTGCCCCAACGGCTCCAGCCAGTGGATATGGGACGTCCTCGGCGAGTGCGCCCAGGACGGCTGGGACAAGGCCAGTGTGGGCCTGGGCTTGCTGTCCATCCTCTGCTTTGCGGCATCCACCTTCCCGTGAGTAGCGCTGGGGCTGGGTGGCATGGGGTGGGCAGGGGGCTGCCCCGAGGAGGGGCTGCCTGGCTGGCCCTGGGCCTCTCCAGACTCACACCATGTGTGCCCCCCCAGCCCCCCTCACTGACTTCCAGCCCCCCCGGAGGGCCTCACAGCAAGCCCCTCTCTAGGCCTCACCCAGAGCTCAGCCATGCTGACATGCAGATGATAATCATACCACCTGTTCACTGAGTTCCCCCCGTACCCAGCTCTTTTCTAAGAACCTGACATATCTTCACCCTATTTAATCCTCATAAGCTGAAGCTCCGATACTTTGGCCACCTAATGTGATGAGCCCACTCATTGGATGAGTCTTCCCTAATGCTGGGAAAGATTGAAGGCAGGAGGAGAAGGGGACAACAGAGGATGAGATGGTTGGATGGCATCACCAACTCTATAGACACGAGTTTGAGTGAGCTCCGGGAGTTGGTGATGGACAGGGAGGCCTGGCGTGCTGCAGTCCATGGGGTCGCAGAGAGTTGGACACGACTGAGCGACTGAACAACAGTCTCCATAACCACCCTGTGAAATACGTACAGTTCCTTTCCGATCTTTACTGGAAACCCAGAGAGGTTAAGTAACTGGCTCTGAGTTGCACAGCCAGTCAGAGAGGAGGCAGAGGAGTGGAGGGCTGGGGCGCATCAGTTCGGCCTCTGTCCTGAGACCGTCTGGGGAAGGGCACGCCGCGATTACAAAACAGCGTGGCCACTGCTGTGGTTGGGGAACACCAAGCCGGCGGGACCGGTAAGTCCGCTCACTGCCCTGGGCCTCAGTTTTCTCATTTGTAAAATGAGAATACTGTTCCCTACCTCACAGGGTTGCTATGAGCATGGCCTTTACACACTGTGCGAGGGAGTAAGGGGGCAGGGGGGCAGGGAGAGGTGAGGCCAGAAAGGTCATCAAGGGCCCTGCAGTGTAAGAGCATTCTCCACCTTCAGGACGTTTTATGCTCTTTCTCCTCTGGCAGAAAGAGAAGCGGTTTAACTGAGAGATCATTCGTGCACTGTAGAGTTCACCCGCTTACGTGTATCTGTTCACGGTTTTAGTATCTGCAGAGCTGCGTCACCATCACCGCAGCCAGTTTTAGAACATTTTCACCACCCTGCAGAGAAACCCGGAAAGAAACGAGCCGCTCCTCGTTTCCCTCTAAAGCTCCCGGCCCAGCCGCCGGTCCACATCTGTCTGTAGATGCACCTGCTCTGGACGCTTCGCGTGAGGCGCTCGTACCGCGGTGTGGCCTTCTGTGACCGGCCTCTCTCGCTCAGCGCACCTTCAGGGTTTCTCCACGTTGTACGTAGCGAGTGTCAGCACTTCATCCTTTTTAACAAATATTTATTTTTATTTTTTTAATTTGTTTGATTGGCTGTGTTGGGTCTTGGTTGTGATGCGTGAGCTTAGCTGCCCGACCAGGGGTCAGACCTGCATCCCCTGCATCGCAAAGCGGATCCTTAACCCCTGAACCACCAGGGAAGCCCCAGCACTTCATTCTGTTTCTCGTCTGAACAGTAGTGTGTTGTACGTCTATACATTTTGTTCGTTCATTCGTCCGTTGATAGACACGTGGGTGATTTCTGGCTCTGGCCAGTATGATTAAGGCCGCTCTGCAGGTTCACGTATGGGTTCTTGTGGGGACATGTGTGTCTACTTCTCTTGGGTGTATGCCTACGAGTATATGGGTGTACTGGGTCGCTTGGTGAGTGTGTTCCATCTGTGAAATGCTTTTTGATTTGTTTTCGGCTGTGCTGGGTCTTGGCCGCTGCGTGCAGGCTTTCTCTAGTTGTCATGATCGGGGCTGCTCTCTAGTCCAGGTGCGTGGACGTCTCATCGCAGGGCTTCTCTTGTTAGAGTGTGCGGGCCTAATCACCCCACGGCACGAGGGATCTTCCTGGCCCAGGGACGAAACCTGCATCTCCTGCATTGGCAGGTGGGTTCTTAACTCCTGGATCACCAGGGAAGTCCTGTCTAATCTTCTGAGGAACTGCCAGACTGTGTTTCCAAAGTGCTCGCACCATTATACGTTCCCGCCCGCAGCATATGAAGGTTCCAGTTCCTCTGAATCTCCATCGACACTTGTTATTGTCTGTCTTTTTGATTATCGTCATCCTAGGGGGTGTGAAGTGGTATCTCACTGTAGTTCTGATTTGTGTTTGCCTGATGGCTGGTGATGTTAAGTAGCTGTCCATGTACTTACTGACCACCTTCTGTTGTCTTTGGAAAAAGGTCTATTCAGATTCTTTGCCCACTTTTCGGTTGGATTATTTGTCTTTTTGTGGTTGAGTTTTAAGAGTTCTTTATATATTCTAGGTATACCTTGCAAAGATTTTCTCCTGTTCTGTGGGTTGCCTTTTCACTTTCTTGATGGTATCACATGAAGTGCAGAATTTCAAAAATTTGATGATGTCCAGTTTGTCTGGTTTTCCTTTCATTGCTCATACTTTTGAGGTGTATGTGTGTGCTGTTGCTTCAGTGCTGTCTGACTCTGTGCGACCCCATGGACTGCAGCCCACCAGGCTCCTCTGCCCATGGGCATTCTCCAGGCAAGAACACTGGAGTGGATTGCTAGGCCCTCCTCCAGGGGATCTTCCCCACCCAGGACTGGACCCACATCTCTTCTGTTTCCTGCGCTCAGGCGGATTCTCATCCACTAGCACCACGGTGCTTTTGGTCTAGTTTCTAAAAAATGATGGCCTAATCCTGGTAAAAAAGATTCACCCTTATCTTTTCTTCTAAGAGTTTTATATAGATTTCTCGAAGTCTGACACCAAGTCCGATGTGTGTCTTTTCCCCACACAATCAAGCAGTCAGCTCTTACGCTGTCTACACCTGAAGACAGCTTCAGATCCCACAGGTTAAGGACCAGTCCTCCAAGTCCCAGAAGAGTGCTCTCTCCTCCCCACTTCAGAGGCCAGTCCAGGCTGTCCCTGCGCTCGGACCTCCCGCTGTGGATCGGGGGTTCCCCCACCCCTCCTCAGGTTCGATTAGTTTGCTAGAGCGGCTCACGGAACTCAGCGAAGTGCTCTTTATAGAGGCTTTATTACGGTCGTTGGTCATGAGTGACTGGGCTCACTCTGCAGCCTTTCCCCCTCTGGAGGTGGTGAAGGGGGCAGGGCAGCCCCCGCCCCCAGCCTGAAAGACGGTCCTAACCGTCTGATCACACAGTTGGTCCTTATCCTCAGGCGACCTAAAGGCTTTCCAAAAGTCACCTCGTTAACGCTACAGAAGACACCTCTCTCTCTTTCTCTGTCTCTCAACCCTTAGGACATTCCAGGGGTATTAGTAGCTTTGTAGGGAGCAGGGAAGAAAACCAAATATATATCTTTCTTGTTATAAATCACGGTATCACAAATCAGCTCTTGACGTAGAGCTTTGGTTCAGCTTGAGCTGGATTTTGTATGCGGTGTGAGGCAGGGGTCCAACCTCATTCCTCTGCACGAGGCGCCCCGTTGTCCCAGCTTCAGGTGTTAAAACGACTACCGGCACCCTATGTCCCGCATGCTGCTGGGAGCCTGACGTGTTTCTGACTCTCCTTGTCCCAGCTGCCACTCCACATGTGCTGGAACCGACCCCATCCTTGCCTCTGCAGAGCTCCCGTTAGAGGAAGAGGGTGAGAGGGCCGGGGAGAGCCTGGAGGCAGAGAGGCTGCCTTGGAGGCTGTGCCAGGTGTCGGCAAGCGGTGGGGTCAGGGCGGCTGGCTCGGTGGCCCTGAGGAGGCAAGCTGGCCGGAGCTGGGTGACCGCTGGAGGGAAGAGTGGGGCTTCCTGTCCTGGGGTGAGGGCGTCCCCAAAGCCACGAGGAGCGGGCTAAGGCATCTCCTTTCCAGCAGGGCTTGATGCCAGCCCTGTGCCTGGCTGTTTAACCAGGGACGGGGCATCAGAGGCCTGGGAGAAGCCCCAGGTAAGGATGGAAAGGCAGCCACCTGCCTGCTTCTCCTTACGGCTCAGCCTTTTGTGAGAGTGACGGAATGGCTGTCCCTGAGACATATGGAGACTCTTCAAGTCACTGTGTCCTGGGAGGGACTTTACTCGGGTCCGTGTCAAACTTATGGGCCTCCTCAGGGCCAGGCCTGTGCTGGACACGGTCCCGTCCCTCAGCAGGCTTGAGTCCGGCAGGAGGTGGCCGGCACCGGCAGCGCTCTCATCTGAGAAGGGCCTGAGGAGGAACTGAAGTTTCCTGAAGGATGCAGAGGAGGGCTGGCGGGCCGTCTGCCGAGGCGAAGTTTGGAGAAGGAGAGTGCAGAGGCGGGGGGCCTGCGGGCCTGGGGGCCGGTCAGGATGTGCTCGGGAGGGCGGGAGTCCTTGCCGAAGACAGTCGGAGGCTCTGAAAGAGTTTGGCAAGATGGGGGTTTCAGAAGATCCTCGAGGGTTTCCCTGGCGGTCTGGTGGTTAAGATCCGTCTTCCAGCACAGGAAGCCTGGGTTCGACCCCTGGTCAGGGAACTAAGATCCCACAGGCCGCACAGTGTGACCAAGAAAATAAATAAAAATGAGAGAGAAAGAAAAGAAAGGTCCTTGAGGGGGAGGCTGGAACTGCGGGGCACGGACTCGCAGAGGTGCCTGGTGGGGCGCTCGGCAAGAGACGCGGGGGAGGCCCAGGGCCGGCCCAGCTGTCCTGCCTTCTGTCTCCAGCGATTGGGATGAGGTCCTGTTTAGGTGGTCCCTTTTACTAATTTAAATACATGCAGACGACTAAAGAGAAACGTAAGCGGCAGGTGGCCCTTCTGGAATGACTCAGAGCAGGGCTGGAGCCCGGGATCTGGGGTATGAATCCTGGTTCCTGGACTTTCCACCCCCAGAGAGGCCCATCTGCGACAGGGACTTGACTCCTTGGCATCTGTAGTGAGACAGAGCCGCAGCCTCGCCCCTTCTCTGCTGCCCTTGATGATAACAGGCGAGGTCTGGCCCATCTTATCATCCATCTCCCTGCAGATAGGGCAGCGGCCACAGCCATCCTTCCTTCACGCCACCCCCCACCCCAGACCCCTTCATAGAAGAGAGAACCCCGGGTCTCTGGGACACAAAGCTTCGGGACCCTCTGAGCCCTGGTCCCAGTGAGAGCCTGCTCTGGGGGGAATCTGTACCCCACCTTGACTGTAGCAGGGTGCACGTCCCAGAGAGCTGGGCTGGAAGGGATTCCCCGGTGAGAAGCCCGGAAGGGCGAAGACAGGCCCATGAGGATGCCACCCAAGGCGGGGTCGGTCCCCCATCAACCCTGTGCGGTGCCCCCCAGCCCTGGTCTCCCACATTTACCCCCCACGCGGTGTCACAGCTCTGAGCACACGTCTCCCTCCTCCCCCGCGACTCCCTCCTCCCCCCCACCCCCATCTCCCTCCTCGCCCCCCTCCACCCACGTCTCCCTCCTCCCCCACGTCTCCCTCCTCCTCCCCGACTCCCTCCTCCCCCACAACCCCCTCCTCCCCCCCGACCCCCTCCTCCCCCACGACCCCTCCTCCTCCCTGACTCCTTCCTCCCCCACTACCCCCTCCTCCCCCACGACCCCCTCCTCCTCCCCAGCTCCCTCCTCCCCCCGACTCCCTCCTCCTCCCCAGCTCCCTCCTCCCCCCACTCCCTCCTCCCCCATGACTCCCTCCTCCTCCCTGACTCCCTCCTCCCCCACGACTCCCTCCTCCTCCCCAGCTCCCTCCTCCCCCCGACTCCCTCCTCCTCCCCAGCTCCCTCCTCCCCCCACTCCCTCCTCCCCCATGACTCCCTCCTCCTCCCTGACTCCCTCCTCCCCCACGACTCCCTCCTCCTCCCCAGCTCCCTCCTCCCCCTGACTCCCTCCTCCTCCCCAGCTCCCTCCTCCCCCCGACTCCCTCCTCCTCCCCAGCTCCCTCCTCCCCCCGACTCCCTCCTCCCCCACGACTCCCTCCTCCTCCCTGACTCCCTCCTCCCCCACGACTCCCTCCTCCTCCCCAGCTCCCTCCTCCCCCCGACTCCCTCCTCCTCCCCAGCTCCCTCCTCCCCCCCGACTCCCTCCTCCTCCCTGACTCCCTCCTCCCCCACGACTCCCTCCTCCTCCCCAGCTCCCTCCTCCCCCCGACTCCCTCCTCCTCCCCAGCTCCCTCCTCCCCCCGACTCCCTCCTCCCCCACGACTCCCTCCTCCTCCCTGACTCCCTCCTCCCCCACGACTCCCTCCTCCTCCCCAGCTCCCTCCTCCCCCCGACTCCCTCCTCCCCCACGACTCCCTCCTCCTCCCTGACTCCCTCCTCCCCCACAACTCCCTCCTCCCCCACGACTCCCTCCTCCTCCCTGACTCCCTCCTCCTCCCTGACTCCCTCCTCCTCCCCAGCTCCCTCCTCCCCCACGACCCCCTCCTCCTCCCCAGCTCCTCCTCCCCCGACTCCTCCTCCCCACGACTCCCTCCTCCTCCTGACTCCTCCTCCCCGACCCCCTCCTCCCCACGACTCCCTCCTCCTCCCTGACTCCTCCTCCTCCCTGACTCCCTCCTCCTCTCCAGCTCCCTCCTCCCCCACGACCCCTCCTCCTCCCTGACTCCTTCCTCCCCCACGACTCCCTCCTCCCCCACGACCCCCTCCTCCCCCCCGACTCCATCCTCCTCCCTGACTCCCTCCTCCCCCACGACTCCCTCCTCCTCCCCAGCTCCCTCCTCCCCCGACTCCCTCCTCCTCCCCAGCTCCCTCCTCCCCCGACTCCCTCCTCCCCCACGACTCCCTCCTCCTCCCTGACTCCCTCCTCCCCCCCGACTCCCTCCTCCTCCCCAGCTCCCTCCTCCCCCCCGACTCCCTCCTCCCCCACGACTCCCTGCTCCTCCCCCATGACTCCCTCCTCCTCCCTGACTCCCTCCTCCCCGCGACTCCCCCCTCCTCCCCCCGACTCCCCCCTCCTCCCCATGACCCCCTCCTCCCCCACGACCCCCTCCTCCTCGTCTACCTCCTCCACCCACGTCTCCCTCCTCCCCCACAGCCAGTACATCAAGGCCTGCAAGACGGGCAACATGGACCAGGCCCTGTCCCTGTGGTTCCTCCTGGGCTGGATCGGCGGAGACTCCTGCAATCTCATTGGCTCCTTCCTCGCTGACCAGCTGCCCCTGCAGGTGGGCTGGTCCCCCGGCAGGGTGGGCTGCCAGGGACAGCCATGGCAGAGGCATCCTTCCATCTAGTGAGGGCCCCCCTCTGCCTGCTGCCTGACATGACAACAGGCTGGTCACTGCCCTCTGGTGGGCCTCGTTTTCCCATCTACAAAATGGGCACATCAAACCAGAGAATGGCTGGGGTCTTTGACCTCTGAGATGCTAACATCCTGATGAAGCTTTCAGGGCCTGGGGCCCTGGAAGAGGAAGCTTTTCCCATGGGAAGCCTGGCTATCACCCTCTGTGACTGGGTGGAGCTGAGACTCAAGATCAGGAACCTCTTGTCTTCCCAAAGGGGACTGTGAGTAACTGCTCCAGGTCAGGCTGGACTGTAGCCTCCACTTCCCATTTGTGCTGCCCGGTCATCCCTGCCAGTGTTCCCTCCCTCTGCCCGGCTGGGCACCTGCCAGGCCCTCCCCTACCTGATGTATAGCTCTGCCAGGTTAGGAATTGCGACCCCCTCTGTTCTGGACCTGCAAACGGAAGTCCCGAGCAGTGAAGCTCAGGCTCACCCGGCCGGCATGAGGCCGAGCTGCCCGGTGCTGGCGTGTGGTCCCCGAGCCTGGGACTGCCGCCAGCGCCCTGGCCCACCCCCTCTTGCAGACCTACACGGCCGTGTACTACGTCCTGGCCGACTTGCTGATGCTCTCGCTGTACTTCTATTACAAGTTTAAGAAGCGCCCCTCTCCGTGTGAGTACGGGGGGCCCCGGGTGTCGGGGGCCTGGGGGAGGCCTGGGAGGCTGGGAGGAGGCAGTGTCCCGTTGCTGGTGACACAGCGAACCCCAGGAAGGCTTCCCCTGGCCTTATCTGACCACCGCGGCCTGATCCCCTGATGAACCAAGGGCAGTGAGCACGCCCGGGCAGGAACACGGGCGTCCCCGTCGTGCGCACAGCCTCCTTCAGCGAGCGCAGTGTCGGCTGCTCTTCTGCACCCGGCCCACAGCCCGTCGCTGCCCTGAAGTGTTCCCCAGGGTCAGATCCCCGGCTTTACAGGAAACGACCCAGGCCCGTGGGGCGGGGCTTCATGAGCATGTCCATACTCTGTAACCCTCTTCCTGCCCCCATCGCCCTCACCGAGTCACCTTACAACCCTAGGAGAAGGGTAGTTTCGTCATACCCATTCTGCGGATGAGGGATGAAAGCTCAGAGAAGTTAGGTCCCTTGCCCAAGGTCTCACAGCCACTGAGGGGTAAGGCCAGGACTCAGCCCCATCTGCCCGCGCTCAGACCCCTCACCTCAGCGTCCCCCTGCTCACGTCCAGGGTCTGCCCCCATCAACTCTCTGCTCTTGTTCATCCTGGGCGTGGCGTGCACCACCCCGCTGCTGAGAGCCGCTGGCTCAGTGGCTGCCCCGAGGGAGGCCTTCCAGGGGCGCACACTCTTGTCTGTGGGACCGAGCAATAAGGTGAGACGCGCGCGTGAGAGGGCGGAGTGGGGTTGGGGGGCCCACGCGTGGCCATGTGGTCGGGGGGCTCGCTCCCCAGAAGGGAGCTTGGGGCCCTCGCCCTTCACCCTTGGCCTCTGCGGGGCACCGAGCAGCCTCCCCCGCCCTCAGCCCTTCACGAGAAAGGAGATCATTGGCTTTGTCATCGGCTCCGTGTCCAGCGCGCTGTACCTGTTCTCCCGGCTGCCTCAGATCCGCACCAACGTGAGCTGTGGGCAGGGTGGCAGGGCCGTGGGCAGGGCCGGCTGGCAGCTTGGTCCCTGGGTGAAGGACGAGCACGGGGGTGCGGGGTCTTCATGGAGCAGGTCTGGCCCGCCCTCACCGTTGGCTTGGGTAACTGAATCCGGTTCTCCAAGCCTCAGTGTCTGCCTCTGGAAACGGACACGAGATGCCGGCCTGCTGTCCAGGGTACAGGACCCCTGTGTGCCCCGGGGAGGAAGGGGGTCAGGTGGGAGCGAGAGGTTGAGGCAGAAGAGGAGACGAGGAGCCAGGGCCACGGGGGCTTGCTGAGCTGAGCTGGCAGGGGGCTGGGGAGCGGGCAGCTTGGGGCCGGCAGGGTGGCACAGCCCCAGTCTCCTGCCGACCTGGGCGAGGATGTTGGAACGGGGATGAGGAATCAGGCCCTGGAAGGGACGGTGTGGGCCCCAGGCCTGTGTCGGGCGCTGGTCACACCCTGTGCAGTCGGCTTAGTGTAACAGGGCAGACGGGCACACGGACAGTTGTGGTCCAGAGAGACAGGAACACTGTTGGAGGTCTCTGACCCTCTCCTTTCCCGCCTCCAGTTCCTGCGGAAGTCGACCCAGGGGATCTCGTACTCGCTGTTCGCCTTGGTGATGCTGGGGAACACGCTGTATGGACTGAGCGTGCTGTTCAAAAACCCCGAGGAGGGCCAGAGCGAGGGCAGCTACGTGCTGCACCACCTGCCCTGGCTCGTGGGCAGCCTGGGCGTCCTGCTGCTCGACACCATCGTATCCTTCAGGCTGTGAGGGTGGGTGGGGCGGCTGGGGCTGCAGCACCCTCCCCTGCACACCGTGTCAGCGTCCGTGCATCCATCTATCCATCATCCAGCCGTCCTTCCATCCATCCATGCATCCGTCTGTTCTTCCATCCATCCATCTATCCATTGATCCTTCTGTCCATCCACATATCCCATCCATCCATCCATCTATGCATCCATCCATCATCCACCTGTTCTTCCATCCATCCATCCATCCATCCATCTATCCATTGATCCTTCTATCTATCCACATATCCCATCTATCCATCAATCCATCCATCCATCCATCTGTGCATCCATCCATCCTTCTATCCATCCACATCCCATCTGTCCATCCACCCATCTGTGCATCCATCCGTCCTTCTGTCCATCCACATCCCATCCGTCCATCCATCCGTCTGTGCACCCATCCATCCTTCTGTCCATCCACATCCCATCCATCCATCCTTCTGTCCATCCATGCATCCGTCCACCCATTCAAGAGGCAAACCTCCCATGTGCTGGGCACTCCGTAGGTACCAGATCCAGTCATGAGCAAGAACAGATGGCCCTTGCCTCGGGGAGCTTACAGCTCAGTGGGGAGGCCGACAGGACACATGTAGTCATAAGTAATTCATTGCGGTGCCGAGCACTGTGGAGAAAAACTTAAGTGTGTGTGACCAGGGGGCTGTCCTGGTTTAGCTCAGCAGAGGCCTCCATGAGCGCCATTTGAACTGTGCCCTGAAAGAGAAGAGTCAGGGGCAACGGCAAGGGAGGAATGTTCGTGGCAGCAGTTTACGCACAGGCCCTGGGGAACAGGGCGTAAATCAGCCCCCCAGGCCACACAAAGGAAAGCTGCACCTTCGGAGACACACGAGAATTAGACAGGAAAACTTGAGTTCCAGTCCTGGCTCCCCTGTGTCCTGTGTGATGCGGAGCACTCTGTATGTCCCCATCTCGTCTCATCAGGTCGCGGGGCAGTCCCATGAGCTGAGGCCTCTGGAAGTCCTCGGCAGTGGCCCTCGCACACCGCACATGCTCAGTGAGGGTTTGCAGGCGGGGGGCCGGGCAGGGTGTTACTTTGATCTCCTTCGGGAGGAAGTAAACATGGCCCTTGTTTCAATGTCTGTGGCATTCGGGGTGGGTGCAAAGACAGATGAAGAAAAGCTAAGCTCTAGTGTCCCAGATCCCTGCCCGCTGCCACCGCCACTTGGGGGACCCCCTAGGGTGTTGGAGGAGGGGAGGAAGGCCAGATGTTGGGGCTGGGGTCAGAGGAGGCTGCCTGGGGTAGGAGGACCCCAGCACTGGGCTTGGCAGATGAATGGGGTTTGGCGAGGGGGAAAAACAGGGGCCGGGAGGCCAGGCTGACCCTTCCCAGCCAGCAGCGCACGGGGCAGGGAGAGAGGGCAGAGGGGAGGGGAGCAGCTCTGAACAGGCCCCCCGGGGCGGGGCCAGCCCGTCTCCGCGTGTTGGGCCTTGACGTCGACCCCCAGATCTCCGTGCAGTTCTTCCTGTACCGGCACGCCGCCCCCTCGTCCGAGCGCCAGCCGCTCCTCCCCAGCTGAACGGACGGCCGAGCCCGGGCTGGGGGCGGGGCGGTGCCCGGGGCCTCCCGACGCCCCAGGAAGGGAGAAGTGGGCAGTGATGGCGCTGCTCGCCCCGGTCTAGGCCAGGGAGGCGCCGGGGAGCCCAGAACTGCCAGCCCAGCCGCCCCCCAGTACCCCCAAAGGCTCGTGAGCTGAAGCCCTGGCTGACTGCCTCTTCCAGGAAAACGGCCCCTGGCCCGGTCACCCCCACTTGGGACTTGTCCTCCTTGGGGCCGGAGGCCGCTCTCCCTGGAGCCCGGGGACGGGCTGCAGTGGACACTCACCTCTCAGAGGCCCTGAGCCCCGCGACTCACCTACCTCACTGCCCGTCACCCCCTTGGCACCCCCCACCTCCCAAAAAGGGGCCCAGGCTCACCCAGGCCTGCTCCGTCCACTGCATGTGGCCTAGTAAACGGTACTCCCAGGTGGCCTATGGAGGTCTTCCTTCCCCAGATGCTAGGCTCTGGGGAACAGGGAGGGATGGGAGTCAGGCCCCAGGTGGGCCTGAGGGCTCAGAGTGTGGGAGATCCAGGCCGCAGGGGGCTGTATCTGCTGGCTTGTCCCTGCTCAGCCTCCTGGGCCTCTGGGTTCTTGAACCTGTTTCCTCCGTGATGGCTCCATACCTGGTGGTAAGGACGCAGTGGCAAGAAGAGACCCTCCAACAGGGGGTCCCCGCTCTGCGGCGCTCAGCAAGAAGCAGGACAGTCAAGATTCAGACCTTGGTTCTGCATCTCAGCTTCCCTGTGCCACACTTACCTCATCTGTGCAATGGGACGATAGTACCACCACTTCATGTGTCCTTCTAAGGAGTAAATAAAATGGTGTGGTTATGGAAGTTACCCCAAGTCTGGCGGCAGTAAAAGCTCCATGAAGGTTAGCTTTGGTCATTTTTTTATGACGGAGGATGACAATCAGATTCTCCTGGAAATCGGGGAGACCTTCCTGGAGGAGGTGACACGGCAGAAGGGTGAGCAGGAGATAACCCTGGGGAAGTAAGGGTGTTGCAGGCGGGAAGGGTAGAGAGGAGGGCAGGGCTTAGCTCGGAGCTCTAGCCCCTCTGCCCCAGCCTCGGTGTGTCTCCCAGACCCTGACCTGAGTCCACCTCCTCCTGGCTGCAACCCCACGGGGGCCTGGGGACAAAGCTCCCCTCTGTGCTGGCCCCACACACCGCGCCCTGGCCCGCCCAGGTCCCAGGAACCATCGGGGTGGGAGGTGCCAGGTGAGGGCGAAGGCTGGTAGGGAGGAGGCGGGCCCCGGCGTGAGCCTGTCTCTCAGCATCTTCCTTCTCCAGCCTCAGAGGATGCCCAGCACAGTCTGGTGCCACAAATATTTGCCAAAGGCAGTTCTCCTCTCCACCCTGGCCCACGCTGTGCTGGGCACCTGGGGTGGACCAACTCTGGTCCTCACCCTCAAGGAGGGGAGATGGTTGCCAGGCTTGGAGGGAAGGAATGTGGCCAGAAGATACAAACTGATGGAGGAATGAAGAGGCAATCGGGGAAGGCTTCCTGGAGGAGTGGCCCTGGAGCGGACAAGGGAACAGTGTGTGCAAAGGCCGGGGGTGGGAGTCTGGGTGAGGACGGTGGTGGGGGCTGGGCCGGATGCCCAGGCTCGTGACAGGCCGCTGGATTTGGCGGGGGTGGTGGTGGAGGGGAGAGGAGGAGGGAACTGAGGTCTGGGGAGCCCCTTCTGAGGTTCAGCTGGGCGCTGGGGCTAGGGGGCCCCATCACCTCAGCTCCATCCTGGACGGGCCTGCAGCTGATGTTTGCTGAGCACACGTTGTGTGGGGGGTCAGGCCGTGCCCCCTTGCTCCCCACAACCCCCTCGGAGGGAGGTGCGGCCATCGTGGCCATTTTCCAGATGGGAAAACAGGCTCGGAAGAGCTAAGTCGCGTGCCCGGGGCCTGGGGCCAGAAGCAGTTGCATCCACCTGAGGCCACTCACTGCACACACCGCCCCCCGCGGCCGTCAGAGGCCGTGCCCGTGGGGGCAGCACCACCCTGTTGGGCTCAGGCCCCCTCCCCACTGTCCCGAGCAGCACCTCCCACGCCCACGTGCCAGCTGCCACAGTGCCCTTTGCAGCCAGGGTCTGGCTCCACCCAGGGCCGTGGCCAGGCTGGCGGCCCCCCAGCCAGAGGACCTGGGGGCTCAGCATGAAGCCAGGTGCGGGCCTGGGCTCGAGCTGGGCGGGGAAGAGGCACAAGCTAGCTCAACCCCTGCCCTGGGGGGGTGACACAATCCATTCCTTCTGGGGAACACCCCGTCTGGTGGGGTGATGGCTCTTGCCTGCAGGCACCACCCCGTCTAATGAGAGCTCTGGTTCTTTGCTCATCAGCGAGTGCGATGGTGCAGACACCGGCATGCCCTGTCTGACGGAAGCCATCGTGGTACTGGACTCACAAGGCAGCTCTGCCAGGTGAAGGCTCATCAGCGTGTCCACCCAGGGGACGCCCTGGGTTCCTCCCAAAGTGGGCGGACCAGTCTGACCATCAGTCAGTTCTGCTGCCCAGACTGGGTTGTGCTCACTGGCTGGTGAGGTCCCTGAGGTGAAAGGTCCCGGGTGGACTGCCTGTCTCCCCTGGCTGCATGGCCTTCAGTCCCTGCAGCTAAGAAAAAGCAGAAATCTACAGTCCCCTCTCTTCACCCCTCCTGCTGCACTTGGCTCTCATCGGAGAGGAATGGTGGGACCACAGGGCTCCCTGAAACAGGAGGAGCTGCATGTCCAAGCATCAACCTCATCAGTTAGCGTGAGCCCCATGGCAGGGAGTGGGGAGGAGCTAAAGAGCCACTTGATGAAGGTGAAAGAGGAAAAAGCTGGCTTACAACTCAACATTCAAAAGCTAAGATCATGAAATTCAGTCCCGTGGCAAATAAGTTGGGGAAACAACGGAGACAGTGAAAGAATTTACTTGGGCTCCAAAATCACTGCAGGTGGTGACTGCAGTCATGAAATTAAAGGACTCTTGCTCCTTGGAAGAAAAGCTATGACCAACCTAGACAGCATATTAAAAAGTAGAGACATTACTTTGCCAACAAATGTTAGTCAAGTCAAAACTATGGTTTTTTCAATAGTCATGTATGGATGTGAGAATTGGACCATATATGTTGAGTGCTGAAGAATTGATGCTTTTGAACTCTGGTGTTGGAGAAGACTCTTGAGAGTCCCTTGGACAGCAAGGAGATCAAACCAGTCAATCCTAAAGGAAATACTTAGTGGAAGGACTGATGCTGAAGCTGAAGTTCCAGTACTTTGGCCACCTGATGCGAAGACCCGACTCATTGGAAAAGCCCCTGATGCTGGGAAAGATTGAAGGCAGGAGGAGACGGGGACGACAGAGGAAGAGGTGGTTGGATGGCATCACCGACTTGATGGACATGAGTCTGAGCAAGCTCTAGGAGATGGTGATGGACAGGGAGGCCTGGCGTGCTGCAGTCCATGGGGTCGCAGAGTTGGACACAACTGAGCGACTGAACAAGGGAGTGGGGAATGCCTTGTGCTGTGATTAACTCAATCCCGAGGATAACTACGAATCTGTCCCCCAGCCCCGTGCCACCCCTGACACAGCCACCCACCAGAGGCTCTGCACCCAGTGCACGTGAGTGCTCAAGAGACTTGTTGGCAAGTATTCTCCTACCTCCACCAAACTGTATACCAATCTCCCCTGTGACCATCACGCCCCCAGGACCGTGGTGAACTAATGAGTGAAGCGAATGCCTGAAACACAGTCCCTCAAGGAGCCTCGGTCAGACAGAGAGGGGCACGTGACCGTCACACAGCTGTGGGATTTGTACAGTTTATTTTGTATATATTTATTTAAATTTTATTTAAGTATGAAAGTGTTAGTCTCTCTGTGGTGTCTGACTCTTTGTGACTCCATCGACTGTAGCCCACCAGGCTCCTCTGTCCGTGGAAGTCTCCAGGCAAGCATACTGGAGTGGGTTGCCATTCCCTTCTCCAGGGGGGTCTTCCTGATCCAGGGATCAAACCCAGGTCTTATGCACTGCAGGCAAACTCTTCACTGAGCCACCAGGGAACCTCCTTATCTAAGTATAATTGATTTAAAAATGTGTTAGTTTAAGGTGTACAGTAGAGTGATTCCATTAAACATATGGATTTCTACACTTTATTTTTTACGGCTATGCCAAGCAGCATGTGGGATCTTACTTCCCTGCTGCTAAGTCACTTCAGTCGTGTCCAACTGTGCGACCCCATAGACGGCAGGCCACCAGGCTCCCCTGTCCCTGGGATTCTCCAGGCAAGAACACTGGAGTGGGTTGCCATTTCCTTCTCCAATGCATGAAAGTGAAAAGTGAAAGTGAAGTCGTTCAGTCGTGTCCGACCCTTAGCGACCCCATGGACTGCAGCCTACCAGGCTCCTCCGTCCATGGGATTTTCCAGGCAAGAGTGCTGGAGTGGGATGCCATTGACTTCTACACTGACCAGGGATCAAAACTGTGTCCCCTGCAGAGGATGTGTGGAGTCCTAAACGCTGGCTCGCCAGGGAAGTCCCTGCATTTGAACACTAAATGGGTGAGGTGAATGTGAATTATATCTCAGTAAATCTATCTGAATAAATATCATGTCAGCTATTTTTACAACTTGAATGGCAAGTTATGGGTCATGAAAATGTATCTTGCAACACTGCTCCTCACACATAGTTACTACAAAATAACCTATGTCCAATATGCATGGGGAATGGGTGGTCAGTTAGGTGTGTGGAGGAGTAAAGGATTTCATTCATTAGACTTGTCAGAGGTACACACACACACACACGTGTATGCACACACATGTACACACACACACAAGAGATCACTTAGTCATTCACAAGGAAAGTAGAGAATGGTCATGAGTGTGTTCATGAAGTAATATTTTATTATTTGAATATTTTAAATTACTATTTTAAAGAAAATAAGAGTAGGGAATTCAAACAAAAATGTTTAAAATACTGCCCCACACTTAAATATCTTTCAGAAAACTTCTTTAAATTATGAGTTTATATAAAACTATTTGTATTCTGAAATTCCCATCTTTTTAGAAGCTAATTAGAGTTGAAGTGACAGGAATTATGTCCAAACTTTTTATAAAACAAGAAAAAATTTCAACAATGAATTTTAAAAGAATATCAACAGACCACCTGTTTTGTGAACAGCTGAAAAGCAACTTGCAGAATTAATAAGAAAGCTCTCACGCAAAATACCTGTTGTGAAATAGGAGTTTTGTCTGAAGTATCGACTTGACGTGGTGTGATTAAGTATAATCTGGATTTCCTGCTGAAAGTTTTACAGGTTTTAGTTACATTGAGAAAAAATGATGGCACCTTTTAATTTATGATATTGAACTTCTGTAATTAATATGTAATTTATCATGTTTAATAATACTGTTTGGAGTGAGACATACTGTCTTGTAAGATTTTGCCATAGATACTTAAAGTAACAAGCAACTATCACTGGTCAGGAGAAAACAAAGGTCCCCTCTCGGAGGCACCAGCCAGGGGAGCAGGGTGAGCGAGGGGGCCGAGGGGGCCGGCTACCCTGGGGCGGGCTGCCTGCCTCTGCCAGTGCTGAGGGCTTGGAGCAAAGGCTGCCCCGGCCCCCCAGGGCTGCGGGGAGGGGGCGGCAGCGCAGAGGAGCCCAGAGCAAGTCCACAGGCCTGGGATACCCTCCAGGCGGAAGGGTCCCCTCGGGCCTGCCCTGCAGCACAGCGGCTGCTTGCTCCAGGATCTGAATGAATGAAGATTTGAAGACAGAGTCTTGGAATCTGGGGCTCAGGAAGGGTTCCATCCGAGAGGCTGGCCTGTTAAGGTTGGAGCAAGAGGGCAGTGGAAGGGCCGTGCACAAGGAATCCCCGGTCACCCGCTGGAGCCCTCATGCTTCTAGAAGTGGAGACCGTCACTGGTGCCAGGCACACCACGGCGACTCCGGCGGGGCTGAGATCAGAAGGCGGGCAAGATCGGAAGCCCCGGGCCCAGACCAGACTCATGCTGCCCCTCCCTCACCTCAGCGGCCTCCCATCATCCGTCAAGTGCCAAGCAAGCACCTAGTGTGCCCCCGGAGGGGAGCATGCGATGCTGCCCTCGAAGCCCAGGAGTCAGCCACCCGCAGCAGGGGGACCCAGAGAGCCCTTGACCCCCCACAGCCCGTGTACGGCTCCCCCAGCCTAGCGTCCCTCTGGAGAATGCTGGGGGCCTGCCGGCTGCCACGGTGCCCACCCTGCGCGAGCAGGGTCGGGGGTGGCCCTCAGCCAGGGGCTCACACTGCTCTCCTGCCACTTGCTTCAGGCTGCCCCTCGCCGGGGACATCTGGTCTCTGAGCCCATGGTTCCTCATCACACCAGTCTGACTCAGCGCCAGCAAACAGCAGCGATGGCCCTCCCAGTGACGGAAGATTCTAGACTAGTAGGATCAGGCCTCTTCATACATCATGAGTTACAGCTTCTGGCTTTCAAGTGTCACTCCTGACCCCGGGACTGAACACCTACCAACAGTGAACCGGCTTGTCTGAGCCCGGCGTTCTGTCCCAGGCGCCGTGAGGGTGTCAGCTTGGCGGCTCACCTGGGGGCCGTCCTGGCTCCACCCGCCGGGCAGCGCCCCGCCTTCACTTGTCCACCTCCCTCTTCTTCTCCACCTGAAGGTCCCTGAAAGGCGCTGCGCGCAAGGGTCTCTGGCTCCCTGCCTCCATCTTTGTGGTGCTTTGTATTTCGAGATGCGCCCCCATCTGGGAACCTTCTCATCAGACCCAGTGCAAAGAAGCCGGGACTGGTCTGGACAGGTCATGCCTGTGCCCAGGTCTGCCGAAGTGAAAGGGGATGAGGCTGGGGAGCCCCACCCCATCACGCTCTTCAGGACAGGCAGGGCGGGGTCTGTGCAGAGGCAGGGGTCCAGAGAAGCAGCTGGGGTCCTGCAGGGACCCCCCCCCCCCACCGCTCATTTGCTGTGTGGGCTCCACACTCCCTCCACCCGACACCCCACCGTGTTCCCCCGCCCCTGCTTGGGGTCAACCCTCCAGCGGGGCAGCCAGAGAGTCACATGTCCTGGGAAAGTGGGGCAGGCGAGAAAGAACACAAGGCTAACTGCGTCCCAGTTTCTTTTTATTTATTTTTTTGTTTTTTTTTTTCTTTCTTTTTTTTTTTTAAGTATGGAAGCTCAAGTATAAGATGTAGATTTTTTTTAAGCTTTACAAAAAAACAAAATAAAACAAAAACTCCTTTTGCATTCCATAAAAATTGACAGAAAAGCACCTGGCCAGAAGAGCAGGGCGGTCCGCAGTCCCCGCCCCCCACCGCGAGCCGAGGGCCACCTCTCCTTTCTCCCAGAGCTGTCCCCGTCCCCCGCCCGGCCCCCAACCCCAAGCAACTCCCAAACACACATGGAATCAGATTTCCAGTTTTTCTTCTATCTTTCACACACCACAGTTATTTCATAAAATTTTTTTGTTTTACATTTTTTACACCAATGTAACAAAAAGGTGGGAGGGGAGGGAGGCAGACAGACAGTGTGTTTTTATGCCTATAAATGGCAGGGGGGGTGGCGCCAGGGCGGACAGAAAACGCGGTCTCTATGGGAATACCAAGTCGTGATAGCAAAACGTGGTGGGGGAAGGAGGCCTCCGAGACCAGGGGTGTTTACCGGGTTTTTACCAGGTTTATTCTCGGGAGAGATGGCGCTGCGGTGGTGATGCGAGTTGTTATGTGACGAGTTGTTATGTGACCTGTCGGGGAGGGAAGGGACGAGGAGGGAGCAGGAAACGAGTGTCTAAGAAAGGAGCCTAACAGCGCACGGCGTCTCCGGTCAGTGGGAAGCAGAGGCTTTTAACACTGCTGCTTTCTCTTCAAAGCCTCCACCAGGTCGTTCTTAAGAGCTTCTTGTTTTGATTTGTCTGCAAAAGTCTGCACAGACCTGTGGGGTGGAGGTGGGGAAGAATCGTCATGAACGGGCAGAAGAGGAAAGGAAAAGGGGCTGAGAGCTGCCATGCGGCGCGTCCGGGGTGGGGGGGCCGGGCGCCCCTCCACCCACGTCGCCTCCAGCAACAGAGCTGCAAGCCGTGCGGGAAGGTCGGGGGTGCGGAGGGGCCCAGAGCCAGAGGCTGGCCCCTCAGCACCTGGCCGGGCCCTGCAGGGGAGGCCACGGCCCAGCTCTGCCCCAGGCTGGCTGTGACCGGACTCCGGGCACACGACACATCGGCCTGAACCACAAGTGGCTTCCGGGTCAACTCCTGGATTTGTGGGGAAACGCTCACGCGAGCGCACCGACACACAGGTCAGACACAGCTGAGCTCTGTAGGCGCTGTGTCATCTGTCATTCGTAAGTGCTTCCCAAGCACACTTCACTCTCACAAGCATCACAGAGGAGTCCGAGCATTAGTCCCAATTTACAGATGAGGAAACTGAGGCTCTGAGAAATGCAATGACCTGGCAATGACCTTGGTGATCCTGGTCAAGGTTTCCCAATGTACAGGCTAACCAGGGGCTTATTAAACTATGTACAGCCTTTGTAACGGTCTCGAGGCAGCGGAGAGCAAGGGCGGCAGGCTGCCTGGCAGGACCACCGTGGAGCCACTGGAACCTCAAGCTTGACACGCACTGGCCGTGAAGCCGCATGGGAAGGAGAGACCAGACAATAACCCCTCAGCCAGCGCCAAATGTGGCTTAAGTACAACGAGGCAGGACCAGGAGCATCCACGTGGAATGCTGGCTACTGAGTCCTGGGAACACCATGGGAAGCGCCCTCAAGAAGGTAAAGAGGGTGGCAGAGACAAGACCCTCAGAGAGTCTACGTGCAACTAAAAACCTCCCGTGAGAAATGCTGACATTCTGGCTGATGCTGCAGAACACACGTTTCTAAGTGCTTGCTCTGCGACAGCTCCCACGGCTCCCTGGCCTGAGTGCGTGCTGGCTCCTCTGGGAGGGGCACGCCAGGCCTGGGCTGTGCCCAGCCCCTCCCCCCCTGCCCCAACAAGGAGAAATGTCCAGAGGGAGGACCGGTAAGAGACAGAAGGTTAGGCTGGAGCAGCTGGAGGCGGGAGGGGAGAGTGCTTGTTCAGGGAAAGGCGCTCAGGAAGGTCACGGCCAAGCCACTGGGAACCAGTGTCTGTAGGAGGTGGTGTGTGTGTGTCCCAGACAGAAGGTGCCAGGCTGGGCAGCAGGGGATGGGGGCACAGGCGTCCTATGTCCCAACAGGACCTGGCTGAGGGGAGGGGTCCAGAAGATTCTAGACCCACCCTAGAAGCGGAGGGGCTGGGGGGAACTGTACTGTATGGAGCGCTTTTAAAGGCAGGGAGACGCCCCAGGCCCGATGCCAGCGCGCACCCAGACCAGATGGTTGCAGCCACAGCAGAGCAGCCCTCTGAGCCTCTTTTGGGTTGGGGCCCTGTGTCCAGCTCCCAGGCCTGGGAGGAAGCCCCTAATCCCGAGCTCTGCAGCCCTGCCCAGCTCGGTCTCCAGATGCCTGATATGAAGCCCAGTTTCCCGCCTCCTCTCCGGGAGCTGCCCGCTTCTGTGCATCTATATTCATCACACGCTCAAGTCGTGGCTCTCGGCTGTTGTCCACAAGCAAGACATCCCCCTCTGTTGAGCATGAGGCATTTAGGAGGATGGCTGCAGCTCACCGGGGCCGGAGGGCGATGCGGGTCCTGGCAGCTCCAGGGGCACCTGGTCTGGGGGCACCAGGCCTGGCTCAGACATTACAGCCCCGCTCTGGGCTTCCCTGGTGGCTCAGACATTAAAAACCTGCCTGCAATGTGGGACAGCCGGGTTCCATCCCTGGGTCGGCAAGACCCCCGGAGGAGGGAATCTTTACCCACTCCAGTAGTCTTGCCTGGAGAATTCCATGGACAGAGGAGCCTGACAGGCTACAATCCACGGGGTCGCAGAGTCGGACACGACTGAGCGACCGACAGAGGGCTCTTAAGAGACCCAGCTCCGTGTTCGACTCTTAGACTCAGGGCAGTACACCTCAGATCAGCTGACTCCAGGCAACTGCCCACCGAAAAGGGATCTTCTTGAGCTTCTGGGGTCCTTGGTGGAAAGGTGGCAAAGCTCCGGCTGCACACAGAGCAGACGGAGAGGCCGCCTCAGCCTCCGGCCAAGCGGGCAGCCCCTGGGAGCGGCGTGGGTGACCGCAACCCTGGCCTGCCGGCCTGCCCCACACGCGGCCCTGCCCAGAGTGCCAAGCACACACAGCACGCGTGACCCGGGCCGGCGTTACGCAGGGCGAAGTCGGCAGTTACGGGGCGGCTCCCGGCCGGGCGGACACAGGTTAGTGGTGTTTAAGGGGCCGGTGGGGTCTCGGCGGGCTGGTGAGTCCTGTTTAGTGGGGCGGCGCTCAGGCCTCTCAGGCAGGGTACCTGGAGCAGCTTAGTTATCGGGCTGGATGTGGATCTGGCGCTGCGTCAGCACTTGGGAAAGCTCCCTCTGCAACTGCAGGAACTTGGGGTTGTCAGGGATAACGTCAACAGATCTACAGAGAGCACGCAGAGTGAGGGCCGTGGGGGGGCCCGGCGTGGAGGAAGCGGGGGCCGTGGGGCTCGGGGGAGGGCAGCTGTAGTTCTCGGGGGCCCGCCCACCGCCCGCAGGCTCTCTGCGGCTCCCCCTGGTTTTCCGGCCATCGCCTGGGATGGTGCAGGCCGACAGGCGTGTCTGGTGCGTCTGATGATGCAGGAGCCCCACGCTGGGAAGCTCTGAGCAGAGAGGACTCCCCAGGCCCCAGGCTCAACAGCCGAAGGAGAGCAGCGCTGCGTGGGGTAAGCCGGGGAGTAAAGCCCAGGGGCTGGACTAGGCTCCCCACAGATGGGGGATCAGAAAGGCGAGTCCAGAGTGGGCGCCACTCTGACAGCTGTTTGAGAGAGAGACTAAACCGTCTTCTCTGGGCAGACTTAAACCAGGGCCGCCCCAGGCTACTTCCTGCCCCTGCCTGGCCTAGAGGGGTCTGTCCACAGGGGGCCTGCAGGGCCGGGGGCCATGGGCGGAGTGCGAGCCCCTGAACTGGTGGGATGGCGATGAGACTCAGACCCCATCCTCCCTGCCTCGGGCCCCCCACCCCAGCTCCTGGACAGGCGAGACGCCCCCGAGAGGAGTCCCTGCTCAAAGACCACGGAGCTCGGGGTGGCAGAGGCTGCCTGAGACCCCAGGCTGGGACTCCAAGGCCGGGGCTCTCTATCCCCCGTGGCCTCCACCACCCTCCGTGACCGGGAGGACTTGGGGAGCCCCTGCACCTCCCTTGGCCTTCGCTGAAGAACCGCGGGAACAAGGCGTGGGGGGCCAGGGGTGGGGCCCTCTGCAGAAAGCAGTGGGCCGGGGCTCTCTCTGGGGGATGCTCTGCTGCCCAAAACCTGGCCAACTGGGGGCCATGCTCCCCGCTGCATCTTAGGGTCAGACCCGGGGGTCCTCAGGCCCCAGGACCGGCAGGTACACGGAGAATCTTCAGGCAGGACTCGGCCCACGGGACCGAGAGGTGGCTGCAGGAGGAAGGGCGCCACGGCCGTGAAGGCGGACGGTCCCCAGAAGACACAGATGGAGGAGCCTGGCACGCACGTCTACCCTGGGAACAAGTCCTGCGCACGGGGCTTTAGCTCGAAAACCTGCATTAACGACCCTGTCAGGAGGGCACTCCGGCCCTGGTTTGCAGAGGAGACTGAGGCCCCATGCAGTGGAGCTGCTGAGCGGTGACCTCGGACCCACAACCCCCATCTTCCGGGTCCCATAGCCTGTGCTCCTGGGTACGTTACCTCAGCCCGTTGACGATGTCCTTTGTCTTCCCGAAGTAGATCTCGTTCAACGTACTTCTGATTTTATTCTCCATGTCCTGGAAGGGAGGTGGCCAGTCAGGGGCGCCTGCCCCACCGGCACCCTGCAGTCCCCGCGGCGGCCACACGGGGGTGCACGGGAGCCCCCGGCCAGGGCCTGGCCTGCCGTTAGTGCGGGCTGGGGGACACTCTGCAGAGCACCCCTTTCTTCCGGAGGGTGTGGGGAAGGGGCGGTGCCGAGGGGTGGCTCCGGTCTGCACCCGCACTCGGTGGAGGGGGTCAGAGCTGAGGGCTTCCTGCACTGAGTCCTCTGGGGGCCGCAGAGGAGGGGCCTCTGGCTCTGAGCTAGGCTCAGAAGGTGCAGAAGACACCAGGCGGGGCCCAGAAATGGGCGCCGCGCCGCTGGAAGCTGGCGGGAAGCCGCCCGGGAGGCCCCGGGGGAGGCAGCCGCTCACCTCGACCAGGCGCCCGATGTTGGCTATGTGTGGAGAGCAGTCACTCACGGTCTCATCCTTCTCCATCTGCAAGGGAACAGGAACACGGCTGAGTCAGGGCGCCGGGTGGGGGCGGCTGCCGGGGTGCACAGAACCTGCTGTCCTGGCTGTGGGAAGCCCGGCACGAGGGTCACAGGCCTGTCTCCAGGGGCATCTCCGGTGCCACAGCACAGCCCTCCCTGGGCCCATGGCGGGAGGGCACTCGTGTGGCTTCGGGCCGTGATGTCACAGGTGAGCCTCTAAGGCGCCTGCCAGCTGCGGCTGTGCCTGGCAGCTACAGAGGGAGGGGTTGGGGGGGGGGGGCGGGCAACAACCCAGGTGTCAGACAGGAGACCCCAGGCTCAGGCCGAAGTGGTGACTTGCCCAAGGTCACACAGGCGGGGAAGGCAGAGCCCGCGTCAACGTCTGCCCGCTTCCCAGCCTGTGTTCCGTCTACTCCCGCTGAAGGTGCGGCTCCTCCTGGGGAGTGCGTGGCCAGAAAAGGATGCGCACCATCCACCCAGGCGGCCTCTTACACGCGACCTACGGCTAGGAAAGCGCTGCACAAGAGCCTGCGCTTAGCCGTCTGGCGGCCGAGCCCCTGCCTCCCTCGGGCCACGCCCGTCGAGGGGGCACAGCTCTGTGCTCCCGCCTTCCTGTGGCTCATCTCAGTCCTCTTCTTCTCCTCAAATAACTCTCTCAAAGGTGCTCCGCTAGTTTTCAAATTGTCCAATGACTGTTTTGAACTCGTGTCTCTTTAGTGTTTAATAATATAGACGGCCCTTCTGCAGGGACGATGGGCGTTCTGCAGGGACGATGAGGAGGGGTGCCCAGCGAGTTGGTTCTGCCCAGGGGTGAGCCCTCTGAGGGCTGACAGGAAGGAGGAGAAGGCAATGAGGCCCCTGATGTGAACGCTGAGTCACGACACGGCACCATGGCTCTCCCCGCAACTCCTCCCCACGTTTAGGGCTTATCCTCTCCACGATCACACATCCCTTCAGGGCGGATGCGCCTGTGACACTCACAGGCGCCGAGCGGATCACTGAGCGCAAGATGCCGTCCAACCCGACTGGCGCCCGACCGCAGTCACTGCTGCTGCGGAAACAGACTCTGGAAGCGACAGAAAAACGGACGAGGAGACAGGAGCCGGATCAGGAAGGCAGGAGCGCAGGATGAATTCAGATCAGTAAAAGAGCAGAGCGAAGGTGGACGGCTAACTACCTTCAGAGCCGGAAGAACAGGGCAGGGCAGACCTGCAGTGGACGGCGGTCCGTTCAGAGGCTAAAGGCCTCCGTCGCCTCACCTCTCTTACCAATGAATTTTAGGGTGATTTTTAGACTGGGAAAGGTACAAGAGACCCAGATAAGAGGGAGACAGAGCTGGAAGCAGGTGGTGATAGGAGAGAAACAAATCATTTAAAATGATTAGGCTTCAGTGTCAAACAAATCCGACTCCATGACACAGACCTCCCTGAAAAGCTAGAGCACGCTTCAGAGGTACCAGAACTCTGCAGAGGGTGGAGGCTGACCCCACTTCCGTGACAGAAGGCAGACTGGAGTTGGAAGTTAAAACACTGGCCTGACGCTGATCCAGGCCACAGCTTTTGACAGGACCGGTAAAAAAAAGCCATCTGCCGGCGCGTTTTCAAATCAGATGCTCTAGGAGCCAGCGCGGGCTGGCTGTGGACACGACCTGCCGTGAGTCTCTGGTTTCCGGTGGTGACGGGGATGCTGGGCTGAGGAACACAGGCTCCTCGAGAGCGCGTCCCTGCGGCAGCTTCCCACCTAGGATGCCGCGGCCCTGGCTGGACCACGGCCCGCCAGTTCCCCGGGGCCGCCCGCAGGATTTCCTGCCGGGCCCTGGGTCCGTCTGTTTG
This sequence comes from Bos javanicus, assembly GCF_032452875.1. NCBI lineage: Eukaryota > Metazoa > Chordata > Mammalia > Artiodactyla > Bovidae > Bos > Bos javanicus. The sequence continues at coordinate 133,339,807 of NC_083869.1, read as the reverse complement.
TGCAGGACCTAAGGGAAGGCGCACAGGGTTTGTGGGGCGACGCCACTGGAGTCAAGGGTGCAGGTGATGGACGGGTCACTCCTGGAGAGAGGCACGGGTTGGCGGTGGAGCACAGAGCTTCGGGCCTCGGTCTGCCTGCCCCTCCTCAGGACCACCAGGCACCCGAGGAAACAGGCAGGCAGACGTCACAGAGCCTGTCCAGACAACAGCCCTGCTGGACTTCTGCTCCAGCGTGACTGCGTGCAGCCGGGCAAACGCAGACCACGTACTTTGGCTTAGACGTTAATCTCACCACCAACAACGTGGGAAACAGGTCCAGCAGAGAGACTTGTGGGTTTGGGTGATTTCGCTTGACAGGAAATGCGAGGTGCCTGCTAGGACAGTGTTCGTGTGCCTTTCAGGGTCAAAATGAAGCTGCTCCTGGTGCCCAGGTCAGGGGCCGCGTGCCCAGCCCCTTCCCTGATGGAGCTGCAGGGCCCCCTCTCGGCCCGTCTCCATCAGCACAGCTGGGTTCAGTAGAGCCATGGACACGCTCTTCTGCGTCAAAGGTCTGCATGCCCCGAGCCCAAGAAATGGGAAAGCACGTGGGCGTCTCAGGCCGGAAGGAGAAGGACGCGGGAGGCCGTGGCCGCGCTCTGAAACCTGCTGCCTGGCGGGGCAGTCCAGCGATGGCGGAGCTGTCACAGTGCCCGCGCACACAGCCAGGAGCCCCGGGTCCCTGGAGGGGTCCCCAGAGGAACGGGCGGCCCTGTGGCATGATGCTACAAGCCGGGGAAGGGGGGGAACCAGAGTGGAGTGAAGGTCTGGAACCCAAGTCCTCGCCTTCCAAAGCCAGGACACCAAGTCTCTGAAAGGGAAGACGCCTGGCTCTGGGCAGACCACTCTGCGGAGGGCTGGCCGAGCCGGAGAGGGGGCAAGATGCCAGCAGGACCTGCTGCTCCGCCCCAACCCTGGGGCCTGAGCCCCCCAGGCACTCTAGCCAAGGGTCCCGGGGAGACTCTATCTTCAGAGATTCAGGGGTCCCCACAAAACGGGAAGCGCAAGCTTGTGAACTTCATCATTTCAGCATGAGAAGCGCCCCCACCGGGCAGAGCTGCAGCATCTGTGAGACGCGCTCAGCCCTGACGGCTGGAGCGCACGCGTGCTGAACGGGCTGGGAACCCCACCTGCCACAGAGAAGGACGGAGGCTGCCCACCCAATCCTGAAAGGTAATCTGGACACCAACATGCTGGCACCAGGGTTCTCTCCTCCCCCAGAGAGGAGGCTCCTGTGCCTGGCCTGATGGCTGCTCAGGGCTGCTCTTCTGGGCAAGCAGAGGCCTGCGGCTCTGACCCAAGTGGATTACGTCCTCCCACAAATCAGCTTCCCCTCTTCCCCAGCTCCACATGGACGGTGGATCCCTGGCACACCCAGGGAAGCACGGAGGCGGTGAGCTCAACCAGAATCCCACCTTTAATGAGCACCAATCACCCAAAGCTGAGGCCAGGACCAGAGGCAAAGGGCTCAGGGCCATGGGGTCAGCGAAGCCCCATCGGGTGTCGGGCAGCTTGGGCATCATCTCTGCTTCAGAATCAGAGCTGTCTTCCAACAAAGGGAGAGTCTGGCACTGCCAGGCTCTCAGAGGTCAGAGAGGCCTGGGCAGGGGCGTGAGCCTTCTTTGGGAGCAGACTGACTCCCCGGGAGGACCCAAGGGGCTGCGTGCGAAGTTCGAGGCCAGAAATCTGACCCCAAGGCAAAGGCCCAGCAGGGCCCCAGGGGAGGGAAGGAAGAGGGTGGGCTGGAAGGGGGGCAGGGGCCTGGCACACGGACGTGTTTCCACGGCCCCCCTGCCGACTCCCTCCACACCTGGTCAGGGTCAGCTCGCTGGCAGTGCTGACCCACCAAAAACAGAACTATTTTTGCAACGCGGATATTATTACATCTCATAAAAGCAGCTGCCAGAGGAAAACATTTTTATGGGCTGTGGTCGCACAGATGTTCCACAAGGTGGTTCCAGCCGAGTCTGAAGTCAGAGCCCAGCCTGCCCACCCCCATCCGGTACCCCGGAGGATGCGGAGGACGTGGGCCTGTTTAGAAATCAGACTGTTTTCCTCAAAAGGGAAAACGTGAGCAGAGGGCCGGGCGGCACTTCTCCGGGGCCCTGCGGGAAGCCAGCCCAGCAGGCAGCTCCCACACTGCAGCCCCAGGGCCAGGCCTCGGCCCAGAAAGGCCTCCATCTCCTTGCTGCTGCCGTACTCGGGATGAGCCAACACCCGCCCCGGGCCCAGAGTGGTGCTGGGCTCCATGGCTGCACTGTTCCTGGGACTTGCCTCAGGCCGGCTCCAGATCAGCGTGGGGCTGGAGACCAGGGCCTGGCGCACTGGCAAGCCGGAAGATAGTGGTTGGACAGCCTCTCAGCGGAGCTTCCATCTGCCCAGTTCAGGAAAAATTTAATAGAGCCTAGCTTACATGGTACATGGTACCAGCAGCAAAAGCTACTATTTTATTTATCGGGCAGAACCCGTGCCTCAAGGTAGCTTTTATTTCTGCTCTAACAGTTTTTCCAAAAGGGTGTTATGGGCTCGCTGGTGAAAATGCTGAACTTCAGAGAAGGGAAGTGGTTTGTCCAGGTCACACAGCTGGAAGGAGACTGGGCTGGGATTGGAACGACGGCCTGGATGATTCCAAAACCTGTTTTCTTCCCGGAGACTTCTCAGTTTGCTCAATCTCATCCACGCTCCTTACCGGAAAAATCAAGGCCAGACCACAGTGCAGAGCTCAGACATTCCAAGCGGCTCCGTCCCTGCCCTCCCTTGGATCTCCACTCCGCCCTGCCCGACCTTCCTGGTGGGGCACGGCACAGGGCGGCAGCCTAGACCTGGCTCGCCCCTTGGACCAAGCCGGGGCCGTTCCACCCCAGGTCACCAGACGTGTACGGGGGTGCCCCCAGAATCCACACCGTGAAGCCTCTCCACCCCAAACCCAGGAGCCTCAGAGAACAGGGAGCAGCTGCAGCTGGGCCTCCCCCAGGAGAACGCCCTCCCTGAACCACCCCCAGCCTGGCGCGGACCCGGCCTCCCTGCGTCTGCAGGGGAGGCCACAAGCCTCTGCCCAGCTCGAGTACAGTGCCTGGCCTGACTGCCCAGCAAGGGTCGAAGCGGGTTTCCCGGCCTCAACCCGCAGGCAGGGGTGCTGGCTGGAGCCTCACTGCATGCAGACGCCGTGCGGGGGGCGAGGGACCGGCCTCACTTCCCCTCCCCTCCCCATGAGACATTCCACCTTTGTTGTTAAATCCTTAGAATCTGGGAAAAAAAAAATCAAACGCACATCTGCAGGGCCCGGCCCGTGGGTTTCCTTCCAGAGACCCGGGGTCCCGCCTTTTCCCACGCCCCTCTGACGCAGCAGTGACCTCGCGACGCGGCGTCCTCGCGGGCGTGCTGGAGCTCGGCCGGCGGCCTTCCCGCGGGGCCCCGGGGGCCAGCGTCCGCCCTCGCCCCCACAAGGTCGGGCTGTGAGAGCCCCTGTGAGGACCACCCCCACTTGCCTCCCACGGCCCCAGGGCTGCAGGGCCTTGCCGAAACACGGTGTCCACTCTGTCCTGCACGGATGCACGTCCCTAAGGGGCGCCCTTTGGTGAGGCGGGCACACGGGCAGGGCTGTGGGCGGCGGGGAAGGTGCCGCCGTCTGAGCTTCCCACCGCGGGTGGGCCAGCCACGCTGGCACGCTCACCGAGGGGAAAGACAGTCAGTGCGAGCTCCCGCTGTCCACACCGAGCAAGGAGGGCACGGAGGCAAAGCCCGAGGAGCCAGGGAAAGGGGCCCTTGGGGATGGGGCGGGGCGGCAAATGCCGCCAAGCCCGAGCTGGGGCCAGGCACCAGCGACTTAAGACTCTGACCTCCCAGCACAGGCACCTGGGCTCGATCCCGTCAGGGAGCTAGGTCCCGTATGCCCCAGCTACAGACTGCACACCCACTACTAGGAGCTGGCCCGGCCATCAGTCAATCAAGACAGGCGAGGGAAGCGGGAACGTGGGGGGGCCTGGGGTCACCCCAGGAAGGGTGGCCCAGGCCGCTGTGGCTGTGGCGTGGCCAGGGCAGCGGGGCCCTCCCTCCGCACACCCAGGGTCAGCAGCTGCGGCCTCATGGAGGCACTCAAGCCAGGGAAGAGCCTCTGAGCCCAGGGCACACACCTTGGGTGTCACCCCGAGATTCTCTAACCCACCCCTCCTCTCCTCCTGCCTCTGCCCTTCCTTGTATTTCCTGCCTGAGGCCCCTTCACTGACCCGCTGGCCACAGGCCAGATGCCCGGCCCCTGGGGCTGCCCCACTGGGTCCTGGCCACCCCTCTCCTGGGCGGGTTCAACGGCCCCCTCCTGCCAACCCGGCCTCCACTCCACACACAGAGCCACCTTTTGAAGACACACATCTGATCAGTCGACTACTTAAAAATCTTGAAGCCCTCCTCACTGCTTCCAGCAGGGAAGGCGTCTCCTGTGGTCAACCTGGTTCCTACAAGAGACACCCAAAGGGCAGCACGGCTGAGCACGGCGCAGGGAGGCCTGGCCCCTCCACGGGCCTCTGCAGGTGTGGCCCACTCGCCCACGGCCACTGCCCACAGAGAGTCCCCGGGCGCCCACGGGGCAGCGTCCTGTCTACACTGAGCCGACTGCTCACATCTGTGGAAGTGCTTATCGAGCATCTCACGAATGCCAGGCACAGGGGACAGATTAAGACCAAAAAATGCAGTGTGGCGGAACGCAGCCTTTTTTCATTCTCCTAAGGGACAGATCTGGGTCCACATCCCAGCTCTGCCTGCCGCTTCGATAAGTCACCACGGGGCAAACCACTGAAGAGCCGGAACCCCAGTTTCCTCACCTGCTAAGTGACGCTATGCTGTTCACAACCCGACCTGTGGAGACAGCCCGCACCACCCCACGTGTCCACCCTATCACTGATCCGCTCAGCTTTCCTGGAACGCCCTGGCCTCCCGTCCAAGAGAAGCAGAGGAGTTTTCCCCAAGGTCCACCTGGGACAAACAGCGAAACCCGCAGCCCTCGTTTCCCCATTTGAGCAGAAGCTGCACATCATTAACTTAGACCTGTCACCCTCGTGGCTTCCCGGGCCCGCCTCCTGCAGTTACTTACATTGGAAACCAGCCCCGGCTTTACCGTGCCTCGGATGAGTTATGTGACCGGCCGCGAGGATGACAGAAGCCTGAGTCTCCTCATTAGAGCCGAGAGCGCAAGGCAGCCCACACAGGCCCGCGGCCCAGGCCGGCGCACTGAGGACAGCCTCTCATCGGGCCGGCGTTTGGCTTGGCAGCAGGCGCCGTGCACGGCAAGCCGGAACCAGGCCCTGGCCGTGGGCTGACAGCTCTGATTTAAACTATTAGGAAGGCTGGGGATTAAATATTTGTCCAGGTCACTGTAAACTGGGTGGAATTATAAACAGTTCAGAGCGGTAAGTGATGCAGGAAGCTGTCTCCGGATACGGATTTAGGATTTTCCAGCACTCCTCGGGTGGCGGGGCGGGGGAGCCAGCCGCCTGGGGGTTCCACTGCCCCGCCTCATCAGTGCCTCCTGGAAGCAAGGGCCTATTTCCTTGTGGAAGGATGGGCTCTGCCCAGCAAGCACTCGCCTTGGTTCTGGGAGGGTTTGGAGACAGCCCTGCCCCGAGGCCAGATAAGGGGACCCCTGAGACCCCCTGTGGCTCCAGACAGGTTCTACGTGGAGAGTCTGAGGCTCCAACCCTCAGTGCAGGGACATGCCTTGCACTACTTCTGTTCAAGAGCCTGGAGACGCTTCTGAGACTGCGACACAAATGCAGTTAAGAGTTACCAAGGTGGAGAGCTGACTCACTGGAGAAGACCCTGACGCTGGGAAAGACTGAGGGCGGGAGGAGAAGGGGACGGCAGAGGATGAGATGGCTGGACGGCATCACCGACTCAATGGACATGGGTTTGAGCAAGCTCCGGGAGTTGGTGATGGACAGGGAGGCCTGGCGTGCTGCAGTCCATGGGGTCACAGGGAATCAGACACGACTGAGCGACTGAACTGAACTGGAGGTCAAGAGTGACGGGACACACGTACACCTACGGCTGATTCGTGGTGAGGTATGGAAGAAAGCCGGAAAAGGAAACGGCAACCTACTCTAGTATTCTTGCCTGGAGAACCCCATGGACAGAGGAGCCTGGAGGGCTACAGTTCAAGGGGTTGTAAAGAGTTGGACACGACTGAGCAACTAACACAGAAACACACGGAAGAAACCGTTGCAGTGTTGCTGGTGATCATCCTCTGATGTAAAATATACTCAATAAATTAAACAAGAGTCACTACGGGACTCCCCTGGTCGCAGCAGTGTCGGGTGCTCAGGCCCCATCCCTGGTCCGGGAAGACTCCACGTGCTCTGAGCTACTAAGCCGTGGGCCACGACGACTGGAGCCCAAGTGCCTAGGACACGTGCCACAGCGAGAGGGGCTGGCGCACGGGACGCCCGTGCACCCCAAGAGCAGCCGCCCCAGCTCGCCGCAGCTGGAAAAGCCCGTGTGCAGCAATGAAGCCCCCCAAAAATAACCAAGCTCCCAAATGATAATTTCCGCCACGTTAAAAAACAATCAATGGCTATTAAAATACAATTATCTTACTGAAAAAAAACTCTTGATATTAAAAGGGATCCTCATGGAGTTCAGGCTGAAGATGGGAATGGACGTCCTCAGGGCTGCTGCAGGGCTGCCAGCCCAGCTTCCCGGAGGCCTGCGGGTCCCCTCCTGGTACACAGAGGCACCACCGGCCCGCGCCGGCCAGGGCAAAGGCCTCCCCAAAGGACAGCCTGTGACGAGCCCTAAGAGTGGACTCTTAAGCAAGGGTCTTGAACTTGCTTAGAAACTTAACGTAGCACATGAAGTAGGAAGTGAAGGCTGCTCTAGGAGAGGGGGCACCTCGTGGTCTGAGCTCTCCCAGTTCACCTGACACATGCTTGGAAGGGGATCTTGGAGACGAGCTGCTCATGATAACCTGAGCCAAAGACGGCAAGGCAACGGTACACAGCAGCTGTGAAACTGTGGCTCGTAAGGAACACGCGCTTGTCATTTGGATGACCCACACCCATCCCTCGTGTGCCTCTGGTCTTCATCCATGGCTCCTGGCTCACAGATCCCGAGACCCTAGGAGTTTCCTGAGAGTGAGCAGCAACAGCAGCATCTTTTACGATATTCGGTCTCATCTGTGCTTCCTGACATCAATCGCTTCAGGGCCATAAGGGGAAACAAGTGCCCTGTCACTCACAACAAGCTCTTTCCACCACGGCTGGGTTCATGTGAACGAGGTGAGTTCTGGAAACCACTTCAGGATGGGGCCTGGCTGCCAGGAGCACCAATCACAAATTCCTGGTTTCCAGGCGGTGGAGGGAGAAGGGCTGGAGGTCGAATCAATCACCTGTGAGTTAATCAATCACGCCTTTGTCAGGAAGTCTCCGTGTGTTAGCTGCTCAGTCGTATCGGACTCTTTGTGACCCCATGAACTGTAGCCCTCAGGCTCCTCTGTCCGTGGAAGTCTCCTGGGAAGAATACTGGCATGGATTGTCATTCCCTTCTCTAGGATCTTCCCGACCCAGGGATCAAACCCTGGTCTCCCGCATTGCAGTCAGATTCTTTACCATCTGAGCCACCAAGGAAGCCCAAGGAAGTCTCCGTGAAACCTCACAAAAAATGGGAATCAGAGAGCTTCCAGGTTGAGAAGCCAACCAGCTTCCAGGTGCCACTGTGCAGGGCCCCAAAACTCCACCAGGACAGCAGGCCTTGTTTGAGACCTCACCCTGCGGATCTCTTCATCTGGCTGTTGATCTGTGATGTTTAAATGTCCGTTGCAATAAACCTGCAGGCTAATGAGTAAATGGGTTTCTCTGGGTTCGGCGAGCAGCTCTAGTAAATTAATGGACCCCAAGGAAGGGGTCGTGGGAACCTCTGATGTGTAGCCAGTAGGTCAGAAGCGCAGGTGACAACCTGGACTCGCCTGGAGTCTGAAGGTGTGTCTCAGGGGAGGCGGGCAGGCAGCCGTTTGGGATGAGCCCTGAACACGCAGCCTGACACTGTCTCCAGGTAGAGTGACGCGCAGGACGCCCTTGCTGGGGTCGCAAAACTGCTGTTGGTGGCATAGGGCATTACCCCCACCCCCGCCCAGGAGAGTAGTGTCTGTCAAATGTTAATGGGCACATAAATTACTTGGAGACTTTTATGAAATTGGGGTCTCAATTTGGTAGGTCAGGGTGGGGCCCTCGCTCTCTGGATCTGTGAGCAGCTCTGCGGTGTGCGGCACTGATGCAGGGCCCTCCTGCACCAGGCTGTGGGCAGGAAGGTGCCACCGAGCTGCAGAGGACGAGCCTCTCGGGGAGCCTGCCTGCCCCGTCAGGCTTGCAGGACCACAGTGACAGGAAACAGCAAAGCAAGGCTTCTCGCCACATCAAAGGAGCCCGAGGTGCAGAGACGCGCTGAGTCCTGAGGACGAGGGTGAGGCCGAGCCTGGAGCCACCTGGTCCCAGCACAGCAGGGAGCTGGCTGGGAAACGGCAGGCAGCATTCAGCCACAGGTACCTCAAACGGCATCTATTTGGAAATGTGAAGTCTGCTTAGGTGGTGAATGAGAACTGAACCAGCTCACCCTGAAGACCAGCGCCCTACAACTTCCTCTACGGAAGTCTCTGACAGCCATGCCGGAGAGCTCTGAACTTGGCTGTGAATGACTACAAAGACTCATTCGTCTGAGTTAATGCGCGGGAACAAAGCCAGAAGGAACAACAAACCCAGGGATGATGGAAACCGAGACTCAACGTATCTGTCACGGGCAGAAGGGACAGAGCCCAAAACGCGGGTCCACAGGGAAAACCTCGTTTTAAGAAAGATCAACCACACAGAAACAGAACAGGAAATCCCTGGACCGTCAGTAGTTCACAGGAAAGAGGAGGGGGCGGGGTGCCAACCCAGCCAACCGCACACCTGCGGGGCGCCCGCCAAGTGGCAGGGGACCCACCCTGGAGAGCAGGTTCTCTCCTGATGCCACTTCCTGCGGAGGCTGACGTGAAGGAGGGCAGCACGGGGCATCCCGTCGGGTTGGGAGATGCCCTCTGCACTCCTCCAACGTGCAGACACTGTGCCTCACACAGGCTGTGGACAGCTTTAGCCAGACACTCGTTTTTTTTTTTTTTTCTGTATGAGATGAACGGATACTCTGGGGTTTGGAGAGTGCCCTGGTTGGGTGCAGAGTGGAGGATGCTGGTAACTGTCATTCCCTTGTGACCCCATGTCCCTGGGGCGCTGCTGGGGGTGGGGGGGCCGGGAGTGGAGCAGAGAGCAGACGTGACCACCAGGCAGCTGCCGGGGGAGGCTGGTAACTGGCTCGGAGACTGAAGCAGGCTCTCCTCCTTCTGAAGCCCTGCAGCTTCCAGCTCAGCCAGTTCTCTCCTTCTGGGGACTCTGATGGCCAACCCCCAGCGGCCTGGTGCTCAGACCCCCTGGCTGCCATCACTGCTCACGCTGCCCACATCGACCACCCCCCCAAACTAAGAAAAGCTGCCCGATTTCACTTCAGGAAACTGACACCCCCTGTTCGTCTAACTCGACCCACAGGTAGTCACGTGACCCTGGCCCCCGGAAGTGATTCTGTTCTGGACAATCAGCCCGAGGCAGCAGGGAGACGCTCTCCCCCAGGATGGCCAGAGGTCGCCAGGCGCCCCCACGCAGAGGTCCAGGGTCCCGCCCACATCACGTGCGTCTGAGACCCCGCTGGGCTTGACGGCGACGGGGCTTCGCAAGTGTGTGAGCTGGCTTGTGTCCGTTTTTGCTTACGCTGGTTAGTTTTACTTCGGCCACCTGCGAGCAGGACTCACGATTAACAGATGAATCCACTTGAAAATGTAACCAGCAGCACATCCCAAACATACAGGAGCACCTTACTGTAAGCACCTTGACCCAAGGGAAAAGTCTCCCATGACTGAGTCTCAGCAATCACCCACAGGCCTGCGGGGCACCCCACTAGTCACAAGGCCACCCCTGGACCCTGTGGGGGCAGCTGCCCACGCATCTCCACACACGGCCAGTGCTGGGGCTGGCCTGGGCACTGCCCACTCGCTCTACCTGTCTGGTAAGGCTGCCTCCGAGGTTCATGGTGCCAGAGCCGGACTTGTTGGTTTGCAGCCACAGCATCACCGTGGAGGTCAGCTTGTAATGGGCGGTGCGACCACTGGACTTCTCCTGCAGGACGAGACAGAGATCAGAACCTCGCCTGTAACCCTGAGCTAAGCCCCAAGGGGCCCCTGAATTCAGGTCATTCGAGCATTCCCTTCCTAAGACCTCACCATGACGTGACCTTGTAAAAATCCCAAACGGTTTTTAAATTTAGGGGTGAATCTGCAATCATGTGTACCCCAATCCTCTGGGGATCTTTTTTATCAGTGACGACTGCACTCCCGACTTATCTCTGTCCACATGGCTATGGGCACTCACAGGAAGCAGCAGGGTTTTACACATCACAACATCGCCTCATCGAGCAGCACCCCAGGGCCAGCTGCGGGGAGCCGTACCTGCACCTCCACCACGTGGATGGAGTCCCAACAGCCTTTGATCTTCTTTGATCCATCTCCAGCCTTCTTTATGAGGATCACTCCAGCAAAACCATGATCCAGATCCCAGAGGTAGACAGATGAGACACCACCTTCAAAATACCTGCAGCAAACAGGCCCACATCCTGTTAAACGTTAAGCCCGTCAAACTGCAGATCACCACCCCAGGTCCCGGGGGGGGGCGCGTGGCCCAGAGTCGTCTGGATGTCCATCTGGGTTTACAGGCCCTCCCTATGGGGGCGCCACGGGTGGTTCGAGGCTGTGTCCTGCGCGTCTGCTGGGCAGGGGAGAGGGCGCTGCACCCTCTGGGGCCGGGGGGTGGGTCACAGAAGGAGCACAGAGTGAGGAGTCCTGAGCTGATTCTGAACCTGAGCTGCCCCCGACGCTAGCTCTGCAGCCTCTGCCAAGCTGGCTCAACGTCTCCAGGCTTCACATCACTTTCAGAGGAAGGATCTGCTAACGTGTGTGACATGTAACAGACACTCATTGGGGCTCATTACTATTGAGTCATCGTTACAGTCTGATATTCCTATCTTTTGGGATGGCTACTTTACAGGTGAAAAAGAAGAGGGGGAAAAAAAAAAACACCCACAGCAACAACGGTCCAGACTCCTCCCACTGAGAGCAGACAGGGCTCTCCTCCCCTCGGGGATGCTCCAGCGCCTGCACACCCCTGGGGTCTATGGGTCTTTCAGAGCACCGGCTGCGACAATGAGGTTGGAACTCAGCCTCCTCTGCAGGTCTGCAGCAATACTGAATCAGAGCTCCTGCTGCTGCTGCTAAGTTGCTTCAGTCGTGTCCAATTCTGTGCGACCCCATAGATGGCAGCCCACCAGGCTCCCCCGTCCCTGGGATTCTCCAGGCAAGAATGCTGGAGTGGGTTGCCATTTCCTTCTCCAATGCATGAAAGTGAAGAGTAAAAGTGAAGTCGCTCAGTCGTGTCCAACTCTTCGCGACCCCATGGACTGCAGCCTACCAGGCTCCTCGGTCCATGGGATTTTCCAGGCAAGAGTACTGGAGTGGGTTGCCATTGCCTTCTCCGATCAGAGCTCCTAATTCAGCTCAAATGCAAGAGGCTAAGAAAAAACCAGAGAAGCCAAGAAAATCAGGAGAGGATCCCAAGTCCAAGGGCAGCAGGCAGCGGCTGTGCGTGCAGGCCTGAGGGACTCGGGCAGCGGAGACTTCATGCAGCGACTCCCAACTAAGACTCTGGGAAGAGCTCACCTCTGGCGGCTCAAGTATTCTCTACCGGAAAGTCTGTGGCCTCTCTGTCCCCAACTAACCCCGTGTGGATGGTGCGGCAGGCACACTCCAGGTCCCTCCAGCAGGGCCTGGGCCACGCACGGCCTCAGACACAAGCAGCAGGGCAGGCACTGAAGCGCGTGGGCGGGGCGTCGGGCAGACAGGGCCCCACCCCTGCCCGTGCTGTGCGCCTACTCGCCCAACGACGACTCATCCACAGCAACAGCTGTGCGAGCTCGGCTGCGGTCTCCTTATGACACCGGGACGCTGTCTACTTTACAGGACTGTTCAGAGATAAAAACAATATGGGAGGACTTCCCTGGGGGTCCCGTGGGTGAGAATCCACCTGCCAACACAGGAGACGCAGGTTCGATTCCTGGTCCAGGAAGATGACCTGGCTTCCTCCACGAGCTGCAGGGGAACTAAGCCTGAGCACCCAACTACCAAGCCCTCGGGCCCTGGAGCCTGTGGGCAGTGAGAAGCAGCACGAGCAGAGAGGCCTCCGCGTGCTGCGACCAGAGAAAGCCCAGAGGCAGCGACAAGACCCCGCACGACCGAAAACACACACTTAACAGAAGATACCCGACCAAGGGTTATCTTCATGACAAGGAAGAAAAACAAACATCTATGTGAACTATACGTCGATGATGGTATTACACAATGACAATATAAATGGTAAATAGTACTCCTCAGAGAACGCGTGTGATGGGTGCGCAACAATTCTTTGTATTCTTGTTTGGATAACTTTGCTATAAATCTGAAACTTTCAGACTAAGTTTTTGCACAAAGGCCCCAGCGTGCGATCCACGCCAGGGTGAAACCAGGAGACCAGAGGACAGAAAAGGCAGGTGCCCCCGGGCTGCTGAGCTGCAGGCCCCGGGGCAGCCGGGCTCCCCCGCTTGGGCCCAGCACAGCCCCCTGGGCTGGGCGCCCGCAGCTCCACACTTGGTCTGCTCCCAGAGCCCGCCCTGCCAGGGCCCCTCAGGCAGGCTGCCCGCGCTGCTCATCCCGCACATGTAACAGCTGAGACTCACGGCTTCGTGTCCCCTGGCGAGCCGGCCGTGAGGAAGGGCTGACGGCAGGGGGACATTTGGGGTGCCGGCCCCCGGGCCAAATGTCGGTCAGAAGACCAAGGTGGGGGCAGACTCCGGCTCCAGGCCAGGGCGGTGGTGCGGGGAAAGCGCGGGAGAAGGCAGAGAGCTGCCTGGGGGGCCAGTGACCTCCAGGAAACCGGCCGGCACCGGGCACTCGGGGACCCCGCTCAGGACGGCTCTCTCCCTCATTCTAGATCTCTCTCCGAACCCCAAGCGGGTAAGGCTTCTGGCTCAGAGCCCGAGACGCCCCCTCAGCCCACGAGCCACCTGGATCCGGCCTGGCCTGCAGTGGGCTGGGCACACGCGGGGCCCCCCTGGGCCCTCATGCAGGCGAGCGGAAGCCACTCTTTCCAGGGCCCTGCCTGCTCGCTCTCCTGGATTTTGCTCCCTCTCCTCCCTGCATCCACCAGGAAGCAGAGCAGCGCCACTGGGCAGGAGCGGGCAGCCCACAGCAGACCTGCCAACACCCGTCCTGGCGGGACAGGTGGCCGGCTTCCAACGTATGGTTTTCCCTTCTCGTCTGCAAGTCGGGAGAGCAGCCCCACATCAAAAGGGAAAAAACGACACCTTTTAAAAAGCAGCTTTTCCGGCGCACAGGCTCTGGCCTCACCTGCCCCCCAGACCAGAGTGCTGTTCGTGCTGGGGCTCAGGCAGGGCAGGGCAAGCCATGCTGGGAGGGAGCCGGCCGAGGGCCTGGCGGATCGATAGCCCCCACCCACATCACCCAGCAAGCGTTTCAGAAGCACCAGGTGGTCTGTGGTCAAGCCCCTCAGTCCGCTCCCTGGGATCCCTGTTTTCTTCCAGAGAAACCACACAGCGGTGTTTGACACAGAAGGCGGGACCGGGTGCTTCTGCTCCCGGCTCCCCGTGGGGGCGGCGCCTCCCTGGCGTCTGCACTCCCCCGTGGACCACCCTGGCCGGGGCCCTTTAGGTTCAGGACCTGGGGGACACAGGAGGGCGGTACAAGCTTGAGTCTGGTCTCATGGGGGTTGCTATTCTTTCCTCCAAATTAAAAAAAAATAATCGTTACAACGTTGTTCTATGAAAGAGAAATTTAACATTTAGCCCCTAACACCATAAATCAACGTTTCCATAAACCTCATTTTTCCAAACTCCCCTCTGGTCTATGTCCAGACGCTTGCTTTGTATGTAACTGGAAGCACAGCAAGGGGACGGGGCTGGGCTTGGCTTTTCCCCACTTGGCGGGAATCACGCGCACCTTCGTGGGGCGACGTGATCGCCAGAACTGGTTTTAACAGCGGGGACGGTACTACGGCGGGTGGTGTCCGAATCTGCCGTCCACCTGACTTTTAATAACGCAATGGCGGCAGCTGCACCCCAGGGGCTCAAGCGCGGACTCGCGTTCCACTCCACCTAAAGGGACCTCCGGGGACTTGTGTAGCTGCGAGCCTCGACCTGACGCTCCAAGACAGAAGGCACAGGGATGAGCGAGCAGGCAGGGCTGGCTCAGCACCGCCCACAACGCTGGCCGCTGGGGCAAGGTGCCTGTGGGGCACAGACAGCCCGCGTCCCACGGTTTACGGCCCAGCTCTGCGCGCGCATTAATTAAAGAAGGGACCTCAACAGGTTTTTGGAAACTTATTCCTGCCTACCTTACTTTGATCATAATGACATGAAACGGGGGGAAAAATAATTTTTATGTGGTTCACATTTATGAGTCTTTACATAAAGGCTTTTGTGGGCATTTTAAGAATGTGCTAAAATGTGTCTGAAACCACATAAAGCATCTGAGGAGCCGCCGCCAGCACCAACAGCGCACACGTGGAAGCACTTTGCCGCCTCTGTGTGTTTAACGAGTCAAGTAGTATCAATATTGTTTAAACGCCAGCATGCCATTTCAATAAGGCGGCTCCCCATTGCTGGGGACGTGAATGGGGTTCGCCCGGCGGCCTGTGCTCTGACCTGGTTCCGTCGGGGACATCGGGGACCCCGTCACCGGGGAGGGTGGACAGGCCCAGGATCGCGGCCACGGCCCCGCTGAGCTGAGCGCAACGGAAACGGTCCCCAGTCAAGTGGGCCACCTGGGGAACATCGTTAAAATGCAGATGCCCCGAACTGAACCCCGTGGGCTTCTCTCAGGCCTTCAGGGAGTGAGGGCTGAAACCCACACATGTGGTAAGGCTCAGTCAGTCGGTGGGGACATGGTGAAGAAGCCGCCGTGGAAGGATGAGCCAGGAAACCCTGGGTCCTTCACATCCCAGGATCATCAGGAGTAGGGGATGGGAGAGCAGCCCAGACCAGCCCAGGAACAAGACGAAAACGCGGCTTTGCAGTCCCCTCGAGAGGGAGCTCCGTCAACCACGGGCTCCCAGTCTCGGTGGCTTTCAAGACCACCCCGGCTGAGATGAACATTTCTTAAGGCAAACGTAGCCATCCGGAGCTCAGACAGCAGGGACTACAGTCAAGGGGCACCTGGGCTGGCTCTGTAAGTCCCACCGTCTGAAAAACACCATGCTGACTACAACCAGGTTTCATAAACTTCAAAAAGGCCGAGTCCCCAGGAGCTAGGAGTCGCAGGCAAGCCCTCGGGTGGCAGGCTGCTGACCTGCACAGCCAGTCGCGGCGGAGCGCCTGGGTGGTGGCCTCTTCATCCGTGAGCCCCTGCACCGGGTCAGTGAGGCGCCCGGGGCGTCCGGACTCCATTCTCCCCAGAGAGCCATTCCTCCCCCTGAAATGCCCTCCTCCACTGGGCCAGAGTCAGGGTCACACATACAGGTTCTATGACTGTAAGTCTCCAACCTCAGGACTTCTGGGGAGGAGAAGAGAAAAAGAGAAAAATGTAATACTTCACTCTCAAAATGATCTACTTCATCAAAGAAAGGAATAAGAAATAACCAACTATTCTGACTCCCTGAGCTTTATGGGGTGTTTGAGGCTGAGGTGTGCGTGGAGACGGGGATGGAAACTCGGCTCAGGAATCTGGGCTGTGACCCACCTTGGCCAACATGGGGCCACGTGTGTAACAGGAAAGGCAGGACTGGATGGGCTTCGAGGCTGGCCTCCCTCCCTCCCGTCAAATCGCCCCCTGGGAGCTGGGCTGGACTCAGCTCTAACGCAGAGGCCCCAGCAAGTGACAATCACACGCCACGACCCGCACGCAAGAGTCACAGCCGGCACAGCTCTGTGGGCACAGGCCCTTCGTGGCTTCACTCCAACGTGCGGGCCCTCAGCTGGGAGCGGGCGAGGCCGTGGGTCTCTGGCAGGGCGATGACTCCCCCCACCCCGGAGGCGGAGGACGTGGGTCACCCCCAGACCCAGACTGGTCGGGGGAGGGGCCAGCACAAGGCCCCGCCCCCAGGTGCTGGGCTGAGCGCTGCTCAAGCTGGCGTCCTTAAGTAAAGCCGGGAGGAAGGAGGGGGACGCGTGGGGCGCCCGTGCGGCGCTCTCATTCTTCAGGTAGAAACGCTGGCCCTGACGACGCTCCAGGATCTGGAGGCTGCGGGAGGGCTGGTGTGAGGGCGGCTCCGAGAGCTGCGTGCAGCCTCCTAACCCCTTGTCGCATGCACTGGGACTCGGCTCACACGCCTCCAGGGACAGTCAGTTCTGCCATGGTTTTCAGAACCCCTGCCCACGGCCTCGGGGCAGGTTTGCGGTGTGAACGCCTCCAGCACACACAGGTGCCGACGGGCCACGGGCTCAGGTACACGCCGCTTTAAGGCCGGGTGTGCTCAGCGGCGCACATCTGCACGGTGCCTGTGGTGCTTTACGGCCTCTTTGCAAGCCTTTTGCTTTTGTCCTTGAAGAGGGATGACGAAGGCCTCGCTGGGAACAACGGCCCTCGTATCTGACCGTGCCCCCGCGAGCACCTTCGGTCACTTTAGGCTGCCCGGGAAAATGCCGCCCTCCCTGAGGGGACGTGGACAGTCAAGGTCTTCCTGAGTTTCAGAGCCGCTGCGCGAAGGCTGTCAGCTGTGTCACAGGCTTTGCGTACGTCATCTTAGAGCTAAAATCACGGACACCCAGGGAGAGAAAGGAATGCACTCGTCACACAGCAGAGGAGGGGAAGCTGGAGGCCCCAGAACCGTGCCTGTTCCGCTGGCCCAGGTTCAGCCTGTGAGGATGGACTCAGGTAAGCTCACCGCCCCACGCAGCTGCCTCAAGGTGGAGGAGCAGTCAGGGCAGGGAGGAAGGGGTCTCCAGGAGTCAGGCGGCGCTGGGCACCCCACACAGGGAGCTCTGGAAAGGAGGGCCTTCCACTTGCAGGGGGCAGCAGGGGTTGCTGGCTGAGCCTCTGTGAGACCCCCGGCCTGGACACCTGCACAGAACTGCTTCCCGGGGAGCCCGGGAGGACCAGGGAGCTCCGCCAGCGGGAGGAGATCCTCGCTTCACCCCAACACGTGCAGCCACAAAGCCTGCCGCGTGACCCTGGAGGAGCCGGTCCCTGACGCTGACGGGGATCTGTCTGCAAACGGAGTTGTTTCCGCACGCTCCTGTTTTCCGTTTAACTTTCTTCCAGCAGAGGACAATCAATGAGTGCCAAGGCACGCAGGCCCTGGGCATGGCGTGGGGACCAGGCAAAGCAGACCAAGTGGCTGGGCTGTCACTGGGCTCCAGGCTGGGAGCAGTGGGCGGCCGTCTGGACCCCGCCTGCAGGGCCTCGGGGCACCTCCACTGATGCCCCCGCCTCTGAAACTTACAGCACGAGAGCAGGAAGCGACTCAACGCCCCCCCAGGCGGACAGGCTTCTCCTCGCTTGCCTCCCACACGATCAGAGCAGTGCAGCTGAGGCGAGCCTGACTTTCTCCCTTAGCTGCTTCCTGCACCCTCACCCCAGCCCAAGTCCACAGGCAGGGCGGGTTCTCAGAGGCCCTCCGATGGACGCGTGGCTGCAGATGCGAAGAATATACATGGAAGCTCAAACACTAACTACGCTGCCAGCGTGCTCAGAGCCAGACGTGACTTCCCCTCTCCAGCCCTCTGTCCCCACAGCGCAGGATTTGCAGCAGGGGGAGGCGTGGCAGGGCCTCCATATACAGAGAGGCCCTCCACCTCTGGGCAGGGACCCCCCAGACGAATCAAAGGGGCAGACGGCGAGGGTGAGGGCCGAGGCAGGCGGTCCAGGCCTCACCTTCCCGAGAACGTTTCTGAACACTTCTGTGACCTCAGCTCACGCTGGTCACTGCTCTCACCCGTTTCCCACCTGGTCTCTCATTCTGGAGACCTAGGGAGCTTGGACCGGCCGTCTCTGGGGAGGGGGACACAGGGTAACCTCAGGCCACAGGTGCCGCGGTCAGTCCAGGAGGAGCCTGGGTCAGGGTCTGCCGCTCCAGCCTGCAGAGCCTTGGGGGACGGCGGAGGTCATACAGTGAGCACTGTCCAATGTACTCCAGGACCTGCAGCCCCTTCCCCAGGTGCGGAGGACGACAACCCGGCCACGCCACACAAGGGCCTCTGCAGCTCTCACCACCGTCCGGTCCTGGCGGCCCACGCTCTCCCGCCTCAGCAGCAAGCCCCTCGGCTCAGAGAAGCCCACCCGCTCCTCCTGCTCTGGTTACACAGCCTGGACTGGCTACCACGACCACCTGAGGCTCCGCGATGCGCCAGGAGGACTCACTGGACTCAGAAAAGCCAGGCTCGTGGCCCCGCATCACTCCAGGGAAAGGAGAAAGCAGAGGTCATGGAGGGAACCAGGTGCGGGCTCCCAAGACGCCCCTGGCTCCCGGCACCGAGCCACGTGGGGTGCCCTCAGGTCCCAGCGATGGGCCGCGGAGCCCCCCAGTCTCAACGCCCACTGCTCTTCCTGGTGAACCCTCTGCCTTGTACACAGGCTCTGGGAGGGAGGCTGCAGCTCAGCACAAACCACAGTGTCTACATGACAGTCTCTGCACCGTGACCATTCCTATCAGGGAGCATAGGAAGCCCCCCAAGTCCGAGTTCCCGGAGGCCAGCCCAGGAAGCACGGCCTCCGGCTTGTGATGCCGGGACGTCCCCCGCGACAGGGACGCCGCTCTGGGCCCCCACAGCCCCGCTGTGGGCGCTCTCCCCGCTGCAGCGCCTGCGTTTCGGTCTCTCTTAGCGCTTACCAAGCGAGTCCTTAGAGCCTCGGTTCACTCCGTTCCCTGGGGACCCCTCGCCCACGTGGCACCCGCATCGCTGAGAGCACCGGAGGGTCTCGGGAAACACTGGAGGCTTGGTCACAAGGACTGCCTCCCGTCACCGCACACGGCAACCACTGCAGCCTGCTGCTGAAGCAGACCTCCTTGGGGCCTCACTGAGCGCTGGGGCCGGGCCCCACTGGAGCCTGCAGCCTCCTGAGCGCGGCCCGCTGTCCACCACGTGTGCACTCACCCCACGGCCACAACCGCAAACCCACCCGACCTAAGACCGCCCCACATGGGACTGCCGCCCAACGAGGATGATTCCGTTACCCTCGAGGGGCCAAGTGGACACAGGGGAGCCTTGGGAGGGGAACAGCAACCCCACCAAGACAGGCACGGCTCAGTGAGACAAGGAAACAGAGGCTCAGCAAGTGGACCCCTGGCCCACCGTCAGCGAGCAAGGACACAACAGAGAACTGAGGCCCGGCCTCCTCCACAGCACAGCTCCGCCCCGCTCTGCAGCCGGACCCGGACACAGTCGTGGGGTCAGAGCCAGCTCCTGGGAGGTATCCAGGCGCACCCACCCCCGTCGCCTGCTTCCCAGACTTCTGCTGGGCTTCCCAGGTGGCACTAGTGGTAAAGACCCGGCCCGCCAGTGCAGGAGACGAGACGCAGGTGTGACCCCCGGGTCGGGAAGAGCCCCTGGAGGAGGGCATGGCAGCCCACCCCAGTATTCTTGCCTGGAGAATCCCACGGACAGAGGAGCCTGGCGGGCTACAGCTGTGGGGCCGCAGAGTCGGACACGACTGAGTGAGCACACGCACGCACACTTCTGCTACTTCCGCTTCAGCAGCCAGCCTCCCGCTGCCACCTACGAGTCCCGTCGGGACAGACACAAACTCTCGGGCCCAAGGCTCACGTCCCAGGAAGAGGTGGCCCCTTGGGGCCCAGGGTGCGAGGTCTCAGCTTTGAAGACACAAGAAACCTGGGCAACAGACTTTCCCCTGGACGCCTTGCACTCGCCGGCTGGTGCTGCTCAAGCACCATCTGACGGAGGCCCAGGGGAGGGAAGGGAGGCCGGAAGGACGGAAACAGCCAGAACCATAAGGCGGGCCCCAGGGCAGCGAGAGGAGGCGGAGGACCGCGGCCGCTGCCGCGAGAGGCTCGCGGGCCCCGCGCCTGCCACGGGGGCGCCAGCCTCGTTTCACTCTGTAAACTTCTTCCAGACAAGAGCGGCTGATTAGAAAACCTAATTAAAGCGTTTGAAGATTATCTCGGACCCAAAGCAAGAAGAACACAAAGTGCCCCCCCGCCCTGCGCCTCCGCACCCCCGACCCTGGCCTTCATTAAGCTTTGATTTCAATCAATTGCACACCCACTAAAATTAACTTATAAGGCCAATAAATTGCAACCGCATGTTCGAAGGTATTATCTGCTGCGAGCCAAGAGCCGAGGATTGCAGAGCGTGGGGCAAGCTGTCTGGCACACATGGGAGCAATCACGTCTGAGAGAAAGCAGTGCCAGGCCCTGGGTTACAACATCTGGGCTCGGAAGAGCCCGGGCTGACCGAGGGCCCAGTGTGGAAGCCAGAGCGGGGAAGGTTCCCCTCTTCCCTGGGAACCTGGGAACGCAAAGCGCTGACCGTGGGGTGTGCGGCAGCCTGCTGGTGGCTCACACCGCAAAAGAGATGCTTCTCTGGCAGCAGCAAGCGCCAACCTCTGCTAGGCCTCCCTCAGGGAGATGGCTCACTGGGCCACCCCAGGCCCGGGCCTGAGAAAGCGGAGATGGCTCTGCCAGGAAAGCAGCATCCCCATGAGCCAGGTGCCTGAGAGGTGGCCCTTTCCGCTCCCTCTCCTGGCGCCCAGAGGCTGCTGGGGCTGGAGACCACCTGGGGGCATGGTGGGGAAGACTGGGAGCCGCTGGGATGTTGGTGGCCAGGGTGGGAGGGCCTGGGAAGGGGAGTGATGACATTTCAGACTGGCGAGCAGACGATGGCCTCCCCCAGTGCAAGCACTCCAGCAAAGCCCGCCTGTCATCTCCTGACGGTTTTCAGCAAATGAGCTGTTCCATCTAAAATCAGAGCTGTGCAATCAGCGGCTGCTCAACAGTTACTCTCCTGGGAAAGTTTCCCTCCAGGATCCCTCTCTGTCACTAGCGATAGCAAAGCAGCAAAGCAGTAACTGTGGAAGGGATGGGAGGGACAGAAGGCGGCAGGGAGCCAGGAGGAGCGAGGAACTGGGCTTCACGGGAACCAGGCAGGACCCCGGCTTGGCTCTCTGGGCCCCCAGGCACCTCGTGCCCGCTGTGGGAAAGCAGGCACGCTCCCGCTGCTGGCACTTCTAAGCCACGCTGCAGAAACCCCTCCCACAGGTGGAGAGGGGGTACCCAGAGGTGCAAGCCAGAGGGCCTGCTCGTCAGTCCGGTCCCGGCCTGGCCTCTCACTCAGACCGTATCACAATTCGACGTGCCGCTGACTCATCCTAATCCCTACAGAGTCAGAACCTCGATGGCCAGGCGATGCAAGCCTGGAGCCCGAGCACAAAAGCCAAGGCCTTCCTCCAGGAAGACGGTAAGGAGCCTCCAGCCCCCATAGCAGAGAGACACCTCTGGGGGCTGGTGAGCCCCTCTCTCCAGGAAGGCAGGCCGGCCTGCTGGGGCCCAGGACACCTGGCCAGGCCGTGGCTCAGCTCCACCTCCACGCTCACTGCGGTCTCCTTCCCCGCATCTTGTTAGGAGAACGCCAGGATGCAGAAGGCTGGGGGACCGGGGCTGGGAACCAGGAGCTGTCTTCACTTCCACGGCCACAGGTTCAGGCTGAAGACATAAGCCAGATGAGGGCCCCGGAGCGCGGAATGGCAGGGAAGGGCACCTTTGGCCCGTTTTTTTTTTCTTTGGTTGATTCCCCAGTCCTTAGATGACGACCAGCCTCTGTGAGTGGAGTTCAGTGCACCTTCCTGGTGTAGACGAGGGCCCTTCCTGCTGGGAGCCACAGAACAAGGAGCGCCTGGAGGCGCCTCACAGCACGAGGGGTTCCAAGCCTGAGGGCAGTGTCCAGTCCCTTGGGGGTGGGGGGTGGTGGTCGAGAGGCCAGAGCACAAGGCAAACCCAGTTCTAGTTTTGCGACCCACCAGGATCCCAGAATTCAGGAACAGCAGGGGGTAAAGTCTGGGTGAGCACAGTGGAGTGCCTGCATGTTGAGGTCCTCAGTCCCCAGGGGCACAGGCCTGCAGTCCACCCCCTGGAGCCACGGGCACCAGCCTCTCCTGGCGGAAGCCCTGCAATCACTCGCTTCCCTCTGGGTCTGCCCAAGGCTCCAGGTGCCTGTCTGCAAGCCCAGGACACGGGCCATCTCCTCAGCCCCTCAGGCAGTGGCTCAGCGACAGAGCCAGCGGACGCGAGGCAGTGTTGGGGGAGCCTCCCCTCAGAGTGACCTTCTGCCTGAGCCTGTTTGCTGACGTGTAAGGAAGGCAAGTGTTGGAGAAGACTCTTGAGAGTCCCTTGGACTGCAAGGAGATCCAACCAGGCCATCCTAAAGGAGATCAGTCCTGAGTGTTCATTGGAAGGACTAATGTTGAAGCTGAAACTCCAATACTTTGGCCACCTTGTGTGAAGAGATGACTCATTAGAAAAGACCTTGATGCTGGGAAAGATTGACGGCAGGAGGAGAAGGGGACGACAGAGGTTGAGATGGCTGGATGGCATCACCAACTCAATGGACATGGGTTTGGGTGGACCCCGGGAGTTGGTGATGGACAGGGAGGCCTGGCGTGCTGCGGTTCATGGGGTCCCAAAAGGTCGGACACGACTGAGCGACTGAACTGAACTGAAGCAAGTTAGGTGGAAGGCTCCATGGAGGAGTGCTGTGGTTTCCTTCACTGTGTGTGTGTGTGTGTGTGTGTGTGCGTGTGTGCGTGCACACACTCAGTTGTGTCCAACTCTTTGCAGCCCCATGGACTGTAGCCTGCCAGGCTCCTCTGTCCACGGGATTCTCCAGGTAAGAATGCTGGAGTGGTTGCCATTTCCTCCTCCAGGGGATCTTCCAGACCCAGGGACTGAAGACTGAAACCACGTCTATCGCGTCTCCTGCAACGGCAGGCAGATTGTTATCGAGAACGCCACGGTGACAGCAGAGGAGTCTTCTTGCTGTGGGGAGAGGCCTAGACTAGGGAGGGGCAAGAACGAAGGCCAGGATGAAAGGCGAGGCCCTGGCCCCAGGAAACCTGCAGTGACCACTGGCCTGCGCTGACCAAGGCAGGGGTGAGGCCTCCAAGCCCTGGGCTGATCTCTGTCTGCCCCAGAACCACAGCGCGGAGAGTTCAAGGTCACTAATGTGACATCTGACAACCCACAGGGCACTCTGACAACAGGAAGTGGGCAAGATACTAGGGGATGGGGGGTAGGAGGGGAAAGGAAGGAAAGAAAGAAAAAGGAGACTTGGATTCATAATTATTAAACGAGAAATGGGTTGGCTCAGCAACTGGGGAAATGGTCCTGACATGGGCCTCAGGAGTGGTTGTCCCAGAGCACTGAAGACTCTGGCCACCCAACGACAACTCCCACCACGGTCCCTCCGGGGGCCTGGGACTGCTGTGATGGGATGACCAGGCCGCCCCCACATACGAGGGAATGAAAGGCCCCCTACCCTTCCCTGTGGGTGCCGCCTGGAGGCCAAGGACCGTCTCCTCCCGCCAGAAGAGCACTCTGATTCACTGGGGGCAGAGCAGCATCCTCCGGGCCCGGACCCCAGCCCTACAGACCGTCCCAGAACCTCAGGGGCGGCTCCGGGCCCGGACCCCACCTCTCCAGACCCTCCCAGAACCCCAGGGGCGGCTCTGGGCTGGGACACCACCTCTCCAGACCGTCCAAGAACCTCAGGGGCGGCGGCTCTGGGCCGGGACACCACCTCTCCAGACCGTCCAAGAACCTCAGGGGCGGCAGCTCTGGGCCCAGATTCCACCTCTCCAGACCATCCCAGAACCTCAGGGCCGGCTTGTCCTGTGAGGTCCCCTCTGGGTGCAGGAAGCTGCCCTGCCACCCCTCCTCACTTCCGCATAGGTCAGCTCCCCTTCAGAGGGGAGCACAGGCAACGCGCACAGGCCCACAGAGATACGGGTCATCAAGGCGGAAAGCCCCTTCACGGGGGACTCTGCCCAGGCGGGGGAACCTTCTCAGGAGGCGGTGCGGAGAGTTAGACCTGGGGGATGAACCCAGCTCCTGCAGATTCCCAGAGGTTTAACCGCCTAGAGGACCTCCCTGAGCAGGGACCTCATGGCCTGGTAGACAACTCCCACGTACCCTACAGAGCCACTGTTCCGACAGGGAAGCCTTGTGAAGGGGGATGGGGAAATGCTCTACCGTATGAGGCCCAACGAGGCCTCACAGAAGGCACACGCCGAACAGACCGCACGTCATTATACACGTGAAGCAGCGAGCCAGCAGGCAGGAGGGAGCAGTCAGAGAGGACACGGGCCTCTTCCCAGGCCTGCCCCGCCCCCACTCCACGGCAGCACGAGGGGAGCAGCACATGCGGATCACGGTACCCAGGAAGTCACCACTCGAACGCTCACGCCTACCAGCAATCAGAACTGGCCTTGTTCTGCTCCTCGAAGGACCCGAAAGCCACCCTGCCTGGCTGCCCCTTCCCGCCCGGGCACCAGAGCCCAGGCCAGCTCCCGGACAGGTGCTCCGACCCCGCCACGCAAACCCCGGGCACTCTCTGTCCCATCACCCTCTCAGCACCGACCCACTCTCGCTCTATCGTCTGTGTATCCTCAGTGGACGCGCCACGAAAGCAAGGATGTGGTCATCTGGACTCAGGGCCGGAGCCCTAGGACTTGGCGAGCATCTGGCTTGTGTCAAACAGGCCAATGCTGGTCAAGTAAATGAGTTAAGTTTTGCACTCTGAGTTGGATAAGGATGGTTTTAAACCGGAATAGAACATGTGAAATATGCCCCTGGCTCGGTGAACCTGGTGAGAGACTTCACCTCTCTGCATCTGTCACTTCCTCTGTAGAACGGGGAGAACCCTCTTGCACAGGCCGACGTGAAGATTTGGTGAGACCGAGAGAGGCAGCGGACGCCAGGCTCGCCAGGTACTGGCTGGTAACCGCTGCTATCGGCACTGCTGGTTTACTGTCAGCATATCATTAACCCACAACACTGACTCCACTTGGGAATTCCCGTTCAGCAGCTGGACAGGCTTCTTGCCACACGGCTGGGTAAGAAGAGCTACGAATAAACCAGAAATGCCAGCAACAAGACCAATTCTCGGCTTCACTGGGGAAGGAGCTGTTCTACTACAGGGCAACGTTCTCGATGTCACGAGTCTTCAATCACCGAAATTTACTCTAATGGTGAGACTCAATAATATGTGGAAACATCAGGCAAATACAGACTCAAACTCTAGCTCTTCACCTCGAGGTCCTGTGTGTGTGTGGGGGGGTTCATTTAGCCTCTGGGAACCCCAGTGTCATCAGTAAAAATGGGAACATCAACGGCTCCAGAGGTTCTTGAAAGGATTAAAGATACTGCATGTAAAATACCGGCACGTGGCAGAGTGAAGATGAAGCTGACTCGCACAGCGACGCACCTGGGGCAGCTCAGACGCTACGGGCCAGCGCTCCCGGCTTCCTCAGAGCCCTGCTTTTGCTTCTGGGTCGTGGGTCTTTTTGTCGACACGTGTCAGATGGACACAGGTAATTCTGTATGATGTACTATACATACCAAATCTGCTAAAACCTGGACCACCATGCCAGCTGTCTGCAAGGAGGAGCCTGAGCTCCTTCTCCAAGGATGGCACTGCCGCGTCCCGACGACACTGCAGCAGTCGGAGGCTTTGTTTCTCTCATTCTTTTTCCCCGCCTACATCCTAGGTCAGCTCAGGGTGGGCACACTCTAGACTGAAGGCCAAATGCCACCTACCTCTAGGCTCAAGAGAGGGCTTTATGTTTTTAAAGGATATGGGATGTGTGCTTAGCTGCTCAGTTGTGTCTGACTCTTGTGACCCCATGGACTGTAGCCCACCAGGCCCCTCTGTTCATGGGATTTTCCAGCCAAGAGTACTGGAGTGGGTTGCCATTTCCTTCTCCAGGGGATCTTCCCAAACCAGGAATTAAACCCGGGTCTCCTACACTGCAGGCAGATTCTTTACCAACTGAGCTACGAGGGAAGGATAATTATACATAAAAAAGAAAGAATAAAGAAAAAGTGACAGGACTTACGTGGCTGCAAAGTCTAAAGTGTTTACTATCTGGCCCTTTACAGACATATATGTCAAGTCCTCCCCTGAATCACTGGGTCCGTATTGAAGTAGCACTGCATATATTATAGGTTTGCTATGTTTTCAATATGGAGCTTAATTAAAAATGAGATCCTATTAAGAAAAAAATGCTTTGGAGATAACCTTCTCTGGAGCCTTCCCGTGCGCGGTGGGTGGAGCAAGTGGCCGCCCTTTCTGGGGGTGCGGCAGGAGGCAGAAATCTAAGCAGATGCAGCAAAAACACTTTGCCAAGCGCACGGGGTCGCACAAGAGTCAGATACGCTTCAGTGACTAAGCCACAGCAGCACAGTGAGGGCTGAGGCCCCGACGACCCCGGAGGCAGCAGCGCTGACGTGAGGGAGCTGTGGGTACCGAGGAGCCCCGACCCCCGCCTCTGCCTCCCCCCGGATCCCCCTGGCCTTGGAGACTGGTCTGGGAGCAGGGCCCTGGGCCCCAGGCGAGAACCGTCATGGCAGGCGGTGCCATGAAACCCAGCGGGGTCTCTGCGGACAGACGGACCCGGGTCTGACTCCTTGCTCTGCCTCTGGCCTCCGACACAATTCAATGAGTTGTTCTGAGCTGATTTCTTCCTCAGCAGACATGGGGGCTACAACAGCACCCACGCTGGGGAAGATCTGAGACGAAGGGTACGGGGCATCGGGCCTGGAGTCCTGCAGGCAGGCGGTGCTCACGACGCAGGGCAGTGCCCGGACGTGCCAGCCGCCTCTCAGGACGGGCCCGGGGACCACACTCCCGCCCAGCGTCCTGCAGGGCACTCAGAGCTGTCCCTGGTCAGGCCTGCCATGGGGCCGGTCATGTCTCCTCTCCAACCTACGTATCAGGGGAGCCCCTTAACTCACAGGTCTCGGTACTGGTCAAAGGCGTTGTTGGCTTCCACCTCCAGCTTCCTCAGGCGAGCAGAAGGCATGGCCCCGTCTTCCAGGGGAGGGTCATACTTGTTACTCCATGGTGACCTGCAGGGCAGAGGGAGAAGGTCACACGACTCATTCCGGGGGAGCGAGGCAGCTGAGCCCGTCAGCCCCAGCTACTGAGATTTCAGAGGAGCAGCCACGACCCACAGGCCCTGGCCAACAGATGAGGCCTTCTTTCTCGAGGTTCGGAGAGCAAGGGCTCAGACTGTCAGACCTGGCTGTGACTGCCAGGCCCCAGCTCTTACTAGCTGTGTGTTTCCAACACGTGTCTTGACTTCTCTGAGCTTCGTTTTCCTCGTATGTAAACGGAGGCTACTCTTTACCCACAGGTCTGCTTCGAGGAGCAAAGGAGGCGAGGACATCGAGTGCCCAGAGACTAGCATACAGTTCAGCAACAAACATCACTTCTTACTCATCTTTTAAAGACCTTCCTTTGTTCTCACCACTGTATTGATGAAGAAAGACCACTCAGTCCTTCCTGACTTGCCAGCCATTCTGGAGAAAATGTCACTCTCCTCATAGATCGCCTCAGACAATTAAGGATTAAAATGAGAGCTGTCAGTTAGGGCAGCAAGAGACCGCAGATCACACGTAAGGACACCGCGGGGACGGAGCCCTCCCTGTAGCAGAGGAGGGCCCTCCAGCCTGCACGGGCTGTGTGCGCACAGAACACTGCAAGTAATGAGAACCAGTCTTGCTTTTTCCAGCCCAAAGACTCGCTGTGCTTTAAAAAATGTATTTTGCCACATCAGGAAAACATTTAACCACAGAAAGTGCTGGGAAGGCGGTTGTAAGGGAAACTCACTCGTTAATTCCCGCAGGTGGACTTCACAGGGCTGGGGGCACAGAGAGAGGGGATTACAAAGGTGAGAGGGAAAAGGAGAGGCGGCCGGGGCAACGTGGAATCCGGACAAAGTCCTTCACACCCTGGGCTGTAAAGACCGAGACGCGCCCATGGTCAGAAACCCCACTGCCTTTCCTGTTTCCCTGCCTGACCACACCACTTCACGTCGCGAAGGACTCAGGGCTGACTGATTTGGGATTGAGGGTAAGGGGCAAAAGGCATCCCCGTCCCCCTAACGAGTCCTGTGTACAAACATCTTTCTTCCTGGTATCTGACGCCTGGCTCCTACTTCAGCAGATCCATCACATCAGCCGGGCAACCTCCACGCCACCCTCGGGCAGAGGCCCCCCTTTCGAGGCTGGGGGTCCACACAGGTAAGTGAGGGCAGAGTCACTGTGCCTGGTGTCCCCAAGAGTCTCCCTGCACCAGCGTCCCTCAGAGCAGGAGGTGCCTGGGCACCCTTCTTTCCACGCCAGCCCCCAACCTCACTCACCCGTGTCAGGAGAACGTGCAACACGGCCTGAGATGCCCCTGCTGCTCCGTGACCAGCAGGCAGCCTGCGGGTTACACTGGGCCGTGCCCAGGCCACTGGCAAGCGCCCTGCCTGCTTGGAGGGCAGAAGAGAGGCCCACCCTGGGCCTCTCCCCACTCTCCCTCCCCGGGCAGGGCCGTTCTCACTGTGTTCACCCCTCAGAACGGTGCTGCCTGGCACAACTTCCCCGACAACGGCAGTGTTCTGCGTCTGTGCGTCCAGAACGGTAGCCGGGAGCTTCAGGTGGTTCCTGAGCACTGGTGTGGCTGCAGAGTTGAATCCTAAAACTTTACTGAACTGCAAACTAGTTTAGACGGTCAACTTGAGAAGCTGAGCTCCCGGAGGGCAGGAGTCATGTCTGTCCTGCTTCCCACCGTTTGCTCCCCACCTGGAAGGGGGCCTGGCACTCCACGTGCTCGAGAACAGCAGCAAAGTAGGAGAGTGCAATCGTCACTGTACACCCGTCTCCACCCTGACACGCAGCAGGACAGACCGTTTCCCCACCTGTCCCCTCACCCCCTTGCCACAGTCACAGCCTGGCCTCCCGACCTTGCCCTGGGCAGCAAGGGTGCTCTGGGTAGAAGCCCGTGGCGCGCTCTGCCGTCGTGGCCCGGCGCCCAGCATGGAGCTTGCGGGCCGAAGCCTGCCAGCATGGGGCGGGGAGGAAAGGACCCCCGGCCATTCTGGCAAGTGCTCCTCCGAACCAACAGAGATGAAGCAACTCTCTGCTCTTTCTGCTGGGGGATGCCTAAGAATTAAAAAAAAAAATCAATAAAGACCTCTTACCAGGCCCAAAGATGAAGAGGGCTGTCACCACCACTATTTATACATAAACCAGGAGGCTTCGTACCTCCGCTCACCGAGGCGGGTGGAAAGGAAGCCGAGTGTGAGACCCTCCACGCCTCGCCTGCCCGGCCGGCACCCTCAGAAGCCTGCCCTTCGAGGCTACGAGTCCCCCGCTGTCCGGGGTGGGGCAGGGCTGGAAGACCTGCCCCAGCCGGCTTTTGTTTAAAGGCAACCCAACTGAGACACAGCCCATCTCTCTTGCTGACTGGGAGTCTGGAATTTTCAAGAAGCCTGTACCTCACATCTCCCCTGGCTCACAGACGACAGCATTTCCAGCCGTTAGTCCTGGAGCCGGGGTAATTGTAGCTGGGGGAAAAAAAATCATAACATTACCCAGAATATTCTGAGTGGAAGGGGCACTCAGAACACATTAAAGAGCTTAAATGGAGGCCATTTGAAAAAAGACAGATGGACAGGAACGCTTAGATTTCCAAAGTCAGGCCTTTCATTTCCCTCAGAGAATGCTTTTTGTTTCAGCTAACAGGTTTCAAACAGCGCTGCTGGCAGACCGTCACACCATAAGGATCTCATTTAAGCAAACGGTCAAACACAGTTACACAGAAACGTGTGGAGAAATCAGAAGACCTTGAAGTTGTATCCCGAGAAGAGAAAAAATGAAAGCCCTCTGCCCTGTGCCCGGGCTCGTCTTCAGCCGAAGACCCCACAGCCCCCTGGGAGCCCCTAGGAATGCGGGTGGGAGCCGGCAGGGTGACCTGGAGGGGCCGCGGGTCCCACGTCCCCAGGAGGCCCGGCAAACTGGCCTGGAGTGGGAAACGCCCCCAGCCTTCCACCAGCCTCTGGGGAACAGCCGTCTCATACAGCAAGCCCAAATTTTCAGGAGGAAACAAGAAATGTAACGATGATGTTGACTTAGCAAGCCTCAGCCCTGGGGCCCCTCTTCCAGGACGCCCCCCTGAACCCCGTGTCTGATGATGCACTTCGCGGCGTCTTTTTGTCACGGGCTCCCTGGCCTGCCAGCCCACTTACCGCCCTTGGGGCCTCGCCCCCACTGAGGACGGGACGCGGCCCCCTGCCCACGACCCGGGCCGTGGCCAGCCCCCTCGGGCTGAGCTGGACCTGCCTCAGGCAGTCTCACCACCTTGGAGCCGGACGCCCACCTCTGTACATCCATCCCCACCCAGTACACACAGGCTGTCTGACTCTCCACTTCCATCCGCTGGGCATCTGGAGCTTAAGACGCCCCCAGAGCCTTCCTCACCTCCACACTCAGGGACCCTGCCACCTCTCCAGCTGCTCCTCCCCAACCCCCTCCATCAGCAAACTCCACTGGCTCTACATCTAAGACCAACCTCAAACCTGACCACCTCTTCCCATCTCCGCTCTAGGCTCCAGTCTGGATCAGGCTGAAGGACATTCTTTACCCAACTTCCCACATGAAGCTAGGAAAGAGACACCACTGTAGGACAGCTGTCCAGTCTCTCTTAAGCAGCATTAGTTCTTTGTAATTTCTGCCCCAAGTTCTGGAGAATGGCTACCCATCCCAAAATTCTTGCCTGGAGAATCCTCACAGACAGAGCATCTGGGCGGCTACAGCCCACGGGGTCGGACACGACTGAGCGACTGAAGCTTTCATGCCACTTCGCTCTCTGTGCTGTGCGGCACTTCAGGGGCACTATTTCCCTTAACCCCCAAGTGCCCGGCACTGAGCCTGCATCACCCCTCCCTGGCCTGCAAGGCCTCCGGCCTCCCTTCCACCCCAGGCTCCCCTCCCTCCCTGCCGGGCTCACTGCGTCCCACCCAGGGCCTTCACGAGGGATGCTCTGCCCCAGACCTGCGCAGGAGGGAACCTTCTCGTCCTGAGGGCTCACGTCAGCCTTGACCATCTCGTCACAGGGGCCTGCAGCCCCTCCCGCCCCTCCCTATCCTCTCCCGCTTTTCAACAATCTCCAGGGTTTCCACATCTGCTTGCTCTCTGGAGTCCTCAGCAGGACACACAAGCCGCACAGAAGAGTGCCTAAGTGCCTGGCGGACGAGTGCCTGCTCACACAGATGCGCTGCTGAGCGTCCTGTGAGAGGAGTGAGCCCCGTCCCCTCCACCCGACACTCGAGAGAGCCAGAGACCAGAGACTGATCGTCAGAGTTCCAGCTGCTCCAGCAGGCAGTGCTGCCCCGGAGCCCGTGCCGGCTCCCTCCAGCCATTTTCTCCTGCTTTTACTTCTTAGGGCCCACCCGTCCCCCAAAGAGCACGAGGCCAAGGCATCAAGACTTAGCTCAGGTTCTGCAGCCTCTACATAAACCTAAGGCAGATGGCATTCCTCCACCATCCTTCAAGGCACTGATTACCGCCACCCATCCCAGGAATACCGGACAGGTTTAAGGATTCCTCATCTTTCCCTCCACTCCATCTTTATCAGGGCTTCCCTGATGGCTCAGTTGCTAAAGAATCCACCTGCAATGCAGGAGACCCTGGTTCGATTCCTGGGTCAGGGAGATCCCTGGAGAAGGGAAAGGCTACCCGCTCCAGGATTCTGGCCTGGAGAATTCCATGGACTGTATAGTCCCTGGGGTCACAAAGAGCCAGACGTGACCGAGCAACTTTTACTTTCATCTTTTTTTAATATTTAAGAACTTCTATGCACCTTTAAAAACCTAGCTCAGACATCACCTTCTTCAGCAAGTCCTCCTGGAGTCAACCTTGGCCTTCTCTATGCTACCCTCAAATAAGCCTGGCCATGGCTGCAGCAATCAAGTCACAGGTGACCAGACCTGGTGTGTCTCCTGCTCTAGCCTAGTGATCATCGGGGGCAGGGATGAACACTGACTTAGTAATTCACGGCTCTGAAAGGGTGATGGGGAAACAAAGGGAGAGCTGCCTGTCTGTCTGACAAGCTTCACTCACATGCCCTTAAGCACACAGGCCCTCCTGCACTTGGGATCCCTGTCACGGGCACACCCTGGACCTTCTCCTTTGCAGGATTTGATGAGATGTTAATGAAGCAGCTAGCTGTTTTTTAGCAACATCTCTCTCCCGTTAGACTGTGAGCCCCCAGGGCAGAGAACGCGGGTTTACTGCTGCATCTCCCATGCAGGCGCTCCACAGACACCGGCTGGTTGAGATGGGCGGATGGAAGGATGGACAGAACAGAAGCAGGAAGGCTGGCTGCCAGCGGCGGCGGTGGGCGGCCAGGGCAGGGGCTCACCTGTAGGAGTCCCCGTCCCTGTTGTAGTCACACAGGAGGTAGTCCTTCCCCACCACCTTGTCTCTGGCGATTTTCAGTGGCTGGTCAACCGAGGACAGGAGGTCTTCACACAGGCTGGGCACCTGCGGGGAGAGAGGAAAAGGCAGAGCCGGGGTCAAGATCACACGTCGTGCCCCGGCTGGCTAGCGGCACCGCAGCTGGCCCGTGGTCCGCATGTTGAGCATCTGGCCCTTGGTGCCCTGCCAGAATCAGGGGCCCGTTCCTTTCTTTTCCATATGTGTCTGACACCAACCGCATCCCGCTGTAAAGAAACCTGTTCTTGGATTACAGTGGAGCGTGAGTTCCCACACGGCCTTCCCTCCACCCTGTGTGCAGCTCTAATGACGGGGCCGCCAGGGTGGCCCAGCACACGTAAGTACGTGTGTGCCGGGGCCGGTCTCTGGGGAGCGTCCTGAGAAGAAGGGAAACACTCACACACACAGGAACCCAGAGAACTCGGGGGAAGAAGAGCTGTCCGTGCTGAGCGCTCCACAGGCTCCATGCCGGGTAGAGTTTCCAGCTCTTTCCAGACCCCGGCCAAGCATTGCCGGTCAGTGCGCAGCATCAGCCCTACCTGCGGCAAAGGCAGCTCTCCGCCAGCTTCCCCCGTGCCGAGCTCCAGCTGCTGTGCCCAGGCTGACCCTCCTGGGACTCCTCCTTGAGGAGGGGGGCCCGGAATCCCAGGGCAAACGCTGCTGAACTGGACCCAGAGCTCTGCTAGGAACCAGGCCTCTGGCCTCTTCCTCCCAACTCAGACATCAACTTCCACCCAAATACGCCAGGCAGGGAGGGCTGCGTTCTCAGGAATGGATTCCTCCAGGCTTAAGTCACTTCCACACTGTATTTTCTACGTGCTGACTTACTCGCTTCATGGGCTTGGGTTAACGGAGGCCCCGCCATATCGTTTACCAGACAAGTGGGCAACCGATGGTACCAACAACCCTTCCACATGGAAGAGCGAGATCGCGCGGCAGACGCCCGGCAGAGGCGCGGCAGCCACGCAGTCCCTGGGCGCCCTGGAAGACCCTCGCCGCGGCCAGAGACACACGGACAGGGGTCGCCGCCACCTCGGAGACCACCAGCCTCCACGGGCTTCTCGAGGCACCTCTGCTGACTGTGGGGTGCTTCCAAACTCAGCCCGGAAGGCACTGTCTGGCACCCCCGGGAGGCGGGGACCGTGCCCTGTGACTCACAGCTGTTTTGTGTAAACAAAACACTGGGCAGCACCCTAGACACATGCACGCATGCACACACGCATGTACACACACATGCGCGCACACACACACACATGCACACGCGCGCGCGCGCACCAGTAGCCCCCTTATATGATGCGCTTATGTCAGAATTCCTTCTGGATGCAAAACCCACCTGTGTGCTCGACTCCCTCCCCGAGAAAGTCACACAAACAAAGACGGGGCTGCTTTCAGTTCGTTTTGGGGCTGAGATCACCAAGCGGTGGTCGTGTATCACGCCCCAGGCCGGGCCCTTCACAGATGGTCTCCTGCCCACCGGAAGCTCACACCGTCCTGTGAGGTCATGGTGCATTATTCCCGTCCCACACTCGTTAGTGCACCCAAGGCCCACACAGGGAGAAAGCGGCGGAGGGAGGAGTCTCCCCTCTGACAGGAACGCTGGTTTAATAGACAGCGACGAGGAAGGAGGACGTCAACATTAAAGAAACTAAGACCATGGCATCCAGTCCCATCACTTTATGGCAAACAGAAGGGGAAAAAGTAGAAGCAAGGGCAGATTTTATTTTCTTGGGCCCTAAAATCACTGAAGACAGTGACTGTAGTGATGAAATTAAAAGACGCGCCTTGGAAGGAAACTATGACAAACCCAATAGTGTATTAAAAATAGAGACATCACTTTGTCAACCAAGGTTCATACAGTCAAAGCTGTGGTTTTTCCAGTAGTCAGGTACAGATGCAAAAGTAAAAGTTGCTCAGTTGTGTCTGACTCTTTGCGACCCCAAGGACTATACAGTCCATGAAATTCTCCAGGCCAGAATACTGGAGTGGGTAGCTGTTCCCTTCTCCAGGGGATCTTCCCAACCCAGGGATTGAACCCAGGACTCCTGCATTGCAGGTGGATTCTTTACCAGCTGAGCCACAAAGAAAGCCCAAGAAAACTGGAGTGGGTAGCCTATCCCTTCTCCAGCGGATCTTCCTGACCCAGGAATCGAACAGGGGTCTTCTGCATTGCAGGCAGATTCTTTACCAACTGTGCTACTAGGAAAGCCCACAGATGTGAGAGTTGGACTATAAAGAAGGCTGAGTGTTGAAGGATTGATGCTTTTGAACTGTGGTGTTGGAGAAGACTCTTGAGAGTCCCTTGGACTGCAAGGAGATCAAACCACTCCATCCTAAAGGAAACTAACCCTGAATATTCATTGGAAGGACTGATGCTGAAGCTCCAATACTAAGCGCTTTTCAGCGGAAAGAGCCAACTCACTGGAAGAGACCCTGATGCTGGGAAAGATCGAGGACAGGAGGAGAAGGGGATGACAGAGGATGAGATGGTTAGATAGTATCAACTACTCAACAGACATGAATCTGAGAAAACTCCAGGAGACGGAGGAGGACAGAGGAGCCTGGTGTGCTGTAGTCCATGGGGTTGCAAAGAGCAGGACACGACTTAGCAACTGAACAAGTGGGCCCAAGGTACGCCCGCTGGGAAATGACCCCACCACGGCTCAGCTATGGAAGGCCACAGAGTCTTTCACCTAGAAAAGTCCAAATCAAGGTGAGGAAGATTTTAGTAGCTTCCGCCCAGGGCAGCTGGGATTTGAAGTGGCCCTGCTTTCCTATTGGTGGCCACGTGAAATGGCCCCGGGCACCTGTGTGCCTGCCTAGCATGTGATAGCCTCTCCCTGGTGTCACTGTTCCACTGGGCTGGAATCTTGGCTTACCTGTTGGGCCCTGACGCTACTGCTACTGCTAAGTCGCTTTAGCTGTGTCCGACTCTGTGCGACCCCATCACAGCAGTCCATTAGGCTCCACTGTTCCTGGGACTTTCCAGGCAAGAACATTGGAGCGGGTTGCCATTTCCTTCTCCAATGCATGAAAGTGAAAAGTGAAAGTAAAGTCGCTCAGTCGTGTCTGACTCTTAGTGACCCCATGGACTGCAGCCCACCAGGCTCCTCCGTCCAGGCCAGAGTACTGGAGTGGGGTGCCACTGCCCTGATTGACCCTGGATTATAGTAAAGACCAAGCAAACAGGCTCTGAAGTCACACTTCCTCATTCTACTCCTCACTGGCCTCTTGGCCTGGGGCAACTCACTGGACTTCTTTACCACCTGCAGAGTGGGGAAAAGAAGAACCAACCCAGCTGGGGGTGACACCTTCACTCGGGACTCAGCGCAGCGCCCAGTGGAGGGCGAGTGTGCTGATGCTGTTCCCAGCAGCAGTCCCAGCCTGGGCAGGAGCAGTAGCTCCAGCCTAGATCACAACTGAACGAACTGTAGCGCCCCAGGTGCTGGAGGGAAACGCACCGCTGAGAGCCAGCTCTGTCCAGAGCCACACTGCCCTCTCCCCCCAGGCCTGCCGTGGGCAGCCAGGTCTCCAACACAGGACGCTCCCAAGATGATGGGATTTGGTATAAAAAGGCTTGACTTCACTCCTATCCAAGAGGCTAATGTGTGGAACAAAGGTATTTCAGTAATTTCTTCCAAGCACTTATACTAACATTGAAACCATTTTTATTTTTTTTTAAACACTGATTTTTTACTCTCCCCAGAAGGTAAGTTTTTCCAGGGCAAGGACTTTGATCCTGTTCACCACTGAATCCTCGATCTCCGGACAGTGAATGGCACACAGCAAGCCCTTGAAACTCGGCAGGGGTGGGGAGAAAAGGAGGACTTTCACAGCACGTGTGTGGGTGTGTGTGTGTGTGTGCGCACTAAGTAGTTCCAGTCGAATCCGACTCTCTCCGTGGGATGCCACGCCCTCCTCCAGGGGATCTTCCTGACCCTGAGAGTGAACCCACATCTCCTGCGCTGGCAGGCGGGTTCTCCAGTGCTAGCACCATCTAGAAGCCCCTCTTACAACATGGGGCCTCCCAGAGGTCAAGTAGCTTTACATTAATAACTTGACGAGCAACAAGAATCTTCACCCAGAGTGTCTGGTCAAGAACTAAACTTTGATGGTTACCAACGACAATGTCAGTGTGGCTCCAACCAGGCATCTCAAACGCAAGCCGGTGATGTGGTTCCAGAGCAGCAGAGACAGCGGGAGTCTTAGCGCAAGTCCTGGGTGTGTGCGTGTATGTGTGTGTTGTGGGTGTGTGTACGCGGGAGTCTTAGTGGAAGTCCTGGGGGGGTGTGTCCTGGGGGTGTGTGTGCGGGTGTGTGTGTGTGTATGTGTCTGTATGCGGGAGTCTTAGTGGAAGTCCTGGGTGTGTGTGTCCTGGGGGTGTGGGTGTATGAGTGTGTCCTGGGTGTGTGTGTGTGTGTGTCTGTATGCGGGAGTCTTAGTGGAAGTCCTGGGTGTGTGGGTGTGTTTGTTACCACATGACCCCAAGGAGCACAGCCACAGTGCAGACTGAGAACCTAGAGCCCTGGGTTCGCGCCCCTGCCTGCTGCTGACTCGCCACGTGGGCCCGGGCTGGGCCCGAGGCGGTTTGTCTGGCAAACAGCAGGGGAGCTGCATTGGACACAGACAGCTGCTGCGCTGCAGCAGGAGCCTCACGGCTTCAGTGCAGACAATTCGGGTAGAGAAAGACTCTCGTCAAAACGACGCTACGTTGTTCGCATGGGTAAACGTATTCACCCTTTATTTGAGAATGCCTTATTTTTTTGCAGGGGGGCAGGGGGTGTTAAAACGTCTGAAATTTTATGAGAGGATGGGTTTTGTTTTAAAGGTTCACAACCCAATGACCTCCTCCTCCTCTTTTTTAAATGTTTCTAGGCTGGTTAAAGCAAAAAAAACGAGGCAACCAGTTTTCTGCAGAGTGGGATCCAGTCCTCCCTGCGGCCCAAGCAGATCTGGGTACTTTCTAGGTCGGTATAAAGGTGTAGGAGCGCTCCCCGCCACCCCACTTTGTGACTCAAGTCCTTCGAAGAACAAAGCAGATTAAAGCACAGGGTAGGGGGCTGATCCGTGGGACCGGCCGTCAGCAACAGCCGTGCCTGCTGCCCGCCCGGCCTCCTTTCCTACTCCTCTGTCACAGGGCTCCTCCGTCCACACGGTCGGCCAGGGCTGATCTGCATGCTGCCAGCACCCACCATGGGCAACCAGAGGGCCTCAGCCGCTGCTGTATGCGGGAAGAGTGTTTCTGGGCCGCGGGGGGCGGTGGACGGCTTGCCTTCTCTCTGCCAGGGCAGCTGGGCCGGGGGTGCAGCAGGCATCCGGAGACCCCCTCCCTGCGTTCCTGGGCATGGCAGAGCCGTGGAGACCGTACCTGAGTGCCCGGATCTGGCCCACCTGGAAGGTCTGTGCCTGGACTTCTCAGAATCTGTGGCCGGGAACTACCCCGCCTCAGGAAAACACACATCTGAACTGCCACTCACAAAGCCACAGTGGAGCACAGACACATTCAGGGCACTTGTGAGTGATGGCTGACTCGCCCAACGGTGAGAAGCACCTGGCGGTGACTCGCCCCAATGATTCTCCAACCCCACTGGTACAAAAAATTTCTGCCTCCCGGATAAACTCTCAACTTGGGCCACATCCTTGCATATGACTTCGCTCCACCAGTCCTGTTTCTCTGATCAAAAATAAGATGCTCTGTAAGAATAACCTTACTGTTGTCACGGGGAAGGGGGAGTGTGGACTTCAGGGTGAGCCTCCACATCTGCACAAGCGCGGCTGCCCCAGGGCGCAGCAGTCCCGAGGTCGGATGCGTCCTAATCCCCTCTCCCCTCCCCTCCACTTCCACCTGCGCCCTCGCAAACAACCACCCTGTCCTACGCACTGTTCCAGGACATAGAAGTCTGAGCACGTGTTCTTCCACTTAAAAACCCTCCCTGCTGCTGGATAAGGGAATGCACTGGTCAGTTACATTCTTATTTCAGATACATAATGAATAATATTTTAGTATAAGAATGCCTGGCTTCCCTGGTGGCTCAGATGGTAATGCGTCTGCCTGCAATGCGGGAGACCCGGGTTCAATCCCTGGGTGGGGAAGATCTCCTAGAGAAGGGAATGGCAACCCACTCCAGTACTCTTGCCTGGAAAATCCCAGATGGAGGAGCCTGGTAGGTTACATTCATGGGGTTGCGAAGAGTTGGACACGACTAAGCAACTTCACTCCAACTTCATCATAAGTATGTCTAATAATACTGATCCTACGATATTGATCCTACCACCCCTGCAGGGATCAGCCGAAACTCCCAACTTCTGTATCAAGATGCCAAATTCTTTGGATTCCTGCGGTGACATGGATGTCAACTGAAGCCCAGGCGCTCTAGGGATGGCTGTGCTAACACTGGCCTTGGCTACCACGCTACTCCTTCCTCTGCACCTAGCACTCTTCACCGAGCCCTGAGTCGGTTCTCCTAGAGGCTGGTCCCCCAGACCCGAGCCAGTGACGCACACACTGGCGGGTGCTCCGGCGTGCGCATGAAAGTGGGTGTCAATCCTATGATCTGAGGCCACAGGGCAGATGCAGAAAAAAACGGTTTATCTCTGAAATCCAGTCAATCAGTTAATAACTCTCTCCCTGCACTCATCCCAACCCTACCCTGCCTCCTCCTCTTGTCAAATGCTTACAACGGGGAAGAAATCACATTAAGTCTCAGGGATCGCGAGCTTGCAAGCAATTTAAACGGAAGGACAGGTCCAGACAAAGCCGGGAGACCCCTTCAGTGTGCTGTCCTCTGCGGCCCCGGGGCCGAGGCAGGCCTCTCGACCGCCCGAGGGCGGATGGTTTCTGTCCAGGCTGCCCATCCGATCTGCTTAACGGCCTTTGAGAGCAATGTCCAGAAAACACAAAGGTGTCAGACCAATCCAAGCTGTTGGGGGGGATTTAAGCCTAATTCCAAGTGACGTGGAATAATAAACAATGCTGCCTGGGCCAAGACAGCCATCCCGCCCTCCTCCTGGCGGTCAAGTTCAGCCCCTACCACTGGTACCCAACCCCCATCCAGCTCACGGGTGCCCACGGGCCACAGCAAAGACGGGCGACACGGGCGGGGGCAGTAAGAAGCCCAGAAGATGGAAGGCAGGAAGGGCCAGCAGGCCTCGATCCACTGTCTCAGGGGACACCGTAAGCGTGAGAAGAATCAAGAGGAGGAGGGTGGAGCCGCCGGCGCCTGGTGGGGCTTGCCGGACACTGTAAACTCTGCAAACTCTGCCAGCGTCGCCTCCTTGAATCCTCTGAACAGCCCTGCATACAGACTCGGTCATGGTCCCTCTTCCAAAGAAGGGCCTTAGAGAAGTCACATGCCCCAAGTCACACAGCTCCCAGCCAGTGTCTAAGAAAAGACACGTGAGATGCATCTGGGTTAAAAAAAAAAACAACAACGGGAATTACATCCCCTCTCGCCGTTGCCCCGGACGGCATACTTTCCCACTATCAAGCCCAAGAGCTGATCACATGAAGAGATACAAATCAGAAGCTTCCGGCCACGAGCGAGGCTGGTGTTCGGGCCGCCATATGGTTCTACTTTGTCTCTTCCCCTTCTCCATTAGTTATTAATGTTGAAAAAAACTGCTCAACCAGAAAGAGAAACTCGAGATGAACCTTTAAAAAAAAAACGCACAAAAGCCAGGCCAGCTCAACTCCATGGATAACCTAATTCATGGCGCCCCGTACCTCACTTTTTGTTTTTTTTTTTTAATAGGGCCAAATGAACACATTCTGTCTTCTGATCTGCCCGCTGGCTGAGAGCCCGCCACCAGAGAGATAAGAATCGAAAACAGGCCCTGCTCGCTGGGTTGCACGCTCAGATTGGGGACATGGCCGCAATCACGGCTGGGCAGAGCGCGGCGGGCCCGCTCCCCGGCAGAGCGCAGCGGGTCAAGATGCCGGAGCTCCCTGCCCGCGGCCGGCAGAGGTCTCTGCTTACAACCTGTTCCTTTTATTTTTTCCAGGGCCTCAAACTTGCCCCGATTCTCCCTAATAAAAGTTTAGAAATGAGAGTGTTTCTAATGACACACACACCTGCGTCAGAAATCCACCCTATGGGGTGGCATTCTGAAAAACACCAACCCCAAATCAAAGCCAGGCTCAAATCCTTGGTCTGCCACTTCCTGGGGTCTGCAGCGCCTGCCTCTATGACCCTGAGTACCAGGCGCGTGAGGTGCCGTGGATTCAGAGGCGGACGAGGTGGACGGGTGCAGCCCTGGTCTTGCAAAGCGCTCTCCAGCCGCTGGAAACAGGCAAGGCAGGAGGAGCCTCCCCAAGGGCTGAGGGCCGTGACGGGAAGGGGACCGCAGGGGTCAGTGACCGGGAGGCAGACTGAGAGGACCAGGAGTGAAGGAGCGGGGAGGCGCTGCCTGGGGAGAGGGGAGCCGGCATGGGGCCTCGGCGAGGACCTGGAGGAGACACGCGTCCAGGGGGCTGGGGCGGGGCCTAGGCCGGGGGAGCAGAGCCTGTGCGCCCCTGTCAGTGTGACTCCAGCCCTCGCACTGTCTTATAAACCGCCACCCCCGCCAGCCTCCCAGGTTTAAGGACACACTCGAGGACCCATCTGTGAAATCAGGCCCAGGGCGCCTCCAGAGCCCATGGGAGGTAAGAGACCCCCGCCCCAACCTCCTGCTCAGGGTGGAGGACACAAGTCCTCCCACGACTGCCCGGCGGCAGTGCTGTTGCCAGAGCACTCTGGGCCCTGGAAGCCAAGTTTCCAAGTGAACTGGCCTCTGCCCCCAACAGGGGGCCCGCACCCCTCCCTGTAAGTCTGTAGGGAGGGTCTGCTGAGGGCGCAGGGGGACACCCAGGGCCCTGCTCATCCCAGGAGCCCTCAACCCTGTCACCACGGGATGGAATGCCCTCGAGCGCCTCCTCTGGGGCGAGGCTGGGCTCCCCAAGACTCCACACCCCCGCCCCCATGGAGGGGGAGACCCGAGTGCAGGCAGCAGCTCACACAGCCAGCCAGCAGCAGGGGGTGGGGGACAGGGCCGTGAGCCCCAGACTCCAACCCAGGGGCGCCAGAGCCCAGACCCTGACGGGTGGACACAGCGAGGGGCTGCCGCTCCCACCGCCCCTCTGGGGGCTCCGGAGGGAAGAGAGCTGGGGAGGACCTGGGGTCTGCACGCCCCTGCCTGCCCTCCTTCGCTCCTGCCGCACCGCGGGCTGGGATCCCCGCACCACCCAGCACGGCCCGACCCCAAGGCTGCCAGCCCTCCTCGGGTCTCATGTCCTGACCGTCTCCCAGTGAAACTATCGAAGGACTTGCAGGGCAATGCTCTTTCAGTGCAAGTTCAGACTATTCTTCATCTGAAGACTGAGCACTTTGAGAGTGCTCTTTGAAGGAGGGCTTCCCAGGAGGCTCAGAGGTAAAGAATATGCCTGCAACGCAGGAGACGCAGGTTCAGTCTCTGGGTCGGGAAGAGTCTCTGGAGGAGGAAATGGCAACCTGCTCCAGTGCCTCTGCCTGGGAAATCCCATGGACACAGGAGCCTGGTGGGCCACAGTCCATGGAGTCACACAAGAGGCGGACACGACTTACTGATTAAACACCACCACCACTTGGAAGGAAAACGTGAACTGCACGTGATGAGCATTAGGAAGCAACTTCCCGACTTCGGCAACATTATAACGGGCGTGAGCTGTGCCCCTTGCGTCCGGGCCCCGGCTCGAGCGCCATACCAGCACGCACTGCCCGCCGGGTTCTGGCGCCAAGGGTCTAACACACGTGCAGCTGCCAATGTTCGGGAATCGGTTCCGATCAACACAGTTTACTCTGCTCGGAGATCCACTTTTCACATGCCATTAACAACAGAGAGCTTTCTCAGCAAACAATAAGCCCGCGCTCCTTCTCTTAGGCAGGTGCCTCAAACCACCCCCAGATGGGGGTAATTAAAAACTCCCCAAATAATAAACAAAGGCAGACTTCCTGGGCTAGGTTTCAGCCACTCATCCCCCAGGGCTTAGCCTCCTGGAAGCGCGCAGCCTGGAATGAGAGGCCAGAGGGTTTTTCTAAGGGAGGGTCGGAACAAAGAGGAGACAGGCTGAAAAGAGAAATTAGAATCAGGGTGCGCGGGCCACCCCGGGGCACACACCAGGCTCCCGTTTTCCACGTGTGACCCTACGCTTCCCAAAGCGGCGGACCAGGTGCTCGGCGCCTAATTAAATTCGCCGTTCCCTGGCCCGCAGTGACCTCATCACTGTGCACACAGAGGGGCCAGGGTGTTCCCAAGCTGCCTGCCTCTCTAAGGAAGAGCTGGCCCCCCAGGGATTGGGCACACTACACAAGCACCTTCAAGAAGTCAGAAACGGAGACTCACTGTGTCGCGCGTTACCCGGACTGCGTCCAGAGGGCTGCACGCAGCCACCGAGCCGCGGTCAGGAGCTGCAGGGCACAGGGCGGCCACAGCCTCGGCCTGGGGGGTGGCGGGCGGAGGTGCCATCCCCCAGCCCGGGCCCAGCCTCCTGCTGCAGCCCCGCCCACGAGCCCCCCTGCAGTCCCCCCGCCCGT
This sequence comes from Bos javanicus, assembly GCF_032452875.1. Taxonomy (NCBI): domain Eukaryota; kingdom Metazoa; phylum Chordata; class Mammalia; order Artiodactyla; family Bovidae; genus Bos; species Bos javanicus. Next base: position 133,296,633 of record NC_083869.1, on the reverse strand, counting down.
CTCTCGGCCGGGATCACCTGTCCCCCCAGTGCCACCTGGAGGGCCCCACTTCTCCTCCAAGGTCCCCTTCCACACACGCCCAAGGCTTCCTCAGCCACGGCGATCCCATCACCCATGGTCTGCGGGCCGTGCCCATGACGCCCCGGACCAGACCCAGCCTGGGGCCCCAGATTCAGGGTGGGGAGCTCTTTCCTCAGGGCAGGGAGGTCTGCACGGCCCCGGGCCAAGTGGGACACTGGCAGGGCTTCCTAAACGTCCAGACAGTGGGACTGTTCTGAACTGGGAAAACCAGGGCCACTCGGGGGAGCGCTGACCCCTCTTTTATCTCCTTCTGGCTGCGCTGGGTCTTGGCGTGGCCCGCGGCATCTCTTCTGCTGTTTTGACACACGGGATCCTCGTGGACGCGTGTGACACCCGGTTTCCCAACCAGGGATCAGACCCCGGCGCCGCACGGCGAGCTCGGGGTCTCGGCTGCTGGACCACCAGGGAAGTCCCCGAGTTCTGACCTTCTGAAGCCTGTGTCTGTCCCAGCGGGAAGCTCCTCCAAACGTTCCGAGCTGGACCAGCGACTGGCTGGGCGGGCGAGATGGACACGGAGGGCCGTGGCCTGGGGAGGCGCCGCGTCACTGTGACCTCCCGAGTCGGGCGCAGACTCAAGCTTCCACACTCCCTTCTCGGGGGGATGCCAACTGCTCTGCCCACCCCACCACTCCACGCAGGTGCCCCCAGGAGCTGTGCCCACAGCCTCGCTTAGTGAGGAAGGCTCCTGAGACAGAGCAGAAACCTCCTCCCAGGCGGCCCGCGGCCCTACTTCTCAGCGTGAGAGTGAGAAAGCATTATTAAGGCGCTGGCTGCATTCTTACAAATCACCTCCCACCTTTCTGGGAAAAAGACCAGGTAAAAATACATAAAAACAACTCATTTATAAGATGGTCTTTTTGCAAAGAGAGTGCGATTTCATGGGCAGGACAAAGGATCCCTCTGTTTTATTTTACTATTTTAATATCATCAGTATTAAAGCGAAGATCCTAAAGACTGCAAACTTTTCTTCTTAAGTGCCTGCTATACACGAAACACTCTTCTAAGCACGGAATACATATATCCTCATCTTAAAATCATGGCAACCCTGTACAAACCAGTTTATGCCAAATTTCTCACTGCTTCAGAGGAGTACACAGAGGCACAGAGAGGCTGAGCTCGCACTTTGGAGGCGGCAGTCAGAACTGAAGGAAACGCATCCACTCCCACCCCAGGGCCCCTCAGAGCCCTGCAGGGCGGCCAGGGAGCGCATGAGCCTCAGAGCCACGCGACCACTGAGTCACACGCCACAGTCCTGGCTCTGCCCACCACACATTCCTTCCAAACTCTCGTGGCCACCACCTCCTGAACACCCCAGACAGTGCACCAGCCCATCAGGACCCAGCGACGCTGCCGCCGCCACGTATGCATGTGTGTTTCTGAGAGGCGGCGAGGGCCAGCACGGGCACGCCACGTTACAGGAGACAGACCCGGGAAAGCTGGTGGCTCTTTTTTTTCCTCTCCCCTCCCTTAGCACAAAAATCATCCGGGCAGGCTGACCACAACGTTTCACACTGGATTCCTTCCACTGGATGGATGTCTCAGCAAGGTTTTGTTTTCATTTCACTGAGTCACTCAGAGAAAATGACCGCGCACCAAGTGAAGCTGTAGCTCTCCTGCTGGGGAAACGGCTCCACTCGGGAGCAACAGACGTGTGCCCTGTGCTGGCCGTGTGTGCCCGGAGCACGAGCGCCTCTGTGTTTCCACTCTGGCTCATCAGGAAGTAAAACTCAAATCCGCCAGATACAGTCTGCCCAAGTGTGTGAAAGGTGAAATTAGCGTCCCCAGGCTCACAGTCTCAGAGGGGAGAGCGGTGCACGGGGGAGGTGTTCTGGGCCCTGGAAGGGGAGGACTGGATGCTGCAGACACGAGGTGCACTGCCCAGAGCACCTCTGGGGCAGCGGAGGCGCGGGCGAGGCTGGGGAACAGGTCTCAAGGGGCTGATGCCTCCGCTCGGCCGTAAAAACTGCAGCCCACAGATGCAGAGTGGGCCACGGAGAAGCCGGCAGGACTGCCCACCTGGTCGGAGAAGTGAGGCACGGAGTGTCGAGTACAGACGGTCACACGACTCTGTAAAAACCCCTGCACACTTTAAGGGGGGGTTATAGTACATGGGTTATATCTACATAATCACAAGTATGTGTCTCTCTTTTTTTCAAAGAGTCAATCAAGAGAATATTCCAAGCAGACAGCACAAGAATACCCAGGGAACTATAAGTTCAGTGAAAATACAAAACCACCACTTGGGGTTTCCAGCAGGTAAGGGGATGCTGGGTGACCTAAGTTCCGGTGAGTAAAAGTGACCCCCAGGCACGAGGCATCCGGAGCAGGGTCACCCTTCTCTTCAGGCGAGTCTCTTCTCAGCAGCTTGCAGCCCTGCACTCTTCTACATCACAACAGATCCACGCAGCTCGGGGTGGGACGCAGCACCGCCTGGAGGCTGGGGCGGGCCTCAGAGAAGCGGGGCTGCATCACCAGCTGAGCCGCAGCTGCCCTGGGCCTCAGTCTCCTGAGGACCCAAACTGAACAAGGCGGGGCTGTGATTCTTCAAGGCAGAGAAGAGGCAGTCAGTGGCGGGTGGGTGCCGGTGGAGACGTGGGGGCTCCGGGTGGTTAAGAGGAAGAGAGGAAGTCTGGGCCCACCTCTGTCTGTCTTGTTCCAGTTTGGCAAAAGACTGAGTTTGAAAGGAGGGCTCCACTAGCTTTTAAAAGGAAAAAAACACTCAACTAGATGAGTAAGCATCACTTCAGTGTTACGATCCCACAAAATTTCACAGGACAAGACTTAAGTTTACTAACTTACTATCTCTATGACCATTCAGGATATGGCGGCTCAGATGGTAAAGCGCCTCCCTGCAACGTGGGAGACCGGGGTTCGATCCCTGGGTCGGGAAGATCGGGAGAAGGCAATGGCACCCCATTCCAGTACTCTTGCCTGGAAAATCCCATGGACGGAGGAACCTGGTAGGCTACAGTCCATGGGGTTGCAAAGAGTCGGACACGACTGAGCGACGTCACTTTCACTTTATAAGAAAAAAGGTTGTGATGTTACTAAAAAAAAAGAAGAAGAAAGTTTGACATTCTTCCTCAAAACAAAATGTCTACTGAGGAAGGTCCTGGGTGAGACCCCAAAATACCAAAACTAAGCTCCGGGCCCATCTCCGAGGTGCCCACGTGGGAAAGACCCACGACAGGGGAAGAAAGAAGAGCCTGTGACTGCGGGATACATTACTCCCCTGAACTCCGGCTCAGACTTAAAGTTCTCAGGAAAGTTCTCTATTTGTAAAACCCACATCGCCCCCCTTTCCTCCCCCAGGAGTGGTTTCCCCAGAGCTCCCACCTCAGTTACTCCCTAACCGGATGCCCGGGCTTGCTGCTCCCCACGGTCAGGCCGGCATCCAGGACATAAAGGACAGCCCCCTCACTGATCTGAAGGCCTGCAGGACCCAGTCCCCGGCCAGCTTCAAAGGCGGGATGCCAGGCCGGGCAGGCCCTGCTCTCGGCAAGGGTGTGAATTGGCCTCCCCAGCCAGATGTGCCCTAAGGGGGCGATCCAGGCTCTCCTGCTCCAGGGCCAGTGCCCGCGGCCGGCACCGGGCCTCCTGACGGCCCGCGGAAAGGAGACGCTCTCTGCTTCTGCTGGCCCAGCACCTCCCTCCAGCTCACCTGCACCATGAACCAGAGGACAGGGTCTGACCCAGACTCCTTGTCCCTCTTCATGAAATGCTCTGAGCACGCCACAAAGCCCTGCTCTGTCAGGGTCCCTGTTGCTGGGTCCCAGCAACAGGGTGCCTGCCACACAGCTCCCGAGATGCTCTGAGAGCCAGACAGACTCCGACTAGCAACTGTCAGGGCAAGGCCACGGCAGGGGTCTTCGGGGGGCTGCGCGGGAGGATAGAGTAGCCTCCTGCCGACCCCCCGGCCCCTACCGAGGCCAGACCCTTCCGAAGTCGGTCCCCGAACCGGCGTGGCACTCGCGTTGAACAGAAGCGCCCGAGGACACAGCTCTCGTGTTGATTTTACCCAGAGTGAGACCAGCACGATCCTGCAGTCCCTCACCCAGAGGTTACAGGAGCGTGGCCACCAGCAGCAGCGGCTGCTGCCAGTGCCGTGCTGACACAGACGTAACGACCACAACAGAACAAGCCCAGAGCATCTGCACATGGAATTCCAAAGAGACTTAAATTTCCTGTACGGAGGCAGAATAAACGCCAAAAAGAAATAAAAAAAAAAAAAAACCTTCCCCCAAACAAAAGTGGGGGCTTTCAAGGAGACTTGCTGAGTGGGGCAAACATTTTGGAAAGATGGAATTTTAAACACAAACACCAAAGGGCAGAGATTTGAGGCAGAAGAGCTATGCGCGCAGCTGGGAGGCCCTTTAATTAGGGAAAGATTTGCACAGCCTGCGGAGCGTCGGGCAGATCTCCCCTGGTCTCCGGAATGGGAAGAATGTGTACAGCGGTGGGGTAGTTGACAAGTTCGAATCTGCTGGACACTCTCACCGAGAAGGAGGCACATGGTCCGGTCCCTGGCCGCCTTTCAGGGTTCCCAGGGGTCCTTAAAGCAACCAAAGAGGACTACCAGGTCTTGGGCAAGACAGGCGGGACCTTCTCCTTCCTAGGGGTGCCTCCCACAGACACCACACAGGAAAGCTTTTCTGTCGAGGAGACTAAAGGCAAAAACAGAAATCAAGGGGAAACTACCCGCCCCCCGCCCCGCCCAGCCCAGCCCCCAGACCTAGGGGCTGTTTTTCCCTTTGCGTGTACCACCAGCTCTCACAGTTATTTCCAACGGACTTAAATACCCTGCACATGGGCAGATGGTCTGCAGTCACATGGGAAAATGGGATCCCCTGCTCTGTTCAGAGGGAACCCTGGACTCCCGAGGGGCCGGATCGGAAGTGATGGCCGTCCCCACAGAGCCGACGCCCACACTGACCCTCTCCTTCCGGGACGTGAGGACACTCAATGCAGGTGGCACTGGGCCACTGGGGACTCGACTCTGCTGTTCAGGACACCCTGTGTGAGGGCGCCCAGCAGCTATGAGAAGAGCCACCAAACCTCAATAAGGGTCCCCAAGGCAGCCTCTGCACCCTTCTCCTCCACCAAAACCCAAGAGCTCAGGAAAAGATGGAAAGTCAGAAGTTGACTCTGGGGTCCCTCGGGGGCAGCAGCTGTTACTGAGCAGAGCTGCAAAGAAGGCCCTCGACAGGGCACCAGACTGGCGGGATTCAGGACATCCCGGGTTGCTGCGGGTCAGACAGGACAGAGGCAGGGGGAGCTGGCAGCTCCGAAAAGCACACGGGCTCAGAAGGGCCAGCAAGGCCGCGCCTCCCAGAAAGGCTCGGTGTAGGCAGAGGCACGGGGAGTCACCTTAGGGAAGGGCCCATTTCCCGGCTCCAATCTTAAAAAACTACACAGAGCCAACTGATCATTGGCCCTTCCCTCATCCACCGAGAAAGTCTGAGCAGCGACCAGCAGCTAGCCCTCGGCGAAGCTGGCATGTGCAGCCATCACCCACGTGCTGGCAGGGAGCCGTGAGACCCGAGTCGGGGCCCACGCTCAGGGGTGGGACCCGGGGCAGAAACACGTGGCCCCTGCCCTGCCCCGCCAGTTCCTTTCCTGCCACCCCGCTGGGCGGTGTCCCAGGCACCACCTACTCTGAAGGGCTTTCCCTGAAACCCACTCACCCAGGGAGGGCTTGGTGTCCTGGGCAGCGCTTGCACAGAACTCTGCCTTGCTCTCAAAGGAACCCTTGCAGAAGAGCCTCCTGGCCATCTGCTCCCTCCATGAGCACGAGCTTTTAAGGACACAGAGCTCACTGAGCAATTGCTGACCCCAGGGCTTTGGCTCTAGCCCTCAGGAGGGGCTCACACAAGCCTTCCCAGAGTGCCCGTCACGCGCCCCACGAAGGTGGACAGAGCAGACATGCTCCCCATCATCAGAGGGCTGAGAGCACAGGCGAGCCCCGTGGCTGGAGGAGGTGGGGGGAGTGAGGCCCAAGCGGAGTGCGGCAGGAACACCAGGCTGGGGTGGGGCCCGCGGGAGACCCTGGAGCAGGGGGCCTCAGGGCGGGCAGGAGAGGGGGGACGGGGCCAGGTCACGTGTTCTCAGACCGAGACTGCCATTTGGGCTCAAGCCTGCTGACAGGCCGGAGTCAGCAAGGGCCGCACACGGTCAGCACCGCATGTGCTAGGGCTCCTCTGGCTGCAGGTGGGGGACCACGGCCACAGAGGGCCCAAGGCTGGCAGAGTCACCGCTGATCTCGGAGGCGCAGCACAAGAGAGGTTCCCGGGACCGCTCCACATGGGGACAGACACCCCTTCGGCCGGCTGGCTGGCTGGAGGTGGCGGTGCTCTCTCAAAGTCACCATTCTGGGCTCGTGGAACATGTCTCCACTGGCCTCTGGGGGTTCTGAGGTGCGCCCAGTGCCGCTGGGGCCTGCCCTGCCCTGGGCGCCCAGTGGTCACATGTCTGCTTACTCCACTGTCCTGAGCAAGCTTCCCCGCCTCCTGCCGGGAGAAGGCGCCATCTTCCAGAACCTGATGACACAGGCCTTCCCCTCCTTAGAAGGACGCTGGACAGTCCCGGGCAGGGCCGAGAGCTCAAGGGGCGAACTGCCCGCCCCTCCACTCACCGCCCGCTGTCCTCGGGGCCGCAAGGTCTGCCCTGTGATCACGGCAGCCCAGGCTGACACTGACCCGTGTGGCTCGCTGCTTGCCCCTGCTGAGACTGAGGCTGGCGTCCTTCTCCTCCTGGCACACTCGGGGAAGCCGAGGCACAGAGAACTCAAGCCGCCTCCCTGAGGTCACCCAGACATGCAGGGCACACCCGGAGGCTGCGGAGTCAGGCCCCCAGAGTCTTCACAACTCACAGTGACTTCCGCCTTTCTATGGGCTGCCCCCGCCTGGGGGCACCAACCCTAAGGATGAGGGGCTGGGGTCTCCCGAGTTATGTCAGCTTCACGAGGCACCTTGGTCTCCCTGCAAGTCTTGGCTTCGGACGATGCAGCGCTGAAAGAGGCTCACGTGTCCCTGCCCCTCGCAGAGCTTGGGGGTGGGTGAGATCACGGCCTTGTTAGGGCTTCCCCGGGGGCACTAGCGGGAAAGAACCCACGTGCTGATGCAGGAGATGTAAGAACCATGGGTTGGCTCCCTGGGTCGGGAAGATCCCCTGGAGAATGGCGTGGCAGCCCACTCAGGATTCTCGCCTGGAGAATCCCAGGGACAGAGGAGCCTGGTGGGCTACAGTCCATGGGGTCACAAAGAGTCGGACTCGACTGAAGCGGTTCCGTGCACGCATGCACACACGCATTAACCGGTGTCTACTGAGCACCGACGGGGCGGTCGGGCATGGCACAGGGTCTGGGACACGGGTGAGCACGGCTCCATCCCACAGGCACTTCCAAGCCAGAGGGCCCCGGGTGCTAATACCACAAATTTACAGCACTCCATAGACCGCGAGAGCTCTTGGCCAAGCCCTATCGTGCGAGACATGGCTTCCCTGACATGTGGGGCTGAGACGACGAAGCTCCAACATACAGGCAGGAAGATGCTGGGGGGACCATGGCAGGTGGGCACCGCTGGGGGCCTGGGCCACACCCCTGCCCCCAGCCGTCGTCCACATACACTCAGAAAGACACTCGTGTGAAGTGTGAAGAAAGGCCCACTTGTGTGAAGGATAAGCGTTTCCAGCCCGGGGCCAATCGCATAAAGGGTTCTGTTCCGAACCCAGAGTGGTACTTTAGCTTCCAGTCACCAGTAATTAAGGGTGCCTGTACATTCCAGAAAGAGCAGACGCAGAGACTAACGCTAATTAAATCTCTTCTGCATTTGGCTTCGAACCTCGAGTGGCCTGCTGTCGGACACTCACTCCAAAGCCTCCATCTGCCGTAACTCCTCCCACCACCATCTGTACCGTCCAGTCTGCCCTTAGCTTGGAGGACGCAGTTACACAGAAGGGACGAGGCCCACGAGGACCGCAAGACTCCACGAGTCTGGAGTCTCAGGAGAGCCGCGCACACCTGCCCTCCTGTCCCCCAAACCCCCGCCGGCTGGTGGGGACCGTGGCTGGGGGTGGGCACGGTCCGCACGGCCCCCTCGTGAGGCCTCTCAGGGGCAGGCTCTGTGCGTCTGTGACTGACAGGGTCTCTAATGAACCTTAATTGTGAGCGCGACGGGCCCAGGAAGCCAGCAACAGATGTGGCAAAGGGGCGACCACAAACCATCCGGCTAATGAATAACAAGTGTCCGGCCTGACGAGGGCCGCTGACCCACAAAAAGAGGAGGGCAGCGTCCCTGCTCAGCCCCGCGCCGTTTCTGAAGCTCTGACTCCTTCATGCGAGCGCGAGGAGCCCCCCATCCGCCACCCCCCAACAGAAGCAACGGGCGCAGTGGTGCCCCTGGGGGCGCAGCCTGGACATGGGGAGCGCGTGAGCGTCGCCACGGACACCTGCGCCTCTGACCGCATCTCGGCTTAGAACTATGGAAGCCCGAATTGGATGCCCTTTCAACACGGGGAGGTGAGAGCCACGCTGTGAAGACTGACCAGCACCTGCCGGTGCTAACAGCCGTGCCGGTGTCGCGTCCAGTCCGGCGTCTGCTGGTGGCCTGCGCTGACAGGAGAGGGCTGCTCGGGGGAGCCGTGAACACAGAGCAGGCGGGGAGGCGCGTCTAACCCTGCTGCCTACTGATCAGCCGCGAGGTTCCGACCAGCTCGGCAAAGCTTCCAGTTTTTTCATCTGTAAAAGGGGGCTCTCAAGAGTCTGCTCCAACACCACAGTTCAAAGGCATCAGTTCTTCAACGCTCAGCTTTCTTTTTTGTGGTGTTGGAGAAGACTCTTGAGAGTCCCTTGGATTGCAAGGAGATCCAACCAGTCCATCCTAAAGGAGATCAGTCCTGGGTGTTCACTGGAAGGACTGATGCTGAAGCTGAAACTCCAATACTTTGGCTACCTGATGCGAAGAACTGACTCATCTGAAAAGACCCTGATGCTGGGAAAAGATTGAGGGCAGGAAGAGAGGGGGATGACAAGAGGATGAGATGGTTGGATGGCATCATCGACTCAATGGACATGGGTTTGGGTGGACTCCGGGAGTTGGTGATGGACAGGGAGGCTGGCGTGCTGCGGTTCATGGGATCACAAAAAGTTGGACACGACTGAGCGACTGAGCTGAACTGAAAATGGGCCTAGAGAAGACTGACCTTGTGGTCACTGGGAAAGGCATCTTGAGCCGCCTCTGGCATCTGAAGGTTATGGAGTAAAGCATCTCGGCTTACTCGGCGTGGTGTTTATTCGCTTGCACTTGACTACGCCACAATTATACTAGTCTGGGGGGACCTTAGAACCCCACTCAGGCCCTTGAGGCCACGTACTGCGCTAAAGCTTTCCATTCGCCATCTCCAGTTCTCAAGATGCGTGTCGTCAGACTCGTCTCCTAGACAGGGAACTCGAGACTCTAAGGACACGCCACTAAGCTGTGACGGAGACGAGAGCGGAGTGTGGCTGGGCCTTCAGAGTGTGAGCCAAGTGTGGCTGGGCGTTCAGAGTACACGGAGCTAAACTGACTCACACCCCACTGCTCACACTAGGAGCTGCCCTAAAAACATCTAATCAAGGATTTTACAGAACCCTGACCTCAAAGTATATGCAAAAAAAAAAAAATAAAGGGTACATTAACCTGGCAAATGGGGGTGTGGGTGGGGCACAGGGAGAAGGGAACCACTAAATAACCTGTCTCTAAGAAAAGTGCAAAATAAATGGGCATTGTTTCTAGCCCACCCCCTAAACGCCACTCCTTGGCTGATGACGTACGTGTAGGGGGTAAGAACAGGCAGGAGTCAGTGAGAGGCTAAAAGAGCCCCCCCAGCACGAGCAGCAGCTTCAGAGGAGGCTCCGAGGGGCCACCAACCGTGCAGCAGAGAACCACCGCCAGCTGACTGCCAAAGACCCTCAGGGGTGGGACCGGAGGTCTCGGGCTGGAGAGCAGGTGCCTGGGGTCACACCGGCCACATGGACGAGGCAGAGCAAGGTCAGACAGGGGTTCGAGCCAGGGGAAAGAGACAAGCAGTCCTGATGAGCTGCAAGCGCACAGGGAACGGAAGTGAAGGCGGGAGAAAGCAGGACACTGGACACAAAGGGACCCCGAGGGCTCGGCGCTCACGGGCGGCCCCGCGGGTCAGGTGCTACTCCAGGTGGGCTCCTGGGCGGCTGCCCTGGAGCACGGGCCACAGGCCAAGCGACCTGGATCCTCCCCGGATGCTGAGATCAACCTTAAAACCCCTTCTGCCTGTTGGACAATCCAACAACTGTTTAGGGTTCCCACCCCCAGGCTTCCAAAGGACTCCGAACGATGACCAACCAGGAGCAGTTACGCGTCCCGGGAACTGGAACAGGGGGAAGAACGGTGGCCAGAGCAATGAGCAAGGCGGGTGGAAGAAACCTAACCATCCAGGAACCTCCCCCAGCCCCGACCAGGGCAGACGGAGAAGCACGCGTGCTGTCGGATTACCCCATCTCTGCAGAATGACAAACACTATCACTAGTCATGAAACCACTCAGCCACGGTCTGACCCTAGCCCCCTCCATGGGCTGTGGGGGTGTGGGCAGCGGCGTTTCCCAGCTTTCTGTGAAGGGACCCCAACATGGGAGCCTGGGGAAGGCGGGGCAGGGTGAGCCCAGCCTCAGTGCCTCCGCGGGGGCCACGGCACCTCCTCCCTCCAGACGAGACCAACCAAGTCCCTGTGATTGGGTGCTGCTGGCTCCTAACACCCTGCCCCCACCCCTGCCCCTGAAGGTCAAGGTCTGGGCCATGTCCACCTGTGAAAACAGCCAGGTTGCTTGGCACGTGGGTGCCACAGCCGCCAGGCAGGCAGGACGCGGGGGTCGGCACGCGGGTCCGAGGAAGCCCATGAAGGAAGAAAAAGCCTCAGTGAGCACTTTTCAAGCACCTGCCTTTCCTGCACGTGTCGGCGCTTCATGGAGACTCCCAGGTCCTCACGACGGCCCCAGGAATGCAGGCTCTTACTGCCACCTCGGATCCTGGAAGCAGCTCTTGGGGGCGAAGGAAGCTGCCTGAGGTCTCGGAACTGGAAGGCGGGCCCCAGGTCTGGCCAGCCTGGCTCTGCCGGACGGCGGGTGACCAGCGGACATCGCTCGCCTCTCTCCACAGAACCAACCTTCGGGGTGGGGCAGGCTACAGACTCACAGAGCTGAGGGAAGTTGGTGCCTCTTCTGCTGGCAGAGGGGGGCCCTGAAAGCAGTGACATCCACTGAAGGGTGTCCACGGGGATGCTCTTTTAGTTCTGGGCGACACGGCCCAGGTGCTCAGCTGAGACCAGCCAGCTGCCACTTCAGAGGGGGAGCCGGAGACCCCTGCAGGTCACAGGGCAAGCTGGCGGCCCCGGAAGGCACAGCGCAGGCCCTGGCGGCCAACAGGGCTGCCCCACGCACAGGGCTGCCTCCCTCACACCAAACGGATTCAATGACAAGGGGAGCCACGACGCTGCACCACGCGTCCGTCAAAGTCTCAAGCACCACGCGTAGGGCCACTGCCCAAAAGGCTCTGGAATCCAGGTCGTCTGCCACGCTGGGGAAGGGCATGCCAGCCCACTCCAGTGTTCCTGCCTGGAGAGTCCCAGGGACGGAAGAGCCTGGAGGGCTGCAGTACACGCGGCCGTGAAGAGCCGGACGCGGCCAAGAGACGGAGTACACATCTCACACGCGGGTCACGAGCCCTCCAGGAGACCCGTGTTCTCCACACTGGAGTGCACTGATGCTAAGTTAGAGAGATGGCAGGCTAAAGGAGAGCGGGCTCTTCTTTTTCCAACTGTAGGACTTCTCAGAACCTTTAAATGTGGCAATATGGAGGAGAAGCTTCTAGAAGGTAATTGAGTACGCCATGTTTCTCCAACTGCTCGTTGTCTTTGTTCCTCAAGAGACTCAACACCAAAGGGCGCTGAGCAATCTCACGAAAGCTGGGGCAGGCGTAAGTTGCGCTGTGCCCTGAGCAGAAGAGGGCTCAGCGGTGCAGGGGCCTTCCCAGCCAGCTCACCGCGTCTTGTCTGCAGACGAGGCCTCTGCCCGGCCTCCTCTGGGCATCTTGCTGTCCCTGCGTTCTCCCCGCTGGGGGAGACGGGGCGCAGAAGTGCAGGACCCTGGGCTGCCTGGGCTCACAGCCTGGCTCCTCTGTTGCCACCCGCTGACCTTGGACAAGCTGCCGCAGCCCCTGCTGCTGCTTCCCCCAGGTGGGGACGGACGACCAACAACCTCAGAAAAGGTTTTCCGAAGAGTTAAGGAGATACATTCCCTGCCAGAAGCTACAAGCTATCTTTGAGTTTGTTCTCCGCCTTTTAACTTCACTTTGTTTAAACTTTAAAATTAAATTTGCACATTTCAAGCCCATCACACTGGCGTGAGCTTCCATGCCTGGTGAAGGCCTTCCCCCAACTCCCAACATCAAGCATCACTGCTGTGTTCCCCCTGGTTCTCTCGTGTTCATGCAATACTTGTTCCTTAGTCCATCAGGAGTGTGAGGACGTGCTGTGTAAGAGATACTTAGCTTGTTTTCCTTCAAAACTATTAGCTGTTTCAGCAATTTTATTTAACGATCAACTTGTTTCTCGCAGTGAAGCGTGACTATGACTAAGCGTCACACACACTACGTTCCTACGTCCCGGGGCCTCTGCTCCGGCCTTGCTGCCGGGCCGTGTCCACACGCCCACTGCCTCGCGGGGAGCCCGCTCTGGGGTGCCATGCTGTTCCGCTGTCACCGGTGGGATCTTGCCCTCCCACCCCTGGTGTCATCTACACTCTAAGCGGTTTTTGCCAGTGTGGGTGCAGACTTTGGTAGCTTTGATTTAAAGGCAGTTGCTTTACTGACCTGTCCCTTTAGTCCTGCAGGGCAAGAATTTGCTTTTCCTAAAAATTTTAGATTTGCTTTAGTAACTGAAAGAACAAGGTCCTACTACTTGGGTTTGGGCAGGATGCCTTCTTAAGGAGTGCTCTGTCTGCAACGCACACAATGCTGTGTGTGTGTGCTGGGGTGGGGGTGTCTCCTAAGAAGCATCCACCTTGGCGCAGCTGTGTGTGGGGGTCTATCTGTGTGTGTGAATATGTGTGTCTGTGTGTGTTGAGGTGGGGGCGTCTCCTAAGAAGCGTCCACCTTGTCACAGCTGTGTGTGGGGGTCTATCTGTGGGTGTGAATATGTGTGTCTGTGTGTTGAGGTGGGGGCGTCTCCTAAGAAGCGTCCACCTTGGCACAGCTGTGTGTGGGGGTCTATCTGTGTGTGTGAATATGTGTGTCTGTGTGTGTTGAGGTGGGGGCGTCTCCTAAGAAGCGTCCACCTTGGCACAGCTGTGTGTGGGGGTCTATCTGTGTGTGTATGTGTGTGTGTGTACCTGTGTGTGTGTGTGCTGGGATGGGGGTGTCTCCTAAGAAGCATCCACCTTGGCACAGCTGTGTGCGTGTGCGTGTGTGTGTGTGTATGTGTGTGTATCTGTGTGTGTGTGTTGTGATGAGGGCATCTCCTATGGAAGCGTCCACCTTGGCGCAGTGGGCCCTGAAGCCAGCCCAGGCAGAATGGGGCAGCAGTTTCCTTGCTCATCCAAGTCTGAAGGGGCTTCACAGCAGAAGACAGATTCTAAGGGTCTTTTTTTCCTGAGGTCCTTACAAGTTCTGTGGTGTGTCTCTGCCCCTATCACAAGTATCTTTTATGGTTTCACTGTAGAAGGTGGTCTGGCCTTAGCAGGGATGTGTCAGAAATGATGTGTTTTCCTTGTTAAAGGCAGCAGTTCAAAGGACAGCACACTGGAATCAACAGCGGGGCTGACTCTGCCCTCCCCTCGGTCACGGCTCAGGCCCGGGGCTCGCGGGCGCTGGGACAGTCTCGGTTTCGTCCGTAAAAGGCGGTCCCTCCCACCTGCTTCACAGAGCGGCCGTGGAGACGAAGTGCGGTAACGGGGGAGACGTATTAACAGCGAGGCCCTTCCACCAGCGATCCTGACGCTTGACGGATTTCCACTGTGGCGATTCATTCTCCTTTGTCATCGCTGAAAAAGATCTTATGGTGAACGAAAAGAGGGGAGTCAAATTCTCAATCTGAGACCAAACCAAAAAGTTTCCCTCTTGCCCTTTATAGTCTAACAGAAGCATACTACTCAGAGGCTGGCACCAAAGCGGACGGGAGATCACTAACTTTCAAGCCACCGAGCTCTGGAGAATTTCAAGCCCATGGCCACAGCGGGTAGCCTCCTCGACTGCTCCAGGATGCTCAGGACGCATCCCTGGAGTCTGCTCCTGACAGACCCTCTGCTCCCTACGAGCACGCCCACGACACAGCACGGGGCCTCGTGCTTCTCTCCTTTAATTGGTTTCAAGTTCTAAGGCTCTGGACCGCATGATCAGGAGGCAATCCAGGCCATCCTGCACTGGATCAAATGAGGGTCTGGTAGTCTGCACATAACAGAACTCATCAGAATTCCAAGCAACTTCCAGCCATCCCTAAGGGGAGATCAGAGGAGCGCCCCCAGGAAGCCCTGTTTCCTCTTTCTAAGCAAATCACGCCATTTCATCCTGACATCAATCACCATCAGGTGGCGGGGTCCTCATCTCGGCAACAGGCTGGAGTCGTGAAGGGCCACCTCCACCCCCGTCTGGAGGGGGAACAGAGGGCCAACCCGGCACCCAGAGTCCGGGGTCTGCTTTTTCCCTCAGCCTTGCTTTCGTCACTACAGCTGCAGGCCATTCGAGGAGCACAAACACTTGCATGAAAGGGCTCACCACAACTTTCCAAGGAATGGAGCTCATTAAAATCCTGCTGGAGGCCCTTGGCAGGAATGCTTTCCCTTGTAAAACGGAACTGCAGCACCAGTTGCCTGTAGGAGAGCTCGGGATAAGCTCAGAAACATCAGGCTGTGGAGGGGTCCCTGCAAGAGCACCGACGCTTCCATTCTTTCCCCAGGGCCGGCTCCAGAGACAGCACCGGCTGGGGAGAGAACGCTTCCTATAGGCCCCACGTCACACGCAAGAGTGCGCCCCCGCCTCCGACAGAAACCCACAAGGCACTTGCCAAGGCATGAGTGGAGGCTGACTCTCTGCCTTCTCCTCGCCTGCAGGGCTACAGCGCCCTGGCTCCAGGGTGGGCCCCCGCCCAGCCAGCAGATAAACCTACAGCCGGTGGGGAGGCCCAGCCACAAGGCCCCACTGAACATCTCCAAACAGGGTCCCTGAGCACGGCGGGGGTGGGGGGGGGGCCCGGGGCCGGGGTGTCCTACTTCCCGGAACACCAACTGGGCTCAAGGATTTGGTGAAGAAAGCGTTCTTCTTATGTTAAAATGTCTTGCATGTGGGCAAGTTATTAACTGGAATGCAATTTTTTTTTTTTAAAGACAAAACAAAATTCTTTGCTAGAGGCGGCCACTTTTGGCTTTGCCCTCAAAACTCCAGAGGTATGTAAATATTTGCTCTCCTCAGGAATTCTTTGTCGGGGAAACTTTGGGAAAAGAACCTAAGGGATGGTGAGAGGCAGGGGGAGAAGTGGCCACAGCCAGGGAGAAGAGAGCCGAAGCTCCCTGAAGAGCCGGGACGCTGTTACTCAGAAGCGAAGACAAACGACCCTGCCTGCTGGGGTGCGTGACAGACAGGGAGCGAAGCTGGCGCGGCCAAGCGGTCCTCCTTTCAGAAAACCTCGCCTGAATTCCTGTCCTCGTTAAGTGTCGGCGCCTCGGAGCCAGGCCTTTCGTCTCTCACCCACGGCACCCAGAACGGCGTCTGGCACCCAGGATGTCAGAGGCTTACGGGAATAACTCGGCTCCGCAGCTCGGGACAGGCGTCCTCGGAGCTGATCAGCTGGTCAAGTCCAAAGAGGCGAGAAGCTCCGCCCGAAACCGTCCCTGTTTCGGACCCAGCTCTAGGATCCCTGTGTCTTTTCTTCCCCATGACAGAGCAGCTGAGGAATACAGGCGGAGTACTTCTCCCCGAGCTGCACAGTGTGAGCCTCACAGGGAGTGTTCACGAAACGCTGACTGAACCCATTCCCTCTTCACCTACTAGGTCTAAGAGTGCTTCAGAAAGAAGACGTGTTTAAATGCCGTCTTTGAGACAAAGGAGGAAAGCATGCTGGCGCGAGACTGCTTTAAACAGTGACAGTCATGGGGACTCCAGGCAGGCAGAAAACACGGGAGGCCTGGTCAGTCCTGACCACAGACGGGGCAGGTCATGCCCGGCCCAAGGCAGGCTCAGCTTCACCTCCTGGGGACAGAGCTTGCGTGTGATGCTCTCACGACACACAGCTATCACTGAGAAAACCATCTCCAGATTTCACGGGTTCAACTACTAAAGACTGAAAACTAACAACATGTGGCTGAGGTCAGATAGATCATCAGTGATGTTAATGACTGTTAAATAATAAGAGCAGCCTCAACTTTAATCACAGAGGTGTGAGAGCGTGGCTCCAGGGTCCTGGCCAACACAAGCTGGAGGTCTGCACCCACTGGCTCACGGAGCCCATGTTGAGGTGTGCCCTGTGCCTGCCAGCCTTCTATCTGCCGAGTGGGATCTCCCTGCAGACCTTGCGTATCTACAAGTGGCCGTTTCTGTGAGCTGCTCCAAGTGTAGGTACTGCTGAGGCTGCCCTTCTATTTCTGGAGGGCAATTCTGGCTGCTAAGAAGAAATACGCTGAAATGAAAACCGATCAAGTTCTCAACTCCCTGGTCAGAGCATCAGGCCCTTTTACCTCTAACTCACAGACCAAGCGGCATGGCCTGGGTGCTTTAACCCCTCACTGGAATAAATCAAGTCTGGGGACACCCAAGAGCTGGACCTTTGGGTGACGATAAGCAAAGGAGGGAGGAGGAATTAAAAAATGAAGTGACTGACATTTGCAAGCAAAGACGTTTCTGCTTAGTTAAACAGATTTAGGTCTATTTTTGGTTTGCTCTTAAAAAGGCAAAGGACGGCTGGCCTGCTGGGTGCCAATTTGCAGAAACAAACTCCTTCCTCAGCTCAGGGCTCAAAATACACCCCAGTGGAGAAGTTTCGGCTCTCGCTGCCAGCGTGCAGAGTAAAGCCATAGAAGGTCAAAGTTGAGGAAGCCAAGGGAGCATCTTAACGTCATGTGATTCTTGGCCCACGTGGACCTGCGGGTATTTCTGAAACAGCTTAACCATGGCTTTTGGCTGGCTTCACTCGAGCACAATGGGATTAATAAGTAATAAAATGATGCTTTGGCCATCTGCAAAGGAAGGTCATTTTCCACCAATCAGAGCACACATCATAATCCCAGGCAGCAAAAGCTCAGACGGAGGAAAGAAAAAAGCACACCGACCTGGCATGCTAAATCGGGCTGCCTCGGCCCAAAACTGCCAGGCACCCTCCACATGTCTCTTTAATGCTCCTCGGGAACGGGGCCGCCGGTGGATCCGAAGGATTCCCCACACTTCCCTGGCTCCGACATCTAAGCGAGGCCATTCCCTTCATGGGCAATGCTGGCAAATCCCAACGTTCAGTCTTAAGAGCTGGAGGCTTTTCTTGAGAACAGCACCACCTCCCATTACTGGGGGCAGGTAAGCTGGGGAGGAATGGCTGTGATGAACGCCGGGGCCGGGCCGATAGCGGCTCTGAGAACATCTGCCTGATCCCAGATTACAGGGAACAAAGGCCTGGACGCACGGCTTCTAGACGGGCTCAAGACAGGGCGAGTCTCCTCAAATTACCGTTTGAAGAGGAACTAAAGCTGCAAGTGAGCTTCAGGGCCATAGCATAGACTAATAAGAACGAAGGAATTCTGCTCATCCAGTTGGAAAGAAAAAACAAAAACAAAAACCAGAACAAAACACAGACAGACCTGTCACGCCCAGGGAAAATGGAAGAAAAATAGCAGTGATGAAAGATAAACATTCAAAGAAGTAACTTCCAGGACCCACAAAACCTGCCCACATGCTCTGAACCCATCACAGCGTACAGCAGGGGCCTCGGGCGGGTTTCTGAAGCACGTCCATAGAGTTTTAACGAGGCATGCCTCATCAGACCCTAACTCAGTGCAGAGTCAGGCTCCATTTCCATCTGGACACTCATCATACTTCAAATTAAAAAAGGAGCGAGGGACTTCCTTGGAGGTCCAGTGGTCAGGCCTCCACCTTCCACTGCAGGAGGCGGGGGGGGTTCGACCCCCTGGTCGGGAGCTAGGATCCCACATGCCTTGAAGCCAAAAGACCAAAGCACAGAACAGAAGCAATGTTGTAACAAACAGGTAACTTAAAAAGTGGTGCACGTCAAAAAAAAAATTTTCTTTTTTTAAATAAAAGGCTGGCCCCACACGGCTGGGCGAGGGGACGGAGGCGCCCCCCCAGTGCCCAGTGAGGCAGTGGGCCAGAGCGAGCTATGGATCCCAAGTGGCCAGCCCGCAGGGAACAGCTTTCAAGTCTCTGGCTGTTTTTCATTATGTGAAGTTTAAATGATTTTCCATACTACAGTCTATGTTTTAAATGTCGTAGATTACTAATTACTTAACATTTCCCCTATGAATAGGTAAGACAGACAGACGAGGAAGAGGCACCATATTTAATCTGTAGCTGCGGGTGTCAGCGATACGAGGTCAAGGCACCCAGCACCACCTGCTTCTTCTCAGAGTTTAAGTCACCCAGTAAAGGAGAGTGATCCCACACACACGGGAGGGGTATTGTGAGAATCAGTGTGCGCGCATCAGTAGTGTCTGCCTCTCTGAGACCCCACAGGTTGTGGTCCTGCAGGCCCCTCTGTCTGCGGGATTTTCCAGGCAAGAATCCCGGACTGTGTCGCCATTTTCCTCCACCAGGGTGTCTTCCTGATGAACCTGCATCCGCAGGGTCTCCTGTTTGTAGGCAGATTCCCTACCTGCTGAGTCACCAGGGAAGCCCACGTATAATGTGTATGCAAACATAAAGAGGCCAACGACAGATGTCACGACTCTACTTAGAAGCTTAGTTATGAACCAGGTACTACGATATACAGTTTCGAGTTTACAAACAGTTGGAACACACTCAAGTCACTTGCTCAGATGATGAAGGCTTATGATATGTAAGGTTTGGCTGAGGGAGCATTCCCAGCGGTTTGAATTTTAAAACTGCCCCTTTTCTCCCCTTTTCCTTTTGGAAAATTAGATGAAATAACACAACTAGTATCCAGCTCAGTCCTGGGGACGCAGCACGTGCTCACCAAACGCTAGCTGCTGACCCCCCACCTCCACCTGCCTCCGTCCCCTCTCCAGTCATTTTTCTACAGATTACGCTGAGGTGGGAGAACAGTGCCCCCTGACAGCGACCTCTGGGGTGCCGCTTCCTCCCCATGGCCCATCAGGGGCCCCACAGCATGGGACCCCACCTGGGCCAGTGCTGTCCTGCAAACTGACCCCCGAGGCAGGCTGTTATCTGGCCAAGGTGAAGGATGGCATGTGACTCACTCCTTCATTCACCGTCAGCGCTGCGATGTCCCTGCTGAGCCCAAGGAGAACTGGCCCATGCAGCTTAGGAACCCACTGACCAGGTTTCCACCAAAGCGGCTACATACACATCCCTGCGACAGGGACGAGGGCGCCACTGAGACAGGACACAGCTGTAGGAAAACACTTCCGTTGCCATAAGAACAAAACAGCCTGTGAAACACCAAGGAGACTCCACTGAGAAAAAATCTGCTCATCACTTCTGACTTCTCTGTTTGGTCTGTCTCTAAAACACAGTAATAACTAAACTGGTGAGCTGAACCGACACGCAGCCGGGCACACCGTGACGCCCAGCGGAGGAGCAGCAGCGTGGCCTCCTAGCTGACCAGCCGAGGGGCCTGATCCTACCCTCGGCTTCTGCCTACCCCGGGCCGCAGCTGGCCAGCTAGAGCTCTCCAAGGAAAACAAGCCATGCAGCACGGCCCAGCCCGCCTCTCACGCTGCAACCCGATGGGACTGCTGACAGGTGACCGAGGCCACCCAGAGAAAGCGCTCAGCACGACGTACTGCCCACGAGGGACAGCAGTCATTTCAGATGAGCGTGAGGGAACAGAAGGCTGTGGTGGTGATGGGGCGATGGTGACGACGCCACGTCAAATCCAAGCCCTCCTGATGACTTCTAAGGACACCTCCCACCCATCCAACTTTATGTTTCATCATTTCCCAACAAAGATCGTTTCTCTGACTCACATTTCACACGCCCATCCGATGTCTGAGCCAATGTTTAAAAATTAGGATCTTTCACATAGAACTCCCAATGTACGGCACTCCCAGAGAAATCTGGAAACAAGCCCCAGAGAATCAGAGCTCACAGGGCAAGAAGCAACAGGAGCAAAGGGTACGCTGGCCAGACCTCATGAGCACACCAAGGCCACTTAGGCCCTGGAGCTGGCCCTTGCCAGGTGCAGGGTGTGGGATCCCCAGTTCCGAGCACACGGTGGGTTTCGTGCATCTCAACTCAGCCTCTGTTCCCTCACACCTGAAATGACTCACGGCCCGGCCAGGACCTGCCGCCATTTCTAGCCACCTTTGCCCCGTTTCTCTCACAAGCACCCAGAGCGGGCTTTCTCATCTATTCCTGGAGAACCCTTCCCCTTCCTTCCTTCCAGAACTATTACACAGCAAAGGCAGCAAGCTCACAGTCCCATCCACCAGCTTGCCTCTGTCCACACAGCTGCCTCTCTCTTGGAGCCTGTGTCTCTGTAGACTGACAGCTGCACAATGGACCCTGCGGACTGCTGGCAAGAGTTTCAGCTGTGAGTGACCCACATCTCCTGCAGTAACATTCTTCCCCAGTAAAACTGTTCTGAATGCATACAGTGGAACTAAAGATATCACTACAGCATATGAACAAGTTTTCAAGCTACTATCTTTAAGCTACTAATGAGCCACAGCTGGCAACTGATCATCCCTCTGAGAAGCCGGGGGGACACAGTGACAAGAATAGGGGCTGATCGGGGTGGGCTCCGGTCGCCACCCAGGGCCAGAACCCACCGGCCAAATGATCTAGTACCTCAGCTGTCTCTTGATCTTATCTGACTTCTTTGCATGATTTCTCACAGTTTCATACGGTTTTTTTTTTAACACTTTAAACATTTTCAAATAACATTATGGTGCCAGTGACTCTCTGGCACCAGAGGCCAGTCACTCCATGTATGTATATATACATGAATAACCAAATGCTTTTTAAAAAGATACACGTGTTTACTTACCTTGAAATCTCATTACAAAATAATCATTTTGTGATATCTCAGTTAAGTGCATACATATAATATTTTAAAAATAGTTTTACTAATCAAAGAAGAAATCTAAATAGAACTGCATTTCACTCCCATCAATACTGTCACAAAATCCCAAAAGTTTCCACAGAGGACCACAGGGAAATCATTCTTGATGATCTCGTGTTGAAGCTGCATTGTCTCCTATGCTGAAGAGTGAGAGATTTTTTAATACAGAAAGTGTCTGTCTAAAACATTCCCTTCTGTATCATTTGTTCTCATACAAATAAATATTTTCGAAATAGACGCAATGAGCTCTTTAAAAGCCCAGTTCTGTGCTTT
Organism: Bos javanicus; assembly: GCF_032452875.1. NCBI lineage: Eukaryota > Metazoa > Chordata > Mammalia > Artiodactyla > Bovidae > Bos > Bos javanicus. The sequence goes on along the minus strand of NC_083869.1, from coordinate 133,275,021 downwards.
GTGCCATTTCAAGCTAGAAGTGAAGCCACTGAGGCACTTGGGAGGCTGGATTTCTGTCCTGCTTTGGCTGGAGAAACGCCCACAGCAGCAGACTGGCATAGCCGGAGCCAGGTCCTGCTGTGTGTGTGCGGCCCCGCCTCCCCAAGCCTAACTGCAAGCGTCTGGAGGGTGGAAGCAAGACAGCTGAGGAAGGTGCGCAGCATTTGCTTCAGAGCCCCCGTCTTTGGCTTTATGAGCACAGCCGCTTAGGAGGAGTGGCAGCCAGCGGAAGCTCCTCTCCTCTCCAGAGGAGCCCCGTGAGGCAGCGGTGGCGTCCAGCTGGGGAGGTGGTGTCTGGTGTGGTCTGAACTCCTCGTGGAGCAGGTGAATAAGGCAGCCCCAGATGCGAGTGCACAACCAAGGCACCTACCAGATCAATCAGGTCACTGAGGTTTTTCTCGATTTGCTGTGGAGGCAGGCGCCTCATCAAGTCCAAGGCACAGTCCAGCTGCTGATCACTCTGCCAAAAGATAAACAGGAGTGTCTGAGTCATTCTGCCCATAGAAACACCAAACCCCCTGTTTCAAAGCCACTCCGACAGCGGCAGGTTGTGCAGGTGTCCTGAGAGCAGACAGGCCTGCAGCGAGCCCGCTGCCACGGCTCCCGGGGGAGACCGGCCGGGCCCCCAGGACGGCAGCATCTGTCTCAAGTGGAGGATTCAAAAGATAGTTACGTTTGTGGAAGGGGGCCGAGAAGTTTGGAAAGCTGCCCTGCTCTCAAAGTCTCATGCACTTTCCTTCTCCACCTCGATAGGCTGGCAAATGTAGGACTCCTAACTGGTTCTGCAGTGAGAAGGCTCAAGGAGCAGTCAGGCTTTGTTCTCTGCTGTCACTGGGCCATGACCGTCAGGACATGTCACCAGGTGAGGCTGCCCGATGAGCTCCAAGCCAAGGACAAAAAAAAGGCAAAGAACAAGACGCGCGCCAACGTGTACCGGCTGCAGTCATTCATCCGAGGCTGGGCCTACCTTCCCAGGTGCCAGGCCCTTGCAAAACAGACCAAGACCAGAAACAGTTCCAGTCAAGAGCTCCCTCCCGGTGGCCAGGAGGACAAGGGTGGAAACTGGGGTCGGTGCTCTGCAGGGCCAGGAGGATAAAGACTGCTCTCCTCTCACACTCATCTCTTCATTTAATATTCATACTGCATGGTTCCCTGATGGCCCACTGGTAAAGAATCCACCTGCCAATGCAGGAGACTCAGGTTCGATCCCTGGTCCAGGAAGATCCCGCCTGCCTCAGCAGCTAAGCCCGTGAGCCACAACTACTGAGCCTGTGCTCTGGAGCCCAGGAGCCTCAACTACTGAGCCCACGAGCCGTAACTATGAAGTTCTTGCGCTCAGAGCCTGAGCTCCGCAACAACAGAGACCACCTCAATGAGAAGCCCATGCACCACAACCAGGGAGCAGCCCCTGCTCTGCAACGAGAGAGAAGCTCGCATGCAGTGAAGGCCCGGCACGGCCAAAAGAGACAAACAACATTCATGCTGTAGACACACGCTGAGAGCCACCGCCAGGCACTGCAACCGCAACAAACCACGGAGGGAGGCAGGCAGGAACTGAATCGGGGCGAGACTGGGAGACTGAAAGGTATTAACACGCTGAGAGCCACCGCCAGGCACTGTAACCGCAACAAACCGCGGAGGGAGGCAGGCAGGAACTGAATCGGGGCGAGACTGGGAGACTGCAAGGTATTAACTCAGTGCGCAGTGGGCTCTCACGCAGAGGGAAGCCAGGGCTGCGGCGCAGCAGCCAGAAGTAAGGTGACACAGGCGGGCCTGGGAGGACGGGGCAGACCACCACGTGCGACGCTGGGAAGCGCACGAGGCGGGCGGGGCCCTACACACCCAGCCAGAGGCGCCGGCTGATTCGCAGCCTTAATCTGCTCTGCCCAGACCCATCTCAGGAGTTCTGAAAGCCCTGAATCAACAAGCTCCAGAAGCTTTATAAACTACACGAGGTAATCCTGGAAATGCTACATTTGACAGTAATAAAACATAAACTCTGAATCCGACCACCTGCACTTCCGTGTACATGAATCACAAACAGGCTATGGGACAAAGACCCGCTTTATATACACCCAGAGACATAACGCATATGCTAACTGAAGGTAGCCGATACAGCATATACAGCAGGCTGTTTGTAAAAACGAAACAAAAACAAAAACCCCTGTCCATCAACAAGAATTCATTCTGAGACGCAACAAACAGGCTGTGCTCTACAGAGATACACGCACACTCCGGAAACCTCAGCAACAAACAGGCTGCACTCTGCAGAGACACACGCACACTCCGGAAACCTCACAGCACTTGTTCCACTTAGTGGAATTTCCCAGCAGCCAGGTATTCCCCACGTGTGCCAGGCCTGCTGTGCCAGCCAAGCCCACGGGACGCGGCCCACTGACATGAAGACGTTTTAGTACTTCTAGGGTCAAGAACACACGGAAACTAACTTGCTGCTGCCGGCTTCTGTTCAGTGCTGGGCTCTGCCACTCATTAGCTTAGGACTTGGGCACATTTCGTAACCTCTAGGGACATCTACTCATCCTGTGAAGGGGAAGAAAGGAAACTACACTTAAAATGGAGCCGGGCGGCCAGAAGGGGGAGCTCTCAAGCACCGACACACAACACCAATTACACACTCCAACAGGAAGAGCGGACCCTGAGTTCCAGGAGGAGGAAAGAGGCTTTCTCCTTGTCCAGCGGCAAGCCCAGCCCACGGGAAGACATCACCACCTGCACCCCCGAATTCTCCCCTTCCTCCAGCGGCCATTCCTTCTAAGCACCTCTTCTCAACTTCCTTTTTCTCTATAAAGTAAGGTTCCTTCCCTTTGTTTGCTACACTTTGCTATTTTTTCCTGAACCGTAATTCTTTGCAATTCCCAAATAAGTCCATTTTGCTGGTAAAATAACCAGCTATTTTACTTTTAAAGGTTGATAATCCATAAAATGAGAATACTATCTACTTCACAGAGTCGTCAGGATGATTTAGAGAATACTTGTGAAATGCATAATCCATACTAGTATATATTTGATTGGGAGTACAAGTACATATTTCAATTTTTAAAAATATTGTAAAATATAAATATTTTATAACATCTGCCCACTCAAGGCAACCCAGAAGTCTCTCCTATTGCTCTCAACAGAAGCTAGCTGTTCAAAACTCTGTAAATAGCTCTGTATTCCCTTGGCCAGGCAAGAAGAGAAAACCCTAAATGAATCAAGTCAAACTACTTGAAAAGTATAAACTAATGGGCCAAAGACCTTAACAGATGTCTCATCAAACATACACAGACGGTAAATAGCACCATCTGAAAAGATGCTCAACATCACACATCACCAGAGAAATACAAAGCAAAATGAGATACTATTACACGTCCATTAGAATGGACGAAACCCAGAATTCTGTTAATATCAAAAGCTGAAAGGAACGTGGCACCTCAGTAACTCCGATTCACCGTCGGAGGATGCGCATAACGGCGCTGCTGCTGCTAAGTCACTTCAGTCGTATCCGACTCCGTGCGACCCCACAGATGGCAGCCCACCAGGCTCCCCAATCCCTGGGATTCTCCAAGCGAGAACACTGGAGTGGGTTGCTATTTAGCCACTTCCAAAGACAGCTTGGCAGTTTCTTCCAAAACTCAACATACTCTTGCCACACAATCCAGCAACCACGCTGGAAACAAATGTTCTCACGAAAGCCTGCCCTCAACTGTCTATGGCAGCTTTATTCATAATTGCCAAAACTTGGAAGCAGTCAAGATGGCTTCAGTAGGTGAGTGGATAAAGAAGCTGTGGTAACACAGACAATGGGGTGTTATGACACCATGAAAGGGTACGCAGGAGGCAAATTGTGCACGCCCACCAAGTGGAGAAGCTGATCTGAAGAGGGCACATACCGTATGAATCCTGCTACGACCTTTCGGAAAAGACAAAACTACACAGACAACTAAAAAAAAAAAATCAGTGACTGCTAGGGGTTGGAAGGGAGAGAGGGATGAGAACAGCACAGCACAGAGGAATTTTAGGGCAGTGAAACTATATTACAATACTATATATAATGGTGATAATGGCAGGCATGTGTCATTCAGGGCTTCCCTGGTGGCTCAAGTGGTAAGGAATCTGCCTATAAGGCAGGAGATGTGAGTTTGATCCCTGGGTTGGGAAGATCCCCTGGAGAAGGAACTGGCAACCCACTCCAGTGTTCTTGCCTGGGAGATCCCATGGACAGAGGAGCCTGGAGGGCTAGAGTCCATGGGGTCACAAACAGTCGGACCTGACTCAGTGAAAACACACACACACACACACACACACACACACACACACGGGCTGACCCGCCTGCCTGCTTGGTCGTGCTGTGTGCAGGGATCAGGGGGATATGTCGTTTCAAATCTGTCCAAATCCACAGGATGTACAACCACCAAAAGTGAGCCTGAATGAAAGCCATGGATTCTGAGTGATGAGGATGCAGGGCAGGTGCGTCACCTCTGACGCTCGCGGGGGATGCCGACAGCAGGAGAGGCCCAGGGTGCAGGGGACATCTCTGCAGCTTCTGCTCACCTTTGCTGCACACCTAAAACCACTCTAAAAAAATAAACAGGCGTTTCTCAACTGGGATTGATTCTGCCCTCCCCACAGCGCCCCCAGGAGACGTGAGGAACGTACGGAGACATTTTCGGCTGTCATCACTGTGCAGGAGAGGACCCGGTGCGAAGGCGCCCAGGACGCTTCTGAACAAACACCCTGCGATGAACAGGACGGACCCCAACAACCTGACCCAACAGGGCAGTAAAGCCAAGCTGGAGAAACCTCGGCTTAAAAGAATTGTTTTGGGGAATTCCAAACTCCCAGACTCTGGTTAAAGCTAAGAATCCGGAAAACTGCACACACACAGAGCATTTTACGTACAATTCTAACTCACAGACTACCCGTAACCCTGAAACGTTTGGTCTTTGGAAATAATCTCAACTAGATGTTAACAATACTCCTGAGAACAAGGGAAAGTTCTTAAAAGAAGCCTAGCTATACTGAATCTTTAACTCAGACATAATGGGAAGTTCGGAAGGGATTAACCAGAAGCTCAGTATTTAGAAAAAGGAACAACATAACTTGACCAGAAAAGGTCCACGTGAAAAGACACTGTTCCCATGCTTCCGAGGAGCCTGTTCACAGATCCCCACCTCCAACGCACTGACCACGGCCTCACCCCCAAAGCGCCAGCAGCATGCAGGCTTTCCTTCCGGACAGTCCTCTGACTGTATTGAGTTTGAAAGCATTAAAATATTACTGCAAAATGGTCTAACTTGTATTTTGAATCAATCCTAATAATCTAAATAGGAAACACTCACTACAAATTTCTAAGGCTAAAGATGTCTTCAGTTCAGTCGCTCAGTCATGTCCAACTGTGTGTGACCCCATGAACCACAGCACGCCAGGCCTCCCTGTCCATCACCAACTCCCAGAGTCCATCCAAACCCATGTCCATTGAGTCGGTGATGCCATCCAACCATCTCATCCTCTGTTGTCCCCTCTTCTCCTGCCCTCAATCTTTCCCAGCATCAGGGTCTTTTCAAATCAGTCAGCTCTTCACCAAAGCAATGGAGTTTCAGCTTCCACATCAGTCCTTCCAATGAACACCCAGGACTGCTCTCCTTTAGGATGGGCTGGTTGGATCTCCTTGCAGTCCAAGGGACTCTCAAGAATCTTCTCCAGCACCACAGTTCAAAAACATCAATTCTTCGGCACTCAGTTTTCTTTATAGTCCAATTCTCACATCCATACATGACCACTGGAAAAACCATAGCCTTGACTAGACGGACCTTTGCTGACAGAGTGATGTCTCTGCTTTTTAATATGCTGTCTAGGTTGGTCATAACTTTCCTTCCAAGGAGTAAGGATATCTAACTGTCGTTAAATTAGTAAATGACTAAAAAGCTTCCCATAAAGCCAAGCAACATGGGAAAACTTAATGACAGCTTGCAAAAATATTTTAAATTATAGTTAACTGGAGCCCTTTGCTTGGGAGTCATCCCAAATCCTTAGAGGTCCAAACAGGAAACAGCACAGGAGGATGAAGAAAACGTGGCTGGTGCACAGCTACAAGCAACATGCGTGGCCCCAGAAACAGAATGAGTGGGGCTGGGGAAGCGAGTGCCAGAGGGCTACAGAGGGCGCGGCCACTTCCAGAAGCTCACAGCCCAGCAGCCCTGAGCTCCACACACTGTGCACACACACTCTACACTGACACAGCAAGGCCTTCCTTCTCATTTGCCAAGACGAGGGGACGACGAACACAAAACTCAGAAGAGGGACAAGGAGCCACGAGGGAAATATAAAACTCGACATTCATCGAGGTCCTGCGTGAAATAATGGACTCAGAGATATTCATGGTATCAGGATGCTTAAACTTACACATATGTTAGCATGGTCCTTTACAGCTATCAGGGATCTAAATATTTCTGAGCTGATGTGTGTGCCGTGTACGACGGGGGTCCAGTTTCAGACTTTCACACGTGGCTGTCCAATTTCCCCAACTCCATTCAGTGAAGAGACTGTCCCCACTGTATACTCATTCGTGACTCCTCTATCCAAAGTGAATTGATCATATACGCACAGGTTGATTTCTGAGTTCTCTTTTTCATTGTCACTGTTTCACTTCACTCAATATTTTTTAAAGGTAACATGGAAAAAAAAAAAAACCAAAAACCAAGAGCAAGCAAGGACAGGCACTGGGATCAAGGAGCTCCGAGTCTAAAGCCTGAGGAGGGGAAGAAGGAAGGTGTTCTTGCGTGGAACCTACCCCCACCCCGCGTCTGACTCCAGCGCCAGGACCGGGCGCTGAGAGCCTCGCCTTTGCCTAGTGAGATCCCCTTCACAACCACCACCTGGGTAACCGCAGCAGCTTGGCAGGAAGCGGGCAGGGAGCTCTGCAACCCTTTAAGATCTTCCCCCAGGGCAGGGAGCTCAAGGCCTCTTGGGGCTTTTGCCTCCAGCCCTTAGAGGGGTCAGGAGTGCTCTGCTTTGGTCTTAGCCGCACGGCCTGGGATCTGGGGAGAGGATGCTAAGACTCCCCCTGGTGGGCTGCGCACCGTCCCCAGGGTAAGAGCAGACGCAGCTGCTGCACCGTCCTGCCCTTCAACAGCCCCTGCAGGCCCGCAACTAGGCTTCAGCTCCACCACCGAGCCTTGAGCGCCCTGAATCGGGCGCAGGGAAGGAAACCTAGTCCCGACACTCGAGGAGCCAGCCACAGAAGAGCACAGGGTCCTGAGGTGAGTGTGAGGTCCCTGACGAGGGGACACGGGAGCTGCAGACGGGGCAGCTCCGGGTACATCGCGTGCACGCATGCGCACCTCGTCGTGAGTCAATTCTTTCCCTAGGCTTTCCAGGCTCTTTATTTTGTCCAGTCACCCCGTGACCAGGGGTCTCCACGACACGGTTCCTTTGAAATCCTAACTGGTCCTAGACACACTTGCCCTTCATCAAAGGAGCTTTCCCGGCTCCCCCTTCCTACTGGTGGCATTTTCCAGGCTGAAAGGTAAAAAGGACAAGAATGACTGTTTCGCGTCACTCTGGAATTCTCTACCCGTTCAATTAGCTGTTGAATAATCTGAGTGCTCCCAAGGTGACAAGCATTGGTTCTGACACTGTCTCCAGGAGCTCGTGGAGCAGTCAGAATCCACACAGGGAAAGACTGCAGAGGAGCCCTTGTTAGGGTGCGGCATACAGAGGGGACAGCCAGCCCGCTCTGCGCTGGTGAGGCTCACGGCGTCAGTTCAGATCTGCGGTTGTGTTTTCAGGACATCAACAGCGAGGGGACGTTTTCACTCTGCTGGTTTCTCACGTGGCTTGAAGAAACACATGAATTGCTTAACATCACCTGATGACAAGTAAAACCACTGCTAATACTGTTTCGGGACAGAAAGTCAAATAAAACACCACAGCTGAAGAGACCTGCTCCGGGACTGTCAGACGCCGGGTGGTGCTGCAAGCGTCGGCACCCAGTGGAGCCTGGCCGGCCGCAGGGACTCCAAGGGCAAAGACTAGCTCGGAATCATCAGCGACAACAGCGACTCCATCTCCTGGCGGGGGAGCAGAGAGCAGGACGCGTCCTAGCCGGGGATACGCTCAAAGCTTAATGCAGTAAACACCTCTGTCCACAAAAATGAGACACCTTGGGAGTAAATGTGCACGAGTGGTGCCGGGAACCACCAAAGATCCTCAGAAAGCGGGGACAGGGTCCACGACCCGTTATTACTGGCTGAGCAAGGGTGCCCCAGGCCAACGCAGAGACCATGGGTGCAGCAAGACGGAGAGGCTGGGAAAGACGGGGGCCTGGCCCCAGGAGGAGCGAGGGGTCAGAGCAAGGCCGGCTTCAGCCCAAACCCCAGAGGGCAGCGGTTTTGTCGGCAGGCTCCAGGGAACGGAACGGAACCTCCGTGCTCCCAGCAGCTTTGCGCTGGTCAACTTCTTAAGTACAGCTTCTGTGCCATTCTGCTCGGCCTTTAAACTCTAAAACCTGCTTCTCCAGGAGCGATCAGGAGCCCCCAAAGATTTCTCCACAGAGGACTGAGAGGAGTACTGTCAAGTCGTAGAGAATGAAGCAGACTAGTTTCCAAAATCCCGCCTGAACAAGCTCCGCCACCCCTCGCCCGTCTTACAGCGAGACTCTGGCCATTGCCCCGCTGAGGGGTGGAGTCCACGTTCCCCCACCCCTTCTTGGAACAGGGAGTTTTCTGACTCCTACAATCAGCAGGGCTGACCTCGGTCACTTCTGAGCCATAAAAGATCATTCATCCTCCCCCTCGCCCGCTCAACACTCAGGCCTGAGCCCAGCGCAGCCGCCCTGAGGCAGCCACGCTGTGAGGAAGAGCCGCCTGATGAAGAAAGGCCACCTGAAGAGACGCCTGGACGGTGAAGGGAGAACCCTGGCCAGCCTGCAGGTGCTGCCGGCTTCAACAGCCCAAGATCCTGAGCCAGAACCACCTGGCCGAGGCTCTCCCCTAAATGTCCGGCCCCCGGAACCAATGGAGATAACATGTGACTGCGGCTCTTTGCAGTCACCAGGTTCTGGAGTGGTTCTGAGACGGCAACAGTAACTGACACAGGAGGAGGCCCGTGGCGCCTGTGGGGAGCCCATGTGACCAGGGGTGGGGCTGGAGAGGACGAGAGGGCCAAAGACTTTAAGAGGCAGGACAGACAGGTCAAGGGAACCTACTAGAAACGAAGGGTCTGAGATGCCTGAGCTTTCCAGTGGGGCCCCTCTGCCCCCCACCAGACGATGCCGCAGCCTCACTGGCGTGTGTACGACTGCGTGTGCCCTTTTAAAACAGCGACTGTAATTTCAAGGACACACAGGAACTTCAAACTGCTCTGCTCTCTGAGCAGAAGCCCCGCCTGGCCTGCTCCAGGGACTGGTTGAGGCCGATCTGTACTTAACAGCATCTGTCTACACATAAACAACCAGCCAAAGCTTCAAGGCCTTTATAGTTTGTTCTTAAATTCATCAAGTCCTTCCCTCGTTTACATTCCCAAGAGGCTTAGCCAATACTTCACAGACAGCACAAAGGCCAACTTCGCTGGAGCCCAGGCTGATTTATCACAAGTTTATGGAGTCTAAAGGCACCGTGGTTTTTGTCTTGTATAATCTGTGACCCAACAGGCGACTCTGTTTAAAAGCTGAATCTGTTTTCTGCCATGTGGCCTGGGAACAATGTGTGCCGGGGGCTACGTGGGGAAGATTTGCAGGGCGGCCCGGCCAACCACTCATCTGCAGGCCGCTGGGAAACTGCACAGTTTGGATTAACAAAAAGAAAAAGTGTTTCCTTGCCCTGACTGAGTGCCCTCTGGTTGAATCTTCTGCGAGGGATGTGTGGATGACAGCGGCCGGAGGGCGGCAGCCCACCAGACACACACAGGCCGTCCCTGTGGATGGCATGCCTTCCCAGGGGAAATTCCAAAACCCTACACCAAGCTCCGCAAAGCCACAGTGGAAGCCCATCTGGCGGACCAAGCCTCTGCTGAGAATTTTCACTGCTGGGTCAAGGTCATCTTCAACATAAAATTAACCATTTCAAGGTGAAAGCAATTCAGTGCCTTGGGACAATGTTGTTTTGATCACCATGAAAACAAAAACACAAGCCTCTGCTTTAAAAAAAAAAAAAATTCTGCCAGAGGACTTCCCTGGCAGACTAGTTAGTGGTTAAGGCTCTGCACTTCCAGCGTGGTGGGAAGGGGTGGGTGGGTGTGCGAGTTCGATCCCTGGGAGGGGAACTAAGATCCCATGTGCCAAAAAAAAAACTAAATTAAAATTAAAAAATGATAAAAGTCCTGCCAGGATCACAGGGATTTAGATCCAGATGGGCCTTCCAAGTTCATCTAAAGCCTGACCCCTCGTTTTACAGACAGACGGTGAGGCTCAGAGGAAGCTGTGCAGGGTCCCACGGTCAGCAGCAGAAGCAGCACGTGCCCCAGGCGGCATGGGGAGAGCGTGCTCCCCACCCGGGCCCTCTTTCCACCCAACTCTGGCCCTGCTCCACCGCCACAAGACGGGAGGCATTGCCGCGCGAGCTGAACGACTGAGACGCGGTCCCTGCCCGAGAGGGGCTGGTGAGCCAACGCACGCGCCGGCCAGGCGAGCCGCGGGCAGCAAGGGCCGCGCCCCTGCAGAGCGACCCGGCATCGCACTCCCCCGGCCCTTCCAGACGCCCGACGTAGCTCCGTGGCCTCCCGTGTGAGCAGCTCGAAAGCGCGGACCCTGGTCTCCGCAGCGGCTCCTGGGGCCAACCCGAGGCGTGAACAAACCAGCTCTCCGTTAATCCTGGGAGGGACTCCCTCTAAAATGCTTCTATACGACGACGCGTGAACCGGTCAGTGCGTTTCACCCACAGAGGACGCCGCGCGGCGGCCGCTCCTGGACCGGCCTGGCTCTGCACCCCGAATTCCTCTACCTCTCCTGTCAGGCCGCCGGCTGCACTCCTGCCCTCACCTGCTATGGGCTGTGAAATCAGAACAAACAAACGAAACAAGCAAACAAACCAAACAGGAAAAAAACCCAACTGTGAGAGGAGGAGCAAGTCGCAGATTCAAACACTTGGGTCCAGAGTCACTGTCCCAGAGTCTGTGAGCACTCTGACACCGTATGAAGCCAGGTGCGTGTGTGGTACGGTGTGTGTGTGTGCGATTAAGTGTGCTGTGGTGGGTGTGGTGTGGTGTGGGTGTGTATGGTGTGTGTGTGGTGTGGGTGTGTGTGCGTGGTGTAGTGTGTGTGGTGTGTGCAGCGTGGTGTGTGTGCATGGTGTGGTATGGTGTGTGTGGTGTGGTGTGTGTGTGTGTGGTGTGCAGTGTGGTGTGTGCGCACGGTGTGGTATGGTGTGTCTGATGTGGTGTATGTGTGTGTGTGTGTGGTGTGGTATGGTGTGATGTATGGGTGTGGTGTGGTGTGTGTGGTGTGATTGTGTGTGTGTGTGTGTGGTGTGATGTGTGGGTGTGGTATGCTGTGTGTGGTGTGGTGTATGTGGTGTGATGTGTGGGTGTGGTGTGGTGTGATGTGTGTGTGGTGTGGTGTGTGTGATGTGTGTGTGTGTTTGTGTATATGTGTATGGTGTGGTGTGTGTGTGTGTGTGTGTGTGTGGTGTGATGTGTGTGTGTGTGGTGTGGTGTGTGTGTATATGTGTGTGTATATGTGTGTGGTGTGGTGTGTGTGTGTGTGTGTGAGATGTGATGTGTGTGTGTGGTGTGGTGTGATGTGTGGGTGTGGTGTGATGTGTGTGTGTGTTTGTGTATATGTGTATGGTGTGTGTGTGTGTGTGTGGTGTGGTGTGATGTGTGTGTGGTGTGGGGTGTGTGTGTGTGTGTATATGTGTGTGGTGTGGTGTGTGTGTGTGTGTGATGTGTGTGTGTGGTGTGATGTGTGTGTGTGTGTTTGTGTATATGTGTATGGTGTGTGTGTGTGTGTGTGGTGTGGTGTGATGTGTGTGTGGTGTGGGGTGTGTGTGTGTGTGTATATGTGTGTGGTGTGGTGTGTGTGTGTGTGTGATGTGTGTGTGTGTGTTTGTGTATATGTGTATGGTGTGGTGTGTGTGTGTGGTGTGATGTGTGTGTGGTGTGGTGTGTGTGTGTGTGTGTATATGTGTGTGGTGTGGTGTGGTGTGTGTGTGAGGTGATGTGTGTGTATGGTGTGGTGTGTGTGTGTAGTGTGATGTGTGTGTGGTGTGGTGTGATGTGTGTGTGTGGTGTGGTGTGTGTGTGTTTGTGTATATGGGTGTGGTGTGATGTGTGGGTGTGGTGTGATGTGTGGGTGTGGTGTGGTGTGATGTGTGTGTGGTGTGGGGGGTGTGTGTGTGTGTGTGTATATGTGTGTGGTGTGGTGTGTGTGATGTGTGTGTGTGTTTGTGTATATGTGTATGGTGTGGTGTGTGTGTGTGTGTGTGTGGTGTGATGTGTGTGTGTGTGGTGTGGTGTGTGTGTATATGTGTGTGTATATGTGTGTGGTGTGGTGTGTGTGTGTGTGTGAGATGTGATGTGTGTGTGTGGTGTGGTGTGATGTGTGGGTGTGGTGTGATGTGTGTGTGTGGTGTGATGTGTATGTGTGTGTATATGTGTATGGTGTGTGTGTGTGTGTGTGGTGTGGTGTGATGTGTGTGTGGTGTGGGGTGTGTGTGTGTGTGTATATGTGTGTGGTGTGGTGTGTGTGTGTGTGATGTGTGTGTGTGGTGTGATGTGTGTGTGTGTGTGTGTGTATATGTGTATGGTGTGTGTGTGTGTGTGTGGTGTGGTGTGATGTGTGTGTGGTGTGGGGTGTGTGTGTGTGTGTGTGTGTGTGTGTGTGTGGTGTGATGTGTGTGTGTGTGTTTGTGTATATGTGTATGGTGTGGTGTGTGTGTGTGGTGTGATGTGTGTGTGGTGTGGTGTGTGTGTGTGTGTGTATATGTGTGTGGTGTGGTGTGGTGTGTGTGTGAGGTGATGTGTGTGTATGGTGTGGTGTGTGTGTGTAGTGTGATGTGTGTGTGGTGTGGTGTGATGTGTGTGTGTGGTGTGGTGTGTGTGTGTTTGTGTATATGGGTGTGGTGTGTGTGTGTGTGTGTGTGTGTGGTGTGATATGTGGGTGTGGTGTGGTGTGTGTGGTGTGATGTGTGTGGTGTGATGTGTGTGTGTGTTTGTGTATATGTGTGTGGTGTGGTGTGTGTGTGTTGTATGCGTGTTGTGGTTCTTCCCCTTTACTGCAGGGAGGGGGGTGGGGAATGAAGCAGGTCAGCCCTTCATCCTCCATCCTTCCGGGCGCTCCCGCCGCTGAGTCTGGCCCCCAGGGCGTCCCCGCAGGCCGGCCTCCGTGGGTGCTGGCGCTCTCCCGGGCTGGGAAGCACACAGCTTATCTGCCAGGACTTCTACACAATAGTTTCTGGGTGCTCCAGGGCCCTTTCCTCCCTCATTTTCTGCTCACTTGACACAAGTTTTCCATTTAGGCTGCCAGGAGTCTCAAGAAAGGCAGGTGGAGTGTTATTTCAAGTTTCCAAGTCATTAAGTACCAACAAAAAATGGCAGACTTCCCAACTCCCACCCCACCAACACCCTCCTCCCGGTTTGTAAGGAGTGCATGGCTCCCCTAAAACCAGAATGGGAGAAGGCACAGACCTTCTGGGCAGAAAACAACAGAAAGAGATGACCACAGTCCACGTTCACCCACAGCAGACCTGCTCGTTGTCTTCCTGGGTTCCGTTCAGCTTTCTTTCCTCAATCCTCTGCCCATCTCTTCAGCCCAGAACGGTACCAAGACATAATCCTGCCATTTTGCTTTTCTCCCTGTTTACTGGACTCCCCAAGGCCAGCTTCCCTGGTGGCTCAGAAGGTAAAGAATCTGCCTGTAAAGCAGGAGACCCAGGTTCGATCCCTGGGTCGGGAAGATCCCCTGCAGAAGGGAATGGCAACCCACTCCATTACCCTTGCCCGGAGAATCCCACGGACGGAGGAGCCTGGCAGGCTGGTCTACTACAGTCCAAGGGGTTGCAAAGAGAGAGACACGACTGAGCCTCTAACACTGTCCCCAAGGCCAGCTGAGGCCATCAGGAACATACAAGTGCCACGGTCCTAGCAGAGACCCCCAGTTACCTCAGCTTCCCCTCCAGCAACGAGGATGTCCAAGTGCCTCTCCCCCCTGATATGTTTATTCTGCAGCAAAACCCAGCAACCTCCATACAGGCTCTGTGTCGACGCCTAGAGCGATCGGCTCATTCTCCCTTACACATCCTGCAGGGAGTGAAGGGCCCACAACGAATTGCTCAGGAGGTGGAGCGCTCTCTCGGCTATGGGGTGGGGAAGGGAAAGGTTTCAGATACCCAAGGTTTACATTCCCCAAATCTCTCAACGGCAGGCCGGGGGACAGCTCCTCTGCAGGGACAAAGCTAGCTAGCGTGGTGAGTTTGGTGAACACTGAAAACTCCCCACCAGGAGTCAGCAACTGGGATCCGCAAGGGGCAGAAGGGCGCAGCGCACGCTACCTGCTCAGGCGGAGCCCCTGCTGGGAGCGAGGCTGCTGGGAGCGAGGCGCGCAGCGCAGGGGTACTCTGCAAGCAGAGAAGGGCCCTCCTCTGGCCCCCTCCACCTCTATCGGCCCGGGCTCGCAACTTCAGAGAGCCTGCCGACCATCCTGCGTGCGGGCACTCCAGTCGCAATCAGCACTCAGCCTAAAGGCACAGTCTTTTCTCGGGCTTCCGTTCTGGGCCACCGGAGGAAAGCCTCACAGCAGCTTCGTGAGATGGGCACTGTCACCCCCAGCTTTACAGACAGTAAACCGAGGCTCAGAAAGGTCCGGATCCTGAGCACGCATGACAGAGAAGGACACAGAACAAAATCCGTGTTCTGCCTCCTGTGAACACACAGTGTGTGTGTGTGTGTGTGTGTTTCATTGCTAAATCGCATCAGACTCTTTGCAACTCCATGGACTTCAGGATGCCAGGGTTCTCTGTCCTTCACTGTCTCCCAGAGTTTGCTCAAATTCATGTCCATTGAGTCAGTGATGCCATCTAACCATCTCTCTAGAGAATGCTAACAACCCAAACTAGAAGAAAATCAACTTCAAGTGACGGGAGAACAACTTGCTAGCTCAAGAAATCAGACAGGGGCCGCGAGTCTCTGATTCTGGGCTGGGCAAACGAGGGACAGCTCTACCTCCTAACAAATTCTGAAACCCGTCCCCCTGCACCACAGACTCCACTCTCACAACACTGTCAGTGACGGGTGGATTTCTCGAACACGGTACAGACTGTCTCTCTGGTGGATGGTTTCCGGACTCCTCAGAAGATCTGAAAGGTGCCATGACCTACTGTCCGATCACGGATGTTTCACAGAGTCTTTGGCTGCTGCCTCTGCAGGGTCCTGGCGGGTTTCACGTAACGAGACTAATCCCTCCACTTTGTCAACTGGTTGTTAAAGACACAGGCAGGGGTGATCCCAAGGAGTCTTCAACGGATGCCTT
Source organism: Bos javanicus (assembly GCF_032452875.1). NCBI lineage: Eukaryota > Metazoa > Chordata > Mammalia > Artiodactyla > Bovidae > Bos > Bos javanicus. Next base: position 133,259,519 of record NC_083869.1, on the reverse strand, counting down.
GCGTGCCGTCCATTTCTACCTTGATGGCAGAAGAAATCCAAGAAGCCTTTCACCAAAGTCAAAGGTGACTGGAACAGAGCACCCTTGTATTCCAAAGAAGAGTTAAAAGAATTTTTTTGGGGGGGGAGAAACATCATCCATGTGTTCACGGACGAAGGCTGAGGAAAGGATACTCCCTTTCTCATGGCAGAAGCAGCCAATTCACATAAACCTTCCTCTAAACTGATTTCTAAGACGGGCTGGAGGAAATTCGCAACATTTTGGCCACGGGTTTCCGCCAGCACACACCGCACACGGCTCCCAGGGGACTGGTCCAAAGTGCCAACGGCTCAGGTGGACAAGTCACGGTGCGAAAGCTGGAAGACGTAAGGGTGTGAGCGAGATAAAGCCTCCTTCGGAGTACTTCATCGAGAAGAGGACGGTGCTGCCTTCTGACCTGCATCCAAAGGGCGGTTTGAGGAAAAGAGGAACACAGGGCTAACACATCCACCCGAACAGCTGGCCCACTTCTTCCCTGGGTCCCTGACCTCTCATTTCCGATGCCAGTGGGAATCAGCACGGAAAGCCCCGTCTCTGCCTGCCCCGCGCAGGCCAAGGGCAGCTCCTTCGTCTCTGCCTGCCCCGTCCAGGCCAAGGGCAGCTCCTTCGTACGGCGCCACACCCCACCACCAACCCCGGGGACAGCACATCCCACTACAGGGAATCCCGCAACAACGCCAGGCCCTCTGGCGCTCCCAAACACAACCCACAGCTTCCACTGCCTTTGGTGACGGCGAAGGACAATGAAACGTTTCCCCAACCTGTGACGGATTTGCAAATCCAACCCAAGACCTGTTACAAGGCTCTCCTCGTCCAGCTGTCAGGACCCACCAGACGGGGAGATGCCTAAAGGCGAGGTCCTCCCAGCTTCAGTATCTGGAACCTAAAACAGATCCCCTTGCCAGGCTGCAAGTGGCATGGAAGACCCTGGCAGCCAGGCAGACATGGGTTCAAATCTTTCAACGCCACCTCCTAGAAATGGAGATCTGGGAAAGTCCTTCACCTTCCAGAGTCTCAATTCCCTCATCTGTTAAATAAAACTAGTCATAATACCTATCCCGCAGCCTTGTTTTGAGAACATTATAAAGTGTGTGTAAAGAAATTAGCCGAGTTTCCGGAACGTACAAAGTACTCAGTTAAACAACAGATACTACCACCAACCTCCTCCACAGAATTTAGCTTCAGGGCGCACGACTCCAGCATTCCCACGCGGCATTAACACACACACCTCTCCATGTCTGTGCTTCACACTACCTGAGGGCATGCCAGGTGGGCAGCCACGGGATAGGAGCTGAAAAATCAAACCGGACGTGGCCACCTCTTCTGGGTCAGAGCAAACTGACCTTTCTGAGTGAAAACATCCCTCCTCTCTCAAAAGACGGGTTTCCTTAGAGAACAGCTCACCAACAAGACGCTTTCACGAGCTCAAAACCTTCTTTCCATCCTTCGCTGAACATTGAGTGCTATGTCTAAAGAAGGTTGCTGGCTGAGTGAGGAGCTTAAAAGTCCTTCAATGAGTAAAAATAATTAAACGAAGGGAAGCAACAAGTTCCAACCCTAAGATATTTTTGTAACTGGAGGGTAACTGCTTCACACTGTTGCGTTGGCTTTTGCTGCACAGCAGGGCAAGTCAGCGCCACTGTGTACACATCCATCCCTCTTGCACCTCCCTCACCTCCCGCTCCCGCCCAATCCTCTAGGTCATCACAGGGCACCAGGCTGGGCTCCCTCTGCTACAGAGCAGCTTCCCACCAGCTGCCCGCTTTACACAGGACAGCGTATATATGTCAGGGCCACTCTCTCCATCTGCCCCACCCTCTCCTTCCCCCTTCTGTGTCCACACCAAGGCAGCTTTTTGAAAACTGGAAACTGGATCTTCCCTGGTGGTCCAATGGTTAGGCTCTGTGCTTCCAGTGCAGGGGGCGTGGGCTCAACCCCTGGTCAGGGCACTAGGGTCTCACACGCCCCATGGGGCACAGAGTATAAAAAATAAAAGAGAGAAGGAAAAGGAAACCAGAGACTAAGCTCAAACGCTGCATAGCACCATGAGGACCACCTCTCCCTCTACCGTCCAAAGGAGGCCCCGCCAGCAAACGCCACCGTCACCACCACCAAAGCCTGTCGCTGGGCAGCGACTCCACGGCAGGACCAGACTTACGGGCTCAGAACGCACTAATAAAAACAACAGCTAGAACTTATTAAAACATCGCTCCAAGGGCTTTAAATGCCACTGTCTCACCTAATCTCAAAAACAGTCCCAGGACGTCAAGCCCTAGGACGCAGATGCGGAAACCGTGACTCTGGGAGGTTCCACTGGTAACGGTGGTGGGGCCGGGCTTCAGCCTGCCTTTGACCCCAAGGCCTGCCCTGTGCTGTCTGGCAGCCGAGTCACCTGCTGCCACCGTGCTCCCTCCTCGTCCTAAGGACCACGGCGGCTACCTCTTTGTTTTCAAGAATCCAAAAGAAGTGGAAAGAATGACTAGTTTTAAGATCCTTGCACAGCTGAGCAGCCTGGGAGGGAGGCGACATGGTGCTCCAGCTGACAGTACAGGCTTGAGAGAAAGGTCTGCGTTCAAACCCTGACCCCACCAGGTCTCAGCTGTGTGACCCTGGACGAGGGACTCACTCTTCCGTGCCTCACTTAGGTCTCCTCATCTACAAACCAAGCGTCATCAGGGAACTCCCTGCATTCTGGTGGTCAGGACCCTGTGCTTTCACTGCTGAAGGCGCAATCTCTGGTAGAGGCCTTCAAGGTTCGATCTCTGATAGAGGAACTAAGATCCCACAAGATGCATGTTGCACTTAAAAAAGAAGGAAAACAAAAAACCAACAACAACAACAAAAAACAACCAAAAAACCCCCCAAAATGACAGCAAAAAACCCACGGGCAATTAATTAAACAGCACCTACGTCACATACTGTTATTTTAAGGATCAAGTGGGGGGCGTCCTCACAGAGCACACAGCTGGGGCACGGTCACTGCAGGCATTCTACATGGAAAGTCAACAGGGAAGCGGAAGGAAGAAAAGGTAGATGGATATAACCTAGAATTTCACAACAAAGGCTTCGCTGGCTTTCTGCCAAGGGCTAGGAACAGGGCTGGGCTTGTATGCATCAACTCAGCGCCAGCGAGGCCTCAGGACAGCAGGGCCCCGCGGGCTGAGGGTCTGATCAGAGAAGGGCCAGACGAGGCTCAGCGCTTTGGGCTGAGCCTATTTCAGCATACACCTCTATGGAGCCAAAGTTCAAGGAAGGCTTTTATTATAATTCTTTATGACTTTGAACACTTGACTTCTCAGAACAGCGTTCTCCTGTTCCACAGGAGATAAAACCGTATCTCATCCAGATACAAATATCCACTAACTGGTCACTTTCACTGAAAGCAGTCTTGCAATTTGGGACCTTCAGTGAGTAAGGGTATTCCACAAATACAAGAAACATCACTCTGGCTCAGGGCAGAGGCCCTCTCGACGTGCTTCTGAGGGCACCATGGGGAGAAACCTGAGGACCAGGTGTTGAATGACTCAAGGGCCAGGATGTTATCACCCTCATCACCTCCAGCTCGGAGAGTCCTCATCCACAGAGGAAGATGACACTCAGAGCCAGGCAGCACACAGCGGAGCCTCACGCAACACGCTTTCCTAAACAAGCTTTTGAGTGGGATGCTTGCTAAATTTCCAATACAGGAAATAAATGGTAACATCCATGACTTCCTGTCTCTTGGTCACAGGAATAAATAGAGACGGCAGAGGCAGCTGGCCTACGGTGCTCAGAGCCCTTCTGCATGGTCTGAAGGGCTTGATGTGAAATGGAGAATCCGTGCAACTGGAAAAGCGATCAGGAGCCAGACACGCTGGGCAGTGAAACTCCCAGCAAGACGGCCTTCGAGGTCTCCACGGCTCACAAGGCGTCTTCCCCGGTTCCCACCGGCCCAGGGAAACTGAACACACTGTCTACCAGGGACCCCAGTGAAGCCAGCCTCGACCCACCAGTGGGGCAGCTCGTGGGCACAGAGAGAAGGCATGTTTGCTGCACTTGGCCAATTTCCTTACATTTCACTCCTAAGTTCTGAGACCGAAACGAACGGGAGGCGCCACAAGAGAGCTTAACAAAGCAGAGGGGGCTGTTTTGCTAGGCTCCTGCCTCCAACATGAAGGGAAAAATCAATTCACTTTCCCCTCTAACCCGTGAATCCCAGGAGAGGGCCAGTGTTTGGACGGCCCACAAACGCTCAGCTTCCCCGCAGAGCCCCAGGCGGGGACCATCCATCCCTGCGTTGTTCTTACCGCCCACCTCCTCCCCGTTCAGGGGAGGGGCCCGCGCACACAGTTCCGAGGTCACGCTCCTCACTTCAGGGATCGTGGGAATGCTTACGGACACACTTGCCCCAGCGCCGCCAGCTGGATCGCCACGTCCTGATGGGCTGGGGAGGACGGGGGCGCATGGAGGCAGATGTTCCACGTTATCGTAAAACAAACAGACAAGGATCACGCTGTGCACCCCTGAAATACGTGCCGCCCTGGGCTTCGGTTACAGCCCAGCAAAGCCGGGGGAGAAAAGAAGAGCAACAAAGCGCCGGCTACTCTCCCCCTCTGGAGTGTAGTGCCGCCCGAGAGCTCAGGGGCCGCAGGTTTGAATGAGAAAATTCAATTAGGTAGCAAGGGTGAGGCAACCCAGAGCATGCCAAGCGGCACCCCGAGGTGCCCTGGAAGGCGGCCCGGGGGCTTCCCACGCCCTCCGAGGGATCCGGGGCCTCGTCCCAGCTTTTACTCATGGAATTGGAATCCGGACCAGGTCTGCCCTACTTCCTGCGCCTCCCTGTGCGGCTTCCCTAGGGGGCCTCGGCATAGAAGCCAGGGCCGGGGCAGGGTCCCCGCTCTCAGATGCACGGAGCTGTTCCCAGTCTACATGGACAGGTGCCTAACTCCCCACCGGAGGCTCACGGGCTCTGAGGGGCCGTCAAGGTCACCAGCAAGGGCTGTCCACCCTCCTTTAGGGTTCCCCCATAGCCAAGGGCAGGCAGCTGGTCGGTGTCAGGAAAATGGCTTCGCTGATGCTCACAGGAGGATTAAATCCAGAGCAAGGGGGCAGGGGCAGGAATCTGTTTCCAATCACTGATGGAAAACAGATTTCCTCTTGGGTCAGGACTCTTCCTTGCACGATGTGAGCATCAGCGGGCTCCACCCGAGACCACATAAGAGCAAGGAGGTACGGAGCATGGTGATGGTGCCAAGAGATGAGCCCATCACAGTCAGCAAACAACACGCCCCGTGGAAGGTATTTGCAAAGCTTCCATCACGGAGAGATGAGATGAAGTGCAAATCCACCTCCTTCCTGTAATCCACCTCCTTTCCTGTTCCGCACGTACAGAAAAAAAGGTTCAAAACCATCTTAGCTCCCGCGTCCTTCCTGTAGAGCACACCATGCACCTTCACGTTAACCCAGGAGAAGATGCTTATCAACTCCCGAAGTCTTTGAGTCAAAGGTCCTTGAAGAATCGAGAATCTCAAGAGTTTTTGTGACTTCAGAGGCCCACTTCCCTCTTAGGAAACCCCTGAAGCACCCAGTCGTTCAGCCTGATCGGTGTCAGCGGTGGCCGACTCCCCACGTCCCAGGGCGGCGCTGGGCGCACACCTGCCCTCCCCACCTGCCGCCCGTCCCCCAGTCCTCCGGGCATCCAAAAACGCGCCACTTCTGGGTCAGCAGCACTGCTTCAAACCCCTGGTGCAAGCCACCATGTCCTTCCTCAGCTCCTGGCCACACTCCGGGTTCTGCCTGTGCCCTGCCTGTGACACAGTTCAGGGGGTCCCCGGGGTCAATCCCACTGATGCGCCGAGGGCTCACCATGTACCACTCATCCTGGAGCTTATTCCTGTTAGATTCGGCCCCTGGAGTCTGCTTGGGTGTTTTTTTTTCTTTTTTTTGGTGGTGGGTTTGTTTATTTTGGGGGGCTTTTTAGTTTCTTTGAGGGACTCAAGGTCCTAACATCGAGTGCTTCCTCGGCAGTTTCTCCGGCTGCCCTCACACCCTGTGCCCAGGCATAAGCAAGCAGGATGGTTCACGAGGGAGGAGACACACGTGTACACAGAGATGATGCACACTGCCGCACGGCAGAAACGAACAATGCTGCAGAGCAATTATACGCCAGGAAAAAGAAAAGAAGAGAGCAGCACAGGACCCGAGCACAGCAGGCAGGGTGGCTGCCAAAGTTCCCAACAGCTCAAGTGAAACACAGATCAGCCACATCCAACAGGCTACTCAGAAAGTACTTCGAGGTACAAGCATTCAAGGAACACACTAATACAAGACCCACTGGTAATGAACATTTGTTAGAAATGATGCTGGGAAAGATGACGTCAAAACAACTTGCTCTCTTATGCAGATGAAGTATTTCTCCTGAAATCCAGCCCTGGCTGCTCAGTCCAACCTCTCCTCACAGCACAAGGGTAAATCCTGGTCCAGCCCAAGGCCAACTGCTCCAGACGGCGACCCCGGGATCCGAAGCCACGCTGCTAGGACGTGTGGGCCGCACCCCACGGGCGAGGTCAGGAGAAGAAGTCTGCGGACATCCAAGCCAAGGTCCCGGAGGCGGAGTGACTCAGAATGAGTGTCTGGTACCTATCCCTGCATGCCAGTCTCCTCGCACTCCAGCTCATCCTGAAGGCAGGCTATCGTGCGTTACAAACTACACTCTCAAAGAACAGTGAAATTAGAAAACACACGTAACACTACTCGGTGCTGCAAACTCTAAAAGAGAATCCCAGCTGGCGTGTCAAGCGTTTCTTGGCTGTGCGGCTTGAGTCCAGACTGGAGCCCGGGTCTGCCCGTCCCTGCCTCAGCGCCCCAGGAGGGCACCTGCCTGGGGACTCTCCTGGGAGAGCGGGGGTGTCCTTGGGAGCACGCCATGTCCTCTGGGACTCAGCCCACCCAGTTCCGGGAGAGAAGGGTTTCAAGGCAGAAACAGAAGGCCCTGTTGGCCCCAGAGGAGTGGGGGTACGGCACCCCTGTTTAACTTCCTCCCTTGAGCATCGACCACGCATATGAAGAACGAGCCATCAACTGCAGGGTGTGACGGGCGTGCTCAACTCGGAACAACAGGCACCCGGCGTGTCACCCACTCACTGCCACTGCAGACAGGACGTCAGACCCTCCCTGGCTCCAAGAGGCAGCGGCAATGGGGATGCCGGGCGACGGGGGTGGGGGCAAGAGCAGAAGGGAGAGAGGGTCACGGCCCGAGACACCCACAGGGCCCCTTCAGAACCACGCTGGGCGTCTCCAGGTGGTGCAGCTACTCAGGGCTTGAGAGCTTTAACCTTTGGGATTGCCAATTGTAATGGGCATGCATTGGTTTTCTTAAATCACAACAAAGCCTAAAAAAGTATTTAAACTGACAATTTTCAAACAACAAAAGCCAGCGATCACTCTGGTGGATGAGACCGCGGTACACCATGCAGGAGAACTCTGTTCTCAGGATGGAGGGGCCCAGATTGCTTGTTGAAATGAAACTAGACAATCTGATTCAAACTAATTTAAGCTGGGAGAGGGTGGAGTGGGCGGGTATAGAAGGAACAAGACTGGCCATGGCATCAGGTAAATGGGGCTCGTTATTTAATAAGCTTGAAATTTTCCATAATAAAAAGTGTCTTAAGAATTTAAATCAGGCCCCACTGCCCTGCAGGAAGTCCCAGGGGCCATTGAGGCCAGGCTCTTGCCTGCGTCAAAGCCGGCTTGCGTCTAACGGTCACTGGACGTGGGGCGACCTTCTCTTGCGTGCACTTGGTCCAGGGAGACCCTCCTAACGAGGGAGGAGGAGAGGAAACCGAGCGAAGCTTTACAGACCAGGCGCTTCGAGGAGCAAACACCAGGGTCTCCGCTAATCGCCAACCCCTTCAGCCTGGAAAGCTGTGCTTCCGCTGGTTTCCTGTGAAGAGGCCACCAGACACTCCAGAATCTCCAAACTCTGGTTTGTTTTTAGGAAAGTTCCATTGCTTCTGGCTTTAGTTTGGCTGCCATAAAGACACAGTTCCTTCATGCTGGGGTAACTCACTCCACACCAACTGCATTAAAAGAAGGCTTCGTTATCTGTTCGCCCCATCAGCGTTCAGATGGGTAAACACACAGGTGTGTAGCAATGCACTGATTTCACCCCCTCCTCTGCCCCACAACACTGATAACTGTACCCTTCTACACAACGAGCATGTCTCTTATCAAAGGATTTTTTTTAAAACCCGTCCATTATTATACACACATGTATATTCCGGCCACTTCACACGGCATGTGGGACCTTCCTCGTATGCCCCACGCCGGGAGTAGAGTCTAACTCACTGGACCACCAGGGAAGGCCCTCCAACCCTGATTTTAAAACAAACACGGTATTGTGTATCAGAACCACACTGTCTCCGCGCCATTCAGGGCCCAGCTGTGAGAGAGAGGTTACCCAGGGCAACTTCTGGAGGCCTTTAAAAACTTCATGAGCCGGAAAATTCAAGTCATCGTTTTCATGTGAATGGGATGCCCCCAGTGCGCCCAGCTCTTCACAAACATGGACACTGAAGCGCAGCGGGGCCGGGTCACCTGGCGAAGACTACGCCGTGGACACGCGGCGGCTGCGGCGTCAGGGTGCACCAGACCTTCCCTGGGGAGGGAGACCCCAAACCCACAGGGCCGCATGGGCCTTGCCCTCTGTGAGGCCACAGTGAAAGCAGTGACGAGTCAGAGGCCGTCTCCCCAGGAAAGGACGTGCAGACCACAGTGAGTAAGGTACCTGGTGGCTTCACAGATTCCCTCCCAACCCCCGCCCTCCAACATCCCAGGCTTAAACCCTCTGTTCAGACTTTAAAGAACCTCTGCTGAAAGCCAAGGACAAATTTTAAAAGAACTATTTACAGAAAACACAACGTGCCTAAACCTGGTCCAGATGATAACATTTCGTGGACACAGACGATGTCCTGGCTCCTAAGGGCACTGCCAGCCTTTGTGGGTCCTGGCTCGGCTCTTCATTCACTTCCCTGACACTTCCGGCCCTGCGTCACACCCTGTGATAAAGAGCCACCTCCTGGAAATGCTGGGATCGAAGCCAGTCATTTCAAGGAGCAGGTGAAATTCAGAGAACTCTGGAAAGCAATTTTGCAAGAGCAGTTTCAAAATGGGAGAAAAAGTTTTTCTTTGGGTACAAAACCCTTGGCCCAGAATGTGGCAGAGGTCTTAGACAAAGCTGTTCACAGACATTTGATTTAGCATTATTTATATTAGCAAAAGAGTAAAAAGCACCCCGTGTAAGTAAATTATGGTACAACCATTAAGACTAGAACCACTGAAAATCATTAACAGGAAGTTTTGCAAAGATGTTTTACGTTAAGTGGGGAAAGACTTCTGTGATAAAAGCAGGGCGCAAAGTTTAAAACATGAAAGCTGTATTTTAAAATGTGCTTAGAGAAAGCTGCAAAACGCAAAGGAGTAAAAGGTGGTTTTCTCCATGAGAGGGGAATTCTGAGTGGCTGTTATTTTTCATCCTCTTTATGCTTTTTTGGTGTCTGCATTTTCCACACGTGAAGCATGCGCCGTTTTCCCTTTACCTTTTTCTTCTGACTGCAAATATTAATACTGGCTTGCTGTAAAAAGACTCAAGCATTAGAGAGAATGAAAACTCCTCCTACAGGGACTGCCCTTGTGGTCCAGTGGTTAAGACTCTGCCTTGCAATAAAGGGATGAGGGTTCGAACCCTGGTGGGGGAACTAAGATCCCACAGGCTCTGGAGCAACTTACAGCCAATGCTCTGCAGCAACTGAGCCAGCATGCCTCAATTACAGAACACGTGCTCCCAAAGAGAGATCCCTGGGGGCGTAAGGAAGAGCCACGTGCCTCAGCTGAGCCCCAACGCAGCCCAATACTTAAATAAATAAAGGCTAAAAAGAGAAAAGGGCTCCCATAATCCCACCACCCAGAGGCAACTACTCCCCAAAGGTCATTACCAATGATGACTTGGCGTCCGTTCTTCCAGATGTTCCCCAACAGGCATTACCTTCATAATCATATAACTCCTTTTAAAGGAATAATCCGTATGAGGCCACATGTATGAAAGGTCCAGAAAGGTCTGTGGTGGCAGGGGTGGGACACGGGAGCAGCCGCACATGGTACGCGGGAACTTTCTGGGCTGATAGAAACACTGTCCACCCCCTGGACTGCAAGATGGTGCCATGACTCTGTACTAAAAAAATTTGGAAAACTGAATGATTCGCTTAAAACCAGGGCATTTTATGATATGGAAGTCACACCTCTATGAAGCAGCTGGAAAAGAAAACACACACACGCCAGAGCCAGCAGGTCTGCAGGCCCCAGGGCTGCCCCGCCTCCGCCCGGCTCCATGCCCGGCTCCTCTCAGGAGCACATGGCAAGACCATGCAGCAGGAACACAGGAAGCTGGCGGCCTCTCAGGATCACTGGACAAGCAGCCTGCCCGGGGAGGCTGAGCAGGTAACAGGGCGTGCGTGTTGTGTGAGGCCCAGTGTACAAGGAAGCAGGAGAGCACTCTGTGTGTGTGTGTGTGTGTGTGTGTGCGTGTGTGCGTGTTGTGTGAGGCCCAGTGTACAAGGAAGCAGAAAAGCACTGTGTGTGTGTGTGTGTGTGTGTGTGTGTGTGTGTCAGGCCCAGTACACACAGGATGCACGAGAGCACTGGCTGTCTGTGTGTGTGTCTCTGTGTGTGTGTATGTGCGTGTGTGTGTGTCTCAGGCCCAGTGTACACAGGATGCAGGAGAGCACTGGCCCCTGAAAGGCGGCTCATGGGGCTCGGGTGGAGCTGCCAGCTGGCCTCAGACAAGCGGCCGAGGAGACAGAGGCCTGGCCCGACCGCCCACGTGCCCCACGGGGCTCAGGAGGCTGCAGAGCAGGACAGCTGGGAACACTGCTCTCATTCAGCAGAGGCCACGAGCTGCCCCGACAAGGTGCCACCCCCTGGGCGTCCTTGGAGCTAAGAAGAGACGGGCCAACATTACAAAGAGGAACGTGACAGCAAGCCATCGGAAGAGGGGAGTGGAGGCCAGGCGCACGCAAAAGGCACAAGGACCACAGACTGGAGAAGGGCAAGCGGGCTGCCTGAGGGCGCAGGAGAGGCCCTTTCACAGAGACAGCAACTGGCAACTACATATCCAAAGCTTCTGCAGTGCTCATGCCCTTCTAGGATCTAACCTAAGAAACCACTCACATTTATGCACAAATACGCCCACCATTTTGCTGCCAAAAAAGAGAAATAACTTCCCAACAACAGGAAAATGATCAAATAGTATGTATTATCGCCATGTCTGTGAAGAGCGTCCTTAAGTGAAAGTGAAAGCTGCTCAGTCACGTCTGACTCTTTGTGACCCCGTGGATTCTACAGTCCATGGAGTTCTCCAGACCAGAATACTTTCCCTTCTCCAGAGGATCTTCCCAACCCAGGAACTGTACTGGGGTCTCCTGCATTGCAGGCAGAGTCTTTACCAACTATCACAGAAGCCCAGGGCATTCTTAAAAACATGGGGCAATTATCTTATGTTAAATTAGCAAAGTCGGATATAAAAATTTAACCTCAACTAAGAAGTGAGTGAAAGTTGCTCAGTCGTGCCCAACTCTTTGTGACCCCATGGACTATACAGTCCTTTCCCTTCTCCAGGGGATCTTCCCAACCCAGGGATCAAACCCAGATCTCCCGCATTGCAGGCAGATTCTTTACCAGCTAAGCCACAAGGGAAGCTTTTCAACTAAGAAAAAGTTCTTAGTTTCTTTTTCAACTAAGAAAAAGATGTCCAAATCCTGGAGAGAAACAGTAAGTGAAAACGTCAGCAGTGTTTTTCTTTGGGTAGGGAGATTAAGAGATTCTTTTTCTCCTTTTATCTATTTTTCAGAACTTTCCAAATTTTTTATAAAAGTATTTCTCAATCTCTAAAAAGTCTATGATCCACCTGCCAATTGGATTCTGTTAACTTTACCCTCTAGGGTTTGTACTGTGTAGAAATTATGCTTTGTTTTCCAGACATAAAATTCTAATCCTGAATGCGCTCTCTCAAATTACAGCCCCACTGATTGAAAACTGATGGCCACACACACGATGACCGTGAGCCCTCCGAGCAGTGCTACCTGGCCAGCCCACCTCGAATAATCTCTATTAGGAGCATATAAAACTTACAAAATTTCTATCATCCTTTGGGAAACAGGGCTTCCCTGGTGGCTCAGCTGGTAAAGAATTCACCTGCAATGCGGGAGACCTGGGTTCGATCCCTGGGCTGGGAAGATCCCCTGGAGAAGGGACAGGCTACCCACTCCAGTATCCTGGCCTGGAGAATTCCATGGACTGTACTGTCCACGGGGTCGCAAAAGTCGGACACAACTGAGCAACTTTCACGTCACTTTCTTTTGAAATAAGGATTTTGTAGCAGTTGTTGCTTTGTTTTATGCGAGAGAAAAAAATACTGACAAATTTAAAACCAAACAGTCTCTGGTCAGGACCGGACAGAATCCTTGAGGGAATCTCGCGTCACCGAGAAGGAAGTTGGAACCACACGCTCTTTCTGCCCTCCTAAGAGTCTTCTGCGGACACAACAATCCAGCTGAGTGAGTCTCATAGACGTGCCCCAAGGATGCCACCCCAGGTTCAGGGTCAGAGGCAGTTCAGCTGACAACTGGAGGCCGTGGGGGCTCGCTTCCTGCCCCTCCTGCCCCTCCGCCGGGCAGTCTCCATGCCAGGGCTGCCCCACGGCCGCCCGAGCTATCTGCCAGGAACTGCAGTAAAAGGACAAAGTGTACTCACATTTAAGAACTAGAGGACGTGTCTGGTGGTCCAGGGGTCAGGAGCCTGCCTGCCAACACAGGGGACAAAGATTGGGCCCCTGGTCCAGAGAGACGCCCCGGCAGCCAAGCCAGTGCTCGCCCGCGACCGAAGCCCAGAGTCCCCGCTACCGCAAGGCCCAGCGCAGGCAAACGAACAAACAAAAGGAACTAGAGCAGACCCCAGGTCTGCTCTCTAATCAGGACCCTCTCACCGGTATGCTAATGAGCTTTCTTCGATGTGGGAGACAGAGCTAAGGGGGAGGGTGTGTGTGCGCGCTCAGATGCGCCCACTCTGCGACTGCAGCCCGGCAGGCTCCCCTGTCCGTGGGCTTCTCCAGGCAAGAACGCGGGCTAGGTTGCCACACCCTCCTCAAGCCATCGTCCCAAGCCAGGACTCAAGGATCAAACCCACGTCTCCTGGGGCTCCTGCACTGAGCCGCCTGGGAAGCCCCTGAGTGGGGGGTGGTACTTGGCAAACCCGAGCCTCTGCTGTGGGCTGGGTGGGACTTTGGATGGGGTTAAGGGCCAACCCACCTATCAGCCAACTGAGTGTTTGGGGGCCACAGTCTATAGAGGGATGGGAAGTCTCCCGTCTCCAAGTGATCAAACCTAAGATCGAGGCTGCACGCCTGCCGTTTTTAAGGGAGGAGTGTGCCCTGGTGGGGATGAGTCGCCAGCACAGACAGGACCGCAGGGGCTGCCCCAGGGGCGACAGCAAACGCACAGAGAGCCTCCTTTCTGCTGGCACTTTCTCCCTGGGAGGGGCCCGGTCCAAGCAAATCTGACTCCTCGCAGTCAATCAATCTGAAAGTGTCCTCTCCTCTCCTCCTCCCTCCCACCCTCTGGCGCATCTGATGAATATTCTCCTACTCTTGTTGCTCAAAATGAAGGGTGTTCAGAGCCTGAAATAAATACATTATTTCCCCACTCCAGCACCCTCCTTAACCCACAAAGCCCAGAGGTTAAAAGCTCACAAACTTTTCCTCTCTGAACCATGAATCGAAACCTGGGGGCCCCTGTGACAACTGATCAAACAAAGATGCAAAGCGTCTCACGTCTCCTACTTCCGATAGCTGCTTTTCATTCTATGTTCAGCTGCAGATGACTCACATTACAAGCTGCCCGGTGACCTGACCAACTTTACTCCCTGGTTGGCCAACAGAAGATGGGGGATGGGAAGGGGACACCGTTGTTTTCGGGGTCTGCTAGCGTAGCCATGCTCACACCGGAACCTCTCTCCCACCCACGAGCCGCATGGACCCCAGTAACTCTGCAGTTCCCTTTCCTGCCAGCTTCCTTCGCCAGGGTGGTGAGCACGTCCACCCTCACAGCCCTGCAGCCAGCCACCCGCCCCCTCTCCACCAGCTCTGAGACTGGGCCCCTTCTCCAGGTGCTGGGTCAGATCCTCTAGGCTGCCCAGGGCCTGGGCGGGAGAGCGCCATACCCTGGAACCATCTGGAGGGTGGAGGAGGTGAGGGCCACCGGCTACCCTCTGCAGCTGGAGAGACCAGGGCAGCGGAAGAAGGCCAGGACACCAGACACTGCTCCAGGCCCCAGCACAGTGCCCCTTCTGACGTCTCCACCTGGCTTCCGTCTGGGCCATGCGGCTGGCCAGGCGGTTTTCAGGCACAGATGGAGCCCTGGTGGCTAAGGCCACCGGCCCCGGATCCTGGCGTCGCCATAATGCCTGACAGGCACAGAGCGGGCCAGCCTATCACCAAGGGGCCTGCAAGACCACGCATCCCAGGGCCGGAGCCGGAGGGTAGAGGAACAGAGCAGGGCCTGGGTGCTTGAAAATTCTGACCGCAGCCAAGAAAGAGCAAGGCACTGGTGTGACGAGGCTGCCTCCAAGGCCGGGCTTGGACCATGGACACAGAGAGAGGGCTCCAGGATGGCCACGCTGCTGACACGCTGCCCACGCTGGGGACGGGGCCTCATCTCTGTCCTGCCAACACACCCACAGAGAGAGGGAATAAGCGGGTCTTCAACGCGCATCACGACATGTCTACACAACACGGTATCACCAAACAGCAAAAATCGGGCTTAAGAAGAAAAGCTGATGCGCTACAAAAACTGTGATTATAAGTTACACTGACCAAGGGACTTCTGCGGGCCAGACCCTGTTCTAAGTCCTTTATTTACACGTGTTAGCTCACTTGGTCCTCACAACCTGCCTGAGACAGCCTCTGCTGTTCACCTTATTTTACAGACAAGAGGACTGAGGAACAGAGAGGCTAAGGAGCTTGTCAAAGATCACAAAGCTAGTAAGCGGCAGGGCTGGAATGTGAACCCAGGCAACCGGAGTCCAGAGGCCACGTTTCTGACTCATGGAACACTGCCGCCCACAGTGTAACACAGGCGTTCTAGCATCTACGGATACACCCTCCAAGCAATCCAGTGACAAGAAAAGACCAGAGAGAAACACTCCAAGTAACAACCGGGTTGTCTAAGTAGTGGGAATAAGGTAATGTTAATTCATCTTCTACTCTATTTCTAACTTTCTACAATTTACAAAATTAGGAGGAGAATGTGACTATTATCATTCATATGTCCTTAAAAAAAAGAAAAAGATACTCAGTTTGCCAGCACTAGGGACTGCCAGTAATCGGTCCCAGCAAGTCTAATGAAACCCTCAGCTGGTTACTGAACTTCCCACCCAACTAGCACACGTTTCTTAACCTATGAAATGGGAGGACACTTCCCAACATCAGAGACTTGTTGGGATTGAAACTGGAGCACAGGAAGAGCTCCTGGCATAAATCATGACATCCTTTCCTGGGGGCCCAAAATGTTACTAACAGCTGCCACTTCTTGATGCCCACCCTACTGGGCATGTAACATACATGCCTAGTCAACTCTTCCTCATTCTCTAGGGCATCAAAGAAGTAAATGAAGTCCAGGAACTTGCCTGGAGCCATGGTGCCTGGAAGAAGCTGACCAAGATTCAGGTCACGTCTGCCCAACTGCAGGCCCCCTCCCCTTCCATCTCCTTCTCCTTCCAAGGCAAGTTCCAGGTGAAAATGGACAGGCGGCCACCACCACCATGGGCTTCTCATCACCACTGCTCTCTTTTCAACCATTTCAGGCTCCTTAGGACCCAGGGAGCAGAGTGCACGCCTCACGCTAACACGATTACAATGCAGGTCTCGGGACCCCTCGGTTGAATTATCCCCCAACGATCCTTACGTCAGTCCAAGTTCATAGACAGGCTGATGCTGGTTAAGTCTTGGGAGTGCACTTCGGCCCTTGCCTCTTAAAAGCTGTACCTAGGAGCAGCTCTGAATTCAGGCGGAAAGATTAGCTGCCGTTCGGTACTTTGAACTCTAGGTCAGAGTCATGTGGTGGTCTTTTAATATACAGTTGGCCTTCCGACACTAGCCCTGCCCAGGTCACCCTATCAGAACAAAAAGCTCAGTCTCAGGAGGCCTGGATGGGTAACAGAAACGCCACTGCTGTGGATTATGGTCTGGACCAGTGGAGAACAAGTGTCCACTTGCAAAACCAGACATTGGAGAGCTTCCCAAGAGGCACCTTCAAAGAGGGAACAGTAAGCCACACGGCCAGGCTCTGATGTTGCTTCCTGACCCGCTGGCGTGGGGGCAGGGGGAACCCTGATTTAGGAAACCAAACAGGTGAGCATTCCAGTCCTTTCCCAGAGTCCCCCACCCCCCGAGACCTCCTGCCAAGAATAACCACATATGGCAGAAGAATTTTTCACTTAAAAAAAAATATTAATTTTTTTAAAGTTCGTTATATCAACCCTAACGGTGTGTCCGACATACAAAAAGTCAGTGTTACTGACTGTCCACTTCCAGAGTGTCCCTACAATCTAGGAGCAAAGGCCAGGCGCCGAGATCATCTGCTGACGCAGGAGGGGGGACAGTGCCTGGAGAGGATCACAGTTCACCCCATCACCCCACAAACCAGAACACTGGACCCAACACGACAGAAGCTGGCCCAAGACCCCGTGGAAGCAAAAGCCCTCAAAAACTACCCTTTTACACTTCTGCAGCGTCAGCTGATATCTAGGCCTGTGTTGGGAAATCTCGTAGGTCTGAAGGATAATGGGGCCAGGGAGGGAAAAGTAACTAAAATGCAGACACTCGCCACATATGACTGGGAAAGACAAGCCGGGAGTCCACAAGAGGTTACGAAGAGCCTCCCTGGCACCATCGGCACATGCCTGTCTACGGAATTACAGAAAGGGATGTGTATTATTTGTAGGAATTCTCTCTGCTATTATATGACTCATTCCTGCATGCCAGGAATGCTCTCATCTGGCAACAAGCAAAGACTGCCGAATTACAAAGTTTGTAACAATTATCATTGCCTGATACATGATAGGCAGCAAGTCAGCTTGTGGAGCAACTGTTACTGTGCCTCTCATTATTACCAGCTGTTCCTCCTCTGCTTGAAGGCCTTAAGGGCGCTGTCATCCAAGCTCATCAACCTCCAGCCACCGAACTGCTTAGAAATGCTCACGGAATTGGCGAGTTCCCAAGGAGAATCCACCACAGGGGTCTGGGTGGATTAGGGCACCAGGAAGGGGACTGGCAGGGGCAGAGGCAGAAACAGGTGGTGGGGCGGAGAGAACGACAGCCAGGTAAAGGAGGACTACAGCCGAGAGAAAAAGGATCTCCTGAACGAGGCGGCAGGCGGCAGCCTTGAAGAGCAGGGTGACAATCCTATGCGTGGTGACAACCCGAATCCCGTGTTGGGAAGGGTGGAGAGGACCAAATCAAAGGATACCCTAGCCTGCAGGCGAGCAGCACCCAAGGGCCTGCAGCGCCCCCAGCAGGGTTCCTGGACCCTCAGACAGAGCGGCAGGGCAGGCGGCGGCAGCCCCGCTCCACACAGGAGGGCGCGGGCCGGGGGGTCGGCGCCCAGGGCCGCACGGCCACCCGTGACAAGGCTGGGGCTGGGCGTGAGCACACCTCTGCACAGGACAGCCCGGAAACATCAGCAAGGGTGCGCCTGACTGCACTGCCTCCACTGCTCTCGGGATGACTCGAAACTGCCTCAATTTATGTGAAGCGAACCTCAGGGTTCTCCCCTACCAAAGCCTGTGATTATCATGTAAATAACAGCTAACGCTTACTGAGCATTTTACTTTTATTGTGTCAGTAATGCTGCAAAGCATTTAAACTTATTACTTACCGTAATTATCATTTTATTATTATCTCTCTCCAGCCCCATACCAACCCCCGCCACAAGCCACTCCTGGGGCTCACCTGCCCCATGTGTTTCCTGTGCCAGCTCCCTCCCTTCTCCACGGCTTTCCAGACTCAAGCTTACCACCCCTCACTGACTGCACCCTTCAAGGGTCCCTGGGATACAGACAGAGCCGCCAGCCCTCTCTGCTCCTTCCTTTAAACGCGCTCTTCCTTCCACCTGGGAGGCTATTCCTTCAGCTCAAGCCCCACCCTCCCTGACTGTCGCTGCCCCGTGGCAGCAAGCCTCGCTGGGCACAGTGACCATCTGCTGGTGTCCATCTCCACCTGTGCTTCCCTGATAGCTCAGACAATAAAGAATCTGCCTGCAATGCGGGAGATCGGGGCTGGATCCCTGGGTTGGGAAGATCCCCTGGAGGAGGGAACAGCTACCCCCTCCAGTATCCTGGCCTGGAGAATCCCATGGACAGTCCATGGGGTCGCAAAGAGTCGGACACGACTGACTGACTTTCACATATCACATCTCCCCCACGAGGCTACAGGTTCAGGAGAGTGAGGGTGATGTCCTTCTTGGTCACCTCAGTATCACCCTGGCCTGGCACGGAGTTTAACTCATGGTCAGTGAATAAATGGCTTCCCAGGTGGCTCAATGGTAAAGAACCCACCTGCCGATGCAGGAAATGCAGCAGATGCAGGTTTGATCCCTGGGTCAGGAAGATCCCCTGGAGGAGGGCATGGCAACCCGCTCCAGTATTCTTGCCTGGAGAATCCCATGGACAGAGGAACCTGGTGGGTTACAGTCCATGGGGTCGCAAAATAGCTGGACGCAACTGAGCGACTGAGCACACACACACACGGTGAATCAATATTCACAGGGCAGACTGGGGGCTCTGTCCTCTGCCTGAGCCCCCGTCCTGCAGGGCCCTCCGCTCCCACGTGGGTGCAGCAGGGAGCTGTGAGGAGGACAGTCTTCGTGAGCGCACGGGGAGGCCCAGGGTGCCCGGACCTGCAGGCGTCCATCACTCAACCCAGACAAACCCAGGGGCCGCCCAATAGGAATCGATGTCCACCGCCAAGTCCTGTGATTCTGAGCAAGCCCCAGTGCTATCCGCCTCCAACTTCTCCCTCCCTGGATGCCTTAACAACTCCCTCTGCGCCCTCCCTGGCCTCTCGTAGCCATCAGAACGACCTACTTCATGAGACCACAGCGTCCTCCTGCTGAGCACCTCGGCCTGCTGTCGCCCTCGGAATAGAGCCTGACGCACACGACCCCGAGGCCTTCCCGGGGTCCGGGCAGTGAGAGGAGCCCAAGACTGGAAGCTCGGCCCCTCTCAGGGTGAGAAGGGCAAGGGACACAGGGAGCAGCTCCAGCCCCGCAGCGCGGACCCCACCCCGGGGGTTGACCCCGTGCTCCAGGACCGCGCAGGCACCCCCGTTCCGCGGAATGCTCCCGAGCCCGGCCTCTCCCAGGTGGTCCTGGAAAAAAGCTTAGGAGAAACTGCAGGGTTGGGGCAGCAACCCCAAGGCCCAGCCAGGCGGGCAGCCTAGCCCTCTCCCGCCCACCCTCAAGGAAGAGGCAGCCCCTTGGGGCACCGAGGTGCCAGCCGCTACGACGGATCCTCTGAAGGCAAGTCCGTCCCATGAGGCCACTTGTTTCACCCTTAAATACGTACACCCTGGTTTTTAAAAACCTTTCCACAGAAAATGGACATCTGCTTGTCCAAGCAAATAACATCTGCGAGAGGTTCCTACTGCTCCGGTCGGAAAGTTACACACACTTACTAGCAGCTACCACGAATTGTCTCGTACACATTGCACACGAACACACCATCTCCACTTCCTTAAACCCTGCGAGGCTCACAAGATCGTCCCGACTGACCGGGAGGCTCCACGGTGGAGTGAACATGGTCCAGACCCCAGAGCAGGTGGGTGGAAGTCCAGGCTGTCAGACTGCAACCGTGCATTCTTCACCACGACACCGAAAGCTTCGAGCATGCGCTTCAGCAACGTGCTGCGATTTTCTCCAAGTGACCCGGAAGCACTCGCGGAAGCAGCAGAGCTTGGAAGCGGGAAGGCCCGGCCGGAGCCCTTGCGAGTGGAGCCCGGCTCTCCCACTTGATCCCTGCGCGCCCCACCGCAGCTGCACGCTCCCTGGACCAAAAGCCACCAGCATCGGCAGGAAGCCTTGAGGAGAGCCAAGCTCCTGGGGAGGGGAAGCAGGAGGGCGCTGCTCGGGGCAGTACAAACGGCAGATTCAACTCAAGAAATCAGCCTGCAAGGAGGAAGCCAAACTGCAGACCCAGCGGCTGAGATGCAGAGAGCCCGGGCCAAGACAGGCAGCCCGACCACCACCCTCCCCTCAAATCACAAGCGGCCGGACCACGACCCTCCCCTCAAATCACAGGCGGCCAACCACTACCCTCCCCTCAAATCACAGGCAGCCAGACCATGACCCTCCCCCTCAAATCACAGGCAGCCGGACCACCACCCTCCCCTCAAATCACAGGCAGCCGACCACCCTCCCCCTCAAATCACAGGCAGCCCGACCACCACCCTCCCCCTCAAATCACAGGCAGCTGGACCACGACCCTCCCCGTCAAATCACAGGCAGCCCGACCACCACCCTCCCCTCAAATCACAGGCAGCCAACCACCCTCCCCCTCAAATCACAGGCAGCCCGACCACCACCCTCCCCCTCAAATCAAGGGCAGCCCGACCGTGGAAGGAGCACCGTGGAAGGAGCGGCAGGTGGAGACAGGTGCCCCCACCAAGAGGAAACAAAGGCGGCCCTCTGAGAAGCACGAGAGGTCAAAGGTGAGCTGAGCGCGGGCGAAGGGGCGTGTGGCCTGCCGGGGGAGCACTGCCGCCAAGCGCATGCAGGACTCCCCATCCCTACTTCCTATCTCAAGCTCTGCTCTAAAACAGGGCGGTCTACCTGGGGAAAGGACAGAGAGGTGCGGGACAGTAAGAAACAGCAACTTTCCGGTAACAAGAGGCATCCACACTGACCAAGAGTGTAAATCAACTCCAATTTTTAAAAATCCTGCAGTAACAGCAACAAAAAGTCAAAGACAGGAAGTTAACAGAGTGGCGCATACAGCCAGCAACCACCAGGTGCATGTGCGTGCTGAGGATGACAGGAGGACCTGCCGCCGTCACGGGCCGTTTTGAGATGCACAGAGACGCCAGGGCGCTGTGCTGTGCGCAGGAAATAACACAGCCCTTAGGTCTCCTGCACTTCAAACGCAAACTCACCCATGGAAAGAGACATTGTGCTTATGGCTGCCAGAGGTGGAGGTGAGAAGGCGATGGCACCCCACTCCAGTCCTCTCGCCTGGAAAATCCCATGGACCGAGGAGCCTGGTGGGCTGCAGTCCATGGGGTCGCTAAGAGTCGGACACGACTGAGCGACTTCCCTTTCACTTTTCACTTTCATGCACTGGAGAAGGAAATGGCAACCCACTCCGATGTTCTTGCCTGGAGAATCCCAGGGACCGGGGAGCCTGGGGGGCTGCCGTCTCTGGGGTCGCACAGAGCCAGACACGACTGAAGCGACTTAGCAGCAGAGGTGGAGGTGAGGGAAGGTGGAGATCAGACAAAGGTAGTCAAAAGATACAAACCTGCAGTTATAAAATAAATGCAAAACTGAGAAGAAAAGTTTAAAGAGAGACCAAAATTCAGGAGGGCCTCTGCATGCCCACCTGATGGACCTACCCAGCAACAAGACGTCCAGACAAGCAGGAATCCCTGCCTGGTCCTCAAGATCTGGCCTGGGACCACTGGTCTTTGCTCATGATTTAATCTATCCTGTAACACACTGGGGGTTTCCCAGGTGGCTCCAGAGGTAAAGAGCCTGCCTGCCAAGGCAGGATATACAAGAGACATGGGTTCTGTCCCCGGGTCGGGAAGATCCCCTGGAGGAGAGCACGGCATCCCACTCCACTATTCTTGCCTGGAGTATCCCACAGACACACTGGTGGTTTAGGATAAGCAGGACATCCAGGCCGTATCTATCGTGGCCCTGCCACTTCTGGGGTCTCTCCGGCCAGGCCAGCTCACTGACATCCACTCACCAACGTGGCCCTTTGGATTTGCAATCCTGTTCTACAAAAGTCGCCGAGGCCCTACAGACAGAAAACAGCCCCAAGGCCCGAACGTGCTGGTCATCTGAAATTCTTCCCAAAGGGCAGGCAGGCACAGGGGCCCACGGCCCCAGCCACATCTAGCACCACGCAGATGACCAGACACTCTGAGCTATGAAGAGGTCACAGCATCAGAGCCAGCTATTGATGCAAGAAAAATTAAAAAAACCCATTCTCCTGCATTTCACAGGGTTCTTATATACAATGCTCATAATTTTAAAAAGAACGGATATAGTAAATGGAATGAGTTACAGAGAAAAGTGAAAGCTTCAAGAAATAGATGAAAGAAATACAAAACTAATTTTTGAATGCTAATAAAACCTCTCAGAAGAGGATCTGCTGCAAATCCAAGCCAGGATCGGGTATTCTGTAGGATGCTAGTACACATGTGTACACACACACACACACACACACATTACAGATATGATTCCACAGAGCCTGGCATACAGGAACATCTTTCCAACTCCACCAGCCTCAAGACCCCCGTCGTGAGTTCCCTTAAATGTTAAATGCAGGTCCCCTCGGCTCATAAATACACGGCTTCAGAAGGGGTGCAGAACTGCCCCCACCCTGGCACGACTGCACCGAAAGGCAGGCACTCCCCACCCCCAGCCCCATCTCTCAGTCCCGGCCCCTCCAACCTGGGACAGCCCCAAACAATGTGACCTGCCCCTGCAGTCTGTGTGGGAAGGGAAGGGGGAGCGCGGTGGGCTGACTGCTCTAATTCCTGCTCAGACCACAGGAAGCCAGACAGAGCCCTGCACAAGCCCGCCGGCAATTTAAGGGGAGAGGAAAGGCGGACCAGCTTCGTTCTGACAGCGACGTCCGTAAGAGGTGCCACCACCCAGGTCACCAGGTGGGAAGAGGCACGATTAAGGGTCATTACAGGCACCTTAAGGCCCTGGAGGATTTTCATCCAGGAAATGAAATAATGACCAGCATTCCAGACTATTAACTCGGAGATTAGCTCAGAGGTGGGGGGAGGCGAGAGGGGAGGCTTAAAGGGTTACATTTAACCCCAGAAAGGCAGAAGTCCCAGCAGAAAGGCTGTCATCCTACCCGAGTCTTGTGGGAACTAAAGCACAGCAGGAGAATCAAGCAAACCCAAGGGGAATTAGAGCTGGTAACAAGACGAGGGGCCATGGGATTAATGGACTCTTTAATTTTCGAATTTCCGGAGGTTTACAGCTAATTAGGCCCTTCAGCCATACTGAAGGCTTCCCTGGTGGCTTAGATGATAAAGCGTCTGCCTGCAAAGTGGGAGACCTGGGTTCAACCCCTGGGTTGGGACGATCCTCTGGAGGAAATGGCAACCCACTCCAGTACTCTTGCCTGAAAAATCCCATGGACGGAGGAGCCTGGGGGGCTACAGTCCACGGAGTCACAGAGTCAGACACGACTGAGCGACCTCTCTCCAAGGCCACACTGTAATGTGATCAGATTTCAGCTGGGCACACGAGCAGCCGCAGGTGAGAGATGGCACGGAGATGGACTGAAGGCCCCAGGGACTGCACACGAGGCCTGAGGCGCTCGCCCCCAGCCCGGACCCACACTCCCTGGGCACCCCTCGTTTCCCAGCAGTGGCTCAGAGCACTGTCATCTCCCGTGCCACGCCCACCTCCAGAGAGCACACACCACTCAAAGGTGGGGAGAAATGACACTGAATGAAGGTGCCCAGCAAACACGTGCGTGGGCAAAACACTCACACCTGTTCACCCACCAGAGACACAAGGTACCACCTTTGGCTTATTAAACCAGAACCAAGGGAGACAAACGCCCCAGGCTGACAATGAAGCAGTACGCTAACAGTCACGCTGCTGGCGGCCTTGTGACACGGCTCGCCACTGCTGGGAGAACGACTGGGCAGTGTTTGTCAACAACTGTGAATGTGTTCACACCGTGACGTGGTAACGCTGCTCCTGGGAGTTCATCCTACGCAAGGATCCAAATACAAAGAAAACTGCAAAAAGAGCCACAGACACCGAATCACTGCTTATAACGCAAAACCCAGAAGCGACCTAAAGGCGGAGCGTTCCAGAAGCTGCTGCTGTGTCTGCTCCCCTCTGAGTACTGAGCAGCCACTAAGGAATCATGGTTACGAAGTCTTCCTAATAATGTAGAAAAAGTCCTAAGTGATATTCATTTTGACAGATTTTTTTAGAGGCATTTTACATTCAGAGCAAAATCTCACAAAACGTGAGTTCCCATATAACTCCTCCCCCACTTATGCATAATCTCCCCCATTAATCACCGCCCACCCCCCACCGCCACTCTGAGCGGTCCCCTGGTTGTCACCCCCAAAAGCCCACGGTTTACATCACTCGGTTCCACGCCCACCCTTGGTTACTTACAGCCTGTGTGTGGACGAACGCACAGTGACACGCGTGCACCACGCACGGCAGCACAGGCTCTGCTGCCCGGAACCCCCTGCGCTCCGCCCGTCCCTCCCCCTCCCCTGACCTCTGGCAAGCAGTCATCTTCTTCCTTTCTCCACGGTGCGGTCTCTCCAGAATGTTGCACAGTTGGAACCACAGTGCACAGCCTTTTCGGATGGGCTTCTTTCACTTAATAATACGCACTGAAGGTTCTTCCATGACTTTTCAGGGCTTGGCCGCTTAATACAGCATTGTCTAGATGTACCAGAGTTTGTTTATCCATTCAACCTGGTGAAGGACATCTTGGTTGCTTCCAAGTTTTGGCAGGTGGGGTTTTCAGACATTTAGAGTGGCCGTTCTGGAGTGGAAAGTTGCTTTACAAATGTTAAGCGTGCAAGGTTAGCATGTAAATATAAGTTTTTGACTCCTCTGGGTAAATACCAAAGAGCACAGTTGCTAGATCACCTGTTTGGTTAATAGTATTTTGTTTTGTAAGAAACCATCAAGCTGTCTTTGTGGCCGCACCATTGGGCATTCCCAGCAGCGAGGAACAGAAGCGCCTGTCGTTCCATCCTTGCCGCTTCGGGTGGTGTCAGAGTTCTGGATTTTGGTCATTCTAACAGCTATAACGTTCATGGGGTTCTCAAGGCAAGAATACTGAAGTGGTTTGCCATTCCCTTCTCCAGTGGACCACGTTTTGTCAGAACTCTCCACCATGACCCATCCGTCTTGGGTGGCCCTACACGGCATGGCTCATAGTTTCATTGAGTTAGACGAGGCTGTGGTCCATGTGATCAAATTGGTTTTCCGTGATTGTGGTTTTCAGTCCGTCTGCCCTCTGATCGAGAAGGATAAGAAGCTTCCTGATGGGAGAGACTGTGAGGGAAACTGGGTCTTGTTCTGATGGGCGGGGCCATGCTCAGTAAATCTTTAATCCAATTTTCTGTTGATGGGCGGGGCTGTGTTCCCTCCCTGTCATTTGATCTGAGGCCAAACTATGGTGGGGACAGTGAAGATACAGGCGGCTCCTTCAGAAGGCCCCACAGAGGCACTGCTGCACTCAGGGCCCCCGACCCTGCAGCAGCCACCGCCACCCACGCCTCCGCCGGAGACTCCTGGGCACTCCCGGGCAAGTCTGGGTCAGTCTCTTGTGGGGTCGCCGCTCCTTTCTCCTGGGTCCTGGTGCACACAAAGTTCTGTGTGTGCCCTCCGAGAGTCTGTGTCCCCAGTCCTGTGTAAGTCCTGGCAGCTCTATGGCGGGGTTGCTGGCGACCTCCTCCAAGAGGGCTTGTGCCACACCCAGGTCTGCGGCACCCAGAGCCCCTGTCCCTGCGGCAGGCCACTGCTGACCCTACCTCCTCGGGAGACACTCACACAGCTCCGTCTCCGTCTCTGGGGTCTCTGGGTCCTGGTGCGCACAAGGCTTGTGTGCGCCCTCTGACGTCTCTGGCAGGTGCGGGGTCTGACTTCCGCCGTGGCTGCGCCCTCCTGCCGTCTTGCTGGGGCTTCTCCTTTGGCCTTGGACGTGGAATCCCCAACTCAATGGACCTGAGTCTGAGTGACTCCGGGAGCTGGCGATGGACAGGGACGCCTGGCGTGCTGCGGTCCATGGGGTCACCAAGAGCAGATGTGACTGAGCAACTGAACTGAACTGAACAGCTATACAGTAGTATCTCACTGTTTGGTCATACTGATTTTTAAAAAGGAAGATAAAAAATTATATGGAGCCTACAAGTAATCATAAACCATAGATATACACAAAAAGGACGGACTTACACAAAATAAAAAAAAAAAAAAACCCAACTTGTTACAAGCCTTTTTTCTTCTAGGATCCAAACGTCCCCCACTGAAGCTTGTGTTGAACCACATGAAGTGGCTGATGATCACCCATTTCTGGCCTACAAGAAGCGCAATTTCATACGGTTCAAGCCAATAGTTGTATAATTCAAGTAACTTTTAATAACGTCAGACATTTGCAATGTTTATCTTGATTCCATACCACCACCCACTCTTTAATATTAATATAAAGAAACATTTCCAAACACATGGGTAAATGGGTTGATGGGCCTAAAATCCACCTTTAGAATTGTATAATCCAAAAAAAAGTAAAGAAACCCTTCTAAAAGAATATGAAACAGCTAATAGAAAAAACAGCTAAAGCAAGTTTCACCATATTTAAGCCCAGTTCTGAACGACGCGGCCAGGTTCTGAACCCACTACCGTTATGGGACTTCTATGCCATAAATTCAAACAACTGGCAGAGAGCCTTCACCGGCTCAGGAAAGCCAGAAGGTAAAAGCAAACACTGGAGCGATTCTTTGCAGGAGGGTGTGGTGGGGGCGAGGAGTCCGTCCCCTCCTGATTTCCCCTCTCTGCCTGCCCTTTCACCGACCAGCTTCTCAGGCCAGCGGCTGAGAGGACGTCTGCTTCCCTTTTCTGGCCTCAGGACAAGGCTGATTTATTCTGCGAAGTACCCTGATTCCTTGTGCCCAAGAGACAAGATCTGCAGGGCAGGAAGGCTCACAGTGAAGGAGGCAGAGGGAAAGTCCATCTACAGAGGGTGGGGCCGTTTGTTTTTTTACGTATAAGCACACATGTTGAAAATATTCAGACAAGTGTGTCTATCAAAATCTGTGGGGTGGGGGGAATAAGGCCGCTTTCACTTTCCAAGTTACACATGTCTATGTTCAGATAGATAAGGGATTACTTTTGCAGTCAGAAAAACACTAAGGAAAAGAGAGAGAATGGGAGATGTTTTGACTGACTTATCACTCCTTGCTCAGCCTGCCAGCCCCTACTTCACCGTTCCCACGTGGCAGGATTTCTCGATTCAAAAAGAGGGAAAAGGGGGGTTCGGAAAAGACATGCCTTGTAACAGAGACCACCAGGGCGGGGCACTGCGCGCGGAGCGTCCTGCGCCGGTGTGGCTTCTGCTGAGCTGGGGCGCCCAGCCCCTTCGGAACAGCCTTGAGCGCAGGGCCGCCTATGGCAGCTCAGGACTCTGACCAAAGACGCACTTGGTGCCACAGGGCACCGGCCTCGGGGGCCAACCCAGGCAGCTCTGCGGAGGGGCACCGGAGCCGGGCTAACCAGGTGTCTCCTTAACTCGCCAGAACAACCCCAAAGGCAGGTCCCCGAGATCCACGGCCCTGTATTGAGGATGGGAAATGGAGCAATCGGAATGAAACTTCACAGGCCCTCCCTGGTGGCATGGTGGCTAGGAATCCGCCTGCCAATGCCGGGGACACAGGAGCGATCCCTGGTTCGGGAAGATCCCACAGGCCGCAGAGCCACTGAGCCCAGGAGCCGCAACTCCTGAGCCCAAATGCCTAGAGCCCGCGCCCCACGACCAGAGGAGCCTGAGCACCGCATCCAGAGAAAGCCACACGCAGCCACGGAGACCCAGTGCAGCCAAAAGTGAATTTAAAAATTCAATCCAATTTTTGAAAGAACGAGGCTTCACGAAGGCACGGGCTCTCTTGCCCTCTGGCGCACAGGAGAGTCGCGAGCAGTACAGCTGGCGCAGGCGGGAGGGAAGCTCCAGGCTCAGAGACGGGGCGTGATAGGCACGAGGCACTGCCCAGCCAGTAGGCAGGTGGCAGACCAGGCCGAGCTCCGGCTCCAGTCTGTCAGCCTGTCCTCGGCCGCTCCTGCTCGGGGGCACAGGGGAACAAGATGTTTCACGACCGAGGTCGCCGTCTTCCCCTCCCCACCAGGGGGGGCATCCAGAGGGGGGTTCAAGGCGGGCCTTTCATGGAGGTGCGTGGAGGGGCACGTAAGCATGCCACGTGAGCTGGCCTGTGCCACACCACCCGCTCACCTCATTCCTAAACTCCCAACACGAGCACTACTATTTAAAAAACAAAACAAAACCTGATTGAATTTTTACTTAAGAGTTGTAAATGTTTAAGGAAGTGATCTATTTTCAAAACAGCCATTGCATAAAGATTTAACTGAAAATTAGTTGAGAATGAGGCAGACCCAAGTGGAATTCTGAATTCCACAGTGAACTGCCAAAAAACGAACTCCAGGTGAACTGTGGAACCCTGCAGAGCCCGGTGCTCTCATCTGCGAGGCTAGGACTCCTCCTCCCCTGGGGCCACAGGCTTAGATCACTCCATTTAAATGAGATAACACACTTACTTACTGTCCTGGGTACAACTGCTGGCACACAGCGGTGTGCAAAAAACAAGTCTTATTGCCATTAATGACAAACCATAAACCTGACTGCACACGAAGAACTTTAAAAAGCCCATCTGGTCCAATATGCTCATTACAGACGGGACACTGAGGCCCAAGGAGGGTAAGTGACTTAGATAACTTCTGATTATCCAACACAGCACTTACCAAGGTGAGTACTCTATAAATAACGAGAATTCCAGAAAAACATCTACTTTTGCTTCACTGACTACGCTAAAGCCTTTGTGTGAATCACAACAAACTGTGGAAAATTCTTAAAGAGATGGAAATAGCAGAACACCTTACCTACCTCCTGCGAAACCTGTATGTAGGTCAAGAAGCAACATTTGGAACCGGACATGGAACAACGGATGGTTCAAAATTAGGAAAGGAACACATCATGGCTGTATATTGTCACCCTGCTTATTTAACTTATACGCAGAATACATCATGTGAAACGCCAGACTGGATGAAGCACAAGCTGGAATCAAGATTGCGGGGAGAAATACCAATAACCTCAGATATGCAGATGACACCACCTTTATTGCAGAAAGCGAAGAGCCAAAGAGCCTCTTGATGAAAGTGAAAGAGGGGAGTGAAAAAGTTGGCTTAAAACTCAACATCCAGAAAACTAAGATCATGGCATCCGGTCCCATCACTTCATGGCAAATAGATGGGGAAACAATGGAAACACTGAGAGACTATTTTCTGGGGGCTCCAAAATCACTGCAGATGGTGACTGTAGCCATGCAATTAAAAGATGCTTGCTCCTTGGAAGAAAAGCTATGACAAACCTAGACTGTATACTGAAAAGCAGAGACATCACTTTGCCAACAAAAGTCCGTCTAGTCAAAGCTATGGTTTTTCCAGTAGTCATGTATGGATGTGAGAGTTGGACCATAAAGAAAAAGCTGAGTGCCGAAGAATTGATGCCTTTAAACTGTGGTGTGAGAAGACTCTTGAGAGTCCTTTGGACTGCAAGATCAAACCAGTCAATCCTAAAGGAAATCAGTCCTGAATATTCACTGGAAGGACTGATGCTGAAGCTAAAGCTCCAATACTTTGGCCACCTGATGCAAAGAACTGACTCACTGAAAAAGACCCTGATGCTGGGAAAGACTGAAGGCAGGAGGAGAAGGGGACGTCAGAGGACGAGATGGTTGGACGGCATCACTGACTTGATGGACACAAGTTTTAGCAAGCTGCAGGAGTTGATGATAGACAGGGAAGCCTGGCGTTGTTGCAGTCCATGGGATCGCAAACAGCTGGATATGACTGAGCGACTGAACTGAAGTGATATAAATAACACCCCAAATGAAATGACGTAGCCATCTAATCTGCTTAAAAATCACTTAAAGCAGATGCAGTGTAACGGTATTCTCTATGATTTCTATCTAGAATAAATTTTTTAATTAAAGAAAATTTAACACTGGAAATCAATATTCCTCTGGACCCATGCTGACCTATACAGCAGCCAGCATCCACATGAGGTTACTGAAGTTTAAGTTTTCATTAAAATTAAATTAAAAATTAAATATTCAGTCCCCAATCACACTAGACATATTTCAAGGGCTCTAGAGCCACAAAGTAAAAGCCACTCAGTCGTGTCCAACTCTTTGCAACCTTGTAGACTATATAGTTCATGGAATTCTCCTGGCCAGAATACCAGAGTGGGTAGCCTTTCTCTTCTCCAGGGGATCTTCCCAACCCAGGGATCAAACCCAGATCTCCCGCACTGCAGGCGGACTCTTTACCAGCTGAGCCATCAGGAAAGCCCCAAGAGCCACATGTGGCTAGTAATTAGAGGACAGCACAAAGACATTCTGAGCAAACTCCGGGAGATGGTGAAGGACAGGGAAGCCTGGCGTGCTGCACTTCATGGGGTCACAAAGAGTCAGACACAACTTAGGAACTGAACAACCACCACCACCCAGACAAAGAACACTTTCAGCACCACCCTGATGCACTTCTCGTTGTCAATACAGCTGCAGAAGACTTCTTGGCAATATATACCTTTACTTAAACAGTGGATTTAGTTTCTTAAATCCTGTTGTCTACTAACAACACTACCAGAAATTAAGAAGGGAAAGACCTCAACAGCCTTCTTTTTTTATGCAAATCTGCACATTCCATGGAGCCTAATCTCCCTCAGAAAAATCACAACAGTATATCCTTGGGGGAAGGAGGGATGCTGAAGTCCGGAAAGCAGTGGGGACCAGGAACAAGTGAAACTGTGTCTTTAGTAAAAGGAGTCCCGAACAAACACATAATTTGCACCACTGTCCTCCATATTAGTAAACGGAACTTTCTTTAAAACAGGTCCACCAGCCCCTCATCTAGCCTCACTTACACAGAAAAAAAGGGTGGGCATTACCTCTGCTAACCATCTGTGGTTTTGCAACAGGATGTGATTGGTGCACAAGCTAATTTCCTTCACAATTCTGATGCCAAAGCACTCACGTGACCCCGTTGAGGCCCAGCAGAACCTCACGGTCACCCTCTCTGCAGCCACACCCACCGAGCTCCCAGCAGGCCAGGCCGCCACCCCACCCAGGAGGCAGGAAGACAGCTCTGCGGCCTTAGTTCCGAGGACACCAGCACACAGGACAAATCAGAGACTGGACAGGGATCTCCCCACGTGGTATTTGGGCCCATTCAAGAAACACAGGGCGCCAGAAGTGTCTTTAGAATAGTTCACCCTTTACATAAAAAGTGGGGGAGGAACAGAATTTATTCGTATTTGTCATGCTGAAAAACACAAGGACAGAAAAAAAAACATAGCTACACAAAAACTCACCCCTGAAGATTTATAACAGAACTATTCATAACATCCCAAACCTGGAAACACCACCTAACGTCCACCAACTGGTGAACGGGCACACTGACTTACCCAACCCCGGGGCACTGCTGGTTCCCACCCGTGGCTCAGACGGAAAGCGTCCACCTGCAACGCAGGAGACCCTGGTTCGATCCCTGGGTCGGGAAGATCCCCTGGAGAAGGAAATGGCAACCCACTCCAGAACTCGTCTGGAAAATGCCATGGACAGAGAGGAGCCTGGTAGGTTACAGCCCATGGGGTCACAAAGACTCGGACACGAGTGAGCGACTTCACTTTCGTTTTGGGATACTACAGAGTCCCATACAGCTCTAAAAAGGAACAAAACAGCAATATATGCAACAACACGGAAATTTTTCAAAAAAGAAAAACCATGCTAAGTGAAATCGATCAAGCACAAGTCTATGTACTATGATTCCATTTCTATGAAATTACAGAAAAGGCAGAACAGAGTTGCCCAGGGAAGGGGGGAGGGTGTGAGCTTTTTGAGAGAACTTTTTGGGGTGGGGGACTGTTCTGTAACTTGACTGTGGGAGTGGTTATGGAATTATTAATGAAACTCATTAAGATGGACACTTAAAACTGGTGAGTTTTACTGTATGTAAATAATGCCTTCAAGAGACCCTAGAAATATTAGCAGTGTTACCCAGGGCTCAAGGATTTAGGAAGGGAGGGGCAAGCTGGAGGAGAACAAGAGTGAGATTTTTCACCACACAACGTTTTAGCCACGTATTTTTATTTCTGGAGGTTATGACTGTACTGCCCTTTCCAAAACTGAGTTACAATTCTTTTCCAGCCAAATGTAGAGAAGGGCTTTGTGCGCAGGCTCAGATGCGCCGGTGGGTCTAACATGGGGCTCCTGTTGGAGGGTTACAGACACGAAAGGCTTAGAGCAGGTAGGGGTGGGGAGGAGGAAAGGTCTCACCCAACAGGAGTCGGGGGTGGAACACCAGGCCTCCTGCCACAGGTTAGAAAGCCACAGCCACCATTTCCCGGGCACTTCCTGTATCCCAGCTGCTGCTCCTCAATTGGACAGCATCGTCCCATTAGGGTAAATCAACAGCATGAACGGAGCCCTCACTGCCTGCTAGGTACCAAAGTGTCTCCAAAAGACCCCGTGATGAGGAACTAGTCCCAGAGAGTCACACGAAGCCCCGAGCAGCACAGCTAAAAGTGGAGCAGCGAGAACCGAAACCCAGGCAGTCCGGCTCCAGAAGCCAAGCTTTACACGGCTGTCCAAGAACCACTCTGCTCCCAGGACAGAGGCAACACTGAGGTCTACACCACGTGGGCTGAGGGCGGGCAGGGAACCCACATCAGACACCACACGGCTCGATGCATCTGGCCTCCTCTGCAGCGAGAGCCCTGCCAGGAGGGTCTTAGATTCCCACATCAGGGAGGTGGAGCCAGAAGGATGGAAGGGTCACAACCCTCCCTCTGCACCCTTGAACAAGCTGCTTCCTTCCTCCCTGCTACCGAGCAGTGACCACCGAAACCCAAATAAAAACAGGAAGCCCGTTTGAAGACAAACTGTTCCCGAACTCCAGTGTTTTAGAAGTCTCTACTTCTTTGAACAAATCAATTACATGACCACGTCAGAGTCCTGAGCTGCTGTCAGAGGGGCTAGGAAACCACGGCGGCACCACTGACCTGCATCCTTTCAACTCCTGAGCCCGGAGGCACCCGGGCTCTTGAGTCCAATGGGAAGCAAATGAGGCCAGGAGGCAGGAGGGGAACAGGTCAACATCACACAGTGGGTCAGGAGCCAAGATGCAGTCAGGGTTCCAGACTCCCGGAGCAAGTGCTCTTTCTGCCACTCCAGCACTTTCCAGAGCATGGTATACAGGTCAGCGGGGTTTGAGAAAGGTGTGTCAGAAGGGATACGGACCAATGCAGTTTAGTGGTTTACCTATTTTTAATATGCATGGGAAAAATATAACTAAGCACATCAAAAGTGTGATTTCATAGATGTTTCTGCTTCAAGTTGACTGAGGTGTTAGGCTCAAGACAATTTAAAGAAAAACATTACAGAGATACTAAACTGCGCTGGTAGACAGTCAAGGAGGGGAACACGTCTCCACCATCCTGGGCTCATCCGGGGGCAGATTAAAGCAAGCAAGAATAAAAGGAAAGGAAGAAACAGAAAGAAGGGAAAATGGAGGAAGCCAGAGGAACAGCAGAGGTGCGGAGTCCTGCTGTGGTCCCCACAGGTGACCCGGCTCCTGCACCAGGACCCAGGGCCCTGCAGCGGAGGACAAAGTGCCCCGCTCCTCCCGTCTCATCCCCCAACTCCTGTCGAGCCACCCCAAACATCAAGTGTCAGCCCAGTCGGGGGAGTCAAGGTCCTGCATCCTATGGACCCCCCAACTCAAGAGACTACTGTCAAGGTGACCGCCCTCTGCTCCCTACCCCAGGGCCAGCTGTCAGTGTCTGAGCCCTTTCCTCACCTCAATGACTCTCCTTTCTCTTCTGCTAGGAAAGCCCGAATTACCAGGCTGCTTTGGTCTAAAGGACAATTCGGATCACACGTCTCCACATCAGCACCAGAGGCTCAGCAGTGCAGCCAGAAACACTGCAGGGCAGCGGCGGCCCTGGAGTGCCATCTGTCCCCCACCCGTGGGTCTGACGAGTGGGGGTCTCGCCTGAAATCACCAGGGAGGGACTTCCCTGGTGATCCAGTGGCTAAGAACCCACCTTCCAGTATAGGGGCTGTGGGTTAAATCCCTGGTTCAGGAACTAAGACCCCAAATGCAACTAAGACCCAACAGAGGCAAATCGATAAATAAATACAACCGACACAAAGGGCCTCACGGTCACGCGGTAGCCGGGCCTCCTCTAAGACAAGAGCACACCTGTTCTAAGACAGGGAACAGGGTGACTAGCAAAGTCTCATCAGATCTTATCAGACTTTGAGACTCACTGATTAAGCAGAAAAATAAGTATCAAATACTCATAGGGATTATTCTTCCCTCCACACCACCCACCAACCAAAAAAAAAAAAAATCAAAACATGTGGAAGAACTCTACTAAAGTCTTATTTTTAAAGCCTCCTCACTGTAACTACATCTCCCTCCCCAGGCAGGTACAACACGGGCCACAGCCCAGGCTCGCTGGGCAGCTGGCAGGAATCGGCGATTGTTTTTAGCTCAAGTTCCATCCTGCAAATTTACCCACTGGCTAAAATGTATGCGGAACCCCCAAATGAACCCTTGGGGCCACTGGTGGGGTCACCCAGACACACGCAGAGTGGAGAAGAATCCCAGACCCCCAACGCGCCCGACCCAGCCAAGTGTGAACGAGGCGACCTCTGCCCTTCTAGGTGCAGCTCTCCGCTGTAAACGCAGCGCTTCTCACACCTTTCCGCGCACACTTTCCGCCTCGTTGTGGACTCTGTTGTTTAAAAACGGCCCCGCGCAGTTTTTAAACTGTCCAGCGTCCCAAGGATAGAAGGGCTGAGATGTGCTTACAGAGAAAACGTGCAATGGACAAGCTGTCGGCCCTGGCTTCAGTGATGAGTCAGCAATATATATGAAGTAAGGTGTCCTTAAGCAGAAACACACAAAAATCAGGGGAAAAAAAATATTTTTAATGTTTCACATTAGCGCCTCATCTCAGAGCTGAAACTCAAATCCTTTTTACCCACCTCTCCCTACTTTCCCCGACTCCTGACCCATGACAACCAACTTTCTACTCTGTTTCTAGGAATCTGATTTTTCTTTTAAGACTCCCCATATAAGTGATACTACGCAATATTTGTCTTCCCCAGTTATGTAACGATCAGACGACAAAAATTTCACCAGAGCATCCCAGGAACCTTACCGTGCTCCCCTGGGAGCAACGGTTCAGGATTTGCTTAGTCAGTGTTGGTGGTGACTTTACAGAATGAAAGCCCAAAGCAACAAGAACACTGTATACACTCGGGCAAGGAGAGCTGGTCCACACCTTCAGACACAGGCTACTGGAGCAGTCAGAACAGAGCAGGAAAAACAACAGAGATGGACAAAGACCCTCAGCGCAGAGCGACACACAGAGAAAACCTAGAACCCCCAAGTGTCCGACTCTTAAGAGTGAAAGTCGCTCAGTCGCGTCTGACTCTTTGCGACGCCATGAACTATCCAGTCCATGGAATTCTCCAGGCCAGGATACTGGAGTGCCTTTCCCTTCTGCAGGGGATCTTCCCAACCCAGGGATCGAACCCAGGTCTCCTGCACTGCAGGTGGATTCTTTACCAGCTGAGCCACCAGGGAAGTCCAACTCTAGGGTAATGGTTAACCAAATGACTGTATCAACCAGTCAAAATATTAGTCATTTAAAATGTTCTTGAAGGGTTCATAAACAAGAAAATCTTATAAGGAAAAAAGCAGAATATAAAATTAACCCAGGGGAACTCCTGATGGTCCAGTGGTTAAGAATCTGCCTGCCAATACAGGGGACACGAGTTCAAACCCTGGTCAGGGAACTAAGGCCCCCACGTGCTCTGGGACAGCTAAGCTTGTGAGCCACAGCTGCTGACCCTGGCGCCCTGGAGCCCGTGAGAGGCCAACTCGAGACAAGCCCCGTGTCACAGCAAAGATTCCACATGCGACAACTAAGAACCGACACGGTCACAAATCAAACAGACATTGTAGAAACATATCACAGACCAGTATGAACTCAATCACAGGAAAAACCTTTAACCTGTACAGAGACAAAGCTGCTGAACGGACATACCAAAAGGTGAGGAGTAGCTGTTGGCAAGTAAGATTATGGGCACATTTTTCCCTCCTTTTCTGTTTTCCAGCTTTTCTGTAATGAGCACATTATTTATTTGGCCGTGCCATCCAGCTTGTGGGATCTTGGTCCCTGACCAGGGACTGAACTGAGGGGTCCACAGCAATCAAAGTGCCAAGTCCTCAGCACAGGGGCCCCGAGGGGGACCCCAAACGTGTTCCTTTCATACAAAAGAGAAAACAGGACAAAAAATCTTTCACAGTGATGCCAGGTTCCAAAGGGATGTCGAGCGGAGGGGACGCCTCCCGGGGCCCCTGCCGCTGGTGCCCATGGCCATCCAGACGGCCCCCTCTCCTCCGCTAGCCCACGGGCAGCTTGGGCTGGGCCCGCCTGTCTCTCCGCCCTGAGCCCCGGGCCCACCCCAGCACCCAGCGCCCGGAAGGCTGGGTTGAGGGGTGGCGGGGGTGGGAGGGAGCCGGCAGCAAATGACGCCCAAGGAAAGCAAGCCGACTGCTGGGCTGCCGTCCGGTCAGGCTACAAAGGGTGCTAAAAGGGACGGGGCACCCCGAGCCCCCCTCACGCGCAGGCCTGCCCTACAGGGCGCCCGGCCTCTGCGCCGAGCTCGCCCACCCTCCTGGCTCCGGGGACGTGGTGCTGCTGTCGGGGTCTCTGAACGTGACTTCCGCGTCCCGGCACCTGCTGTCCTCTGGACCTGCCCCCCTGTCCTTCTGGCAAAGGAGAACTCTCTTCCTGGACCTCTCCCCGGGGGCCCCTGCCCTGACGGCTCCCAGCCGAACACCTCCTTCAGGGCCCCTGCACACACCCCTGCCCGCCACCATCTTCCCTCCCCCAGGGTCTTCGGAGGCCCAGAGCCAGGAAGGCACCGGACACCGGTGGGCACCAACCCAGCTGGTCTACAGATGCTGCACCCCCCACACCACAGTCACTCAGGTTTGTTTAACGTGCACTTTCTACTCAGGGCAATTAATATTAGTCTTCCACTTACGTAAGGACAAAGCTTCCCCTTAAATAACTCCTTTTTTTGTCTTTCTTTAAAAATATTCATTTATTTGGCTGTGCCCAGTCTCAGTTGTGGCACCTGGGACCTTTAGTTGCAGCATGTGGGATCTAGTTCCCTGACCAGGGATCGAACTCTGGCCCCCGCATTGGGAGCACGGAATCTTAGCCACTGGACCACCAGGGAAATCCTTCCGCTTAAATAATTCAAGTTGAAAAGATGAGGCAACTCAAAGGAAACTGAACAGTTCTACATGGAGAGAGAGGTAGCAACACCATCTAGAAGGCAAACACTAGATTGGGCTACTCTGCAGGAAAGCAAAGAGCACTCTCAACCGGTCAGATCAGAGGGCCCCAAGGGCCAGCCAGGGAGGCAGAAGCTACGGCAGCTCCCACAGCGAAGTGCCGGGAAGGCTGGGTGCAGAGGAAAACGTGGGTCCTCTTCAGCCCTGTGGTCGCACTCCTGAGGAGTTAGCGTAAGTGACTCAAAAGGAGGGGAGACAAATACATACAACACACATACGTGTGTGTGTAGATAAACATCACGTCCCACTGAAGAGACACACCACCGTTTTTCAATCTCTCTACCTACAATACTTTCTACTTCCTATCTTTCAATCTACATTTTCTCCAGCGTTTTGTCACTGCAATTCACATCTCCTGTGTACACTGCAACACAACAGAAAGTCTCAAAAGGCCCCGGGTTTGAACCTGCATCTGCCCACAGATCTCTTCAACTCTTTAACTGACTTTCTGGGGCTCCCCAGGTGGCTCAGTGGTAAAAAGTCTGCCTGCAACACAGGAGACTTGGATTCCATCTCTGGATCAGGAAGATCCCCTGGAAGAGGGCATGGCAACCCACTCCAGTATTCTTGCCTGGAGAATCCCACAGACAGAGGAGCCTGGTGGGCTACAGTCCGTGGGGTCGCAAAGAGTCGGACACAATTAAGTGACTAAACAACAGGAACTCAACAAGGTCATGTTGAAAAGTGTGGTCTTTCCATGCGTCACTGGACAAGCACGTTCAAAGGTGAGTTTTCAAATGGGCCTGAGTTCATGTGGTAGAAAAGACAATGGCCTGCTCCAGGGCGTGGAGTCGATTCTAGAGCGTTCAGACGGAGGACCCTAGTCCCAGTGCCTGGGGACTCACGGTGGGATCCAGACAAGCCACCAGCGCCGAGTGAAGGATGACACTCCATGACACAGCAGAGATGAAGGCCAGCGGCTTTAACTGCACAGCAGCTGGGTGCAAGTCTGGACTCTGCCACTGATTAGCCATCTGTAGAATCTAAATTTATACAACGTATAACTTACTTAAGGAGAAGGCAATGGCACCCCACTCCAGTACTCTTGCCTGGAAAATCCCATGGACAGAGGAGCCTGGTGGGCTGCAATCCATGGGGTCGCTAGGAGTTGAACACGACTGAGTGACTTCACTTTCACTTTTCACTTTCATGCACTGGAGAACGAAATGGCAACCCACTCCAATATTCTTGCCTGGAGAATCCCAGGGATGGCGGAGCCTGGTGGGCTGCTGTCTATGGGGTTGCACAGAGTCAGGCACAACTAAAGCAACTTAGCAGCAGCAGCAGCACAGCTTACCTAAAGTCCTAAATTCCCAGGACCTTGTGATTAAGGAAAATTCGGGGAACTAACAGGATAATGCATGTCAAGCGCTAAGTAAAGTGCGTAAGTGACAGCTGTTCCTGCCACCGTTTCCTTACTCACTCTGAGGGCCTGCTCAATGCTTCAGCTGACCTGGAATCTGGCTGCACTTGTTTCAATACACAGCCCATCACTTGAGGCTTAGAAATCTTGTTTTTTGTTTTTCTTCCTTTCCTTAGAGATTCTGCCATGTGATGGAATTCAACTTACAGAGTGTCAGCAGTTAATCCAATGCTTCACAAGGATGTGCGAGTAGGAGCCTAGCCTCACAGAGCACTCTGAGCTCACCATACAAAGGTCCAATGCTACTTCTATGTCCATGTTCTGGTAATTAGTCACCGATGGGCGGGCCCTTCCTTGGGGACCACAGCAACAAGTTCTTGTCTGTTATTTCAAGAAACGCTTCCTCAACAATCAATGTGCACCAAGCAGATTCCATGGAATGAAAATAAAAGCAGGATCCCGGAGTAAAGTCCCAAGGAGCTGCTGCGTGCTCTCCATCTGGAATTCAGCAAGTTCAGAAACCACAGTCCGCCATATGCAAACACTCAATCATTATGTTGTACACTTGATACTAATAGATGTTGTCTGACAATTGTACTTTGATTTAAAAAAAATAAAAGCTCAATCTCCTTCTTAAAAAAAAAAAAAAAAAAAAATCCCATGGACGGAGGAGCCTGGTGGGCAGCAGTCCATGGGGTCCCTAAGAGTCGGACACAACTGAGCGACTTCACTTTCACTTTTCACTTTCACGCATTGGAGAAGGAAATGGCAACCCACTCCAGTGTTCTTGCCTGGAGAATCCCAGGGATGGGGAAGTCTGGTGGGCTGCCATCTATGGGGTCGCACAGAGTCGGACACGACTGAAGTGACTTAGCAGCAGCAGAAGAGGACAAGGCTGCTCTAGCGGGCTGTGACATAAATGCCCTTGGAGGAGGTTATTTAAAGGCAGGAATGAAGAGATCACGGTGGATAAGGAATTGGAAGATGGGACCTATTCCCAGGAATATCATCTAGTGCCTGATGAGATGACCGAAGTCACGGAGACCCTGCCCACTCTGTGGACGGACAGGTGCTGACAGCACAGCCCAGCGCTCGAAGCTCTCTGAGGACAGGAGCCTCGCTCAGTAGCCACGTTCGGGTTTACCTCTCGTGGCTGGCACGCCCAGCCGTCGCAGGATATCTAGGAGCACTGCTGTTGTTACAGCACATTTCTCATCTCCGGCCCCCGCTGCAGGGTGGCACAGCCAGGGGTGGGCTGGCTCTGAGTCCCCATGCCAGTTTGCTTACGACAGGTGCATCATCTCAGAGCCATCTAGACATGCACAGGGATGAGGAGACGGTGCAGGGAGGAACAGAGGGTGCGGTGCCCGGGGCCTCAAAACGGAGGCCACACCTTCCGTGGGCCAGCAGTTCCCAGCAGGACGTGAGGCTCCCTGCAAACGAAGGACTGCAGCTACTGCACGCTCACCCAAGGCTCCAGGGCCGATGGCGCGGATGGGCCAAACTGGGGGCGGCTGGCTAACAGTCTGCCTTGAGCTGCAGAAGGCAAAAACTGCTGAAGAACACTTGGTAGATCTTCAGAGGAGAAAACCCGTACGTGAAAAGGCACCCTTGGGCCAGCCTGCAGTGCGCACTGGGGGCAGGATGCTGTCATCAGAAGGATGGAGTTTAAAGGCCACCCCTGCCCGACTAGCTGTGTGATCCTGTACGAGGTTCATTAACCACTGAGGCCTCCACCTTCACAACTGCACAACAGGGGCAG
Organism: Bos javanicus; assembly: GCF_032452875.1. Taxonomy (NCBI): domain Eukaryota; kingdom Metazoa; phylum Chordata; class Mammalia; order Artiodactyla; family Bovidae; genus Bos; species Bos javanicus. Next base: position 133,218,817 of record NC_083869.1, on the reverse strand, counting down.
GACCAGGGCCCGGGCATGCGTGACAGAAGGCGGTGCCCGCAACGCTCAGCGCAGAGAGGCTGGCCTCACGCAGCTCCCTGCGCGCAATAAATCCTCTATCTAAGCCAGCGTACGGAGGACTGCCCAGCCAGAGCCAGCCCTGGGGACGCTGGAGGTCAGGACTCGCCTCAGGATCATGAGGACACCAGCGTCTTAGATTTAGGGTATTCCTTAGTACAGGGATTTCTAGAGCCATGCAATTCTCTTCCCAGTGGAGCGGCGCTAATTTGCAAAACAAAAGCTGAGATTCCTATGCATAACAAGGCGGCATCGTTCGAGGCCTGAGCTTCAGCGACGTGTTATTCTTATTTATTCCTCTGAGAAGAGCAGGACATTATGTCCACTTCACTGATGAGGAAAAGTTGAGGCCCAGAGAGTAAGTAGGTAGTTCGAGCTCACACCGTCCCTGAGAAGACAAGATTCAGGGGTCTCCCTTCCACTATACTACACCAGACTGCCTTCCAATGATCATTTTTCCTTCCATTTTCTTTTATTGTGCCTCCTTCTTATAGTCCTAAACCCCAACACTCCACACACCTTAAAATCAAACACACGTCCTTAAAAATCAAACATGAAATCCCTGAGGCAGTGACGTCTGGCAGGTCTGCAGAAGTTCACAAATGCAACACTGCTTAGTGGCAGCTGAGAGCCCCTGCGAAAACCTGCCACCTTCAGAAAAGGAGAAAATGACCAGAACATCCAGGGGCATGGGGGGCGGGGCGACGAGTCCCACTGATTAGTACCCTGCCCTGCTCCCCTTGGAGGCTCTGGACGCTCTGTGTAACTGGCACCCCAGACTTGGCCACTCATGCCGAGAAAGAAAAAAAAAAATTAAGCCATTTTCCAGAGGAGTGACTTATATTATAACCTGAAACAAAAGGATCATTTCCAGCAACCTGCTCATGGAGAGGCAGGTGCATGCCTGTAAGGCCCGTGCTTACAAGGGTGTGTTTCCAGTGAGCTCTGGGAGAAGGAACGCCTTCTCTGGGAAACTAACAAAAACACAGAGTCCAAACTTCTTCCAACACAAAGCAGAGGGAGTTTCCACATTTCAAGTCTCTTTCGGCTCTAACAGCACGCCAAAAATCCATGTCACTGATAATAATGCAGTATTATTAGTAATAGTAGTTAATGCCATCCTGCGTCTGGCTTTACACGCATTAACTCATGTAATCCTCATAAAACCCATCAGAAATACTCTTATTCCCACAATTTCACTGTGAGGCAAAGAAACTGAGGCAGAGAGTGAAGGAAGCTGCCCAAGGCTGCAGGTTCGGACCAGGACCTTAGCAGTCCAGCTCCAGAACCTGCCCCTTGATGACCTGGATTCAAGGACCAGGTCAAGATTCCACTCCAGGGAATCAAGCCTGCCTCCAACTCCAAGGACGGTCAGCTGTGTGACCCGGCCAAGTGCTCAGCGCCCCCCACGCGCAGAGCCGCAGCGAATGCCGGCAGCATTAGGGCGCCTTCCCACACGGCCCCGATCCCCACCACCGGACCCTCCAGACAGTCTTCAGCACCAGGAGACCCAACCCCACGGGCAGACCCCGCTCGGCTCCTTCCACTCCCGTCATTCCCACCTGAAGTGACACTGACCGACTAGGAGCCCAACGCTGCTGTCCTGAGAAGCCAGGTGTGGCCAAGGGCTTAGGTCCCACAGGAGACCTGGACACGTGCTCGAAAGCCTCCCTCTGGAAGTGCCCGGCCCTCTTGTTTGGTCTGTTATAGGCTGAACCACGTGAAATGTGTGTATTTGGCCATTTCTGACCTAGGAGAATGGCAAGTTCCCAGGTGGCACAGTGGTAAAGCACCTCTCTGGCAATGCAGGAGATGCAAGAGACACAGGTTCAATCCCTGGGTCGGGAAGATCCCCTGGAGGAGGAAATGGCAATCCATTCCAGTATGACTGCCTGGAGAGTTCCATGGGCAGAGGAGCCTGGTGGGCTACAGCTCACAGGAAAGCAAAGTCTGACACGACGGAGTGACCTGAGCACGCATGTAGTTCAAACGGGCTTCCCAGGTGGCCCAGAGAGTAAAGAACCTGCCTGCAATGCAGGAGACGCAGGAGATGTGGGTTTGATTCCTGGGTGGGGAAGATCCCCTGGAGGAGGGCCCAACAACCGACTCTAGTGTTCTTGCCTGGAGAATCCCATGGACAGAGGAGCCTGGCGGGCTACAGTTCATAGGATGCATAGTCTGATGCGACTGAGCACGCAGGCACACGCGTCAAGTCAACGGGGAGATGGCACTTACGTTCATTTAGGACCTACTAGACATTCACTCCGGAGAAGGCAATGGCACCCCACTCCAGTATTCTTGCCTAGAAAATCCCATGGACAGAGGAGCCTGGTAGGCTACAGTCCATGGGGTCACAAAGAGTCGGACACAACTGAGCGACTTCACTTTCACTTTTCACTTTCATGCATCGGAGAAGGAAATGGCAACCCACTCCAGTGTCCTTGCCTGGAGAATCCAGGGACGGGGAAGCCTGGTGGGCTGCCATCCATGGGGTCGCACTGAGTTGGACACGACTGAAGCGACTTAGCAGCAGCAGCAGACATTCACGCATTCAACATGAAAGCATGGCCCATGTGCCAGAGACAGTGGACCATGGCAACCACACATAGCTCTGAGCTGAGTGCGGAACTGGCATCTGTCTTCTCTCCCGAGGACAAGAAACAGAAGGTATCAGGCATTGTGAAGGTGACCAGCTCACCCTGCTCAAAGTCATACAACTACTAAAACAGTATGGTCTCTCCCCGCAGGTTCCCAGGCACCCTGACCCAGTCTGTGGTGCCCAGGCTAGGACGGGCTTCACAGGGAAGAGCCCAGGGGCCCCACAGCGACCAGGATGTGCTCACCTCGAGCACGAAGAACAGCAGTGCTGCCCGGAATGCCCAGGTGCCCCCTAAGGAGGGCAGATGAGACACACCTAACCTGCAGGCTCAGCAGGCATCTTTCTGGAAGCAGACCATGGCTCAGGAGCTTCCAGCTGCTTTCATTTTCTATACCCTGCACCAAAGAGCCCTCCTAACATTTTTTTTTTTAAAGTATTTACTTATTCGGTATGTAGCTCTGAGTAGCAGCACTCGGATTCACCAGACGCGTCACGTGGGATCTTCCACCGCAGTGCCCAGACTCCAGTTGCGGTGCTCAAGCTCAGTAGCATGTGGGATCTTGCCCCCGCACCTCCCCCCACCCCCCAGGGCTTGAATCCAAATCCCCCGCATTGCAAGGCAGACTGTTAGCCACCAGGGAAGTCCCAACCCTCTGAACTTCTAACCTAAACTCAGACTTCTTCAGCCACCGTGGCAGGACCCGCAGTGAGCCCCGCGGCCCCGGGTTCCTCATCTAGAAGATAAACGTGGTGGGTCCACGCATGAGCAGGCAGGACCACAGAACTGACCCGACAGGAGCGGGACGGCTGGATCTGAACGCTGGCTCTGGCACTAACTGGCCGGGCCCCTTAGGCAAATTACTAAACCTTTCTGAGCTTTATCTGCAGGATGAGGAAACAGACCTCACAGGGCTGGGGCTGAGAGAGTTAGAGAGTGACTGTGCACCCAGAAGAAACCAGGGCAGAAGGGAGGCGGTTCTGTGACTGAGAGTCTGGGAGGGAGACCTGATAATGCACCGGAGGGATGCTGCACCTCCGTTTCCTGTTCCTCGAGACCAAGTCAGAGGCCTCAAAACCCCGGACTATTGGGGCTCCACACCCCCTATGGCTGCAAGAGATCTTGAGACAAGAGTTGTCCGGAGGAGGGGACAGAAGGAAGCAAAGACGGCGCACGTCAGAAAATCTGAGCGAGACTTCCCTGGTGGTCCAGGTTAAGACTGCCTTCCAATGCAGGGGACACAGGTTCCAGCCCCGGTCAGGAAACTGAGATTCCGCCTTTGCCGTGTGATGTGGCAAAAAGAAAAGAAACTCTCACAGAGCCAAGCGCCTGAAGCGGGCCAGCCCGGCCGCTGCTGCATTTGCATCCAGCTCCAGGAACCGCGCGCTGACCAAGCCATGCTCAGCAGAGAAGCGAGGGGCTGATAAAAAAATGAAGCCTCGGGTCAGACCGAGACAAACCCAAAAGGAGCTCCTTCGGGGGCCACAGGGTCTTAGATCAGACTTCTCCGCAGGAGCGTGCAGCAGGTAAAAAGCTCGTCCTCCGAGCTCCTGGGCCCAGGACAGCTCGTGGGACGCCCGTCCCCGCGGAATCAGACAAGCCTCTTCAGGGCCGCAGACTCAGGGAGACGCCTCAAGCGGCAGCAGGCCCTGTGAACAAGCCACACCCGACCTGTCTGCCTCTCTCGCCGCCGCCGACAAGGGGGAGAGCCCCTGGTACCTCCCAAGGGGACGCTGCTTGTCACGGACCCCGGCAGAAAGGGCGCGCGCAAAAGCATCTTGACAGACCCTCACTTTTTACACTGAAGATACTTCACTTAGTACCTACAGTGAGTCCTCCGCCCAAATCTTAGGGAAACCTCTGAGATGCTAAGTCCAGGTAACACTAATCTAATACGGATTTCCGAGCAGATCCTAACTCTGAAGGGCCCGCCAAGTTCCACGCCAGAAGAGGAAGCTTTGCAGAGCGGCTTAAGCAGTGGGTGGAGACGGTCGGGCCGAGCCAGTGGACACGCGCTCGCGACCTGCGGTGCGGTGGGAGCTTCGAGGGCAGAAAGCACGGGGCTGGAAGCCCTTCCAATCGCCAGGCGACGGCGAGGGCCTCTGCCTCTCCGGGGTCTCAAGAGAACCGAGGCCACTACCACTTAGCCCCCAGGCGGCCTGGAGGTTACGTAAAACACCTCTCAACCATCGATGTTAGTAACGTAATCAGTCCTGCTGTACCGACAGAGTACTGGGCACCTTCTACCCTCTCCACGTGTAAACTCACTCAGTCCTCACAATAACCGCCACGAGGCAGGTGGACAAACAGCCAGGGCTGCTGCGGCCTTGGAAGAAGTAGTTGCAGAGGAAGGTTCCTCTCAGAGGTGTTCAGAGCTGTCTGAAATCGGGGGGTGGGGGGGGAGAGGGACCAGGTGATGACCCAGTCAGGCACAATCTCAGACCAGCCTGTTTTTATCTGCCTCCTCTGCTTAGGAGTCACCTTCTATAGGTCTGACTATTGGGTAAGCATCCAGGGAATGAATGACCCTGTGGAAAAAGTCACGAGTGACAGAGGCGCCTGGTACCCAGAGCTCAGGCCCCAGGGGCTGGTGGGCCAGGTGATGCAGGGGACGTGAGGGTCGCACAGCCTGAGTGGGACTCGGTGCCACCACAGAGGCAGAGAGGGCTGGGCGGTTGGGTCCCCAGGCTAACCAGACCGAAACCCCAGTTCAGGCATGAGGAGGATATCAAGGTTTTGCAGACACCACTATCTAGGATTTAAACTGCCCAGAAATAGCTGTTGGGTCAGTGATAAAGCATCCTGTCCAAATGCTTGAACAGGGCAGCTCCAGGACAGGTTTCCCGCAGCCCAGACATGATCAATCACGACGGCTCACAGCTTTCCTATCTTCATCTTTCTCACCCCACCCCTTCCTTTTTCCTCCCCGCAGCCACTCGGCAGCCGGGACCCTGAGAACCTTGCAGGGTGATGCTTGTAAACGCCTCCCTCCCGGCTGCACACCACCACCAGATGCCTCTTCCTAAAATACCACGACTCTGCCAGCCTCCTCCAATTTCCACCTGCCCTGTCAAAACTCTAACTTGGCTCCATGCTGTCCCAGATCAAATGCAAACTCCTTAGCTTAGCAACTCAGGCGCTCCACAACTCCCTCCTGAGACAGAGGCTCCCCCACCCCGGCCGTGCACTCTGCAGTTGGTCCCCAAACTCGCCAGGTGACTGTCACCCTGACCTCTGCTCTTGTTCCAGGCCCCTGCACCCCACCCCTTCTTCTCCACCTGGTCATGGTCTCTCCGGGCCTCAGCCCACCCCGTCCCCACCAAGGCTGCCTGGTGTGGTCAGCAGGGTGTGGAGCAGGCAGCGGACTGCAAGGCAAGCCCGCAGGGACGGACAGACGCGGGGCCCGCTGAGCCTCTCCTCTCACTGCTTCCTTCCGGCGGCACTTAGCTCTCTGGGTGCACTTGGCCTCCCCTACTGGACCCGAGCATGGGGATCAGGGCAATTCACATCCTTATGTGGAGGGCACAGGACAAAGCAAACGAGAAGCACGGCGACCATGCGCTGTGCGCCAAGCATGGGTTAAGCACGTTACAATGTCCACCTCTTTCTCCCCGGATCCCTATAAAATGCGGCTCTCGCTCTGCCTGTCGAAGGAGAGTACGATCCTCGCTTTGGTCACATACTGAGTTGCAGAAACAGGACTCCTCACCCATCTGCCAAACCTCAGAGCCCATGTCCTGGGGAGCAGCCCCCTCTCAGCAACCACCACTTGCTCATTCTGCATCTATGAGGCGCTCACCAAGTGCCAGGAGCACCATGGGAAGTGTGGGTTCTTGGTGGGACCCAAACAGACAAGGTGTCTGCCCTCGAGGAGCTCACAGGCTCACAGGTGTGGCAGAAGGCACGGACTCCATTCACGGGGGGCTCCACCGGGCACAGACCAGGTATCTAGAGCCCGAGACACAGCATCAGGCCACGGCACCATGTGGTATCTGGAGCACACAGCGCCTGGTCCACTGTGGTGGAGCAGAGCCTCAGACCCTGCCAGCGACGTGCTTTGTTCAAGACACAGCCCAAAGCCAAACAAACTTCATATCTGCCTTCACCAGGCTGGAAAGAGTAGAGGAAAGGGGTCTACCTCGGAAACCAGAAAACTTGGTTCCTCCACTTAGTAGCTAGACAGACGAACCGCTCACCCCTCTGACGCCCATCTGTTAAATGGCGACAGCAATAGTCATGATGCATGTTAATTATGTGCCGGAAAGCATTTGAAGAGTATTATCTCATTTAATCCTCATAAAAGCCCTATGAGGAGGTACTGTTATCCCAAAGGCTGTCTGGCTCCTAAGTCTGCATGCGATGCTGCCTCCCTCCTAAGGCTGGATGGACCTTCCTAGTGGGGCTGCTGCAAGAGGGCCAGAGCTCCCGCAGCAGGCAAGCCTCCACCTCCTCACCCCAGAGACCTGATCTCTAAAAGCCTAGATTCAAAAACGGCATGGCTCTTACTGATCTTTTTTTTTTAATTTGGCTGCACCGGGATCCTAGCTGCAGCTCTTGGGATCCTGAATCTTTGTTGCAGTGTGCGGGATCTTTGGTTGCGGCGTTGTGGCTCAGCTGGAAAAGAATCCACCTGCAATGCGGGAGACCTGGGTTCGATCCCTGGGTTGGGAAAATCCCCTGGAGAAGGAAAAAGGATACCTACTCCAGTATTCTGGCCTGGTTAATTCCATGGATGCAAAGAATCTGATACAACTGAGCGACTTTCACTTCACTATCTCTTAGCTGCAGCTCGTGGGATCTACCTGACCAGGGATGGAACCCAGGCCCCCTGCCTTGGGAGCGTGGAGTCTTAGCCCCGGACACCAGCCAAGCCCCTCGCCGCTCTTATGCAAGTGTGCTCGTGGGAGATTCTGCACACTTTGGACGTCCACGCCCCACTCTCTCACTGGCAGGATCCACCACAAGGAAAAACGGGACCAGAGTCTGTACTGGGGTCCCTGCTGCTCGTAGTTTCTTAGGAACTGAGTGAATGTTCAGCACAGGGGATGGGTGGACCCACACCTGAGTCCCAGATCCAGCACTCACACCAGTCACTCAGCCTCTCCAGCGTCCATCCGGGGATGAGGCAAGACCTAAGTCAGGTTTCTTGGATGACGGCAGATCCTCAATCAGTGGTCACTACCCAGAAGAGAAGGGCTGGATTTCCAGGGCACAAGGTTACCTTGCCCGCTGGGAGAGCTTCCGGTCTGCAGGGGACAGACTGTGGGGCCAGTGCCATCTCAAGGGCGGGTGCACATCCCAAGGCCAGGGCTGAAGCCTGGCACAAGCTCCAACCTTCTCTTAAGTCTCCCACATCACCTCATGCAAGTGTGTTCGCAGCTATATTAATCAAGGCTCTGCTTCCTTAAACTTCAGGTAAGAGTGACATGCCTCCCGGCCAAGTAACGCAAGCTGTGAAGGCATGGACCTGTCTGTCTTGTTCACTGTATGATCCTGTCCCCAGTACACAGACCAGCACACAGAAAGCCCCTCATACGCATGCTGCGTACAGTGTATTAATCTTACCTGTTAGCTCCCAGCACCCCCTCACACCCCACTCTGCTTGATGGCATGCATTTCCCTAAGAAGCAAGAGTCTCAATGTTCAAAGGACCTGCCCAGCCACCATTTCCCTGTGCGCCAGTCATCTGTCCCCTCCCCTCCCCCAGGGGACATAAAAGAATAGGAGTTCTGGGTTATAAACAGGAATATCTGCTTCAGTCAGATGGTTTAGCATCTCCTTCATCTCAAGCCAACTGATCAACCGTGGGCCACTTTTTTGAAGGATTCCACCAAAGAACATCCAGCTGGGTTGAAATGAACAAGGCTGTATATACATGTGGGGTCTGAGCTGTGTGTCTCACCTACAGGAGACCAGCCAAGACACCAACAGTATGGTTTCCCCTTGTCACAGTACAACAGGCTTCTCCTCTCCTCTCCTGTCAGGCCAAACCATGTGGGAGCTGGAGGGACAACTCCAGAGGGGGCCCGGCCCATCCCTGCATGCTGCAGCCCCACCACCCAGCACCAGAATCATAATTCTAAATTAACATTAATTCCTACATTAGAAGTTAGAGCTGGGCAAGGAAAAGTGCTCTGTAACTATAAAGCACTTACAATAGTGAGATTATTACCTGCTAAGAGAATGCAAAGAAATTCTATTTGCCTATGCATTTATAACTGATGCCAACAAAAATCATGGCATTTTCTCCAAAGTCCAAAGTATTTGATTCTCAAACTGCTATTTCCTTCTAAGTTAGATAACTGAGAACTAGCTGGTTTCTCTACCATCAAACCTACTGAAAATAAAAAACACAATGGTCTTAATTAATTTACCTATTATGCAACCCTACACCACCATTTCTGCCCTATCCCAACTGGTCTATGTTGGTTTATTAGTCAGAATATTCAAGCAGGGAAGAAACTGAACAATAAGCAGTCAGAAATTACTTACAAGCCTAGGGGGATACTAAGAACAAGTTATTAAGACCATGAGAATGAAATCCAAATGGCTAAGTTCAAGACACGCCCCAAAAGGGAACACTGCGAGCTATTTCCTTCAGTGCCAGGTACTGTTCTAGGCCCCAGGGATATAGACAGGCAAAACAAAAGACAAAACTCCCTGCCCTGAGAGAGTTCACGTCAAGTAAGCCTGCATCACATCATCACTGTTTCACTATGAAACGATATCCCTGTGCAAACGACCAGGACCGCGTCAGTAGCCAGTCAGTGCTGCTCCCCCCTCCCCATATCTGAATGACCATCCTCACTGTTTTCTAAACAGTGTCCTTCACATCCTCAACACACAAGCAGCCTGGGACAATGGGAAGGATGCAGTCAGAGCCCTCTGTCAACTAAACAGCATCTTTACTTAAGTTATCCCACTGTCTGAACCCCAGCTTCTTCCCATGTAAAATGGGGACAGTAACTGCCTCACAAGGCCCTGGGCGGGTTAAGGGCCTGGCACCTAGTAGCCCCACCCACCCTTCCAGAAAAGGCCTTTTCCCACCACTCCTCCCATGATCCTTTCAGATTATCTAAGTAAAACCCAAATACAGGATGCTCAGGAGCCTCAAGTATCATCCGGTCCCTTCTGGGTCATTACAGACATCCTTCCATCACCTCTGGGGCTCAGGCCAAGGCAAGCTGCTCCCAACTGCACCCGACCCCCAAACAGCCAGAGATGCTGCCATGAGCAGGTCCACTGGCCACGCCAACCCTCCTCCCCGCCTCTGCCCTAACAGCAAATGTACAAAACCTCCCTCTGAGTCCTCACCCAGAACTGTCCTGGAGAAGTCCTTCCCCACCCAGGCCTGGGGTTGGGCCACCTCCCCTGCAGTCAGTTCTCCACCGATGCTATCAGAGAAGGCCAATCACAAGGACCACGTTTTTCATCATCACCATACAGGAAGGCGTTAAGAAAAAACCGAGCTGCTCTGAATTAGTCACCCTAGTTCAGCAGCAACATCTCTTCCTTAAACAAGGAACCGAGAGCTCAAAACCCTTTGGGGCCCAAAGTCCACATGCAAACATCTGCCTGCCCCCAGCCTGAACACTCAGTCCACTCGCCCAAGGCTCCTTGGCCACTTGAGGCAGAAGCCCTCTGGCCCTTCCAATCTGGGTGCTGGGCCTGCCCGGCAAGAAGGTTCCAAAAGTGGAGGGCTGGCCGATGGGGGGCCTAGGTGAAACCTCGGCAGCGCCGAGCAGCTGCCTTCATTACCAAAACAAACAGCAGAGCGGAGCCAGCGGCGGCTCACCTGGTCCGAGGCACCTCCATAATCTGCAGTTCCAACCTTCACGAGTTGACAGTTGAGGGGGAAAGGGAGGCTGCGTCTGCAGGGGTGCATCGTGTCCGGGCCGTCTGCTGGCCTCGGAGCCCGGGGGGCCCCCCAAAGGCGGCGGCCTCACAAGGGCGATTGTGCGCTCATCCCCGGCCCCGCGGCTCCCCCGCCCTCACCCCTCGGCTCGCGCGCACACCCCAGGCGCCCTGCGGACCCCGACAGAGCGCTCCGCTAGTCCCGCGCCCCCCGGCGCCCAGGCGGCGGTCGCGGGGGAGGGCCCGCGGGGCGCCGCGCTGCCTTCCGGACACACTGATGCCCGCCCTGCCCTCGCCCGCTCGCTGCCCGGAGCACCGCGCAACCCCGGGATCGCGTCCCCACCAGGGCCGGGGGGCGCCCTTCGTTTCCCACTGGCGGCAAGGAGGGCGCGCCCCGGGAGGAGGTGAGAGGACCACCTGGGTCGGGGGCCCCCGGGCGGGGGAGAGGGGCCCAAGCCCAGGACAGAGTGGGGCCGACGCAGGCCGGGCGGTGAGAAGTCCGGGGAAGGGGGACGGCGGGCGCGGAGGGGGTGACGTCCGGGCGAGGGCCCGGAGCGCAGGAGTGCGGTCCAGACTTGAGACCGCGGAGGGAGGAGACGAGCCAGGCTGAGGCCGCGAAACGGAGGGGAGCAAATGTGGGCTAGAGCCATGGAGAAGGGGCGAACGGGGGTCCGGACTGAGGCCATGGAGAAGGGGGAAAGACGGGGACAGAGGCCATGGAAAAGGGGGGACGGGGGACAGAGGCCATTGAGAAGGAGGCAGAGGCCATGGAGAAGGGGAGAATTGGGGGTCCGGACAGAGGCCACGGAGAAGGGAGGACGGAGGACTGAGGCCATGGAGAAGGGGGCACGGGGACAGAGGCCTAGCCTGGGCTGGAAGAGGAAGAAGCGACAGCCCAGCCTGGGCCGGAGGGACAGGGTATGGGGGCCTAGGCCGGGCCGGTCCGGGGGGAAGAGGGACCACGCCTGGGTCTCCGAAGGGGGTGCCCGGCCGGGACCACGGGTCCAGAAGGGTCTGGCCCGGGCTACGGGAGAGGGCAGCCTGGACTCGGACGTGGAGTCCAGCTGGAAGCAGGGGCGGGGGCCGGGGTCGCCCCCAGCCGGGCCCCCTCCCGAGAGCCGGAGGGGGTCCCCCCGGGCTCCGGGCGCGCCCCTCCCCCACCCGGGGAGCCCACCCTCAGCGGGCCGGGCCGGGCGGCGGGAGGGGTCCGAGCCCCGGCGGGGCCCCGGGCCGGGGCGGGGGCCATCAGGCCTTTACCATGGCGGCGGCGGCGGCGGCGGCGCTCCCGGTCCCGGCGTCTGTGGCTCTCCCCCCCGCAGCAGGGCCCGGCGCTTCCACTTCCCCGGGTGCCCGAGAGTGAACATCCGGGTCAGCGCCCCCTCCCCCCGCGCCGAGCCGCCGCCGCCGCCGCCTTCCTTCCTTCCCCGCCCCTGCCCGGCCTGGGCCCGCCCCCCACGCAGCCGGCTGTCGGCCAATGAGCGCGCAAGGCCTCGGCTATCGCCAAGTATGGAGCGCGGCGAGGGGGGGCGGGGCCCCAAACCCGGAAGCGAGGGGCGGGGCTGCGAGGGGCGGGGCCTGTTGAGGGGCGGGTCCTGCGGGCGGGGATGCGGAAGGCGCTGGGACCCGGAGCGGTCAGCCGCCACCCCCACTCCCCTGCACGCGCTCGCCCCTGCGGCGCGCCGGGAACTGGTGCGGCCAGCCGGGAGACACGGCGGGGCGAGCGATCCCGGAGTGCAACCCCCGCACTGCCGATTTTTGCTGCGTGTGAACATCGCAGCCAGTCGCTGCGAAAACTGGGCCTCGGGCCACGTTCCTCTCTGAGCAGCCAGCACACACCGAGCGTGGGGTGCGGCCCCGAAGATCGCAGGGATGAAAGGGACATAACGATCTTTCCCCTGCTCCGAGGATGCTGTCAGCACCACCCAGGCAGAAATGAGAAAATCCGGAACGAGAAACGTCACATGTTAAGAGGAGCGCCCGCCCATTTGCCCAGGGGGGCTGCTTCATTCCGCGCAGGGACTCAAATGTTCTTTTCTCTTCGCTCAACAAGTATTTACGCTTGATCTAGAAGTCAGGAGGCCTGGGACGCTAGCCCCGCTAGTAATAACTGTCTTCCCTAGCTTGCCCTCTCTCTCTCTCTTTTGTCAGATGCAAATCAGGCCACTGGTGAGGGGATTGTAAACTACAGAACATTGTACAAATGACAGGAATGGGCTCCACCAGCCAGGCCATGACAGCCCGCCCCGTCCTCAGGTATAGCTCACAGTCAAGTAAAAACCACCACTGGCATTGAAAGTGACCCAGATAAGTCCCCCAAGAATGATTCAGACCTGTATTAAGAGGATTCAGACAAGGGCGTGGCGTTTAGGAATTTTCTCTTGCTATTTATTGAGCATCTACTGTCTACCAAGCCCTGCTCTAGGCTCTTAAGCATAGAGCAATGGACAAGACGTTCCCTGTTGCAGAGTTTAAACAAGGGAGGGGAGACAACTAGGTACTAAATAAAAATGGAGATGTGGAGGAAAATCAGAGTGAGGGAACCAGCCTCAGATTAGCAAAAGTGGGGCCAAGGAAGGCCTAACTTGTTTTAAAACTAATTTTTATTGCAAGAGACCTGGGTTGGATCCTTGGGTGAGGAAGATCCCCTGGAGAAGGGAATGGCTACCCACTCCAGTATTCTTGCCTGGAGAATCCCATGGACAGAGGTGGGCTACAGTCCGTGGGGTCACAAAGAGTCAGATAAGACTGAGCGACTAACCCTTCATAGTTGCTTTACAATGTTGTGTTAGTTTATACTGTACAGCAAAGTTAATCAGCTATACGTATACATATATCTCTTCTCTTTTGGATTTCTGGAAGGCCTAACATTTGATCAGAGGGAGGTAGAAGGAACAGCAAGGGCAAAGTCCGAATGAGGACAGTCCCTGGTGTGTTTGTGGCACAAGGAGGTGGAAATGGGTGGCTCAGATTGAACACGCGGAGAGAGGCAGGAGCGGAGTGAGGTCAGAGAGGTGCAGGGCAGGGACAGGATCTGGCCTGGCCTTTCAAGGGATGGGGAGACTGCTGTGTTCTGAATGGACTGTAGGGGGACTAGGGCCATTGGAAAGCCCTTTCTGTATGAAAGGCATTTGTTATTTATTTCAAAAGCACTTATATGGGACTTCCTGTGTGATGGGCACTCTTATGCACTCTACAAATAATAACATTTAATCCTCATAACAGAGGCCTGGGGAGATAAACCCTAGGTCACACAGCAGAGAGATGCAACTCTGGGCATGAGAAGAAAGGAGTCAGGATGATGCTAAGATTTTCAGCTTGATCAGCACCAGAAGGATTTGCCATTTATTGATCTGTGGAAGGTTGCGGGGGCGGTGGAGCAGAAGTCTGAGTATTTTGGTTTTCTTTTTTTTTTTTTTTTTTTTGAGGGGTTGGCTAGTAAGAATCAGTTTGGGGTAAGTTATGTTTGAGTTGCCTTTCAGAGGTTTAAATAGAGATGTCAAGTAGTCAGATATGAAAGTTTGGAGTTGGTGATAAATTGATGAGAAGTGTCAGCTAATAAATGATATTTTGAGGTACTTAAATGCATAAAACACCTAGGTGAGCTGACTTAGGAGGTGAGCATAGAGAGAACGGAGTGAGTCTACACTCATGACCCCAGGTCTGATCACATCACTCTCCTGCTCAAAAACCTTTGAAAGTTAAGTTCACTCATAATAAGAGGGCCTGGAAACCAACCCAGAACTCAGGGACGGGCTAGTCCATCCCTCTGGTGTGGCCCCATTTCCGCTGCGTTCTTGACTGTCTGGCGTCCTCAGTTTGCCTGTAGCCCTATTCCCTCCACATTTCAGCCTGCCTGGGAGTCATCCTGCTGACCTTTGTCCCTCTTATTCTCTGCATCAGTTAGTCCTATTAACTGGCAGATTCTTTTGTGTTTCATAGCTTAGCTCCTAAGACAGAATCCAGTCAACTCATCTCATCTTTTAATAATGACAGTTCGTTGGGCAGGTCACTGGCCGGCTCCACAGACTGGCTGCCCACAGATCAGAGCCCGCCCGTTAACCAGTCATCTGTTGCTATGAACATGGGGGCATGAGGCATTAAGCAGCTACTTTTGAGGGGCTGTGGGTAGGAGGCAAATTCCATCATTACTTTTGGTACTGTTTCTTCTTTCCTCTGTCCAAAGCCCAACCTCGTGTCATAGTCTTCCACCTGCCATACCTCCTTTACCCCTCTCTTTTCTTCTTGGCCAACCCTGGTTAAACTCAGCTCTTCCCCTCCTCTCTGCCTGCATCAGAATATCTGAACACTGATGGAAAATTAAAAGTGACAGCCATCATTTTAAGTTGATGTCCACTAGTTTCAAATGAGCCCTCAAACCTGCCTAGCCTTCCTACTGTATTTTCCTGCTGTATTCAGTTCCCACACTCCACGAGGACGATTTTTCAGTCTTCTTTCTTTGTCCCTTTCTCATCTTTCATTCTAAGCAGATGAGCTGGTGTCTTACTTCACAGACATGATGGAGTTAGACAGAAACCTTCTCCTCTACCAACAATTCTGCACCTTCCCCATGTTCTCTTCCTTCCCTGATTTTTAAATTGAAGTTGTTTCTTGGAAGAAAAACTATGACAAAGCTAGACAGTGCATTAAAAAGCAGAGACATAACTTTACTAACAAAGGTCCATATAGTCAAAGCTGTGGGTTTTCCCAGTAGTGATGTACAGATGTGACATTTGGCCCATAAAAAAGGCTGAGCCCTGAAAAATTGATGCTTTTGAATGGTGGTGCTGGAGAAGACTCTTGAGAGTCCCTTGGACTTCAAGAAGATCAACCCAGTCAATCCTAAAGGAAATCAACCCTGAATATTCATTAGAAGGACTGATGCTGAAGCTGAACCTCCAATACTTTGGCCACCTGATGCGAAGAACCGACTCATTGGAAAGACTCTGATGTCGTGAAAGATTGAGGACAGGAGAAGGGGGCAAGAAAGGATGAGATGGTTGGCTGACATCACCAACTCAGTGGACATGAGTCCGAGCATACCCTGAGAGACAGCGAAGGACAGGGAAGCTTGGCGTGCTGCAGACACAACTGAGCGACTGAACAGCAACAGTTGATTTACAATATTGTATTAGGGAAATATTCTGGTGGCCTGGGGGTTAGGACTCTGCACTTCTACTGCAGGGGGTTTGAGTTCAATCCCTAGTCAGGGAACTAAGATACCAGAAGCCATGCAACATGGTCAAAAACAAAAAACAACAACAACAAGACATATTTTTAGTGTCAGGTACACAGCAAGGTGATTTATTATATATGCGTTTTTTCAATTCTTTTCTTTTATAGGTTAGTACAAGGTATTGAATATGGTTCCGAGTGCTTTTTAAAAAATTCATTTAAGTATAGTTGCTTCACAGTGTTGTCTTAATTATTGCTCTACTGCAAAGTGACTCAGATGTATATATGTGTGTATATATATATACACACACATACACACACACCCTTTTTCATATTCTTTTCCCTTATGGTTTATCACAGGTTATTGAATATAGTTCTAGGTCCTTTTGCCTTTTTTCCCCAAATATTTTTTTGTTTGCTTTATTTATTTTATTGACATATAGTTGATTTACAGTATTGTGTTAGTTTCAGGTATACAGCAAAGTGATCCAGTTTTATATCTATCTACATATATACATATATCTATACATATACAGATACATATATATATATTGGGGCTTTCCTCAACGGTAAAGAATCCACCTGCAATATAGGAAACTTGCAGGAGAAATGGGTTCGATCCCTGTTTGGGAAGATCCCCTGGAGGAGGAAATGGTAACCCATGCCAGTATTCTTGCCTGGAAAATTCCATGGGCAGAGGAACCTGGCCAGCTACAGTCCGTGGGGCCGCAAAGAGTTGGACATGACTGATCAGCTGAGCAAACAGTGAAGAATATAAGACGCACAAAAAGGGCGTTACCCAGAAATGTGCCAACGTGGTTTCTTTCTTCCTTCAATTAAGTCTCCACAGCTGGAACTGTCGGGTTAATAAATGCACAGTTGATGCAAGAGCTGAGACTTGTTTAAAATCACCTCTGAAAAAAAATAAATAAATAAATAAAAATAAAATAAAATCACCTCTGATTTTAACAGGCTAGAGCCTGCTTCCTGAGTTGGGGATCTTCTCATTACTAAAAGTGGTTATAGATGTTTTACTGTGTCTTTTGGAGATATAAGAGAACCCTATAATTAGCCAGCTTTTAAGCCCTCACTTCTCTGAGTTCTGCAGACAAGGAGTTTACACCATATGCCTTGAACATCCTAACTCCATATATTGAAGGTTCAGTGGGATTCAGTTCAAGGATCTTTGTTACCAAGAGTCCCAGGAGGGAAGCAATACCACCTGGCATTTCCATTTCCCCATCACTCAGCTGACTTAGTGGTCTTTTCTAGCGCTCAATTCTTCTTCAGACATTTAGTTTGGGTGGAGTGGAGCCCATCCCCAGCTCCCGAGGACAGGAGCCTGATTGGCTGAAGCCAAAACGTAGCCTGGGTTTAGGGCTAGGCCCTTGACCTAATTTGGAGCACAATGCTCCCCGCAGAACACTACACTGAGTGAAGCCAGGGGATGGCTCATCAGGTAAATTTGAGAAATGTAGAAAAAAAGATTCCTGCTTGGGGGAGTCTCTTTTTTTTAAGAACCTCAGTTATTCCATCTCCCCCCAGATAGGTTTTTATTTTTTAATTTTCAAATTAAAATTCTAAAAAATTTTAAAAATTATTTATTATTTACGGCTGTGCGGGGTCTTTGTTGCTGCACAGGCTTTTCTCTAACTGCGGCGTTTGGGGGCTACTCTTCACTGCGGTCACAGGTTTCTCATCGCAGCGGCTTCTCCTGTTGCCGCGCAGGCTCTAGGGTGCATGGGTTTCAGTGGCTGTGGCCCCGGGCTCTAGAGCTCAGCGGTTGTGGTTGTTCACCGGCTTAGTTGCTCCTTGGCCTGTGGGATCTTCCTGGATCAAGGATCCAACCTGTGTCTCCTGCATTGTCAGGCAGATTATTTTTACCACTGCATCACCAGGGACGCCCTCCCTAGATTGTTGAATGATTCCCTCTCAACTAGAGGATGACTGTGGTTCTAAACATGCCCAAATGTCTCATATGTTAAAAAAAGAGGAAAAGCCTGCATGGATGCCTCTAGCCCACCACCCTGTCTCCTGTCTTTCTCAGCTACAGAGAAAGACAGTATGTCCTGTCTCCTCCCTTCCCTTCCAGTCCGTCACTCCTGCACAGAAATGACCCTCAGGTCACCCCTCCTTGTCGAATCACACATGGATGTGTTTCAGTCCTCAGCTCCTTGGACTGCCCAGTAATAATCGACACTATTGGTCATTTAAAAAATTAAAAGACGCTTGCTCCTTTTTAAGGAAGGAAAGCTATGAAAGCATATTAAAACCTAGAAACCTAGAAAGCATATTAAAAAGCAGAGACATCACTTTGCCAACAAAGGTCCGTCTAGTCAAAGCTATGGTTTTTCTAGTAGTTATGTATGGATGTGAGAGTTGGACTATAAAGAAAGCTGAGCGCCAAAGAATTGATGCTTTTGAACTGTGGTGTTGGAGAAGACTCTTGAGAGTCTCTTGGACTGCAAGGAGATCCAACCAGTCCATCCTAAAGGAAATCAGTCCTGAATACTCATTGGAAGGACTGATGCTAAAGCTGAAACTCCAATACTTCGGCCACCTGATAGGAAGATCTGACTCATTGGAAAAGACCCTGATGCTGGGAAAAACTGAAGGCAGGAGGAGAAGGGGACGACAGAGGATGAGATGGATGGCATCACCGACTCAATGGACATGAGTTTGAGTGAACTCCGGGAGTTGGTGATGGACAGGGAAGCCTGGCGTGCTGCAGTCCATGGGGTCACAGAGAGTCTGACACGACTGAGCAACTGAACTGAACTGACCTGAACTGGTCAGTCACTGCTTCCTCTTTTTTTTTCGCCACACCACACAGCTTGCAGAATCTCAGTTCCCTGACCAGGAACTGAACCCATGACCCAGTGGTGAAGGCACAGAGGCCCAACTATTGGGCCACCAGGGAATTCCCACTTCTTCCTTCTTGAAGCACTCTGGTCCACAGGCTTCCCTGATATCAGGTAACTCTCCTGGTCTCAGTCGCACCTCTCTGACTGCTCCTTCACTGTTCTTTGCAGACTCTCTACCCTCTAAGTGATGGGGTTCTCGCCTCCTCTGACCTTGCAGCTTCTCCTTAGGCAATCTCACCACACCCATGGCCTGAGTTGCCAGCAGGCCTCAGTCATGAGCCCACCCCTGGGGCTGGCAGGATAGGGACCCCATAATGGAGTGGGGGGGACTGTTTCAATGTAATGAGGGGGGACCAGGGTACTATTACCAAAAGAAGAAGAAAGGATGCTGAAGAGTAGAAACGCAAAAGACCAGACGGTCACGACAAGCATGCATTCTGGGGTAAGCTCATGCAAATGATCAAAACAGGCCCCTTTTAGGTCTCATAAATTTCTTATCATTGGAATCCTAAGCAGGACTGATTAGAGGTCCCCCAAATGCTGATTTCCTTTGTAGACAGAACATTACGTGGTTTGTAGGGGCGGCAGTCTTGGCTAAACCGCTTAGATCAACTTCTTCCAGCCCTCAGCAGCTTGAAAGTACATAGCAAGAAGCAGCGGTGGGGGCGGGTGGGGGGCGGGAGGTAGACAGACCACTAGCACTCTGGTTCTCTTAAACACACCCCCAAGTCTTCAGCACTGTGGGGATGCTCTGTCAGAGGATTAGACATCACCTTCTCGGGGCTTTTGTTTTTGCTTTTCTAATAGGTACCTGGGAGAACTCACAGCTGCCTTCTGCTAGAGCAGAACTATTTGTATCCTGACCATCTGTGGGGTCTTGCTCAGAGTTAGAGCAAGGCACATGTGGGCCAGCTGTTGGAGTTTTTATTGATACATGCATAGTTGGGAGAATTCATGTTTTGTTTATTAAACTGGCCAGCCAGCCACCCACCAGGCTTGGGATGTCCTCAACAGTGCACCTAAGGCTAACTCTTCAAACCCAGAAGAATGGTCACCTCCTCCTTCGTGTTTTGCCGATCACCTCGAAAGCTGCGTTTGGGGACCTCCTTCTCTGTGTTCCCATGGAAACTCTGTTCTTAGGACACCTTTTGGTTTGTAATCTTCCCCTACTACTCTCCGGGCTGCCTGAGGCAGGGACCATGGCTCACATCACAGAACAGATCTGGAATATGGTGCCCGTCAAGTGCGAAGCCAGGAAACCTGGGTCCCCCACAACTCTTCCAAGGCACTCATCCCTCATTCCAGTCAGGCACAAAATGTTCTCAATGAAACTAAACCAGCTGCAGAGCTGATGTAGGAGCTGAAAAAAAGGGCAAGACTTTTTCATGTGAAAACCAGTCGAGTGAAAGGCTAGATCAGCAGTCCCCAACCTTTTTGGCCCCAGGGACCAGTTTTGTGGAAGACAATTTTTCCATGGACCCGAGTGGGCGGATGGTTTCAGGATGATTCAAGCGCACTGCGTTTATCGTGCACTTTATTTGTATTATTACTATATTGTGATATACAATGAAATAGTATACAGCTCACCATCATGCAGATCAGTAGGAGCCCTGAGATTGTTTTCCTGCAACTAGATGGTCCCATCTGGAGGCAGTGGGGAGCGGCTGTAAATACAGGTGAAGTTTCGCTCACTCATCCACTGCTCACCTCCTGCCATTCAGCCTGGTTCTTAAGGGACCATGGACCGGTACCAGTCCATGGCCTGGGGATCACAGATCCCTGCTGCTGCTGCTAAGTCACTTCATTTGTGTCCGACTCTGTGTGACCCCATAGACGGCAGCCACCAGGCTCCCCGTCCCTGGGATTTTCCAGGCAAGAACACTGGAGTGGGTTGCCATTTCCCTCTCCAATGCATGAAAGTGAAAAGTGAAAGTGAAGTCACTCAGTTGTGTCCGACTCTTAGTGACCCCATGGACTGCAGCCCACCAGCTAGATCAAAAGACCAGAGCCACAACCGATTGGGAGTAAAATATTTTAAAATACTGTTTCAGTTCAGTTCAGTTCAGTTCAGTTGCTCAGTTGTGTCCGACTATTTGCGACCCCATGAATCGCAGCACGCCAGGCCTCGCTGTCCATCACCAACTCCCGAAGTTCACTCAAACTCACGTCCATCGAGTCAGTGATGCCATCCAGCCATCTCATCCTCTGTCGTCCCCTTCTCCTCCTGCCTACAATCCCTCCCAGCATCAGACTCTTTTCCAATGAGTCAACTCTTCGCATGAGGTGGCCAAAGTATTGGAGCTTCAGCTTTAGCATCAGTCCTTCCAAAGAATACCCAGGACTGATCTCCTTCAGAATGGACTGGTTGGATCTCCTTGCAGTCCAAGGGACTCCCAAGAGTCTTCTCCAACACCACAGTTCAAAAGCATCAATTCTTCGGCACTCAGCTTTCTTCACAGTCCAACTCTCACATCCATACGTGACCACAGGAAAAACCATAGCCTTGACTAGATGGACCTTTGTTGGCAAGGTAATGTTTCTGCTTTTGAATATGCTATCTAGGTTGGTCATAACTTTCCTTCCAAGGAGTAAACGTCTTTTAATTTCATGGCTACAATCACCAGCAGTGATTTTGGAGCCTAAAATATAGTCTGACACTGTTCCCCCTGTTTCCCCATCTATTTTCCATGAAGTGATGGGACCAGATGCCATGGTCTTAGTTTTCTGAATATTGAGCTTTAAGCCAACTTTTTCACTCTCCACTTTCACTTACCATAACACAAAACACGAAACACTTAGGGATATATTTAATGAAAGATCTGCAAATTCTGGGTACTCTGGAAACTAGGAAACATTGCTGCGGGAAATTAAGTGAAAGTGAAAGTCGCTCAGTTGCGTCCAACTCTTTGCGACCCCATGGAGTATACAGTTCATGGGATTCTCCAGGCCAGAACACTGGAGTGGTCAGCTACTCCCTTCTCCAGGGGATCTTCCCAATCCAGGGATCAAACCCAGGTCTCTAGCATTGCAGGAGGATTCCTTACCAGCTGAGCTACTAGGGAAGTCCAGAGGGAAATTAAAGATCTAAATAAATAGATATTGAGCGCCTAAGAATTAATGGTTTTGAACTGTGGTGTTGGAGAAGACTCTTGAGAGTCCCTTGGAGGTGAGTTTGAGTGAACTTCGGGAGTTGGTGATGGACAGGGAGGCCTGGTGTGCTTCGATTCATGGGGTCGCAAAGAGTCGGACACAACTGAGCGACTGAAGTGAACTGAACTGATACCCTATTCATGCATTGGAAGAAAATATTGTTACGATGTTCATTCTCCCCCAAATAATCCATAGATTCATTGCAATCCAATTCAAAATTCCAGCAAGTTTTTTTTTTCTTTAGAAATGAACAAGTTGATTTTAAAATGCATATGGAAATGCAAAGATCTTAGAATCTTGAAAAAGGAAGAAATACATTAAAGGACCTATATTATCTGATTTCATGACTTACCATAAAGCTGCAGAAATCAGAACAGTGTGGCATTAGCATAAGCATAGACACATAGATCAATGGAACAGACTAGTCCCAAAATAGACCTGTGTATAGACAGTCAGTTTTTTTCTTTCTTGTTTTTGGCCATGCTGGGAAGCTTGCAGGATCTTAGTTCCCTGACCAGGAATTGAACCCAGGTCCTCAGCAGTGAAACCATGGAGTCCTAATCAGTAGACTGCCAGGGAATTGCTAACAGTTAAAAGATTTTTGACAACAGGGCCAATGTAGTTTCTGGGGAAATAGCAGCATTTTAAACAAATGGTGCTAGAAATAAGTCTTGACCCTTACTGCACATAAATATTAACACAAAATGGATCACAGACATCAACATAAAAACTAAAACCATCAAGCTCCTAGAAGAAAATGTGAGAGAAAATCTTCTCCACATTGCATAGACCAAGGTTTTTTTAGGATACAGAAAGTGCAAGCTAAAAAAAGAAAATAAATTGATAAATTTAATTTGGTCAAAATAAGAAAATTCTGTTTTTCCGAAATAACGTTTTTAAAAAAAGGATTTGAGAGCCCTGTGAAGCATTATTTAAATTCATGTAGGATTTTTTAAAAATTTTGGAAAGAAAATAGTATTCTCTCCACTGCAGAAGCTTGAACCTTTCTAAGTAAATAAACACACGTATCAGCTTTATTTTTTGTTCTAGTGAACCAATGGCATGCAGAGCATGAGAGGACCTTGGTTGAGGTCATTAACTGTTAGGCCCAGGCTAGACATAGTGACCTATTTATGTAAGGCAGACAATACCACTGTGGTCAGAGAGACTCCACATTTTGGCCAAAAAGGAAAGCAAAGGCCAAGGCAGAGAAGCGGTGGTAAACATGTGGTCTGGTAGGTAAAGCGACTGTAAGCGGCGCCAGTGGTAAAGAACTCGCCTCCCAGTGCGGGAGACCTAAAAGACACGGGCTCGATCCCTGGGTTGGGAATAACCCCTGGAGGAAGGCACAGCAACCCGCTCCAGTGTTCTTGCTCAGGAAACCCCACAGACAGAGAAGCCTGGCGAGCTACAGTTCACAGAGTCGCACAGAGTCAGACACGACTGAAGCGACTGAGCTCACAAGTGGAGAAAACGAATCACCAGGTGTAAAGGTAGGCAGACTGAGAGTCAAACGTGAAGGGGAAAACGAAGGGCATGGTGCAGCAGGGTGATTTAGACAGAGGCCTGGAACGACGCTAGCGAGGGACCCGTTTCTAGTATCCATCGTGCCGCCTTCTTATAACTTAAGGCTGCCGGGGAGGGTCAGACGTACTTGAGCTAAGATCTTGTAAGGCGTGGCCTGGCTTAAAACCAACCTGAGAAGGAATTCCCTGGTGGTCCAGTGGCTAAGATCCTGCCCTCCCAATGCACGGGGCCCACGTTTGATCCCTGGCCAGGGAACCAGGTCCCAAATGCCCTGACTAAAGATACTGCATGCCACAGCTAAGACCAAGCAGAGTCAAATAAATAAATATTTTATTTAAAAATACGTTAAAAAAAACCTAGGGCTCCCCCGGAGACACAGTGGTAAAGAATCGGCCTGCCAGTGGAGGAGACACAGGTTTGATCCCTGGTCCAGGAGGACCCCATGGAGCAAGTAAGCCCGTGCAGCACAACTGCTGAATCTGCTCTGCAGCCCGGGAGCTGCAGCTCTTGAGGCCCAATGCTCTAGAGCCTGTGCTCCGCAGCTACAGAAGCCACTGCCCTGAGACGCTAAGAGAGGATCCCCTGCTCACTGCAACTGGAGAAGAGCCTGTGTGGCCTTGAAGACCCTGCACAGCCAAATAAATAAAAAAGCAGCCTACGTGAGAAAACTCTGATCACCAAGGGGTTCTCTTCGTCAGGCACCACTGCCTGGACAACTGGCATGGCAGTTCCTCTGAGCTTTTATCTTGATCTTTATTTGTTCTCCGCCCCACACTACTTACGACTGCTGTAGATACGTGGCACTGCCAGGCTACAGATTCACCTTTTCCATTTCCTCTTCCTGGGCACAAGAGCTGTCTACATTTCCTGGCCTCCCTTGACTTAGGCTGTGGTCATGTGATTGGGCTTTAACAAATGAAATGCGGGGGGAAGTGATATGGGCATCTCCAGGTTTGCCCCTTGGGACCTGCCCTGTTCCCTCCCTCTCTCTGTTCATCAGCCAGCTGAATGCAGGGCATACAAGAGAGGACTCCAAGACAGAGCAAGCTTGCATTCCATCCAGGAGAGTCTACTGGAAACATACAGATTATGTCAAAGGGAAAAAAAAAACGTTTATTGTAGTAAGCCACTAAGAACTGACGGTTGTTTCAGCAGCCAGCACTCCCCTGACTAATAACGGTCTAAAAAGCTACTCATGACAGCTTCCAACATAGCAGGAAATGATTGGGATGATATATTTATAAGCAGGATTTCCATGAATGTGTTAAGCAGGATACCTCAAGTAGAGTCAGTGAAGATGAACAAAGGTCCCATAACTACAGAAAGGTGAGCCAGGATGTGAACAGAGTTGTCTGATCCAAAAAGCCTACACTTTTTTCATTCTGATCTGATTCTGTCTTGCAGTTTTAAGCTTTAAAGAAGTACTATGCTTTTCTCACCCCCTTTTTCACATAACCCTGAACGAAGAGGTGTTTAGATGTTTTGAGTGATGAGCACATGATGACAGACTCTAGGCTTCTGTGTAATTTACTCCGTGGCACATTTGTGCTACATATTCCGGCAGCATGTCTACCACTTTCCATGAACCAGTGAGGTTGGCTGTAATGACACCCTGTAATCCTCATTTTTATATCAACATCATCCCCAGGTACTCAGAGGAGGGCAACTAAAATTATTATTTTCTGCAGGATCAACCTAAATGTTTACCAGTCTGGTAAAAGATTTTGGGGACCATGCCACAGAGGTACCTAACTCTTCCTTCTTCTGCCCCTCCCTTCCTATCTCAACCATTTCTGTCATCAACTGGGCTCCATACCTCTTCTCCTTGAATAATTGCATCTTCTTTCTCCCTGCAGTGGTGAGGGAGAAGGTGACCTAACCTCCACATCCTAGTTTCCACTTCTGTAAAATGAGTATGTGATACCTTGAGTTGTTGTTATCGGGTGTGGCGTGCATGCTCAGTCGTGTCTGACTCTTTGCAACCCCAGGCTCCTCTGTTCATGGAATTTTACAGGCAAGAATACTGGAATGTGTTACCATTTCCTACGCTAGGGCATCTTATTGACCCCAAGTCTTCTGAGTCTCCTGCATTGGCAGGCGAACTCTTTACCCCTGTGCCACCCGGGAAGCCCATGCGATACATGCCACATACAATTGTCATGAGATTTAAATAAGATAGGCAATAAGCTGGTGGCACATGTGGTATTTGATTTTATGCATGATCCCTTCTCTTGCCCCCAGCAATCCTCACTGTTGTTACTGAATATGAAATGAGTCATGGTATTTTGAAAACACATTTGCCGGCCCTATTACATCGATCGTATGCTTTATATGTGGTTATGTCAGCCTTGTATATATTTTTAAAATATTTATTTATGTATTTGGCTGTGCTGGGTCTTAGTTGAGGTACGCAGGATCTTTAGTTGCAGCATGTGGGATTTAGTTCCCTGACCAGGGATTGAACCAAGGCCTCCTGCATCGGGAGTGTGGAATCTTAGCCCCTGGGAAGACCCAGCCTTGTACACCTTTGATGTTAAACTCTAAATAGGCAGAAACCCATGGTTGCTTCATATCTATTGGCCCCATGTACCACACAGTTCGTTCATTATCTTCGACCACAATAAGAGATCGTTGAGCACTTTGTATCCTATGAGATTTATACAAGGAAGGTCTTGGAATAAGAGTCTGTTTCTGCCCATAAAGTCCATCAGAGGTGATTTTAAAAGGCATGGCAGCTTATTATTCTTTAAAATAGCTTTTTAAACATCTGACTACAGAATTACATGCTCATTGTAAAAATTATAGATACAACACCCAAACCAGAAAATTACCCAAGGAATAATCACTGCTCATCTTTTTAGAACCTATCTTTCTAATCTTTTTCCTTTCCATGTGCATACATGTTTTGCAAAAATGGGATCATATTGCATGCACATTTTTGTTACCTGCTTTTTTCCTACATGAGAACACATCATGAATGTATTACATGTTATTAAAGATTCTCCTGTGGTGTGATTTGTAATGCTGGCTTAGTATCTATCGAATGGATAGATAGTGATTCTTTTAAAACATTGCTCTTGTGTTGTATAGTTTGACTTTTTCCATTCTTCCACCACTATTAGCAATGAATACCTTTGTATGAATTTCTCCGCTCACATTCCTAATGATTTTCTCAGAACCCATGAACAGACGTTTGCTTCACAGAAAGAGCACCCTGTCAAGGCTTGTCCTACCCATTGCCAAGTTTTCTATTAGAAAAGTCCTGTAAATTCACACTCCCACCAGCAGTGTATGAGAATGCTATAATAAGGGCTGTTGGCCAAGATGATGATTATGAAAAAAAATAAATAATCAAGAAGATAAGTATTTGCTAAAGGCTCTCCCCACGCCAGCTGTGTTTATTTGTTGAACTCTATAGTCATGTTCCTTGGAGCGAGCACTGAAGGTTCTGTAGACTTTTCGTTTATTTAGTGCCTCTTTCAACACTCGGAGACTTTGACCCAAGTTTTATCTGAAGGAAAGATTTCTGGTAAATACAGTTTCCAGTTTGGAAACTCAGCCCAAGTACTTCCATCGCTCGCCCCAGTGTGGACCACCTCTGTGGTTTTAACGGCTGGGAATCAATCAGAAAGTACTGCTGTTGACTTGGAGCTGAGAACTGACGTGCTTAGAAGAAATGAAAGAGTAGGTCTGGGGTGAAAAAGTCATGTTTCAAGTTACAAAGGGAAACCAATAACCACCCAAGGGGTTGGCGTTTCACTTGACCTGCTTTGATAATATCACTATGGTGATGTTCTCCATAAACAGTTGCATAAGAGCAAGATGAAAAAGAACCAGCAAGTTCTATCCAGGAGGTCTGGAGTTATTTTAGGGATCAAGGCAGTGTCATCTGGGGTAAATATGGAATGCAACGTCTGTTCTTTTGCTAATCATCCCCTTTTGTGAGGCCAAAAGCAGCGCTGACCCAGTGCCTTCAGGGCTCGGGAGGAACCGCGCCAAAGGAATGGAAACAGCGGTTCATAACAGACGCTGGAACGGCTCCTCTCACACCCCTGGCCTCTGAGACTCTCCTGAGCCGATGTGGAGTCCGAGGGTGGAACAAGGATGATGTTCTCGGGATGGGCTGGCCTGGTGGAGAGGCAGAGAGGGGATCCCCAGGGAGCTGAGCTTAGCTGTCTGCCCTGGCCTTGATTCCTGGGCCAGAGAGGGTGGAGGCCACAGCCTGTCTCTGGGGCATCACCATCTGCTGTGGATGACATCGGCCACTCCCACCCTCATGGTCTTCTCTTTGAACCCCTGACTCAGCGAGCCCCAGTCCAAAAAGCAGAACTAGCTATTTTTGCATCAAAAAAAAAAAAAAAAGTCAGGCAATACACTTGCTGAACTCCTTCCTGACCCTGAAACTCTTACTCTCTGCACTTAACCCCTTGCTCTTCCCTTGTTCTCTTTGCTCTCTTCTCAGCTGTTAGATTGCGAGGTGGTGTCGCTACTGGTAAAGAACCCACCTGCCGATGCAGGAGACTTACGAGACCTGGGTTCAATCTCTGGGCCGGGAAGATCCCCCTGGAGAAGGAAATGGCAACCCACTCCAGTATTCTTGCCAGGAGAATCCCCATGGACAGAGGAGCCTGGTGGGCTATAATGGAGTTGCAAAGAGTCAGACATGACTGAAGCGACTTAGCATGCATGTACTCTTATTTGGGGGGCTTCCGTGGTGGCTCAGTGGGTAAAGAATCTGCCTCCCGATGCAGGAGACATGGGTTTTGATCCCTGGATCAGGAAGATTCACTGAAGAAGAAAATGGAACCCACTCCAGTATTCTTGCCTGGGGAGATCCCATGGACAGAGAAATCTGGTGGCTGCAGTCCATGGGGTTGCAAAAGAGACCGTCATGACTTGCTGATTAACACCACCACCACCACCCTCATCTTTAGCGAAGATCTTCAGAGGAAAGGGCTGTTCTGCGGCCATGGAGGCTGGCACTCAAAAGGTTCTCCATAAGAGTCAGCTGATAGCATGTGAATCCAAAACCCTGTGCCTACCCTGATGCGGAGGTTTCTGAAACGATGGCTGTTTGCTTATTCACTCGTTCAACCACTGTTTATTCAGCACTTCCTGAGAAGCAGAACTTCTGCTGGGGACTGGGGCTACAGGGACCAGCAAGATCCCAGGGCTCTGTTCTTACGGAGAGGATGCTCTTGTAGACCTCAGTATCTGAGGGTGAACACAGCTGTCATCACAGAGCCTTCTCTGACCGTTGGGTATAAAATCACCCGTCCCTGTTTGATTCTTCTTCCCAGAACTTAGCATCACAAGGCATAATATATGCTTGTTTGTGTGGGGTGGGGTTTTTCGGCTGTGCCACGCAGCTTGTGGGAGCTCCTTGAACAGGGACGGAACCCTGCCCCCTGCAGCGCAAGGGCAGAGTCCCGGCCACCAGACCAGCCGGGAAGTCCCTTATGTATATTTCAAATCAGGTTTTTCAGTGTACTCTGCAAGCCTCTAGAAGAACTTTCCAGCAAAACTCTCCAGGGAACGCGTTAAGAAGAGCCCCAGGACTTCCCTGGCGGTCTGGTGGTTAAGATTCTGTGCTTCCAAAGCAGGGGCCGTGGGTTCAACTTCCCGTAGTTGGGAAACAAAGATCCCAAGTGCTGTGCAGCATGGCCAAAAAAAAAAAAAGGAAGAACTCCAGAGGGTCATCACGACAGATTATGACCATCCAGAGCTTTACAGTGTGCAAAGCAGGGAGGTGCACCGGGTTGAGCACAAACCCTCATCTCTCAGGGGTCTGGTTTCCTTCTTGTAAAGTGGACATAACGTTACCAGCCTTTGGGGACCATTTGTCCATTGGAAAAGGGAATGGGTGCGAGCTGCCCCGCCGCCCCCCGCCCCAGGACCTGGTGCTCCACACTCGAAGGCTGAGCCCTGCGGTTTCTTTATTATTGGAGCTTCTCAATTTCATGTGGACATTATTATTATCATCATCCCCATTTTAACCCACAAGGAAAACCCAGCTCGCAGGGTCTTAGGAGTTTGCTCACAGAGGCTCAGGCAGGACTCGAGCACCCCAGCGGGACAGAATCCCACGTGCAGCGCCCTGCCTGTCCCCCTAGGGCGGCCGGCTCTGGCAGCACTGCCTCCTGTGCGTCCTCTTCTCTGCTCCTCCGCCTCCGTTTTGACATTCCTCGTTTGCAGTGCATCACCCCACCCACCGCTGTGGGAAAAGGAGAGCCGTGGAGAGAAGCAAGCCAAAGGGGAAGTTTGTGCAGTTGGTTAGTAAGCGAAAGTCGCTCAGTCGTGTCCAACTTTTGCGACCCCGTGGACTACGCAGTCCATGCAATTCCCCAGGCCAGAATACTGGAGTGGGTAGCCTGTCCCTTCTCCAGGGGATCTTCCCAACCCACGGATCGAACTCAGGCCTCCCACATTGCAGGCGGATTCTTTACCAGCTGTGCTTTCAGGGAAGCCTAGTTCATTAGTAGGTGAGAGGCAAATCCCCCTCGGCCCTCCCCGCCCCGCCCATTCTGCCGCTTCCCTCGGTGCCCGCCCCCCACCGAGTTTCCTTGTAGCACCCATTTCTCTAAGCTTTAGGATCCCTCTGCCTCCAGCATCTAAGTTGATGGGGATTCTGGTTCAATCCGATGGGATAGGCCATGAGACTCATTAGCATAAATCAGGATATTTCTTGCAATTGAGAGGTACTCAGATTATAAACACTACTAGAAACTCAACTTTCTAAAACTGATTATAATTTTAAAGGGAATTCCCTGGCATTTCAGTGGTTAAGACTCTGTGTTCCCAATGCAGGGGTTGCGGGTTCAATCCCTGCTCAGGGAACTAAGATCCCACAAGCCACACAGCCAAAAAAATAAAATAAGGTAACAATAAGGATAATAAAATAGTTTGAAAAATAAAAATAGTTATAACTTTAAAATATTTATAATAGTGTTATAATTCATGAGCTTCTTCTTGGTTTCAGACAGTATGGGTGGAAATTTACAAATACCTGATGACAACCAAAAAGGCAGATATTATTATTCCCATTTTACAGATGAAAAAAACTGAAGCTCAAGGATGAAGGATCTCCTCAGAGGTTATGGAGCTACTAAGTGATGAAGGCCCCAGATTTAAATCCAGGTCTGTCTACATTCAAATCTCCTTCTGCTACACAAAAGTAAAAAGATTCAGAGGGGTGGTACACAAAAATAAAAAGATTCAGAGGGGTGGAGTCAGTAGTGTGCCTTAGGACACCTGTCCCAGCAACCCTCTGAAGAAAATTGAAAATATCCTAAAGAAATGCAAAAGTCAGTAGATGGCTATATGAATTATATATAGGGAATGTAGCGAGTAAAATATTTTTCAATTATTAAAAATTATATACAGAATCTGATGAAACAGAAAAATATTAATACTTATGCTAAATGAAAAATGTAGGGTATACAATGTATCTCCATGGAGATTATAATTGAAAATGTATGTCCACTACATAAATATGCCTGTGAATTATAAACAAACCTATGTGAAAGACTGAAAGGAAATATATAAATATGATCACAATTCTGTAGTGGAATTTGGAAGGATTTTTCTGACTTCTGGTTACTAATCTTTCTGCAACTTGTTAACTTACTTTGCAATTTACAAATTTAAAAGCAAATTCTAAGATGGTCTTCACTTTGCCACAGAGTAGCTGAATCAGCATGCATTGTGGGGGATTCTTTTGTTGTTGAAGTATAGTTAATTAACAATGTTTGAGATGTACAGCAAGGTGATTCAGTTGTATTTATACCTGTATGTATATAAACATATATATATTCTTGTTCAGATTCTTTTCCATTACAGGTTATTACAAGATACTGAATATAGTTCCCTGTGCTATGCAATAGGTCCTTGCTGTTTATCTATTTTATATATGATAGTATGTATCTGTTAATCCCAAATCCCCAATTTATCCCTTCCCCTCCCTTCCCCACCGATAACAGTAAGTTTGTTTTCTATGTCTGTGAGCCTATTTCTGCTTTTTAAAATAGCTTCCTTTGTATCATTGTTTTTTCAGACTCCACATACAAATGACATCACATGCTATTTGTCTTTCTCTGACTTACTTCACTTGGTATGACCATTTCTAGGTCCCTCAGCATACATTTTCTTTTTAGTTTATTTTTATTCATTTCTGGCAGCTCTGGGTCTGCATTGCAGTGCACAGGCTTTCTCTAGGTGTGGCTAGCAGGGGCTTCTCTTGAGTTGCGGCACACAGGCTTCTTATGGGTGGCTTCTCGCTGTGAATCAGACGCTAGACCACGTGGGCTTCAGTAATGGTGGTGCATGGGCTTAGTTGCCCCTCAGCACGTGAAATCTTCCCAGATCAGGGATCAAACCAATGCCCCCAGAACTGGCAGGCGCATCTTTTA
Source organism: Bos javanicus (assembly GCF_032452875.1). Lineage (NCBI taxonomy): Eukaryota > Metazoa > Chordata > Mammalia > Artiodactyla > Bovidae > Bos > Bos javanicus. Next base: position 133,187,188 of record NC_083869.1, on the reverse strand, counting down.
CCACTGAACTACCAGGGAAGTCCCAGCATAATTGTTTTAAGTTGCCAACTAGATGACTTTCCTTGACCAATTGCTCCAATCCCAAAGGCCCCATGACCCCAGCCACTTGCGGATTATAGCCCTTCCTGCACGCCTTCCTGGCCGAGCCAGCTCTGAGTATGATCCTCACCCACATCTGCACTCACACCACACTCTGGTCTAGAGCTGCTGCATCCAGTAGGGGAGCCATTGCCACAAGTGGATATTTAAATTTAAATTAATTTAAGTGAACACATAGTTGAGCTCTTCAGTCTAGTGACCATATTCCAAGTGGTCGATAGCCACATGCAGCTAGTGGTTATTGTACTGGACAGCGTAGGCATAGAATGTTCCTATCAGAACAGAAAGTTCTATCAGCAGTACTGCTCCAGCATCTCGACTGAAGACAACTTCTTAAACCCTGGGATAAGGATTTCCTGGCCACTTACCATCAGTGGGTTGAGCAGACAATGCCTTTTACGTTCTAAGAGTTTACTCTCTCATCCTATTTCTATGTTCCTGAGACCTCAAGGGTAAGGGAAAATTAAAGATGAGCCTTCTCTACTACAAGGTAGAGGCTTCCCAATTATTGTTAATTAAAAATGCTTCACAGAGTGAAGATTGATTAGGCAAAGTGGGCGAAGGGGGAGAATTAATTAGAGGGTTTTTTTTCTTTTAATATAAATATTATCAACAGAAGCCATTGATTGACGTCTACTATGTCCAAGCACTGTTTATATTGTATCTATTAATCCTCACAACCCTGAAGGATCAGTTTGACTCCATTGTGTGCTATGATGAAGACCCAGTGAACCACAGAAGTCGCTCAGTTGTGTCTGACTCTGCAACCCCATGGACTGTAGGCCACCAGGCTCCTCCATCCATGGAATTTTCCAGGCAAGAGTACTGGAGTGGGTTGCCATTTCCTTCTCCAGAGGATCTGCCTGACCCAGGGATCGAACCCAGGTCTTCCTCCTTGCAGGCAGACGCTTTACCATCTGAACCACCAGGGAAGCCATGATGAAGACACTGAGACTCAAAGAAGTAAAGAAACTTGCCCAGATTCATGAGCCAGAATCCACACCTATGGATGCCGAAGATCATACTCTTTCTATTACAGCAACGTTCCTCATGGTGGGGAAATTACAAATCTCACAGAAGGATCTGATTGGCCCACTTGGGTAACAACCCCATCCTGGGACCAATCACACTGGAAGAAATATTAGCCAGGCCTAAGTCACTATCCTAAAAAGCCTCTTGATGAAAGTGAAAGAGGAGAGTTAAAAAGTTGGCTTAAAGCTCAACATTCAGAAAACTAAGATCACGGCATCTGGTCCCATCACTTCATGGCAAATAAATGGAGAAACAGTGGAAATAGTGTCAGACTTTATTTCTGGGGGCTCCAAAATCACTGCAGATGGTGACTGCAGCCATGAAATTAAAAGACGCTTACTCTTTGGAAGGAAAGTTATGACCAACCTAGATAGCTATTCAAAAGCAGAGACATTACTTTGCCAACAAAGGTCCGTCTAGTCAAGGCTATGGTTTTTCCTGTGGTCATGTATGGATGTGAGAGTTGGACTGTGAAGAAAGCTGAGTGCCGAAGAATTGATGCTTTTGAACTGTGGTGTTGGAGAAGACTCTTGAGAGTCCCTTGGACTGCAAGGAGATCCAACCAGTCCATCCTAAAGGAGATCAGTCCTGGGTGTTCACTGAAAGGACTGATGTTGAAGCTGAAACTCCAATAGTTTGGCCACCTGATGCGAAGAGCTGACTCATTTGAAAAGACCCCGATGCTAGGAAAGACTGGGGGCAGGAGGAGAAGGGGACGACAGAGGATGAGGTGGTTGGATGGCATCACCGACTCAATGGACATGGGTTTGGGTGGACTCCCGGAGTTGGTGATGGACAGGGAGGCCTGGCGTGCTGCGGTTCATGGGGTCGCAAAGAGTCGGACACGACTGAGCGACTGAACTGAACTGAACTGAACTGAAGTCACTCTCCACCACTGTTCCGACGAGGCCGTGACTGATGGTGCTGTTAGAACCATCCGGGATCAGGAAAAGACAGTCACCAGCCACATAAAAAAACGACGGAGCTGACAGAAACGACGGCACTCACTGCTTTAACCCCGCTGTTGCTCTCGCTGGGCTTACCTGTGTGCTGATCTCATTTTTAGTTTTTAGTATTTATGAATGTGGCTACACTGGGTTCTAGTTGCAGCATATGGGGTGTTTGATCTCAGTGAAGCACGCAGAATCTTTAGTTGTGGCATGTGGGATTTAGTTCCCTGATCAGGGATCAAACTCAGGCCCCCTGCATTGGGAGCACAGAGTCTTAGCCCCTGGGCCACCAGGGAAGTCCCTCATTATTTTTCAAAATCATCTCAGAGAGAACAGTAATGACAATAACTACTATCTCTTCTTGAGAGCCTAGGTACCACGGCACATGCTTTCTCCGTGTGTTATTCTTGATCCTCACGCTCATATATATTGTTCTTCAATGATGTTGGGCTTGTTTTCTAATTTTGGGTACAAGTCGCAGATCTCATTTCCTGGACACTCAGACTTGACCTTCCTAGGTTTTCCATGGTCTGTTTCCCACCACTGGCCCACCCCTTGCATGATGCTCTGAACTAATCCAAGACATCCACGTATTACACATTAAATCCTCTGCCCTCAAGCCTACACTCTCTCTTTGGGAGTTAAATGAGTAAGACGTTCGCACACAGGATTACTCATTGGGTTGGCGCCACAGAGCCAATTCTAAACAAGAACCTAGTCTCCGTAGTCTAGCCGGGGACCGGACAGTAGACTAGAGGCTGGACCCGCTGCCCTCCAGGGGGCCCTGGAGAGCCAAGAGGTCTGTGATTTAATGGTCAGGGGAGAAGGAGGAATGTTCCCGGGCCGTGGCTTCCCTTGGATTGAATCCAGCCTACACAAGGGCCGCTTGGGGCCCAAGTTGTCTAAGTAAACACTGATTCCTTGACGAGTTTCCAAAATTGGGAACAGAGCAACTGTTTGGTTTGAACAGGCTGTGCTCTGTAAACCACTGCCTGCATATCACCAAAGTCCCGTGTAAATATTTTAGCTACAGATTGGAAGAACACAACTTTAAAAGAAAAAAAAAATCCCATCGCTTTGTTGCTAGACTTAAAATGAATTACGTGTCATCTCTGTTGTTAGTCTTAAGATGAATGATGTCTTATTTCTATGTATTGGGAGATCCAATTCTGTGATTTTATTATAAGCGTCTTAGGTGTGCTCTTCTGGGAGTATTAGGGTTGGGAGAAAGCCCGATAAATAACATGACACTTTTTTCCTGCTTGAATTTGGAATAAAATGAAGGGAAAACACAGAATCAAGTAGGTAGAGATGAAAACCTTTTATGACCAATAAAACTGATAAGGGAACGTTGGCTTTTGGTGCCTGACGAAGGGGCCTTCTAATTCCTCACCTTAGAATTAGACTGAGCCACTCAGTTTGAGATGGCAGTAGACCCCATTCTACCCCTGCTTCAGGGGTAGAGCCTGCTCCTGCTGGACCGAAGGCTTGGAGGAGCAGAGACGTGTGTTGCTGGAGAGGAAGGAAGAAGGCCCTGAACTGAGCATGCCTGTTCCTTCTCCCAAACCCGGCAATCAGATCGTCACCCCTCCTCCTATGGGCAGCAATACGAGAAGGAACCAAAAGCCGCTGACCTGTTCCTGCGATGGACTTCCTGCCACATGAGAACATGAAGCCAGAGAAAAGGAGATTGGTCAGCAAGAGACAATTTGATGAAGGATAAGGCAAAGTGACGACCTGGTCAAGGAACCCCAGACACAGCCTCCTGGCAGAGAAGGTGACCACTGCTTGAATCAGGAAGTGGAGCTTCCTCTTGAAGGGAAAGTTTCCCTTCAGGCATAGCTGCAACCACACTGGTAATACTTGGGCCACATTAGAGGTAGAAAAATTGTGACTCAAAAGCGTTGCTCCAATAACCACAATCAACATCGTCTGCCAAGAGCATGCCACCCTCTGCCCAACAAACCCGCTCCCCGCCCCCTTGACATTGGCAGACAAGACCTGTGTTACCAAAAGAGAATGCATCGAACGGAAATTGGCAACCCGAGTTTGACCCTGATCTTTTTTGTGTCTCCTCTCTTGCATGTGCGGCAGGATGGGTTTCCCTGGGTTCTGCACTCTCTCTTCGCCTTGTCATTCTCAATCCACCAAGGAGATGAGAAGGCGGATCTCTTTTTCAATTTTTGGTTGCACCCACTCCATGGCATGTGGGATCTTGGTTCTCCAACCAGGGATGGAACTTGTGCCCCCTGCATTGGAAGGCAGAGTCTTAATCACTGGACTGCCAGGGAAGTCCCAAGAAGGCAGATCTTTTATTGTGATAATGTCGCAAACGTCTTCAAGAACCTATTAATATTGGTAAGATAGAAATAAGTTTCTTTAGAAAAAAAGAAAAAACAAGTAAGTCTCTTTAGCCTCAACCACAAGGGGTTGTAGCTACGTGAAGCCAGAGGCCCTGGGGGAGGCTGGGGGTAGAAGATGGAAGAGAACGCAAATTGGGAGAAAGGGTGCCGAAGCAGAGAGCACAGGATGGCAAAGATGTTTGACGTCACCTTCTTGACTTTGAGGATGTCTGTGACTGGTTGGCTGTAATCAGATGGGGAACTTTCTGGGAGTGGGGTCTGTCTGCTTGCCCTTCCAGAAGTTGGTGGGCATAAGGGCAGGGTTTTACTTACAAGGCTTCATCATCCTCAAAATTATCAGTGGCCTCTCTACCACGTTCCTCCCTCCTCTTTGATTACCAAGCCTCATTTCTTCCTTTTTATTTTTTTATGCTTTTTTGTTTGTTTGTTTTGGCTGAGAGGCATGTAGGATCTTAGTTCCATGTCCAAGATGGAACGGGAGCCTCCAGCAGTGGAAACACAAAACCCAAAGCCAGACAAGTCCAATGCCTCACCCTTCATCTGTAAGGTCTTTCTCTCATCGTTCTCATTTCTATTTCCAGCGCTCTATTCCTCACCTCTCAGTGGAAAACCTTCTTACCTAGACTTCCTACCTTTATCATTTCCCTTCTGCACCTATGGCGCCTTTCCTACCAGACTGATCTTTCTGGAAAACAGATCTGATGTGCTCAGGGCCTTCCGTTATTTAAGTCTTTGCTCATTCCTTGTTGCCTATAAAAGAAAGTCCAAGATCCGAGATCCTCTGGCGAGCAGTCAACTTCTCACCACTGTGACCCTTCATACATCCTACACACAGAGGCACGTGTACGTAAGTGAGTGAGGGGTACTGAATTAGAAGAAAAGAGGCTGGGCGTAAAGTGGATGAATGCACCAGTTTTGCAGAACGCTGGTGGGAAGGAGATCTGATCTAGTGTTTCTAATATATGCTGAGTCTTCCTAAACGTCCAACCAGAGGGAATAGTGAAGTGATTTATGGAGCCTCTGCCTATGACATTTAACCTACAGTTTAAGATTATATTTTACAGTTCACAATCGGGGTGAAACAAAAAGCAAAACCACAAATGAGGTGATATGTATACCAAAAAATCCCATGGTACATTCATGTAACAATCATGAAGCCATTGAAAAATAAGATTTTGAAGATTATTTCATGAGATTGTAATATGAAAAAGTAGGGCAAATCTATTATTATAATGATTTCCGTGAGGAGAGAACAGACTGGAATGTATCACAGACACACGCTAATAATGCTTGGTAGGATTGTAGGAAACCCTTCATTCTTGTTTGTTTCTCATTCATTTTTACACTATTCTGTATTTTTCAAATGTTCTACAATAAGTATGCATGCATGCCTGCTCAGTCTCATCCGACTCCTTGCAAACCCCTGAACCATAGCCCGCCGCTCCTCTCGGTCCACAGGATTATCCCGACAAGAACACTGGAAAGGGCTTCCGTTTTCTCCTCCAGGGTGTCTTCCTGACGCAGGGATCCAACCCGTGTCTCCTGCGTTGCAGGCAGAATCTTTACCGTTGAGCCATCTGGAAGCCCCTACAATAGGCATGTACCACTTTTATGCTAGGCTTCCCTTGGTAAAGAATATGCCAGCAGTGTGGGAGAGCAGGGCTCGATCCCTGGGTTGGGAAGATCCCCTGGAGAAGGGAAAGGCTGCCCACTCCAGTATTCTGGCCTGGAGAGTGCCATGGACTGTACAGTCCTCGGGGTCGCAAAGAGTCGGACACGACTGAGCGACTTTCACTTTCTTTTCCCTTTCACTTCTGTTCTACTGTCAGAAAAGAATGTGTTTCCAAGGCGTGTAATAGTATGAGGAGATGTAATTTGTCATAATGCTAAATTTTTAAAGAAGAAAACAAAATTATAGTGAGACATCTCAACAGTGTTAAAAACTTTTATTGAAAAAGTGAAAGGAGGGACTTGCCTGGTGGTCCAGTGGTTAAGAATCCACCTTGCGATGCAGGGGATGTGTGTCTGATCCCTGGTCAGGGAACTGGGGGCTCACATATATCAAGCAGTAGCTAAGCCTGCATACTGCAACTCCTGAGCCCACCCACCAGAGCCAAAGGTCCCACATGATGCAACAAAGACCCCGCATCCTGCAACTAAGACCTGATGTAGCCAAGTAAATAAAAGGCTTTTGTTCAGCTGCTAAGTTGTGTCCAGCTCTTTGTGACCCCATGGACTGCAGCATGCCAGGCCTCCCTGTCCTTCACCATCTCCTGGAGCTTGCTCAAATTCATGTCCACTGAGTCGGTGATGCCATCCAACCATCTCATCCTCTGTCATCCCCTTCTCCTCCTGCCCTCAATCTTTCCCAGCATCAGGGTCTTTTCCAATGAGTCAGCTCTTCACATCAGGTGGCCAAAGTATTGGAGCCTCACTGTTGATTTCCTTTAGGATTGACTGGTTTGATCTCTTTGCTATCCAAGGGTCTCTCAAGAGTCTTCTCCAGCATCAAAATTCGAAAGCATTAATTCTTTGGTGTGCAACCTTCTTTATGATCCAACTCTCACATCCGTACACGACTCCTGGAAAAGTCATAGCTTTGACTAGACGGACCTTTGTTGGCAAAGTAATGTCTTGGCTTTTTAATACTAGGTTTCCCATAGCTTTTCTTTCAAGGATCAGGTGTCTTTTAATTTTGTGGCTGCAGTCACTGTCCACAATGACTTTGGAGACCAAGAAAATAAAATCTGTCACTGTTTCCACTTTTCCCCATCTATTTGCCATAAAGTGATGGGATCGGATGCCATGAACTTTGTTTTTTGAATGTTGTGTTTTAAGCCAGCTTTTTCACTCTCCTCTTTCACCTTCATCAAGAGGCTCTTTAGTTTCTCCCTGCTTTCTGCCATTACGGAGGTATTATCTGCGTATCTGAGGTTGGTGATATTGCTCTTGACAATCTTAATTCCAGCTTGTGATTCGTCCAGTCCGGTATTTCACATGCTGAACTCTGCACGTAAGTTAAATAAGCAGGGTAACAAAATAAAAGGTGGAAGAAAATATATCCAAATATTAGCAAAAGGTTGTCTTGGTGAATTTGTATTAATATGCAAGTATTTTTTTTTATTTTATGGGAGAAAACATTTTAATCAAAATTTTATCCTGGCAGTGTATCATGTTCTCCAGGTTTCTCCACAGAAACAGAAGCGGTAGGATGGATTCACTCATCTGTCTGGTTATGAGGGACTGAGCCTCACAGTTATGGAGGCTGATGAGTTCCGTCTGCAGTGTGGGCAGACACTGTGCTGAGCATTTTACATGTATTACTCACGTCTTCCTCATTATCATCATTTCCATATAGTCTGTCACTTATTCCCATTCTCCAGGGAGAGAGAGTGAGGCACAGAGAAGTCAGGTGACCCTGCCAAGGCCATAGGGTCAGCAGGCAGGGCATCAGGACCCCTGGCAGGCGGCTTCTCCATTAGGCACGAGAGGCTCATCGAATAGGATCCACGAAACCTTTAGGGGACCCCACGTTGTTTTACTTTTCATTTACTTTAAAGTCAGGAGGGAAAAAAAAAACGAATCTAATTATAATGAATAAATAATACATTTAGTCTGGATTCGATTTGTCTTTATTCCAACAGAGCCATAAAATATATTTAATATTTTTTTTTATGGAAGAAAAGGCGCACAGACAGGAGTGCCTGGGGCCCACGAATCAGGCCCTCCCACTCCAGATGCCCTTACTCCAGGCCCCTGGACTTCAACTATTTATGGCTCAGCCCCTCTCCGAACCCCAGAGAACCTACTTTAAACTTGGATGCCTGTTAGACTCAGACAAGTCACCCTGTCCGTGCCGCAGCTCCTCCTCTGTAAAACGGAATTCATAACGAGTGTGGACTCGTCTCCGGCCATGAGGGTGCCCTGATGCTCTGAATGTCCGCGCGCAACGTCTCAGCTACGTGCCTGAAGCTGAGTGAGGGCTCCGGAATGATGCGCCGCGTCTGACGTCTCTCTCCCCACAGCACAGGGTCTGGGAGCGTCCAGACCCCACAGGGGCTCCGGGAGAGGCCAGCTGGCCGAGGGCCCCGGCGGAGCAACACCTCGTCAGGCACACCAGAAATGCCACAGCATCTCCGCAGCAGTCTCGGGGAATATGCTGATGAGTTCTTCCACCAACAAGGGGAGATCTGAGTGTATAAAAGCTTCCAGGCCTGGGCAATCATTCCCCGCACCCCCACCCCACCCCCAGCTCCCTGGGGCCCTTTCTCATCTTAGCTCCACTTCTGCAGGAAGCAGGACAAAAAGAACTCGGTTTGATGCAAGTGGAGGAGAGAGCCCAGACTTGGAGCTCTCGGGAATTGGCTTTGCAGCCCAGTGCTGCCAAGACTAGCTTGGATAAGTCACGCAACCTCTCTGGGCCTTCATCGAATAACGGGAACACAGAATTAAAGTAGGAATAATGCATGTGACCAGTAGGAGGAGGAGGAGTGTAAGGCACTGGGGTCAGAGTCCTTCCGTTCAAATCAAGGCTTCTGCCTCTTGACAGTACCTGGCTTCCCTTTTCCAAATCTAAGTCTCTCATTTGTGAAATGGGGAACAATAATAGTCTCAACTTGAAGGGTTAAATCAGGAGGATTTGATGAGATAATTAAAGTTCTTTGCAGCAGGGCACACAGTAAGAGCTCTATGAAGGTCAGCTTTATAATTGTGTCACTTTATAATTGTGTCTCTTTAAGAGCCCTTTAGCATATGGTCCAAATTCCCAACTCCACACAGTAGGTGCTTAATGGGTAGCTGCGGAATGAATAGATAAACAAACGGATGAAACAAACTCACCATCCCTTTTGATCCAACACCCTTCTTCATGCTCTGGGTCCTCGCTGCTGAACGGGGCTTTCTCTAGCTGCACCAGTGGGGTGCAGACTTCTGGCTGCGGTGTCTTCTCCTGCTGCAGAGCACTGGCTCTAGGGCATGTGGGCTCCAGCAGTTGTGGCGTGCCAGCTTGGTTGCCCCTTGGCATGTGGGATCATCCCAGACCAGGGATCAAACCTGTGTCCCCTGTGTGGACAGGTGCATTCTCAACCACTGGACCATCAAGGAAGCCCTGTATGAATATTCTTGATAAAAATTTGAAATGAAGTCTTTTCCAATCTTACCTGGCTCGTGGAGGCTTCTGACTGTTCATTCTACATAATGTTTGAACTCTATTCAGAAAACCTGAATCCATACTTTCCTTGTGACGTTACTGTTATTAGACCATGCCTGCTAACCAGTTAAGGGCCCCCCCTCACCACTGCTGCTCCGAGATCTCATGGGGGCTGCGTCTTGACCTCTGCTGTACACCCACCATTAGTGGGATCGGCATGACTAGATCCCTGACCTGCAAGGGGGTGTCAGGCTCGGTGGCAAGCAGGCTTCTGTCCTGTCAGTAGCTCATATTTGAAAGCATTCTATTATCAATTTCAGGAGGGTTCACCTCAGAAAGACTATTTCCTTACTGACAACTCCCATGCTGTTTCAACAGGAGCTAATCCTTTCAGCTTATTTGGAGAGAGCTTCAGAATCCTTTCCCTGCCTAGCCAAGTCTCAGTGCTCACTGGAGAGAATTCTCTGAGGCTTTGCCCCTGGGGAGTGTCTGCCCAATGTGGAAAAGAGCCTGGAAAGAGTATCCGGGCCTGATCAGATTGAAGGCTTGGGGCCGAAAAAGACAAGCCAGCTTCTGTTATCTCCTGATGAGGACGTGGCCAGGGTGGGCTGTGGTGGTCAAGTTCAGTAGTCTGACTGAGCACCTGCTATGTGCCAGTGAGACACTGCAGACAAGCCAGGACACAACGATGAACAGACAAGGTCCTCGTCCTCAAAGACTTCATGGTCTAGGTGGGAAGACAGGCAGATCAGTGAATAATTTTAGTTCAGAGCAGTAAGCAGAGAAGACGTCCCTGGGGGTCCCGTGGCTAGACGCCACACTCCCTGTGCAAGGGGCTAGGATTTGATCCTTGTTCAGGGAACTAGATCTCACCAGTTTAGTTCAGTTCAGTTCAGTCGCTTAGTCATGTCCAACTCTTTGCGACCCCATGGACTGCAGCACGCCAGGCCTCCCTGTCCATCACCATCTCCCAGAGCTTGCTCAAACTCGTGTCCATTGAATCGGTGATGCCATCCAACCATCTCATCCTCTGTCATCCCCTTCTCCTCCCGCCTTCAATCTTTCCAAGCATCAGGGTCTTTTCCAATGAGTCAGTTCTTTGCATCAGGTGGCCAAAGTATTGGAGTTTCAGCTTCAGCAACTGATTTCCTTTAGGATGGACTGGTTGGATCTCCTTGCTGTCCGAGGGACTCTCAAGAGTCTTCTCCAACACCACAGTTCAAAAGCATCAATTCTTCAGCACTCAGCTTTCTTTATAGTCCAACTCTCACATCCATACATGACTACTGGAAAAGCCATAGCTTTGACTAGATGGACTTTTGTTGGCAAAATAATGTCTCTGCTTTTTAACATGCTGTCTAGGCTGGTCATAGCTTTTCTTCCAAGAAGCCTGCATCTTTTAATTCATGGCTGCAGTCACCATCTGTAGTGATTTTGGAGCCCCCCAGAATAAAGTCTCTCATTGTTTCCCACACTTTGCAACTAAAAAGATCTCGCATGCCTCAAGAAAAATTGAAGATACCACGTGCTGCAACTAAGACGTGGAGCAGCCAAATAAATAGATAGTTTTTGTTTTGTTTTAAAAGAGCAGTAAGCATAGATTGATCTATACACAGTGAACTGGGAGCAGGAGAGATCAAGGGAGGGTTCATTCCTCGGGGATGGACAGGGCAGGGCGGATTCAGGGGGTCCTGAGAAGAATGACCAGCCATGGGCCAAGCAGAGCGGAGGAAGGCCCATGCCAAGGGCTGTGAAGGTTAAGGCAAGGATTCCTCTGAGTTCTTGGTCATAACTTCTCAGGGTTGGCAGGATTTAATTTATCCTCTTCCTATCTCTTTTAGCGTCTAGTTGGGTCATTAACCACCAAACCCACTTTGAAATTTGAAGGCAAATCTCACAAAAAGAGGTAGAATTTTATCAAGGATCCTGAGAAGGATTGAGCGCAGATTTCTTATCAGATCTGGAATCTGTTTACTCGGCCCATCCACACTGCCTCATGCTTGGACTACTGCTGAAGCCACTGTAACTCTTCTCCACATTTCTACTCCCTGCTCTAAATCCAGGCTTCACAGGTGGCTCAGCAGTTAAGAATCCATCTGCAATGCAGGAGACGCAGGAGACATGGGTTCCATCCCTGGGTGGGGAAGATCCCCTGGAGGAGGGCATGGCAACCCACTCCAGCATTCTTGCCTGGAGAATCCCAGGGACAGAGGAGCCTGGCAGTCTATAGTCCATGGGGTCGCAAAGAGCTGGACACGACTTAGAGACTGAGCACCCACACGTGCATTCCGAATCCAGGCCCCTCATGGCAGCTACCACGATCCCTCAAGATTTGCTGATTGGATAAGTCCATTCCCCTATTTAAAACCCTTCAAAGGCCTTCTGTTACTCTTTGGATAAAACCCGCCCTCCTTTCTGTGCCCCATCGGGCCCCTGTGTCTGCCTTCTGCCCACTTTTCCAATCTCCTCTCCCATCCTGCCTCATGTGCTCACCCTGTCCCATGCACTGGCCTTCTGTTGCCCAAATATACCAAGCTTTTTCACTCTCAGAGCCATTCACTCACTCAGACGTATTTATCAATCGCCTTCTATGTGCCAGACATCGTCTTTGGCACTGTCCTTGGCAGGGAACAAAATGCAAACAAATCATTGCCCTTGGGGAGTTTACATTTTAGTAAGGGTAGACAGACTGTAAATAAGACACATCAAGAAGTACCTTGTTGGATGAGATTATACAGTGGAAGTGACAAATAGATTCAAGGGATTTGATCTGATAGACAGAGGGCCAGAAGAACTATGGACAGAGGTTCATGGCATTGTACAGGAGGCAGGGATCAAGACCATTCCCAAGAAAAAGAAATGCAAAAAGTCAAAATGATTGTCTGAGGAGGCCTTACAAATAGCTGTGAAAAGAAGAGAAGCGAAAAGCAAAGGAGAAAAGGGAAAGATATACCCATTTGAATGCAGAGTTCCAAAGAATAGCAAGGAGAGATAAGAAAGCCTTCCTCAGTGACCAATGCAAAGAAATAGAGGAAAACAATAGAATGGGAAAGACTAGAAACCTCTTCAAGAAAATTAGAGATACCAAGGGAACATTTCATGTAAAGATGGGCTCAATAAAGGACAGAAATGGTATGGACCTAACAGAAGCAGAGGATATTAAGAAGAGGTGGCAAGAATACACAGAAGAACTGTACAAAAAAGATCTTCATGACCCAGATAATCACGATGGTGTGATCACTCACCGAGAGCCAGACATCCTGGAATGTGAAGTCAAGTGGGTCTTAGGAAGCATCACTATGAACAAAGCTAGTGGAGGTGATAGAATTCCAGCTGAGTTCTTTCAAATCCTAAAAGAGGATGCTGTGAAAGTGTTGCACTCAGTATGCCAGCAAATTTGGAGAATTCATCAGTGGCCACAGGACTGGAAGAGGTCAGTTTTCATTTCAGTCCCAAAAAAGGCAATGCCAAAAGCTCAGATGGTAAAGCATCTGCCTACTATGTGGGAGACCTGGGTTTGATCCCTGGGTCAGGAAGATCCCCCGGAGAAGGAAATGGCAACCCACTCCAGTATTCTTGCCTGGAAACTCCCATGGACTGAGGAGCCTGGTAGGCTACAGTCCATGGGGTCACAAAGAGTCGGACACGACTGAGCGACTTCACTTCAAAGAATTTTCAAACTACAGCACAATTACATTCATCTCACACGCTAGCAAAGTCATGCTCAAAATTCTCCAAGCCAGGCTTCAACAGTATGTGAACGAGAACTTCCAGATGTTCCAGCTGGATTTAGAAAAGGCAGAGGAAGCAGAGATCAAATTGCCAACATCTGTTGGATCATAGAAAAAACAACAGAGTTCCAGAAAAACATCTACTTCTGCTTTATCGACTATACCAAAGCCTTTGACTGTGTGGATCACAACAAACTGTGGAAAATTCTTCAAGAGATGGGAATACCAGACCACCTGATCTGCCTCATGAAAAATCTGTGTGCACGTCAAGAAGCAACAGTTAGAACCAGACATGGGACAGCAGACTGGTTCCAAATTGGGAAAAGAGTACGTCAAGGTTCTTGACGTACGGATATTGTCACCCTGTTTATTTGACTTATATGCAGAGTACATCATGAGAAATGCTGGGCTGGATGAAGCACAAGCTGGAGTCAAGATACCACCTTTATGGCAGAAAGTGAAGAGGAACTAAAGAGCCTCTTGATGAAGGTGAAAGGAAAAAATGAAAAAGCTGGCTTAAAACTCAACATTTAGAAAACTAAGATCATGGCATTTGGTCCCACCACTTCATGGCAAATAGATGGGAAACAATGCAAACAGTGAGAGACTTTATTTTCTTGGGCTCCAAAATCACTGCAGATGGTGACTGCAGCCATGAAATTAAAAGAGGCTTGCTCCTTGGAAGAATAGCTATGACCAACCTAGACAGCATGTTAAAAAGCAGAGACATTACTTTGCCAACAAAGGTCCATCTAGTCAAAGCTATGGTTTTTCCAGTGGTCAGGTATGGATGTGAGAGTTGGACTATAAAGAAAGCTGAGCACTGAAGAATTGATGCTTTTGAACTGTGGTGTTGGAGAAGACTCTTGAGAGTCCCTTGGACTGCAAGGAGGTCCAACCAGTCCATCCTAAAGGAGATCAGTCCTGAATACTCATTGGAAGGACTGATGGTGAAGCTGAAGCTTCAATACTTTGGCTACCTCATGAGAAGAACTGACTCCTTAGAAAAGACCTTGATGCTGGGAAAGATTGAAGGTGGGGGGAGCAGGGGATGACAGAGAATGAGATTGTTGGATGGGATCACCAACTCGATCGACATGAGTTTGAGTAAACTCCGGGAGTTGGTGATGGACAGGCACGCAGGCCTGGCATGCTGCAGTCCATGGGGTCACAAAGAATAAGACATGACTGAGCCACTAACTGAACTGAAGTGAACTGGATGAGAATCAGCATTAAGGGAAAAGCAATAAAGCTGAGAGGAAGTCAGAGAGGCTGAGGAGTGGCCTTTTCAACACGGCAGCCAAGGATGGTCTCAATGAGAAGGTGACATTTGATACTTGAAGCAGCTTGAGGTAACAATCCAGGCAGGATTGTGGGGCTGAGGCAGTGATGAGCTCCAAGTCCCTGAAGCTGGGGCGTGCCCCGTATGTTCACAGAACAGCAAGGATGCCAGAGATGAGAGTCAGAGGTGAGATTCAAGAAGTAACCAGGATGTGTGAATTCCCCGGTGTACTTCCATTGTAGGGGGCATAGGTTCAACCCCTGGTCAGGGAAGTAATATCCCACACGCTGTTTCGCGGTCAAAAAGAATGAAAGAAGAAACAGGAATCCCGGTCAAGTAAGTCTGACAGGCTAGCACAGGAAGTTCATCATCTGTGGAAACCTCTGCCTGGAACATTCCACCGCAGCTCTTCACACGCTGGCCCCTTCCCATCTTTCAGAACTCAGAGAGACTTTCCTTGATCACCCTCATTCGTCACCATTGCAACACCCTCTCTTCTTCATTACATGCGATTGTACGATCCAGTTCCACACCCTTCTCTGTTCACCGTCCCCAAGCTCCACCGAGGGCAAGAGTTCTAGTTGCCCTGTTGACCGCTGCAAACCCACACTTAGCAGACTGTCCGGCACCCAGTGCGAGCTCAAGAAATCATTTGCTGAATGAAAGAAATGGAGAATCTGTAATTATTATTCTCAGTTTGAGCCCTATGGGATATGAGGAAATACGTTTTGACCTTGGAAGAGCATCCCCAGGAGACTTGTGGGCATTAGCCTGGAGGTCAAAAAGCTTTCAGACGGAGAGAGACTGAGGAAAGAAAAACCAGAAACATGCCACATTTATGGACTTGGAAACTAGAAGGGCCTTCAACTTCTAAATAATAAATTACATAGGCGCTAGAAAGCAAAGGGACAAAATCTTCAAAATACTAAGTGAAAAATGCTGTTAACAAAGAATTCTACATCTAGCCAATCTGTCAATCAGATGGGAGGTAGAATACATAGCTGCAGACACGCAAGCTCTCAAAACTTTTACCTCTAATGCCCTTTTCCTTAGCAAATGATTGATGATGAACTCCACCCGTAAGAGAGAGAAAAACACAAGACAAAGACCAGTATCCAGGAGACAGTGGCTCCGACCCAGGCCAGAGGCGAGGGATACTCCCACACTGATGGTAAATGGAAGCCTCGGCACGACTGCCGTGCAGACAGCTCAGTCCAGATGGGTACGGGAAGGCAGAGATCGCCTGAAAAACAGGGAAATTCACACATCATCTGCTGCAGGCGCCCAGGATCGCCTTGTCGTTCGCAAAGCCTGGCGCAAAGTCAAACTGAAGAGGCAAGGCCTCTTGCTTGAAAATTACTAAGAATTTCAGGATGGTGGGACTTCCCTGGTGGTCCAGCGGCTAAGAATCCAAGCTTCCACGGCAGGGTGTGCAGCTTCGGTTCCTGGTTGAGGAGCTAGGATCCCTCATGCCTCGTGGTATGGCAGACCCACGGAAAAGAATTTCAAGATGGTAAAAGCCCAGGAAGTCGGCCTTGCATGTGACCTTGTGAAAAACTATAACGATAGCCGTTCCTACGTGCAGTCCAAGAGAAACCAACTCCAGTTGACTTACGGAGAAAGAGACTTTATTCAAAGAATGTCAGATGGTCCATAAAATCCCAAGAGGGTTAGAGAACCCTGTTAATATGTACCCTACTAGAAAAGCTTCTCCAAGTGGTCTCTAAAGTGGTACAGTGAGGGTGATGCCAGAGCTCTCCCCGAGTACCAGGCACCGCATCTTGCAGATCTGATCCTGCTGGGTCCCTGGGCATGGTTCAATGCTATTGCCTCGCACTGCAGCCCCGAGGCAACTTCTTCTATCCAAAAAGGGTTTCTTGAATTTTCTGCTTCTCCAGTCGTTAGTTATCTATTCTAAGTCAGAAGAAATGTGTGCATCGGATGGGTGGAGCCCAAGCCAAGTGCCCATGACCTAAACTGCAACAGGCTGGGAAAGTGAGCTTCTAGAATCTTCCTCTTCTGTGCTGGAAGTTCCACAAAGTCTCATTAGGGACGATTTCTCAAACACAGAAGGGTTTAAGATCTGGGCAGCCAGGAAGAATGACAAATATCCGCTCTCAAAGTATGGAAAGAAGTGGTCATGCATAGACTAAAACAAAAGGAAACAGCACAAAAAACTAAGCAAAATGAAATAAAAAATAAAAACAAGTAGAAACAGAGACTAAAAATAAAAAGTGTTCAGAAAGGAAACACAAGGGTAGTGTACCCTGGCTCGTGAGGGTTCTGCATTTGCATATTCTGAACAACATCAAGACCGAGTGTGGATTTAGTTCCCCGAATTTCATGTTTATTACCCGGTGACACTGCAAGGAACAGAATCAGGGTACTTGGGTTGTGTAAGAATGCTAAAAAAAAATCATCTTCCGTAATGGGACGTCAGTAGATAATGCCTAAAATTGATACACAAAAAATTAGAAGTAGAATTGTACGTAGAGCGACTTCCCTGGTGATCTAGTGGCTAAAACTCCACATTCCTGATGCAGGGGGCCTGGGTTCCGTCCTCAGCCCAGGAACCAAGCTCCCGCCTGACACAACTGAGTATTCACAGGCCACAAAAAAGACCTGGATAAGTCAAATAAATAAATAATAAAATTTAAAGATCATATGTAGAAATAGAGACATCAATGCCCAAAGAAGCTACTAAAATACTGAAAGTGGTCCTCTGGGGAATAAGACTAAAAAGTGAAGAGAGGTCAGGCAAGGGAAGGGAAGTGAAGTTGCTCAGTCGTGTCTGACTCTGCGTCTCCACGGACCATAGCCTCCCCGGCTCCTCGGTCCATGGGATTCTCCAGGCAAGAGTACTGGAGTGGGTTGCCATTGCCTCCTCCAGGGGATCTTCCAACCCAGGGATCGAACCTGGGCCTCCCCGCTGCAGGCAGACGCTTTACCGTCAGCCGGCAGGGCAGCCCCGGGTGAGGGAACTGCCTTTTCATTCTGTCTGCTTTCGTCCTGAGCCTTCTGTACTTGTTTCGATCAGGCCGCATGTGCTATGCTGAGCTAACAAATAAATCCTGGATATCTCAGCAGCTTATGAGAATAGCAAGTTGTTTTGTATTTTTCCCCTCATTCATACAAGAATCCAATGTGGGCTGGGCAGCCCTCTTAACTTTGTTTTCTCATCGTCTAGATCAAGGTCATTGCAAAAGGAAGGACACACTGGAGGGTGAAGGGGGTATTCTGAAGGGCCAGGCCTGGAGATGACTCCCACCGTTTGTACCCACGCTCCTCTGCTCAGGCCCCAGTCACCTGGGCCCAGCATAACTCCACGGGAGCTGGGAAATGTGATCTTCTCAGGAAGACACATAGCATTGTCTTAGCCACAATACCTTTCACACTGTTAAAGATTAATAGACTTTAGGGACTTCCCAAGTGGTCCGGTGGCTAAGACCCCAAGCTGCCAATGCAGGGGGCTCAGGTGCCATTCCTCTTCAGAGAACTATAATAGATGGACATCACACGTCACAACTAAGAGTCTGAATGCTTCCACTAAAGATCCTGCGTGCTGCAACGAAGACCAGCAAAGCCAAACAGGTAAATACATAAATATTTTTTTAAATTGATGCTGTACTTAGCTGCTCAGTCATGTCCGACTCTTTGCAACCCCATGGACTATGGCCCACCAGGCTCCTCTGTCCATGGGATTCTCCAGGCAAGAACACTGGAGTGGGTTGCCATGCCCTTCTCCAGGGGATCCTCCCAACCCAGGGATTGAACTAGGTCTCCCACATCGCAGGCAGATTCTTCACTGTCTGAGTCACCAGGGATCATTTAGAGCAGTTTCAGGTTGACAGAAAAATTGGGCGGAAACTACGGAGAGTTTTCACATACCCCATCTCCCCGTTTGTGGCTTAGACAGTAAAGAATGTGCCTATGATTCAGGAGACCTGGGTTTGATCCCTGGGTCAGGAAGATCCCCTGAATAAGAAAATCGCTACCCACTCCAGTATTCTTGCCTGGAGAATTCCATGGACAGAGGAACCTGGCGGGCTACAGTCCATGGGGTCACAAAGAGTCAGACACGACTGAGCGACTAACACTTCACACTTCACATCTCCCTCCACTCAGTCAGTTCAGTTCAGTCGTTCAGTCGTGTCCGACTCTTTGCAACCCCATGAATCGCAGCACGCCAGGCTTCCTTGTCTATCACCAACTCCCAGAGTTCACTGAGACTCATGTCCATCAAGTCAGAGATGCCATCCAGCCATCTCATCCTCTGTCGTCCCCTTCTCCTCCTGCCCCCAATCCCTCCCAGCATCAGAGTCTTTTCCAATGAGTCAACTCTTCGCATGAGGTGGCCAAAGTACTGGAGTTTCAGCTTTAGCATCATTCCCTCCAAAGAACACCCAGGGCTGATCTCCCTCAGAATGGACTAGTTGGATCTCCTTGCAGTTCAAGGGACTCTCAGGAGTCTTCTCCAACACCACAGTTCTAAAGCATCAATTCTTCGGTGCTCAGCTTTCTTCACAGTCCAACTCTCACATCCATACATGACCACAGGAAAAACCATAGCCTTGACTAGACGGACCTTTGTTGGCAAAGTAATGTCTCTGCTTTTGAATATGCTATCTAGGTTGGTCATAACTTTCCTTCCAAAGAGTAAGCGTCTTTTAATTTCATGGCTCCAGTCACCATCTACAGTGATTTTGGAGCCCCAAAAAATAAAGTCTGACACTGTTTCCACTGTTTCCCCATCTATTTCCCATGAAGTGATGGAACCGGATGCCATGATCTTAGTTTTCTGAATGTTGAGCTTTAAGCCAACTTTTTCACTCTCCTCTTTCACTTTCATCATCAATTGATACATTACTGTTAACAAAAGTCCATAGTTTACAGTAGGGTTCACTTTTTGTGTTAATTCTTCGAGGGACTGTCTTGGTGGTCCAGCGATTAAGACTCCTCTACAGGGGGCATGGAGTTCCATCCCTGGTCAGGGAAATGAAAATCTCGAAAGCCGTGAGGTGAGACCAAAAAACTCCCCCCACACAACCGCTTGCGTTTTAAGAAGAGCATAGTGTCCTGTGTCCATGATTATGGTGTCATATGCAATAGTCTCACGGCCTTAAAATCCCTGGTGCTCCACCTATTCGTTCCTCCCCACCATCCATGCTCCCTGAGCCTCTGATGGCTTCACTGATGGCTTCACTCTGATGGCTTCACTTCACTTCTATGTGCGTGCTAAGTCGCTTCATTCACGCCTGACTCTTTGTGATCCTATCGACTGTAACCCGCCAGGCCCCTCTGTCCATGAGATGCTCCAGGCAAGAACACTGCAGTGGGTTGCCATGCCCTCCTCCAGGTGATCTTCCCGACCCAGGGATCAAACCTGTGTCTCTTAGGTCTCCTTCAATGGCAAGTGGGTTCTTTATCACTAGCACCACCTGAGAACCCCACCATCTCTATGGTTCTACCTTTTCCAGAAGGTCACAGAGGTGGAATCATGCAGTAGTCAGCCTTCTCCGAATGGCTTCTTTCGTTCAGCGATACGCAGTTAAGTTTCCTCCATGTCTTTTCATGTCTGGATGAACTCATTTCCTTTTAGCACCGAATAATATTCCATTGTCTGCATATATCACCGTATGTTTATCCACCCAATCTGCTGAAGAACATCTTGGTTCCTTCTAATTTTTGGCAATTATAAATAAAGCCGCTATAAATACTCATGTGCTGGGTTTTGCATGGATATAATTTTTCACTTCCTTTGAGTGAATACAAATACAATTGCGGGGATGAAAATTACTGAATCTTACTGTAAGACTTTATTTAATTTTGTTAAAAAAAAAATTATCAAACTGTCTTCCAAAGTGGCTGCACCATTTTGAATCCCTGCCAGCACTGAATGGGACTTCCTCTTGTTGCATATCCTTGCCAGCATCCGACGTGATCAGTGCTTTGGATTTTAGCCATTTTAATAGACGAATATCGTGGTTGTATCATATTGGGGTCTTAGTCTGCAATTCCTTAGTGACCTATGATATTGAACAACTTTTCATATGCTTATTTGCCACATGTGTATCTTCTTTGGTGAGATGTCTGTTTAGATCTTTTGCCTACTTTTTAACTGGTATGCTTGATTTCTGACTGTAGAATTTTAAAAGTTCTTTGTATGTTTTGGATACAAGTCCTTCTTCAGATATGTGTTTTGCAAAAATTTTGTCCAAGCCTGTGGCTTCCCTTTTCATTGTCTTAACTGTGTCTTTCACAGATAAATTTTTAGTTTTAATTAAGATCAACTTATCAATTTTTTCTTTCACAGTTCGTGCTTTCAGTATTGTGTCTAAAAACTCATTGTCCTATGGGGGCAAGGGATTAACAGGTACAAACTGTTATGTACAAAATTAGCTATAAGGATATATTGTACAACATGGAAAATATAGCTGGTATTTTATAATAACCATAACTGGAGCATAGCCTTTAAAAATTGTGAATTACTACATTGTACACCTGTAACTTATATAATATTATACACCAACTGTACTTCAATTTAAATAATAATAATAAAAAACTTATTGGCAAACCTAAAATGGAGAAGGCAATGGCACCCCACTCCAGTACTGTTGCCTGGAAAATCCCATGGATGGAGGAGCCTGGTGGGCTGCAGTCCATGGGGTCACGAAGAGTCGGACACAACTGAGCGACTTCACTTTCACTTTTCACTTTCATGCATTGGAGAAGGAAATGGCAACCCACTCCAGTGTTCTTGCCTGGAGAATCCCAGGGACGGGGGAGCCTGGTGGGCTGCCGTCTATGGGGTTGCACACAGTCGTACACGACTGAAGTGACTTAGCAGCAGCAGCAGCAAACCTAAAATCAGCTAGCTTTGCTCCTGTATTTTCCTTTCTAGAATTGTATGGGTCTTTTTGAATATGATTTTATTGATTTTTTTTAATTTGCTTTTTAGTTTTAGTTTTTTATTTACTTGCTTGTGCTGGGTCTTAGTTGCAGCGTGTGGGATCTAGTTCCCCAGTCAGGGATCAAATCCAGGCCCCCTACGTCGGGGGCACAGAGTCCCCTAGGACCACCCAGGAAGTACACAGCAGTGTTATGGTTTGTGTTTTCCTTTTAGCTATGATCCACTTTGTGAAAGGTGTAAGGTCAGTAGCTAGATTCATGTTTATTGCATGTGGATGCCTAGCTGTTTCAGCATCATATGTTGAAAAGACTATCGTTTCGTTATTGAATTGCCTTTGTTCTTTTATAAAAGACCCTTTGACCATATTTGTGTGGGTCTAATTTTGGGCTCTCTATTCTGTTCCATTGATCAGTCTACTCCTTTAATGCCACACGTCTTGATTACTGTATCTTTATAGTAAATCTTGGAGTTGGGTTGTGTCAGTCCTCTGACTTTGTTCTTTGATGTTGCGCTGGCTGTTTAGAACTTTTGCTTCTCCATGTAAACTCAGTTTGTCAATATCCACAAAATAACTTGCTGGGATTTTTATTGGGATTGGAGTGAATCTATAGATTGAGTTGGGAAGAACCAATCTTAACAAAAGTGTTCCTATCCATGAACAAAGAATATTCCTTTATTTTGTTGTTATTTGATTTCTTTCATCAGAGTTTTGTAGTTTGCCTCATATGAATCTTCTACATATTTTGTTAGATTTTATACCTAAGTATTTCATTTTAGGGAGTCCTAATGTAAATGAGTATGTGTTAGCTGCTTAGTCATGTCGGACTCTTTGTGACCCCATAGACTGTAGCCCTCCAGGCTCCTCTGTCTATAGAATTCTCCAGGTGAGGATACTGGAGTGGGTTGCTATTTTCTTCTGCAGAGAATCTTCCCCACTCAGGGATCGAACCCCAGTCTCCTGCATGGCAGGCAGATTCTTTGCCATCTGAGCCACAGGGAAGTCCCAATGTAAATGGCGTTGCGTTTTGTCGCTTGTATTTTCTGTTTGGCCACACTACACAGCATGTGGGATCTTAGTTCCCCTACAGGAATCAGACCTGCACCCTTTGCTTTGGAAGGTGAAGTCTTAACCACTGGGCCACCAAGGAAGTCCCCCTCTCCGCTCCCTTTACTTTTTAACATTTTTTAATGTAGACCGTGTTTAAAGTCTTTATTGAGTTTGTTACAGTATTTCGTCTGTTGTATGTTTTGGTTTTCTGGCTGCGAGGCCTGTGGGATCTTAGCTTCTCAACCAGGGATCAAACCCTCACCCCCTGCATTGGAAAGTGAAGTCTTGACTGGACGGCCAGGGAAGTTCCCATTGCTTACTTTAAAAAAAAGTCCTCCGCACAGCCCGAATCAAGTCAATCCTCTTTGGAACATGACGGACTATTTAAAAAAAGAAAACACAAACGGGTAACATGAATGAATGCCTTACAGATTTGGTCGTCTACTGACATGAATTTCTAAACATCATCAAATCCATTACTTCCAAAGACAAATACAGCTCCAGGGCCAAGTGAAATTCATCTTGTGAGGCAGAAGGAAGCAATGAAACATTAGGGGCAGACTCTTCAATTAATATATTTCATATCTCTTTGTAAACAGGAAACATACGGCTCTAACAGCCAAGCAGTTGATGAGGCGAGGAGGAGGGAGGAAGCCTGGGATCATGAATGAACTAGTTCCGGAGGCAGTTATTGTTCACTGCAGGCCTGATTGAACCTTCTAGGAAAGAGGTAGAAGTTACAACTATGCAGTGCGGAAACTCTTAAACACATGGATGCATCATAAATCAAAATGACACTAATGACTTTTGTTTGTGGTAATCTGCTTTGGGCTGTTTCTCCAGAAGTGAGAATGAGGGACTTTGAGTTGTCCTCATGCTCCCTTCTTTTTTTTTCCTTAGCATCTATTTATTTGGTTGCACCAAGTCTTAATTGCATCACAGGGGATCTTCAATCTTAGTTGGAGCATGGGTGATCTAGCTCCCTGACCAGGGATCAAACCCAGACCACCTGAATTGGGAGTGTGGAGTCTTAGCCATTGGATCACCAGGGAAGTCCCAATCCCTTCTTCTTTTCTTTCCTAAGAGCCACATAGAATTAAATGAAATTGAGTAAGTGTTGCATCAATTAAAGTTCTTGGGTGCAAGCTACAGAAAATGACTCTACCTTGAGCAAAACCAAAATACACAGCAAGGGTGTTATGGACTGAATGTTTATGTCTCTCCTAAGTCCACATGTTGAAGGCCTGTTCCCCAGTGTGGTACTATTTTGGTGCTGGGGGCTTTGGGGGATAATCAGGACAGGGTGAGCCTTGAGGGTGGGGCCCTCACCGTGGGATTAGTGCCCTTATTAGTGACCTTATAAAGGGAGACGCCAGAGAGCTAGCTCTCTCTCTCCCCTCACCCTCAGCACACATCAGGAAGAGGTCGTGGGAGCCCACAGCAGGATGGAGGCTACCTACAAGCCAAGAGAAGAGGCCTCAGAAGGAACCTCACCTCGGGCTTCCCTGGTGGCTCCGTGGTAAAGGATCTGCCTGCCAGTGCAGGAGACAGAGGTTCAGTCCCTGAGCCAGGACGATCCTACGTGCCGTGGGGCCACTAAGCCCATGTGCCTAGGCTCTAGAGCCCGGGAACCACGACTACGGAAGCCTGTGTGCCCTAGAGCCATGCCTGGCAGCAAGAGAAGCCACAGCAACGAGAAGCCTGTGCCCTGCGACGAAGAGTAGCCCCCGCCCACTCCAACTCGAGAAAGCTCGTGTGCAGCCACCAAGGGCCAGCACAGCCAGAAATAAAGAAAAGGTCACTTATTAAAAAAAAAGAATGAACCCTATCTCGAAAGCACCTTGACACTGGACTCTGTGGCCTCCAGAACTGCGAGGAAATAAATCTCAGTTGTTCAAGCCACCCAGATGATGATATTTTGCTATGGCAGCCTGAGTTGACTAAGACCAGGGATATGGGGATTCATAGAATCAGAAGGAAGCTATGGGGCCAGCTTGGAAAGCCAGGAACAAAAGGACCTCTGAAGACGTAACAGTCAGCTTTGTACAATTCTTGGGGCGGAAGACACTCACTTTGACCAGGAGTCAGCAAACTGTGACCCACCAGCCAGAATTCTCGCTTTCTTTATGCTCTTATAGGCTCCCCGGGTAGCTCAGCTGGGAAAGAATCCACCTGCAACACAACAGACCCCAGTTAGCTTCCTGGGTCGGGAAGACCCCCTGGAGAAGGGATAGGCTACCCACTCCAGTATTCCTGGGCTTCCCTGGTGGCTCAGCTGGTAAAGAATCCGCCTGTAATATGGGAGACCTGGGTTCAGTCCCTGAGTTGGGAAGATCCCCTGGAGGAGAGCATGGCAACCCACGCCAGTATTCTTGCCTGGAGAATCCCCAGGACAGAGGAGCCTGGTGGGCTACAGTCCATGTGGTCGCAAAGAGCTGGACATGACTGAAGCGACTTAGCAGCAGCAGAGAGACAAACATACGTTCTTACAAATAAAGTTCTATGGGAGCGACCTCTTTCTACAACATTGCTGGTTTGTTCCCTTAGGGCGGGTAGAACAACTGCCCCCAGAACGCTCACCACTTTGCATGTTGTCTGTGGCCCCCTTTGCTCTGTGACAGCACAGTTGAGTAGCTGTCATAGAGATGATATGGCTCACAAAACCTCAAACATTTGTGGGTAAAGTTTGCGGACTCCTACCCTAGACTAAGACAGAAGAGCGAGAAATGGCGCCTCTTGCCCTGGAGTTGTGTGATGCACTTATGGCCTTGTCTGAGGAAGGCTGGGCAACAGGACCAACAGCAAAGGCTGTGCTCCAGACGGGCCGTGCGGCCTCTGTGATGACCCTGGGCTTTCCAGCCCCTTCTCCACTCTTTTGTGTTTGGAGAGTCCATTGGCTGAGCTTATGTCATGGACCCACCCCTAAGGGACAGAGGGTGGAAGGATCCAGCCCTCTAAGCTTCATTTGTAAGTGTGAGTAAGGCTGTCAGGAATAACCCCTCCTGTAAGATGCCAAGTGAGTTCCAACAGAGGGGGCTTGGTGTATTAATAGGAGGAGGTGGGAGTTGGATACCGTTTGGCAAAAGTCTATGAATATTCTCCTGAATAATTACAAATATCCCCATCATTGTCATATGGCCCTTCAAGGTACACCTGCTTGGCTCAGTCATTGTCTTGCCCACATCCAGACTGGGGCCACTTTTCACTACGGGCACTGTGGCTACCTCAGTCCAGGCCAGCATCGCCTCTTACTTGCATTATTGCAGCAGATGCCTGACCCCCCTCTCTGCTTCCAGCCTTCCTTAATGCAGTCTGTTCTCCACATAGCTGTCGGAGTACTCCTTCTGCTGTGGGTCGATTGGTGGGTGGGATGATTCTTTAAGACCTGAAGTCAGATCATGCTACACCTCTGCTCACGCTGTCCAGTGGCTCCCTGTCTAACTCAGGGTGGAAGCCAAAGCTGTCACCATGGCCTCCCAGGGTGTGATCTGTCCTTCCGTTGCCTCTCTCATCTGACCTCCTACATTCTTCCCTTTGCTCTCTTTGTTCCAGCCACACCAGCCTACAGGCTGTTTTTCCAATAACACAAGCCCCTCTGGCCTCAAAGCTTTTGCTCTTGCCCTTCCCTCTGCTCAGAACTCTACTCCCCCAGAGCGTTGCATGGCTGTCTCCATCAAGTCCTTCTGTCTCTGTTCAAATGACTTCTCAATAGAGAGCACTTCCTTGACCACCTCGTGACCCTCTTTTTCCCCACCCGGCTTTATTGTCTGTCGTTTTCCATCACCAAACATATTCTAAAGTCTGTTGACTTATTCCTTGTCTATGCCTCATCGTATTGAGTGAACTCTGTGAGGGCTGCGGTATCACTGTGAGCTTTGCCTGAAGCCAAGTAGGCACTGGATGGATAATGTGAAATGGAAGAATCCTGACCCAGGATATGGCTTCACTGAAGCCCCTGGGAAGCTCAGGACCCAGGAGCCCCCTATCGTGGGAAAATGAACCTCTTTCACCACGCCCGGAATGTTGATCCTGAATTCCCTCACTTTACACCCAAGGAATCTCCAGACTACAGAGCACAGTGCTGATGGCATTGACCTATTAACCCCCAAAATGCCCAAGGGCAGGGAAAGGGTGTTTTCCTTCTCTTGTCTCCGTGACCCTGCTCTGCTTGTCTTCATAGCATTTGCCACTATTTGAAACGGACCTGAAGCCCCATCGTGTCACTTGACTATTCCTGCATTTTATATCTGTTCTTTCTGAAACTTTCCCTCTCTTCTGATTTTCCTTTGAGGACACCACCTTTCCCCGACTCTGGGTCCATATGACTTGATTGGCATAACTGTCACCCCAGCTCCTGGAATAGGCATGTTAACTAGACCTACACTGGTCAGTCTGTTTCATCCCTCTGGCCACAGTGACTGCTTTGAATGTGACCCCATTCAGACAAGAGGAAATTGGGACCAATTCAAGTCAATGGGACTGTCAAGGAAAGAGAGCATCATCTTCCCTGTGGGTTTTAAGACAGGACAGGGTGTAACCCTGGAGCTGCTGGTGAAAGTGCCACAATGTGGGTGGACTCTTCCTACATAAAGTTCCACAATAAAGAGATAGAGACTACTCTTGGTACGTTTGAGCCCCTGGATCCAGCCATACCTGAAGCTAGAACAATTTTCAGATACACGTTGCCTAATCCAGTTAAGTAGAACATTCTGTTACTTGCAACCACAGGATCTTTACTTTTTTATTCAGTCTTCCCTCCCAACTTACTGTTCATTAATTTCCTCTAACTCCTCTTCTGTTAATAGGAGTTATAGCTCTAGGTCAGATATTAAACCCTGAAATGGATGCAAAAGCACTTCCTGCTCAAAGCCAAAACAATTGGATCCAGCAGGGGGAAGGTCAGTCTATTTTCCTCATGTGTCCAAACATTTGGATGTTGTCAACATGAAGACAGAACTTCTAACTTTTGATCTGCTAATATCAGAGCTCTGTTAATGTCAAAGGGCCTAATTCTCACGCTCTCCTTAGAACTTATTAGACTTATTAGAATTTGACTGAAGTCTTACAAATGTGCAGAGTTGAGACAGAAGGACCCTGAATACATTTGCCAAGATATTTGCACAACTTCCTATTAATCTATTAAAATGATGTCATTGTTTTTAAAGCATTTAGAGCTATTTTTTACTTATAATGCTAAAAAATGGCATTAGATACATATATATACTTTAAAAGCATTTAATTTTAATCATCTATTATTTTTTTATTAGTTTTTTTTTTAAGGGTGACAGTCTGGGTGCTTCTTTTTCTTTTTTTCTTTAATTAAAAAAAAGTTTTATTTCTTTATTTTGGTCTGTGCTGGGTCTTCGTGGCTGCAAGAGCACTTCTCTCGTTGCAGCAGGGGAGCGGGGGCTCCTGTCCAGCTGTGGTGTGGTGGCTTCTCACTGCGGTGCCTTGTCCTGTGGGCACTGGCTCTAGGCGCTTGGGCCTAAGCAGTTGCAGCCCCCGGGGCTCAGTACTAGTGGTGCACGGGCTCAGTTGCTCCACAGCGTGTGGGATCTTCCTGGACCAGGGAGGGAACCCGGGGCTCCTCCACTGGCAGGCGGAGTCTTTACCACCGAGCCACTAGGGATGCCCCAACTTGGATCATTTTCCAATTTTAAGTCTTAGAAGAATAAGACATTATAGGAATATATTAAAGAGGATATGTGAAAGAGCCTGGTGGTGGAGTGGATAAGAATCCGCCTGCCAGCTCAGGAGACGTGGGTTCCATCCCTGTCCAGGAAGAATCCACAGGCTGCAGGGTAACCGAGCCCCTGAGCCACAGCTAGAGCTGCCACTCTCCGCAACCAGAGAAAGCCCACACACAGCAACGAAGACCCCACGCGGCCAAAAGAGGAAAGAAAATCAGGAGGCTATGTCAGTCTTGGGCTGTCTCGAGATGACAGTTGATGGTCTGGTGGATATCCCAGCATGTACTAAAGCATAAAGCTCTGGGACTCCTGGAGGCTCAGTGGTTAGGGCTCTGCACTCCCACAGCTGAGGCCCAGATTCAGTACGTAGCCACAGAACCAAGATCTCACAAGCCAAGTGGTGGGGCCAAAACAATAATAATAATAACGTTCTTAGACACATCAGTTCAGTTCAGCCGCTCAGGCGTGTCCAACTCTTTGCGACTCCGTGGACTGCAGCACACCAGGCTTCCCTGTCTTACCAGCTCCCGGAGTTTACTCACTCATGTCCATTGAGTTGGTGATGCCATCTCATCCTCTGTCATCCCCTTCTTAGACACATAGATGATACCATATATCACTGTTTGTGACTTTATATATATCGTGGACAAGTCACCCTGTCTTTATGCAGACCCATCACAATCTGAAGTATCATATTTCACAGTGTGCAGGGCTGTATGTGTTATGTGAGTTGCCACGGTGTAATAGCTTTGTTTGTATAGAAATTCCATAATTTATTTTTTCCATTCTCCTTTTGATGGACATTTGGGTTCTTTCTAATGTTTGCACTAATAAATAATGTTATCTTTACATCTTTCCATGCTTGTGCAAGTAGGTAGAATTATCTCTAAATGTGGAATTGCTGGGTCAAGTATGCAGATTTTTATAACTAGCACCTATCTTTCCTCTGAAGACTTTTATCAGTTTTTAACATTAGTGCATGAGAGCGTTTGAATGGAGAACATGTTTTCCCCTGTTATTAATAAAAATAATTGGTAGATAATAAACCACCATGGACTAAGTGGCTTATAAACAATGGAAATTTATCTCTCAAAATTCCGAGGCTGGGAAATCCAAGATCAAAGTTTGGTATTTGGCAAGAACCCAGTTCCTAGTTCATATACTCCCATCTTTTCTGCTGTCCTTGTAGGTGGAAGGGACAAGGCAGCTCTCTGGGGTCTCTTTTATAAGGTCACTAATCCCATTCTTGAAGGCTCCACTCTTACGACCTAGTTATCTCCCAAAGCTGCCGCCTCCAAAGATCATCACACTGGGGATCGTGGGTTGTGCTGTAGCTCAGTTGCGTCAGACTCTTTATGACCCCTATGGACAGTAGCCCACCAGGCTCCTCTGCCTATGGAATTTTCCAGGCAAGAATTCTGGAGTGGGTGCCATTTCTTCCTCCAGGGGATCTTCCTGACTCAGGGATCGAACTTGCCTCTCCTGCGTCTTCTGCGTTGATGGATGAGTTCTTTACCACTGAGCCGTCGGGAAAGCCTGTAATTCACTCCCCGTGCTGTTTGCTGCAGTTTAGTCACTGAGTCAAGTCCGACTCTTTGTGATCCCCTGGACTACAGCCCGCCAGGCTCCTCTGTCCACAGGACTTCCCAGACAAGAATACTGGAGTGGGTTGCCTTTTCCTTCTCCAGGGGATCTTCCTGACTCAGGGATGGAACCCATATCTCCTGCACTGCAGGCAGATTTATTACAGCTGAGCCTCCAGGGGAGCTCAATTCATTCCCTAATACTGACTAAATAGTCAAATAAAGAAAGTGCAATCCTGAATGTTTGGGTCTAGAATGTTTGTGTTTATTCATATATTGAAATCTAATCACTGGGCTTCCCAGGCGGGGCAGTGGTAAAGAACCACCTGCCAATGCAGGAGATGTAGGAGACGCCAGTACAATCCCTGGGTCAGGAAGATCCCCGGGAGTAGGAAATGGCAACCCACTCCAGTATTCTTGCCTGGAAGATTCCATGGGCAGAGGAGCCTGGCAGGTTACAGCCCATAGGGGTCGCAAAGAGTCAGACATGATTGAGCAGTTGAGCACAGGGAGTGTATTGCAATGAGCTATTTGCTTTCATTTATTTCTGTTGTATCAGCCAGAAGCCAAACTCAACGTGGCTTGGCAAAAAAATGGACTGAACAGTGAAGTAAACGGTTTCAGGCGTGATTGGATTTAGGGCTTAAATAGTGACGCTGGGGCTTCCCTGGTAGCTCGGTTGGTAAAGAACCCGCCTGCAATGCTGGAGACCCCAGTTCAATTCCTGGGTTGGGAAGATCCGCTGGAGAAGGGATGGGCTACCCACTCCAGTCTTCTTGGGCTTCTCTTGTGGTTCAGCTGGTAAAGAATCCACCTGCAATGAGGGAGACCTGGGTTCAATCCCTGGGTTGGGAAGATCCCCTGGAGAAGGGAAAAGCTACCCACTCCAGTATTCTGGCCTGGAGAATCCCATGGACTGTATAGTCCCTGGGGTCACAGAGTCAGACTCAGCTGAGTGACTTTCACTTCACTTGAGTGACATGGGGGCTCACTTTCTGTTTCGCACTGGCTTGGCCTTATTCTTCTGTTCTAAGTCGTGGCCCCCGTTATCTCCAGGCTCTCTCCTTTTAGTGACAAGGTGGTTGCAGCAGCTCCACCCTTCTTACCCTCTCAGAGTCGAGTTCTGCACACGAAAGCAAGTTTGTTTCCCAAGAGTCTAGGTCAAAGTCCTGAGAGTCACTCTTACTGGATGCAAATATCAGTGACCCAGTCATAGTGGCTCAAGGAATAGAGGTGATTCATCTGGGTCTAGGGTGGTCAAGTTCTCACCTGGGGGATTGGGGGAGGTAGAACCAATCCCCATCACCACCAGCACAGGGACTGTGAATGTAGGAGAGGAAGCTGCGGACAAGCGCTCAGCGTCGGGCTCTTTGCGACCCCATGGACTGTAGCCCTCCAGGCTCCTCTGTCCTTGGGATTTTTCCAGGCAAGAATACTGGAGTGGGTTGCCATTTCCTTCTTCAGGGGAGCTTCCCAACCCAGGGATCAAACCTGGGTCTCTTATGTCTGCCGCATTGCAGGAAGATTCATTACTATCTGAGCCACCAAGGAAGCCCCGGGAAAGGCAGAGCCCTCGGTGAAAATCTGTGAGTGCCGAATGGCTGAGGGGGAGATAAAGCCTTCCTTCAGTTCTGTTGGTCACTGTTGACTCCAGCGTCTTTCTGAGCTAAGCTCATTGCGTACTGCAGCCGGAAAGAAGTTCTCTAAAAGGAACAGATCTGAGCCTTTTTAAAAACTCTTCCGTGGTCCTTCCTTGCCCTCGGGGTAAATTTTATCCTCCTTAACAAAGCCTCGGAGATCTGGCAGGCCTCTCCTTAACCACTCCAGCTAGAGCCAGAGTTTTGGATGCCTGCGTGCTCAGTTATGTCTGACTCTTTGCAGTCGCAGCCTAACTAGATTTCTTCCCAGCATCCCTCCTCACCCCCACTCCCTAGCATTCCTCAGTAAAGCCATGTTGAATCGCTGAGCTGTCTGAATACACCCTGTTCTCTCTCCCACTTCTTGGCCTTTGCATAATAGTCGTGGTGATTTATAAAGAACTTGCTCTAAGTGCCAGGCAGTGTGCTAAGCATTATATGCGTACTTTATATTCCACTCGCGTCCTCACGACAACCTAGGAAGAGCAGCAGGGTGTGCGAGGTGAGCACACCACCGAGACGGCCTGCTGAAGGTCAGTCTCATGGACTAATCGTGTTTTTATTTTCTGTATTTATGATGCTTTGGCATTCCAGGCCCTTGCTAATCCTGGAGAAACCGCCCCTCCCGGGGCCAGCTCATATCTAGAGATAGTAAACAACTTGCCTAAGCGCCCTGAGAGCTGTTTCTCTGCAAGCCGATCGGTCCAAAGGCAAACACCCAACCACCTCCTCTATCCGACTCTCACAGCCAAGTCAATATTGTCTCTTCCATCAGTCAGCCCAGGGCTGCGTACCAGATAACTCGGGGCCGACCTAAAGCTGGAGCCTGCTGAAATCATTCAAACTAGCCGATCCTGATTTACGCCGCCTCTTTCCTTCCTTCCCATGAAAACTACAAAAAAACCTCTTGCTCTTTTTTTTTTCTATCTAACTGACCCTAGTGTTTTCCCATACTACCCTGTGTAGCCTGGCATGCTCCACTCCTCTCGAGAATTGTAAATAATGCTGTGCTTAGTCGCTCAGTCGTGTCTGACTCTTTGCAACCCCACAGACTGTAGCCTGCCAGGCTCCTCTGCCCATGGGGATTCTCCAGACAGGAATACTGGAGTGGGCTGCCATTTCCTCCTCCAGGAGATCTTCCCAACCCAGGGCTCAAACCCAGGTCTCTTGCATCGCAGGCAGATTCCTTACCAGCTGAACCACCAGGGAAGCCCAAGTAAGTAATACACACTTCTATTAAAGACAGATATCTCCACGTCTGTCATCATTCAGTACCTGATTAAAATAAAATCTTAGGTACATTTCACAACAACTCAGCCTCTTACTAGGTGTGGGACCTTGGACTCAATCTCTCTCTGCCTTGAGTTCTCTTTATCTAAAATACGGATAATAATAAATACAGATAATAATACCTCAGATAGTAATGAATCTGCCTGCAGTGCAGGAGACCTGAGTTCAATCACTGGGGCAGGAAGATCTCCTGGAGAAAGGAATGGCTACCCACTCCAGGATTCTTCCCTGGAAAATCCCGTGGACAGAGGAACCTGGGTGGCTATAGTTCATGCTGTAAAGGAGGGAAAGGGGCACAGCTTTTGAAAGAATGACACAGGCCAAGGACATAACATAGACTGATCAGAATCAAATGGGTCCCAGATGGCAGAGAAGTTGGCTTTGATTGGACCTTGATCTTCAATCAGCAAGCTAAATGACACAGCTAGAGGCATAGTGAGACCCGCTGGAGGAGGGCATGGCAACCCACTCCAGTCTTCTTGCCTGGAGAACCGCTTGGACAGAGGAGCCTGGCGGGTTACAGTCCATGGGGTCACAGAGAGTCGGACACGACTGAGCGTGGACGCAGATGCAGAGACATTATGATAGTTCCCAGGCGCTGTCAAAACCAAGGAGTGGATGGCGGCCCGGTTCCTGGAAACCTCCACCCCTTCGCTCAGACAGTAAAGCATCTGCCTGCAAAGCAGGAGACCCAGGTTTGAGCCCTGGGTCAGGAAGATCTCTTGGAGAAGGAAATGGCAATGCACTCCACTATCCTTACCTGGAAAATTCCATGGACAGAGGAGCCTGGCAGGCTACAGGCCACAGGGTCCCAAGGAGTCAGACATGACTGGGCGACTAACACACTCATACTCCCCAAAATAATTTGGGATAATCCTCTCACTCATTAGCATATGCAAATTACCCAGCCTATAGAAACTAACCAGGCCATATTTGACCACCACACTAGCCCTCTGTAAAGACCCACACTCTGTCATGGAGTGTGCTTCTCTCTGAATCTGAATAAATCCACTTGCCTATCACTTTGTCTCTCACTGAATTGTTTCTGTGATGAGACATCAAAAACCTGCGCTTCATTAGGTCCTGAAACCGGATGCCATGGGTTTTAGCTAGGTTCTCGTCCCAGCCACGTGAGTTCAAGTCCCAAGCAGGGTTTTGGCTGGGTTTGAATGCCAGCACAGGAAAGATGGAGAAGCTCTATACAGTCAGCAAAAACAAGACCAGGACCTGACTGGCTTCTTATTGCAAAATTCAGACTTAAATTGAAGAAAGTAGGGGAAACCACTAGACTATTCAGTTCAGTTCAATTCAGTTGTTCAGTAGTGTCCAACTCTTTGAGACCCCATGAAATGCAGCACGCCAGGCTTCCCTGTCCATCACCAACTCCTGGAGCTTACTCAAACTCATGTCCATTGAGTTGGTGATGCCATCCAACCATCTCATCCTCTGTCGTCCCCTTCTCCTCCTGCCCTCAGTTTTTCCTGGCATCAGGGCCTTTTCCAATGAGTCAGTTCTTTGCATCAGGTGGCCAAAGTACTGGAGTTTCAGCTTCAGCATCAGTCCTTCCGATGAATATTCAGGACTGATTTCCTTTAGGATGAACTGGCTTGATATCCTTGCAGTCCAAGGGACTCTCAAGAATCTTCTCTAACACCACAGTTCAAAAGCATCAGTTATTTGGTGCTCAGCTTTCTTTATAGTCCAATTCTCACATCCATACATGACTACTGGAAAAACCATAGCTTTGATTATACAGTCCTTTGTAGGCAAAGTAATGTCTCTGCTTTTCAATACACTGTCTAGGTTGGACATAGTTTTTCTCCCAAGGAACAAGCATCTTTTAATTTCATGGCTGCAGTCACCATCTGCAGTGATTTTGGAGCCCAAGAAAATAAAGTCAGCCACTGTTTCCATTGTTTCCCCATCTATTTGCCATGAAGTGATGGGACTGGATGCCATGATCTTAGTTTTTTGAATGTTGAGTTTTAAGCCAACATTTCCATTTTCACTTTCATCAAGAGGCTCTTTAGTTCTTTTCGCTTTCTGCCATAAGGGTGGTGTCATCTGCATATCTGAGGTTATTGATATTTCTCCCGGCAATCTTGATTCCAGCTTGGGCTTCATCCAGCCTGGCATTTCTCATGATGTACTCTACATTTAAGTTAAATAAGCAGGGTGATAAAATACAGTCTTGACGTACTCCTTTTCCTATTTGGAACCAGTCTGTTGTTCCATGTCCAGTTCTAACTGTTGCTCCTTGACCTGCATACAGATTTCTCAGGAGGCAGGTCAGGTGGTCTGGTATTCCCATCTCTTTTAGAATTTTCCACAGTCTGTTGTGAGCCACACAGTCAAAGGCTTTGGCATAGTCAGTGAAGCAGAAGTAGATGTTTTTCTGGAACTCTATTGTTCATGATCCAACGGATGTTAGCAATTTGGTCTCTGGTTCCTCTGGCTTTTCTAAATCCAGCTTGAACATCTGGAAGTTCTCAGTTCGGGTACTGTTTAAGCCTAGCTTAGAGAATTGTGAGCATTACTTTGCTAGCATGTGAGATGAGTGCAATTGTGCGGTAGTTTGAGCATTCTTTGGCACTGCCTTTCTTTGGGATTGGAATGAAAACTGAGGTTTTTCAGTCTTGTGGCCACTGCTGAGTTTTCCAAGTTTGCTGGCATATTGAGGGCAGCACTTTCACGCATCATCTTTCAGGATTTGAAAGAGCGCAGCTGGAATTCCATCACCTCCACTAGCTTTGTTCATAGTGATGCTTCCTAAGGCCCATTGACTTGGCATTCCAGAACGTCTGGCTCTAGGTGAATGATCACACCATCCTGGTTATTTGGGTCATGAAGATCTTTTTTGTATAGCTCTTCTGTGTATTCTTGCCACCTATTCTCAATATCTTCCACTTCTGTTAGGTCAATATCATTTCTGTCCTTTATTGTACCCATCTGTATACGAAATGTTCCCTTGGTATCTCTAATTTTCTTGAAGAAATCTCTAGTCTTTCCCATTCTATTGTTTTCCTCTACTTCTTGGCATTGATCACTGAGGGAGTCTTTCTTATCTCTCCTTGCTATTCTTTGGAACTTGGCATTCAAATGGGTATATCTTTCCTTTTCTCCTTTACCTTTAGCTTCTCTTCTTTTCACAGCTATTTGTAAGGTCTCCTTAGACAACCATTTTGCCTTTCTGCATTTCTTTTTCTTGGGGACGGTCTGATC
The DNA here is from genome assembly GCF_032452875.1 of Bos javanicus. Lineage (NCBI taxonomy): Eukaryota > Metazoa > Chordata > Mammalia > Artiodactyla > Bovidae > Bos > Bos javanicus. The sequence continues at coordinate 133,151,202 of NC_083869.1, read as the reverse complement.
CCTGCCTCCTGTAGAATGTCATGAACTTCCATGAACCTCCTTCAGGCCCTCTATCTATCAGATCTAATCCATTTAATCTATTTGTCACTTCCACCGTATAATTGTAAGGGATTTGATTTAGGCCATAGCTGAATGGTCTAGTTGTTTTCCCTACTTTCTTCAATTTAAGTCTGAATTTGGCAATAAGGAGTTCATGACCTGAGCCACAGTCAGCTCCCAGTCTTGTTTTTGCTGTATAGAGCTTCTCCATCTTTGGCTGCAAAGAATATAATCAATCTGATTTTGGTATTGACCATTCAGGTTGACCTAAATCAAATCCTTTATGATTAAACAGTAGAAGTGACAAATAGGTTCAAGGGATTAGGAGATCAAACCACTTCATCCTAAAGGAAATCAGTCCTGAATATTTATTCATTGGAAGGAGTGATTCTGAAGTTGAAGTTCCAATACTTTGGCCACCTGATGTGGAGAACTGACTTATTTGGAAAGATCCTGATGTTGGGAAAGATTGAAGGCAGGAGGAGAAGGGGATGACAGAAGGAACAGATGGTTGGATGGAATCACTGACTCCACGGACATGAGTTTGAGCAAGCTCCGGGAGATAGTGAAGGACAGGGAAGCATGGGGTGCTGCCGTGCATAGCGTTGCAAATAGTCGGATAAAACTTAGTGACTGAACAACAATTCCAGTGTTCTTTTTATTGTACTGGGGTTTATTTACCCTGAACTTATTCAGGTTAATTGATCAAGCAAGTTAGCATTATTGCTGTGTAACATTTATAACAATGAAGAAATTTCAAGTGAATTGAATCATTATTGTGACAAATCTTCACAGTGATCATGTCTTATAGTGTGCTAGCAATAGATAACATCCAAGATTTTCAGATGATGGAAGCCTTGTGTGTGTGCGTGTGTGCGTGTGTGTGTGTGTGTGTGCATGTGCTCGGATGCTCAGTCTTCTGGCTCTCTGTGGCCCTCATGGACTGTCACCCGCCAGGCTCCTCCGCCAGCGGGACCTTCCCGGCGAGCATCCTGGAGTGGGAAGACCACTTCCTCCTCCAGAGCAACTGCCCAATCCAAGGACAGAACCTGCTTCTCTTACGTGTCCTGCACTGGCAGGCAGATGAGTTTCCATCAGCACCTGAGATGATATTAAATCAAGTAATTTAATCATTGATACCTAAATAATTTCTAAGGTAGAATACTGAAACATTATTAACCAAGCATACCTTTAAGTTTATATATTCTGCATATGTGCTATATAAAAATTATGTTTCGAGTTTTGTTAACGAGCATTTTTAAAATGTGTAAAAGAGACACCTGTGGTTGTAGAAAGTTGCATTGCAAGTTTTGATTGTCCGCTAAAATACTTAGGTAAGGCAGACAGGTTTTAATTAACTTACCCTCCCCCCCCCCACACACACACACACCCTACTGTTATCTGTGAATCAGTAGTTGGTTACTTTGGTAGAAAGTAAAACTTTGGTTAAAAGTAAAACTTCTAAGAGTGGTTGAGATTGGACTAGCAGTAACAGAAATATAATGTGTATGTGAGCAGAGATTCTCAGGCTTTTGGTGGGGACCCTGCCTTCTGATCCCTTTACATTGTCTCTCTCTCTCTCTTTTTTTTTTTTTTTAATATTTATTGATTTCTGGCTGTGCTTGGTGTTCATTTCTGCGCACGGGCCTTTTCTAGCTGTGGCAGGCGGGGGCTCCTCTCTGACTGTAGTAGGCAGGCTTCTCACTGCCGCGGCTTCTGTTGTTGCAGAGCACCGGCTCTAGGCACGTGGGCTTCAGAGGCAGTGGCACATGGGCTTCGTTGTTCTGAGGCAGGTGGGAATTTCCCTAATTGGGGATTAAGCCTGTGTCCCCTGCATTGGCAGGCGGATTCTTAACCACTAGACCACCAGGGAAGCACCCTTCGTATTCTGGACACATATTAAGGACCCTAAACAACTTTTGTTGTGCAATTTTAACAAATATATAGATTTATTTTTCCAAAAAGAGATTTTATATTTTAATATATGCTATCTTATTTTGTTCATGCAAAGTTAAATCTAATGATTACCATATTGGAATTTGAGACTGGGAAAAATTTTTAACTAACTTAAAATATTTATTGATTCCTTTGAAGGTAAAAAATGATGTACTCATTGCTTGTTAACATAATATTAACATGAAAATTGTTCTGGCCTTGTGGGCTCACTGAAAGAGAAACAATGTGCTAAGTTTAAGCGTCAGTTTGATTCAGAATTTAAGAGTGTTTATATACAAGTAAATTTTACATCCTTTGGTTTGCCATACCTGAATCTGAAAGGAAGCTTGAAATATGTCAAAATTACAACAAAGTTTGCTCAACTTTGACAGACTTGCTTCTTTGGTTTACTGATTAATGCTTTCACCTGCTTATGTAAGGCTTTTCTTTACTTTCTGTATAATTGCCTAGATAGCAAACTTTCCATGTCTTAATAATTTTCTGTGATTTATTTGTATTTTATTATATCCTTGATTATTTAAGGGTGGGGGAAAGCTGATTATGAAAAAGCTGATTTTCTTTACTATCTTGTTACCTTCTATGTTTATTTTTAAATGCTTTATTATCACATACAGACACTCAAGATCCCCTCTTAATCAAATATCCAAATCTCTTCTGATGGCTTTTTTGAATTTTTCCTTTCCCAGAACTGGATCCTAAATATGGAAAAGAGTAAAGAAAAATTTCAAGATATCCCCTACATCTAAAACTATCTTTGAGCGTTCCCATAGGGTCTCTGGAAAATCACAAAAATTTGTTCTTTCACTTTATTAAAAAAAAATGCTACATATAATCAATTTGCTTGAAAATTTGCATGTATAGAGTTATCAAATCACAGGAAATGCTAAACATTCTCTAGGTTAAATATATCAAGATCAAATGTTATTTATACAAACATTTTAAAATTGCATTTTAAGGGAAGTCCCTGGGACTGCGCCCTTGCTCTCCTTAGTAGGTATTTGCCCTCGAGGAAAGCACTTTCCTGAACTAGTTCTCGAAAGAGCCAGAGCCATTATGAAACAGCTCTGCTGAGCGTCCCTTCTCTCTCGGCCACGCCAGTACAGTGTATCAGCCTCGAGCTCAGATAGTGTTTAAAACATTTACTTGCTGCTACAATACTTGGGTAAGGCTTCCTTCTTTTCTTTTTTGCACCACCGTGACTTGCAAGATCTTCATTTCCCAACCAGAGATGGAATCCAATGCCCCTGGCAGTGAGGGGGCCAAGCCCCAACCACTGGGCCACCAGGACGTCCTGAGGACTCCTTTAATTGAATCCAGCATGGTCTAGGCTGGCTGGATGTACATCAAACTTAAAGGAATGGAGATCTGTAGACATTCATGAAATATCTGGATCCCACTCCAAACTTACTGAATCTCTTTACTCCATACTCATGGTACAAAAAACAATATGTCTCAGGATTCAGTTCAGTTCAGTTTAGTCGCTCAGTCGTGTCCGACTCTTTGCGACCCCATGAATCGCAGCACACCAGGCCTCCCTGTCCATCACCAACTCCCGGAGTTCACTCAAACTCACGTCCATTGAGTCAATGATGCCATCCAGCCATCTCATCCTCTGTCATCCCCTTCTCCTCCTGCCCCCAATCCCTCCCAGCATCAGACTCTTTTCCAATGAGTCAACTCTTCGCCTGAGGTGGCCAAAGTACTGGAGTTTCAGCTTCAGCATCACTCCTTCCAAAGAAATCCCAGGGCTGATCTCCTTCAGAATGGACTGGTTGGATCTCCTTGCAGTCCAAGAGACTCTCAAGAGTCTTCTCCAAACCACAGTTCAAAAGCATCAATTCTTTGGCGCTCAGCCTTCTTCACAGTCCAACTCTCACATCCATACATGACCACAGGAAAAACCATAGCCTTGACTAGACGGACCTTTGTTGGCAAAGTAATGTCTCTGTTTTTCAATATGCTATCTAGGTTGGTCATAACTTTCCTTCCAAGGAGTAAGCATCTTAATTTCATGGCTGCAGTCACCATCTGCAGTGATTTTGGAGCCCAAAAAAATAAAGTCTGCCACTTTTCTCAAGATTTATTCCTCTCTATAAATTATATTTATCCATTTTTATGAATCAGATGCAACGTTTACTGACTTCTTTGAAAGTAGGCTTAATCACTATCTTTAGAGATATTTTGCCTAAATTTTCTTCTTTTTGGAACATCTGATTATCTTTGTTTTACTTGCCAGAAACAACAAAATTTCCTTGTGTTTCATGATTCTTAGTATAAACTCTCGGAGAAGGCAATGGCACCCCACTCCAGCACTCTTGCCAGGAAAATCCCATGGACTGAAGAGCCTGGTAGGCTGCAGTCCATGGGGTCGCTAGGAGTCGGACACAACTGAGCGACTTCACTTTCACTTTTCACTTTCATGCATTGCAGAAGGAAATGGCAACCCACTCCAGTGTTCTTGCCTGGAGAATCCCAGGGACGGGGAGCCTGGTAGGCTGCCGTCTCTGGGGTCGCACAGAGTCAGACACGACTGAAGGGACTTAGCAGCAGCAGCAGCAATATGAACTCTCATCAGATCTCTCACATCGGAAGATTATCAGTAATAAGTTAACCACATCCATTTTGGTCATTGCTATCTGTGAGATCTCTGAGGCTTGCCCTGCTGTAAACCACTGCCCGGAGTTTGTGTTCTCAACAAAGGACAATTTCAGAGCTTCATAGAAAAGGATTGCACCAGATACCTCAAACTATTGACATTCAAAGGTGAGTTGACCTGGCTTAGACAACTTTTAGGCTCTACCAGTGGAGTGAGTCAGGATTTCTAGGACTCTAAGTATGCATGCTTGCTAAGCTGCTTCAGTCATGTCTGACTCTGTGCAACCCTATGGACTGTAGCCCGCCAGGCTCCTCTGTCCATGGGATTCTCCAGGCAAGAATACTGGAGTGAGTTGCCATGCCCTCCTCCAGGGGATCTTCCCGACCCAGAGATCCAACCTGCATCTCTTATGTCCCTGGTATTGGCAGGAAGGTTCTTAACCACTAGTGCAACCTAATCAAGCAGATGGCTTTTTCAGACACCAACTCGAGAGTCCTCAGAGGACATCCCTAGTGGCGTGGTGGATGGGACTCCGTCTGCCTGTGCAGGGGTCGTGGGTTCCGTCCCTGGTCCGGGAGGATTCCACGTACCTCAGAGCAAGGAAGCCTGTGAGCCACGACTGCTGAGCCTGCAAGCCCTGGAGCCTGTGCGCCACAAGAGAAGCTACTGCAAGGAGCGACCTGCACTTCGAAACGCAGTCACCCCTGCTCGCCGGAATATTTGTTTGGAATATTGTTGATCTTGTTTTAGTGCCCTGTTTTCCAGATTTATAAGGAAGCCCTTTGTCTTCTTAAGCCATCTGTGACCCATAACAATTCAGTAGCTTCTGCTTTTGTCAGTGGAGCTAAACATCGACTGACTTTGCAGAATTCAGAAATTCAGTGCTCCCCTGCTTGTCATGGCAAGTTATCGCATAGTTTCAGTAAGTATACGCCCTCCTTCTTACCAGGATATGATCAGGATAAACTGATCATACTTCAGGGCCTGGAGTGTCATTTTTGAGAATGATGCTCTTCAAGTCAGATGCCACAAGATATTTCAGGGAATAAAATTTGATACTGAACTGAACATGGTCAGCTTGCCCTTGGGCAGCAAATCCAACCTACTAACACCGGGCTGTGGTGAAGGAACGTACAGCATTATTGGCGGCCCAGGCCAGGAGAATGGGCAGCTCGTGTCCAAAAGATGCAAACTCCCCAATGACTTTCAGGGAAGGATTTTTAAAGGCAAAACCAAGGATGAGGGCTGCGAGATGCGTGATCAGCTCATGGAGTTTGTTGCTATTGGTTAGTGGTGAGGTAGCAGGGTGATGGCTCAGGATTCTTAATCATCAGCCTTCTGGTTGCAATCAGTCTGGTGTCTACATGCTTGTGGTCAGCACTGAGTAACCATCCCGGACCTGGGTGGGGGGTCTTAGTTTCTGCAGAACAACTCAAAAGTTGTGTGTAAGATTGTTAAGTACATCCCTTGAGACGGACCTAAGACTCTGTTTTGTCTCTAAAGTATTGTTGAAGGGATCGTTGCTTTTCTTGCTGGGCTGCTTTTCCTTTGCTTCTGCATCCCGTCTCTTCTCTAACTAGTAACTGCTTGGCTCTGCTCTTTGGAAGACCTAGGAGGCTAAAGCGGTTTGGACAAACAAGAAACACCAGACATGGAAGGGCTCTTGTGTCTGGGAGGGCTCTGCAGGGCCCTGCTCCTGTTCAGCCTCTCCTTTCCTTTGATACTCTTCAACCCTAAGGGGAACAGGGCGGGGCAAGAAAGGGAATCATGTTTTGAATACAAAGGTTACTCACAAACTCCACAGGGGAACTCAGTTTTAAGGAACTCACTTTCAAACTTGGCTGTACTTACAGAGCTAATCCTTACAAAGCTCTCCAAGAAAATTGGTCTGGTACCTGGTTTAAAGATCCTAAGGAAGGATATTTGTGTGCGTGTTGGCTCAGTTGCTCTGTCGTGTCCGACTCTTCGCAGCCCCATGGGCTGTAGCTCACCAGGCTCCTCTGTCCATGGGGTTTTCCAGGCAAGTACACCGGAGTGGGTTGCCATTTCCTAACCCGGGGCATCTTCCTGACCCAGGGATTGAACCACGTCTCTTGAGTCTCCTGCCTTGGCAGGTGGACTCTTCACCACTAGCGCCACCTGGGAAGCCCAAGGAATGGAATTTGGATGTTTGGGGGACCTCAAAAAGAGGAATTCATCAAAATTTATAGGGACAACAGATGAGAGAAATCTGCTGAAAAAAAGTTTCCTGGGTTGGCTTTCTTAATCTACAAATAACAAATAACAGAGCCTTTAGAAATCTCAAGCGGAAGAACTTCCCTGGCAGTCCAGGGGTTAAAACTCTACCCTTCTACTGCAGGGAGAGCAGGTTTGATCCCTAGTCAGGGAACTAGGATCCGACACGCGGCTCCGCCCCTCAAAAAAAAAAAAAAAAAAAAAGTGGACATCCCTTGTAAAAAATTCTAGAAAAAGTTAATTTTCAATCGTTTAAATTTGTATGGCTTTAAATTTCGTGAAGCACATTTACAAGACTTGTATGACAAATTAATACTCTCCCCGCACCTGCATAAACAATTAGGACGACTCTAACGAGACCAGCTTCACTTTGTGGTCAAGAATAATTTGTCTTTGAGACTCTGATCATAGGGGTTCGGAGAGACCATAGGGACAAACAGGAAAAACTCCCAAGTGTATTGGGTGTCCTGACTGGCTCAGCAGTCAGGGAAAGGCTATTTCTACCTTTCATTATCTTTGAACTACTTTCTAGCTCTGTAAGTTAGAGAAAACGAACAGTAACACAAATGATTCTTGTCTATAGAAACGCACATTGTGTCCTGTGAAATGCAACTTATGATTTACTGTTTTGTTGATATTGACCACTTTGCCAGTTTTGTATCTATTTATAAATTGATTTCATTGATCCTTATTTCACTATATTTGTGGAGTACGTTGGAGGTTTTTTTTATTCTATTTTTTTTTCTTGACTATGGATCTTAGACCCCCTGCCAGGGATGAAATCCGTGCTCCCTGAAGTGGAAACATGGTGTCTTAACCACTGAACCAGGAAAGTCCCAATTGTGGGGTACTTTGATTCCGTCTCTGAATGAGTCATAACATCTTTCTGGTTCCCTCATTACTTAACAGATTGCATACAATCTTTGATATAGGTTCATTTCATATCTGTATGAGAGTCAAATTTTTATCTTTTTTTGGGAAAATTATCTTTGAGTTAATATGTACTGGATGTTTGAAACAGTTCCTGGCACTCAGTACAGGCTTAGTAATTGTTAATTTTTGCAAGTAAAGGATTCACATTATCCCCATTTTACAGATGGGGAGAATGAGGTACAGAGAAGGTAAGCACATTTGCTTGAATGGCACTGCTTGTCAGAGGTAGAGTAGAAGTCCCGTCTGTATGTCTTCAAAGCCTCTGTCTTTTTGTCCTCACCCTCACCACACCCCTCTCTTACCCATCGTCCTCTCTGGCTGGGCTTTGCTAACTCCCAGTCAAGTTTCATAGTTGGAGTCTCTCTGGATCTTTCTGGGCTAAATGAGCAGTGCCCCCTCCAACCTTGTAACTTCCCCTAGCAAGCGCATATCATAAGTATGTTACAACCATTAATTTCATCTGAAAGAAGACCAGGGACCAGGACTTTCCATCCCTAACCAGCACAGGGCCCGGCACACAGCAAGGGCCAGCAGTGAGTGTCACCTAGGTGTGGCATTTTCTCCACCGGGAATGGAGAACAGGATGCTTTCTGGAACTGCCGGAACCCCTCTGCCTCTCTGTCCTCTGCCAGCCCGACACTCTTTGGGCTCCCGGCCACTCCAGGGAGTAGCAAGTCACCTAAAGAGGACGCCCAGAGCCACTGGGCTCCCAGGACTTGGGTTCCTGGTTTTTGTTGTTGTGTTTTTCCAAATCAAATTCCAGAAATCCAGGTTTAAAAATAACCGAGAAATGCAAACTTCTCCACCAAGCTGCCTGGCAAAAACAAATCCTCAACAGCGACCGAAGTTCAGCCTCGCTTCACTTACTCCTTTTCAGATGCCAGCTTGGCTCTGTTTTGGGTGGGGAGGAAAAGGACTCCTTGGGGTCGAAGGGCAAAGGCCCGGGAGCAGGGCGCAAGCCGGCCAGATGCGTGGCCGGTACACACCCTTGTGGGCAGACAGCTGTTCGAGACTGCTGCGAAGTCCGGTTTTCCTTGGAGGCCCAGCTTGCTGGTCCCCAGCCCTGGTTCGGGCAGGAGATCAAAGCAGCTCTGGAAAATGGTCTCTGCGAGTGATCCAGAATTCATTCTCCTTCCCTGGGGGGACATTGGCTTCTGCTCAAGCCTGCCTTTCCCCATCATGACTTAGGGAACAGGTTGGTGGTAATAGCAAGTAGCATTTATACTTACACTGATCAGCAACCTCCAACTCCCTCTGCTTTGCTCCCTGGTCTATTTTTTGACCTGTCATCTTCCTTAATGCCCATTTTGTGGGCAAGGAAAAAAAAAAAAGTGTGATGGAAGAGAGGAAATTTAGGAGCAGGGAAGGCCTGGAAAACTGTCAAACTTCATATTTCCTCCTTATTTGAATCAGCATTTATGTCCCTCAATGGGGTTTTCCTGCATATGCTTGTATAACTCCCTTTTAAAACAATTTTTGCTGTTTTTTCCTTTCCCTGCCCCTGGGTGAGTTATTCCAATGACTACTTTCCACCTCAAAAGAGGAGTCGTGGACAGGAAAAAAGTGGTCGTGTGGTCTGTTGGCTACAACTCCAAGTGGAGCCGGGAGACTTTGGTTCTATTCTGAGCCTTTTTTGGGAACACGACGAAAGCGGCCTGCCCTTTTACGGGAGTTCCCGGGACCCTGTGCCAACAGGACGGAGTTGCTTCCTCCAGATCCAAAGGGGCTAGGAATTAGCATTTATGAAACACCTGCCCAGTGCTTGGAGGAGGAAACTACAACCCACTCCAGTATTCTTGCCTGGAGAATTCCATGGGCAGAGGAGCCTGGTGGGCTATAGTCCATGGGGTTACAAAGAGGTGGACACGACTGAACAACTGAGCACATGCAATCAAGATAGGCCTCATGGAGGAGGTGATGTTTGAAGACTCAGAAGAGACATGAGAGGGACTTCCCTGACTGTCCAATGGTTAGGACTTCACACTTCCACCAGCAGGGGCCAGGGTTCCATCCCTGGTTGGGGAATTAAGATCTCTCAAGGTGCATGGCCCAGCCAAAAAAAAATAGAGATGTGAGAGTCATATGGAGGAGGCTGATGTCTGAGGGAAGATTATTACTGTCAGAGGGAACAGTCAGGTCAATGCAAAGTCCTCTAAGGCTGGAGCTTGTCTAGCACATTGGAGGAGCAGCAGGGAGCCCACAGCGAATTTGAGATGTGTGATTTCTCTCCATACAGGGCCAAATAAACAACATCCAAAAGCGTGAGCAGAGAGGTCCATTTATGAGGAGCTTCCAAACAAGCCAGCCAATTCCAGAGTTTCCCCACAACCGCCCTCCTCTCAACCAGCTGTTTTGAACCCAAGGGTCCATGAACTTGGATGGGAAAAAAAATTACATCTTTTTTTTCACTAACCTCTTACTCGAATTTAACACTTCCTTCAATTATGAGCGTAGGCAACAAATCGCATAGTCTTAGCATGACCAGCTGCTGCTGCTAAGTCGCTTCAGTAGTGTCCAACTCTGTGCAACCCCATAGACGGCAGCCCACCAGGCTCCCCTGTCCCTGGGATTCTCCAGGCAAGAACACTGGAGTGGGTTGCCATTTCCTTCTCCAATGCATGAAAGTGAAAAGTGAAAGGGAAGTCGTTCGGTCGTGTCCGACTCTTAGCGACCCCATGGACTGCAGCCCACCAGGCTCCTCCATCCATGGGATTTTCCAGGCAAGAGTACCAGCAACTGACACCAATAGGAATCATAGATATAGTCATTCCACATGACAGGTGTTATAGATTATCCCCAAATGTCTTTTACACTCATCACTGTGAACTAATAGTCATTGCAGAGCCTGCCACCAGCACTTATGACTCACTGCGGTTACAAGCACGTATGTCGTCGTTGTTCAGTTGCTAAGTCATGTCTGACTCTCTGCGACCCCATGGACTGTAGCACGCTAGGCTTCCCTGTCCTTCACTATCTCCTGGAGTTTGCTCAAATGCATGTCCATCATGCCGATGATGCCATCCAACCACCTCATCCTCTGTCGTCCCCTTCTCCTCCTGCCTTCCATCTTTCACAGCATCAGGGTCTTTTCCAATGAGTCGGCTCTCCGCATCAGGTGGCCAAAGGATTGGAGCTTCACCTTCAGCATCAGTCCTTCCCATGTTACTATAATACAAATGCAAATTTAAAACATCTTTTTTTTCTAAACTGGAGGATAATTGTTTTACAATGTTGTGTTGGTTTCTGCTGTACAATGAGAATCAGCTGTATATAAGTGTGTGCGTGTGTGTGTGTGTATATATATATAAAAGCTTCCCTAGTGGCTCAGACAGTAAAGAATCCGCCTGCAATGTGGGAAACCTGGGTTTGATCCCTGGGTTGGGAAAATCCCCTGGAGAAGGGAATGGCAGCGTACTCCAGTATTCTTGCCCGGAGAATCCCATGGACAGAGGAGCCTGGCAGGCTGCAGTCCATGGGGTTGCAAAGAGTGGGGCACGACTGAGCGACTGAGCACAGCACATATGTGTACCCCCTCCGCCTCACCCCCTCCCCCTCGAGCCTCTCTCCCACCCTCCCCAGCACCCCGCCCTCTAGGCTGTCACCGCGGGCTTGGCCGGGCTCCTGTGTTGTGCGCAGCTTCCCAGTAGCTCGTCTACACGCGGTGATGCTGTATGTCAACACCACCCTCTTCTTCCCCTGCTGTGCCCACAAGACTGTCCTCTGCATCTGCGTCTCTAATTAAGACGTCTTTAATAATGATATTTCGATATATTTAGTTTCCTGTGTCATCCTACACGTTTCATTGTTTGTATCTCAAATCATTCTGAGAAAGCCTGCATCAGCTGCCCTGAACTGCTAAAGGGGTTCGGGCATAAAAGAGCTAAGACCCCTGATCTACGCTGAATATCCTTGACAAGACAGGAAGCAAAAAAACCAAATACATAAGTCACTACAGTTTCTTGACCCATGCTGACCTGTGCCAGGAACTTGTTGGCCATTACCTCGTTTAGTTCCTATAGTTGCAAGGAGGATGTGGCTATTGATCCCATTTTAAAGTTGAAGAAATTGAGGTTCAAAGAGGTTAAAGTTACCCAGTCGGTCAGCGGGAAATCAGGCATTCAAACTCAGGACTATTTCTAAAGTCTGTTAGTTTCCTCAAAACAAACTGCACAGGCTACAGCCTAAACGCCCCTCTGAATCAGCAGTGTCAGTCAAGCCGCAGCGCGGCATTAGTTCAGAGTCTGGAGACTGGGGCTAGGCTCCTGGGCTCAGATCCAGCCTGTGCTGCTTGTTTTACATGGGACTTCAGGTAAATTATACGTAACCTCTCCTGGCCTTCGTTTCCCTGTCTTTAGCATAAGGCCTGATGGTGATAACAATGCCACCAGCACAGATGTGTTGTGGGGTAGCAAATGTCCAGCGGTACCTGGAATGTAGAAGGTGCTTGCTTTACGAGAATTTATTTTTATTAAGACCTCTGGCTCTAGAGAGAAACAGATTGGGTTTGAGTATCAGCATAACTAGCTGTGTGGTCTTGGCCAACTCACTTAACCTCTCTGAGCTTCACTTCCTCGTTGTGTAAGTGGGGATCATATTATTTACCTCATAGGGCAGATATAAGGATTAAATGAGATCATGAACATAGGATATTTAGATGCTGATCACTACAAGCAATCTCTAATAGACACATCCTCAGTAAGTGCTCACATTATTTTTACTGTTTTCTGTTTCTTTTCAACCCCATCAATTCCCCCACTCCTTGGTCTTGTCTTTGTTAAGATTTCCTAGTCTCATTCCTTTACTCAAGGATTTCATGGAGTCTAACACAATCAACCTATTTATTAAGCTAAATTCAGACATTTATTACACAAACATTTATTGAGCTATTACCATGTGCCAGAAGTGTCTAGGCACATGGATACATCACTGAACAAGAGTCAAATGTCTTTACCCACAGCAGCTAATACTCGAGAGTTTAGACATGCTGCCTCACATGAAGTCCCCTTTACTGATTTGAAAGAAAGTGAAGTTGCTCAGTCGTGTCTTTGCGACCCCATGGGCTGCAGCCTACCAGGCTCCTCCACTGGTGAGATTTTCCAGGCAAGACTACCAGAGTGGGTTGCCATTTCCTTCTCCAGAGGATCTTCCTGACCAGGGATCGAATACCGGTCTCCCGCATTCCAGGTAGATGCTTTACCATCTGAGCCAAAGTGAAGACAAGACCCCTTTACTGATCTAGAGAGAATCAAATTAATATTTGACAATATTGACTTCATATCAGCATATTGAACATAAGTCTATGCTGCCTTCCTCTAGAAGACCCTCTAGGTGGGCTTAGGAGCTCTCCAGCCCCACCCCCGCCCCTGAGAACTATCTCCTCTCGATGGGCAGTGCCCACTCACAGTTCCCTGCTTTCCACACGCTTGCCCCTTTCCACCTGAGAAACTGCTATTTGTTCTTTGGGGCCTGAGTCAAATGTTCACTTCTGATGAATACTGTATATCACTTACATATGGAATCTAAAAAATACAACAGACTAGTGAATATAACAATAAGGAGGCAGACACAGATATAGAGGAGAGACTAGGGTTGCCAGTGGGAGGAGGGGAGAGGAGGTCAGTAAGGAGGACAAACAACTGGGTATGAAATAGGCTATAAGGACCTATTATGCAACACAGGGCATATAGTCCACATTTCATAATAACTATAAATGGAGGATAAGCTTTAAAAATTGGGAATCACCATAGTCCGCACTTGTAACATATATATAATATTCTACATGGGTTACACTTCAATTAAAAATATGCCCACTTCCTCCACGAAGCCTCCTTAGACTCCCCCATGGTAGATGCCTACTCTACTCGAGCCCTCCAGGGGACATCTGCTCATTTTACTGATCAGCCTCAGTGTCTTAGTCGTCCTTTTGGGAGTCATCCCCTCTTTGCTTTCAGTCCAGTGGGCTGATCTTAACACTACCTCACCCCTCAGTCCAAGACCGAGCACGTGATTAGGCCTAGCCAATCAGAGTATTCCATTCCCTTAGCCGCAGTCATTGGTTCAGGATGGACGTAACCCAAGCCTGACCAATGAGATTCAAGCCTGGGACTTTTTGTTTGCTGCTGCTGCTACTGCTAAGTCGCTTCAGTCGTGTCCGACTCTGTGCGACCCCGTAGACGGCAGCCCACTAGGCACCCCCCCCCCCGTCCCCGGGACTCTCCAGGCAAGAACCCTGGAGTGGGTTGCCATTTCCTTCTCCAATGCATGCAAGGGAAAAGTGAAAGTGAAGTCGCTCAGTCGTGTCCGACTCTTAGCGACCCCGTGGACTGCAGCCCACCAGGCTCCTCAGTCCGTGGGATTTTCTAGGCAAGAGTACTGGAGTGGGGTGCCATTGCCTTCTCCGGACTTTTTGTTTAAGCCAGCTCAAACTGGGTTTCTGTCCCTTGCAATCAAGACTTCTGTCTAGAACAAGCAATCTCTAAGTAGATTGTTTTCTCATTTCTCAGTTGCCTTCTGTCTTTCACCCTACACTATGAAATAACCCAGGGCCAGGATAGGTTCTTTTTCATGAGATGAGCTGGGGTCCAAATCTCTTCAGACAAATGGCAGTTGACATGGTCCTGGGATGAGATTGCCAATAGATTCTTGTCTGTTCTATGTGAATGTGAACAGCTTGTGGCCCTTCTTCTTTTATTTATGTTTATTTATTTGGTTGCACTGAGGCTCAGCTGCAGCTCATGGGCTGGGTTGATCTGAGGTATGTGGGATCTTAGTTCCCCAACCAGGGATCAAACTAGCATCCCCTGAATTGCAAGGCAGGTTCTTAACCACTGGACCACCAGGGAGGTCCCTGGCCTATCTTTCTGGGAAGGATGGAAAAGAACACATTTGCCAGACTCGTGACCCCAGACTATGCATCCGAGGCTGTGTTTATCGGCTGCAGCCGCAACACCACATCTGGCACAAGAGCTGCAATTTGGTGGTACTCCTTGGTGAAGTCTGCAGTAGTCCACAGTCATCTTCCAGGCTCTCTCTGGGTTTTGTAGAGAACACACTGGTGAGTTCGCCCATCACTGGTGATTAATCGCTCTCCGCTTTTCCTTGTCATTCTCCAGTGCGTTGGTAGCTTCCAGCAACAGCGATCCAACTCCAGAGTCTTTAAGACTCCTCATATCCCATTCCAGTTCACTACCAGTGAGAAACTTTTAAACCGCATCGTAAGTGCGTGCCAGAGGCTGCTGCTGCTCCACAGCCGCCACTGGCAGGGTGTTCGTCGCCAGGCAACTGGAGGGCCTTCCAGCTCTAAAGTCTCATTTTCGTTTGCTTCCTGAGACCCCTTCCAGGATCAACGGACCTAGGCTGGGTTCTCTGTGAATCGGATTCTGAATCTGATATTTGCATGTAAGAAGTTTTGAGGAGAGAGGCTCTCAGGAACAAAACCCACGAGTAAGAGGAACGGAACCAGGCAGAGGGAGAAGCTGCACTCTGATGAAATTGCTCGCAGGGCTCCAGCAGAGCCGCGGGGCGCTCCGGGGCGCAACTGCGCCTTCACACTGGCCCTGCCTTGAGGCGAGGGGCCTCAGGATTTACGCTCCTTCCTGGATCGGTCACTGGATGTAAGATGCCTTTAGGAAGGGGGCTTGATCTTGGGCCAGGCACCACCCCGTCTGTTAATGTGCGTGGTCCTGAACTGGGGAATTTGAGCCAACACCACTTCATCCTCTGTGGAGAGCCTGCATTTCCATACGCATGTGCCCATGCTCCATGCACACCTTATTTTTTACTTTTTATTTATTTTTAAATTTGAAGCATAGGTCATTTACAATGTTGTGTTGAGTTTCAAGTGTACAGCAGAGTGATTCAGTTATATATTACTGAATATATACATATATATTCTTTTTCAGATGATTTTCCATTATAGGTCATTACAGGATATTGAGTATCATTCCCTGTGCTATACAGTAGGTCCTTGTAGTTTACCTAGTTAAAATGTTTTTAATATTTATTTTTATTTATTTACTTGACTGCTCTCTCTGCTTAGTCGATCAGTCGTCTGACTCTTTGCGACCCCATGGACTGTAGCCCACCAGGCTCCTCTGTCCGTGGAATTCTCCTGGCAAGAATACTGGAGTGGGTTGGCATTTCCTCCTCCGTTATTTGACTATAAGATCCAGCAGTGGATCTTAATTTCAGCAAGTGGGATCTTTTAGTTGCGGTATGCGAACACTTACTTCCGGCCTGTGGGATCTAGTTCCCTGACCAGGAATTGAACCCCTGACCGCTGCATTGGAAGCAAGGAGTCTTAGCTGCTGCACCATCAGGGAAGTCCCTACCTATTTTATACATATTGGAGCGTGCATGTTAAGTCGCTTCAGTCGTGTCTGACTCTGTGTGACCCCATGGACTGTAGTCCCCCAGGCTCCTCTGTCCGTGGGATTCTCCAGGGGAACACTGGAGGGCTGCCATGCCCTCCTCCAGGGGATCTTCCCGACCCAGGGATGGAAGGCTTGTCTCTTCTGTCTCCCGCACTGACGAGGTGGGTCCTTTACCAGTAGCGCCACCTGGGAAGCCCATACATAGTAGTATGTATATGTTAGTCTCCAACTCCTCATTTGTCTCCTCCCGCCACTAGTCTCTTGTTAATTTTAGATACTAAACATACCTCCTTTCAGTCTGTCATCTGTTAACTGTCTCAGTGTCATTTGTTGAGCAGGATTCCTTAATTATGATATAACCAAACTAACAGATTGCCCTCCTTAAGGATGTGTCCCTATTGCCCAGGTTAAAAGGATATTCTCTTCAGTCCTTCCAGAGCCCACTGTGCATGCTGAGCAGGGTGTCGGCATCTGGGTTTCTCCCCTTTCCTTCTGTACAATGACAGCTTTCCCCACTCATCTTGAACTCTCTGCTCTCAGGTTTCTGCTTTCACCACCATCTCAAGAGGCAACATCTGCAGGGAATCACTGACCTCTTGCCATTTATACTTCTTGTTTGTTACAAAGTTCCCATTCACCGGGCCTCTGTGAAGGGCCAGGAGGTTTGGACCACCTCCTCCTCTTGCCCCTCTGTGTGTGCCCTTTCTAACTTGTTATTTATCTTTTCTTCCTCTCTTCCTCTTCATTCATCCCTAGGGTTTCATTGATTTAACTTCCTCTTGCAGCCCCCTATAATTGGTGCAATTTAAGGCTCTATCCTGGTTTTTATGTTTATCCCTTATAATGCCACATTCTTTGAGAAATTCATCCATTTTCAAGATTTTAATACCTTCAAGTGGGTGAGTGTCCTACTGGCAAATCCAGCCCTGACCTCTCTTGTGAATGCCAGTGACAAATTTCAAACTGCAAATTGAACATTTCTTAGTCCATCTGAATTCAAATTAATCTTAAACGTGAAAGTGATTTTATGTGATTTGCCTATATTTTATATGCTTCCAAATCCTCCAACATTCTGTCACAGTATCTTCCATAAACTAGGTCTTCAACATGTATTTATTCACTGCATAAGAGGATCTCTCATGTTCAGCCATATTAAAAGTCAAAATTAAGTATTTTTATACATGGTTCAAAAGACCAGAGTCACATAAACTTTCAGAGAAAAGCCCAGCCTCAAGTCAGCTTATCCTCTTCCTTTGGGACATGAGTGGCTGTCTCCTGGTTGATCACATCCTATCTTTTTCTTTTTTATTTACTTATTTTTGGGCAGTACCTCGTCTTCTTTGCTGCACGAGGGCTTTCACTTGATGTGGTGAGCAGGGGCTGCTCTCTAGTTGGGGCGCACAGGCTTCTCCGTGCAGTGGCTGCTCGTGTTGCAGAGCACAGGCCATCAGTATTGTGATAGGGATTGCACTGAATCTGTAGATTGCCTTGGGTTGTTGTTCAGTGGCTCAGTCATGTCCAACATTCCAACTCTTTCTGACCTCATGGACTGTAGCACCTCAGGCTTCCCTGTCCTTCACTATCTCCTTGAATTTGCTCAAACTCATGTCCATTGAGTCAGTGATGCCATCCAACCATCTCATCCTCTGTCGTCCCCTTCGCCTCCCGCCCTCAATCTTTCCCAACATCAGGGTCTTTTCTAATGAATCGGTTTTTCACATCAAGTGGCCAAAGTACTGGAGCTTCAGCTTCATCATCAGTCCTTCCGTTGAATATTCAGGATTGATTTCCTTTAGGATGGACTGGTTTGATCTACTTTCAGTCCAAGGGACTCTCCAGAGTCTTCTCCACCACAGTTCAAAAAAGCATCAGTTCTTGGGCATTCAGTTTTCCTTATGGTCCAACTCTCACATCTGCACATGACTACTGGAAAAACCATAGTTTTGACTAGATGGACCCTTGTCGGCAAAGTAATGTCTCTGCTTTTTAATATGCTGTCTAGGTTGGTCATAGCTTTTCTTCCAAGGAGCAAGCGTCTTTTAATTTCATGACTGCAGTCACTGTCCACAGTGATTTTGGAGCCCAAGAAAATAAAGTCTGACACTGTTTTCAATTTTCCCCATCTATTTGCCATGAAGTGACAGGACCAGATGCCATGATCTTAGTTTTTTGAGTTCTGAGTTTTAAGCCAGCTTTTTCACTCTCTTCTTTCCCCTTCATCAAGGGGCTCTTTAGTTCCTCTCCGCTTTCTGCCATAAGGGCGGTGTCATCTGCATATCTGAGGTTATTGATATTTCTCCCAGCAATCTTGATTCCAGCTTGTGCTTCATCCAGCTTGGCATTTCACATGATGTACTCTGCATATAAGTTAAATAGGCAGGGTGACAATATACAACCTTGACGTACTCCTTTCCTAATTTGGAACCAGTCCGTTGTTCCATGTCTAGTTCTAACTGTTGCTTCCTGACCTGCTTACAGGTTTCACAGGATGCAGGTGGGTGGTATGGTGTCTCCATATCTTTCAAAATTTTCCACAGTTTGTTGCGATCCACACAGTCAAAGGCTTTAGTGTAATCAATGAAGCAGAAGTACATGTTTTTCTGGAATTCTCTTGCTTTTTCTATGATCCAACAGATGCTGGCAATTTGATCTCTGGTTCCTCTAGCTTTTCTAAATCCAGCTTGAACATTTGGAAGTTCTCAGTTCACATACTGTAGAGACCTAGTTTGGAGAATTTTGAGCATTACTTTACCATCGTGTGCTGCTGCTGCTGCGAAGTCGCGTCAGTCATGTCCGACTCTATGCGACCCCATAGACAGCAGCCCACCAGGCTCCCCGGTCCCTGGGATTATCCAGGCAAGAACACTGGAGTGGGTTGCCATTTCCTTCTCCAGTGCATGAAAGTGAAAAGTGAAAGTGAAGTCGCTCAGTCGTGTCCGACTCTTAGCGACCCCGTGGACTACAGCCTACCAGGCTCCTCCGTCCATGGGATTTTCTAGGCAAGAGTACTGGAGTGGGGTGCCACTGCCTTCTCCGTTACTAGCGTGTGAGATGAGTGCAATTGTGCGGTAGTTTGAGCATTCTTTGGCATTGCCTTTCATTGAGATTGTATTGAAAACTGACCTTTCCCAGTCCTGTGGCCACTGCTGAGTTTTCCAAATTTGCTGGCATATTGAGTGCAGCACTTTCACAACACCTTTTAGGATTTGGAATAGCTCAGCTGGAATTCCATCACCTCCACTAGCTTTGTTCCTAGTGATGCTTCAAGGCCCACTTGACTTCACATCCCAGGATGTCTGGCTCTAGGTGAGTGATCACACCATCATGGTTATCTGGGTCGTGAAGATCTTTTTTGTACAGTTCTGTGCATTCTTGCCATCTCTTCTTAATATCTTCAGCTTCTGCTAGGTCCATACCATTTCGTCCTTTATTGAGCCCATCTTTGGATGAAATGTTCCTTTGGTATCTCTGATTTTCTTGAAGAGATCTCCAGTCTTTCCCATTCTGTTGTTTTCCTCTATTTCTTTGCACTGATCGCTGAGGAAGTCTTTCTTATCTCTCCTTGCTATTCTTTGGAACTCTGCACTCAGATGCCTGTATCTTTCCTTTTCTCCTTTGCCTTTGGCTTCTCTTTCTTTTCTCAGCTATTTGTAAGGCCTCCCTCCTCAGACAGCCATTTTGCCTTTTTGCATTTCTTTTTCTTGGGGATGGTTTTGATCACCGCCTCCAATACAATGTTGTGAACCTCCTGTCCATTGTTCTTCTTTACAAATTAAGAATCTGAAGTGTCAAGTACCACCCTGAGGGCATCAAATGAGCACTTTACAGTTGACAACAGCTCAGAACTCAGACTCTCATGAAGGGAGGTCAGTTTTCACTTTTCAAATGAGGACTGAGGGAAAAAATGTCAAACGGGACTCATCCGCCGTGACGCCTTTCTTTCTTTTAAGAAAGATAAATTTATTTATCTGGCTGCACTGGGTGTCAGTTGGGTCACACAGCAGCTTTGGTTCCAGTTTGCGGGATATTGCTCCCTGACCAGGAACTGAACGCAGGCCCTCTGCACTGCGAGCGTGGCGTCTTAGTCACTAGGCCGCCAGAGAAGTCCGTCCCAGCGTGGTGCTTTCGGTGGCCTGGGCAGTACGCACAAGCTGGCCCAGGGATGAGACTCTGAGCCGCCACAGCGTCCCCGCTTTGCCCCGGGAACCCTTCCAGATCCCCTGCTCGCATCTTCTCCCCGCCACTCCTCGTTCAGACTCCCTCTGATCCGGCCCCTTGCGCTGCGTCCTGTCCTGCACCCGGCCCTCTGCTAGGTATCCCCCCAGGCTCAACTCGCTGTCCCGGCCCTCACCAACCCAGGCCGTTGCTTTTGCCCTCGGCCTTTCCCTCTCCAGCCCTGCTCCAGGGGTAGGAAGCCCCCCATCTATGGGACGATGGATGGGCCCCACTTTCACCAGGACCGTGAGGGCCATGGGGGCCGGCCAGGTTCAAGACGGCGGAGTAAAGGTGTTTCTCCCTACCCCATTTCTAAAAATCACTCAACAAGAAATGAAATGAAAGTGCGGCTTACGAAACCAGGAGACAACAGCAACCCCTAACCACACGAGGTGAAGTAGAAGCAAAGCACCCCAGCTGGTTCTGACCACGGTGGACATCAGGTCACCCTCTGAGAAGTATCAGGCTAGATCTTAACGACAGAGAGTTTGTCATATGCGTCTGTTTATTCCCAGAGCTTAGCCCAGGACTGGCCAGATCAAGTCCTCATGAAACACTTGTTGAGTGAATTACATTGTTTTATATATGTATGTATATATATATATATGTATATATATCACGGGCTTTCCATAGGAGACACAGGTTCGATCCCTGGTCTGGAGAAGGAAATGGCAACCCACTCCAGTATTCTTGCCTGGAAAAATTTCATGGATGGAGGAAACTGGTGGGCTATACAGTCCATGGTGTTGCAGAGAATCGGACAGAACTTACTGACTGAGCACATATATATGTCATATAAAAGTTATCAGCATATGAAAGCATATTTTTCTCTAAAAGGAACTATTAGGAAATGTTTGCTGCATTGCTAACTGCCATTATTTCTATTAGCCAGAGGGCTTTTCTAAACCCACACATTAAGGAAAAGAACTGTAAGCAATTCCCTTGTCTTGATGCTCAGCATTTCATTACTTCAGATATTTTTCAAAACTCATAAATCTGCTCTTTCATCAGCTCAGTTTTAGTCTTTTATAATCTTGACATAGGAACTTGGTTCCTATGGAGGTCAGGACTTGATCACTGCATTCAGCCCGTTGGAATCATTAGGAACCAGGTAACAGCCCTGATATTTAATAGTTAATTGTTTCTGATCAGTATTAATTAGTCACAGATGCACACTAGATTCCTATTTAATTAAATACTCTTGGGAACACATTGTGGGCTCAGGGATTCTAACCACATCAAAAAAGGAAATGTTCAAGTTTAAAAGTTGAGCCCTAGAGACACAGGCATCCATGGAAAGGAAATTCCAGATGTCTCGAAACCTCTCTCTCTTCTCAGAATCAAACCTCCTACTTCCAGCCCCCTGGAATCTAAAAATCTTAGCATTTCTAATGAAAACTCCCAGGCTGCAGCCATCTCCTCTCGCTCCTCTTGGACTGTCAGTTTGACCCGCTCTCCTGAATCATCCCTGTCCACACACAAACATGAGTAACCTCTCCCAACCTAAGACACCCGCCAGCAACTCCACCCCTTCTCAAGCTGTTGCTCCGTTCCTTTGTCCCTCCTTGGAGAGAGACGCCTTGAAAAGACAACGTGCCCTTACTGCCTCCAACCCTCCCCCTTTCTCTCTCAAATCCACTGTCTTCACACTTTGGCTCTGGCTCCTCCAAGGAAATTGTCCTTGTCAGCGTCATCAAAGCAAGTCCCTGATGCCAAATCCAACGGCCAGTTCTTCATCTCCACTTGACGCAGTTAATCATGTTCTTTTTCTTGAAACATTTCCCTCTGATTGGCTTCCAGAATACCCTTCTTTTTGGCTTTCCTCCCACTGATAGTTATTCCTCCTCATTCTTCTTTGCTGGTTCATCCACAGGCTCTGTTAGAATGTAGGGGGAGCAGGATACATTGGTACACTGGGATTGAGGCATACACACTACCACATACAAAATACATAACTAATAAGAACCTACTGTATAGCACAGGGAAGTCTACTCAGTACTCTGTGATGGTCCATATGGGAAGAGAATCTAAAAAAGAGCAAATACATGCATATGTATAGCTGACTCACTTTGCCGTACAGCAGAAGCTAACACAAGAGTGTAAATCAATAAAATATTGTATGTACTCCATGTTAAGAGTGCCACAAAGCTCAGCCCTTGGCCTTCCTTTCTCTCTGTCCATACTCTTTCCTTGGGTGATCTTAATTTTAAAAACAAAAAAAAAATTTTTTATTTTTGCCACACCATGCAGCTTGCGGGATTCTAGTCCCCCAGTGTTCTATTTTCAACACAATGATCAGAGTAGTCTTTGTCAGACGCAAGTGAGATGGTGTTACTCCTCTCCTCAAACCTTCTGATGTCTCCCAGCTCACTCAGGAGAAAACCAAAGTCCTTGCCACAGCCTACGAGGCTCTGTGCCATCTGCTTCCACCCCTCTGATACCATCTCCTGTCTGCACATACTCTCCAGACACACTGGGCCTCTTAAAGGGCCAAGCAGGCCCCCACCCCAGGGCCTTTGCACGTGCACCTCTCTGTGCCTGCAAAAGTCTCCCCATAGTTATCTTTCTGGTTTGGTTCCTCAGCCTTTCAGAGTCTTTAACGATGCTGGAGACTCAGCACCACGCACTGGTGCCACATTGGATCTCAGGGACAGAGCTTTGGATGAAGTAGAAAAGAATAGCTTTATTGGTTTGGAGAGGGGGCAAAGGGCGACACGGCAGGCTCCGGCCCCCCAGAAACTGTGTGTCCAAACTCCGGAGGATTTGATGAGGAGCTCTATAGCAATCGTTCAAGATCAGGGCGTGTGCAGGGCCTGGTCTCCTCTCCTCTGGCCTCAGATCATCTTCTTGGTGAGCTTTTCTGCTTCCTTTAATTTTGCCTCAGATAATTTCTTGACTGCTCTTCCCTTGATTTCGGGCTTTCCTCATAGCTTAGTTGGTAAAGAATCTGCCTGCAATGCAGGAGGCCTGGGTTTGACCCCTGGGTCAGGAAGATTCCCCTGGAGATGGAAATGGCAACCCACTCCAGTATTCTTGCCTGGAGAATCCCATGGACAGAGGAGCCTAGCGGGCTACAGTCCATGGGGTCACAAGAGTCCGATGCAACTGAGCGATGAAACCACCGCCACCCTTGAGTAGCAGACTGTTTGAGTCTGCCCTTTGGACCTCAGGGAAGGTCAAGAAGCAAGAATGAAACCTATTTCCTACAAACAACAAACGGGGGACACCGAAAGGACTTGTACGCAGGAGGGCCCAACATCCTGCTCTGTTCCAGCCTTACCTGGGGGAGGAGCAAAGAGGTGAAGGGGACGGAACCATTCTCAAGGGGCTTTGAATGCAACGTCAGGGAGCTAAGTGCTTATTCTATAGGCAAAGGTGTCCAGGTAAGAAGCAAAGCCACGTTTCCATTGAGAAATGTCTTCCAACCAGAACCTCTGAATCAGCATTTGCTCAAGGGGTCTAAATATGTCCACAACGGGAGCAAGAAAAACCAGCATTAAAAAAAAAACAAAAACATTTATTCGTCGGTGTTGGGTCTTTGTTGCAGCCTTTGAAGTCTTAGGTGTGGCGTGTGGGGTCTAGTTCCCTGACCAGGGATTGAACCCAGGCCCCCGGCATTGGGAGCACAGAGTCTTAGCCACTGGGCCACCAGGGAAGGCCCAGAAACCAGCATTGTGACAAAGCAGCGGAAAAGCTTAGAAAAACGTGTGTCCTTGAGAAGAATCTTCTAGGCCCTTTCAGGAAGTTGATGAGAGAAGGTGGTCTTCTCCAGAGACTCTGCTTGAGAGCTTATGTGCTTCATGATGTGGTAGCTGGGGGTTGGAAATGGGATTTGAAAACCAACCCAACAGGAAGAGCAGGGAAAAGCTGGCATTCTCTTTTGGTGCTCTTGGGTCAGCCCTACCTGGCTCAGCCTCTCCCATCTCTTGACAACGAATGTTGTGAGGTCAAGGAGGTCAGTGAATGTGGGAGCCACCACCCTTTGCTGGAGGGACTGGCCTCATCCCCAGTATATCTCCAAATACTGACCTGTATTTGGCTCCATGTCAATAGTTCTTAACCTTCTTTGAGAACCAGAAGAAAGCTACAGACTCAAAGGAAAAAAAATGTACTCATACATAAAGTTTGTATAGAATTTCAGGGATTCATAGAAAGACCTTTTGGTGAAACACATCCATCAACCTCCCAGGTAAAGTTGTGACTTTAGAAGCAGACACAGCGGGAGTGCATGCTGTGAGCTCAGTCGTGTCCGACTCTTTGCGACCCCATGGATTATAGCCTACCAGGCTCTGTCCACGGAATTCTCCAGGGAAGAATACTGGAGTGGATTGCCATTTCCTCCTACAGGGGATCTTCCCAACCCAGAGATAGAACTCGCATCTCTTGTTGTCTTCTGCACTGGCAGACAGGTTCTTTACCACTGCGTCGCCTGGGAAGCCCAGAACCTAAGAAGCAGTTTAGGGCTGAGACACTCTGGCTGTGAAACAGGAGAGAAATTTAGAGGCTACCCAGTCTACTTTTTGTCAAAAATGCCCCTTTCTCCCCTTGTTTAGAAATATTTTCTCTACCAAAGAGATTGCATTGATCAAGAAAGCCTTTATGCACTCCCTAATTTTTTTTATTAACCCATAAAACAGACAAGTGATATCCAGTTACACAATAATGGCTGCGTTCATTTAATCCAGGTCAAAACCAAAAGTAACTTGACATTGAACTGGTCAGGGGAGCTCTGTTGTGGAAAGATGTTGGAATGATTTTGGTTGGTCCTTGAAATATTAATATTCAAGCTATGTTGATTTCATCTGTGCCAACAGTCACTCATTTAAGTCAACATGCTTAAATCCAAACGAAATCGGTGATGCTATCTGTCTTAAATTCCTGATCTCCTACACATTCATGTCAAATGCAGGTTATGGCAGAAAATGCACCTTCAATCACACATTTTAAAATGTTCCTGCAGGCTCACTCTAAGGTCAATTGAAAAAAAAATAATGAGCACAAAGCTATGATTAAATCTGCCCTAGTTGTTATTCTCATGCTTCAGACTGGGAGCCTCTGGCCTTTAAGGCAGGACCATGTGACAACATGGAGCATCAACTGAGCACCACTGAGTACTGGGGTGGATGGTATTGGGGAGGCATCATTCTTGCTCCTCCTGCCTTCATTCACTCAAGAAATAGTCATCAGATGGCTCTAATGTAGGAGACGGGAGAAGAGAATGGCAACCCACTCCAGCATCCTTGCCTAGAGAATCCCACGGACGGAGGAGCCTGGAGGGCTCAGTCCACGGGGTTGCAAAGGGTCGGACACGACTGAGCGACTCACCAACAAGGCACTGGACGCCGCGAGGGCGCTGGGAACATAAACGATCAGGAACGAGGGAAGGCGCTGCTTTCACGGAACTTACTGTCTGCTGGGAGAAGCAGGGTTGGATGATGGAGGCGGAGCAGGGAGGAGTAAATAAACAAGATAATTGCGAATTGCGATGTGTGCCGGGAAGGAAGCAAAGGAGGTGGGCAGGGTTAGCTAGAGAATGGAGGCGGGGTTAGGACCACTCAGAGGTTTAGGATCAGGGTCCTGGCAGAAAACACATGGTCCACTCCAGCTGGGAAGTGGAGGAGAGTTTGTAAAGTTACTATTTACTAAGCGAGAGGAGTGGTATAATACCCTGGGGTTAGCAGCAGTGGGAGCCCCTGCAAGCCTTAGGCCGAATGGTAAGAGCCGGAGAGAGCTGATGGGGAGGGAGGCGCGCGTGTTGGGAGCTGCTGTGCCTACAAGGTCTCCAGTTAGTGGCAGAGGAGCCTGGCATCCAGCTCTCACAATTTCCAATCTAGTGTATTTCCCTGCTAGTTCAGATTCCTAGGGCTGCCATAACAAAGAACCGTAGGCTGGCTGGCCCCAAACAACAGGAATTTATTCTCCCTTGGGTCTGAGGGCTAGAACTAACTCTAAGTGTCAGCAGGGTTGGTTTCTTCTTGTAGACGCAGAGATAGACTCTGTTCCACGCCTCTCTCCTAGCTTCTGGTGCTTGCTGGAAATCCTTGGCATTCCTTGGCTTGCAGCAGAGAACTCTGATCTCGGCCTCCATCATCACATAGCCATCTTCCTTCTGTATCTACCTGTTGCTATATATATCTCTTCCTCTTCTTATAAGGACACTAGTCATTTTAAATTTGGGGTTCCCCTTATCCCATTATGATCTGATGTTAACTAACAACATCTGCAATGATCCTGTTTGCAGATGAGGTCATATTCTGAGGTTCCAGGAAGGACATGAATGTGATGGGGGAGACTATTCGTCCCAGTACACCTGCTTCAAAGGTAGAAAACGTTAAATCTGCAAAGTGTCTCTGTCATTTTCTCTTCTCCTTCAGGGACCCTTTCATTTAATTTGAATCCCCATTCCTGCTATATGTTCAGAACATATGGTGTGGTAGTTTAGTCGCTTAGAAAAGCAAGGATTACCCCCATGAGATGTCACCACACATCTACCAGACTGGCAAGTATTTTAGAGTATAATCTAAACAATCAATTCTTGTGCCATGTAACCCAGCAATCCCACTCTTTGGCACATATCCCAACAAAACTATAATTCAAAAAGACACACGCACACCTATGTTCATAACAGCACTATTCACAATAGCCAAAACGTGGAAGCAACCTAAATGTCCATCAGCAGATGAATGGAGAGAGAAGATCTAGTATACAGGTACAATGGGATATTATTCAGCCAACAGGAGAACAAAATAATGCCGTCTGCAGCAACATGAATGAACCTAGAGATTATCATACTAAGTGAAACAAGCCAGATAAAGACAAATATATATTACTCATATGTGGAATCTAAAAAATGATATACATGAACTTATTTACAAAACATAGACTCACAGATATAGAAAGCCAACATAGGGTTACCAAAGAGGAAAGTGGGGAGGGATAAACTGGGAACTTCGGATTAACAGAAACACACTATTATGTATAAAACGGGTGAACAGCGAGGACCTACTATATAGTATAGGGAAATATAGTCAACGTCTTATAATAACATATAAGGCAAAATAATCTGAAAATAATTTATATCAGATCAGATCAGATCAGTTGCTCAGTCATGTCCAACTCTTTGTGACCCCATGAACTGCAGCACACCAGGCCTCTCTGTCCATCACCAACTCCCGGAGTTCACTCAGACTCACGTCCATCGAGTCAGTGATGCTGTCCAGCCATCTCATCCTCTGTCGTCCCCTTCTCCTCCTGCCCCCAATCCCTCCCAGCATCAGAGTCTTTTCCAATGAGTCAACTGTTCGCATGAGGTGGCCAAAGTACTGGAGTTTCAGCTTTAGCATCATTCCTTCCAAAGAAATCCCAGGGCTGATCTCTCTCTCTCTATATATATATGTAATTCCAGGGTATAAAGTTGTGGTGGTTTAGTTGCTAAGTTGTGTCTGACTCTGGCAATCCCATAGACTTTTCCCCTCCAGGCTCCTCTATCCATGGGATTCTGCAGGCAAGAATACTGGAGTGGGTTGCCATTTCCTTCTCCAGGGAATCTTCACAACCCAGGAACTGAACCTGGGTCTCCTGCACTGCAGGCAGATTCTTTACCAACTGAGCTATGAGGGAAGCCCCATGGTATTTATATACATATAACTCCAGGGAAAGACTGAAGGCGGGAGGAGAAGGGGACGACAGAGGATGAGATGGTTGGATGGCATCACCGACACGATGGATATGAGTCTGAGTAGGCTCCAGTAGTTGGTGATGGATGGGGAGGCCTGGTGTGCTACAGTCCATGGGGTCACAAAGAGTTGGACATGACTGAGCGACTGAACTGAACTGAATTTATATATATATATATATGCTTCCCCATGGCTCAGTGGTAAAGAATCCACCTGCAATGCAGAAGATGCAGCTTCAATCACTGGGTCAGGAAGATCTCCTGAAGGAGGGCATGACAACCCACTCCCGTATTCTTGTCTGGGAAATCCCATGGACAGAGGAGCCTAGCGGCAATGGTCCATGGGGCTGCAAAGAGTTGGACATGACTGAAGCAACTGAGCAGGCAGGCATATATGTGTATATATTATGTGTGTGTATATGTACATATATGTACCTGGATCACTTAGCTGTACACCTGTAAATCAACATACTTCAATTGAAAAAAAAAACAAAAAATGAATTATGGATAGACTAGAACTGGACATGGAACAGCAGACTGGTTCCAAATAGGAAAAGGAGTTCGTCAAGGCTGTATATTGTCACCCTGCTTATTTAACTTATATGCAGAGTACATCATGAGAAACCCTGGGCTGGAAGAAGCACAAGCTGGAATCAAGATTACCGGGAGAAATATCAATAACCTCAGATATGCAGATGACACCACCCTTATGGCAGAAAGTGAAGACGAACTAAAAAGCCTCTTGATGAAAGTGAAAGTGGAAAGTGAGAAAGTTGGCTTAAAGCTCAACATTCAGAAAACGAAGATCATGGCAAACAGATGGGGAAACAGTGGAAACAGTGTCAGACTTTATTTTTGGGGGCTCCAAAATCACTGCAGATGGTGACTGCAGCCATGAAATTAAAAGACGCTTACTCCTTGGAAGGAAAGTTACGACCAACCTAGACAGCATATTCAAAAGCAGAGACACTACTTTGCCAACAAAGGTCCGTCTAGTCAAGGCTGTGGTTTTTCCAGTGGTCATGTATGGATGTGAGAGTTGGACTGTGAAGAAGGCTGAGCGCCAAAGAACTGATGCTTTTGAACTCTGGTGTCGGAGAAGACTCTTGAGAGTCCCTTGGACTGCAAGGAGATCCAACCAGTCCATTCTGAAGATCAGCCCTGGGATTTCTTTGGAAGGAATGATGCTAAAGCTGAAACTCCAGTACTTTGGCCACCTCATGCGAACAGTTGACTCACTGGAAAAGAGTCTGATGCTGGGAGGGATTGGGGGCAGGAGGAGAAGGGGACGACAGAGGATGAGATGGCTGGATGGCATCATTGACTCAATGGACGTGAGTCTGAGTGAACTTCGGGAGTTGGTGATGGACAGGGAGGCCTGGTGTGCTGTGATTCATGGGGTCGCAAAGAGTCGGACATGACTGAGCGACTGAACTGAACTGAACTGATATAGCAATGAATTGAGAATGGGCTATACATATAATAACATGGATAAATAATGAGCAAAAGAATACAAACTGTATAATTTTATTTGTGTAAAGTTCAAAACTAGGCAAAATTAAATCACATTGTTTAAGGATGCCTAATCAGACTACGGAGAAGGCAATGGCACCCCACTCCAGTGTTCTTGCCTGGAGAATCCTAGGGACGGGGGAGCCTGGTGGCTGCCGTCTATGGGGTCACACAGAGTTGGACACGACTGAAGTGACTTAGCAGCAGCAGCAATCAGACTACATCACTTAAAAGCAAGGAGGGACTTCCCTGGTGGTCCAGTGGTTAAGACTCTGCAGGGGTCATAGGTTCAATCCCTGGTTGGGGAACTAAGATCCCACATGCTTGGTGGGGCCTGGGTGGTTGGCAGGGAAGAATAACATAGAAGTCAGAATAGTAGTTATGCTGGCTGAGAAGGAGGGGATATTACCTGGCAAAAGACACACCAGAGAGAGGGCCTCTGAGGTGCTGCTGCTGCTGCTAAGTCGCTTCAGTCGTGTCCGACTCTGTGCGACCCCAAAGACGGCAGCCCACCAGACTCCCCTGTCCCTGGGATTCTCCAGGCAGGAACACTGCAGTGGGTTGCTAGTAGAGTTGTTTTTACAATAATGTGTTACAGTATATTTATGCTGTCAGCGCTTTTCTGTATGCTTGTTATATTTCACACATACATATGTTTTAAAAGAGAAAGTGGGGAGGACAGCACCTGGGCTTTGGAACCAAATGAGGAAGCTGCTTAGTAGCTTTTCTGACTTTGAAGGTATTACAGAAGGGGCAAAACGATACAAGCGCCCTCTTGGTGGTGGCGGTGGTTTAGTTGCCAAGTAGCTTGACTCTTTGCACCCCATGGACTGTAGCCCGCCAGGCTCCTCTGTCCATGGGATTCTCCAGGCAAGAATACTGGCGTGGGTTGCCATTTCCTTCTCCAGGAAGACCCTTCTTAGAGAAGAAATATATGAAACAAAAAATGCAAATCGCCCTTTAAGAGAGGAATTAGTCTTTACTTGAAGGGGAACTGAAAAAAAAAAAATACAGGAATATAAAAGACTTTTATTTATGCAGGTGCTGTGCTATAAAATGTTTTAGTTTGTGTTGTTAATGAAACTGGATTTACAACCTAGTAAACCAAACAAAGAGCTTATGTTTAGTTGATTAAACAGTTGAGGTTAAAATCTACCCAACTTTTTTTCCACGTTTTTTTCTATTCAATGTAAAAAGGAATTGGCTCTCTTACTGTGAAATTGCTCTAAGACAAGACTGTCTTTACCAATTTGAAAGGCAAACTTCTATCTTTGTGAAATTTGCCCCACACAACTGGGAGAAGTTCTATGATGGTAATAGCTTGTACAAAGAGTTCCAATTAGGAACCAAGCAATTCTTTAGGCAGTTTGTAGTTGCTAAACTATTTGGACGTGACACTAACATCCTTTGATGACTTCCTTACTTTGTGATACAAGAACAGATTCCAGGGTCATCTGGAATTTTCCCGCTTGAACCCTGAAGCCTTGGTTATTTTTCCAAGATGACCTGGGTTCTTTAAATAGAGAATGGTATTTAGAAGCCAAGATCTAGGCTTGCTTACTGCTACTGCTGTATCGTTGTTTTTAGGCCCTCTCAGCAGACAGGGTTGGGAAACACACAGGATCAGGAAACACACACTTTTATATCTATCTCTATTTTAAAAACATATTTATTCTGCTGTGTCTGGTCTTGGCTGTGGCACACGAGATCTTCAGTGCGGGGCGAGGATGCTCTAGTTATGGCACAAGGGCTTAGCTGCTCCATGGCAAGTGGGATCTTAGTTCCCCAACCAGCGATCCTTGCACTGCAAGACCGATACTTAACCACTAGACCACGCTCTCTCTATTAAATACAATGAATTCATACTGAGACTCTTAGTTCCAATCCAACAGCAAAAAAATTTTTTTCAAGCTTTTTCCATGTTTGTAACTCCCTGCTCCAGCATTGAGAAATCTATTTTTAATCATTTTGAGTAGAACTAAATTTATATTGAGTGTATTGCTGAGGTTTTTTTGTAGTGATGTTCCTAAAAAAAATTTTTCCCCACTTGTATTGATCTTTTTTCTCCAAAAACTATAAAAACTCCAGAGCCTTCATTTATTTTATTCATTCAACCAACATCTATTCATCAAACACACACTATGTGTCACATACGGTTCTAGCGCTGCGGATAGGGCAGTGAGCAAAGCATCATATTGGGAGAGGAACCTGGAAAGAGAATAACAGATACAAACCAGGAAAAAGCTGGAATCTGAACCCAGACAGCCTGGCTCCAGAATTCACGCTCTACCATCTGCCTCTGATTGCTTTCGTAATTTGCTCTCTGCCTTCTACAAAAGTTTACAACCCTCTTGAATCCAATAAATGCGTCTGTCAGTTTCTAAATCTACACAATGCAGAGCCTTGTGCATCTTCCACGTTACCTAATGTCTCTGAGACTCAGTTTCCAAATCTTTGAAACTTAACATACTAAAATCACTTGCTGTGAGGATAAATGAAATTACATGCGTTGCCTGGTGCCATCTGTGACACATCATAGGGATGCGGTGAAGTTAATTTTCCTTTTCTTTCTCAACACAAATACCGCACTGTAAAGTTCCCCCAGAACAGAGACTTTGTTTCCTCTAACTCAATCAATCATTTACCTATTCATTCTTGTATCCATTCAAAAAGCAGTTATTGAAAATCAATATATACTAGGCTCTCTGCTGGTCATCAGGGATAAGGAAACGACACAGGCCCCATTCTCAAGGAGCTCACAGTCACATCCGAGTCACACAAACAATTACCACACAATCTGATATGCTGCTCAAATGAGGACTGGATGAAGAGAGGTCATGGAAGGAGGCTTCCTGAAAGAAGGGGCCCTGTCACAGCAAGGACTACTAAAACAGTTCTGCTGTTAAGGATGCCAAGAACGAATGAATAAGGAAATGAGTGAATGAATTCAATTCAGCTCAAAAAATATTTCTTAGAAGATCCTACTGTCCAAGGCCTTGTGCTCTGAATTGGGAGTGTGCAGATGAGCAAGGGGCAACTTTAAGGAGCTTCCAGTTTTAGTGGCAGATACAAATATCTATAAACAGGTGTTCCAGTGCAATGTGGAGGCTCCATGTGTCAGGTGAGCTCCTGCCGCAGGAGGGAGGTGGACATGGCTCCGGGCTGCATTAGTGAATGAAGGGGGTCTCTAGGTTCTTAGTGCAGGTTTCCTAAAGTGAACTCACTGAAGCTTGAATATAACCAGTAGATGAATAGGGGTCATTGACAGCTTCTAATCAGAGGAATGAAATGAAAAGTGTTAGTCGCTCGGTCGTGTCTGACTCTTTGCGATCCTATGGACTGTGGCCCACCAGACTCCTCTGTCCATGGAATTCTCCAGGCAAGGCTACTGGGAGTAGGTAGCCATTCCCTTCTCCAGGGGATCTTCTCGACCCAGAGATCCAACCTGGGTTTCTCCCACTGCAGGCAGATTCTTTACCACCTGAACCACCAGGGAAGCCCCGTAAGAGGAATAAAAGGATCAAATCTGTATTTGTTGGTAGGCTAGAGGAAGGAAACGGGAAGGGAAAACTAAAGGACCCCGGCGAAGAGGCTGAATTATGAATAGGAAGGTTGACTAGGAGACAGAATTTAGCAATGCTTGCAATTACTTAGGGAGAATATGTAAAGAGGATAGACGGCAATCCAATGAACCAACACTCCAAGCAGCTGGGAGAGGAAGCAACCGGCAACGGTCCTCTGAAGAGAAGAGTCAGAGGAGATTTAGCAGACTGGTGTCCTGGGAGCCAAATGAATAGAGAAGGCAGCGACAAGGAGGATCAAGAACGAGAAAGCGGCTGCGTCCAATGCCGTACAGAGGTCACAGTTGTCTGTGGCTTGGCAATAAGTGGCCTTTGCCTGGGCAATTTCTGCGGTCAGAGGTGACGGCGGGAGTTCCACGGCAATAAATGAGGGAACGCGGGAGGAGAAAAAAGCCAAGGTGAGGCGACCAATGAAGAGACCCTAGCGCGGTGCCCTCACTCGCCCTGTGGAATTTCCAAGGCCAGAGTCGGGAGCTGGTGTAGTGAAAGCAACCTTCCCAGACAGGCTCTGGATGCCGCCTAGGAAACCTGTCTGCCTCGCAACCCTTAGGTAGGCGCAGCTCCAAGGTCAGGGTCACCTCAGGCCTCCGCCACCCGTCACCTTGACGACCAACTGGAAAAAAAAAAAAAAAAAGGAAAGAACGGAAGTAGTCAGATCATCTCGCGATATCTGGTGCGCCGGCGCCGTCGGCCTTCCGGACTTGGGACAGGCGGCTGGCTATCGCGAGACTTGCCTGGGGGCGGTGGGGGAGGGGCTCTGAGCGCGGGGCCCGACGGTCCGGAAAGCTGGAGCGGCTGCTGCTGGCGGGGGAACATGTCGGAGTCAGAGCTCGGCCGGAAGTGGGACCGGTGCTTGGCGGACGCCGTCGTGAAGATAGGTGAGGGGCTCCTCGTCGTGTCCGGCGGGCGCCGCCGGGAGCCGAGTCGTCGGCTCTAGGGCCCGCTGACTGGGAGGGTGGAGGAGAAGCCCCGTGAGAGGTCCACTCGGCGGGTGAGAGGTCAGGCCGTGCGGCCTGTTCCAGCCACTCAGGCCGGGGCTCGGGGCCCCCGGGGCCCTGGTCACTTGAGCGGGCTGGGGGACACGGGCCATAGGAGCCTGGGGGCGCTGCCCGAAGTGGGAGGGGTGCAGCTGCAGCAGCCCCTAAGAAGCGGGGGTCGCGTCGGCAGGCGGCCGGAGAGTTGCCGGGCTCTGCGAGTGGAAGCGGCGTGTGCAGGGGGCACAGGGGCCAGGGGCTGGGGGTTCTCCCTGGGGTCACGGCTCTCTGAGGCCACGTTCCTCCCCTGCTGAATCAAAAGTGCCTGCCGAGAAGGTCATCTGCAAGCCTTTTATAGATTCTGCCAGGCCTCACGTGGGTCGCTGCCATTCCCGACTTGGAACCTGATTTATCAGCCTCGGAGTAGTTTGAGGCCTGAAAGCGGGGACATTGGTGCTGTTCATCTGGAAGGAGAATCGACTTGGAAAATTAAGAAGCCGATTGGTCCTTTGTGAGCCCGACGTGTAACTCGTGTAGCCTTTTAACATGCGCTCCGTGAAGTCAGTGCTCGGAGGGGAGTTCAGTTCAGTCCGACTCTTCGCGACCCCGTGGACTGCAGCACGCCAGGCCTCCCTGTCCATTGCCAACTCCCGGAGTTTACTCAGACGCATGTCCATCGAGTTGGTGATGCCATCCAACCATCTCATTCTCTGTGGTCCCCTTCTCCCGCCTTCAATCTTTCCCAGCATCAGGGTCTGAATAAGGAGTCAGTTCTTTGCATCAGGTGGCCAAAGTATTGGAGTTTCAGCTTCAGCATCAGCCCTTCCAGTGAATATTCAGGACCAATTTCCTTTAGGATGGACTGGTTGGGACTTGGAACCTGATTTATCAGCCTCATAGTAGTTTGAGGCCTGAAAGCAGAGACATTAGTGCTGGTCATCTGGAAGGAGAATTGACTTGGAAAGTTAAGAGGCCGAGTGGTCCCTTTTGAGCCCGTCTTGTCACCTGGTGTAGCCTTTTAACATGTGCTCCATGACGACACAGGCTGTAAAGTCAGACTGTGAAGTCAGTGCTGGGAGGGGAGAGGAGAACTCTTTTGCTAAGTGCCAGACTCTGTGCTCAGTGTGCAGCTTAAGTGAAGGAATTTGATCAGGGCCTGGTGGTGGTTTAATTGCTCAGTCGTGTCCGACTCTTTGTGACCCCGTGGACTGTAGCCCACCAGGCTCCTCTGTCCATGGGATTTCCCAGGCAAGAACACTGGAATGGGTTGCCATGCCCTCCTCCAGGGGGTTTTCCTGACAGAGATATTGAAACCGGGTCTTCTGCATTGCAGGCAGAATCTTTACCAACTGAGCTATGAGGAAAGCCCATTGATCAGGGCCTAATCAATGGCAAAGTTGGGAATTTAACCGAGGTATTTTGGCTTCACGTCCCATGCTTTTCTTCAATACTTTTATTACCTGAATTCGATATTTTTGTATGAAAATCTTAAAGAGTATTTAAGAGGATTTAGGATTGTGCTATTGAATGAAAATATTGGAAAAGAAATAAAACTGTAAGCAGGGATGTTTCCTGGTTCATTCACTGTTGTAGCTTCAGCCCCCAGAAGAATGCTTAATAAAAAATGTTGAGAATGAGTCAGTAAGTGAATTTATCACAGCTTTCAGTTCACCACTTACCAGCTGTGTGATTTGGGGCAAGTTATTTAACCTCTCTGTGCCTGCTTCCTAATTTGTATTGAGTAAATTGGCCATAATATTATTACTGTCTTACAGAGTTGTTTTGAGAATTAAATGAGTGAGTTTATGTAGAGGCTTAACTGTGAAATGGGGATTAAGAGACAGATTTACCTAAAAGGTTGCTGAATGTTGAAGGACAGAAAAGTATACAAGATATTTGCACAATGCCTGGCACTTACTATGTAGTCAGTAAATAGCGATAGTAATAATTGTTGATGTTAGTATTATGCCACTGGTGGCATATAGGCTTCTCAGGTGGCTCAGTGGTAAAGAATCTGCCTGCCGACGTAGGAGATGCAGGAGACATGGGTTTGATCACTGGGTTGGGGAGATCCCCTGGAGGAGGAAATGGCAGCCCACTCCAGTATTCTTGCCTGGACAATCCCATGGACAGAGGAGCCTGGCGGGCGACGGTCCACGGGATCACAGAGTTGACCTGACTGAGCGTGCACACACACTGATGATCACCTGAGGCGGTGAGAAGTGTGTGTCATTCATGAGTGGGACGTGGGGGTGGGGCACACAGGTGGAATAATTAAATGAAGCATGAAGTGACGCTCAGCTGTGTCTGAGTCTTTTCGACCCCATGTACTATACAGTTCGTGGAATTCTCCAGGCCAGAACACTGGAGTAGGGAGCCTTTCCCTTCTCAAGGGGATCTTCCCAACCCAGGGATCGAACCCAGGTCTCCCGCATTGCAGGCGGATCCTTTACCAGCTGAGCCACAAGGGAAGCCCAAGTGAAGCATGGTGATATGTAATTACAGATGAAGATTAAAATGAATTATTCCAATTCTTTGCTGTAGAGCTGTTATTATGAATCAGGTAAGTGCAGTGGTAGGTTGGGAGAAATGGGCCTTTAGCAGAGCTTTGGATAATAACTTGGATAGTTAGGGAGAGTGGAAGAACTTGAGCAAAGGCTGGTTAAACTTTTATGGAGGAGGAAACTGAGGCAGGGAGAGGTTAAGTGGCTAGAAGTGAGGAGCTGGGGTTAGCACCCTGGTGTTCCGATTTTAGCACCCACTCCTCCCTAAAGAAGGCTGGCTTGAGTGGAGTCAGAACTGTGAAATATCTTAGGGAGATTCTACTTTTTCTTGAAGTGTTTTGAGTTGCCTTTGGCTTTTTCACATGCATTCTGCATATTCACCACCTCTGTCTTTAAAATCTGTTACTTTCTGCTCCCAGGGCTCAGTAAGGTGAGGCTGGTGGGGGACTGTGAGCTAGTTAACACATACATGCTGAGCTGTGGGCCAGCCAGTGGGCAAGCAGAGAAGCAGAAGGCATTTCACTGCCCTTAACAGGGAACTGATGTGATGTGAATGGAATTTTGCTATGATTGTTCTGGCAGTGTTTTATACAGAGCAAATCAGGAGTAGAAAAGGCTGCGAATGTGAAGTGAAAAGTCTGAACTGTTAGACCAGAAAGGAGTGGGTGTATTTGAGAAACTTCACGAACTTTTCCCTCCATTTATGGAATGGAGATAGTAATACCCACCTCCTAGGCCATCACAGTGCCAGGTACATACCAGGAACTTAAATGCTGTTTTCTTTATC
This sequence comes from Bos javanicus, assembly GCF_032452875.1. Taxonomy (NCBI): domain Eukaryota; kingdom Metazoa; phylum Chordata; class Mammalia; order Artiodactyla; family Bovidae; genus Bos; species Bos javanicus. The sequence goes on along the minus strand of NC_083869.1, from coordinate 133,113,823 downwards.
TTCTCTCCAACTGGGTTAACTTTGTCACATTCTGTTTCTTATAATAAGGATGACTCCAAGGTTAGAACTTGGTTGATGTCATTGATCAGAAATTGGAAGAAAAGCAGGAGGGGTGCATGTGCACCTCATTCCACTCAGTTACATCTGGGTCTTAGTAACTGACCGTGTGAGGTGGCAGGAGAGAGACTGGAGGGGGAAGAAAAGCTCATGATTTTGGGGGTTTTTCTGCTTACATGGTTGGATATGTTTGAGAATGATGAGGTTGAGAGGGGGTTTTTTTTCTTTCTTTCTTTTTTTTTTTTTAAAGATTTTACTTGTGTGTTTTTGGCTGCGCAGGGTTTTATTGCTACGTAGGCTTCTCCCTGGTTGCGGTGAGCAGGGGCTGCTCTCTAGCTGCGGTGTGCGGGTCTCCTGCAGTGGTTCCTCCTGCTGAGCCGGGCTCTAGGGCGTGCAGGCGTCAGTTTCGGCACGTGGGCTCAGGCTCTAGAGCGCAGGCGCAGTAGTTGTGGCGCGCGCCCTGAGTTGCTTTGCGGCAGGTGGAGCCTTCCTGGATCAGGGGTCGAACCCACGTCTCCTGCGCTGGCGGACGGACTCTTTACCACTGAGCCACCAGGGAAGCCCCTTGAAGAGGTTTTTAATTTTGAGGGAGAAGCTGAGTTCAGATTTTGAGGAGCTATCCCTTAAGTAATGGACTTCAAGTAAGGGTATATGAGAAATGCAGAGTGGAAGTGTAATTCTGGGAGGCTTCCGTCTAAGAGGATTGAGACTGGGGGATGAACGCTCTTCTGTCGTGAGTGTTTTAGTTTTTATTCCTATAGGCAGTGAGATTATAGAACTCTTGAAACCTCTTTGGCTGCCTGCTTTTCTGATACTTCAAAATGGAGATGGAGACTCAGGGAATGGCAGCCTGCCATAAGATAGAGGTTTGGTGGAAGACGTAGGTAGGGAAGAAGGGCCAAGGCAGGCTCTCAGCTGCATGTGGATACTTTCGTATTTTCTGCCTTGAAAGGGCCTGAAGGGAGGTCACGGTGAAGGACAGCTCCCTTGGTGAGCACTGCTCTGTTTGGCTCCTTCTACCTAAGTGTTTTCAGTCTTGTCCCACTGGTTTGCTGAAAAATGAATGTTTTATTATTATTATTATTTTTTTCCCATGAACTGTTGTTGCTTTTATCTGTTTTTAATTGGAGTATAATTGCTTTACAGTGTTGCATTCGTGTCTGCTTTACAGTGAAGCTCATCAGCTGTACATGTGCTTGTATCCCCGCCCTCCTGCCCCTCCCTTCCCCCCAGCCCCACCGCCGGGTCCCCACAGAGCCCCCAGCGAGCTCCCTGTGCTGTGCTGCAGGTTCCCACCAGCTGTTTACACAGGGTAGAGTGAAAAATCGGAGAAGGCAATGACACACTACTCCAGTACACTTGCCTGGAGAATCCCATGGACGGAGGAGCCTGGTGGGCTGCAGTCCATGGGGTCACTAGGAGTTGAACAGGACTGAGCAACTTCACTTTGACTTTTCACTTCCATGCATTGGAGAAGGCAGTGGCAACCCACTCCAGTGTTCTTGCCTGGAGCATCCCAGGGACGGGGGAGCCTGGTGGGCTGCCGTCTATGGGGTCGCACAGAGTCGGACAGGACTGAAGCGACTTAGCAGCAGCAGAGTGAAAAATGACTGTTTCCATTGCTCATGTGTAGCCTAGATATTGTACAGCTGAGTTAAAGAGCTTTCGTAAGCATGTACTTTCAGTTCAGTTCAGTCGCTCAGTCGTGTCTGACTCTTTGCAACCCCATGAATTGCAGCACGCCAGGCCTCTCTGTCCATCACCAACTCCCGAAGTTCACTCAGACTCACGTCCATCGAGTCAGTGATGCCATCCAGCCATCTCATCCTCTGTCGTCCCCTTCTCCTCCTGCCCCCAATCCCTCCCAGCATCAGAGTCTTTTCCAGTTTGTCAACTGTTCGCATGAGGTGGCCAAAGTACTGGAGTTTCAGCTTTAGCATCATTCCTTCCAAAGAAATCCCAGGGCTGATCTCCTTCAGAATGGACTGGTTGGATCTCCTTGCAGTCCAAGGGACTCTCAAGAGTCTTCTCCAACACCACAGTTCAAAAGCATCAATTCTTTGGCACTCAGCCTTCTTCACAGTCCAACTCTCACATCCATACATGACCACAGGAAAAACCATAGCCTTGACTAGACGGACCTTTGTTAGCAAAGTAATGTCTCTGCTTTTGAATATGCTATCTAGGTTGGTCACAACCTTCCTTCCAAGGAGTAAGCGTCTTTTAATTTCATGGCTGCAATCACCATCTGCAGTGATTTTGGAGCCCCCCAAAATAAAGTCTGACACTTTCCACTGTTTCCTCATCTATTTTCCATGAAGTGATGGGACCGGATGCCATGATCTTCGTTTTCTGAATGTTGAGCTTTAAGCCAACTTTCTCACTTTCCACTTTCACTTTCATCAAGAGGCTTTTGAGTTCCTCTTCACTTTGTGCCATAGGGGTGGTGTCATCTGGATATCTGAGGTTATTGATATTTCTCCCCGCAATCTTGATTTCAGCTTATGCTTCTTCCAGCCCAGGGTTTCTCATGATGTACTCTGCATATAAGTTAAATAAGCAGGGTGACAATATAGAGCCTTGACATACTCCTTTTCCTATTTGGAACCAGTCTGTTGTTCCATGTCCAGTTCTAACTGTTGCTTCCTGACCTGCATATAGGTTTCTCAAGAGGCAGATCAGGTGGTCTGGTATTCCCATCTCTTTCAGAATTTTCCACAGTTGATTGTGATCCACACAGTCAAAGGCTTTGGCATAGTCAATAAAGCAGAAATAGATGTTTTTCTGGAACTCTCTTGCTTTTTCCATGATCCAGCAGATGTTGGCAATTTGATCTCTGGTTCCTCTGCCTTTTCTAAAACCAGCTTGAACGTCAGGAAGTTCACGGTTCACGTATTGCTGAAGCCTGGCTTGGAGAATATTGAGCATTACTTTACTAGCATTATTTTATTAGCGTTACCTTACTAGCGTGTGAGATGAGTGTAATTGTGCAGTAGTTTGAGCATTCTTTGGCATTGCCTTTCTTTGGGATTGGAATGAAAACTGACCTTTTCCAGTCCTGTGGCCACTGCTGAGTTTTCCAAATTTGTTGGCATATTGAGTGTAGCACTTTCACAGCATCATCTTTCAGGATTTGAAATAGCTCCACTGGAATTCCATCACCTCCACTAGCTTTGTTCCTAGTGATGCTTTCTAAGGCCCACTTGACTTCACATTCCAGGATGTCTGGCTCTAGGTGAGTGATCACACCATCATGATTATCTGGGTCGTGAAGATCTTTTATGTATAGTTCTTCTGCGTATTCCTGCCACCTCTTAATATCTTCTGCTTCTGTTAGGTCCATACCATTTCTGTCCTTTATGGAGCCCATCTTTGCATGAAATGTCCTCTTGGTATTTCTGGTTTTCTTGAAGATTCTCTAGTCTTTCCCCTTCTATTATTTTCCTCTGTTTCTTTGCACTGATCGTACTTTAGGCACAGGTTTTTTAAGAAAACTGTTCTTCAGGGATTTACTCTGAAGCTTGAGTGATGTTCTCATATAAATTGTCCTATAGTAAGAGCTACTTTTTTTTTATAAATACCCCCTCCCTTTCCTATCATAGGGAAAGCAATTTTATTTCTCCCGTATTCTGGATTTCAAATACCTATTTATTTGCGTGTAATAGGAGTGCGTGGGGTAGAAGATTCCTAATATGGTTGACCTGGTGTATTGAGCCTGTTGAATCACGGAAACAAAGCGCACGCCTGCCTGTACCCGGCGCGGCAGGCGTTGCTCGTGGCACGTCTGTTTCTGTCTTCTTTCCCACTCCTTTCTTTCCCTCGCTCCCGCTCACATTTACTTTTCCCTTTGGCCTCCATTCTTACTCCTGCTGCTGCCACCCATATGCACTGTCTAGTTATCCATCGCATCACTAATTTTTAATAGCTCATATCACCATCTGAAATTTGCAGTCTGCTTCTTTACTTGATTGTCCCCCCACCCTAGAATGTAAGCTTCATGAGAGTCAGACTGTTTTGTTCACTGTTGACCCCCAGCCCCTGGCATACAGGAGACATACAATAATTATTGCTAAATGAATGACATGGATTGCTGAAAATTTTGTAGACTCTATTCTCTGCCCATACTTGCTACCCAGTATGTTTATTAATTGAATGAATCAGCTCTTAAATTTTAAAAGTCCAAGTAAAGTCGATTTCATACGAATTTCTGCCAGTTCACACTTTGATCACATGTGCTTGTACTCTGGGAACTTTTGCCAACTTTTTAAATTTCATATGGGCATGTAAATTAGTGTCAGTAATAATGAAGTAGTATTAGAAATATTTGGGACTAGTCAACGCAGAAACGTAAACCAGAGAGCACTTTTTTATTTAAACAAGGAGAGGGTGGTGTTGGTTTAAGCGGTAGTGCCAGAGCCTCATTGCAGGAAGTGAAAAGCGAGTGAAGAGTATTAAATATTACGTTTTATGAATAGCATGTTCCGTTGGTTTTATGTGAATGCATTGTCAATAGTTTTTGCTAATTTTATGGATTTAAGTTTTACCAGGTTTATTGAATGCTCCGGTTTTCTTCCGCACTTGGCTCGCGGGCTGCGCCGTTTGTTTTTCTTGTACATTCTGAGTAGTTAAGTCTTGTGTGCGCCCTCATGAATGGATACCCGTTCTGCTGGTGAGACTGGCAGGCATGCATAGTGCTTACATCAGAGTCTTAGCAGTTCTGGCACGGGGCTGACGCCCTCACTTTGTGCTTGTCACTCTGGACTGGACAGGAGGGTCTATTTTCTCTTGCCCAGTGAAAGTGAGATTCCAGGAGATGAGAAAAATCAGGGTTGTGAGACTTACGGAGGTCCTTGCTTGCAAGTTGAGAATTTCTAAGCCCTGAAAGTGTAAGTCATGGAAGCGTTGTCACTGCCCTCAGAGTCCTGTTACAACTCACTCTTGAGCACATAAGCCCTGCGCCGGCAGCCCGTGACCTCGTGACCACGTTGATGTCCGTATGACAGGGGCCAGGGCCCCAGATTCGCTGGGGGAAGCTCTGAGGAAAGTCTTCCGGCACTTCATGATGCATTTGGAGGCCAGGCTCCTCTGTCCATGGAATTTCCCAGGCAAGAATACTGGAGTGGGTTGCCATTTCCTCCTCCAGGGGATCTTCCTGACCCAGGGATTGAACCTGGGTCTTCTGCATTACGGGCAGATTCTTTACCATCTGAGGCACCGGGGAAGGCCATTTGGAGGCCTGCGGAATCCTTAACCTGTCTTGAAAAGCTGTCTTGTTGGTTGTAGTTCCTCCTCCCCCACCATTTCACCCCACTGTGAGACCAGAGTAAGGAATATCTAGTACCTAGTCCACATGTGGGCTGGGAAATCTGCAAGAGAGGAAAGAGACATCTTGCCTGTGAAAGGGGTTTCCCAGCACCCTGACTTTCCTGAAAAAGGCTGGCCTTGGAGGCCGGGTGTGTTAAGCATAAGGAAAAATGCGAGCTGTGGACATTTATAAGCAGCCCCTAGAATGTCTTCCCGTTAATGGACTGTGATAGCCTTCACATACTTTCCCTTTTCTTTTTCTTGATTTTTTGCATTAGAAATAAAAGTACCATTGAGGACCTCTCTGTGTCTTAGTTTTCTCAGTTATAAAGTGGCAGTTGTTACAGCAGGGATAAAGTGAGGTAGCCTTTGCAGAGCGGTTGGTACATTACCTGTACTTGGTAAATACTTGCTGCAGGCATTGAATGAAGGGTAGCAATCGTAACTTAAAATAGTGAACACATTTGCTCTGAATGTGAACACTGCGGGTGGCATGGAAGTCTGACAATCGGTATTTCAGTTTATATACATAATAGTAATTATTAATGTATATGTCCCCAAACAGTGGAAAGTCCCACCCTTCCTGAGGAAAATGAAAAGCAGGTGGTGACATTGGAGTTCAGTCTTACATACTATGTAGGTGTTCAGTGGGCGGAATGGGTGGAGGTCTGTATTTCAGGCCTCAGAAACTGTCCAGGAAAAGCCCCAGAGGAGAGAGAGACTTTGGCTCCTTCCGGGAATGATGATAATGCCTGCCATTTACTGAGCACTTAGTGTGTGCCACACACTGTGGTAAGCTTGTAACATTATCTCATTTAATCTTCGTAATGTTGCGAGGTGTTTTCCCCTAATTTTTTTTATTGTGACAAAATGCATATAATGAGATTTACCGTCTAATGGGACAGGTAAATTAGGAGTTTGAGATTAACACATATACGTATCACTATGTACAGTATAAGCAGCGAGGTCCTACTGTATGGCACAGGGAAGTATATTCAGTATCTTGTAATAACTGTAATGGAAAAGAATCTGAACACACACACGTGTATAAAATGGAATCACTTTGCTGTACACCTGAAACTAACAACTACCCTTCAGTAAAAAACTTTTAATTTAAAGAAAAAACGTGAAGCTTACCATCTGAAGCATCTGTAAGTGTACCATTAGATGGTGTTAAATACGCTCACGGTGCTGTGCAGCCGACACCGTCATCTGTCTCCATAATGCTTCATCTTGTGAAACTGGAACTCCGCCCAGTTAACAGTAACTCTCCACTCTCAGGCCCAGCCCCTGGCAACCACCACTCTATTTTCTGTCTCTGTGATCTTGACTACTCTTAACTACCTCGTGTAACTAGAATCCTACAGCATTTGTCTTTTTGAGATTGGCTTATTTCGTTAAGGGCTTCCCTAGTGGCTCAAATGGTAAAGAATCTGCCTGCAGTGTGAGAGACCCAGGTTCAATCCCTGGGTTAGGAAAATCCCCTGGAGAAGGGAATGTCTTCTACCCTCTCAGTATTCTTGTCGAGAGAATTCCATGGAAAGAGAGGAGCCTGGCAGGCTACAGTCCATGGGGTCGCAAAGAGTTGGACACGACTGAGCGATTCACACTTTGACCATTTCACTTTCAAGTGCTGCACTCAACATGTCAGCCAATTTGGAAAGCTCAGCAGTGGCCACAGGACTGGAAAAGGTCAGTTTTCATTCCAGTCCCAAAGAAGGGCAGTGCCAAAGGATGTTCAAACTAGTGTACAGTCACACTCATTTCACGTGCTAGCAAGGCTATGCTCAGAATCCATCCAAGACAGGATTCAGCAGTACATGAACCAAGAACTTCCACACATACAAATCGGGTTTTGAAGAGGCAGAGAAACCAGAGATCGAATTGCCAACATTTGTTGGATCGTGGAGAAAGCAAGGAAGTTCCAGAAAAACATCTACTTCATTGACTATGCTAAAGCCTTTGACTATGTAGATCACAACTGGAAACTTCTTAAAGAGATGGGAGTACCAAACCACCTTGCTTGTCTCCTGAAAAACCTGTATGCAGATCAAGAAGCAACAGTTGGAACCAGACATAGAACAACTGTCTGATTCTAAATTGGGAAAGGAGAATGACAAGGCTGTGTATTGTGACTCTGCTTATTTAACTTCTATACAGCATACATCATGTGAAATGCCAGGCTGGATGAATCACAAGCTGGAATCAAGATTGCCGGGAGAAGTATCAATAACCTCAGATATGCAGATGATACCACTCTAAAGGCAGAAAGAGGAACTAAAGAGCCTCCTAATGAGGGTGAGAGAAAAGAGTGAAAAAGCTGGCTTAAAGCTCAATATTCAGAAAACTAAGATCATGGAATTCAGTTCCATCACTTCATGGCAAATAGATAGGGGGAAAAAATGGAAACAGTGGTAGATTTTATTTTCTTGGGCTCCAGAATCACTGCAGATGGTGACTGCAGTCACGAAATTAAAAGACCCTTGCTCCTTGGAAGGAAAGCAATGACAAACGTAGACAGCATATTAAAAAGCAGAGACATCACTTTGCCTACAAAGGTCTGTCTAGTCACAGCTATGGTTTTTCCAGTAGACATATATGGATATGAGAATTGAACCTTAAAGAAGGCTGAGCACCAAAGAATTGATGCTTTTGAACTGTGATGTTGGAGAAGACTCTTGAGAGTCCCTTGGACTGCAAGGAGATTCAACCAGTCATTTAGTAAAGGAAATCAACCCTGAATATTCATTAGAAGGGCTGATGCTGAAGCTGAAGCTCCAGTTCTTTGGCCACCTGATGCAAAGAGCTGTTGCGTTGGAAAAGACCCTCATGCTGGGAAAGATGGAAGGCAAAAGAAGAAAGGGACAGCAGAGGGTGAGATGGTTGGGTGGCACCACCAACTCAGTGAACGTGAATCCGAGCAAACTCTAGACAGTAGCAGATGGAGAAGTCCCTGAGGTCTCCAAGTGTGGGACACAACTCAGTGACTGAACAGCAGTGGCGGTTCTATTTTGAATTGTTTGAGGACCTGCCATTCTATTTTCCACAGTGACTGTACCATTTTGTATTCTTAGCAACACTGCCCATGAGTCCCAGTTTCTTCACATCCTCAGCAATACTTGTTTTCCTTAAAAAAGTTTTTATAGTAGCCATCATGATCAGTTTAGTGTAGTATCTTACTGTAACTTTGATTTGCGTTTCTCTAATAATTAGTGATGACGAGGGCATCTTTTCATATGGTTATTGGCCACTTGTGTATCTTTGGAGAAATGTCTGTTTGAGTCCTTTGTCCATCTTTGAATTGTTGTTACTGCATTTAGGATTTCTCTGTATATTCTTATATTAATCCCTCATCAGATCTGTGATTGGCACATATTTTCTCCTGTGTATGTGGGATGCCTTTTGGCTCTGCTCTTACCTTTTGGTATACAAAATTTTAAAGTTTTTATGATGTCCAGTTTGTCAGTTTTTGTTGACTGCTTTTGGTGTCTGAGCAGCAAAAAAACGCCTCTATTTCTCCTCTACTCTCGTACTCATGGTTCTTCTAATGTCGGCTGTATGGGTATTCCACACCAGGCTGTTCTCTGACACTAGCTGGGTGTTCAATAACACAATTCAGTTTTGACACTAACAAGACCGCACAGAGCCTCCGGGCTCAAGGCTTACATCCCCTGAGAGTCTCGCTTCAGATGCCAGTCACAAGTCCAGATTGTTACCGGTGCTTTTGACTGGCTGTGAATCAGAGGTTCCCGTGCTTACCTCCTAGTCATCAATAACTTGTTAAGAATGGCTCACAGAACTCGGGAAAACCGCTTACTTACTAGGCTTCCCTCATAACTCAGGTGGTAAAAAATCTGCCTGCAATGCAGGAGAGCCGGGTTTGATTCCTGGGTCAGGAAGCTCCCCTGGAGAAGGAAATGGCAACCCACTCCAGTATTCTTGCCTGGAAAATGCCAAGGACAGAGGAGCCTGGAGGGCTACAGTCCATGGGGTCACAAGAGTCGGACACGACATAGCGGCTAAACCACCACCACCAGATTACCAGGATACTAAAGAATAGGAACGCACAGCCAGGTGAAGAGAGGTCCCGAAGGGTCCCGTGCACAGGAGTTTCTGTTTCTGTCGAGTTGGGTGTGCCTCCCTCCTAGATGTATTCACCATCCTGGAAGCTTTTAGAACCCCATACTTTTCGGGTTTTTCAGACGCTTCATCACGGAGCCATGATTAATCATTAACTCAGTCTCTAACCCCTCTCCCCTTCTTGGAGGCTGAGGGGTGGGGCTGAAAATTCCAAGGGTGGCCTGCACTTGCTGGTGGTCAGCCCTCATCTTGAAGCTATGCAGAAGCCCATCAAGAGTTGCCTCATTATAGGAAAGGATGTGTCTATCACCCAGGAAGTTCTGAGCAATTTAGGAGCTCTGCCAGAAACTGGAGGCACAGACCAGTGTATTTATATATTTTTTCTATGATTTCATATCCAAGAAATCGTTGCCACACCCAGTGTTGTGACACTTTTGTCCTATGTCTTTTTTTGCGTGCGGATATCCAGTTTTCCCAGGACCGTGTGTTGAAAAGACAGGCCTTTCCTCACTGAATGGTTTTGGCACCCTTGTCAAAAATCATTTGACCATTTATGTTCTTGTTGTGATCTGTAGCCCTTCAGGCTTCTCTGTCCATGGAATTTTCCAGGCAGGTATACTGGAATGTGTTCCCATTTCCTGCTCAGGGCGTCTTCCTGACCCAGGGATCAAACCCACGTGTCCTGAATCTCTTGCATTGTAGGCAGACGGATTCTTTTACCACGGGATCTCCTGGGAAACCTTGGCCATACCTGCAGGGGTTTATCTCTAGGCTTTCTAGTCCATTGATCTGTCTTTATGCCAGTACTACACTGGGTTGGTCGTTTTGTTTTTTTACTGTGCTGTTTGACTTCTGGGATCTTAGTTCCTCGACCAGAGGTTGAACCCAGGCCCATCAGGGAAAGTGCTAAATCCTAAGCACTGGACTTCTAGGGCCAGGACTGTGCTGTTCTTATAACTGTAGCTTTGTAGTAGGGCTTCCCGGGTAGCTCAGCTGGTAAGGAATCCGCCTGCAATGCAGGAGACCCCAGGTCAAATCCTGGGTCAGGAATTTCCCCTGGAGAAAGGATAGGCTACCCACTCCAGTATTCTTGGGCTTCTCTGATGGCTCAGACGGTAAAGAATCTGCCTGCAATGCAGGATGCCTGGGTTCGATCCCTGGGTTGGGAAGATCCCCTGGAGGAGGCCATGGCAACCCACTCCAGTATTCTTGCCTGGAGAATCCCCATGGACAGAGGAGCCTGCAGTCCACCGGGTCGCAAGAGTCGGACACGACTGAGTGTCTAAGTACAACACAACGCAGCTTTGTAGTAAGCTTTGAAATCAGAAATTATGTCTCCTGGTTTGTTCTTTTTCAAGATTATTTTGGCTATTCAGGGTCCCTTGAGATTCCATATGAATTTTAGGATAGGTTTTCTGTTTCTGTAGAAAATGTTGAACGTTTGATTTCAGAAAGAGCCCTGCAGTAGCACGAGGAGAATGAATTGGGAAGGGCCAGAGAGAGGGCAGGGGATGGGTTAGTATACTATTGCAAAGTCATGTCAGAAGCAACGTGATGAGAGGTTAGAGGAGCTCAGATCCAAGATGAGGGCAGGAGTAGTGGAGGGAGACAGAGGCGATGGCGGCAGCAATGTTTACAGAACCTGATGTGGCAGTTCACGAGCCGGAGTCGCCAGGGCTGACGTCAGACCCGTGTAAGTGGAGAATGGAGCTGCGGTTGACAATCAGGAGAGGCAGGAGGGGAGCGAGCCCAAGTAACATTTTGCAGTTAATTTATTCCTGGTATGTCTTAGGTTTGCCTCTGGTTGTATGCAGCTCAGTCAACAGAGATGGAAGTTACTGCCGTGTCATCGTTCATCTTCATGAAAAGAAAGGTTTTGGCCTTGTTCCTTCCATGCTAAGAGAGTATTTAGGACAGTAAATGGTTTAGCAGCTGAGCTACCTTAGAATTAATCAGCAGTTTTGTGTGTTCATCTGGTAATCAAGTAAAAGTGTATGTAGTTAAGTTGATTGTTTAAGACCATTTTAATGTTAAAAAATATACTGAAAGAAGCAATTGAATAGTCATGGAAAAAGAAAGCAAATTATTGTTTTTCTTTAAGTATCAGTTCATCTGATAAATGTGGGTTACCACGAAGTGTTGGTGGCCCACCAGAAAGTGCCCTTTGGTAGCCTGTGTTTGCAGACTGATCCCTCTCCATGGCATGGAGTGGTATCAGTTAGGCTAAACTGAAATACTTCAAAGGCTTCTGATTGTTTATAGGTTTGGTTTCAAATTAGTACATGTTAGTTGTTGAATTAGTAGTCATATTTTGTTTGTTATATGTATTTCTAAACAATGTTTGGAAGCAGGAATCCTTTTTCCACTTGCGGCAGGATTGTGAACAATGGAACCCTGTGATCTTGCTAGAGGAGGATTTTCTGTTAGTATTGTAGAATAATGTAATTAGGCCCTATATGGAACTCGAAAACAGATTTGAATTTTTGTTCTGGCTGTGGTTTTATGCTTTCCTAAAATGTGGCCTGAAACAGTTTATTAGTAAATATGCTGAATTGCTTTTTCTGGCAAGTGCATTTCAGTATCGAATCCAAGTAAAAATACAAATATTTACTTACAAAAGTCGTTTGGTGTGGTAATAATTTTACCATGGCCATTGACCCACTAGTGAAATGTTAGGGCATTACTAGATTGGGTCCTGTTTATTTAAAGGCCAAGAGAGGGGAGAAGAGAGGAAGCTGACACTAACCGAGTGCCTGTTATGCCATCAGACTTGGCCCGCTGTCATACTCTCCTGTTTCTACTCTCCGAGCAGTTCAGTGAGGAAGCTTATTTATCTCTTGTTCCAGCAACAAAAATAATGCTCAGAGGTACTTGTAGAAATTGAGAGATTCATTCAAAAAATCCATATGAAAATGTAAACAACCCAAAACAAAGCAGAGAGGTTTTTTATTTTTGGCCATGTCAGGTGGCGTGGAAGGTCAGGGATTGAACCTGTGCCCCCTGCAGAGAACATGTGGAGTCTTAACCACTGGATAGCCAGGGAAGTTCCCAAAGGGATTTTTAAAAGAGAAACATTTGGAAGACTAACGTTACCTGATGTCAAGACTTACTGTGAATCTTGAGTAAACTGGACGGTGTGGTGTCGGAGAGAGGGATGCACGTGGACACCAGCGGGGTCAGCTGGTGTCTAGGAGTAGACCCTGAGTGTGTGGGGCGTTCACTGTGTATTTACTTTCGGTCGTGCTGGGTCTTTGTTGCTGCACATGGGCTTTCTCTAGTTGTGGCGCGTGGGCTTAGGTGCTCCAGGGCACGTGAAATCTTCCTGGACTGGCGGATTCTTCACCACTGAGCCACCAGGGAAGCCAGTCAATTTCATTCTTGACAAAGATGCCAAGGCAGTTTAATGGGGAAAGTAAAATCTTTTCAACAGATTGTGCTAGAGTAACTGTGTATCCATGTACAGGGAAAAAATATACCTCATTATCATACATAAAAATTAACTCAAAGATCACAAAGCTAAAACTAGATAATTCTAAAAGAAAGCTTAGGAGAAAAAGTTTTGTGACCTTGAATTCAAAAAAATTTTCTTAGATCACAGAAAGCAAAATCACAAAGAAAAAAATTATATGCTGACTGATCAAAATTTTAAACTTGCTCTTTGAAAGACACCATTAAGAGAACAAAAAAATTGCTTGTTTCAAGAATAAATAAAGAATTCTTAAATTTCATCATAGCAGTAAGGAGATAATTCATTTAAGAAAATTGGTAAAATGTTTGAAAAGATTCTTCACAAAATAAGTTATACTAATGGCAAAAAAAAAAAAGAAAAGAAATTAACATTAAGGTGTGGGGATGTGCAAATTAAAATCATAATGAGATACCACTATATACCGATTAAAATAGTTTAAAAGACTGATAACATTAAGGGTTGACTAAGATACGGAGCAACTGGAATTCTTGTGTACTCTTGATGGGAAGGTGCAATGGCAAAGCCATTTTGTAAAACTGGTAGTTTCTTATAAAGTTAAACATACCATCCACTCATTCTACTCCTGGGTATTTATTTACTCAGGAGAAATGAAAACAAGTTCACAAAAAGTCTTGTATGTAAATGTTCATAGCAGCTTTATTCACCATACCCCCAAGTGGAAAGAACCCAGATCTCCATCAACAGGCGAATGGATCAGCAAACGTGAACCATCCATAGAGTGGACTAGTCACTAATAAAAAGGAACATACATACAAAACCATGTATACAGCAACATGTATACATTTCAAAATCATTATGTTGAGTGAAATCACACAAAAGAGTATGTACTGCATGATTCCATTTCTATGTAAAATTCTAGAAGATACAAACCAGTCTGTAATGACAAAGTAAATAAGAGGAAAAGGGTAGAGAGAAGGCTGGACTGCAGAGGGTCACAAGGGAACGGGGGTGGTAACAGTACTGTTTCCTGATTGTGGTGGCAGTTTCCCGTGTGTGTGTGTATGTGTGTGCGCGCGCACGCGCGCGTGTGCAGCTTCCAAACTCACTGAGTTTTACACTTTAAAAGGGTGCAGTTTATTCCACGTAAATTATACACCAAAAAGTTATTTAGAACCAAAAAAGAAAAGTGAAATGAAAGCAAAAAGATGAAATATACCCAGTGTTTGTGCAGATATAAGCAACCAGAACCTTCAGACTCAGCTTGTGGGAGCATGAATCAGTGTGAATACTGGGAAGCTGGCGGTGTCTCCTGACGCGGACTGTGTGCGCATCTCATGACAGAGCAGCTCCGTGCCTCGGTGTGTGCCCGGCAGGCGTGTGTACATGTGTTCACCAAGTAACTTGTACTAGAACGTTTGTAGAACTTACCTAGGCATAATAGCGCCCACTGGAAGCTACCCAAATGCCCAGCAACAGAATGGGTTAGCAAATTGTGACACGATGTAATTGAATACTGTAGAGCAGTGATAATGAACAGACTGTATCTATCCATAGCCAGTGGTGGGCCAAAGCACATGCTCTGAGACTCTGTTTATGTAGGTTTAAAACCAGGCAAAACTACACTGTGCTTTGAGAAGTCAGAATCTGGTTACCCTCAGATGGAAAGTTTTGACTAGGAGAGCCCAAGGCAGACTTCTGGGGGTGTTGGGTATCCTTTGTTTCTTGCTCTGGTTCTGGTAACATGGGTGTGTTTAGTCTATGAAAACTCATTGAGTGGCACACTTAATTGCGCAGCTTTATGTATATATGTTATAGTTCGTGAAAAGTTTTAAACAGACATGTACTGTCACAGAAAGGTGTCCTGATAATCATAAAGTGAGAAACGTAAATTTTAGAACATCTTGTGTGATAAATGATCCCGCTTATATAAATGGAATGATGAGCAGTCAACTTAATCCAGATTCCCTCTTGGGAGTAATAATGATGCTTGGTGCGGAGAACCATTAACTTTGTTGTAGTTACCCTAAGTTACTTCAGTCGTGTCTCTTTGTGACCCTATGCATCATGGCCTGCCAGGCTTCTGTGGTTGGGATTCTGCAGGCAAGAATACTGGAGTGGGTTGCCATGCCCTCTTCCAGGGAATCATAATGTAAGCAAAGAAACAATGAGAACAGTTTCTGTTCAAAACATTTATTTATTGAGCTGAGTTGGTTCCTGTAGTTGAGGATTATGAATTTGTTGTTCAGTTGCCCACTCGTGCCTCTGACTCTTTGCGACCTCATGAACCATAGCACACCAGGCTTCCCAGTCCTTCACTGTCTCCCAGAGCTTCCTCAAACTGATGTCCATCGAGTCGGTGATGCCATCCAACCATCTCATCCTCTGTTGTCCCCTTCTCCTCCCACTTTTAGTCTTTCCCAGCATCCGGGTCTTTTCAAATGAGTCAGCCCTTTGCATTGGGTGGCCAAAGTGTTGGAGTTTCAGCTCTAGCATCAGTCCTTCCAGTGAATATTCAGTAATCTTTAAATAAATATCTTAAGTCTAGTTTTGTATTTAATAGAGTAGTTTAAAGTGAAAATCTCTCTAAGCTTTTCACTAACGTTGAAATTACATTCAGTTCAGTTCAGTCACTCAGTCGTGTCTGACTCTTTGCGCCCCCATGGAGTGCTGCATGCCAGGCTTCCCTGTCCATCACCAACTCCCAGAGCCTACTCAGACTCATGTCCGTTGTGTTGGTGATGCCATGCAACCGTGCCTGTCAGTGACGTTTCTCCTTGATTGACAGGTTAATGGGCTTTGCTCTTGTTGGATGTGATACACCATTGTTGGCTTTCCTTGGTTGGCCCCACTTGAATAACTTCAGTAAATCCTTAGACTTATAGAACTATCCATTATTAGAGCCGGTAGAACTTTAGCAGTTCATTTGGTCTAGTGTTGTTTTTTATTTAATTTTTATTTGTTTATTTTATTAATTTTTATTTTAAATAAGTACATATTTTATTTATTTATTTTAAATAAATATTTTATTTATTTATTTTAAATAAGTACATATTTTATTTATTTATTTTGGACCTTTGTTGCTGTGAGGGCTTTTTCCCTGTGGCAGCGCCGGGCCTCTCATGGCGCGGGCTCCTCTTGTCGTGGTGCGGGGGTTCCAGGGCGCCAGGGCCTCCGCAGTTGCGGCTCCTGGACTCTGGGGCGCGTGCTCGATAGCGGTGGCGCCCGGGCTTAGCTGTGCACGTCCAGGACGTGTGGGATCTTTGTTCCCCCGACCTTCAAGTGAACCCGCAGCCCCTGTGTCACCAGGCGGATTCTTAACCACTGGACCGCTGGGGAAGTCCTGAGAAAGTGAAGTGCTTTTTAGATAGCGGGATAGAAATAAGAAATAAAGGATAAAGAAACAAATAAAGGAAAAGAGTGTAATCATTTTGGCAGCACATTCACTAATGATGCAGAGATTAGCATGGCCCCTGAGTAAGGATGGCACACAGATCCACGAAGCGCTCCATGTTTTAAAAGGGGGAGGTACAAATTAGAAAAACTGGAGAAGAATATGGGATATGAAAGTATGGTCAGCCTTAATGGATGACGGGGAGCGAGCCGGGTCTGGGGCGAGGGCGGGCGGGCGGGTCACAGTGTGCCAGGCGCTGTCTAAAGGGAGGGCCTCCATCAGGTTGCTCCAACTGTGGATCTTCAGGTAGAAGTTTAAAGCTTTCTGTTAGTAGTTAGCATTGTATGTGGGAGGAATTGAAATGCATCTCATCACTTTTTACTTCAATTTTCTTTATCCAACCTAAACCTGTATTAGGTTGCTTCGGATAATTTATAATTATTGTAACACTGACATAATTGTTGATGGATTTGTAGATCTACTTTACTTTGGCAAATGTTTATGAGTTAGAACAAATGTTTCTGGTTGTCAGAACCTGCACATATAAAGTACTCAAAATTCCTGTTTGATAGATAGATTTTAAATGATTAACTGAAGCATATGATTTGAGCAGCATAATTCACTTTTTACTAGGAAAGCAGTCCTAAGAAAGTTGCTAGTTTCTTGGCATCATTTCAGGTGACTAAATTGAAGTTAACGAGTTGTAGGAATTTTTGTTTTAACCATTTCCGCATAAGCCTGTATGTGAGCTCACAATATCCCTCTCTAATTAGAAGTAAAAACGCAATACATTGCCGCTCTAATCTCACTTGTCCTGGCATTAGAATAAATGCTACTAATCATAAGCTTTCCCAGAGGAGATTGGCTGTGACCATTGAAAAAAACCCCAACGTTTTTCCCCTGTTCAACTGCAACTTGAACTTCATTTTATTTCAGCTCATATCTTTTGGAAGACTTTTCTTCTTCACTCAGTATATGAAAACTAAAACTTTTATTTCTTAATGTATGCAAGTCCAGTGATTTGGAGAGGTTTATTTATGGAGTTTTGAAGATTACTGATGTCTTTAAGAAAGACGGGTGGTGGTGTTCAGTCACTGAGTCATGTCCGACTCTTTGCAACCCCATGGACTGCAGCACGCCAGGCTTCCCTGTCCTTCACTATCTCCTGGAGCTTACTCAAACTCATGTCCATCGAGTGGGTGATGCCATCCAACCATCTCATCCTCTGTCATCCCCTTCTCCTCTTGCTGTTAGTCTTTGCCAGCCTCAAGGTCTTTGCCGGTGAGTCAGCTCTTCACATCAGGTGTAGAATACTACTGCAATAGAAAGTCAGCTGGGTGCTGCTTCCTAAACCTCATAGTCTTGGCCACCCTGAGAGAACCAAATTGAACAGCAAAGAAGTTGTTTGCTCATGGAAGACCCCCGCATTCAGGCAAGTCATTGCCACACTTTTGTGAATGCTGATCTGGGATAGTAGTCACCATTGGCACCAACAGTATGTTAAATGCAAAACCATTGGTATGTTTAAAACATATTTGACCCCCGTTTCCATCTCTGTGTATCTCTGTCCATGACT
Source organism: Bos javanicus (assembly GCF_032452875.1). Lineage (NCBI taxonomy): Eukaryota > Metazoa > Chordata > Mammalia > Artiodactyla > Bovidae > Bos > Bos javanicus. Next base: position 133,095,985 of record NC_083869.1, on the reverse strand, counting down.
TAGCTAAGGATTCCTTAGCTAAGAATCATCATTAAGTGTGGTCACTCCCACTTCCCAGAAGTTCCTAAGCCCTGGTCAGAGTCCTGCCTTAACCTGTCCTGCTTACCTTTAGTACTGTCTCTTTCATTTCTGCTAAGCATGGAATACACAGAGGAGAGAGGGCTGTTGAGGAGAGACCAAAGTATGTAAGATCACGGTTTTCAGGCGGATGGCAGAGAAGAGAGAATCTGAAGTCTGGACCTAGCTCCCGCCTGGGTTACTGTCTCTGTCTTTGATGGGGCTTTTTCAAATCTGTCCTCATTGCTGTGAGTGGGCTGCTGTAAAGCACACATCTGATATGTTGTTTCCCTGCTTGGTTTCTGTCATTGCTTCTCTGTGACTTGTAATAGAGACCAAGATCCTTCACTCCAGTTCAGTCGCTCAGTCGTGTCCGACTCTGTGTGACCCCATGAACTGCAGCCCGCCAGGCTTCCCTGTCCATCACCAACTCCCGGAGTTTACTCAGACTCATGTCCATTAAGTTGGTGATGCCATCCAACCATCTCATCCTCTGTCCTCCCCTTCTCCTCCCGCCTTCAGTCTTTCCCAGCATCAGGGTCTTTTCAAATGAGTCAGTTCTTCACATCAGGTGGCCAAAGTATTGGAGTCTCAGCTTCAGCATGAGTCCTCCCAGTGAATATTCAGGACTGATTTCCTTTAAGATGGACTGGTTGGATCTCCTTGCGGTCCAAGGGACTCTCAAGAGTCTTCTCCAACGTCACAGTTCAAAAGCATCAATTCTTCGGCGCTCAGCCTTCTTTATATTCAAGATCCTTAGTTTGCTGTCAAAGACTGTCTTTCTGTATCTCCTACCTCACGCGTGGTCATTTGGCAACCAAGAGCTCCTTGAAGTCTTTCTCTTGTCGCCTTCTCTCCCACTCCCTTCTCTAACCCTCCGGGGGGCTTGGGTGCCCTTCTCAGTGCCTCTGGCTAGGTCCAGACTTCAGATTCTCTCTTCTCCACCATCTGCATGAAAAATAGGACCCTACATACTTTGGTCTCTCCTCAACACCCGTCTCCCCTTTGTGTATTCCATGCTGAGCAGAAACAGCACTTCCTGTTTCCTCATTGTACCTTGTACTTTGAGTTTCTAATTATCAGTTGATTCCAGCGCTAGACCGTGAACTTAGAGTGGAAACTTGTTTCCTGGGGCCTGGCATAGTGGCTGGCACACAGTGGGTGCTCAGGTCGTGTCGTGAAGGAAAAGCCGACACAGAATGTTGGCTCGGATGAATTTTGGAAGGTTGTTTCATTTCCTTTGGTAAGTCATGATGATTATAATGGTTTTCATGTCTCCGAGGAGGCCATACTGGTGGCAGAGGAATGTGGCAACTGAAGACCAGGTCTCTGGAGTTGGATGGTCTGGTTTCCAGTCCCAGACACGTGACCCGAGGCACGTTACTTCACCAATCTGTGTCTCAGTTTCCAAGTCTGTAAAATGGGGCTAATAAGAGAAGCTTGTTAAATGTGAAGGTTAAATGAGATAATTGAATCGTGGCGTCTAAGTGCTTAGCGAATACTCTTCACTTTATTTGATATGGTTTGGTGTTCATGAAAACATTGTCGATATTGCGTTTGTATAAATCAAGTTATATTCTAGCTTTATTAAGGGAATTTTGTATTAAAAGGTTATTTGATAACTTTTAAATAGCACCAATGTTTTTATAATTATCCAGGTAGAAGTTCTCTGCAATTTCTTTGACAGCCTTCCCCACTGCACCCCCCCAAAACCCCAGATACACATACACACACTTAATCAGTTGTTAAAACCTGTAAATTTTGCCAACAAAATGTCTCTTCCTTTCCAAGTAATCCTGCACACCTTAGTCGGATGACTCTTCTAAAGCATAGCGTCAGTCGTGTTTTGCCTTTTTAAAAACTCTTCAGGGAAGCCCAGCCTGTTGGATTAAGTGCCGTGCAGACTCCTTGGCCCACCTCCTGGTTCTTCAGAGGCTCCGGCCCTCTCCAGCCTTGTCTCCTGCTCCCAGCGGCCCGCCTTGAGCTTCGGCGTGGCCACCCTCCCCCGTTTCCCGGCTCGAGCCCTGCTTTTCTGCAGCCACTGGGTGGGGGGTGTATCCCCCCGCCTCAGCTCTGGCTGTTGAAAGTCTACCATTTAAGGCAACTGAAATGCCACCTTCTTCTTGAAGATTAAAAACACAACAGCAGCTTCTCAGCTACACGTGCGCCCGCCTTCCTGTGGACGGGCAGCGCTCTTCCTCTCTGAAAGACAAGATTCGCTTTTGTTCAGTTTTCTGGATACCTAACTTGTTACTCCTTCCTGAGCCCAAGCTTGCCATGGAAGAGACTGTCTTATTTCTTATTCTTGTTGAACCCAGTATTCTTTTTATTTTTTGCCAAGTTTATTTATTTATTATTTATTTTAATTGGAGGCTAATTAGTTTACAATATTGTGGTGGTTTTTTTATACATTGACGTGAATCAGCCATGGGTGTACGTGTGTCCCCATCCTGAACCCCCTCCCACGTCCCTGCCCATCCCATCCTTAGGGTCATCCCAGTGCACTGGCCCCGAGCACCCTGTCTCATGCATCGAACCTGGACTGGCGATCTGTTTCACATATGGTAATATACATGTTTCAGTGCTATTCTTTCAGATCATCCCACCCTTGCCTTCTCCCACGGAGTCCAAAAGACTGTTCTATACATCTGTGACTCTTTTGCTGTCTCGTATATAGGGTCATTGTTACCATCTTTCTAAATTCCATATATGTGTTAATATACTGTATTGGTGTTTTTCTTTCTAGTTTACTTTGCTCTGTATAATAGGTTCCAGTTTCATCCACCTCATTAGAACTGATTCAAATGCATTCTTTTTAATAGCTGAGTAATATTCCATTGTGTATATGTACCACAGGTTTCTTATCCATTCATCTGCCAGTGGACATCTAGGTTGCTTCCATGTCTTGGCTGTTCTAAACAGTGCTGCAGTGAACATTGGGGTACACGTGTCTCTTTCAATTATGGTTTCCTCCATGTATATGCCCAGCAGTGGGATTGCTGGGTCATAATTGATGAAAGTGAAAGAGGAGAGTGAAAAAGTTGGCTTAAAGCTCAACATTCAGAAAACGAAGATCATGGCATCTGATCCCATCACTTCATGGGAAATAGATGGGGAAACAGTGGAAACAGTGGCTGACTTTCTTTTTGGGGGTGCCAAAATCACTGCAGATGGTGACTGCAGCCATGAAATTAAAAGATGCTTACTCCTTGGAAGGAAAGTTATGACCAACCTAGATAGCATATTCAAAAGCAGAGACATTACTTTGTCAACAAAGGTCCGTCTAGTCAAGGCTATGGTTTTTCCAGTGGTCATGTATGGATGTGAGAGTTGGACTGTGAAGAAAGCTGAGCGCCAAAGAATTGATGCTTTTGAACTGTGGTGTTGGAGAAGACTCTTGAGAGTCCCTTGGACTGCAAGGAGATCCAGCCCATCCATTCTAAAGGAGATCAGTCCTGGGTGTTCTTTGGAAGGAATGATGTTAAAGCTGAAACTCCAGTACTTTGGCCACCTCATGGGAAGAGTTGACTCATTGGAAAAGACTCTGATGCTGGGAGGGATTGGGGGCAGGAGGAGAAGGGGACGACAGAGGATGAGATGGCTGAATGGCATCACCGACTTGATGGATGTGAGTTTGAGTGAACTTCGGGAGTTGGTGATGGACAGGGAGGCCTGGCGTACTGCGATTCATGGGGTCACAAAGAGTCGGACATGACTGAGCAACTGAACTGAACTGATGGCAGTTCTATTTCCAGTTTTTTAAAGAATCTCCACACTGTTCTCCATAGTGGCTGTACCAGTTTGCATTCCCACCAACAGTATAAGAGAGTTCCCTTTTCTCCTCACCCTCTCCAGCATTGATTGATTGTAGAATTTTTCATAGCAGCCCTTCTGTCCGGCGTGAGATGGTACCTCATTGTGGTTTTGATTTGCATTTCTCTGATAATGAGTGATGTTGAGCATCTTTTCATGTGTGTGTTAGCCATCTGTATGTCTTCTTTGGCGAAATGTCTGTTTAGTTCTTTGGCCCATTTTTTGATTGTGGACCCAGTGTTCTTGCCCTTCAGTGCTCAGTAAGTATTTGTTCTTGAAATGCTTTTTGTGGGAGAAGAATACATTTATAATTACTGTGTGCAATGCACTGTTCTTCCAGGCTTTTTACATGTTATGTTGTTTCATCCTTGCTCTTCTTCCCCAGTTAGAGATAGGCACTGTTAGTATTCCTATTTTCAGTACAAAGAAGCTGTTGCCTAGAGAGGGTATATAAATTGTCCAAGGAAGGGACAGACCACTAGTAGGTAACCAGTATTCTCAATCCTGTTTAACCTGTTTTACCCCCAAATCTACATAACACTGTAGCTGAAATGTAACCACTGTGTATCCACTACCCACTTTTTGAAAATAAGCACTACATACCCCAAGAGAAAAGAAATTTATCCTTAGTGCTTCCTACTTAATAAATGCTAATAAATGTAGGTTAAGGAAATGTGTAAGGAAAAGAAACTGTCGGTCTTGTTTCCCTGTTGATTTTTCATTTGGACCAAGAAGGAAACCACACGACAGCCCTCGTGATGCACACGAGGGCACAGTGCGGCCCTGAGTTGCCTCTTGACGTCCCAGGGAGGAGACTGCAGGCGCTGATGTTGATGGGCGGGGGGGTAGGGAGGGAAGGCACTTCTCTCTCCAGCCAGTGTCCAGAAGGAAGCGCCTCCCAGCTTGGCTTGGTGCCTGTGTCTCCTTGATGCTAAGTAATTTGGGGCGGGGGTTGTTGTCATCCTTGATAAATCGGACATCTGTGGTTTCTGTTGTTTTCTTGAGGGATTAAAGAGTCACGCAGTCATAAATTACCCATGCAAAGCACTACCATCCAGAAAATCCAGAAAAACACTTTGTTGTGCTGTGTAACACTAGACTGGTCTCCCTGCAGCTCTTCTGACTGACCTCTCCCTGAGCGTTTTCTCTGCCAGTAGAAAAGAGCCATGACCTGGAGTCAAACAGCGTGGGTTTGTGTTCTCTTTCGTAGTTGTGTGTTCTTGGGTAACTCACCTAACCCCTTTCTTTGCATTGTTTCCTCTTCCGTAAGTCAGGATCATAATACACCTCATAGGTGGTTCTGTGGTTCAAATGAAATAATATGCCGGGGTCCAGCCCCGGTGGATCCAGGGAATTCGAAGCGGGGACGGCGTCGGCGAGATCAGGAAACAACTGCTTAATTAAATGTTTATTAAGGATATAAAGAGTGGTGAAATAAGGATAGCTCAGCGAAGAAATTCAGTGAAGAAAAGAGGCTGAATAAAATTCCAAAGCAGGGAATTTACGTCACCTCCGAAGGCTGCAGGCGTCCTCCCGTTCTCCCGAAGGAGAGGAGACACTAAGGCCTCCCCGGTCAGATCTTAGAAGCCCAAGCAAAATTAGTAGGACGAGCTTCCCCACCTCAGAGGAAAAATTCAGCCAGAAGGTGAAAGAAAGAACGACATGGGGAGACCAAATTTCGATGAACAAAAAGGGCGTACTTTATTTTCCAAAGTAGTTTTATACCTTAAGTTGTGCATAGAGGATAATGGGGGAAGGGGTAGAGTCATGCAAGGACAGAAGTTCCTGATCCTAATCGAAGCCAGGCTTTCAGACTTATCATATGCAAAAGTTTAGGTGATTTACATCATCTTCTGGCCAGGAGGCCTGTTAACATTTTAAGAGACTTATTTTTCTCTAAAGGTGATTATTCTAAAGTCAGGTGCCAGCCTCCAAAAGGCATTGGATAAAGCTGCATTCCTATAGGGCAAAGGTGAGGTGGGCTCAATCAAGAAAAGAATTAACTCAAGGGTCCAAGGTTACAAACATTGAGGCTACTACTTACATTTCTATACACCCATTATATCAATCAATACACTGCCAAGGACACAGTAGGTAAGGAGTATGGAGACTTAGCAGCAAACATTGGCCCAACAAGTGAAAAACCCTTCACCAATACAATTTCTAATCAATCTCTTAACTACTCAAAGGAATCTGTGTTTAGACAGTTTAGAACATCTCCTGCCTCTCACAGTTGGGAGGCTCTGAACAATCACATGTGGCCGGAAAAACCTATTCAGGCAGGCTAGAGGATTTCCAAAGGAGTTTGTAGGTTGAAACACTGTCACACCCAGGAATTATTAACTGGAGCTGTAAGCTAACTCTTTTTCAGAGAGAGGTAGTGGGGGACAGCCCCCCGTAAAGTCGGAGGTGTAGGTGACAGCACAAAGCAGAAAGTAGGCAGACTCTGGTTTTGGGGGTAGATGCTCGAGAATTTCCAGGGGGACTCCTGAGGCTCGATCCCGCCTTTGCGTATGCCGAGCCTCCTCCCTCATGACCTTTGCCACGGGTGGAGTTCCGCAGGCTGGCTCCTGGCAATAATATATGGAAACGTTGGTATATCAATGCCTGCTGCTGCTAAGTCGCTTCAGTCGTGTCTGACTCTGTGCGACCCTGTGGACAGCAGCCCACTGGGCTCCTCTGTCCACAGGATTCTCTAGGCAAGAACACTGGAGTGGGTTGCCATTTCCTTCTCCATCGTCAGTGTCTGCCACTCTATAAATGTTAGTACCTCAGAAGTGTTAGTCACTCAGTTGTGTCCCACTCTTGGCAGCCCCGTGCACTGTAGCCCACCAGGCTCCTCTGTCCATGCAGTTCTCCAGGCAAGAGCACTGGAGTGGGTTGCCATGCCCTCCAGGGGAACTTCCTTACCCAGGGATTGAACTTGGGTCTCCTGCATTGCAGGCAGATTCTTAACCGTCTGAGCCACCAAGGAATCCCAAAGCACCACTTCCCCCCAATAAATCCAGTGCATGGCACCTACAGTCCATGGGGTTGGTCACCGAAGAGTCAGACACGACTTAGTGACTCAGCAGCGGCAGAGGCTTCTTTGGTTGTGTTTTTTGAAACTTAGTAATTCTGCATTTTCTTCAGTGTCCCTTTAATAGTCATCAGAGCTGCTTATTTTCCCGCATCCTCTGCCCACATGTGAATAAACTATATTTAAGTAAAATGTATACAGCCACGTTTCTTTTGTGCGTTCTTGAAAAGCCATACAGCTGTCGGCATTCTGAAGGCTGGATCGTGTGCTGTGTGCTCTCATCTGGAAGGACCCTGGTCGAGAGGTGACTTTTCTGGAAGCAGCACACCAGTGCTGTAATGGCTTCCACACTTACCTTCCGTGTCTTTACTCCTTTTGGCCGACTGCTTTACTTGTTCTGACCAGAGTCCTGGTAATTGATGTCCACCCCAGACATTCCTACAGACGTTCAGCCTCTGCATACGGGAGGCACAGGAAGGGCGAGGTCTTGTGCAATAGCCACCTTCTTAGCCTGCGGCGGTGTTGACTTGTGAGAAGCTGATTAACACCGACCGCATTTGCCATCTCTGGGCCGTTGTCTGGCACACTTTCTGGGTTGCTTCACATGACTTGGCATTTACACATGGACACCTGGGACAATCTGTCTTTGCCTCAAAGGATTAAGTAACACAGTTTGGAATTGACTTAAAACTATTTTTTTTCCCCTCATAAATTGGGCCCTGAGCATCTTTCATAAATCAGGAATGTTTCTTGGAAATGTAATTCTCACTAAATTCAGTCCCAAGGGTACTTTTCTATAAAGGCACATTCTTGTTTGTTCTGACAAATGCATTTGATGATTGTAATAGTGTTATAGAAACATGATTGAACAGGAAAGAACACCCATTATAAATAGGTCAGTTTGACATTAATCCATGTGCGAAGCATAAATACAGCTTTATTAAACACAAGGCACCTCTAGGAAAATGTTGTATTTTAAAGCAACATGTTCTACTTCAGCAATGAATCTGAAGGAATCCCCTATTTTGTTTTTAAAAAAAATGTATTTCTATGAACAGTTGCTATTGCCTGTGAAAAAAAAGTCAGCTATGCAGAGTGGATAACAAAGATTCCAGTCTTCAGCTGTGGTTCACTGACAGTGCGATCCTCCTGTGGAGTTGTGTTTTAATGGAGGGATTAACTTTTTGTTTTGTTTTGTTTGTTTGTTTGTTTTGTATTTTTTAAAATCCAATGGACACACAAAACAAAACTGCGCTGAGAAAAACAGTTATGTTACACTTCTGACATCTTTTGAGTGTGTTTTTAGAGAGGTAGCAGACCTAACCACCATTTATTGAAGTCTGTGTCAGACTGCAGATCCTTATACTTTCCTAACACAGCGATGCTCGTAGATGAGCGTGCTGAGGGCAGGTGAGGCTAAAGCACTCGCCCTGAGGTCAGAGGGCTCTGAACTGGGCCTGTGTCCCGACAGCATCCGTGCTCTTGCGTCACACGCAGTGGGAAGGTAAGTCTCGTATTTTGGAAGCTGTGTCTTTTCTTTCTGTCATTTAAGAATAAAGTTGTTTGGCATATGGCTCCTAGACTCTTAAACTTGCTTGTAATTGCTGTAGTTTCTCATAACCTGCCATTGAGTGTGGTACTTAAGTGTGTGCTGTTCCATCTTGATATGTTATTATACAAAGTAAAATGGTAGATGTAGATCAAGATTTAGCATTGATAAACCACACATTGGACTTAGGAATTTAGGAGCTTTGTTTAAAATGTTAATAAGCTGGAGTGAGATCTTAGTTATATAATCAATTATCGATAAATAAAAGGTCTGTGGTCTTCTTTCCCCTATGATCAGTTTTTCATGGACATGTTTTTTAAGTGACTTTCTGAGGATTTTTTTTAATGCTTCCCCCAGCAGTGAGTTATTCCTCAGTTGAATGTTTGTTGACAATTACTTCTACAAAGTTGATTCCATAGGAACCTTTATTTCTCCAACTTGTTCTGCTTAGGGACTGACATCCAAAGTACATTTCTGGGACTTCCTGGCGGTCCAGTGGTTTAGACTCCATGCTCCACTGCCGGGGGCCTGGGTTCAGTCTCTGGTCAGGGAGCTAAGGCCCTGCATGCCTTGTAGGATAGCCAAAAAACCCAAACATTTGTACCTCAGGACTGCAGTCAGATTATGTGGCCTGCTGCTTAATTCTTGCTGGTTATGTTTGCTTTCTCAGTATTTCAGTAAAGTCGAGCTTCGTGATATGTGGCATGGTGACTTGTCCATGTGTCACAGTAATGGCCGTCAACATAGATCCCCCCACCACACACACATGTGGCTTGGGGTGTACACTGGTACACTGCTGGTAGTTGGTATTCTTTTAAATTTGTTATAAAATCCACTTGGGCATACGATGAGGCAGTATTTTTTTATGTAGTTAGTGGAGTGAGTTCTCTGTTGTTTGTTACTAAAATAGTATCAGATGAACTGAAAAACGTGTGTTTATCTACTGGCCCATTTTATGATGTCCTTTTGGGCACTAAACATGCATTAAAGGGCCGGTTAGATTGATTCGGAGCAATTTCTTTTTGAAAGAATTTGTGCCAATTCTTTTTCCTCTCCAGAAGGAATGGTTTCAGAGCATGGCTTCTTGCCTAATGTCGATTCCATAAGGCTGCTCTCTCGGGGTGGTTTTTCTTTTTGCCTTGTTCCCTGCCTTCCCCTTGGTGGACTTTGCCATTCGGAAGATGTGTACCTACAATCAGGCATTTCTTTACTTTAGAGTTATTTGTCATTCCAGACAGCATGGGCCAAAAGAACAGGCTTAAACGGGGAGGCAGAGTTATATAAATTTTATTCATAGTTAAATATTTGCTTCCAGGGAAGGTGAAAAATGCTTTGTACTTTTTCCTCTGGCTTTTTTCTTCTAAGAGAACTTGAAATGCAACAACAAAAAAGAAGTGGCCAAAGGCTGAGAGAACTCTCCTCTTTTTCCATGTTGGTTTGTTTTTATTGTAAGACAAACCTTTCATGTTTTATTGTTAGGAAGTTTAAACCTGGCCTAGAGGTGCCAGTCTTTAGTGGGAACAGCTGTGGAGTTGGTGTCCCCTGATCAGGTGGGACTTTCTTTGAAGCAACATGTTGCCTTTTAAAAGAAAATTGAGCATGTGAGAACTTGAACCTGTGAAACTCGTCAGCAGTTCCACCATTGTTTATCTCTGAAATAACCGAGATAGCCGACTGAAAGTGTTGGCATTTAAACATCAGCTTCTGCGTCATTTTTTCTGAAGGGACCAGACTTGGTATTTTGTGTCTTAAAAATATAGAAATGGAGGAAAAAAAATCACTCTTAAGAATCGAAGATGTCGCAGCTGAACTTAAGAGCATAGAGTATATACTTCTGCTTCAGGCTAGTCTGAACTGTGATTTTGATCCCAGTTTATACTTGCAAGTAAATGCCTTTAATAGGGCTTCCCTGGTGGCTCAGATGGTAAAGAATCTGCCTGAAATGCTGGAGACCTGGGTTCAGTCCCTGGGTCAGGAAGGTCCCCTGGAAAAGGACATGGCCACCCACCCTAGTGCCCTTGCCTGGAGAATTCCATGGACAGAGGAGCCTGGGGTCGCAGAGAGTCGGACACGACTGAGTGGCTAACACACACACACACACGCCTTTAATAGTAGCAGAATTGAAGTGGTCAGGCATATACCTCAACTTGAATGAAGTGTAGAGAGGAAAGATTTTCGGCTTGTCCTGGTTGATGTGAAGCCTTTCTCCTCTTTGTGGCTGAGTGATAACCGGTAGCACTGGCTTTAGCACCACTCTTAATCTACTGTTAGGAAAAGTTGAGCGTCAGAGAGCTTTCTTTCCTTGGGGGAAAATAGAGACAGGCATGGAATCAGAGGGACAAGGAAAGTGCTGAAATATTTTCCTTTTGGGCTTTTGATTTGTTTGCCAAAAAATTGCCTTCCAGATGGAGAAGACCAAACGCTCTGATTGTGAGCCATTGTGTTTGTACTGGCCTACATCCCCATCCCACTGCCTGGTTTGAAATCTGTGGGCCAGTCCAAATTCTTTACCTCATTTTCTAGGACCAATTTACTGTCTTACTCATCTTCCAGCTGCAAGGGGGTGAGGCAGGTTACTTTGAAATGGAAGCCCATGCCATTTTAGAAAGCCAGGCAGCAGCAGACCCCTGCTGGGGAGCGGCAGTCGCGATGGCTGCGTCTCTGAAGCCCTTGCAGCACACCCTCCAGGTAGACTCGTGTCTGTGACAGGGGCGGCAGGCGAGCCTGGGACAGATCTGAACAAGCCCAGCTGGCCCTGTGCGGGCTTGTTGCTGCCCTGGTTGCCTAGCGTCCTGGGCTGTCGCACGGGAGGCACACTTGGGTTTTGGCTGAATCCTGCTTCGCTGGCAGTAGGAATCTCGATCCTCCAGTTTCCCTTGGGAGGCATCAGTTGTTCAGGGGTTGGCGCTGGGGGGATCTGGGCTTTGCAGTCTGGCAGACTCGGGCCCAGGTCACTGCTCTTCACCGACTGAACGTGTCCTTGAGCAGGTTATTTTCTGCATCTGGAAACTGGGGATAGTACCGTGTCAGGCTGCTGTTTGGTTTACAAGAATTTTTGGTGGAGTAGGGAGGGAATGTTGGGTACTCATGGGAGATACTGATGTTTGTTCCTTTCCCTTCTCTTTATGTCAGCCTGGAATAGGTTAACCATTGTGGTCTGTAAACTGACAGGTTTTCCATCACTTCATTAAACTGCATGGAAATCGGGATGACGCGAGAGATCTTCAGATGCTGCATTTTAAAGCTGGGCAACAGTACCTAGTGCAGGGCCTGTCGGACAGTGCAAAAGCATGGTTTGTAACTAAAATACATGTTTCTGTAGGGTACAGTCATAGGAAGGAAGCGCATCATGGCCACATGTAGAGGGTAAGAGGCTTATCAGAACTCACTCTGGGTAATAGCATAAACACTTGATCAGGCCAGCATCAGCGGGATTGTTGCACAGGTGAAGCAGAAAAGGTGTGGGTTAGCTTACTTGCTTAAGATGAAGCTGTCTGTGTCTGGAGCAGAAAGGTCAGGTTTGCTGACTGAGGAGTGCTTTGAGTGTTCACACTGCCTAGCCTACATTCATGCTTAGACAGGGAGGAGGCTCTCGGAATTCCAACAGCGCGTATTTGAAAACCGTTAAGGCAAGTGAGAATCGGACCTTTATGTGGTGCTTAATCGTGGAGAAGTTGGTCAGGGCTCTGTTGGACCCTGGGGCAGACACTTAGTAAAGAACATCAGGATACTCTGAAAAGTCTGAAAACAATTAACTGTCAAGTCTGAGGAGAAATCAGGGCTTGGCTCTCTTCCTTGGCATGTGTAACTTTACTTTTTTGATAATGGAAAAATAAGTTTATCTCAAAGTTTGGGACATGTGTCTCTACAGTATGTGATGATTTTTTTCCTAAAGTGGTACCACAAGTAAATTTTTATTTTAATTATTCTGCATTCATTTAAAACGTGCCTTATTAAAAAAGTACAGCTGGCGCTCGAATCTGTGATTATAGATACTATTTAAGTTGAAGTTGAGTTTATATAATTAAATACATTCATTAATGTTTTTCTTCTTTTTTAAAGAAAATAAATTATGACCATATCAACAGAATGACCAAGGTTGAGAAAGATTGGTCAAAATGAGGATTTAGCTTTTTTTTTTGGCTCCAAGCTTAAGGTTCCTGTGAAGTTTGATTTAAAATTAGGTATTTAAAGTTTTTTTTTTCCTACCAGATCATTAAAACAGGGTTGCATCTGTTTTTTCATCTTGAAAGATGGTGGTTAAAAGTGCCCCGTGAGTCAGCGAGGAGAGGGGCCTGATGTCCACGCTTGAGGACGTGCTTTCCCCGTCTGGACAGTCTGACTTGTGGCAGCAGCTCCTCAGGATTGCTCCTTTCCATCTTCCTCAAAACGTCGCCATCACTCAAAATGCCGAAACAGCCAGGGGAGCTTCCCGCTGAGGGTGTTCACCTGGCGTGCCGGCCGTGGCGTGCCTGGGAAGGTGGCGCGGGGGCCCGAGGTGCTGGAGGCTGTCTGCAAGCCATGCGAGAGCATCTTTTCAGAACTGTCTCCTGGCTTCTCCCCCCCACCCCCGAGACTCGTCTAGACAGAATGGGGGAGAAAGTTCTTATCCCCTGGTGGGGCCGAGGGGACCGCAGGCGTAGACACGGCCTCTGACGACAAGAAGGAAGTTAGAAACAAGAAGCTCGTCTCTCTACCAAGTTAAAAACATCTGTCTTGTAGATGTTCACATTTATGAAATGTTCATTTTATTTTTGTCAAGTTACTGTTAAGGTGTTTAACATGTTTTTCCTCCCTCTTTTGTAGGTACTGGCTTTGGATTAGGACTTGTTTTCTCACTTACCCTCTTTAAAAGTAAGTGTGCCTTCCTGCCTGTGTGCGTAACGTCCTAGGGTCCACGTGCGCGGCAGGGACGCTGCTGGAGGCACAGCCCGCGGCCGCCAGCATCCACGTGTGGGTTTAGGTAGGCCACTGCACAGTGAGCTAGACAGAGACCACAGGCGCAAGTGAGGCCGGAACGGGTGGGCATCTCCAGAACTCCCCCGGGCGCTAAGTCAGGGTAACGGGTGGGCATCTCCAGAACTCCCCCGGGCACTAAGTCAGGGTAACGGGTGGGCATCTCCAGAACTCCCCCGGGCACTAAGTCAGGGTGCCTGATATCATTAAAAAAAAAGCCTGTACTTTATGCCAGTGAGTCATTTGGCCAAATCTACGCTCTCAAATAATTCTAATTAGTTACAGTTTTTTCTAAAGCAGTTTGAAAACAAAAGTCCTGCTGGTAATAAAAAGAAGTGGACCTGAAATAAATAGGCTTTTTGGCCAGAAATTCTCCTGAGCGAAGGGCAGGCAGTGTCCCTTTCATTCGGTGGAAGAACTTCTCAAGTTTGGCTATTGAATAGAAGCCATAGGGTCACTTTGACCTCCTTCCATGAGGAACTGGTGGGGAATACACAACTGGAGAATCCCAGTGAACCAGTGCTAGTGTGAAGTAATCGTCTATGGCATTAGCTTAAGTAAACCTCATGACTTAGTAGAATTAAAATATGTAAATATTGGTGAAGTTCTTACATACTTTAAAAATTCAAAGACCTTACTGGTATTATTATGATAAGTTTTAAGAATTAGTTGAAATGAGCAGATGGTTAGAACTGGCATAGAAAAGTTAACAGGCTCCACTGTGTCTGCTGTGTTCATATTGTACCACCTAAGACTTCAAGTCTGGTAGCACGGGTACTTAATCGGCACCTCCCCTGGGCTGGTGGTGAGACCCTGACAGAGACGTGTGGCATGTAACAGTCAGCAGCGTGGTGCATGCTGAATGTTCACTGAACCCTAAGCAAGTGTATTGAAGCCAGAGGAAAACTTTTATTTTCTTCTCACAGTTCCCTCTTGGGGTTTTCCTTTTCTGCTCACCAGGAAGAATGTGGCCATTAGCCTTTGGCTCTGGAATGGGATTTGGAATGGCCTACTCCAATTGTCAGCATGATTTCCAGGCTCCGTACCTTCTACACGGAAAATACGTCAAAGTACGTACAGAACTGGTACTTCTCTTTCTTCCTCCTGCCTCCTCAGAGAATTCTTTAGAGTGCAGGTAATAATAAATACGATAAATGATAAATAAACCGAGGTCTTTGTGGCACCGCTGAGCTCGTAAGTGAATTGACTTGAATCATCACAGTGAAGCAGATTCTATTAAATTCTCCTTTCTGTAGGCAGCACTCTTGTTCAGGATATCAGAGTGCCCGGTAAACATGTCACACACATTCAGGCTAAACCTAGACTCCTGAACTCAGTCGTGCTTCTGCTTTCTACTGAAGAGGGCACGTTCTTGACTGTGAGTCCCGCCCGATTCTGCTGCAGTCTTGTCTACAGATGGGTTTTTAATGACGCAAAGAAGATGCAAAAGTTTAACACTTGCCTCAAGTGAAAGGACGTATCCCGTTTCCTAAAAGTTTCTGTGCGTAGCAGCCTCCGGACGGAGGTGCTGTTTATTTTTGTATCGGGGCTTGGAACAAAGTAGGTGCTCAAATAAATGTAAAATAAATGAATGAGGTAAGTTGTGTATCTCACTAGACGCGCTGGTGGCCTCGGGGCGTCAGGCTTACTAAGGCATCACTGTCACACACCACCACCTTCATGAAGAACTTCTCCTTCTTGGGATGTGCAGAGTCGTCTGCCTTCTCGGTTAACCTCGAGCTAGAATCACTGGTCTGGGCCGCAGCGGGGCCCAGGGAAGAGAGCCCAGAAGCCAGGACACCCCCCTGTGTGCTTTCTGGGTGCTCTGGAGTTCTTCCCTTCTTTTCTCACTTATGAGGTAATTTCTGCCTATGGGATTGCTGTGCAGATTAAATGTGAAAATGTCTTCAAGCTCTGAGGTGCTATATAAACAGAAATATTGGTTATTACAGAGGAGGCCAGCCAAGAACGGGTGGCTGACTCGTCCATTGTCCACCGTACTAACAAGCAGGGCAGAGAATGGGGTACAAACGAGCGTCCCAGCTCGGAAGCCCCTATCTGAGAAGGTGCGTAGACTGCCAGCTGCCCACTGGCCAGCCTGTGCAGCCCTGGAGAGGGGACTGGGAGCAGGGGAGGCGGGAGAGCCTTGCGCAGGCAGGCCCTCAGTCGTCATGACCTGCCCCTACGCCAAGGCCAGGGTGGGTGTCTGGGGGCCCGCACGGGCGGAGGGCAGCTGCATGGTACCAGCGCTGACCACGGGCAGTTTCCCTGCTCCCGGCTCCTCCCCTCGTGGCCCCGCAGCTGAGTCTGGAGGAGAATAGAAAGGAACAGGGAGAGGAGCTTTAGGTCTTTTAATTGAAATGTTTTCATTGTTCCAAACTGAGTTGTCATGGATAAATGGCTCAGGGGTGATTATATGTGTGTATATTTAATGGCTGGGAGTTACTGTGGAAAATGCTGTTAGAGGTTTTACAGCCCCGTGCGTGCTGCTCCAGCGCGGCCTGTAACTTTATCTGAGCTCGAGTCTGCGCCTCGATGTTGTCAGCCTCTAGTCTCTGAGGAGAGGAGCAGGACTGCGGCTTGGGGCTTTTCCAGTGTAGTCGTAATATGGGGTGGTGATTGCTGAGCGCCTGCTACGCCCTGTGGGCCATCCTGGGTGCTTTATCTTTGTGTTCCTTCTCTAGACCTCTCCCAGCAGATCTGCGACGGAGGTTTTATGACCCTCGTTCAGCAGATGAGAAAACTGAACTTTTCCGGGGTTAGGAACTTGCCAGAGCTCCCAGCGTTAGTAGGCCGTTTGATCGCAGCGCTGCGCTCTCTCCACCCACCTGGGACCCGCCCTCTGCTGGGTGTTAACCTGGTGTGCTGGAGACGGTCCTCTTGAGAGTGAGACAGGTTTCAAGCAGATGCTGGTAGGGCCCTGTGCGCCTGCCCTGCGGCGGCAGGTTGGAGGGGCTCGTCAGGAGGCCATGCGCGCCTGCTAACGGAGTGTCCTTCCTTTCCAGGAGCAGGAGCAGTGACTCACGCCTGAGAGCACCCCAGGGGGAGGGCAGGAGAAACCACGTTCATTCCTCAGGAACGCTGAGGCGCCCGAGCGAGCTGCACTCTCCGTGAGCATCGCCAGTAATGCTCAACTCCAGCACACTGTGCACGTGTTTGAAACCAAGTCCGTTTCTTGTTTTGTATTTTCTCTCTGGAAATTGCAGGGCGGTGGTCTTAAAATAAATAAACTAAACTCGGCAGCCCAGCGCGTGGCCTGCGTTTCTTTGCCTTCGGTCTGTGAGCAGGAGGTGTCTGTCTGAACTGCCAGCAGCTGTAACCGCCTGGTCGCAGCCTCTCTCTCAGCCTTCCTGGAAGCACAGCCGTGGTGTGTTCCTCCCCGCTCGCCCCGTGAAGTGTAGTTTTCAGAACTGCTTCCACCTCACAAATCGGAGCTTGGAGAGTGCAGTGTGTGAAGATGATGAACATCCAGAGGAGCTGCGCTTGCTCTGGCTGTTAGTCTGTAAAGCCGGCCTGTCGTCCTGACCATTGGACCCGGCCGGCCCATCTCGGCCATGTCTGCTGGGCTGAGGTCAGGCAGCCGGCCGTCTTGGCAGGTAGGGAGCCTCACTGTGCTGGTGGCTCACCCCATCGATGTCACGGTTCCTCTTAACTTCAAGGAGCTTGGCGCCCACCGGCCGGGCCTCGGCACTGGGGGCTTTGGCCCGGGGACTGGGGAGAGGTCTTGGTTTGCATGGCTGGCCGGAAGGCTGCGTTTGGCGTTGATTTCATCTTCGTGTAGCGCCAGAAGTCCGAGGACAGAAGGGCCACTGCTGCTGGCCCTCTGAGTTTGTCCCTTTGGTTTCACCGCAATCAGGGAGGCTAGACACAAAGCGCGTACTGTAGCAGATTGTTCTGAGAGCATGCAGAGCCTCAGGAGTCAGGCTTTCCTATCTTCTATTAATGAAATGAAGATGGGCAGGACTCGATCCCACTCGTCCCTTTACTGGCCGTTTACGGTGAGCTGAGTACCGTTACAGGCAGGGGAGATAAATGCGTGAGAGACAAGACTCAGGCCCCTTTGAGGAGCTGAGAGTCTGATGCACAGACAGACAGACTCCTCTGACGTTGGATGAGGAGGGGTGTAGACAAAGGGCAGCCAGAGCGAAGGAGATCCTCGGATGGCCTGGCAGAGGAGGAGGGCATGTGAAGTTGATTGGACCTTCCAGACAGAAGAGAGGGAAGGTAGCTTTTGCAAAGGCTCAGAATCACGGCAGTGTGTTTTTTTGTTGGGGAGCCACCAGGAAGTCAGTTTCGTCAGTGTGCAGGGTCTGGAGAGGTGGGGGGCGCGGGGTGAGCGTCAGGGTAGACTTGGGGTCTCTACCAATGGGGAATGTCGATTAGACAGTTCTTGCGGGTATTGCAGTGAGCAGATTCAAGGCAGAACCACCTTCTCCCTCCTTCCTTCCTCAGCCTTCACCCCAGCTCCCTTCCCAGAAAGGTGTGCCGCGCTCTGGACCACAGCAGGCAGCAGAGGGCCCACCAGCTGTCCAGGCTCCCCTGCTCTCAGCGGGTTTTCATTTCTGTGGATCAGCTGACGCCCACAGGTGGGCGGGACCCCAGGACTGTGAGATCACGGCTACCACCTTCCACAGCCATTCTGCTGTTTCTCGCTTCGCCCTCTTCATTCCATGATTGAGTGTGCTCAGTCGCTTCAGTTGTGTCTGACTCTCTGTGATCCTCTGGACCGTAGCCCTCTAGGCTCCTCTGTCCCTGGCATTTTCCTGGCAAGAATACTGGAGTGGGGTGCCCTCCTCCAGGGGATCCTCCCGACCCAGGGATCAAACTTGGGTCTCCTGTGTTGCAGGCGGATTCTTTCATCTCCTAGACTTGTCATCTCCATACTTGCTTTAAAAGTTACTATTTCCCCTGTGCCCCCAATCTTCCCATCTTTATTCAGGCAGAGAGAATAACAGGTCCCCTTTCCAAAAAAGACAAAAGCAGAAAACAACACGCCCACTAATTCTCCAGATACGCCAGGAGGAAACGGAGTGGAAGTGGACGCTGGAGTCCGACTTCTCGCTGTGTCTTATTACTTGTTAGGTTTTAGGCATTTATTTGCATGGATCCCTTTGCCCGGCATCTTGGAAGCACCACCCGTGTGTTTTCAGAAACAGCTCTGGGGGGCAGTAGTTCCGGGCAGGGAGCGCACTGGCTGGCTGCTCTCCCTCAGAGCACTGTCTTCCCGCCCTGTGGCTCTGAGCAGAGACGGGCCCCATGCACACTGCTCCATCTCGTCCCGTCTCCCTGCCCCCATCTCACATCAGCCTGCAGAAAGTCCCAGTGCGCTGGCAAAGGCTCACCTTCTATTCCACGTAAAGTTTCATTAGAAACTCACGTCCTCTGGGGCCCTGTTCCCCTGTGGGCTTGTGAAGCTGTTTCCTGCCTGCCCTCCTGGAACCAAATACCCGGGAACCTGTGGGTTTGGGGAGAGAGCGGTGGGGACCCCGCTGGGCCCAGGACACCAGGCGGAAGCTGCAGCGCCCCAGAAGCGGCCTGCCCTGCCAACACACACAAACACACATGGTCTGAACTTGACACTGTGTGATTTGGCCCAGAGCAATATGTATTTTGAACTCATTTACGTGAATGTCTTTGGTGTTTGGGGACCCACTGGGGGAACCTTTATCAGGCTGCATTGGCCTTGTACAGAAGTCTGTCTTTGTTCTGAGAAGTGGCCTCGGAACACACACTCTTGAGCTATCTCCTGGATTGTCATCCCCTTGCCCATTTCAAAAGATCTGCGGATGCAGTCTTGAAATCCCGCCTGCAGGAGATGCAGACATTGAGAATGAAGGAAATACCTATGTACTTCTGCTTTTCCTTTTCCCAAACCTCACTGTTCACTTTTTTTTTTGTAACCAAGCCATAATTACATTTTACTTGTCGTGGTTCAATCTGATTGTATTGTCGAAGGACTATTTTTGAACCTGTCCAAATAAACTCTGCCAAGTCTCCCCACAAGGATGTAACCGGGCTGGAGCAGCCTTCACCCCGAGTGGCGGTGGGACAGACCATCTCCTGTTGCGTGCTTTCTGATTACAGAAATGCCAAGGGCTGGAAGGGAGAAAGTGGGAATTCTCAGTACCGAAAAGAATGTTAAATTTAGAATCACCAGCTCATCTGGAAGCCATCACCACTCTCTCTTAAGTGTGCCGCAAGCACCATTTCCCCTCGGACACCACCAGGGGTGATGTCAAGCTTAACAGACCTGGGTAGGAGCGGGGCAGGGTTCTCCGAGCAGCCTCGTGCGGGGCGTGCGGGGCGTGCGGGGCGAGTGTGAGAGTCGGGGTGACCGCTAAAGTGGAAAGGCGCCACGGAGGCGGGGCAGCGGGGAGGAAGAGGCGGGGCTTACACGAGAAGAGCGGACGGGTTCCCAGTTCGCGCTCCACCACTTAGCTGGATGTGACTGG
This sequence comes from Bos javanicus, assembly GCF_032452875.1. Lineage (NCBI taxonomy): Eukaryota > Metazoa > Chordata > Mammalia > Artiodactyla > Bovidae > Bos > Bos javanicus. The sequence continues at coordinate 133,076,139 of NC_083869.1, read as the reverse complement.
GGGGCGGGGGGCGGGGGTGGTTCCTCAGTCTCTTCAAACTAAAGTTTCCTCTTCAATAAAGAGGGTCATTTCTACCTTATAGACGCTGGAGGTCAAATGTATACGCTAACAGGAGTATCCAAAAGGGGGTGCTGCTATTTGAATCAGTACAGAGTGCGTGGTGTTACTGGTAGGTAGTCAGGGTGCTGTTCTACAGTGCTGCTGCTGCTGCTAACTCGCTTCAGTTGTGTCCGACTCTGCGACCCCATAGACGGCAGTCCACCAGGCTCCCCCGTCCCTGGGATTCTCCAGGTAAGAATACTGGAGTGGGTTGCCATTTCCTTCTCCAGTGCATGCAAGTGAAAAGTGAAAGTGAAGTCGCTCAGTCGTGTGCGACTCCTAGCGACCCCATGGACTGCAGCCGACAAGGGTCCTCCGTCCATGGGATTTTCCAGGCAAGAGTACTGGAGTGGGGTGCCATTGCCTTCTCCGGTTCTAGAATGAAAAGGGCCTAATCCTTGGGCTCAGGGAGTTGGTTCTTAGAGTCTAAGTTAGTGAGATCTGAGGGAGAGAACAGGTATCTCCAATGAGTTCCTGGTAATAAAGAGGCTGAAAATTGTTGGGAAACAATGCATTTTCATGAACCAGTATCAGTGTCTTCATCGCTCTACTCCACCAAGACACACCCGAACGAGACGAACGAGAAAAGCCTCCTGAAACTCCATCCGAGCTTCTCAAAGACCAGAGTCCCTGAGCACACGGCCTCAGTCTAGACCAAGAGGCGAAGGAGGGAAAAGGCCACTGAAGAAATTCAGTGGGACCCGAGAGCTCTGGGAGCTTCTGGTGCGGTAGGAAACAGGACCACATTGGTCCTAATTCTGCATTCCAGGTAATTGGCTTCAGTTGTGTGATCCTCACTTAAGGGCGCTCAGAGCCAATAGACATAAGTGGAGGAAGACGATGTCAAGAATCCTGGAGGAATTCAGGAGTGGGCAGAAGCTGAGTCCTTAATAGGGAAGAAACTGGGACTAGAAAAAGGAGCTCATTATCAGCTGTCAGTCATCTTTATTCCTGGTCTAGCCAGTTTGAGCCTGGCAGAACGTAATTTGATCACTTCAAATGAATATATAATAATAGCTTGTATTTATTGGGCAGCTGCTCTGTGCTAGTCATTATTCTAAGGCTTTATGTACATTGTGATGCTTACTTTTTACAACAATCCTATGAGAGAAATACTATTACACTAATTTTATAGATGAAGAAACAGGTTTTGAAAGGATAAGTTCACTTGTTCAAGGATAAACAGCTAAGAGGTGATACAGGCAGGATTTTTACCTGATTCCAGAACCCAGACACTTAACTGCTCTGCTATGCTGGTTGAAAGCTGTTTAAACTGGAAAGGGTCATACATAAATAAACATGATCTGATACAAACCTGATGGAATTAGTTGAAAGTAATCAGAGTCAGTGTCATTGAGTTTAAACTGATAAGAACAAGTTGATCCAATTTGAAATTACCTATATTTGTTAAAAATAATTCCTATATTTATTAGAAATACAATTGTCAATAAAGGAGGTAGTCCTAAAAGAATAAAAACAATGCAATTGTTAATCAGAGCTTCAGGTCAGTATTATTGATGAGTTTTGCTAAATCCTTGCATGTATAATAAAGCATCATGCTTTTATTGCCTGATACATCTTAACAACTAGAAACACTTGAATTCGTCTTATTTATTTTTGGCTGTGCTGGGTCTTTGTTGCTACGCATGGGCTTTCTGTAGTTGCGTTATGTAGGCTTCTCGTTGCAGAGTGCGGGCTCTAGGCATGGAGGCTCAGTGGTTGCAGCTCGTGGGCTCTAGGGCGCGGGCTCCATGGTTGCAGCTCGTGGCTCTAGGGCGCGGGCTCCGCGGTTGCAGCTCGTGGGTTCTAGGGCGCGGGCTCCGCGGTTGCAGCTTGTGGGCTCTAGGGCGCGGGCTCCGCAGTTGCAGCTTGTGGGCTCTAGGGCGCGGGCTCCGCGGTTGCAGCTCGCGGGCTCCGCGGTTGTGGTGCCTGGACTTAGTTGCCCCAAGGCATGTGGAATCTTCTCTGACTAGGGATCAAACCCATGTCCCCTGCACTGGCAGGCAGATTCTTAACAATGGGACCATCAAGGAAGTCCTCAATTCATTTTTTTTAAAGACATTATTCGTAGACAGTAACATGCACCCCCATCACCAGGTAGAAGATGGAAACCGTTTTAATAATGTGCAGTGGTGATATTCACTGCCTTTATGGTGTACTTTTAAGGGGTTAAATTTTTTTTATAAGTTTTGATTTTGATTCTGTTTTATATAGAGAAAAGTTGGGAAAATAATGCAAGGAATTCCTTTGTACCCTTCACCCTTGTTTACCGGCTGCTCACATTGTTTCTTTTATAACTCTTGATGTGTGTATGCAGAGTATTTTTTTGAGCCATTTGAGAGGAAGTTGGAGATATGCCCATTTACCCCTAAATACTTCAATGTATGTTTTCTAAGAATAAGGATATTCTCATATAACCATGGCACAGTTATCAGAATCAGGTGACTAACATCAGTACAACAGTATCTAATCCATAACACATGTTCAGATTTTGTCAGTTGGCAAAACAACGTGTGGTCTGCCTGCCTCCCCGGTCCAGGACCCGGTCTGGCACCGCGCATTGTTCTCAGTTGTCCCGTCCCTTTCTTTAATCCAGAACAGTTCATCAGCTTTTGCTCTTGATCTTGACATTTTTGAAGAGTGCAAGCCAGTTATTCTGTGGAGTGTTTCTCAGTCTGGGTGTGTTGTGCTGCCTTGTAACCAGAGGCAGGCTTGCAGTCCTGGCAGAGGCGCTTCTGAGTCCTTTTCAGTGCATCGCCCCAGGAGGCACTGCTGTCCGCTCGTCTCAACATCGGTGACGTGAACTTTGGGCACTCAGTTACAGTGGTGTTTGCCTGGTTTCTTCCCTGTAAATCTATTATTTTTCTCTTTGGTAATTTATAAATAAGTTGTGAGGAGATACTTTTGAAGCTGTTCCTTATCAAACGATCAATTTTAGCATCCATTGATGGTTTCCTAAAGTCACTATTCCTTATTATTTGACATTCTCTGAGGAAAGAACTTCCCCTTCTCCCTCATGTATTTGATCGTCAATTTATATCAGTGTGGACTTGTGGGTCCTCATTAAATTGATTATTAGAATCCATTACTGTCAATATCTGTTATTCAGGTTGTCCAGATTTGTCTAATAGGAGCTCTTTCAATCTGGGGTCTATATCTTTTGGCATCTAGTCCATTCTTTAAGTATGAGGTAGCCCAGACTCTTCTCTCATTTGCTTGACCCCAGCCGAGGAGTCGGCCATTTCTGCAGGCAGCCCTCATTCCTTTAGAGGAGAGTGACGGTTGGAAAGCAGGATCGGCAAGCGTGCTCGTTGCGGTCGCTGCGCCACTGCTCTGGGGCCTCTCGGCAGGTGGAGCTGTGGAGCAGGCGTGTGCGTGGTCTCCTGCCTCTTCTGGTCTCTGTCTGCACGTCTTCCAGCATCTGTCATTCTCTGCTTGTCCATATCTTGTCTGTTGCTTGTCTATCAAGACCTAGAGTACGTTTTCATTATCACTGTATTTATGGAATAGTTTTGTCTTTAGTATGTTTCAGTTAGGAAGTTGCGTTTAATGTTTCCCATATTCTTAAAACCCCTAAATTAACTGGCTTTTTAAGTGGGTGGCCCAGTGGGCATTTCCACGGGTCAGTGACTTGCAATTGGAAGAAAGGCTTCCCTAAATTCTGACCACAGAGCATCCTCTGTTCTCACCCGAGCTGCCTCCCTGGGTCGCTGTGTAATCATGAGCAAGCCACGTGATCGCTCTGGGCCTCCTTGTGAGACAGTTGTCGCGGCCCCTGCCTGTCACACAGTGTGCATGTGAGGTCAGGCATTCTGTTACTGAGGAGAAAAGTGAAATAGCGAAATGAGATTCTCTTATATAATCAATTGTGTAACAAATTATGATCAAAAGGATCACCCCCCTTTAACCTGGAGGTCGGGCCATTGTGATATCGACTGGCAGACTCTCACAGAAACTAGAAGGCCCAGACTTGACTCCCTCTTCTCCACGGAGGGCTCCCTGGGGGCTCAGCTGGTTAAGAATCCGCCTACAATGCGGGAGATCTGGGTTGGGAAGATCCCCTGGAGAAGGGAAAGGCTCCCCACTCCAGTATCCTGGCCTGGAAAATCCCATGGACTGTATAGTCCAAGGAGTTGCAAAGACTTGGACACAACTGCGCGACTTTGACTTTCACTCTTCTCTCCATAGTGGACTTCATGGATAAAACCCAAGTTCTGCTTTTTTTTTTTTTTAAACCAGGAAAAGTCCTCTTATCAAGGAGTAGCGAGGTAATTATAGATCTTCCCTTAACCTATACTGACACCTTCTTGAAGAGCATGTCTTCTTGATGGACACAGAACATGTCCATCAGTGTCCACATCTAAGGTTTCTTGACTCCTCCCCTTGGCCCCAGAAGGCAGCCGTGCTTCTTTTTGGCCCAGATCTGTGACCTGTAAAGCCTCGGTCCAGCTGAGGAAGGGGGCCCTTGGGGAATGGTTCTCATCCTGCCAGGATCTCTGCCCACGCTTCCAGGGGCCTGCCGGCCTTCAGCCTCTCCCCCTCCTGTCAGTCCTAACTCAGTCTAATGCATGTTGTTCCCTGTTCACAAGTCTCCAGTGGTTTCCCAATAATGAGCAAAATATCGTTCAACATTTCTTAGCCTAGCATCGAAGGTCCTTCACCATGTAGAATCCACCTGGCAATGCAGGAGACATAAAAGACGCAGTTCGATCCCTGGGTCGGGAAGGTCCCCTGGAGGAGGGCACGGCAACCCCACTCCTGTACTCTTGCCTGGAGAATCCCATGGACATAAGAGCCCGGTGGAACACAATCCACGGGGTCGCACAGAGTCAGACACGACTGCAGCGACTGAGCACGCACATGCCTCAGTCTCCTCATCTGTAAATGGGAGCAATCACGCTGATGCCTGTCTCAAAAGTTACCGCGGGAACGTACGAAGCTCCTTTTGCTCAGTGCCTGGTGGAGAGTCGTCTGAGACTCTATTATTACTGTTGCCGCCTTTGCATCCATTCTCCACCTGGCAGCGTGAGTGCCAAACTGGATTATGTCCGTCCTCCACTCACAGCCTTCCGGTGTCCTCACCCCACTGGGATAAAAAGCCAGAGTCAGCAAAATGGACTCTGGGACCCTTTCCGATGCCACCCTCCTGGTGCCAGCCTCACCTGCCAGTCCACCGGCTGCCTGTTTTTCTGTGCAGTCTTTCTGTCCCCGCTGTGTGTGAGCACACTGGTTGTTCCCGCTCTTTCCCCAGGGTCCCCACAACTCACCCGCCTCATCTCCTTCCGGGCTTTATTCAGCAGGTCCTCCTCAGGGAGGTCCCCCCAGACTGCTCTGGTTTGTGTAACCCTCCCTCCCTCCTGCCCCCGCCCCCACCCCCACCCCACTTCTCCGCTTTTCCTCTCTGGCCTTTATCACAACCCCACAGATTGTATCTTGATCTCCGTATTTTGTTGGTTGTCTGTCTCCTCCCACCAAAATGCAAGCTCCCTGAGGGCAGATATCTTTACCGTTTTGGAGAGATTTTGTTTTGTTTGTTTGCTCAGAGGGTTTTTGTTTTTTTCTTTTTTCTAACTGCCACATGCTTAGTACCTGAATAGAGCCTGGCACATAGTAGGCACTCAACGAATATTCATTGAAAAACTGAATGTTAGTCTATTACCTCTATTTCAGTCGTGCTTGTTATCTATTCCTGAAACACATTTTTCCTAGGAGTGACAGATGCATTCAAACAAAATACATTTATTTCACAAGCCATCAGTATCCCTTTTGGTGACTTCCTAGAGGAGCTATGTTAAGAAGGATTCTGAGGCTGGGACTTCCCTGGGGGTCCAGTGGCTAAGACTCTGCACTTCCCATGCAGGGGGCCGAGGTTCAATCCCTGGTCAGGGAACTAGATCCCGCATGCCACAGCTGGAGATGCCGGGTGCCTCAGCGAAGGCCTGACATGGCCAGATACACAAATATTTAAAGAAAAGAAAAAGCATCCTGAGGCTGTTTCTGGGCCAGTCCAGAAAGCGTGTGTTAGTGGCCTCTGCTGGGGTGCTCTGGAGGTCTGAGGGTCCCGTGTTTATCCAGGGCGGATCAGTCTTTCCAGGTGCTTTCCTTCTGAGTGTGAACTTTCTCAATCGGCCCAGGTCCTGCTCATGCCTCGAAGCCCTTGTATAAGCTCCCTCCTCCACCAAGCCTTTCCCAGGCAGACCAGCCCCCCGAGGCCACCGCCTCCTCTGAACCTTCTGGCCTTGTGCGGGGCAGCTTCCTTGTCAAAGAACTTTTCCTCTGCCCTCTACTTCCAAGCTCTGTGTGTCTGCCCTTCTTCCTTCCAGGACAGGCTTATGCTTTACTCTGTCTCCAGTTCCTGGTGCTGTATTAGACACTTAGTAGGTGGTCAGATATATATATGTGTAATAATATGTATCAGTTCAGTTCAGTCGCTCAGTCGTGTCCGACTCTGTGTGACCCCATGCACTGCAGCACGCCAGGCCTCCCTGTCCATCACCAACTCCCAGAGCTTGCTCAAACTTATGTCCATCGAGTCGGTGATGCAATCCAACCATCTCATCCTCTGTCGACCCCTTCTCCTCCGACCTTCAGTCTTTCCCAGCATCAGGGTCTTTTCCAGTGAGTCAGTTCTTCACATCAGGTGGCCAAAGTATTGGAGCTTCAACATCAGTCCTTCCAATGAACATTCAGGACTGATTTCCTTTAGAATGGACTGGTTGGATCTCCTTGCAGTCCAAGGGACTCTGAAGAGTCTTCTCCAACACCATAGTTCAAAAGCATCAATTCTTCGGCGCTCAGCTTTCTTCACAGTCCAACTCTCACATCCATACGTGACTACTGGAAAAACCATAGCCTTGACTAGACGGACCTTTGTTAGCAAAGTAATGTCTCTGCTTTTTAATATGCTGTCTAGGTGGGTCATAGCTTTTCTTCCAAGGACCAAACCCTTTTATATATTGTTTTAATCAAGACTTTTAAGGACATAAATACCAAACTCCTTCAAATCAGCTTAAGATTGTAAGACACTGGAGAAGTTCAGAGAGTCCAAGGAAGGGGAATCTTCGGGGGTGAGAACCAAGCCCTCGTCAGCTCCTTCAGCAGGCAGCGTTCTCTAGAATCCTGTCCCTAATGCGATTCAGCTCACCAGCCCAGTCCCCGCACCTCCCAGTTCAGACTCTGGAGAGAAAGGACTCGACTGGCCTGGCCCGGGTTGGCTGTGTCCCTGGCCCACGCTCTAGCCAGGAACACAGGCTCATGGGGAACACACTTGGCTGCTGGCGTTTTGTGCTGGTCTGCGGGTGTGGGCAGAAGCCGGGTCCCTGGCAGTGGGGCTGCACAGATACCCACGTGATGGTCTTTTGCGCCTTCTCTTTCTCCAGTATCCGTGTTCCTAAGCAGGAGGATTCTTCAGTGAATTTATCTGGAACACAAAAACCTTGAGGGGAAAACAAAACAAAACAACTGTTCTGTGGGATGTTAAATACTCACAGAAGGACCAACTCTTGAGGAGAGAGAAAATTTCTTCTCCTACTCTCTGTGGATATGTGTGGGCAGCTGGAAGCTGAGAAATGGAAGAATGGAGAAGGAACTTTATAAAAGAATGGACTTGCCTAACACTGCCCAGCACCCCAGCCCGGTTCTCCGCGCTGACCACAGCGGCAGGGTGGAGGATCCCAGGCACGAGGCCCTTTCTGGACAGCCTGGCTCTGGGGCTGTCAGTTGGAGGTTGGTGGGGTGGGGGGAGTTCCCCAGGGGTCCGGGAACCCCAGCTGAGGGAGCCTGGGGGTATGGTGGCGGAGGAAGCAAACAAGCAGCAAAGTGAGAGGTTGGGGGTCACCCCCGCCACTCTGGTGCTGGCATTTAGGCCACACTCCTGGTGGCATCGGTGTCCTCATTATTACCATGAGGACACAGCCGTAACCAGCACTGGAGTGGAAAAGGGACCTTCCCTGGAGTCAGACCGACGTGAGTTTCCATTTCCGCTTTGAAATTCCCAAAACTGAGGTCTCCTCTCTGATCCTCCTCTTTTCTTGTCTCCCCTTTCTTAGCCCTCGGCCCCTCCTGTTGAGTTTCGGTTTCCCAACTTACCTACAAAGGGCGTCTGACATCCTCCCACGGGGCCCCGCTCCCCGCATTTCTGCACTCATCCAGGGCCAGGTCCACATCTCCCATGCCCCCAGCAGCTTTCCGGGGGCAGACCCCAGAGGGCGTCACACCATCACCACCTTCCGCTTTCTGTGAGCCTACGACAGGGCCCAGAGTCCTCCGGAACCCCCAGCGACGAGGAGGAGCAGGCCAGAGCCTGCAGGCCAGATCTGCTGCTGACTCGCCCAGGGAAACTCGGCACATCCTCTGTGTCTGTGGGAAGGGATAATGCGACTCTAGCAGCTTTCCCTTCCTCCAGGCCAGCTGGGGCCAGGCTCTGGGCTCCACATACACGTCCCTCAGCAAACTCTCCCTGTCAATGTGCACCTGGGCACTATTAAAACTCCTGTTTCGCAGATGAGGAAACTGAGGCTCAGGGCACGCGTTCCCTGGGTGAGATGAGAGAAAGCTTGGCGCTGCAGCCTGGGTTTGATCCAGGGACTCTGACTCCCTGCACAAACCTCCCTAAAATAGCTTTCATTTTCTGGGGCGTGTGCTATTTTCCAGGAACCTTGCCGAGTACTTTGTATCCATTTATCTCCTTGAGTCCCGGCTCCTTCTCATCATAATCTACCTCAAACGTCACCTCTTTGCCATGTCTTCTGAGTCTCATCCCTCGCCCTGGCTTGGTTTTTTCCTCTGTAACAGTTGGATTATGAGAAACCCATTCTTCTGCTTATGCGTACCCGCTCTGGCTCCCGGTGGCAGAACTGAAGCTTCCTGAGGCCTGCGACCTTATTGGTCCAGCCCGTCGTTGTGGCCCTGGCACCTCTGTGCCTGTCTGGCACACAGTCGGCACCATAAGTATTTGCTAAATACATCAGTGAGTCCCAGCAGCGCTGTAGAGGACACGCCGTCACCAGCTGCGTGTTGGAGGGAAGGAGATCGAGGCCCAGACAGGAAACAGCCTGCAGAGCTGCTGGGTGATGGAGCAAGGATGCAAACCCAAGCAGGAAGCCTCCAGGACCTTCCATGACGATCCCTCCACGGCCCCTCCCACCCACACACTTGGACATGCGGACACCCTTGGTCTTGATCTTGCAGGAGACAGAAGGACTATGGCTCTCTCGGACCCCCCTACCAACCTTCTGAGTCAGCGGGCCAGCCTGGGAAGGAGGGCCCTGGCTTGCTCTCCCTCTCTCTCCGGGAGAGTGCAGGGCTTTGGACCCCTGTCGAGGCCAGGCTGACGGGATTAGAGGAAACAGCTGGCCCAAGCCCGTGCCCTGTGGGAGGGAGCTCACATTCCCGGGACTCCGGGAGGGGAGCAGCTCCCCGTGGCCCAGTCACATTCCAGGTCGGTCATTTTCCTGAGCCCAGATGTCTGCTAATGAGCTGGGGAGAGAGGCTTTCAGCCCTCTACCCCAGAGCTGGGCCCCGCATTACCTCGGCCCCAAGAGGCTGGCCCAGGGCCAGCAGGCTCTGGCTGCGGGCCTGTGCCCGGTGCCAGCCAGGCCTGTTGAGGCAACTGGCATGCGGCTGCCAACCAGGTGCATCTCCGTGCGCTTGGAGACTCTGACGTGACAGGTTCTGCCTTTCCCACTGGGGCCCACCACCCTGGGTCTTAGCGGTGCCTGAGGCAGTCAGGAGCGGGCGGTGGACAGAGGAGCATGGGCTTTGGGGTCGGTGGGTCTGGGCCCACCACCCTGGGTCTTAGCGGTGCCTGAGGCAGTCAGGAGCGGGCGGTGGACAGAGGAGCATGGGCTTTGGGGTCGGTGGGTCTGGGTTCAAGTCTGGACTTTGTCCATCACTAGTGGTGTGATCTTGGGAGGGTAACGAGGCTTTCTTTCTTTCTTTTTTGTAACTAAGCTTTTGATGCCTTGATTTTTCTCATCTGTAAAATGGGAGTAATAGTAGGATTGTGGTCAGGATTCCATACAGTAAAGCAGGCGTGGTGCTTAGCATAATGCCTGGCACATAGTGATAGCTGTTGACAGTATTAGCAAGTCGCCTTTGTGACCCTGTGTTCACAGGGTACCCTGTAACTCCCTTCAGGTTGAATCCCTGGCTGCTGGAGCTGGATTCCGGCAGTAGCCTGCCTGTAATTTGCCAGTCTTTACCAGACGGCTGCTACCTAATCTCAAACCCCATGTCCTTGACTAGATGGTTGGGTGGCTGAACTGTCAAGGGCTCTCTGTATCATTTGACAAACTCATTAGGCTACCCAGTTTGCTTCCTGCAGTGGATTCTTACAAAGTGCGCTTCCCTGGTGGCTCAGACGGTAAAGAATCTACCTGTAATGCAGGAGACCCAGGTTCGATCCTTGGGTTGGGAAGATCCCCTGGAGAAGGGAATGGCTACTCACTCCGGTATTCTTGCCTGGAGAATCCCATGGACAGGGAAGCCTGGTGGGCTACAGTCCATGGTGTCGCAAAGTCAGACATGACTGAGCGACTAACACTTTCACTTACAGAGTGTAGACATCCAATCCCTGCCCCACCAGGGGTCCACATGGAGAGTGGCAGTGGTGAGCACAAAGGTCAGAATCTCCTGAGCGCCTACTGTGTACCCGGCGATTAGGCTAGAACCCGTGAGATGTGTTCCTCCAACAGAAGGTCACTGGCATTCCCTTTACCGAGTGACTTTAAGCCAGTCTGTTAACCTCTCTCTTGGTCTTGGTTCTTTTCACTGATGAAATGGGGACAATAGTGTTTATTTCATAGATTTATTGTGTGGGTGGAAAGTGCTTAGAATGGGACCAGGCATTTGTATAGGAAGGTGCTCAATATGCCTGAGTTGTTACCAGTGCTATTACAGTGATCCTCCTGGGAACACTTATGGGGGATAACATTTCCTTAATTCAGCCAGATACATTGTATCCCTGTTTGCCAAGCCCTGGGGACACTAACATAGGTGATCCCTGCCTTCAAGGAGCCCACGGTCAAGTAGAGGAAAGAGATCTACTCAGCTGGTCTAGAGGGAAATTACCAGGAACAGAGGTGTGTATCCTGTGCTTCCAGAATCACACCAGAGGAGGGAGGGGTTTATGCTCCTTGGGTCTTGGGAAGGCTTTCCAATCTGGGTCTTGAAGAGTGTCTTTACTAGGAGATGAAAGGAGGGGAAGGGAAGCCCAGGCAGAGGAAACAGCATAAGCAAGAGCTTGGAGGCATGGAGAGGCAGTGCCCAGTTTGGAGAGGCGGACAGGCCAGCCTGCACCATGGAGTTAGCAGCAGCCCACTGGAAGCCACTAGTATGCTCAGCAACTTGTGACATCGAATGAGCTGGGCGGCTTCCATCTGGGAGCTTCCAGCCAGGCTACGGTGAAACGCACCCACACCAACCACTGCAAAAGAACGCAAAGCCCTGCAACTGGATCTGTGTCCTGAGTTACTACTTTTCAGCAACAAAGCTATTTTTTCCCCCACTTTATTGGCGAACGTAACAATGAGGGCACGACGGAAACGCGCCCGAGTGCCCAGGTGCAGCCTGATTCATTGGGTACCCTTCCTCCCCCAGGAGCTGACGCTGTGCTCATCCCAGGAGCCAGGGAAGTGCGTCCACTTGCTGGCGTTCGGCATGGGCCTCCTCGGGACTCTCAGACCCTTCTCTGCACACGTAAGCCAAGTGTCTGGAGCTGAGGCAAGGCCTGGCGGAGGTCGGGTGCCACCGGAATCGAAAGAGCTCAGACCGGCCCCGGTCGCGCAGCCGGGAGCGGGTCGGGCTGGGCGCGCGGCTCGCGGGGCTGGGGCGCCACGCCCTCGGAGCAAAGCAGCAGCGCCTGCTTCCCAGAAAAAGGAGCGCCCCTCCATCTTTGTCACCCGGAGGCCCGGCGCGGCCCGGTGGCCCCGGGCTCGGGGAAAGGGAGGCGGAGAGCAGTCCGAGCGCGGAGAAATCCGGTAGAGGGTGCTTTAAAGGAACGATCGGGGGGCGCCGGGCTCTCGGCCCCGCCTCTGGGGCGCCCCCCGGTAGCTCCGCCGCGCCGTCGGACCGCGTCCGACCCCGGCCCGGGGCTCGAGGGCGGCGAGGGGAGAGGGGGCCGGGGCGCGGGCGGCCGAGGCGCCCCCTCCTGCGCGCCGGGAGGGGCGCGGCCCCGGCGCCCGCCCGCTCTTTCTTTCTCGCGTCCCTCCCTCCGCGGCGCCCGCCCTCGCTCCCTATTTGGAGCGGAGACACCCCTGACGTCGGAGCCGCTCGGCTCGCCGCTCCCCCGCACCGCGCGCCCGCCCGGGGCCGCAGACGGCGCTAGCGCAGCCCAGCCGAGCCTCGCGGGGCCGCCGCCAGCCCTGCCGGCCGCCTCCTCGAGCCCCCCGGGGGCTCCGCGCCCGCCCGCCGCGGCCCGCAGACAGCCCCGCAGGACCCGGCGGGCGCGCCGGGCTCCCCTCCGCCGCGCGCGGTAAGTCCCGCCCGGGCCGGCGCGCGAGCGCCCGGCTTCCAGAGGCTTCGGCCGCGGGCGCAGCGCCGCGCGCCCCCGGGCAGCGTGCGGAGGCGCCGCCGCAGAGCCCCGGAGCCCCGGGCGGCTCTGAGACGCCGGGGCCGGGGGGGACGCGGGCGCAGCGCGGGGTCGCTACGGAGCGCCCCGGCCGCCCCGAGCCGGTTCCCCCGACTCGCCTGGGTTTTCCATCGCTCGGTCGGAGATCCGCGGCCGAGCGAGGCGGTGCGCGGCCGAGAGGAAGCCGGGCGGCGGGTGGAGGGCCGGGTCGGCCCGCGCGGGCGCCGGGGCAGCGCCCGGAGCTCGGCCGCCGGGCCCGCGCGTCCCCCGGCTCCGTCCCGGGGCCTCGCCGCGCCGCGAGCCTCTCTTCTCCGGGACGTTGCTGCCTCCCTTCTGTCTCCGGGCGTCTGTCTTCCCGTCTGGCTGTCCCCGTCTTTCGATTTCCGTTCCCCTCGCCCTCCGGATCTGCCCCTTCTCGCTTTTTCTCCCCTTCTGCCCGTTGCCCGTTTCCCTGGGCTGGTGCCTGCCTTTCTGTCTGCCCCCCGCCCTTCGCCTGCCCCACTGTTGGAGTCTCTCGCTCGCTCTTTCTGTCTCCCCGTGTCTGTGCGTCTCCCTGGTGCCCCCCACCCTCGAATTCAGACATTCCCCCCACCGGATCGGAGGCCCGGGGCCCCCAGCGGAGTCCGGGAACAGTTTCCTAGACCCGGGAAAAGGAGCGAAAGCCTGCCCCCGCCTTCTGCCTGCCCCCCGGGGCCGGGCTGGGGGTCGTCCCCCTGGAATTGAGTCAGGGGCAGGGGAGTCGGCGTTCCCGGGGGCTCAGTTTCCTTGAGTTCCACCCCCGCGAGGCGGCCTGGACAACTGGGCCGTGCTGCCGGCCACCTGCCCGCCCCGCTGCCTGGGCGGGGCGGTTCGGATCTTTTACAAGACGCAGCAGAGGGGGCAGCTGGCCGCCTCGGCGTGGCCTGGGGCGCCGGGCGGAGGGCGGAGGGCGGGGTGTGGGGGTGGTGGTGGCCGGTACCCGGGGACAAGGGCACATTTTCAGCGTTTCCGAGGTCCTCACCCAGCTGGAGGACAGCAGCCTGTAACTCCGGGAACCCCAGGAAAACAGAGGTCAGGGCCGGAGGCCAAAGGCTGGGCTGCTGGCCGGGGGAGTGGGGGTGGGGAAGCAATTTGTCAACAAGGAGCCCCTCACCCTTTGTTACTGTGGCAACCACCGGCCTCCTGAAACTCCTCCAGATGCTGGGGCTGCTGCTTGGGTGTGGTTTGCCGGTAGTTGGGGCCAAAGGAAAGGCGAGGCTGGAGCATCGGTGACCCCCCCCCCCCCCGCGGCACCCCCTAAACTGGACCTCCTTCTGCTGGGCCTGTGTGCTGCAGGAGGGGGCCGGGAGGATGTGCGTTTGCCCGCGGAGCTATCTTCATCCTTTTAAAGTGAAATTTCCAAGTGAGTTAGCGCCTTCTCCCCACCCCCAGCCCCTGGGGTCGCAGGCGGTGGGGCGGGCGGGGACGCCGGTACCCGCTGCAGTGGGACTTCTGCCGAGCAGATGTCTAGGCGGGCCCTGCAGCCGCTCATTAGCATCGATTTGTTTTGGAGACAGTTTGTGGCCAGGAGGGTCTGCGGGCAGGAGGGCCGTGGTCTGGGTTGGGGTGGGGGCGTATCCAGGGAGGTGGAGCTGCCCGGCGGCAGGCAGGACTCCTGGGCCTGGGCCTGGCCCTTCGTGCCCCGCTCCTCGCCGGAGGAGGGGTTTCGAATGTGCTCTGCCAGCGCTGACGGTAGGAAGGAAGCCCCGCTGCGCTGCCGGGGGTCATGGAGTCACAGTGGCTCTAAGCAGCGTGCTGGAGCTGGACTCCTCTTGAGACGATCTGCTAAGATAGGCTCTGCCAGGCCCTGCTTCCCATTTCACGGGACCAAATGGGAGGCTGGGGCAGGTGAAACCAGCGACCGTGGTCTGGTCCCTAACCGCGGTCCTGTCCTGCCCCCAGGCACCCACAGTGAGGCAGAGGATGAGCTTGGGCCCGATTCTCTCCAGAGAGGGCCTGCTGAGCAGATCAGGGCGGGGGGGTCTGAGCCCTTCAGTGGCCCCATTCGAGGAAGTCCTGGCAGGCACTCCTTCCAGGACCTGCGGTGGTTACCTCGCCCTTGCTGGTCACCCAGCCTAGGGCCGCGGCCGGGAACGCCACGCCCTCCGCACCCGCAGCGTGCGCGGCCTGGCAGCCGGGCCCCGCCTGTTTTCACCGAGTTGCTGGTCTCTCGGGGACCCCGGCCCTTCAGCCAAGGGCGCAAGGATTAGAGTCTGAGCGGGATCTTGCTCTCAGCTCCCACCCTGGCAAGCAGAAAACCCTCGCCCAGCCGTCGTCTCCTCTGCTTGAGTTTCTTCCCCTAAATTCAGTTCCTTCAAGGCAGACACAGCCCTGGATTTAGATATTCTGGGACCCGCTAGGAATCTACTAGGAGGGACGGGTGGTGGGGAGGGAGGCAGAAGGGCGTGGGCAGGGTTCAGAGAGGGTGAGCAGCCCAGAGTGACTCCAGGCCCGTGCTC
Source organism: Bos javanicus (assembly GCF_032452875.1). Lineage (NCBI taxonomy): Eukaryota > Metazoa > Chordata > Mammalia > Artiodactyla > Bovidae > Bos > Bos javanicus. Next base: position 133,060,995 of record NC_083869.1, on the reverse strand, counting down.
CCAGGGACATCTGCTGAGCACCGCCTGTGACGGGCGCCCTCTCCCGAAATTTCCGTGCACTCTGCCGATTAACTCTCACAGCTGCCCTAAGAGGTGCCCCCATCTTGCAGATGAGGAAACTGAGGCACAGAAAGGTCCAAGTGAGGGAATTCCCTGGTGGTCCAGCCGTTAGGGGTTGGTGCTTTGATTGCCAGGGGCCTGGGTTCCATCCCAGTTCAGGGAACCGAGGTCCCACAAGCTGCAGTGACCAAGACAAAAAAATAAAAAAGGTTCAAGTGGGTGAGCCAGGGGTTGAACCAGGGTCTGTCACAGCCTCAGCTGTGAACGGAGGAGACCAGACCCTGTTCGTGTGCGTTGAGGGGGGCACAGGGGGAGGAGGAAACGGGGAGGGGTAGAGAGACTGGGGGCATCCGGTTTGATCCATTGGAGAAACAAGTCCCCACAAACCCCACCTGCCTTCTGTGCGAATCCAGTGTCACCTGAGCCCACAGGGAGGAACTTCCAGCCTTAAGTGGGAGAGATTTCCAGAGGAGGTTCCAGAAAGCAGAAGTTGGAGCTGGGGAAAGGCTTGCCTTCTAAGGAAGGCTTTGCTGGCCCTGCGTGTGTGTGTCTGTCTGGGGGTGAGTGGACCATCGGACCAGTACAGTGTTGGATTACCTGGCCGTAAGGACCCTGAATGTTCAGATTTATCCAAGAGAGGAGACGGAGAGGGTGATGGCTCACTTGTTTTGTGAAGCTGACTCTGCTCTGCACTGGGTGCTCTACATTGAAGGGGCAGGCCAGGGGTCTTCCTTGAAACCTGAGTCCCTCTGGGGAATTTAAGGGTTGATTGCAGGCACCAGCCCAGGCAGGGGGGTGGGTGGCTGCTGTCAGCCGTGCTGTTCTGGGGACCCTTCCCTGGGGAGCTGGGGGCTCCTGACCTGACCGGGCCTCGGCTCCATGTGCGACCGGGCTCATGTGCCTGGTCTGGACTGTGGGGTCAGCGTATCCAGGGCTGGGCCCTGGATGCCTGAGTTGCTGGTAAGCATCTTGGGGAAGATGCTGGGTTCTGGAGGGTGTGAGGACCAGCAGGCCTGACTTGGAAGCCGGCGTCCTTGCTGCCCCAACCCCATCTTCCCCAGGAAGCTGCCAAGGCAGGCGCCGTGTGTCTCTTCACTGCCCTTGTCCCCGAGTGGGAGACACAGGCTGTCACTTCCTTGCTCCGTGCCTCAGTTGCCATGCTCCTGGGGCAGCCTGTGCCCCCTCCCCTCCCCCAGGGAACCTCTCCCTGTGTTTCTGGTAGCCTCAGATGTATCAGAGGTTGGCATGAGGCCTCTGGGGATCCTGAGGGCTTGCATCTGGGAGTGGACGGTGGGGTGGTGAGAGGGGACGCCCTAACTGTGGCCCCCCAACAGCTCCGAGGAAGGCTGGAAGCTCCAGGGAGCCGGGGTCTACCGTGGCCACACGCTCGTCTGCAGGGGGTCCGGAGTGGGATTTGAACTCTGCCCTATGGGGCAGCCCAGCTTCCAGCCCTGGCCGTGGCTGAACCCCAGAGAGCCACTCGGCCTAAGAGACACAGCCTCAGCTGCTGGGGCGGGCGGGGGGCCCTGGCTTCTTGCGTGTTGCAGACCGTTCCTCGTCTTCCTCTTTTGTGAACCTTTCCGGGTTATCCTGCTGTCTGCTTCATACCTCAGCTTTAGTCAACACTGGTTGTGTCAGTCAGCTTGAGCGACTCGTAATCTCCTAGTGCCTGGGTTTCTTCATCTGTAAAATGGGGAAAACACAGTATCTATTTCCTAGAACCGAATAAATGAATATGTGTATATATATGTACATATATATGTGTATATATAAGCCTTAGAGGGCTTCCCTGGTGGCTCAGATGGTAAAGCCTCTGGTTGCAATGCAGGAGACCTGGGTTTGACCCCTGGGTTGGGAAGATCCCCCGGAGAAGGAAATGGTAACCCACTCCAGTACTCTTGTCTGGAAAATTCCATGGATGGAGGAGCCTGGTAGGCTACAGTCCATGGTGTCTCAAAGAGTCGGACACAACTGAGTGGCTTCTCTCACTGTAAGCCTTAGAACAGAGCCTGGCCCACAGTCAGGAGCAGCTCTAACTACAAGAAGGGGTGTGCTGGGCTAATACCCACAAACCCCTCCTGGCCTTACTGTGCTGGTAACTATACTCCCGAGTTCAGTTCAGAATTGAGACTCTCTGTCCCCCCACCCCCCAGCTGTCTGACTGCTGCTCTCAACAGCTGCTTCCTCATCACCCACCTCCCTCAATCTCCCCTCCAGGCTCTGAACCCCTGGGGGCCCCCAACCTCAGTGCCCTCTCTGCCCTCCTAGACGGTGCTTGGGAAACCAGCGTCCAACTGCAGAGAACTGCATGGTCTAGAGGAAGGACACTCCTCGGCCTGACTACTGGGGGCCCTGGGACCACCCCTCTGCAAAGCACGGGGGTCGGCTTGGGGGACCCCCTTCCCACTCTGACATTCTGGGCGACCCATGACTTGTTGTGTGAGCCTCGGGGCAGGAGGAAGGGATGAGACCCTGGGGGAGGTTCTTAAGTCTTCAGGAAGGAAGGTCCGACGGTTGTATCAAAAAAAAAAAAACAAAAAAAACCAAACAACTGAGCTGCTGCTTAAAAAAACAAAACACAAGCCAAGGAAAAAGCTGCTAGCCAAGAGCTGACCCCAGCGCGAAGTGGGGGGGGGGGGCAGCAGGCGTTCTTGGGGGCTGGGTGGGAGGGCAGGCTCCCTGTCTCCTGGCCCAGCCCAGCCCAGCCCAGCCCAGCCTCCTTGTCAGCCCCCGGAGGAAGGGCACTATCCTGAGTGGGGTGCCTGCTGGCTGCTCTCATCGCATCCTGGCCGTGGTTTTCAAGGACCGGGCTCCGCTCCTGTCGTGGGGCTGAGGGCGCTGGGCAGAGAGGTGAACTGTAGCCCTGGACCTGCGCGGCTCCTGGTGGGGGGCCCTGGGGCTGGAGCTTAGGAGGCTCCCGGGCCGGGCTTCTGCTGGAGCTTAGGGCTGCTGGCTCAGGGAGGCCGAGCGTGGCCGGGCCGGGGCTTGGGGAGAGGCCGGGCCGGGTGGACTGGGTTGGAGCGCCCCTTTGTGGGCCCAGCTGTGCCCGAGATGGGGTGGGGAGCTAAGGGAGGCGGCTTCTTCCTCAGCGTTTCTCCTGCCTTCTGGGCATCTGCTCCAACCTGACCCAAGGGACCAGTCCTCACCCTCCAGGGTGGCGGGTCTCCTGAAGCATCGTTATCCCACTTTCGCTGTACCTTGTTATGAACCTCATGCCCATCTCAATCCCTTAGTGGGGTCCTGGCCCCCAGCCCCAGTTCCAGCATCTCCCCATCCCAGCCCCAAACCAGCCCCGTGCTCACCTCCGCACGGCTTCTGTTCTCAGGCTTCACTCCTATCTAAGGGAGCCTACCATCATTCCCTGCCCGCCTGACCTGGCCTTGCTGAGGAGCCCTGCAGGGCTCAGGCATTGGACAAAAGTCCCTGGACCTCTCTGAGGTCTCGCCGGGGAGCCTCAGGGATCCCCTTAGGTAGGCCTCCGCCGGCGTGCTAGGCTCAGGCCCTGACTCAGAGCCTAGGTCCCTGGGGATGGAAAGGGAGTTGGTGGGGGTGACGGAGCCTCCTGGGTGCTAAGCGTGCTGGGAAATTGGGTCACCAGTTAGGAACACGTCCATTCTATTTTCTCAGGTTGTGGTTGCCCTGAAAACACGGGCTTTGCTGTCGGTCTAGGGAGTGAGACCGGAAATGTGTGGGCGAGGGCCTGGGTCAGGACGCAGACTCCCCGGGATGGGGCAGACTGTCTGGACTCGCCTCCCACCGCTCTGCCCGCTGCACCCCTCCCTGCTGGGCTGGGAGCAGGGGTCCCCCGGGCACTGGGATCCAGCGAGATGGGACTTGTCTCTGCTTCCGGGGACCACGTGCAGGGATAGGGGGCAGGATCTGAGCTGAACTTGCTCAGAGCCCTGTGGAGGTGGTCGCAGCCCTGCAGGGGCCCTCCCTGGAAGCTCCGTGGAGCCCGCCCAGAGGGTCAGCCTGCAGGAGCCAGCAAGATCCTCGAGCACCTCTCACTTCCCGGCTTTTCACCAAGTACCTGCCCCTTTCAGCAGAAAGTGGGCCAAGGGTAACGGTGGTTCTGAAGGAGGCGTCTAGCCCTTGGCTAGCCTGACTAGTACCGGGCGTCCATGGGGCCGAAGGGACCGTACTTGGCCCTTGCTCCCAGTTCAGCCCCACCCAGGCCCCTCTGGGGACTGTCCCGAGGCACAGAACCCCAGTTTGACTGAGCCAGACCACTTCTTAAGCCCACCCTGCGTATCAGAACCACCATGGAAGCTTGTTGAAAAAAAAAAAAAAAAGGCACACCCCACCCAGGAACTTCCACTCCACGAGTCCCCAGGGAATTCTGATGCACTACCAGGTTTGAAAATCGGCAGTCCAGAGCACCTCACTCGTTTTACAGGTGGGGACCTTGAGGCTGGAGTGTCCAGGGTCTCACGGCACACGTGCCCTTTCCCCAGTGTCCTGCCCCCCAGAGGACCGCCTTGTAAGCATTGCCCTCATTTCCGAATGTCTCTGAAGCTTCGCTCCTCCACGGTTTTTGCAGTGGGGGTGTGGGTGAAACCTGCAGAAGATGAAGCTGGGGGACACTGGGAAAACCCCCCTGAGCCCGCCCTTCGGACACACGCGCTGCCCTGCAGCGCCCTCTGCTGGCAGATTCTATTATCGCCTTGGTGCCTCGCTCCAGGCAATTCAGAGGGTCAGGCCCTTGGCTTGGATTGTCTCTTGCTTGCCTCAGAGGGTAGAATGATGTGTGTGTCGACTCTGGACTTGGAGCATCCAGAAGAGAAATACAGTCTAGTTCGGGTTTTTTTTTTTTTTTTTTTTTTTTACCCGAGGTTCAGCCAGCCAAAGCGGCCCAAGATTTCACAGTGACGCGGAGACGCTTAGTTTTCCTGATGCCGGAAAGCTGACAGCCACGGTGACAGGAGATGTGGCCCTGGACGACCCACAGCAGCGCAGTGAGGAGGGAGCCAGGCACTGCTCAGGGCTCAGCCAGGGGCTTGCAAGCAGCCGGGTCTCGTACGAGCCACAGTCCACTGTCACACGGCAGCACCACCACCTTTCAGCCCCCTTTTTAGTCGAAGAAAGTGAGGTCCAGAGTTAGAAAGTAACCTGCTCGGGACTTCCCTCACGGCCCAGTGGCTGGGCCTCTGCACTCCTAATGCAGTGGGCAGGGTTAGATCCCACGTGCTGCTGCAATGACCGAAGATCCTGCATGCCCCAACTCAGCCCGGTGCAGCAGATAAATACATGAAGGTGTAAAGTAGCTCTTGAGAGCCCCTTGGACTGCAAGGAGATCCAGCCAGTCCATCCTAAAGGATAGCAGTCCTGGGTGCTCATCGGAAGGACTGACGCTGAAGCTGAAACTTCAATACTTTGGCCTCATGATTGTGAAAATCTGACTGATTTGAAAAGACCCTGATGCTGGGAAAGATTGAGGGCAGGAGGAGAAGGGGACGACAAAGGATGAGATGGTTGGATGGCATCATCGACTCAATGGACACAAGTTTGAGTAAACTCTGGGAGTTGGCGATGGACAGGGAGGCCTGGCGTGCTGTGGTCCATGGGGTTGCAAAGAGTTGGACACGACTGAGCGACTGAACCGAATTGACTGAAAAGTAACTTACTTTAAAGATACAAAGCAAGTTATAAAGATGACTAACACGTATGCAGTGCGTATTATCCGCTGGTCTCTCCGCTCAGAGCTTTCCATAAAATGCCTTATTTAATCTCCACGATACGTATCTGATGCTCGCAGTGTTAGCAGCCCCAGGTCTGAGGTTCCTACAGGAGAAATAACTTGTCCAAGGTCGTGCTTGGCTAGGAAGCGGTAGCGATAGGGCTTGAACCCAGGGAGTCGGGGTCGGCGGGCACACTTGTACCACCACTGCTGCCACCCTCTGCCCAGCCTCCTGGGCCCTGCCGGCCTCACCTGCGGTCTGTGCTCAGTCCTAGGGCTCCAGAGGCCACGGGCATGATGCTGCGGGTCCTGGTGGGGGCTGTCCTGCCCGTCATGGTCCTGGCTGCGCCTCCGCCCATCAATAAGCTGGCCCTGTTCCCAGATAAGAGCGCGTGGTGTGAGGCGAAGAACATCACCCAGATCGTGGGCCACAGCGGCTGTGAGGCGAAGTCCATCCAGAACAGGTGGGATCCTGGGGTGGGGGCAGCGGCTAGGCGGGGTCCACATAGGGGCCCAGAGGGGAGGAAGGGACGGGCTGCCCACGCCTGATGCCGCTGCAGCGACACGGACAGCGGTCTCCTCTCGCAGGGCCTGCCTGGGACAGTGCTTCAGCTACAGCGTCCCCAACACCTTCCCGCAGTCGACCGAGGCCCTGGTGCACTGTGACTCCTGCATGCCGGCCCAGTCCATGTGGGAGATCGTGAGTACAGCCCGGCCGGCCTGGCCTCCCCCAAGCCCGGGCCCCGCGGGTTCGGGGCTCGGGGCTGCTGCTGGGGGCACTCACATGGTCCTTGCCGCCTGGGGGTTCACACGTCTGATGACAGCACCTGCAGGAGAGGAGCTCTTTCTGAAGCTTGCTTCTGACATCAGCCGCTTCTTGACATCCTCTCGGGGGCGTCCTGCTGTTAGAGAATGAGACCCAGATCTCCGCGTGCCCCTAAGGCCCGTCCACAAGCCGTGCTCTGGCTCACCAGTCCTCCAAGCTTCCTCCTGGCTCTCTCGCCTCTGTACCAGCTTGAGCCTGACACCAACCCACCGCCTTCGGTCTCTCATACCTACTTGGCTTGCGGTCGCCGCAGGGCTTTTGCACCTGCCCTTTGCGTCCAGGAAACAGTATCTGGGCTTAGACCAGAGGTTCAGGGGAAGTTAAGTGGGGAAAGTCTGGGGCAGCGGAGAGCAGGGTGGGTGGCTGAGGCCCTCCCAGGCAGAGGGAACGGCATCTGCAAAATCTCAGGCAGATGAGGCAGCAGGGAGCTGGCAGGAGGAGGCAAGGTCCAGGGCGGGGGCGGGAGGTCTGCGGCAGGCGGCCTGTGAGGAGTCAGGGGCTCTGGGCGAGGGCAGTGGGAGCCCTGGGGGCCAGTTTCAGGCAGGGCGGGCCGTTCAGGGGTCTCCTGGCTGCCTGGGGCTGGGGAGGAAGGTGGCAGGATGTGGGAAGACAGGCCAGGAGGCTCCTGCAGGGACTCACCCCCTCGTTTCCCCCGACTGTGCCCAGGTGCCCTGGGGGGCTCAGGCTTCCGGGATCTCGGGTGATTCTCGGTCCTGTGATGCGGGTTGCCCTCGGGGCCTCCCTGCCTGGCCCCGGCCCTTGGAAACGCCGCTCCTCTTCCGTCTGCCCTGCCCAGGTGACCTTGGAGTGCCCCGGCCACGAGGAGGTGCCCCGGGTGGACAAGCTGGTGGAGAAGATTCTGCACTGCAGCTGCCAGGCGTGCGGCAAGGAGCCCAGCCACGAGGGGCTGAGCGTCTATGTGCAGGGCGAGGACGCGCAGGGGGCCCAGCCCGGTGCCCACCCCCACCCCCATCCCGGTGGGCAGACCCCTGAGCCCGAGGACCCCCCTGGGGCCCCCCACGCCGAGGAAGAGGGGGCTGAGGACTGAGGCCCCCGAGTCTTCCTCCCCTCCCGCTCCCTGTGGAATGTGGGGGTCTCGCCCTCCTGGGGAAGAGTTGGGGAGAGAGGCTGAAGCCCCCCTTTGGCACTGGATGGACTTGGATTCAGACTTGGACTTGGAACGCTTCCCGGTTGCCACGGAGATCTGAAGGGGGTGGGGCTGGGGCCAAGCTGCACAATTTAATATATTCCAGAGTTGGGGGCAGGGGCGGAGATCTTCAGGGCTCTTGTTCAGGGCGAGAGGTGCTCTCTTCCTGACTGCCTCTGAGATGTGTGCCCTTGTTTGTGGGGGGGAGAGGGGTCTCTGGCTAGGCTGCTGAGTTGGCGAGGCATTCCAAACTGTGCCAAGGCCCACCGCCCCCCGTCCCCAGAGCAGCATTTCCTGGTGGCACTGAGGTGGCCCTCCCATGGTTGGGAGTCAGGCCTGGGCAGGCCCCTGCTGACTCCTGGCCCTGGAGCGGGGAGCCAGGCTCACTGGTTTCCTCGGCTTCCCTGGGGGTGGTGGGACCTTCTGGGCGGGGGGAGGGGATGACCCTCTCCATCAGACAGCGCCCCTTCCTCCCCACTGCCTCCCTCCCGCCCGCCCAGATCTCAGTGTCCCCCACATGCTCCAGGCCCCTCAAAGTTGATGGAGCCAGCCTCACCCTCTTGGGGAACCCTGTCTACACATCTGATGCTGGGGAGGGGTCTCCCTTACCTAGGGGGTTCCCAGAAGGGATGTGGTGGGGCGTGGACTCGGGGTGAGCCTCAAGAAGCGAGGGAGAGGAGCCACGAGGGCTCATGGGGCGTCCCGTGACCCCGAGGTGCTCCAGCAGCCCGGCCCTGCCCCCACCTCCCAGCTGCACTTTAGCCCCAGAGGGGGCCGGGGTCCCCGGGGGCGGTGCGGGCAGGCGGGAAGGGAGGAGCCCCCCCTCAGCACCCACAGCTGCCTGCATCCGCTCTTCTGTCCCAGGGCCTCTGCCGGCCCCCCAGCCCCCTGCCAGGTGGAGCCCCGGCCCTCACGGCTGACCCGACAAGAGCTTCTGGAGCTTGTAACCAGTAGACTGTCTCCCTGAGGGACCCTGAGTTTTCTCGTGAATAAATTCCTTCAATGCCCGTGTTCTCGTCCTCGCTGGGAGGCTCTGCTGTCTCAGGGTGCCCCGAGGGGCCTCAGGCTGCGCATCGAGCCCTGGGAGGACCCCCAAGGCAAGCGTGGTCTGCAGCACCCCCCACATCCTAGGGGTCCCCACTTCCTTGCAGCCCCTCCCGGCTCCTGGATCCCCACCTCCTTCCTGCGGAGGGTTTCTGGCCTCACATGTAACTTGGGTGGGCCTCAAGAACCCCACTTCTGAATCTAACCTTTGACCCCCTGGGCCCATGACATCTCTCCCTGGAGTGACCCAGTGCAGCCCTTCCTGGCGCCCCAGCCTGGCTTGGCCTCAGGAGAAGGGGAAACAGACGGAAGCAGTGGTTACAGACTGATATGCAAAGTGGGGTGCTTTGCTAAGTACTTTATGTGAATTGACTCACTGCACCCTCGCCACTCCCTAGCGATGCAATAACTGCCGTCATTTCATAGAATAGGCCTCAGAAGTGCAGAGGAATTAAGTAACTTGCCTAGGGGTTGAGAAAAGTCTCCAACAGGACTTGAACCCAGGCAGTCTGTCTGAATCACTCTCGGTATAATCTTAGGAACTGCTGTTGGTTCAGTTCAGTTCAGTTGCTCACTCGTGTCTGACTCTTTGTGACCCCGTGGACTGCAGCACGCCAGGCCTCCCTGTCCATCACCAACGCCCGGAGTTTACTCAAACTCATGTCCATTGAGTCAGTGATGCCATCCAACCATCTCATCCTCTGTCGTCCCCTTCTCCTCCTGCCTTCAGTCTTTCCATTTGTTGATCACCTACTATGTGCCGGGCTGCATGCTGGACAATGCTTGGCGGCCTTTTCCTCTCAAAATGACCCTATGGGCTTGGCATCATTACCTGCCTGTGGCTGAAGTTGGGGCTCCCAGACTCTCCACTGAGACCAGGCAGGCGGTGGGAGAACTCTCCGATCCTTTCTTCCGCACATGCATTGCTGTAACCACCAATACTAGGCAGCCTGTAGACGCCTGCTAAGTTGCTTCAGTCGTGGCCGACTCTTTGTGGCCCTATAGACTGTGGCCCGCCAGACTCCTCCGTCCATGGGCTTCTCTAGGCAAGAACACTGGAGCGGCTTGCCATTTCCTTCTCCAGGGGATCTTCCCAACCCAGGGATCGAATCCCTGGTTCTTATGTCTCCTGCATTGGCAGGCAAATTCTTTACCATTAGCGCCACCCAGGAGGCTATATCATTTCTCATCCGTGGAGGATCTTCATTTTGCAAATGTGAAATGAGCGCCTTTTTGCTCTGGGAGTGCTTTCCCCAGGCTGGCAGACAGTGGCGCCCAGATTCCAATCTAGCGCCTTCTGGCCATGGCAGTTGTGTGTGCACACCCGGTTTCTCCCGGATGCCGAGCTTTCCCTGCATGGCTGCTCATGACTGCTGTGCAGGTTGTGGACTTCCCAACTACAGAACGGCGCTCCTTGCAATTGTGCAGGACACAACGATCCTGGGCGGTCCTTTGTCCCTTGTCATGGAATTGGCTTGGAGAAAAGTATGTATCTGCATGTGCACGCAGCCTCAGTGACCCCAGTCAGGCAGGGACAATCTCTGGCCATATTAGTAAGTCCTTTGCTTCCCTGGTGGCTCAGATGGTAAAGCGTCTGCCTGCAATGTGGGAGATGCGGGTTTGATGCCTGAGTCGGGAAGATCCCCTGGAGAAGGAAATGGCAACCCACTCCAGCGCTCTTCCCTGGAAAATTCCATGGACGGAGGAGCCTGGTAGGCTACAGTCCAGGGGGTCGCAAAGAGTCGGACACGACTGAGGACGTCAGTTTACACAGCTGGAGGTGGGGGTGGGCTGGAGGGCACAGAGGAAGCGCTGAGGGACCGGGCGCAAATGGAGGGCTTCCTGGGGTGGCTTCCTTGGCACTGGGCTCTGAGACTCCAGCATCCTCTTGGCAGAATGAGTCTTGATCAGCGGCCGGCTTCATCCCGTGCTTGAAACAAGGCGGGGCATAAACGGATAGCTACATAAAGAGATTGAGAAGAGGCTGGTTGGAAAGGCGGCAGGAAGCCGGGCTGCGATGCCAAGGAGTGGCCTGCAGGTGGCAGGCCTGGAGCAGCCGCGGGGCTCAGGCTTCGCTCTCTGCAGGAAGAGTGTCTGCACAGAACTGGGTTTCAGCGAGATGAAAAGCAGCCTCGTGGGAGGATGAGGTTTGCTGGGGAGGAGGGTGGTGGGGACCAGCTGGGAACTGCAGGAGTCCAAGCAGGAGGTGGTGGAGGCCAGAACTGAGTGGGGGTGGACGAGGGCTAGGGAAGCGGGGCCACACAGGAGAGGCGCTGCTGACGGGCCCTGCGAGCAGCCAGCGGAGAGAGCCAGACTTCGAGGGCAGAGACACGTCGCTGGCTGTGCCCGTCTGCCGGTGGGAGTGAGATGCGAATTACTACCTGCTGACGTTTTCCTTGGCCAACCTCAAACTGAACCACTAAGAGGACTCAGAAGAAAAATTGCAGGTCCCCCCGCCACCGTTCACCCCCAAACCCCCAAAGGTGGAGGAATTGGAAATCTTGACAAGGGATAAGCCTTAACGCAGCACTGCCACGCTGGCCTTTCTCCAGATGGGCGTGTGATGAGCACCGGCTCCCTGCCTCGGTTTTACCTGTACAGAGCCAGTAACTCCCGTCTAGTTTTCTTCCCTGCTCTGAGCCTCTGGGAAAATCCAGAATTCCCAGATTCAAATCCTGGCTGGGCTGTTTCTTGAGCCACTCACTGAAGATCTGAGTTTTCCCTTAGCAAGTTGGGGAATGTTGATCGCACCCACTTCCCTCCCAGGGTCGTGGTGAGGTTTGTATGAATCACTGTGCCTGTAGAGCTTGGAGCAGTGCCTGACATAGAGTGGGGCCTCCACGAATGTCAGTCATTATAATAATTCTTCTTCATGGGGCTTCCCTGGGGATCCAGTGGTTAGGACTTCACCTTCCAGTTGACGGGGTGCAGGTTTGATCCCTGCTTAGGGAGCCAACACCCCACATGCCTCACAGCCAAAAAAACCAAAACCTAAAACAAGCAGTATTGTCATAAATTCAATAAAGACTTTAAAAAGGGTCCACGTCGAAAATCTTTAAAAAACATAATTATTGAGAATAAGTGACTGCTGATGGTTGGGCTGAGAGTTTTGTTCATTCGTTCACTGAATGTATTTACGGCAATCTAGTACATGCTGAGGACACAGCAGTGAAGCAAAGGCGGCTCCTGGTAAAGAATCCTCCTGCCAGTGCAGGAGGTGCAGGCTTGATGCCTGGGTGGGGAAGATCCCCTGGAGGAGGAAATGGCAACCCACTCCAGTACTCTTGCCTGGGAAATCCCATGGACAAAGGAGCCTGGCGGGCTGCAGTCCATGGGGTTGCAAAGAGTCTGAGCGATTCAACAGGAGCAACAATATGTGCTGAGGATGCAACAGTGAACAAAAGAGACAAATCCCCGCTCTCAGTTAACCAGTTGGTTAATGGCTCCTGTGAGAGCAGCTCTGAGCAGGCCTCCCAGTCCCCCTGGAGCCTGGTTTCTCCATCTCTGCCATGAAATGCTCTTCTTGGAACATTCAGGCATGGAGGCTTGGGACAGAAGACTCCCTAAGACTCGGCCCCATTATGGCACAAGCCTTCTCTCTCGAGGGAGGGAGCACCCTGTGGCTAGAAGTAATCAAGAAAAACAGCGTCCTCGACGGTCCCTCTCTACCCTGAAATGTTAAGGACGCCTAAGATTCCATGACCGAAATGACAAATTTAAGTGCACAAACTTCTGAAAAGGTCCTAAATTCAAGATAACTGTGGCCACAGGGTGGCACCACTACCCAGGCCCAGTCTTGAAAAATTGTTTTTTTGAGTATAGCAAAGTACAGTTTATAATGTGACAAGCATCTGTGAATCTATCACCCAGAACAAACAAATGCTAACATTTTTGGTCATGTTTTCATATTATTTTTTTTCCAGCCACACCATGAGGCTTGCTGGAATCTTAGTTCCCTAAGCAGGGATGGAACTCAGCTGCAGAAGTGAAATCTCAAGTTCTAACCACTGGACAGCCAGGGAATTCCCTAGATTTTAAAAATATTTTATTTTTTAAAAGAAGTACAGTTGATTTACAATGTTGTGCCAATCTCTTCTGTACAGCAAAGCGACTCAATTTATACATGTATACATTCTTTTTTTAAAAAGTATTTTCCATTGTGGCATTACAGAATATTGAAGAGAGTTCCTTGTGCATTAGGACCTGGTTGCTTATCCATTCTAAATGTAATAGTTGGCATCTACCAAACCCAAACTCCCAGTCCATCCCTCCCTTTTCCCCCCAGATTTTCTTAATTTTAATAAAGGAATCAAACTGAAAGAGTTAAAGCAGAGGGTGCCTGCATGCTAAGTCGCTACAGTCGTGTCTGACTCTGCAACCCCATGGACTGTAGCCCACCATGCTCCTCCGTCCATGGGATTCTCCAAGCAAGAATACTGCAGTGAGTTGCCATTTCCTCCTCCAGGGAATCTTCCCCACCCAGGGATCGAACCGGAGGCTCTTATGTCTCCTACACTGGCAGGCAGGTTCTTTACCACTGGCACCACCTGGGAAGGCCAAAGCAGAGGGAATAATAATATTCAATTTCACTATATACTTAAACATCTTAAAATGTATTTAATTGATTTAGTTTTGGCTGCATTGGGTCTTTGTTGCCGCCCGTGGGCTTTCTCTATCGTCTGAGTCTCCTCGTTGATGCAGAGCACGGCCTCGCATTGCGGTGGCTCCTCTTGCCGTGGAGCACGGATTTTAGAGTTTGAGGCTTCAGCAGCTGGCACGTGGGCTCTGGAGCGTGGGCTCTGGAGCATGGGCTCAGTAGTTGCGGTGCACGGGCTCAGTTGCCCCACATGTGGAATCCTCCTGGACAAGGGATCGAACATGTGTCCCCTACACTGGCAGGCAGATTCTTAACCACTGGACCACCGGGGAAGTCTTCACCATATACTTCTAATTTTCTCAAAGCTAAAATGTACCAAGCACATTCTCCATGCCAAATGGTTTCAAGGCTCAACCCAGGTGTATGTCCAGTACCCCAGTTTCATAGCTGCAGAGACACAAAAACGCTTGGCCAAGGTCACAGAGCAAGTAACCGAATCGGGATTATGAACCCAGGAAGCATCAGACTCAGTGGCCATGAACTGGAGCAAACTCCTGGAGACAGTGGAGGACAGGGGATCCTGTCGTGATGCAGCCCATTGGGTCACAAAGGGTCAGGTACGACTGAGTGACTGAACCACACCAACACTTGGCTCCAAAGTGTATTCTACACAGGACTTCTCAGCTTTGCTGTTGCTCACATCAGAAATCCCTGGGCCGGGGAGCTCTGCTCAATGTTATGGGGCAGCCTGGATGGGAGGGGAGTTAGGGGGAGAATGGATACATGTATGTGTATGGCTGAGTCCCTTTGCTGTCCACCTGAAACCATCACAACATTGTTAACTGGCTATATTCCAATATAAAATAAAAAATTAAAAAAAATCCCTGGGCTGAAGAAGTTACTGCAGAGCTGAATGCATTCCCATTTTACAGATGGGAACACTGAGGCTAGTAGCTAACACTGACACAGCACCATAAAGTTTACTGATGATACCAACAACCCTGAGAGGTGGGTGCTGTATTGTTCTGCTAGTTACTGCACAGGAGTAAACAGTGGCCCAAGGACATAGAGTCACTGGTTCTGAGTCCACAGAGCTGGTTAGCAGTGGAGCTGGGATTCCAAGTCTCCTCTTTCTGTCTCTCTGCCCAGAGCTTGGTATCCTGTTCCCTGAGGCAGGACAGAAATTGTCATGATGCTGCAGGTGGTGTTGGGAGGGAAGGCAAGCCTCCCTTGGCCACATGGACCTGGCTGTGGGCAGGGATGGGACTCTGGGTGCCACACAGCAAGTTGGGACAGGGTATGCAGGGTCTTGAAGTTTCTCTGGGTGTTGGGCAGACCTGAGTTTCAGTTCCACTTGATCTCTTGTGGATGGTGACTTGAGAGAGGCCTTTGGCCTTTCCTAGCCCAGTTTAATAGTTACCTCTTAGCATTGGTCTGCGGGTAGGAATAATAAAATAAAGCCCCTGGCACAGCATTATTTTCCTGTTTCTGTGGAAGGAAAAAGACCCCAGCCACCTGAGATTTTCTTTACATTCTTCCCCATTTCCTTTTTTTCTATAGCAATTATCATTCTGGGTTTCCTAGGTGGCTCAGTGGTAAAGAATCCACCTTATACTGTGGGAGATGCAGGAGACATGGGTTTGATCCTAGTTGTGAAGATCCCCTGGAGGAGGACATGGCAACCCAGTCCAATATTCTTCCCTGGAGAATCCCATGGACAGAGGAGCCTGGCGGGCTACAACGCATAGGGTCACAAAGAATCGGACATGACTGACCACACACACAATTATTGCCCTATGACCACTTTAAATGTTTCTTTATGCTTAGTAAACTCTATGAAGTTGGATCTTTGCTTTGGTTTCTGCAGTGTCCCAATTGGATGGAACAGTGTCTGACACCTAGTGGGTGCTCCTTATAAATGTTTGTTGAATCCATGATCAAGACCATCCCCAAGAAAAAGAGATGCAAAAAGGCAAAATGGTTGTTTAAGGAGCCTTACAAATAGCTGAGAAAAGAAGAGAAGCTAAAGGCAAGGGAGAAAGGGAAAGATATACTCATCTGAATGCAGAGTTCCAAAGAATGGCAAGGAGAGATAAGAAAGCCTTCCTCAGTGATCAATGCAAAGAAATAGAGGAAAACAATACAAAACAATAAAAAGCAGAGATGTTACTTTGCCAACAAAGGTCTGTCTAGTCAAGGCTATGGTTTTTCCGGTGGTCATGTATGGATGTGAGCGTTGGACTATAAAGAAGTCTGAGCGCCGAAGAATTGATGCTTTTGAACTGTGGTGTTGGAGAAGACTCTTGAGAGTCCCTTGGACTGCAAGGAGATCCAACCAGTCCGTGCTAAAGGAGATCAGTCCTGGGTGTTCATTGGAAGAAATGATGCTGAAGCTGAAACTCCAACACTTTGGCCACCTGATGCGAAAAGCTGACTCATTGGAAAAGACTCCGATGCTGGGAGGGATTGGGGGCAGGAGGAGAAGGGGACGACAGAGGATGAGATGGCTGGATGGCATCATCAACTCGATGGACAGGAGTTTGAGTGAACTCTGGGAGATGGTGATGGACAGGGAGGCCTGGCGTGCTGCAGTCCATGGGGTCGTAAAGAGTCGGACACGACAGAGCGACTGAACTGACTGACTGAATCCATGATATTAACCTGTGACGTGTCCAGTAGAGACTCTTAGCTCCGGTTGTGAGGGGCGGGAGGAGGCAAGGATACATGGAGCAGCCTTACACAGGGTGTGCCAGCCTATCTACCTGCAGTGACTCCACCCCACCTGGCCTGGGGATTCCCTGTTCCCACTCTTCAGTAGACTGAGAGTGCCGACAGCTTGGTCCTTCACCCTTAGTGCCGGGAAGGACTTCCAGGAGGAGGTTGCCATCTATTTAAATTAAAGGTTTGAAGGAAGCGCAACAAATTATATATTATATAGGGTTCCCCAGGTGGCTCAGTGGTAAAGAATCTGCCTATCAATGCAGGAGATGCAGGTTCCATCCCTGGGTGGGGAAGACCCCTTGGAGAAGGAAATGACAACCCACTCCAGTATTCTTGCCTAGGAAATCCTATGGACAGAGGAGGCTGGCGGGCTAGAGTCCACGCGGTTGCAAGAGTCGGGAAATGACTTAGCGACTAAACAACAACATATTGTAACATATATGTACACATATGTCAAGCGATCTGCCCAATATCTCCCAGCCGGCTCACCCTGGTAGCGGGTGGGCAGCCCCCTATTGGAAGCAGTCCTGGATGAAGGTGGCCCACAACCCCCTTCTCCGAGTTCCTCCTGCGCCAAGTGTGAGTGGGGAGGGGCAGGCCTGGGGGGCGCGGGTAGAGGCCGCTAGAGCTGGGAGGCGACCTGGCACGGCCCGGCTCTCGGATCATCCCTCCGCAGGCCCAGGGGTGCCGGGGACCCCGCCCGCCTGCTGGGCCAGGGCTCGGCTCTGCCCGCCCACCGCGGGGCGGGACGCAGGCTCCGCGGCGCGGGGACCGCGCGCTCCTGGAAGCAGCCACCGCGCCTCCGCGCGCGCCGGGCCCTCGCGGCGTCTCCCGGGTCCCTGGGCGCCGGCCCGGCCCGCGGCCGCCGCTGCCTCTCCCGGGCCCACGGCTCCTGCCGCAGTCGCCGGCCGCGGAGCAGCGCTCCAGGTACCGAGCCCGGGCGGGAGCGGGGCCGGAGACCCGCGGCCGGGTCGGGAGGGGGTCTTTCTCTCCCGGCGGGCCGGCCGGTATCCTCCAGCTCGCCGCGGGGACCGCGTCCGCCCGAGCCCGGGGTGCCTCTGCGCTGGGTCCGAGACCTGCGCTCCCTTCCGGGGGCCCCCACCCTGAGACTCCCAGCACCCCGGGTCCTTCTTGGCACCTCTCTATGTCCAGTCGCCGAGAGGGGCTTGCCCCGGCCTGGAGAGCGCCCAGTGGCCCCGGGCTCTCACCTCCCCGGGTCTCTGCCCTCGACCCATCTTACCGCCCGCCCCTTCCAGGGGCTCTGCGTTCCTGTCCTGACTTGCCACTCGCTCCTGCTAGAGGACCCTGCTCCTCAGGTGCCCCCTCCCAAACTTCCAACCCAGCTGTTTGCTCCAGGTGTTTCTGCATCCCACCCACGGACGCCCCCAGACCCCCTCTCCATCCCCTTCGGGGTGCTTGACCCAGAGGGCCGCCCTCCCCCGCCCATCCCCGCCCATCCCCGCCTTCCCACCAGCCAGCCTCCACGCCCACCCTGCCTCGTCCTCCGGACCCCAGAGCCCCCATGGTCCCAGAGCAAGGCCCCGCCAATCACAGCACCCCGGACTGGGGCTCGGGGCCGCCGTGGGCACCCGGGGGCAGCGGCTGGGTGGCCGCCGCGCTGTGTGTGGTCATCGCGCTGACGGCCGCGGCCAACTCGCTGCTCATCGCGCTCATATGCGCGCAGCCCGCGCTGCGCAACACGTCCAATTTCTTCCTCGTGTCGCTCTTCACGTCGGACCTGATGGTGGGGCTGGTGGTGATGCCGCCGGCCATGCTGAACGTGCTGTACGGCCGCTGGGTGCTGGCGCGGGGCCTCTGCCTGCTCTGGGCCGCCTTCGACGTGATGTGCTGCAGCGCCTCCATCCTCAACCTCTGCCTGATCAGCCTGGACCGCTACCTGCTCATCCTCTCGCCGCTGCGCTACAAGCTGCGCATGACGCCCGCGCGCGCCCTGGCGCTGGTCCTCGGCGCCTGGAGCCTGGCCGCGCTCGCCTCCTTCCTGCCCCTGCTGCTGGGCTGGCACGAGCCGGGCCGCGCGCGGGCACCCGCGCGGGGTCAGTGCCGCTTGCTGGCCAGCCTGCCCTTTGTCCTCGTGGCGTCGGGCCTCACCTTCTTCCTCCCCTCGGGCGCCATCTGCTTCACCTACAGCAGGATCTTGCTGGCTGCCCGCAAGCAGGCCATCCAGGTGGCGTCCCTCACCACCGGCACTGCCGGCCAGGCCTTGGAGACGCTGCAGGTATGGGGCGGGGCGTGCAGGGAGACCCGGGCGTGGGGGACAGAGAGGAATGAGCAGTCATTGGGTGCCCACTGGGCATCCACGGCTCAGTATACAACTGCTGGCACTTCCAAGTGGTCATTCCCAGCACCCATCTCCCTTCTGAACTCCAGACTCACTGCCCAACTGTCCACAGGACCTGCCAGCATGTGGGCAGGTTTCTCAAGGGTAACAAGTGCAACAGGGCATTCAGGGGGTCCCAACTCTCTGCACTTGCTCCTCGCCCGTCTTCCCCATCACGGCCAATGGTGCCATCATGGCATCATGGCCCAGAAGCTTGGGAATAATTTCCCTCTCGTACTCACGGGCTGCATTTGCAAGCCCCCTCTGTGCCTGTGTCATCCCCGAGGACACCTTCCTGATCTCCTGATCCAAGCCACCATTGCTTCTTACTTTGGAGCCTTTTTCTTTCCTTCCCCTGCTGGGTCTTCAGTGAGGTGCTCAGGAGCACTGGGGCTTAGTTGCCCCACAGCACATGAGATCTTCTTTCCCCAACCAGCGACTGAACCTGTGTCCTCTGCATTGGAAGACGGATTCTTAGCCTCCGGACCACCAGGGAAGGCCCTTACCCGGGAGCCTTTGATAGTCTCCCGCTGCCTTCACCCCAGACCCGCCCTGTCCATTTTCTGCACAAAGAGAAACAAAAGGCAGTCCCCTCACTCCTTGGCTCCAAGCCCTTCAGCGGCTCTCTGTGGCTCTCAAGATGCAGAGGAGACCCGGGCCAGGCTCTGGCCTGGGACCTGGTCCTGCCAGCCTCTCCAGCTGCACTCCCTCCCCTCCCCACTCCCCGCTTCTCTGCCCCAGCCCCGTGTGTCCTTCTGACGCTCCCAGAAGGCGCCAGACTGTGTGCCTAGGTCTTTGCGCTGGCTGTGCCCTCTGGAATTTTCTTCCCCTGGGGCTGTCCTTGCCTGAGTCTTTAGTTCACAGGTTACTCCTTCCCAGGGGCCCACCCTGCCCACCCTGTCTGCAGACCGTCCCACCGCCCGCCACCCTGTTATTCTCCATCTCGACTGCCAGTTTGTTGGCTGTTTGTTCATTGTCTGTGTCCCTCACTGGCGTGTAAGCTCCCACGAGGGCTGGGCTCATCTGGGTGGGTTTCGATCTCCACTGCCCCTAGTAGGTGTCCCTGAATCCTTGTGAATGGGGCGGGTGCTCTTAGGTGCAGGCCCTGCGGTGTCTAGAGTGGAGCGGGTAGTAAGTGTCCCTGATTCCTTTGAATGGGGCGGGTGCTCTTAGGTGCAGGCCCTGCGGTGTCTAGAGTGGAGCGGGTTGCGTAGCATCTGAGTCCTAGCACTCTACTGCCCAGGGATGGGTGTTCAGACTGCCGGGCCTGAGCCCCAGAGAATTAGACCACAGGCCCCCAGGAAGGTCCCAGCGGGGCTCTCCAGCGTCCTCTAGGTGTGGCCTCAGGTGTGGGAGGTGTCTGCAGGATGGCAGGTCCCTTGCGGGGTGGGGGTTACTGGATAGACGGAGCTGAGAGGCTGACATCCTGGTTGGCAGCCCCCAAGTGGCTCATCCATGTCACCCCTGCAGTGAGGCCCATCAGCTAGGATGATGGTGTCCTGGGTGGACAGGAGGCCTTGGCTGCAGCCAGCTCTCTCCTGATCTATACTCACTGGAGAAACTTCTCCAGTCTCTGCAGGTGGCTGTGACCCTGACTTGGTTCTCGAACTTCAGGGTGGCTGCCATGGGCTATCCACACCCTCTCCCTGGGTTCTTGTAAAGCAGCGTTTCCCAAACTTCAGGCTTTGGGGAACTGCCTCGTGGCATCTGCCTTGCTACCCTGCCTCCCAGCTTCACACAGTCTGCGAGTCTCTGCAGCCATATGTACTTAGCGATTTCTTGGAGTCATCTCATCTTTTTACTTCCATGAATTTATTTAGCAAGAAAACTTCTTATCTCCTTCAGTAACGGAAGATCAGTATCCTTGCCAGAAATAGAAGGTGATCAGAACCATAACTTCACTGGGGCCGCAGAAGCCCCAGCAGTGTTGCTGAAGTCCAGCTTGGATGGCTGGAGATGCTTGAGCCCAAGGCCTGCTTTCTCCTTGTTAGATGTTGGAGGGACGTTAAAGATACAGTAGCATCAGCATGAGACTTTCTCTTGACATAACCAGAGGAGCTGGGAGGGTGCTCTAAAGGCCTCTGTTCTTACTCTGTGACTCAGTTATTTTGTTGGGTGTTCATTCACCATCCAAGGTCATCTCCTCGTCTCACTCTGCCCTAATGACTAAGGAGGTGTGGAGTTGGCTGGTCTTGGTGGGGTTGGAGTGGAGAGGTCTAGATTCTTGGTTACAGCAGAGCCTGTGACACACAGATTTTCTTTCCGTGAAGCTAACCAGCTGGCACTTGGGTTTTTTAAAAAATGATTTTATTTATTTATTTTTGGCGGTGCTGGGTCTTCCTTGCTGTGCAAGCTTTTCTCTAGTTGTGGCTCACGGGCTTAGTTGCTCCGTGGCTTGTGGGATCTTCCTGGGTCAGGGATCGAACCCGTGTCTTCTGCATTGTCAGGCGGATTCTTTACCACTGAGCTACTGGGGTAGTCCCCGGACACCCAAAGGGGCCAATAATCCCCGTCCCTGTTGGACAGCTGGAGGACTAAGGGTCGATGAGGGGAGGCGACTTGCCCACGGTTGCATGTCTAGTCAGGGAGTTTCAAGCGCAGAGCCCGGGTCTGAGCCTCGTGCTGCCAGCCGGCGGTGACGTGCCCTCGAAACCTGGCTCCAGGGTCACCACCCTGGGTCCCGTGCTCTGCTGCACTGGCTGTGCCTCTCAGTCGCCTCTGCCGGGCCCTCCTGCTCTGCCACCATCCGAGGCACTCCCCGGCCTCGGTCCTTGTACCTTCTTGCTTTTTTCCACGTTCACTTCCTTAGTGAGCTCATCTCATCCTGTGGCCGGAAGTACCACGTACATACTGATGACTTCCAGCCTGGATCACTCACTTACCTCGTCCCCAACAGAATCTGGGATTTTTTTTCCGGGCTCCAGATGTAGTCCTTGACTTGTGTTCCTTACGTTGACTAATTGACGCGAGTGGCTCAGGCCAGGAACCTTGGAGGCAGCCTCTTTCCCTCTTGCTGCACACCCTGCGTGCTTTCTATGTTCAAAGCGCATGTAGGCCCTGACCACGTCTCATATGTAAACTGCTGCCCCCCTCAATGGCTGAGCCCTTCATCTGGTGCCCAGGTTATCGCATTGATCTCCCACTGGCTTCCTGAGCCCATTCTTGCTTCCTTTCGACGTACACTGCAGCCATAGCGATCCCTGGGAATTCCCTGGTGGTCCACTGGCTAGGACTTGGCACTTTCCCTGCTGTGAGCCTGAGTTCGATCCCTGGTCAGGGAATTAAGGTCCCACAAGCCGGGAGGTGTAGCCAAAAAAAAAAGAAAAGTGCAGGCCCTGTCGTGTTATTCCTTGCCTCTTGTCTGGTCTCCTTTGCTCCCTCCATCCCCTCACGCTTTCTGATTCAGCCGCACTGGGCTCCTTGTTGTTCCTTGAGTGCCAGGCACGCTCCTGCCTCAGGACCCTTGCACCTGCTGGTGCCTCTGCCTGGGGAACCTCACGTCACCACACAGACCTGCCCCGAACTTCTGTCCCTTTCCTCTGGCCTTTGCTTGGCTGTCTTACTAACCGCTTGGTTAGTAACGAGGTCACACTTGCGCAGATCCCCTCCAGCCCTCATTTCCTAAGTTGTTCTCAGCAGCAAATGGCACAAATTGCATACTTTCCATTTATCATTGGCGTGTTTGCTTCCTCCTACTAGAATGTAAGTTCTGTGAGGCTGCGGACCCGTCTTGACCGCTGGATTCTCAGCATCTGAAGGAGTGTCGTGAGTGTTCATTGCACAATGATGGAAGGAACGAAATGGACACAGTGCCCCACAGAGCCCAGGATTCAACCCCAGCTCACGCTTCTCCCTTCTCTTCCACTTGTAGAAGCAGTTCTTGTAGCTGACGAATCCTGCGCTTTTCAGTACATTCATTCACTTCCTCGGTGCTGTGTTGAGTACTTCTTTTATTTATTTATTTACTGCTCTGGGTCTTGAAAGTGAAAGTCATTCAGTCGTGTCTGACTCTGCGATCCCATGGACTATACAGTCCATGGAATTCTCCAGGCCAGAATACTGGAGTGGGCAGCCTTTCCCTTCTCCAGGGGATCTTCCCAAACCAAGGATCGAACCCAGGTCTCCCGCATGGCAGGTGGATTCTGTACCAGCTGACCTACCAGGGAAGTCCTGGGCCTTAGTTGCAGCATATGGGATCTCCAGTCTTCATTGTGGCATGTGGGATACAGTTCCCTGACCAGGGATGGAACCTGGGCCCCCTACATTGTGATCACAGGGTCTTAGCCACAGGACCACCAGGGAACTCCGTTGAGGACCTGTCTTGTGCAGGAGCTGTCCTGGGCTGTGAGTGCGGGCATGAGTGGGTCTGATAAGGTCTTGCCCTCTTGAAATCTACGTTCTAGTTGGAGAGAGAGATGGTAGTCACAAAACCCTATCATGATGAGGGTTCTGGAGCTCATAAGAAGGGTGTCTCTTCTAGCAAACGTCAAAAATCTATCACTCCCTGTGCGTATGTTTGCAAAATCAAGGAAGTCACAAAACGGAAGGCTGAGAGGTGTCTTCATGGGTCATTTAGTCTCGGGGCTTCCCAGGTGGAGCTAGCAGTAAAGAATCTGCCTACCAGTGCAGGAGACATAAGAGATGTGGGTTCGATCTCTGGGTTTGGACCATCCCCTGGAGGAGGGCATGGCAACCCACTCCAGTATTCTTGCCTGGAGAATGACATGGACAGAGGAGCCCGGCGGGCTACGGTCCATAGGGTCACAAAGAGTTGGACACGACTGAGCGACTTAGCCCACACATGCACTGCCTCTGAGGCAGAATGACTCTCGGCCTCTCAGGCCTGAAATATGTCTGTGCGAATATCTCCCGCTTTCTGGAATGCCTTTTCTCTTGATTTGAGTAAGGACGTGTCAGACTCCACCATCCAGCAAGTGCCTAGCTTGAAGTCACTCGGCTTGCTTCCCAAACCTCCCAGATCCTAAGCAAGCTTTGTGCTGGCTAGTTTCCGTACCACCTGGAGAAGTGCCTGTGTTTGGGGACGTGGCTTCTGGGAGGCCGCCTTACTCTGGCCTCCTGGGTTGTGACCCTCTTTCATCACCTGAGGTGGCGCATCCGGCCTGGGGGTGGAGGCGTTTTCATTGCCTGGACCCAGCGGAACTGATGAGAAGGAACAGAACTTGGGGGAGTGTTAGGCCCCCTTCCTCCCCGTCCCGGCTCCACTGAACCGTTGGCTGCTCCCTCGATCCAGTCTCTTGCTTTCCCACAGAGGGACAGGGGCTGGTTCCCAGTCCCTGAAGTCCTGGCCTTTCTGGAGTTTTGGACGTGGTTGCCGAGCTGGCTGGAGTGGCTTCCTCTGCCTCTGTCTGCCTGTTGATGTGAATGAGCTCTTAGAAAGCTTCCGGTTGGCTCAGTGGTTTCAGCCCCAGGGGCTCTGGGAAAGGAGTCCTGCCTAGAGGTCAGGCAGGGGCTGTGTCTGGGGGTGCAGGAGGGGTGTGAGAGGTGGTGAGGGTGCCCATGAGATGCAGCCAGGGCAAGTGTGTGCTTGCGTGTGTGTGAAAGGTGGGCGCCCCTGTGGTGATGGTGCTCACCCCTGGGGGTTCCAGAGGGACTCCTGTGGGACCGCTGTGGGCGCTCAGCCTCCTGGGGAGCAGCAGGCAGCCCGGCTGGGCGTCCCTGTGTCCTGCGCCCTTTTTTCTCTCTTGTGTCTCTGGCCACACGCTCTCCCTACCGCCCTCCTCTCCGCCCCATCGTCCCCCTTCCTCCTCCCGCTCGGCTCAGTCTCAGCCCCTCTCCCGTGCACCCTGTATCCTCCTCTTCCTTCCCTCCCTCCGATTCTCCTCCTGGTCCTCCTCCCCCAGCTCTCTTCACCCTCCAGCACCCAGCTATGCATCATTCTGTCCCAGCAATCCATCTTCCCTTCCATCTCTGCCTCCTCCCCCTCAGAGGAGGCTGTGATCCCAGAAATATCTCAGAGGGGGAGGAGGGGGAGAGCAGGAGTGGAGCTGAGCGTGACAGGCTGGGCCGCCGCTCTGAATGAGGCAGCCTGCTGCAGCCAGGACGGGGCGGGGGGCTTGTCCGTCTGTCTGGGCCCAGGTTCAAATCCTGCCTCTCTCTCACTGCAGCGGGATGACTCTGGGTGAGTTGCTCACCTCCCTCTCTCCCAGTTATCATCTGAGGCTGTTTGAAGCATCAGTGAGGTGATTTAAATATGCCTGGTGCACAGCAGTTGCTTGTTGCTTGACAAATGTTAGCTCTGTCCTTTCCTCTTGATGGTGAAATGCATGGTGCTGGGAAGTTCACCCCTTTGAGTCTTCCTAGGGGCAAAAATAACTATGGCTGCTACCAGCAGCCTCATCATCATTATCAAGGAGCTGAGGTGAATACAAATAACAATAAACACCAACCATGATCACTAACTTAGTAACTAACAGTACTCACACAGTACTTTGTACCAGGCACTGTTCAAGTAACTTTCTATTATCCTATTTAATCCTATTTAATCCTTACTACAATCCTACAAGGTGGATGTCATGAGAATTGTCATTTTACAGATGAGAAAGCTGAGGCTCAGAGAGGTAAAGTACATTGCTTAAGGTTGCTCAGCTGGTTAGTAACAGAGTCACAATTTGAGCCGGGCAGTCTGGCTCCAAGGTTTATCTTATCACCCTCACACTGTGATTAGATGGCTGGGCTTCCCAGGGGCACAGTGGTAAAGATTCCTCTTGCCAGTGCAGGAGATGCAAGAGATGTGGGTTGGAACTCTGGGTCAGGAAGATCCCCTGGAGGAGGAAATGGCAATCTGTTCCAGTATTCTTGCCTGGAAAATCCCATGGACAGAGGAGCCTGGTGGGCCACAGTCTGTGGGGTCTCAAAAGAGTTGGACACGAGGTGACTGAGCACACACATGGTTAGCTGGTCATACAAATTTGAAATTACATGAGGGAATATGTAAGTCCACTTTAAAATGAAAATTCATAGGTAGTGATAAAGTAAAAGGCCCCCCTGACCTCATCAGTCACCTCCCACTCCTGTCTCTCCACGTCTTTCCAGCTCCTTTTCTCTGTGTTTGTGAATTTGTTTATGTGCCTAAAGAAGCTTATGCCTTGCATCTTTTTTTAAACAAAGGTAATCATGCGTCTCTCTTGTTTTGAAACTTCTTGTTAGCACTTGATCATGTGTCGTGGAGATCTTTCCGTGTGATTGACTTATCCTTTTAAACATCTGTATAGTATTCTAAGGCTTCCCTGGTGGCTCAGCGGGTAAAGAATCCGCCTGCAATGTGGGAGACCTGGGTTTGATCCTTGGGTTGGGAAGACCCCCTGGAGAAGGGAATGGCAACCCACTCCAGTATTCTGGCCTGGAGAATCCCATGGACTGTGTACAGTCCATGGGGTCACAAAGAGTCAGACACGACTGAGTGACTTTCACTATAGTATTCTAAACCAGGGTTTATTTAACCACTGTCTTCTGATGGACTTGTGAGCTGTTTCCAGTTTTTTTCTGTCATGAATGGAGCTGCAGTATACATCCTTTTTGTGCTGAGTGGACAGGTGTATGGGTGTTTATGGACATCGGGCCCTGCAGGGCCCTGCCAAGTCGTCCCCTCTGACAGTGGCAAATGCCACAGGCGTGTGCTGATATAAGGGACGTGCGGACAACAGAGGTGCCACGAGGGGTCGTGAGCTGGCTTTAGGGCAGAGAGAAGCGAGAAGGATGGCGTCACCCGGACCCCAGGGCGTGGGCTGGTGGTGGCCCTCGGCTTCTGCTCCACGAGGGCCTCTTGGTGAGAGTGGTGGGCTTTTGCTTGGGGCTGTCATCCTCCAGAATGGGAGCAGCATGGTAGAGTGGGAAAGGCTCAGCGTCTGGAGCTGGAGGTGACTCTAATTCCCTGACTCAACTCTTGTCTGCTGTGTGACTCCTGGCTCTCTCAGCCTCATCTGCAAGATGAAGATTATATTACCTTCCTCCCAGAAAGACCAAATGACAGAATGAATATCAGGTGCAGATGTATTGTAAGCACTCAGTAAGCGGGGATAACAATGCAGGGGGTATGTGGTGCTTTGGTTTGAGCACAGTGTGACCTTGGGAAGGTCCCCTACTTTCTCTGAGCCTCAATTTCTTCCCTTTTGTCTGCTTTCTTGAGTCAATTCTTTGGGGAGAAGAAGAGGCAGGAAAATGCAGGTTTCTTCCCAGGAAGACTGGAGAGGGACCCTCATATCATGATTGACCCCTTTGGGTCAGCCTCCCCTGATGACGGCCCCTATCTTATCTCCCTGAATGCTTTGGTTCCCCAGTGCCCAAGAGCCATGGCTGTCTCTTGCCTCTTCACCAGGCTTCCAGGGGTGAGGGGGTACCTGTGTGGCTGGGGCTTGCGGGAGATGGTGTCTCCCTCCTCCCCTTGTCTGTTCCCATTGACGGCAGCAATCCAAAGTCAGAGCAGCTCTTGGGAGATTCTTTTGGGGAATCAGGAGTCTCTCCCTCCAGGCTGACCAATGGGGCCACAGAAGCCATAGAGTCACTCTGGAGAAGAGAAAATGAGAGGGGAGGGAAAAGCAGACCCTCTTTTTCTCCCTGGTTGCCGCACAGTGAGTCAGAGCCTTTGTCCTGAGGTCTGCGCTGCTTTGGAAAGCCTGAGCTGTTGGCAGGAGGACAAGGCTCCCGAGGGCGCTACAACTTCCCCAGCCTCATCCACACACCACTGAACGATATCAGGGCTGCTGTGCTTGCATTAACTCCGTGTCCAGCACAGGGCGTACGTGCATTATCCGCAGCTCCACAGCAACTCCATAAGCTGAGCGTTTTCTCCCATTTGACAAATGTGGAAGTGGATTCTCTCAAGATTACAAGTGAGTGAGTGGTACAGGCATAACTGGAAGCCTGATCACTTGTTTTAAAAGCCCAGCTCTCGCCTCTGTGCCCCACCGAGAAAGTGGGAAGAATCAAGGGCCTCTTTTAGGCTTCCCTGTGTGAGCCTTGATATTTGTCTAACCAGATTTCACCTGGACAAATACATCGAAAAGCAGGAGTTACAGGGTGCCTGTCTCCCCTCTCCTGCCCACTGCCATTCCAGATCCTACAGAAGGACAGCATGCAGTTGGGGTTTCAGCACCTTGGACAGGAACCAAGCCTGGGTACCCTGAAGAGACCAGTGAGAACAAGGCTGGGAGGGGGAGTTCCTGCATGTGGCGGGGGTGGGGGGGGGTTGGGGGTGGTGGTGGTGCGGTGTGTGTGTGGGCGTCTTTAATGCTCCCTGGGGCTCACGCATCTTGGCTTTGCCTTCACCCCTTTCCATCTGTGAAAGTTGCCTGGGAACCTGGCTCCTTCCTTCCTGCCTCCTCCTGACTCTTTCATCCTCCCGTACCCAACCTGTCTCTGGTTGCCTCAAGAGCTAAGCTGGGCTCTTGCACAGTTTAGGAAGTGTTGGGGGGAATCTCTGGCCTTTAAAGCCCAGGTGTATTCCCAGGCAGCACACATACCCTTTCCTAGTCCAGTGAATTATGCTCACCCCAGTATCTACATAAGCTGTCAACATAGGTGGCTTTCACTTTGTCAAGCGGATATATGAAAATCCAAGTTGATTACAACACATGGTTTAGAGGAGGGCTTCACATTGCAGCTTTTGTAGATTCCTAGGGGTTCCAGGGATGGACTTTGCAGTGGTCTCTGAACCCTCTGGCTATGTGGGAAACTTTTTCTTCTGTGTGTGTGTGTGTGTTCGTAAACATTTACAAGCTGTTTTCTGGGGAGTAAGTTGTGTAGATTTCACTTGAATTTCAGTGTGCTCATAAAGTTGAAAAAGTTAAGAGAACTGCTGGGCCAATTGGTCATCTGGTACAGAGAGCCTTTTATGTTTGGGACTCCTGGTCTCCAGTTTATAAAAGTCGCATTCGAGCCCCTCATGCCTTGTCTCCCGTGGAGCCCCTCCTTTTTCCTCTTCTCCCAGCTCCTGCTCATGAAGTCCATGTGTGGGAATGAAGATGTCTGTAAGTCCACAGCGAAATCCAAGTTTAAAATACCAAGGTCACTCCCGTCCCTAGTGACTTATAAGATATTTAATTGCACACATTTGTTTGGGGCACATGTTTTCAAAATAAACTTTATTTTGTGGATCATGAAAACAGTGGTGCAGAACTGTCACTCCAAAATATGAAGAGAATCAATTCACAGGCAGAGAGATTGTCAGGCCTCGGACAGCAGCTGTCCTCTTTCGTCAAGTACTGTTCCATCACAGCTAATCCTTGAAGTGCCCAAGTGCAGTGCAGGACAACACCGTGCCCAGACACAAAGCCAGCAGTTCAGGAGGCCACACTCCCTGCAAAGCACAGCACTCGACACTGTCAACAAGCCCGAACCTGAGCCCCTAGGAAATCTCCCCGCCCTTCCTAGAGCTCCTTGTGCACTGCTAGTCAGGGTCGGGGCTTGGTGCAGGACCAGGACAAAGGCTCAGTCTATTTCTGGGATCAAGGCTCAGTCTGGGGCTAAAGTTGGGCTCAGTCTGGTCCAGGGAGGAGGCTCACTTTGAGACTGTGGTTATGTAGGGCTCAATCTATGGTAGGTATCAGTGGTCAGGGCCATGAGCAGAGCTTAGTTTATTGCTGAAGGGCTCACTCTGAAGCCAGGGTCAAGGTTCAGCCTGGAGTCAGGGTCAGGGCTCAGTCTAGGACTGCAACTGGAGCCCATTCAAGGGTCAAGGCTCAGTGTATTAAGGGCTCGGTCTAGAATTGGGATTAAGGCTCAGTCTGGGGCCAGGACTAGGTTCAGACCAAGTCACGCGGCCTTCCTCTCTGCAGGTGCCCAGGACCCCACGCCCAGGGGTGGAGTCAGCTGACAGCAGGCGTCTAGCCACCAAGCATAGCAGGAAGGCCTTGAAGGCCAGCCTGACGCTGGGCATCCTGCTGGGCATGTTCTTTGTGACCTGGCTGCCTTTCTTTGTGGCCAACATAGTCCAGGTAATGACACTGCTGGAGGTGGGTGAGTCCCCGCCTTGATGGGGAGGCCCCGAATCCCACCACCCCCGACCCCGCACCCCCAGAGCTGGGGAGGGAGGGGGGCGGGCAGCCACTCAGAGCAAACGTGTTTGCGGGTCTGTCCCACCCACGCTGGGCGGGGTGCCCTGCGTCCCGGCTCCAGGATGTCCCCCCACCTCCTCTAGGCCGTGTGCGACTGCATCTCCCTGGGGCTCTTTGACACCCTCACGTGGCTGGGCTACTGCAACAGCACCATGAACCCCATCATCTACCCACTCTTCATGCGGGACTTCAAGCGGGCCCTGGGCAGGCTCCTGCCGTGTCCCCGCGGCCCCCGGGAGCAGCAGCCGGGCCTCGCCTCGCCCTCCGTGCGGACCTCTCACAGCGGCGCGCGGCCCGGCCTGAGCCTGCAGCACGTGCTCCCCCTGCCCCTGCCGCCGGACTCGGACTCGGACTCGGGCTCGGGCTCCGGGGGCTTCTCTGGCCCGCGGCTCACGGCCCAGCTGCTGCTGCCTGGCGAGGCCACCCGGGATCCCCCGCCACCTGCCAGGGCCACTACTACAGTCAACTTCTTCAGCATCGATCGCGCGGCGCCCGAGCTGCGGCCGCGTCCGCCTGGGACCCCCACGAACTGATGCAGGCTTGGAGAGCTGGACTGGATGGGCCCAGGTCCCCCGAGGCCTTGGACAAGCTCTTGGCTAAAACCAGGAGGCTACAGGTCCTCCGGGGAGCCATTCTGAGCTCCAGTGGATGTACTGAGTCAGCACCCTCTGCCCACCACGGGCCTCCAACCTGGACGCCTGGTTGCTGGCTTTAGGACAGTTTTATCCAGGATGCCTCACCACTGAGTGTGACTGGTGGGTGTGTGTAGAGCAGGGTTGGAGGGCTCCCGGGAGTGGGGTAAGGCCCTCTTGGCCCAGCTTAGGATGCAGGAAACCATCTCCCTTGCACATCCCATCAGCCTGCGTGGGAGCCATGCCTCTGTCTGCAAAGGTGGCTCAGCGCTGGGCCAGATCCCTTGCTCTGCGGGCCATGACCATCAGCATCAGCTCCCGGGAGTCTGTTAGAAGTGCACGTCCCCGCCCCACCCTAGACCTGCTGGTCGCCAGGTGAATCGTTGCACATTATGGTTTGAGATGTGCTGGCTCAGGGATCTTTAACCTGAAGATGTCTGGCCAGACAGTTTTCAGACCAGCTAGGCTCTCAGGATACATGTGCTGCATAGTAAATAACTGAGCCTGGGAGTCAGGCAGGCAAAGTTTGAACCTCCGCTTCACTGCTTTCCAGCCCTTGGAAAGTTACTTAACCTCTCTGAGCCTGGTATTCCACATGCAAATGGGGAAATGATGCCTGCCTCCTAGGGCATTAAGGGCACAGAACACCCAGCACTCGGCAGGTGGTTAGTGGGTGGTCCCTGCTGCTGTTATAACTCCTGGCCATCCAATCCCCTGGCTCCTGGTGGAGGGCCAGGAAGGGCCACTGTTCCCACTTTTTCACCCCCGCCTTCCTCCTTCTCCTCAGCCCCGGCCCGCAGCCCGCGATCTGACTCTGTCTCCCTAACTCCTGGCTAGGCTGCTGCCCTGCTCCTCCTGGGGGCATATGGGTAGCTGCTGGGTTCTTGCTCAAGATCAAGGATGGGTGTTCCCTACCGTGGGCTTCCTTGGGCCTAGAAGGGAACCAACTGATGAGGACAGAGCCAGTCCCTCTCTCGCTGCCTTCTGGCCTTCCCTGGGGTCAGTGAGGGAAGCAGGCATGGGCACTGGGTCAGCAGAGTTGTAGAGAACCCATCCCTGGTACGGGCAGGTGCCCTGGGGGAGGCAGGTGGACTCCCGCACAGGACTTGTTTTTGTTTTTCTGATGGGGAACTCTTGGTTCCCAAAGTTTATCTGCTTTAGGTTCCCTTTCAGTCTGAGGTTTTTCTTCCTCCATTGCCCACCTCCCTCCCATCTTCCCACCAAGTTCTACCAAGCCCGATCCCAGGGGCCTCCACAGGCGGCCTGGCGCTCTCCGTGGTACTGAGCAGACTCCATTCTGGCCATGCCACTGACTCTACAGGGGCCACGGTGCTTGTCGGGCTCCCCCTCTACCCCAGGCTTGCCCCAGTGGACTCTCAATAAGCCCTAGCTGAGTGACTGTGGTGTGGACTGAATCTGCTTGAAGGGCCACTTGGGCTGGAGAAGCCGCTGGTGAAGCGGGAAGAGACTCTGGGTGCCGGTGCCCTGTGTTCTGGTCCAGAGTCTGCCCAAGCCTGCTCTGGGACCTCAGCAACGTCCTTTCCTCTCTTGGGGCTCAGTCTTCCATGGGTGACATGAGCGGTTTGGACCAACAGCAGCAGGGGCTCTGTGAGTATCTGCTGAAGGAACAAATACACATCCCCCCGAGGACCGATTCAGCTCCAATACTCTAATTCCCCCGATTCTCTCCAATCCCAGCTGCCTCCTCCCGGGTTTGTCAAAATTTTCTCTGCCTGGGCTTCAGTTTCCCCGAATGCACAGTGCGGGACAGGGATCATCTCTGGCTCTGTCACTCAGAGCCAGTGGGAGGACCGAGGAGGAAGGTTTCAGGGATGCAGCTACAGTGACCAAGAGCTCAGGCTCTGGAGGTTAACTGACTGCGTTTTGAGACTGATCACCTGCGTGACCTCGGGCAGGTTCCGAAACGCTCTGGGCCTGACATGACAATGAAGACAACAGTACCTACCTCATTGGCGTGTTGTGAGGGTCAACTGAGACAATCCATACAAAGCACTCTGCACACGATAAATACTTAATAAACAGTAGCGAGTATTATTATCTACTACTATGATCGTCACACCTCTGTTCCTGCCGTAGGAAATTCTGCCCCCACACACGTCATTCTTGTCCCAGGCCCAGCTCCTGTCCACACTGCCTGTTGATCCAGCGTCCACACGGCCTGCTGATCCGGCGTCTGTGCACCCTGCTCTGTAACAATTATCTTCAGGGCCCCCCTGTGGCTAACTTTGAGGGGGGCCTTCACGTCACATGTTTCTGATGGTCGCCCCTGTGGTTCTGCAGGGCTCAGCCCGGATGGCTGCATGCGGCAAATCTCATCGGATCTCCCAAGGGCAGAGAGGGTAAGCTGTCCGCTCCCCACTGGACCTGCTCTGCAGGTGTTTCCATGGTGCCTGTGGGCTGGAGCACAGCCCTGGAGAGTGGTTGGAGGGGCGGGCGGACACCAGGCTCTTGAGGCTGGAGAGCTTGGCAGGGTGGCTCCAGAGAGCTCTGGACGGGCAATCAGACCCCCAGCGCTGACCCAAAGCACAGGAGATGCCCGGCCGGTTCAGCCCCAGGGATCCATACTGTGCTGGCTTGACTCTGCGGAGCTCTGGCTTCCATTCCTCGGGGAGGGGACAGTGTCTCCTTACAAGCCCCTGTCCTTCCAGTACTGACGTCTTCAATTTAGCAAAGGCAGTAGTAGAGATTCTCCATCTCCAGAGCTCGTGACGGGGGAGCCGGTGAAGCGGAGTAAGAGGGTGCTCCGTGTAGCCGTCTGGGAAGGTGACTCTCCTCGGGTCAGTCCAGCCCTGGGCAGGGCCCCTGTGTCTCACGGGCACAGGCAAGGCAGCCCAGTGGGTTGGCGCCCAGGCCATGGCTGCAGAGAGGGGGGCTCTCAGCAGGCCTGGTAGCAGCAGGAAGGGAGGCCCCTTCAGACTGGTCCAGTCCTGCTGACACCTGGGCTTGGTGGAGATCAGGGGGTATGGCTGCTTTGGGGATGTCTCTGGATGTAGGACCCTGGGTTTGCCCATCCTGGTTGGTGGTCTGATCTGATGAAGAGGTGGCTGCCGCCTGGCGGGATTCCTCTTGGGGCAGGCTGCCTGGGGCCAGCAAGAGTCCCTTCTCGTCCCAGCTGGGCTTGGTGCGGATGCCCACGGCCTTCAGGATGACGTCCATCTGCCTGGCATAGTCCAAATGGCCGCTGACCTGCAGGAGGGTGGAAAGTGAGCACCGCAGAGCCCAGTTCTCCCAGGACCCCTGGGCCTCTCCCTGTGTCGTCAACCAACACCATCACTCCAACCCTCAATGATTCTCCAATCCAGAATGAGTGGGAAGCCTCTGGGTTCAAGGCTGCTCTAGAATTTATTGAATAAAGATAAAGGAAGCTTGAGAAGACTCTAGAGAGTCCCTTGGACAGCAGGGAGATCAAACCAGTCCATCCTAAAGGAAACCAACACTGAATATTCACTGGAAGGACTGATGCTTAAGCTCCAATACTTTGGCCACCTGATGTGAAGAACTGACTTGTTGGAAAAGACCCTGATGCTGGAAAAGACTGAGGGCAGAAGGGGACGACAGAGGATAAGATGGTTGGATGGCATCACTGATTCAATGGACATGAGTTTGAGCAAGCTCCAGGAGTTGGTGATGGACAGGGAGGCCTGGTGTGCTGCAGTCCACAAAGAGAAATGACCGCGCGAATGAACAACAAAAGGAAGCTTCTCTACAGAGTCTGGGTCCTGTGGGGGCAGGAAAGATCCTCCTGACAGAAGCCTGGGGGGCAGTTCCCGTTCTCTGTCTGCAGCTTTAGGTTACAGTGGAAGGGCTCTGTGGCTCACCAGCTGAGGGACCACGGCAAGCCCTGTATCCCCCTGACCTCCACTTGCCTCAGCTGTAAAATGGGGGCAGGAAGAGTGAGTAGCTCAGAGGGTTGCTCTGAAGGTTCCCCCAGGAATAGTTCTGAAATCGAAAACAGAGCTATGGCTAGAACGACTGCAAGGTACTTTCCACAGTTCACTCTCCTCCTTCTCCTTAGTCATAAGAACAAGCGATCACTGGACATACTCTCCAGCCTCCCTGGCCGGTGAGTGTACTATGGGGATGCGCTCGGGCCTATGAGATGAAGCACAGCATTATTCGGTGCTCCTTGGAAGTCTCTTTAAAAGGAGGAATGCTTCTGCTTTCTCCCTATTTTCTCTTTCCTGCTGGCTGGAATGCAGACGGGATGGCCAGGGCTTCAGCAGCCATTGTGAGCCAAGTAAGGATGGCGGAGTGGCAAGACAGAGAATTTTGGCCCCTGAAGGCTGTGGAGCCTCTACACCAGCCCTGAAATGCCTCTTCTGGCCTTTTCCTATGTGGCAGCATCACCTCTTGTGTGTTTAAGCCACTTCATCTGGGCCTCTGTTATGAACAGAATCTTCACTAACACAAGGGTCATGAAGCGCCTGCTCCCTTCCTGAGAGAAAAGAGACTTCTCTATTTTTGTGTTGGGATATATGTCAGTGAGTGAAAAATAGGGGTGTAACTGGAGTGCCGACGCCTAATTGTGATAATGGACAATGCCTGATACACAGCGGGTCCTTAATACATTGGAGGAAATACATTTATTGGCTATACTCCTTTGACAGGTATTGGGTGCTAACTGCAGATGAAGCAATTAAGGCAGAGAGGTAAAGGGACCCGCCCAGGGTCACACAGATGTCAGAGCTGGGCTCTGAATTCAGACCTTCTCTCTTCGTGGAAAGTCAAGTGTGTGGTGGGGAAGACCTTAAAAATCATACTCGTTTTACAGATGAGAAAAGAGAAGCCCAGAGAAGGGTGGTGATTTGCCTAATGACACGCAGCCTGTGAAGGGCGCAGCCATGTGCGGCGTTTCAGAGGTTGACTGTGGAAGCTGCTCCGCGCAAATCTCCTCCCTGAAACGGAGCCTCACGCTCTCCCCAGCCAGCTTAGGGGGCCTGCTTTAGTGCCAAAGGCAAACACAAGACTGGACAGTCCCTCAAGGCTGGAGAGGAAGGTTTTTGTTTAAAAAGAAGACAGGGAACAGAGGGGAGGCTTGCCGGGACCCAAGGAGGTGGCACGAAGGCCCAGCCGGCAGCACCGGCATCCCATTCGGGCCACAAACCACACTGGGCCAGCCCGGCGACCGCGCCAGAACTCAAAAGACAGCTCCCTGCACAGCTCTGTTATTTTCTCATAATAACCAGAACCTGCCTACTTCTCGCTGTTTTCTGTACAACTGCTTTCGAAGACCGTTCAGTGAAACACGCACGTGCATATACACAGAAGAGGCTTTTCAGATCCCTGGGTTCAGGGTGGAGGTCAAGGAAGGGAGGCATCCTTTCCTAGAGGGTGGACATCAGTGGCTGCGTGGTGCTAGAAAGCATCTAAGTTTGAATCAGAGAAATCAGGGTTCTAGACTTGGCTCTGTCTCTTACTAGTAACGAGGTGAGTCTACAATGTCCTGAACACCAGCTCCTCCATACTGCATACCTTGAATATCTGCTAAAAGAGTTCAACAGCCTGGGACTTTGCAGGAACTATTCTGCTCCATATATGACCCAAACCTCTTTTAAAAAAGGGACATTACCCAGTTAGAGTTAGTGATACCCGTCTCACAGGAGTGGTGGGAAGAAATAATACAAACCACAAGGCACAGCTCTTGGTGCACAGTAGGTACGCCATGCATATGAGTTCCTTTACTTTAGTTTTCTTGGAAGGAGAGATAGAAGGTAGGGAGTTACTTGGGCTGATCCATTTGGGAACCCAAAATGGCTGCTGAAGCTCAAGCCATCACATGTGAATTCCAGCCAGCAGAAACCTAGACCCAGAGAGATAAACAAGGATGGCCTCCTTATACTTTTTCAATGTTGGCAAAGGGCTGATACTAGGGCTGGGTGCAGGCAGGCAGGACAGGAAGGAAGGGAGGTATTTGTGGCCACAGCCGATGCCAGATGGAAATTGCACTGTGCAACTGCCCCAGAATGTACAGCTCTGGCCTTTCTTGGCCACAGGTTGGTCCAGGCCTCAGCCAACCCTGGCCCCTGAGCTGCTATTCTGCAAAGATGGAGAGGGAGAAAGAACTGGCTGGCAAAGTTCTAATTTTACAGGGAGCTGGGGGAACAGGAGAGCAGGAGTGAGGTGGGTGGGAAAAGAATCTCTTCTGTGCAGAGAAGCATTCTGCTGTGGCTGACGCTGGATAAAGTTTCCAGGACTTCTGGTAGTCCAGAGGCCGAGACTCCACACTCCCAATGCAGGGGGGCCCGGGTTCAATCCCTGGTCAGAGAAATAGATCCCACACGCCGCAACTGAAACATCCAGCATTCTGCAACCGAGATGGAAGACGCTGAGTGCGCAACTAAGACCCGGAGCAGCAAAAGAAAAGGTTGCAGTCCAGGACCGTCTCCCTGGCCGCCTCGACGGAGGGCTTCCTCCTGCGGGGAGACACGCTGAATCTCCCTGGGGTCGCGAAGCCTCCCTGGCGTTCCCACGCTGGTTAGGGACCCTCTCGGGGGCTCCCCTGTGACAACACTCACAACACGCCACCATTTTCATCTGCTAGCTTCGGTCTGTGTTCTGACAGACTGTGTGGGGGAGGGCAGGACCCGACCCCCCACACCCAGCCCTGAACCTTGCAGATGCTCAGGCTTATCAACGCGGGGTGAGGGGGCCTCAGGGCTTCCTGCTTCCTGCTTTGAAAGACACCTCGACTTCCCAAACCAAAGCTGCTGCCATCTGCCCAACCGTTTCCAAGACTATCAGACCCCTTGGGGGTGCCTTTACCTCTCAGGCCTCGGTTTCCTCTTCTGTAAAATGGGGTTAATAAAGATACGTACACCACGTGGGCTGGTTGTGAGGCTTCAGTGAGATAATACACGTCACAGGCTTAATGGCTGAGGGCCGGATGTCACTGACAAGAAGCCACAGAAATGTGTGGACACAGGCAGCGTGAACGCGGTGGTGAAGAGTCCCAGCTCAGGGAGGTTCCGGGTTTACCCGGCTCTGCCACCCACATGCAGTGTGCCCTGCTGCAGCCCCAGTTTCTATGCCCACCTGGCCCAGCTCAGCTGCTCAGTCGTGGCCGACTCTGTGACCCCATGGACTGCAGCACGCCAGGCCTCCCTGTCCATCACCAACTCCTGGAGCTGGCTCAAACTCACGTCCATCACGTCAGTGATGCCATCCAACCATCTCATCCTCTGTCAACCCCTTCTCCTCCTGCCTTCAATTTTTCCCAGCATCAGGGTCTTTTCCAAGGAGTCAGTTCTTTGCATCAGGTGGCCAAAGTACTGGAGTTTCAGCTTCAGCATCAGTCCTTCCAATGAATATTCAGGACTGATTTCCTTTAGGATGGATGGTTGGATCTCCTTGCAGTCCAAGGGACTCTCAAGAGTCTTCTTTAGCACTACAGTTCAAAACCATCAATTTTTTGGCGCTTAGCTTTCTTTATGGTCTAACTCTCACATCCATACATGACTACTGGAAAAACCATAGCTTTGACTAGATGGACCTTTGTTGGCAAAGTAATGTCTCTGCTTTTTAATATGCTGTCTAGGTTGGTCATAGCTTTTCTTCCAAGGAGCAAGCCTCTTTTAATTTCATGGCTGCAGTCACCACCTGCAGTGATTTTGGAGCCCCCCAGAATAAAGTCGATCACCGTTTCCCTTGTTTCCCCATCTATTTGCCATGAAGTGATGGGACTGGATGCCATGATCTTACTTTTCTGAATATCAAGTTTTAAGCCAGCTTTTTCACTCTCCTCTTTCACGTTCATCAAGAGGCTTTTTAGTTCTTCTTTGCTTTCTGCCATAAGGGTGGTGTTATCTGAGTATCTGAGGTTATTGATATTTCTCCTGGCAATCTTGATTCCAGCTTGTGCTTCATCTAGTCCAGCATTTCGCATGATGTACTCTGCATATAAGTTAAATAAGCAGGGTTACAATATACAGCTTTCATGTACTCCTTCCCTGATTTGAAAACAGTCTCTTGTTCATGTCCGGTTCTAATGGTGGCTTCCTGACCTGCATACAGATTTCTCAGGAGGCAGGTCAGGTGGTCTGGTATTCCCATCTCTTGAAGAATTTTCCACAGTTTCTTGTGATCCACACAGTCAAAGGCTTTGGCATAGTCAATAAAGCAGAAATAGATGTTTTTCTGGAACTCTCTTGTTTTTTCCATGATGCATCGGATGTTGGCAATTTGATCTCTGGTTCCTCTGCCTTTTCTAAAACCAGCTTGAACATCTGGAAGTTCACAGTTCATGTATTGCTGAAGCCTGGATTGGAGAATATTGAGCATTACTTTACTAGCATGTGAGATGAGTGCAATTGTGCGGTAGTTTGAGGATTCTTTGGCATTGCCCTTCTTTGGGATTGTAATGAAAACCGACCTTTTCCAGTCTTGTGGCCACTGCTGCGTTTTCAAATTTGCTGGCATACTGAGTGCAGTTCTTTAACAGCATCATCTTTTAGGATTTGAAATAGCTCAACTGGAATTCCATCACCTCCACTAGCTTTGTTTGTAGTGATGCTTTCTAAGGCCCATTTGACTTCACATTCCAGGATGTCTGGCTCTAGGTGAGTGATCACACCATTGTGATTATCTGGATCATGAAGATCTTTTTTGTACAGTTCTTCTGCATATTCTTGCCACCTCTTCTTAATATCTTCTGCTTCTGTTAGGTCCATACCATTTCTGTCCTTTATCGAGCCCATCTTTGCATGAAATGTTCCTTTGGTAGCTCTAATTTTCTTGAAGAGATTTCTAGTCTTTCCCATTCTGTTGTTTTCCTCTATTTCTTTGCACTGATGCCTGTACAATGGGGTTACCATTCCTGCTTCACGGGACAGCTATGGGGATCAAGTGACATAAGGTCTGTAACCCGTGCAGAGCAGTGTCTGGTGTGTTGGCTACTGTTACTATTATTGAGTGTCTATCTTGTGCCCTGGTGGCTCAGTTGGTAAAGAATCTGCCTGCAAAGCTGGAGACCCGGCTTCGATCCCTGGGTTTGGAAGATCCGCTGGAGAATGAAATGGCAACCCTCTTCAGTATTCTTGCCTGGGAAATGCTATGGACAGAGGAGCCTGGCGGGCTGCAGTCCAGGGGTTGCAAAGAGTCGGACATGACTGAACAACTAAACCACCACCATTGTGTGCCGAGCCCTGGCTAAGTCCTAGAAGTCAGCTGGCATTTCTTCTGGAACACCAAGATTCCAGAGACCCTTGACTGGGTCTCTGCCACCTAAGAAGCCTCAAGAGGTGGTCTCTGGGGAGGCAGAAACCCCATCTGCTGCAAACCAGTCCCCACACAGGAGAGGCTCAAAGAGCGTCAGGCAGCCTGGCCTTTGTCTGCTTCATTCCCTGGAGATGCCCTCTGTCTGTGTCAGAGCTTGACCCCGGCTCACCCCTGCTCAGGCTTGTCCTGAGGTCAGGAGCCTCTGCAGACCAGGTCTGTGTCACGTGACTGCCGCTGGGCTAACGCAGAGGGCTCTGCCCACGTGGGCCCGGCCAGGAGAAGGCGTGTCCTTAGGTCTCAGCCCTGAGCACGGGGCAGGTACTGCTTGCCAACAGCAGTCATGAGGACTTTGTTGCCAGCAACGTCTCCTCCAGCAAGAATTTTCAAGGAAAATAGGAGGGCGGCACGAAGGCAATGCTAATTACCTCTAATTACCCAGAAAAGGAAAGCACTGCTTTCTGTGCTGCATCCTAATGCGATAAAGAGCTATTATTAGGCAGGAGCTGGGAGGCTGCCATGAAGGCATCTGAGCCCGGAGAGGAATCTCTGCAGCTGCTGGTCCCGGGGGCAGAACTGAAGGTGGAGACGGGGGCAGGGGAGGCGGGGCCCAGCGTTAAAGGTGGGCCTCCTGCGCACCAAGCATCACGCATGTGCCCTGGAAGGCAGGTGGTAGCCTTGTTTCTAGGATGCGGTACCCGAGGCACAGAGAGGTTAAGCTGCTGGCCTGAGGTCACACAGCCAGCACAGCGGCAGCAGAGGCGGGTTCCAAGCCAGGCCTCCCTGGCATCAACCGCTGGGCTCTTCCCACTACATCCCATTCAGAGGCTTCCCAGGGCAGAATCGGCATCTTTCAAGGGCTCTGTAGCATTTCAAGGAAATTTTCATTGAAAAGGAAATTTCAGCCACACTTTTTCACATTTGATTCCTGTGGCAGAGGGAGACCCCTGGCATGGTGGGGCATCAAGTCAAACAGGACAGAGACCCCTGGACACGGGCCAGGGGGCATCAGAGGCTGGTGGTCTCCTAGTCTTGTTAGCCAAGCTCTCCTCATTCCCACAGGTAGGCGGACCGCACAGACTCCGG
The DNA here is from genome assembly GCF_032452875.1 of Bos javanicus. Classification (NCBI taxonomy): domain Eukaryota; kingdom Metazoa; phylum Chordata; class Mammalia; order Artiodactyla; family Bovidae; genus Bos; species Bos javanicus. The sequence goes on along the minus strand of NC_083869.1, from coordinate 133,020,564 downwards.
ACCTGGTTTCAGAGATCGGATCTACGACTCTGGTTCTGTGAGTCTATCGTCTCAAGCCTCGCTCAGTCATGTTTGACTCTTAGCGTAGCCTGCAGGCTCCTGTGTCCATGGAATTCTTCAGGCAAGAATACTGGAGTGGGTTGTCATTCCTGACTCTGGGGAATATTCCCAATCCAGGAATCGAACCTGGGTCTCCTGCATTGCTGGCAGATTCTTTACTGTCTGAGCCACCAGGGAAACCCATTGTCTCAAGCCTCAGTGTTCTAGTCTATGACTTGGGGATGCCCACAGCCTACTCAACAGGGTTGCTGTGAGGTTGATATCGCATGAAGCAAGTCTCTCAGGGGTAAAGATGATCTAGAGAGATGACTCTAGGGGTTGAAGCTCCCCTTCCTCACTTGCCTTCCTCTGGTGGGTCAGAACTTGTGAGCCAGGGCCCTGGGAGTCTGGGGGAGTACAGATATGAGCCAGGACAAGTTGGCCCCCGCGAGATGGTGGCAGGCCGGGTGAGAGACCCAGGGGTCCTCAGGGCAAGGTCACGGCCCATGAGCTCCGGGGCTGGCAGTGCCTGATAATGTTCCAGTTTTACATTTTTGTGCTAGAACCCCCCCGTGCTCTCTTCAGGCCTCAGTTTAGCAAACATGCAACCGGCGACTTCCCCAGCACGTCCAGTGGTTAGGACGCCACCTTCCAGTGCAGTGGATGTGGGTTCGATCCCTGGTCGGGGAGCCAAGACCCCACATGCCTTGCAGCCAAAAAACCAAAAGCGTAAAACATAAGCAACACTGTCAAAAAAATAAATCTTTAAAAAGCAAATCAGAAAACCCCTAAAACCTCATGCAACCTGGCATTAGCTGTGCTGGTGGGGGTCAGGGTGCCCAGCTTCCCCCACCACGAGTGCAGTGTGTGTGTGTGTGTGTGTGTGTGTGTGTGTGTGTGCGTGTGTTGGGGGGTGTTGCTGGGCCAGGCTGATGCTGAAGCTGAAGGGAGGAGCCAAGGCCGTCCTGGCTACCCACCCCCAGGGGAGTTTTCAGATGCCCAGGGAGGGGCCTGGTCTGCCTGCTTTCAGACAGGACGGCGTGGCTGGCTCAAACCACGCGTATGCAGTACCTGGGGCAACTGGTTTATGCTTGGGAAATGTTTGGCACTTGACACATGGCAGCTGGTAGTGTAGTAACTGGAAACTGAAGCTCCTGTTCCCGGGGGACTTTCATCACAGCGACTTCCCCTGGCGGAGTTTGCTTGAGGATGTAACTGCAGCCCACGACCCATCCCTTCCTGGCAGCTGGTGCCTTTGCCACTGGTTCCCACATCTACCCAACCAGGGGCGATGCCCACTGGCTTCAGACCTGGGCTTGAGTCCTGCTCTGCCATGCTCCCGCTGAGTGACCCTGGGCAAGTCCCTTAGCCTCTCAAAACCTCAGAGGTCGTGGGCTGCAGTTACATCCGTACAGTGGGGATACGGACACTGAAAAAGGCTCAGGGCAGAGCTGGGCATCGCGTTGGTACATGAAGCTATTATTAACTCTCTAGGACACACATGTAGTGGGGGGACGAGGTTCCTGCAAGCCTGGAAAACGGATCTAGAAACCCAAATTAGGTTTGTGTGGCTGCTGGGGTGGGTCCCCCCGATTTCCCAGTAAGAATGCTTTGGACCGTCTGCGCTGATTAGTCTGAGATGTGGAAGAGTCCTTGGGGAGTATGTTTAATATGCAGACGAGCAGGCTCCACTTCTAGAGATTGATGGAGGAGGTCTGGGCAGCGGGGCTCTGGGATCTGCATTTTAAGTAAACTCTCCAGATGCGTCAAAGGTCAGGGACCTTGGAACACGCTTTGCCTTCCGATGCAGGGGGTGTGGGTTCAATATCTGGTGGGAGAGCCAAGATCCCACATGCCCTGCAGCCAAAAAACCAAACACATCAAACAGAAGCAACACTGTCATAAATTAAACACCCTCCTTGCTCCCTATTCCAAGGTTTTGGGCGTGTGTGCTAAATCACCTCAGCTGTGCTGACTCTGTGCAGCACTGTGTAGCCCGCCAGGCTCCTCTGTCCACGGGATTCTCCAGACAGGAATCCTGGGGTGGGCTGCCACGGCCTCCTCCAGAGGATCTTCGCCACCCAGGGATCAAGCCCACACATCTTACTTCTCTCGCACTGGCAGGCGGCTCTTTACCACTACTGCCACCCAGGAAGCCCACTCCGTTTCACAGCCTGGCGGTCAGGTGCTTCTCTTCCGGTCCAGCCTGAACGCTTCCACGTGTATCCTCTGGTTGTTCCGGTTACTCTCCGGAGAAACAGACTGTCCTGACTAGTAATCTGGGCTCGGGGAGTGAGTGAGGGCTGGGGGAGGAGTGGAAAGAGGGCAGTAATGTAGGGGCAAGAACATGGGCTTTGGAGGTTCAAATCCAGGTTATCAGTCGAGCATTGCATGATGGGAACGTTCCTAAGCCTCAGTTTCCTAATCTGCGGAATGGGGATAATGATGCCTGGCCCTGAGACCATGTGCAGGTTAGAGAGGACGTGTGCCAAGGGCCTGGGGGCATTGCCCTGGCACAGGGATGGTGCCTGTGAACAGGACTTACTGGTTCCCCAGTGAGTTCTTACAATCCTCTCGTCTGGGGTGGACCGGGCCGGGGCGCGTCCCTGGCACATGGGTCGCTGGGCTGGAGTAAGACGTGCGCCATCCCCACCCCCCAAAGTCGGCCCCAGGGGGCCCGGGGGCGCTCACCACGGAGGACAGGTCCACGTTCTCCACCCTCCTGTCTTGCAGCAGCACAGGCTGCAGGCCGGCCACGTGGAGCCGCACGGACGACGTGCGGTAGACGAAGCTCAGCAGCCAGTCCGCCCTGCGGGGAGAGGACGCAGTGAGAAGGGGTGGACGCCAGCTCAGGAGGGCCCGGCCCGGCTCCAGCGAGCCTGGCGGGATGGGCGCTTCTGTGGGAAACTGGGGCTCGCTGTGCCCCGGGATGGCGGGGACAGCTGCAGGTGCCGATGCTTTGGGAGCACCGCCGGGCCTGGCAGCTCCGGGGAAGCCGCTTGGTTCCCTGCCGGCTCCCTGGGGCAGAAAACAGTGCTGAGAGCAACAGACAGTCTCTGCTGAGTGGATGACTGAGGGAACCGCATGCCATTCTCCAGAAATCAGCATGAGGCTGGGAGGGACGCTCTCCGCTGGTTGTGGGCTTCCAGTTCCCCGGGGTGTCTGGGCCAGGGCTCCTGGGAGATCAAAGAGAGGCAGCAGGACATCTGTCTCGGGGAGAGGACCACAGGGGTCCAGGACACATCTCTGCAGGCTGGGACTCTGGGTTTGGGGCCCCCCATCTGACTGTGAACGGGAGGGACTGAGACAGGCCCAGCCTGCAGCCTCCTGCCCTCACTAGGAGGCCAGGGTGACCCCCAGGTGGGTCACATCCCTGCAACAGTCCTCCTCCGCTCTCAGGGGTGCTGTGAACCCCATGCTCTGTACCCCGTCACTCCTAGCCAGACATCCGCCCTGCACTCCAGAGAGAGGATAACCCCAGACCCTCTGCAGCCTGATTCTTCAGGTACACCGAGCCGTGTCCACAGAAGGCCTGGTCTACAGGGTCCATGGGGCAGTGTTCCCCCTCGAGCCCCTGCGCCCTGCCCGGGGTGACGCTGGCCCTGTTCTCCAGCAGGTCCGTGTGCATGGACCCTTTTGTTCCCCCTCAGTCTCCAGGACTGGAACTCTACTCGGCACATCAGGCTGTCCTTCGTTTAGGCCGAGTCTGACTCTGGTTTGCAGGGTCCCCTGAGTCCATTATTCTTCTGCGCTTGTTTGAAAGCAGGGCTCTCCCTCCCTGCCGTGTGGGGGGGATCGGCTGAGAGTCAGGGCTCCCTGCCCTGCCTGTCTGACCACAGGCGAGGCCCCCGAGCTGTCTGGGACCCATGGTGTGGTGGGCTCCCTAGGCTTCCTGGTAGCTTTGACCCTTCAGGGTCTCTGACCACATGGGTGTCTGTGTGGTACCACCCCGGACACCCCTGGAAGGACCGGGGTCCAGAGTTGAGGGGCTCTCAACAGACCCTTGGGCTTCCCAGGCGGCGCTAGTGGTAAAGAACCCACCTCCCAGTGCAGGAGACATAAAGAGATGTGGGATCGATCCCTGGGTCAGGAAGATCCCCTGGAGGAGGGCATGGCAACCCACTCTGGTATTAGTGCCTGGAGAACCCCAAGGACAGAGGGGCCTGGTGGGCTGCAGTCCATGGGGTCACAGAGAGTTGGATACAACTGAAGCGACTTAGTACACTCGTACGCAGGCAACAGACCCACCTGCTGTGTCCCCGCCGACTCCACCGTGTGAATCACCCACCAGGTCCCTCAAACAGAAGCCGGCAGGACCATGTCCCAGGTCCCCCTTCCCCCCTTGGAAGGCCACTGATCACTGAATCTGCCTGCCCTGCTCCCCCAGGACCTTCTGCTCCAGCTCTGAAATCAGGCAGCCCCTCCCCCAGCCCCTCCCCTTCCTTAAACTCTCACCCGACCCCTGTCCTCTCAGTAGCTGACCGTGACTCCCCACTGCCCACAAGCGTTCTTTTCTAGAAAATTCCTTAACTCCGTCCAGACAGCAATGCTTGCACACCCCAATGGTTAGCCTCATACTGAAGGCCCAGGAGAGTGTCCCTCAGAATGATGGCTAAGGGGAGAAGGGAGACTGATCCGAGCTGTTCTATCAAGTCATCATGAGACTTGTGCATCAAACACAGGGTGTGAGGGAGGCCCCCGAGATGGTTCTGACACGGAAAGTTGTAAATGAGAGACGTGCCTGCGGTACGGTGGGTGAGAATCCACCGGCCAGTGCGGGGACACGGGTGTGACCGCTGCTTGGGGAGATCCCACATGCTGTGGGGCAACTAAGCCCGAGTACCACAAGTACTGAGTCCGGGCGCCTGGAGCCGTGCTCCCCAACAAGAGAGGCCAGTGCAACCAGAAGCCTGTGCCTCGCAACTCGAGAGTGGTCCACCCGCTCAGCGCAACTGGAGAAAGCCCACGCCTGGCAACAAAGACCCAGAACAACCCAAAAGACAAGACAGGAAGAAGGTCATCAACGGGCAAGGCCAGCGTCGTTCCTGCCCACGGTCCATCTGAACTCTGACCACACTCTACTTAACGACGTTAACTGCACTCGTTTATACACACGTACGGATGAACTTCCAAGGACAGAGGAGCCTGGCGGGCTACAGTCCACGGGGTCGCAGGAGCTGGACGCGACTAGGCGACAGAACGGTGACGACAGACAGGGCAAGATCGCGTGTTAGAAGGTTCCAGAGCCTCGAAACTGCTGAAGGAGCCCAGCGCTTTTGTTTCTTTCCTGCGGGTTTGCAGAGGCTGCCAGACCCCCTCACGGCGGGTGGGCCACAGCCCCCGCCTGAGACCGTCCTGCCCTGTCAGTCGCCGGCTGTGTGACCTCGGGCGAGTTGCTTGACCCCTCTGAGCCTCAGGCTGGTCACTGTGAGCCACCGTGCGGGGAGGGCAGGAGCACGCCCAGAGAGGGCATCCTGTGCGCCCAGCACTCACACCCGCGAGCCCGGGAGGCACTGGTGCCATGACAGCCCTAGCTCGGGGCCTTCACGGGCTCCGTGGCCGCTCTTGCCAGGCCTACTCTTCCCGGCTCTGCCGGGCCCCTATCCCCCGCTTCACTATCAAGCTTGCACGTCCCCCTCCAGGAGTGGCCCTGAGCCCCTCCCCCTGACATTAATAACCCCCGTCCCTCCGGCGCCTGCCGTGTGCTACCCTTTCGGTGTTTGTTACATGTCCTCTGTGGGTCCGTCCCTGGGTATTTTCCTTTCCTGGGCAGAGAGCTCGTTGAGAACCGTGCCCTAGACCTGCATCCTGCCTCCCAAGTGGAGTCGTGAAACCCCTTGGTGGGTGGGGTGCCCAGCAAGCCAGGCCTCAGTGCTCCAGGCCAGGCGGATGCACGAATCAAGCTGGCCCTTGACCAGCACCATGGGACCTGCGGAAGGCTGTGCCCTGGGTCCTCTCAGGCCTGGAGCCGCTTGTGGGCAGGGGTCTGCCCTCCCACCGCCCGCTCCTTCTAACATCAGCCCCTCCCCACACGGCACTGGAGCAGACACCACTCAGGGTCCCCTGGAGCTCAGAATGAAACCCTCTCACTGCAGATGCCCCAGGGGTCAGGAGACAGGCTCACCCGAGTTCACATCCTGGCTCTGCTGTGTGACCTTGGCCTTTGACCCTGTCTGCGCTTCAGTGTCCTTGCAGTACAACAGGGAACAGCTCCACTCAGCCCGGCTGGCTCCCAGGGAGTGTGTGAAAGCAGGCGAAGAGCTTGCAAGTTTTATTAATGCACATTATAAATGTATAAATGGATATAGTTTGGTAGCTTTGGCCTGAAGCTCCCTTACCCCCTCACTCACTCTCCATCTTAAGTAAGTTCACGGCAACCCAAGAGTGTTTGGGGGCCAAGAATGTGAATTCCTGGCTGCTGCTTAATTTAATCAAGAAACGACAGTTACTGTTTTGGTCTGCACATTCCTCCCCTCTTCTCTCCTTCCTCCTTCTCCTCCTTTTTCCTCTCTGGAGAGATGGCTCAGGATCTCACAAAATAATGGAAACCCAAGCTTATTAGCCTCAGGTTCTCAACAGAACAGGTGGCTTTAATCGGATTTTGCTGCTTTGATATTGCACACATGCACCTTTAATTCCTTCCCTTTGCTGTTTATGAAACACACCAAGAACATCCTGTGCTGTGAATATGCCCATGTTGCTTACTGGGCACCCACAAACTGCCATTCCCACCCCACATAATCTCCTTGAATCTTCCCAGAACTCCTGTGCAGGACAGCCTCTTATTCCCATTGCATAGGTAGGAATACTGAGCTTCAGATTTGCTTGTCCAAAGGCATCCGAGAGATAAAGCATGGAGCCAAGATTTTAACCAAGGACTGTTTGATGTCAATGTTGTGTCCATTCTTTTTCTTATTTCTTAAACTGCCCTTACTTAAAAGTCTCTTTTATTAAAAAAGAAGTACATATATACACACATGTAACTAATCACTTTGCTATATACTTGGAACTAATGCAATACTGTACATCAACTATGTATCAATGGGAAAAAAACCCTTCCAAGCCCTCCTTGCAATCCCTATCTACTCTTCATGGGTTTCACTGTTATCCGTGTCTCATGGTCCCTCTGGACTTCCCTGTTCATTTCCAGACACACAGATACATATATGCACACACAGAAACTTCTTCTGTAAACGGGCCCATAGAATGGATTGCTGCCCTTGCTTTTTTAAAAACATGATTCCCCTCTTTGTGGTCATTTAGGTCACTGGGCTGCTTCCAATTTTTATAAACGAAGCTGCAAGGATCCCCTCTGTGCATCCATCTCTGTGCATGTGAGTATCTATTTATGTAGGATCACAGGAGCCACAGTCTGTAGTGTCAGAAGACTGGCACATTAATAATTTGGATAGATATTGCCAATTACCCCCAAAAAGGATTCACTAAATTCAACTACCACCAAGAGTATAACAATGCCCATTTCACCACATCTTCACCGACACTGAATGCTATTCACATTTCAGATGTTCGATGATGTGATGGATGATAAATAGTATTTTACTTAACTTTACTTTGCATCTATTTCATTAATAATGAGGTTGGATATCTTTTCAAAAGTTTATTCACTGCATTTATTCCATGCTTATGTGTAGACATCTTTTGGCCATTTTCTCTTTTATCTCTTAAATTTTTTTAGGCCACACCATGCGGCATGTGGGATTTTAAGTTTCCCAATCAGGGAGTGAACCCACGCCCCCCGCATTGGGAGTGTGCAGTCTTACCACTGGATGGCCAGAGAAGTCTCTGGCCATTTTCTTATTGGATTTTTAAAATTGATTTGATTGAGCTCTTTATATATTATGGCTCTTTATCATTGTTTCTTTGTTCTCTCTACCATATTCTGATTCTAAGAACTCAGAATATGAGGGACAGGGTTTGGGGAGAATGGACACATATACATATCTGGCTGAGTCCCTTCGCTGTTTACCTGAAACCACCACAGCATTGCTCGTCGGCTATACCCCAGTACAAAGTAAAAAGTTTAAAGTTTGAAAAGAAAAAAGAATATGAACGATAAAGCCATACTAATTGGTTGAACTCTGGTGTCCTGGTTAATGCCCTCTATCCATGGCTAAAGATCATCTTTATCTTTAGCTCTGGACGTGGGCTAAGTTATCAAAATGATGAAGACTTTCCAAATCTGTTCTATTCAGGTGCAGGTTCCACTTGGGATGGTTGGGCTTAGATCAAAACTAAAGTTAACCGGCCTTGCGACTCAACTTCTCTGAGCCTCAGCTTTCTCACTTGTGAAATGGGATCAATAATATGAACCCCTTAGGGTTTGGGGGTAGGATCTTCCCTTCCTCCCCTGTGTCTAGGGCGCCACCTTGGCTGAAGCCCCCAAGTCCTTCTCAAATCCCCGGCCAGGATGCCTCCTTTCTAGCCCCACAGCCATCAGCCTCCGTAGCCCTCAGCTCCTGCTGGAGGATCTGTCATATGCTGTGGGTGCTGGGCCCCCCAGGGCTGTCATCCCCACCCCGAGACATTGCTCTGAAAGCCTGGACAATCCCCACTCCCTTCCTACCAAATAATGCACACGAGGGACTTCCCTGGTGGTCTGGTGGGTTAAGAATCCGCCTTTCAATGCAGGGGACATGGGTTCGATCCCTGGTCAGAGAGAAGATCCCACACGCCACGGGGCAACTAAGCCTGCGTGCTCCAACTACTGAGCTCGCACAACGCGCCTAGAGAAGACTGCAGGCCGCAGCAGAGACCCAGCGCAGCCAAAAAACAATAAACGAACACAGCACACCAGGGCTCGTTAGTCATCGCTTAAAGACCTCCCATTTGGGGCTCGCTCTTTGCCTCTGTCTCAGCCACTCACCCATGTCCCTCTTGCCCCAGATCACGGTGACCAGCCTGGCCTCTCGAGTCATCCTATAATCTGGTCTCAGGCCTGACCTAGGAAGTCCTCCCCAGGACCTGTCCCTCTCGTGCATCGTCCCATGGACACGGACGCTGCCCACTTCAGGATCCCTGGCCTGGGCCTTGCTCCTTCCAGGGCCGGTGCCCCACTGCTCCCTGAGATCCTCCGGGACGAGGGCGTGGCCTCAAACATCTGTGTCCCCAGGTGACACCTAGGTCACTAGGACGCTAGGCGCTCAGTTAGGGTTGTCAGCTCCCCAGGAGCACGAGGTCTGGACAGACCTGCAGTAGCCATTGACGATCCTTCCAGAGACCACCTTCCGGAAAGGCTCCCAGTGCTTGGCTTCTCCGTCCACAGGTGCGCCCAGCAGGACGACGTCCTCAATGATCCCTTGGCAATCTGGAGAGAGACCCCAGAAAAGATCGTCAGCGGCCCTGGCCACAGTGGGTCCTGCGAGGGACCGTCCAACAGCCATGGAAGAAATGGATAGGAGACCCACGAGAAGGCACATGTGCACTCACTATTGTTCAGTCGCTCAGTCATGTCTGACAATTACGACTCCACAGGCTGCAGCACGCCAGGCTTCCCTGTCCTTGCAGGTGCAAACACATTCGTGCACACATTCACGCAAACGCACACCATACTGCGGCTTCTGTTCACAGAGGCTCAGGCCCTGGGTCAAGCCCTCTGGTGCCTGATCCATTCCTACAAAGCCGCACACCGAGCCTGTGCCCCACAACTAGAGAAGACGGTCACAGCAAGACCCAGCGCAGTCAAAAAGGAATGAATGAATAATCCAAGCACACATCATCCCCGTTTCAGAGTTTAGGAAAACCAAAGACATTTTTAGGATCACATGGCCAGTGGGTAGCACAGTCCAAGTGGGGACCCACATCTATTTCCACCATCCGTGAAGCTCATGACTGACCGTACACTCAGATGGAGTGTTTCCCTTTAGAAGGGACTCATGGTCCCTGGCATGTTGCATGTGCCAGGCAGGAGATACCACAGCCTTCCTCTGGCAACAGTCCCTGGGGGCCTGTATGGCCTGGCGGTAAGGCGGGAGTGCAGAGGAGAGGGGGGCGAAAGGGCATGGAGTGGACGCATCGGCGCTGACCTAGCGGTTCAGGGTATTTCAGGCAAGGGCTCCTCACACTGCAGCCTGTGGATGAGCGCTGGCCCGTGGGGTGTCCGTCCTCTCAGTATAGATCAGAGCAGCAGTGTCTCTTTGATGTCCCTGCAGACTGGAAACCCACAGCTCACACGCACTTTGAGAAGTGCTGCTCTCAGCCCGCCGGGGTGCACACGCACGCCCCACCCCCAGCCGCTGTCCACCCCCGAGCCAGCTCTGTTTGCTCTGGCCTCGTCTCACTTGTTTACATCTGTCTCCTCCTCTCACCTCTGGGTTCAGGGAGGGCGGGGCTCCGGCTTGCCATGGTCACAGCTGCCTGGTCTATCCTTGGGGTTCAAGAACGGTGTGAATGAATGGGTGAGTAAATACACGGCCATCCCCCGGGACAGCCAGTATCTGCACTTTGTAGCTGCAAAGCTCTGGGTTCAAATCCCAGCTTAGTGACTTCTGAGCTAAGTCACTTCTCTGAGCCTACAAGTGGCTATGGTACTGCCTTGAGGGTCTCTGGACTGCACGGGGATCCAACCAGTCCATCCTAAAGGAAATCTGTCCGGAATATTCACTGGAAGGACTGATGCTGAAGCTGAAACTCCAATACTTTGGCTACTTGATGCGAAGAACTGACTCATTGGAAAAGTCCCTGATGCTGGGAAAGATTGAAGGCAGGAGGAGAAGGGGACAACAGAGGATGAGATGGTTGGATGGCTTCACCCATTTGATGGATATCAGTTTGAGCAAGCTCTGGGAGCTGGCGACGGACAGGGAGGCCTGGCATGCTGCAGTCCATGGGGTTGCAAAGAGTCGGACACGACTGAGTGACTGAACTGAACTGAGGGTCTTTATGGGGATGAAGTCATGGTGGGGAAAAACCCAGGGTGGTGAACGCACAGAGGAAGCTGGCGGACCCCCTGCCTGCCTTGCTCTCCCACCTCCCAGCACGTAGCTCCTTCTTAGAGTCCTGAGCACCCCTACACTTAGGGAGTTACCTGCTCCGTGTTATTCTTGGGGAGTGGGCCCTACAGGGACAACTCAGCCAGCCCTGCCCGTCTCCTGCTGAGAGACACAGGGCAGCTGGCTTCCTCTCCCTGGGCTCCGGTTTCTAACCAGAGCGCATTTGGTTTCCATTTGAGCTGCATGTCAGACTTTGAGTAAAGGGTTCTGGGCTAACGGGAGTCTGAGAACCCCTGTGCTCCTCTGGCTCTGACAGATCAGATTCCCTGGCACAGAATCCTGACGTCACTCCTTGGCTTCCAGGGAGAGGACAATCTGGCAGAAAGATGTGAAGCCTCGGGAAGCTGGTGGTTCGTGTTGAATGGTAAAGATGACCCAGATGCTCTTCCACGTAAGGGCTACTTCAGGTGCTTGTGCTTCCAGCGAGGCTGTAGATTTTATTCTGAACCCTGCTCTTGGCGGATGAGGAAACACGGGGTCTCAGAGGGGAGGGGGCGTGCCTAAGGTCACTTGGGTAGCTGCCAGGTCCTGGGCATCCCTCTAGCAGCAGCAACTCAGAGTGCAGCGATCATGGAGGGGTTATCATCACCCCCACAGTGCCAACGGCTGTGGGCCAAGACCAATCATGGAGCTTTGCGCTCTCTCTGGATGCCGGCCACTCAGGGCACCTGCCGGATGAATCTATCTCAGGAGCTCCGCTGCCCCAGGGGCCATCACCTGGCGGGCTGGGACCCCTTGTGGCCAGCAGTGGGATTGCGGCATTCCCCACCAGGTCGCCTACGGCGACCACCAGGATGCCGTGATTCCCATCAGACAGCTGTGATGAACAGCAAAGAGATAGCTGCCTTTTGCTGAACTGAGACTAGCAGCTGAAACTCATAAAACAGTCCAGAACCGTCAAATCCAGCCAGGGTGGGCAGCGAGCTGGAAACATGTTTACTGAAGCCTGGTTGAAAACTGACTTAACGAGACCTCCTCCCCTTCTGACGGTTACACAGTCGTAGGTGCTCTCCTTACATTTTAAAACATGATTTGTTCTCTGGAACAAAAGGCAAACCTGGAGATAAGCCACGAAGCAGACTGTCTGTGACACACAGGTGTTAGCCAAAAAAACTTGCTGCTGCTACTGCTGCTAAGTCGATTCAGTCGTGTCCGACTCTGTGCGACCCCATAGACGGCAGCCCATCAGGCTCCATTGCCTCTGGGATTTTCCAGGCAAGAACACTGGAGTGGGTTGCCATTTCCATCTCCAATGCATGAAAGTGAAAAGTCAAAGTGAAGTCGGTCAGTCGTGTCCGACTCTTAGCAACCCCATAGACTGCAGCCCACCAGGCTCCTCCGTCCATGGGATTTTCCAGGCAAGAGTACTGGAGTGGGGTGCCATTGCCTCATTTTAGACCTACCCAAGGGAGAACTCTATGTCTTGTTCCCAGAATGATACAGTCCAGGAGGGGAAGTCTGAGTTAAGAAAACTGGCCACTGAATTAGATGCCAGGGGAAAAAAGAAGTCAAAATTCATTGTTTGGTCCAAAACTTTATAATACCAGAAAATTCCAGTCTTCCAGGTGACACACAGAAAATCCTCACTCAGGCACCACTTTTAGAGTCGAGAAGGGCCCTTCCGTGGGCGCATGCAAGTCTTCATGTCACCGTGGAGTTCCCTCGTGGTCCAGTGGCTAAGACTCCCACTCCAAATGCAGGGTGTCTGGGTTCAACCCCTGGTCAGGGGACTAGACCCCACATGCCGCAACTAAGACCCAGCACAGCTGAATAAATGTTTTAAAAAAGAAACTGGGATTTAATATTTTAACAATGATAACGAACATAAGACCACCTTACCGCCGTTTAACTGCAGGGACCATAAATGTTTTCTGAAATGTGTGAGATTTATTCTAGCTGCTACCATCAGCTTTTCTTCCTGTGAATTTTTAAGGTGTGAAGATAGTCCCATAGCTTTATAAACAGTCAGGGGTCCAACAAGCATTGGTCACCTTCGAGTAGAGGACACAGGCATGTCCAGCTTTTAGGCGTGGATTTCTTATTTTTTAAGCAATCCTGTGTATGTTTCCAATACAATGCTTTTACTGCGAAGGTGGAGGCCCTTCACCCTGTTAGGACTTTGGAATTAAGGCAGCGCCATCCCTCCAGCAGTGGAGAAGAAATGCTCTATCTGTCCTGTGTTTTTTTTTTTTTTAACTTTTTAGTTATGTATTTATTTATTTGGCTGCACTGGACTGGAGTCGAGGCACGTGGGATCTTTCGCTGGGGCAGGTGGGATCTAGTCCCCCGAGCAGGGATTGAACCCAGGCCCCCTGCACGGGGAGTGAGGAGTCTTGGCCACTGAAGCGCCAGGAAGTGCTCATCGGTCCTGCCTTCTCCTCTCCAGTTTCGGTGCTTTTGGTCACTCACGTGTGCTATGAGAAACACTACTTTTCCAAACTGTCTTTGACTTCTGTCTCTTATTTTTATTCTTAATACGGGAGCCAAAGTGATCCCTTTAAAAGTCAAGTCATAGGCACGAGGTAGGTACCTTCTGGGGGTGATGGACATTTTCGACAACTGAGTCGTGGAATGCTTTGGACTGTAAGTTTGCTGAAAATCACTGACTTATATACTGAAGACGGGGGGATTGTGTAGTATGTAAATTACACTGGAGGGAGAGTCAGATCATTTCACTCTCATGCTCAAGACCCTCTCATGGGGTCCATCTCTCCTGGGGTAAGTCATCTTCAGCAGCTCCTGAAGCCTGCTGAGACCTCCCCCATGCATCCCCTCATCGCTCTGCCAGACTGGCCTCACTGTTCCAGAACATGCCAGGCCTTTCCCTCACTGACCCCTCCTCCCAATGCCTTTCCCCCTGACATCCACACGCCTTCCCCTGGCACCTCTCTGCTTAACTGTCACCCTCCAAAGGGAGGAGGATTTAACCTCCCACCCCGACCAGGAGTCCCATCTCTCTTCTCTGATTTCCTTTTCTCCACAGCACTTGAGACCATCTGACTCATGACCTAGTTGTCTTTTAAAATCTCTCTTTCAGTCTGCCGGCCACTACATGGGAGCTTCCCGAGGCTGAGACTGTTCTTTCTCAAGTTCCCCAGGGAGGCCTGTCTAGTCAAGGCTGTGGTTTTTCCAGGAGTCATGTATGGATGTGAGAGTTGGACCATAAAGAAGGCTGAGTGCTGAAGAATTGATGCTTTTGAACTGTGGTGTTGGAGAAGACTCTCGAGAGTCTCTTAGACAGCAAGGAGATCAAAACAGCCAATTCTAAAGGAAATCAGTCCTGAATATTCATTGGAAGGACTGATGCTAAAGCTAAAATTCCAATATTTTGGCCCCCTGATGCAGAGCTGACTCACTGGAAAAGACCCTGGTGCTGGGAAAGATTGAAGGCGGGAGGAGAAGGGGACAACAGAGGATGAGATGGTGGGATGGTATTGCTGACTCAATGGACCTGAGTTTGAGCAAGCTCTGGGAGTTGGTGAAGGACAGGGAAGCCTGGTGTGCTGCAGTCCTTGGGGTTGCAAAGAGTTGGACACGACTGAGCAACTGGACAACAACAGGGAATCCCCAGTGCCCTCAGCAAACAGCACCTGGCAGAGGTGCTGTGCTCAGTAAGTACTTGTGGGATGAATGAAAGCAAGCCACGGGACTCGGCAGTATGAACCCTTTGTGGTGAGAATACATGCAAAAAAAAATTTTTTTTTAATTGAGAGGTGCCAGTCGAGGATCTCTGTAGACTGGATAATGAAGAGCAAGTGCTGACTCTGCTGAAAGTAAACGTGAGTATTTAACCACTGCTCTCAGCTTTTCGGGCTTTCCTGGTGGCTCAGTCAGTAAAGAATGCCCCTGCAACACAGGAGACATGAGTTTCATCCCTGGGTGGGAAGATCCCCCAGAGGAGGGCATGGCAACCCACTCCAGTATTGTTGCCTGGAGAATCCCATGGACGGAGGAGCCTGGTGAGCTACAGTCCACAGGGTCGCAAGGAGTTGGACAGGACTGAAGCAACTGAGCACTCAAGCACCCACTCAGCTCTTTAACTGCTGGTTTCCAGGGTTCTGCTCCAGGGCAACGGCTGCTACTGTGGCTAGCTATGGTCTGCAGCGGGCAAGAACATGAACGGTCCTTCTGACCCTGCCCTGGTGGAGCTGGTCCTTCTGACCCTGATCTGACTGAGCCGACCCTCCCCTGGCTTCTGACAGTGTGAGCCAGAGGCTCATGGTGACCCTCCCAAGAAGCACCTAACATCAGCCATATTCACAGAATCCCTTGGGCTTGGCCTACATGATACGGAAGGCTCGGGATCTCCAGACCCTTCAGGAGCTTCGTGGTATAGCTCAAGGTGCTCCATCTCTGGGGGCAAAGATCCGGAGCGAATTTGAGGGCCTGCGTGAGTGCAAACCACCGCCAGCCAATTAAACGCCGCCTGTCTCGCACGGCAGGTGCCATGATTAGAACTATCGGATGGCTGTTGAAACTCACAGAATTTCTGGATTCAGGTAGCTTTTTTTTTGTCATTACATACTTTCTCCACCAGGAGACGCTGAAAGAGTGACAAGTGCCACAGCAGGGCTGGGAAATGTTTGCCAGCAGAAAGGACCCAGGGGCACAGCAACGCTGGGAATCGCCAGTCTGGGAGAAGTTGCTTGACCTTGAGCACAAAAGAAATCTTCAAATGCTGGTTTTGTGTGAATTGAAGTCAGTTATTTAGTAACTTGGAGCCTTAGCTTCCTCGTGTAAAATGGAGATAATACAATAACGTTGATTTCCCAGGGCTGGAGTGAGGTTGTTATATGCTCAGGATGGTGCCTGGCACATGCCCGGTCAGTGGGATCCACTGTTTTTCCCATGCAGACAGTCAAGTTGGCAGCGAGGTAGAAATGGTGGGCAGGACGCACTGTCTTTGGAGATGGCTTCGCCATTACAGTACCACGCCTGTTTCTGCTGCTGCTGCTAAGCCGATTCAGTCGTGTCTGACTCTGCGACCCCATAGACGGCAGCCCACCAGGCTCCCCGTCCCTGGGATTCTCCAGGCAAGGACATTGGAGTGGGTTGCCATTTCCTTCCCCAATGCATGAAAGTGAAAAGTGAAAGCAAAGTTGTTCAGTCGTGTCTGACTCCAGCGACCCCATGGACTGCAGCCCACCAGGCTCCTCTGTCCATGGGATTTTCCAGGCAAGAGTACTGGCGTGGGGTGCCATTGCCTTCTCCGTGCCTGTTCCTAGCCAGCTGCTAACTGCAGGTACTATTTGAGGAGTCAGTGGTGGGGAGTGGTGATACCGGGCACCTGGTCGGAGGACGAAGCCTCCAGAGGGAAGCAGCTGTAGAGCTGTAAACTACGGTTAAACACGTCCTCATTTACTGAAAAACATTTTTTTTTTGGCCCCGCCACTCAGCTTGTGGGATCTCAGTTACCCAACCAAGGATTGAAACCGCACCCCTGGCAGGGAAAGCAGACAGTCCTAACCACTGGACCGCAAGGAAAGTCCCCAAATTAAAAAAAAAAAAAAAATTATAGTAAAATACTCGTAACATGAGTTTTCATCTTAACCATTTAAAACAATGTTTTTGATGTGGACCTTTTAAAAAAGTCTTTATTGAATTTGTTACAATATTGCTTCTGTTTTATTTTTTATTTTTATTTTTTAGCTGTGAGGCTTGTAAGATCTTAGTTTCCTGAGTAGGGGTCCCAGCCCCCCACACTGGAAGGCTCCGATCTTCCCACTGGTCCTCCAGGGAAGTTCCGTAATGTTTTTAAGAGTGCAGTTCAGTGGCATTAAGCACAGTCAAACTGTTGTGCAACCATCTTGCTTTTTATCACTCAGGATTTAGATAAATCAATTTCTATCTTGTCAACTGCTCTTATCATGCCAGATTCCTGATATGACACTTTTACCACTGGGGTGCTCCTGGCAGTCTGGAGATTGTCTTAGCTTTTAAAAACAAAACAAAACAAATCACAAAAAACCCCCCAAGAGCTGAGAATGGCTAGTTCTTCACAACAGCAAGAATTCTTTCACTCTGGACCCTTGGTCTTTAAAATCCTCTATGTTGTGGTTCGGTCACCAAGTCGTGTCTGACCCTTTGCGACCCCCTGGACTGCAGCACACCAGACCTCCCTATCCTTCATTATCTCCCCGAGTTTGCTCAAACTCATGTCCATCGAGTCAGTGATGCCATCCAACCATCTCATCCTCTGTTGTCCCCTTCTCGTCCCGCCTTCAATCTTTCCCAGCATCAGGGTCTTTTCCAATGAGTCAGCTCTTTGCATCAGGTGGCCTAAGTATTGGAGCTTTGGCGTCAGCATCAGTCCTTCCAATGAATATTCAGGGTTGATTTCCTCTAGGATTGACTGGTTTGATCTCCTGGCTGTCCAAGGGACTCCCACGAGTCTTCTCCAGCACCACAGTTTGAAAGATCAGCTCTTTGGCACTCAGCCTTCTTTAAGGTCCAACTCTCACATCTCTACATGACTAGTAGAAAAACCATAGCTTTGACTACATGGACCTTTGTGGGCAAAGTGATGTCTCTGCTTTTTAATGTGCCGTCTAGGTTTCTCATAGCCTTCCTTCCAAGGAGCAAGCGTCTTTCAGTCTCATGGCTGCAGTCGCCATCCGCAGTGATTCTGAGGCCCAAGAAAATACAACCTGCCATTGCTTCCACTTTTCCCCCTTCTATTCGCCATGAAGTGATGAGACCAGATGCCACGATCTTAGTTTTCTGAATGCTGAATTTTAGGCCAGCTTTTTCACTCCCCTCTTTCACCCTCATGAAGACGCTCTTCAGTTCCCCTTCACTTTCTGCCATTAGAGTAGTAGCATCTGCATATCTGAGGTTGTTGATAAATTGTTTCTGTCAAACTAAACATTCTTAAAATGTACCAAGTAGGGCTAGCTCTTTCAGAGTCCCACAGAGCATCCTTTTTGTACAATGAGGGGGGCCCTGTGTCACTGGGAATGGCCACTCCCAGCTTCACCTCTGTCATTCTGTCCTCTCCAGACCACGTGCTTTCGGAACGTGAGGCAGGCCCTGGCGGTGCCTGCCAGGTCTCTCCCACGAGCCTCCTCTAGGAGCTACACAGAAATCTCATCACATGGCAGGAAAGGCCACATCACATGCTCCCACAGGCCTATCGCACTGTCAGTAATGAGATTCTCTCGAGCTGCAAAGACCACAGTTTGAGAAGCGAAAAAGGATGTTCTTCCTCCTGGCAGGGGGTCGTGTGTGCATGGAGCGATAAGGTGGGAAACGAAGGAGGAAGTTATCTCCTGATGGCGGGTCCAGAAAACAGACCTTGAAGAAAATGCTGTGAACTGCATCTAACACAAATGAAATCCATGCCAAAGACACACGTACACACAAGATAAACCCACAGACGCGGCGGAGGGGAGAGGGAGAGGTCCAGGAGCCGGAGGGAAGGGAGATGAAGGCAAGCTTTGACTGTCCCCCTCCTCCCAACCCTTCAGTGGAATGACGTTCACACTAGAAAGAACCGTTTAAGGGAGCCCGTTGATGGATTATAGGGATTTGGGATGATTTTTTCATGGAAGGAGTAAGCCTTCATCTCTCCCTTTTGATTCCCTTCTCTTCCATTCGGCAAAGTGGTAAGGCTGTTACTGGCATCTGGGGGCCCGAAAAATTAATCTGCATGCCTGACCTCTCGTGGCTGTCCACCCGCCTCTCCAGGGGAGGCTAAAGCGGGGTCTGGCTGCAGACAAAGCAACTGGGAGATGCGATTCTGGAGAAGGGTAAGAAATCACATCAAAGGCGATGTCTGCTGGAGATGAAAGAGCCAGTTGACTGAATGACAGTCTGCTTTGCATTTCAACTGGTATCTAGTGACACCCCAGACTTAGGAATTCAAGGTCAGGATGTTTAAGTGTGTCTGAGCTTACTGAGGAACTCTTTGCCTTGGTTTTATCCTTCAAGTATCACAGGCAGTAAAGCTGGTCTAACTTCAGAGGAGCTGGGAGAGAAGCTGGAGAGAGAGACCTTGCTGCAGAGGTCGTTCCTTTGTTGTTTGTTTTTGAACGAAGGTCTGGTATTCTATTTCTTAACCTCCCTTCTTTTCTTTATCATCATCACAGCTTACCTAGGCTAAGTGCTTTATACATATACTGTTTCATTTTCTTCTTGTAACAACCCTAGGAGGTAAGCAGGACTACTCCCATTTTGTGATGGGAAAAACTTGCCTCAGAGACACAAAGTAATTTGCCCAAAGTCACACAATAAGGGGCAGAGTGGAATTCAGTGATCCCTACATTTTCTCTCCTACTCTACTTCCCTAATCTTGAACCAAAACATGTCTTTTGATAACAGTGACATCTTCTAAAATCGAATATTAAAAATAGAATAACACAACTTGCCAAGATAAACAGTTCTTACTCGGTTGAGTCAAGACACACACCAGCAGGCTGGAGTTTGCTGGAAGACTGACATCCTGATGTGGGCACCATGCCAAAGGCACACGACCTTTTGCTTTGCTACTCTTGGGAACACCTGTCAAACCAAGTGGGTGGAAAGATCATGCAAAGAAAGAGGGGTCTGCGTGAGACATGTCACACTGCGCAGTTTCTGATGGGCAGTTACGGCTGTCGGTCCACACCCTGCTGCTGCTGCTGCTGCTGCTGCTGCTGCTGCTGCTGCTAAGTCGATTCAGTCGTGTCCGACTCTGTGCGACCCCATAGACGGCAGCCCACCAGGCTCCCCTGTCCCTGGGATCCTCCAGGCAAGAACACTGGAGTGGGTTGCCATTTCCTTCTCCAATGCATGAAAGCGAAAAGTCAAAGTGAAGTTGCTCAGTTGTGTCCGACTCTTCGTGACCCCATGGACTGCAGCCTACCAGGCTCCTCCATCCATAGGATTTTCCAGGCAAGAGTACTGGAGTGGGGTGCCATCCACCTTAGCATGGGCACTCAATTCCCCACCAGAAAGGTTAAACTGAGCAAGATGACATGAATAGAAGCACAGCTGCTGGTCAGCTTCAGGCTGTGAGCCAGCGTAACACCAGCAGTTTCATTATACGCATATACACAAGTAAAGCGTCTTTCTATTGGGTAGCTACTGCTGTGTGACAAATAACCCCCACACTCAGTGACTTGAGGTAACCATCTGTTATTTCTCATGAGCCTACCAATGGGCTATGCAGTTCTGCTGAGATTATCCCAGCATGCTTGATCCCACTGGGTTCACTCACGTGTCTATGACCAGCTGGTGGGTAGGCTGGGGGCTGGCTGAGATTACGTGGCTTTGCCTCACGTGTCTTCCATCCTCCAGGGGGCTAGTCTTGACTTGTTCTTAAGGCGAGGGTGAAACCCATGTGCAAGGCCTTCTGAAGCTTAAGTTTGAAATGGATACGATGTCATTTCCTTTACTTACTTTTTTTTTAGCGAATACAAGTCACAAGGCCAGCCCAGATTCAAAGCGTGGAGAAACAGACTGCACTTGATGGGAAGAGCTTCAAGGTCATATTGGAAAAGATGTGAAAACAGGGAGGGGTGAAGAAGTAGGGCCATTTTTTTTTTTTTTGCAATCAGTCTACCGCAGATATACGCAATACATCTGAAACACTGCAAAGTAGTGAGAGCTCGTGTGCAGTGAGCAATAGGTTAAAAACCCCTGGTGGTACCAGTACTAGGGAAATGTTTCTTTGAATTCTCACCCAGTGAGAAGAGGAGTGGGAGGAACAGTGCGTGGGAATGTCGCCTGGGCACTGCAGTGGCCCAGCCAGGATGTTGGCAAGTGGCTGTTTTCAGGGATGTGGTTTTGGGACCCTGAATGAAGGCAGGATCCTCCTAGAGAACTGGAAAATAGGCCAAAGCAGAATCCTTTGGGCAAGATCAAGGTGGGGTGTTCAAGCACTGATTTAATCAAGTGCAAGATCAAGCAACCAGGTCCAGAGGGCCAGTGGTCAGAGCTGCAGAGCGGGGTCTGGAGGCTTTTATTCAAGTATGATAAAGGCAGCTAGTGGTTACGAGCATGGTCCTGGATTCCGGGAACAGTGCTAGATGTTCTGTCTATATTATCACAGTAATATTCACTGTTTTTTGAAGTAGAGTTCCTTGAGTAGTTACTGCAGCAAGGGTCTCTTCAAGGTAAACTTGCTCAGTCTTTGAAAATATCTTTTGGCTTCCACCTCAAATGATAGTTTAGCTGGATGGATATACAATTTTAGATTGACAATTTTTTTTTCCTTTTCTGATTTCTATTGTTTTGAGAAGTCTCATCGGTCTAGTCAGAGAAGGCAATGGCACCCCACTCCAGTACTCTTGCCTGGAAAATCCCATGGACGGAGGAGCCTGGTGGGCTGCAGTCCATGGGGTCGCTAAGAGTCGGACACGAATGAGCGACTTCACTTTCACTTTTCACTTTCATGCATTGGAGAAGGAAATGGCGACCCACTCCAGTGTTCTTGCCTGGAGAATCTCAGGGACAGGGGAGCCTGGTGGGCTGCTGTCTCTGGGGTCACACAGAGTCGGACACGACTGAAGTGACTTAGCATAGCATAGCATAGCATCGGTCTAGTTGAGGTTTCTTTGTAAGTATTAAGAATTCATTTAAAAAGTAATTAAATAATTCCTTTTTACCTCTGGAGTTCACTCTGATCTCTGCAGGTGTAACACATTTATTCTGCTCAAGACTCATGTTCCCTGAACCTTAGGAATCACGTCTGTCAGTCAATCTCAGTCAGTAAAGTGTATCTCTTTCCTATTCTCTCCTTTTTGGAGTTGGAATTAGGCAACTGTTGAACATTACTTTCTCTTTCCTATCTTCTATCTCTTTATCTCTCCACAATGCATTGCGAGTAATTTCTTCAAACCAATCTTCCAATTCATTATTTCCCTCTTTAAGTGTAAGCAAGTGTTGGTCACTCAGTCGTGTCCGACTTTTGGCAATCCCATGGCGATCCCAGAGGAGCCCACCAGGCTCCTCAGTCCATGAAATTCTCCAGACAAGAATAATGGAGTGGGTTGCCATTTCCTTCTCCAGGGCTCCTGTAGGGGAAATTAGAATGGTATGTCTCAAGTCCAAGGGAACCCCCCGGTATGTTCATTATCAGAGTGATCCTCTCCTTTGTAAAGTGCTTCTGACTGCCAGATTGTTGAATTGTGAGCCATTCAGGAGCCATTGCTCTTCTGACCTTAACATACCTAATACGTACCCCAAAGATCTTTCCTTTGGGAAAGATTTCTCGCTAGCTTTGTCTCATCTGTTTAACTTTCCCACCAAAGTTTTAATTTCAATGACTATTTTTTTCATTTCTAAAAGTTCCACTGGTTTCATTTAAAAATCTCCCTGTACTTTTTTTTCCCCCAACATTTTACTCTTTCCACTTATCCTTCAATGTTTTATGTCCTTAATTATTGTAATCATGCTTAGTTTTTTGAGGGGGGCACTCCTTTAGGCCATTCTATTAAATTAAGGATCTAATCTTGATGTTTGCTTCTTTGCGCTTTTCCCATATGGTGTTTTTCGTTTTTTTTTTTTTTTTTCAGGTGTTTTTATAAACTTTATGGAATAAGACCTCATCTTTAAAGCTGCTCTTACATGCGAATCTGTGTAGTTTGGACTGAGGACCTGTATGGTAATGCCTGTGGCTGGGAACCTGGCTGAAAGTCCGCAGCGGTTATTCCCATTCTGCTAGTGCTTATAACCTGGGGTCCATAGCACTGCCTACAGTTTAGCAAGTCAGAGTCCACTACACTGAGGTTCTCTGGACTCCAATGTCAGGCTCCCATTCTGACAGCAGTGGTCATGTTTCCACTGGGTAATTTTACTTAAAGTGCCTAGATCTGGGTTCAAAGTAAGATTTCCCCCTGGTTTCTTCCTCTTACCCGCTCTCAAGCTTTATAACTGTTTATTCCATTTCTGAAACAGATGGTACAGTGATTGCCAGTCAGGAACAGTCAGGGCAGAGATCACTGATAAGGCTGCTGGTAGTAATGTCTTTATGACTAACGCTGCCATATCCCTGCATGAACAGCCCTGCCAAACTGGGAGCCTCAGACCCCGGCGTGGGCCCAGTTCTGGCAGCCGCTCGCCTCTTTGAACGACCCAGTGAGCATGAATGCATGTCTATGGGCCTGAGTTCAAGTTCCTGGTGGGGTAACTGGAGGCATATCAGAAACCTGGTCATTGCTCTTCCTCTTCTCTGCCAATGACTTTCTCCACACGGGTCGGCACAGGGCAGGGGCCTCACAGTGACCTCTGCGATGCTGTGGAATCCTCAAAAACAATCCCATCTGAGTTCCCTTCCATCTTTTAAAATAAGTGCCACGGGAACCTGATCTTGTATAGTTTTTGGTCATTAAAGAAAAAGGGGACATCGCTAATGGACTCATGGGATTTGGTTTTTCTTTCTTTTCTTAAGAGAAGTTCTTTTTCAGAACATTTCCTCCTGATTTTCATCTGGGGAGGGGAAAAAGTTCACGGAAATGACAGTACACGTTGGGTAGCTGTTGCCAGGAAAGCCCAGTGACGCTTAGGAGGGCAGACCTTCTGCTTTGATGACATGAGCAGGGGTCCGATAGGGCCACGGGAGCCGGGCCAGGCCACGCCTGTCCATCTCCTCATCCAGAAAGGGCTGGAGAATCGCTGACTTGCAGGGCTGTTGGGAAGATTCTAAGAGATGATGCCAGGAAACACCTTTCCCAGCAGGAGCTCGGTAAATACTAGATCCTCCCCCTCTTTGTATCTCCACCCCACTCTCCCACCCGGTCTTTTATTTTGGCCACACCTTGCAGCTTGTGGGATCTTAGTTCCTCGACCAGGGATCAAATCCAGGCCTCCAGCGGTGAAAGCATGGAGTCCTAACTATTGGACTGCCAGGCAACTACCCCGCTGCTTTGTATCTTTGATGTCTAATAAATACAGACAGGGAGGATGTGGCTGGCTGACACGGAAATCTCTCAGACAGAGGGAGGAGGTACTCAGTTCTGCACAAACCCTCAAGAGAAGGCTGCCGGCGCCTGTTGGAAGCCCGCTCTGAGCTGGGCTCGTGAGGTGTGTGCTCCACAAGTCACCGCCAGATGGTGCTGTGGCAGCCACAGATGCTCCAGGTGTCCCGGGAAACTCGGCCAGGACCTTCCAGGAAAGCCACCTGCAAGCATTGGGCTGATCACACCCCAGAGCACCTGCCACGCCCCAGGGTCCCTGAGACGAGCCCCAGGAAGGCTCCAGACCCGACCCTGCCTTTTACTGGCTGTGCAGCCTGGACAAGCTGGGTAAGCACTCGGTGGCACCATTCAAGAGACAGGTCCAGGGTCCCCGGGCAGTGCAGCGAGCGTTGCCATGGGCCACGGGGCCTAGGCGCACCCGGGTTGGCTGGGACCATCAAAGAGACACTTCATGGGAAGAACCTGGCAGGAACGGTGACTCAGTCAGCTGGCTTCACTGAGTGCGGTTCAGCAAGCCCTCACAGGACTTCCCTTGGGTCCAGCAGCTGAGACTCTGAGCTCCCAATGCAGGGGGCTTACGTTCGATCCCTGATCAGGGAACTAGATCTCATGTGCTGCAACTAAGACCCAGCGTAGCCAAATAGATAAATAATACATATTAAAAAACAAACAAACAAAAAAACCCCACAGCCCTCTTATGGGGTATCTAAGGCTGGGCCAAGGTTGGAGAAGACTCTTGAGAGTCCCTTGGACTGCAAGGAGATCCAACCAGGCCATCCTAAAGGAAATCAGTCCTGAATATTCATTGGAAGGACTGACGCTGACACTGAAGCTCCAACACTTTGGCCACCTGATGCGAAGAACTGACTCATTGGAAAAGACCCTGATGCTGGGAAAGATTGAAGGTGGGAGGAGAAGGGGACGACAGAGGATGAGATGGTTGGATGGCATCGCTGACTCGATGGACATGAGTTTGGGCAAGCTTTGAGAGTTGGTGATGGACAGGGAGGCCTGGCGTGCTGGGGTCCATGGGGTTGCAAAGAGTCAGACACGACTGAGCAACTAAACTGACTAAGCTGTGAGCCATGTTCAACAACAGTCCCCTGAAGCCTCTCCCCCCAGCAACTGCTAAATTACTAAACGTAAAATTACACCAGTGAGAGCCCAACTTGGGACTTGCCGCCTAATTAACATTCTTTCAAGTACCCAGGTGCTCAAAGCTGAAGAAATTATCTCCCGGCCTGAGTTTCTGCAGACACCCCTGCTACCACCCTCCAGACAATTAGGCAGCACCCTGGAGAGGTGCTCACCCAGCCATGGTGAGGTCTTCGTGGTACTGGGTCTGTAAACCTTTCCAGCGAGCAGAAGGCAGAGCTGTTTGAGGCTCTGATGGCTAATTAAACCTGAACCTGAGCACTTAGCTCCTCACAGAAGAGCGTGAAACTCTCAGAGTGAGACAGGTTGAAAAGGAAGGTCTTACTACCAGCAGAGCTGGTATCTCCAAGTCCCCTTATGGAAGTGAGAAATAGGATCAATGCTTTCTGCTTTTGCTCTGATGGCTAGGAAGTGAGTAGCTGAAGCCACAGCTCAGTTATAGCAGCTGGGTGATAACAGGAGAAAGTACAACCATAGCAGTAACAGGGACAAAGATAGCAGTTACTGAACGCCTGTGACTTGCCAGCCATTTTTGCTAAGTGCTTTACATATATTGGGGCTTCCCTGGTGGCTCAGAGGTTAAAGCATCTGCCTGGAATGCAGGAGACCTGGGTTCGATCCCTGGGTCGGGAAGATCCCCTGGAGAAGGAAATGGCAACCCACTCCAGTACTCTTGCCTGGAGAATCAATGGAGGGAGGAGCCTGGTAGGCTACAGTCCATGGGGTTGAAAAGAGTTGGACACGACTGAGGGACGGGACTGAACTGAACTGAACTGAGGTGCTTCCTTCCCCTGCTGGGACCCCCAAACCCCCAGAGGGCTGCTCCTTCACTGCAGAGGTCTGGATTCTTCAGTTATTATCAACCAGACTCATGCAAGGGACTCATTTATACAACATTCTCAGTGAGGGGGAGGCCCAGGAGGGAGGGAAACTGAGAAAGGTCCCTTGGTGGGTGCGTGCTCGTGAGGCTGGGGGGGCACCAGGGCTCACCATGGCCAGGAAAATAATTCCTGGAGGCTACCCCTCCCTCGCCCTGCAGAGAGAAGCTTTGGTAGATAATCTGTTTCCCAGGAGCTCGGACAGAGAGCATGGACATCTGCTCCATTTGCAGGAAATTGACAATTACTGGTGGACCAAAATGAATCAGTGTTCAGTTCCTAATGCTGTCTCTTGTGAATGTGCTTAATAGGGGCTCTGATCAGCTCCGGGTTCAAAATAGGTAAAATCTTGTTTCTGAAAAGCCTGAGAGCAGACCTGGGGGCACGCTGGCCACCCAGGCTCTGAAGCCCTCGGGGCTCTGTTGTGGTGCCAATGCCTCCCTGGAAATACGTGAACACGAGCAGCCTTGACAGACTCTTTGAGCACGGCCTAATGTTCCACAGCCCACAAGCCACCGACTTCCAGGTTAAACTGATCCCTTCCTAAGTTCCCAACCAACCTGGGCAGAGTAGTAAGCTTCCCATCACTGGGAGCAAGTAAGCAGATGCTAGTAGAGACTTCTGATGGATGATGTCAAGGGGATCCTATATGTGAGGGGTCTGAACCAGATGACTCCAAATTGTCTGTTGGAACCCTGAGTATAGGAGTCCATAATTTCTGATGTTTGTGGGATAAAATGAGCACCGAAGAATTGATGCTTTTGAACTGTGGTGTTGGAGAAGACTCTTGAGAGTCCCTTGGACTGCAAGGAGATCAAACCAGTCAGTCCTCAAGGAAATCAACCCTGAATATTCATTGGAAGGACTGATGCTGAAGCTGAAGCTCCAACACTTTGGCCACCTGATGTGAAGAGCTGACTCATTTGGAAAGACCCTGATGCTGGGAAAGATTGAAGGTGGGAGGAGAAGGGGGCGATAGAGGAGATGGTTGGATGGCATCACGGACTCCATGGACATGGGTTTGAGCAAGCTCTGGGAGTTGGTGAAGGACGGGGAGGCCTGGCGTGCTGCGGTCCACGGGGTCACAAAGAGTCGGACACGACTGAGCGGCTGAACAGTGACAGCAAGCGCTGTGTGGTCTCACCCACCGCCCTGAGAGGCTGAGCCGTCAGACTGGGTCCCGGGCCGTCCCCGTGCACACTAGTGTGCCTCTCCCCCGTGCCAAGTCATCCATTTCATTCTTGTCCCCGCCCCCAGCCTCTTCACTGGCAAAAGAGAAGGATCTCTACCCGCATCTTAGGTTTGTTTGCACATTAAGGGAAAACTCACGGGACTTCCCTGGCAGCCCAGTGGTTAAGACTTTGCCTTCCAATGCAGGAGCTGTGGGTTCTATATCTGGTCAGGGAGCTAAGATTCCACAATCCTCCTGGCCAAAAATCCAGAACACAACACAGAAGCGATATTGTAACAAATTCAGTAAAGACTTTAAAAATGGTCCACATTAAAAAAAAAAAAAAGTTAAAAAAATAAAGAAGAGAAAACGCGCAAAGCTCTTAGTGGGGGTCCCTGGTACAGGCCGGGTGGAAGTCGGTCAGCCGTTTCTGACTCTGTGACCCTGTGGACTGTCGCCCGCCAGGTTCCTCTGTCCAGGGGAGTCTCCAGGCCAGAATCCTGGAGTGGGTAGCCTTTCCCTTCTCCAGGGGATCTTCCCGACCCAGGGATCAAACCCGGGTCTCTGCACTGCAGGCGGATTCTTAACTGTCTGAGTCACCAGGGAAGCCTTAGGTACAGAGCTCGTGGTTAAGCCCCGAGCAAGCCCAGGAGGCCCCCGTGTCCCCTTTAACTCCTCAGCCTGAAGCTCAGAGGCAAAGTGGTTTCGCCTAAGGGCACCTGGACAGTGATGAGCAGGGCCTGGCTTTGCGCTCAGGTCACGGTCTCGTGTACCTTGAAGTCTCCAGGAGAAGCAGTTGGACGGAGCCAACTTACAGATGCAGGATGGAAGGGGGAGCCAGGGCTGACGCCATGGACGGGCTCGGGTGCCCAGAGTGTGGCAGGCCCTGCGGGATCTTATTGGCTGAGTGAAAATATGAACAGGCGAGCCAGCATATCCCAGCACATCTTGCCAACAGTGTGGACAGGGCCGCTGGCCAGAGACAATGTGCAGGGTCACTAATGAATTCTCTTCACATCTTTTGAGAATGAAGAGAAGCATCAGTGCATAAACAGCTGAAGCAGAACTGATTTCTCGGTTCACGTGGCCACTTCCTGGCTCCGCTTCCATGAGTCAGTCTGAATTGAGCTCTCTTTCCACTTTTTTGAGGCCTTTGAAAGTGAATGCATAGGAAAAATCCACTGGATCTGGGGCCCAGGGTCTCTCGTGCTTGGATGGTGGCCTTTCTTGGCATCAGGCCCCGCACTCCACCCCTGGCCACCTGCTGGGGCCAGAAATACCCTTGGTCAGAGGATCAGTCACTTCCAAAGCAAATTCCTCCTGTCGGCCGGCAGATGGACCTGGGAATCCTGGCTATGTTCCTCTCCTGCCCGAAGTTTGGCAGACGCACGTTCTGTCCTGGATCTGAGCCGGCGGATCATGCACACGCCGAGCACGTGCTGGCTGACCACGCCTGCCGAGAGGTACAGAAGCGGAGTGGCCTGGGTCACCAGGAGCCGTGGGTGACCCCTGGCCAGGTCTCGGGGCCGGTGGGGTCCACGTGCTCATGTAGCTCCAGCCTTTCACCACCAAAGGCCTTGGCACCGTTCTCTGCAGGTGGCACTCATGGAGAACATGAAACACAGGTTTCACGTTCCTCATCAACCGACAGGTAATCAGCCACTGACAGGTACCGGGTACCTCGTACGTGCCAGGGCCTCTGCCAGGAGCTGGTGACACAAGGTGAGCAACACACACAGGGCCTGACCCAGAGCCCTGAGTGCAGAGCAAGGGGAGAGGGAGGGAGCAGGACGCGGCCGCAGGAGAGGGATCCGGACCGAGGGCCAGGGCCAGGCGTGGGGGGCAGCCTCAGCTCTGCCACCTCCCAGCTCCGACTCTGGGGAAACCCTTCAACTCTCTGAGTCTCAAAGTCCTTGTCCACTCTCTATAGAATATGGTGAGTCAGATGCCGGCCCATGAGGAGGCTGCGAGGATCCGAGTTAACAAAACTGACACCATCAAGCGTTGGCACAGACATCTGTCCCATCTGTGGTGACAGACACCAGAGCCAAGAGCAGGGACTTCCCTGGTGGCCCAGTGGTGAAGAATCCGCCTGCAATGCGGGAGACCTGGGTTCGATCCCTGCGTTGGGAAGATACCCTGGAGAAGGGAAAGGCTACGCACTGTAGTATTCTGGCCTGGAGAATTCCATGGACTGTACAGTTCAGGGGGGTTGCAAAGAGTCAGACACCACTGAGCGACTTTCACCCACTCACTCACTCACTCCGCCGTCAGGGCTTCCCAGGGGGCTCAGTGGTAAAGAACCTGCCGGCCAATGCAGGAGTCGCGGGAGACTCAGGTTCAATCCCTGAATCAGGAAGACCTCCTGGAGAAGGAAACGGCAGCCCACTCTAGTATTCTTGCCTGGGAAATCCCATGGACAGAGGAGCCTGGTGGGCTACAGCCCACAGCCTCGCAAGGAATCGAACACAACTCAGCGACTGAGCACACTCGCTCTACATCTCCAGGGCATTTTTATCAGGTCATGTCTGATTGGCTGGGCCCTGGGCTGGAGCCAGTCACCATCACCACAGCTCAGAGTTTTGTCTGCCTGGAGCCTGCTCCCTGCCGGACTGGACCCAGCTCTACACTGGCCTCATCTCTGGTCCTCTGGTGGGTAACCTTCTGGGGACCATCCCTGCCTCTGTCTGTGTCGGGGGTCCCGTGGCTGGAGCTCCTGGGTACCATCAACCTCTGGCACTCTCATCCCAGCATCCTCAGGACCTGCCACACTCTGGCTTCCCATCAAGGGGTTCTTCTATCCTGCAAGCTATGAGGCAGGGTAAGGGAAGAGAGGAAAGTCCCTATTTTGTAGATAAAGAAACTAATGTTTCAACTGAGAATTAGAGGCTAGAATCCAAGTAAAGTCTTCCAGCTGGAGCCCATGGTGGGAGTGCTCACTGGCCTTTCCCGGATGTTAGAAACGTCGATTTGCCTTGCTCTAGCTGACGAAACATGAGTGAAAGTCACGTGTTAGTTCCAGGTGAAACTGAAGAGCTAGTGTGTAATTCACCACAATCTCGACCTCCTACTGAGGGAGCTGCCGCTGGCCTGGATGGCTGAGTGACTACAGAGATCAGAGCCCCGCCTACCCACAGTGGATCGGAAGCACAGTGAAGCCCTCTGCTGGGCTACACCTCTAAGGATGCGGGGGTGTCTGTCACTGCAGCGTAACCTCACCTGTCCTGACTGATACAGCGTGACTGTTTATGTTAGACACGTCACTTACAGGGCGTAAACTCTCTGTTGGCTTCATCCCAGATGCACGAGGCACAGAGGCTGCTCACACGCAATTCCTGCCCTCAAGGGGTTCGTGGTCCAGACACCTATTTGAAAGTAGGCTGCCCACCCTGAGCTGGAGGGAGGAGCAGGACCAGGCGAGGGGTACCTTGGGGATGGCTGCATATCCCCTAAGCAGTAACCCCCTGCTGTGTGCAACATCACTCAGGACGGAAATGAAGCTGTGAGGTGGTTAATGCCATAGGCAGCTTTTCCTGGGGGAGGGGAAAAAGGATGGGCTGTGGCTGGGTGGGAGCAGAGGGCCAGGGGAGGCTGGGTGGGACCAGAGGGCCAGGGAGGCTGGCTGAAGGGTGCTGTGCTCTGGGCAACTCATTTATCGCTACATCGCATTACTCGGTCTCCAGGGAATCCAGAAGACAATTAGTACATTCAATTGTATTAGAGTAATTCCTTTTTCACATTTCCCCCAACTCAGATAATGACAGCTTTCCTGCAATTAGGAGAGGGTCTTCTCTGTGTAAAGATTAATTGGGTGTTAAATGAGCAGGGCTGCCTGAAACCAGACAGCTGAGCTGGAATGAATTAGATGTGAAACAGCAGCTCCGGGCAAAGGGTGAATAATTCATTCATGACCACAGTCAGCTGCAGACTTGAAGGTGCCCCACCAGTAACCCAGGCCAGCGCTTGGGAGGGGTTGTCAAGAAAGACAGGGTGGTGGGGGAAGGCGAGTGCAGGAACAGAGAGGAACAGAACCTGGGGGCCCCCACTCTGATGGGAGGCCGATTTTTCCCAACTGGGGCCTCGGTTAAGGTCACCTGTGTGTGTGGTGTGTTCTAATCCTATGAGCCCCCCGTTGCCTTTTTTTTTTTTTTTTGGCCTCACTGTGCAGCCTGTGGGCTCTTTGTTTCTGACCGGGGCTCGAACCTGAGTCCTCGGCAGTGAAAGCGTACAGACCTAACCACAGGACCTTCAGGGAATTTCAAGCCAGGTCCCTCTTATACAGCTTAAGACAGATCTTAGCATAAAATAAGTGCTCAATAAGAATCCTCAGGCTCTCACACACCAGCATCTGTGTGCACTATTGCATGTAACACTTACAGCCTTGACGACAATACTATTATTACTCAGGGTGTTGCCCCAGTCCCCTGGAGCTCAGAAAGGTGAGGCTTGCCTCGTAGTGGGTGTAGGATTCAAAGGGGATGCCCAGACTCCAGAGCCTGCATATCTGCAGCAGCTGAGCTGGGTCTCTCGGTGGGGAAGAGTCTGTGGCCCCGTCTGAGGCCTGCATCTGTGCAGTCCTTCCGGCTCTGTCCGCCTCTCATCTGATGGGTGGGGACTGGGTGAAAGTGAAGGGCGCTCAGTCATGTCCGACCCTGCGACCCCACGGACTGTGTAGTCCATGGAATTCTCCAGGCAAGAACACTGGAGTGGGCAGCCTTTTCCCTTCTCCAGGGGACCTTCCCGACCCAGGGATGGAACCTGGGAGTGGGTGGTAAGCGGTGAAGTCCTGCAGACCAGAGGCTCAGTGGATGGCTGGAGAGAGAACGTGGGCAGTAAGGGGGAAAGAGGACACAGGAAGAAGAGGGCTCCGCTCAACACGCAGGCGCCTGAGCCTATTTTTGTGAATGTCTGTCCACGTTTTCATTCAAGTTACTCCGTGGCCCCGCTGGCCTTGGGCCCAGGCCCCCAGGGAGGCTGCGCAGCAGCAACTGGCTCTCGGGTTCAGGACCCTCTGCACCGCTCTGCAGGCGGGCATGTGTTGTTTCTGACTTCCTATTTCTATGAACCATCAGGAGTTCCCTTCTTGCTCTCTGGAAAGGCAGAGAGAAACGGGGCAAATACAGGACTCTGAGGCCTGGTATCAGGGGCTCACCGTCTACCTGGAGGCGCCGAGGGGGCCGGCAGGGTGGATGGGGTCAAAGGGCATGGCTTGCCCCCCCACCACCCCGCCAACGTGTCCCACCTCTCACCACGGGAGCGCAGCCCACGTCTGGAATAAGCCTCTGCCACCACGGGCAGACCCCTTCTCGGAGAGCTCTTAACCAAGGGCGAGGCAAAGGGCGACTGGGGTGCTCTCTCGCCTCCCGTCCGGACACGCTGGGATGGGATGTTGCCAGAGGGAAAACCCCCAGGCTGACGGAGACGATTCTCCATTCTCGTTCAGAGCATTCTGGCTTCAAGTTTTTCCTTTAGGAGGTGATCGGGTGGGGACAAAACCAGCTGTGCTTTTGAGCACAGGGCTTCTATTCAGATTCGATCAAACTCTTGTTATTTGGGAAGCTTCCCATCCTAGTTCCTTCTATTTTTAAAATCCTCCCTGGATAGAGAACAATGGGGGCGGCAGAGGTCCTTGGGGCTGGCTGAGTTGCTGCTCTGTGTGTTAATGTGTGTGAGCACATGGGAATGTGTGCATGGGAGTGTGTGGGTGTGAACCTCGGGCTGTCCGGGGCTGACCCCCTGCCCTGCCCCCAGTGCCTCCCTCTGCAGGACCTACTCAGCTCTTCATTCGCCCCACAGTTCAGAGGCCGAGTGCCTAAGCATCAGTTCCAACGCCTCAGCCTGTGCGGGGCTCCTGTCCTAACCATGACCCGCCTCCAGCTCAGTGCCCCTCTCACAGGCTGCAAGAACACCGGACTCAACGTTTCCAGACACGCTGAGAGCCCTTCCTTTGTCCTGCCGGCCTGGGCCTCTGGAATGCCCTCCCCCCTTGGGCCTCTGGAGGACTCCCACCCATACTCCCCTGGCAAAGTACAGCAGTGTTAGGACTAAAGCCCGGCGCCCTGGGGTCAGATCCTGGCTCCAGCTCTCAGCACCCAAGTGGCTCCTCTGTGTGGCCTCATGCAGTTTTCCCCCAGGGGCTATGGGGAGACTGAGCCCCTGGCGCAGGGGGAGTCTGCACCTGGCTCTTGAGTACATCAGCCCACGCTTGATTCCCTCACTGAGAGTCAAGTTCCCCGCCCTTCCCTGAGCTCTCAAACGTGCTGGGTGCCAGGGAGATGGTGGGGCACAGGCAGACCTTGTCCACCTGGAGTTCAGGATCTAATACGTGTGCCAGAAAGTAGATGTAAAATGACAAGCACCGTGGGCTCCCCTGGTGGCTCAGCTGGTAAAGAATCCGCACGCGGTGCGGGAGACCTGGGTTCGATCCCTGGGTTGGGAAGATCCCGTGGAGAAGGGAAAGGCTACCCACTCCAGTATTCTGGCCTGGAGAATTTCATGGACTGTATAGTCCATGGGGTTGCAAAGAGTCTGACACGACTGAGCGACTTTCACTTTCACTTTCTACCTACTCAATGCTCACCATAGCTCCCCATGTGTGGTAGGCCCTCACGTTAGAGTTTAGAGGAACAGGTGTTTACTAATGGAACCTAAACTGCAGACAACAAAGGTCCATCTAGTCAAGGCCATGGTTTTTCCAGTGGTCACGTATGGATGTGAGAGTTGGACCATATAGAAAGCTGAGCACCGAAGAGTTGATGCTTTTGAACTGTGGTGTTGGAGAAGACTCTTGAGAGTCCCTTGGACTGCAAGGAGATCCAACCACTCCATCCAAAAGGAAATCAGTCCTGAATGTTCATTGGAAGGACTGATGCTGAAGCTGAAACTCCCATACTTTGGCCACCTGATGCGAAGAACTGACTCATCTGAAAAGACCCTGATGCTGGGAAAGATTGAGGGCAGGAGGAGCAGGGGACGACAGAGGATGAGATGGCTGGATGGCATCACTGACTTGATGCACATGAGTTCTGAGTAAACTCCAGGAGTTGGTGATGGACAGGGAAGCCTGGTGTGCTGCAGTCCATGGGGTTGCAAAGAGTCAGACACGACCGAGTGACTGAACTGAACTGAACCTGTGGAAGGTACTTCCACATTCACGGTCTCGTTTTAATCTCTCCAGGAGCCTCCAAGATGAGTGTACCAAACCCCACGTCAGATGAGGAAGCTGAGGCTCAGAGGAGTTGAGTGATTTTCCCGAGGTCCCACAGCTCGTCGGTGACAGACCTGGGATCCGGATCCAGGTCCGCCTGATACCAGAGCCCCAGTTCTTATCGGTCGGCAGCAAAGGTTCAGGGGGGAAGCAGTGACCAGAAAGGGGCCGGAAGGAAGCTGCTCTGAGAACCAGTCCTGCAAAGGTGGAGAGGCAGGACATCATCCTCGCCCCAGTCTCCAGCCTCACTTGCCAAAGGCTGCTGACGATCGATCTCACTTCTGATGGCCTCAGCCAAGTGGTCAATGGAAATGAATCCAATTTGTTCAGCAGGGGAATTGAAGAGTTGGCTTGTATTAATGTTCTGAAGCTAACAATTAATTTATGCTCACTGGAGCCAAAGGTATGCCTTTCTCCTCTGAATTGAGAATCGGTCCTGTTAATAAGACCGTGTCGTCCAGGTGGCCTTGTTCTTTGACCACCTGATGCAAAGAGTCGACTCACTGGAAAAGACCCTGATGCTGGGAAAGATTAAGGGCAGGAGGAGAAGGGGGTGGCAGAGGATAAGATGGTTAGGTAGTATCACAGGCTCAATGGACATGGATTTGAGCAAACTCCAGGAAACAGCGGAGCACATAGGAGCCTGGCGTGCGGCAGTCCACGGGGGCGCAGAGTCCGACACGAGTGAGTGACTCAACAACTGTTGAGTACTGAGGTACTCAGTACTGAGGAGTACTGAGTACACCCAGGTACTGAGGAGCCTGGCAGGTGGTCTGCTGCATGGGTTGGGGATGGATGACCAGGAAAGGAGCAAGATGATGATGGCACAGAGGAGGATAACCTCCTGGGGTGGGGGTAGCAACTACAGAGAGCAGGGGTGGGTGCAAGGTCCCCCTGTGCCGGCAGGGACACCTCAGCCTGAAGGCCAGGGGAGGATCAGGAGCCAGCACTTTGCCGGTGGCCTGACTGCCATGGTCTCTCTGCCCTTTGCCGCTGCCCAGAGGTGACGTGAACCTCCTGTTGCAAATGGAGGGATGGACGCATAGGGAGGCTGCATCCTTACCCAACCCAGGTTCCTCAGCTGGGAAGAGGCTGGTCTTTGCAGACCCAGGTCTCAGGCTGGCAAAGCCCATGCCCTCCAAACCCCAGAGTCAGAGTCCACCATTTGGCTCCCTTCCCCCTTCACTGTGGACAGAATGCACTGCTCCACCTTGCTGATCTGAGCTTCCCCAGTGGCTCAAAGGGTAAAGAATCCTCCTGCAATGGGGGAGACCCAAGTTCTATTCCTGGGTTGGGAAGAACCCCCAGAGAAGGGAATGCTCAGGCCACTCCAGTATTCTTGCCTGGAGAATCCCATGGACAGAGTGGTCAATGGAAATGAATCCAATTTGTTTTGGGATCGCAAAGACTCAAACAGGACTGAGCAACTAACACTCAAGTCCTGCTTGTATGGTTTGACCGTCACTTGCTCTGACCAACAGAGTGCGTGTGAGATTAAAGATCGTTGACAGTTCTCTGTCACTCGCCCCATCCAGAGAAGGAATCCTTTCTGCAGAGCAGCGGACCACCCCAAGTGCCCCGAGCTCTGCACCTCACCCTCCGTAACCACCCCCAGGGCGGCAGCCCCGGCTGACAGATCTGTCACAAGCCAGCATTCAGTCCTGGAGGCCTCACCCACCCGAGGCTGGGGCAGAGGCATCCAGGCTTTCCACTGCCTCCATGCTGAAAGCACATCACTGAACGGCATGCCACGCTCCCACAGGTGTCTGTAGTGGGTGGAACAGCGCCCCCTCCCCCAACGAGATACGCGCTTAGAACCTGTGAGCGGGACCTGACTTGGACAAAGTGTCTTTGCAGAAGAAATTAAATCACACATGGGTAATTGGTACCAGGTGGCTCAGTGGTAAAGAATGTACCCGCCAATGCAGGAGATGCAGGCGATGTGGGTTCAATCCCTGGGTCAAGAAAACCCCCTGGAGGAGGAAAGGGCAACCCACTCCAGTATTCTTGCCTGGAGAATCCCAAGGACAGAAGAGCCTGGCGGGCTGCAGTCCATGGGGTTGCAAAGAGTCAGACACGCCTGAGCACACACGTGCCTGCACGAGAGACGAGGTCATCCTGGATTTGAGCGGGTAGCCCTGAAGGCACCAAAACTGTCCTTAGGGCAGAAGAGGAGACGTAAAGCAGAAGGTGACGAGGATGAGGCATGAGTGCAACGTCGCGTCTACGAGCCGGGGAGTACGAACAGCACTGGAAGCCGGAAGAGGGGAGGTTCCCCCAGAGCCTTCCGAGGGAACGCGGCCCTGCCAACACCCCAACTTCAGAGCCCTCCCACCCCCTCCTCTCCCACTCTAGAACCCACATCAGGATTTCCCAGGCGGTCCAGGGGTTAGCAATCTGCCTGCCAACACAGAGGACACGGGTTGGATTCCTGTTCTGGGAAGACCCCACATGCCTCGGGGCACCTAAGCCCGTCGCCACAACTACTGAGCCTATGTTGTAGAGGCCGTGCTCTGCAACAGGAGAAGCCGCCCAGGGAGAAGCCCACGCCCGTCAGTGAAGCCACAACCAGAGAAAGCCCGCGTGCAGTAACGAGGGCCAGCGTGGCCAAAATCAATAAGTCAGTAAATTAAAAAAAAAACCACATCAGAAAACTAAGGCCATTATTGTAGGACTATCTCACATCCACTCTAATTTACACATGGAAGAAATATACGATTTTCCAAGTAACTATTTTTTCTTTTTCAAACTATTTTAAGCTTTTAACTAAGATCTGGGAACACAGTCACAAGACTTGAGGTCCCCTGTGTGGAGCCTCCGGTCTGGGGACGGACTCAGGAAGGGTTTTCACTTGTAACAAGCCAGCCTTACCTTTCTCCTGAGCCATTTCCTGCAGACAGAAGTAGATGACTCTGGCTCCCAGGCTGAAGCCGATCAGGGTGACAGGCCGCCGGCCCTGCAGAAGAAGGGACACAGGTGTGCACAGCAGCTCCAGAAAGGCTGCCCTGATGACGGCGGCCCTTGCACACCTGTCAGCGGCTGCCTTGCACTTCATGCATGGTGGCTGTCCCGTTCCTGACCCCGGGCTCTGATGTCTCCATTAGGAGAGGTGTTTAAGCAGGAGGGCACCTGCTCGGGAACCGGCTTCCTCTGAGGCTGACAGGCAGTGTTTCACTGGGTTAATTCCCTTTTATCTCACACCATTGCCCAGCAGCCATCTCTCCTTCCCCGTCTACCTGTGTGCGGCAAATGACTGCAGTGAAGGGGGCCCTTCTGGAGCTGGAAGAGGGGGCGGGAGGTACCCCCAGATGCGATGGAGAAGAGGGACTGCTCTGTCCCTAGAGAGGAAAGCGGGGTATGAAATGCTGGCCTTAGACTAGAAGAGGAGACAGTACGTTAGACTGCTGTGTCTGGAATGGAAGGCTGATGAGGGGACCTACTGTATAGCACGGGGTTGGGGGGAGGTACCGTCTGTTGTAGGACGTGTATTCAGTTAACCTTAACAATGCATTGAGAGTCCTTGGACTGCAAGGAGATCCAACCAGGCCATCCTGAAGGAGATCAGTCCTGGGTGTTCACTGGAAGGACTGATGTTGAAGCTGAAGCTCCAATACTTTGGCCACCTCATGCGAAGAGCTGACTCATTTGAAAAGACCCTGATGCTGGGAAAGATTGAAGGTGGGAGGAGAAGGGGACAACAGAGGATGAGCTGGTTGGATGGCATCACCTACTCGATGGACATGGGTTTGAGTAAACTCCGGGAGTTGTTGGTGGACAGGGAGGCCTGGCGTGCCGTGGTTCATGGGGTCGCAAAGAGTTGGGCACAACTGAGTGACTGAGCTGAACTGAACGATGCATTCCAATGTACAGGAGGTGCAGACAAGTGCTGTTTGAGTCTCCTTATACAAGGGGCCTGGAAGAGTCAGATCCATAGAGTCAGAAAGGACCCCGGTAGATCCAGGGGCCGTGGGGGGCGGGGGCGGGGGACGGGACTCAGTGTTTCATGGGGTCAGAGTTTCGGTCTAGGAAGGTGAAAGATTCAGGAGATGGATGATGGTGAGAGTTACACAAGAATGTGAATGTACTAGCGCCTCCGAACTGGACAGTTAAATACGGTTAAAGCAGTATGTTCTACGTTATGTGACTTTCACCACAATAATAATAATAATAAAAACATAAAAAGGGATTCCCCTGGTAAGGCTTCCCTGGTGGCTCAGATGGTACAACATCTGCCTGCAATGGGGGGAGACCCGGTTTTGATCCCCGGGTCGGGAAGATCCCCTGGAGGAAGGAAATGGCAACCCACTCCAGTATTCTTGCCTGGAAAATCCCATGGACAGAGGAGCCTGGTAGGTTATGGTCCATGGGGTCCCCTGGTGGTCCAGTGGTTAAGAATCCTTTCCAATGCAGCGAGCATAGCTTTGATCCCTGGTTGGAGAACTAAGATCCCACATGTCTCAGAGCAACTAAGCCTGTGCAACGCAACTGCTGAGCCTGCGCACCGCAACGAGAGTCTGCGTGCCTCGATGAGGGATCCCACATGATGCAGTGAAGACCCGAGGCAGCCAAATAACAAAAAACACATAAAGAGAGAAATGGGGGGTTCCAAGTTAGATGCACAGAGGAACTTTCTGACTAAAGAACTTGCAGAAGGGCAACCTGGAAAAGAAGGTCAGGAGAGGGGTCTGAGTACAGGGTCTACAGACACGGAAGCAGACGGCAGGGCAGGCGAGTTTCGTTGGACCAGCCGGGCTCAGCACTCTACGCTTTTCCCTTGCTTTTTGGGCCAACACTTGCATCCGCTCCTTGCTGTTCCACCTCCATTTACTTCCACAGAAGTCCCTCCACTGAATCATATTCCAATTCCACAGGAACTTTGCAGTCAAGGCTGCCAGTCACTGCCCAACAGCTACTCTCCCTTCATCCTTGGTAGCAAAACTCCTGAGCTTTTCTGTCCCCAACCCCACCCCCTACAGCTACCCAGCCAAAAACTAAGTTTCTCCAACTTCTCTGTAGCCAGGGACGGCCTCAGGACTGAGTCCTGGCCAAGGGATGCGACGGGCTCAGCCACCCCAGGGCATGTGGGATCTTCCTGGGCTTTCACTTGTACCTTCTTGCCTCTGACTGTCTGGAATGTGGACGGAACCCTGATGGTTTTATGTGGTATCTGGACCGCTGGAGACGTGCTCAGAGTGTAGCTCTGTAGACATCTGCGAAGGAAGAGCTGACCCTGACCACACCTGCAGAGGCCTCTGACACTCAGTCCTCACTTGATTACTTGCTAGGGAGGCACAGTCAGTAATTCTTACTGGTCCATCCTAGGATATATTTTTGCAGGGCGTGGGCCCACCACACATCATTTGGGACCTTAGCTGCCCAACCAGGGATGGAACCTGGGCCCCCTGCAGAGAAGTGCAGTCTTAAGCCAGACAAGTTCTCCTAGGACACTTTTGTGACTTGAGCTGGTGGAGCAGTGCGGACCCTTTAAAGCCACCGGGCTACCCCGACGTGGGCTCGTCTGAGGTATGACATCCGCCCACCAGTCAGCTCCCCTGCTCCCTCCCACCTCCGCTCCAGCCAGTCCTGGGTACCTGCTGCCGGGAGAGCAGAATGTGGGCCAGGTGCTTGCCAACCTCCGCCGATCGATGGAGGCACACGCCCCAGGGGTTGTCAATGACGTTGGCGACACTGAGGAGTGAGGCTGGCCAGGTGAGGGCAGCCACGAGGCCTGGGGAGGAGGGGTACAGGTGATGAAGGCAGTGGGGGTGAGGGTGGGGGGTCCTCCTAGGGAAGTGACTGGCTGGCTACTGGATGCTGAGTGAGTGCCCGCAGTCTCTAACTTGGGGTCTGTAAGTTTCCCAAGTGCTGCCAAACCGCTCACTAGCCCGGAAGAAAAGGGAAGCTCACACACTTCTGATACGTGGACTAGATCTCAGGTTCAAGCATCTGCCACAGGTGGGATTCCAGAGCTGGCCCAATCGATCACGCCACCCCGTATCCCGCCCACTTTGCCCATAACCCTCAGCGCCCCCGGCCCCGCCCCCTGCCCGTCCATGCTAGGCTCCATCACCCGACCCGCTTTGGCCAATGAGATGCTGCTGGATGAGAGGCGTGAAATGGACTTGTGCCTTTGACGCACTTCTCCCGGGGGTGTGGGCTAGCCTGCGACTCCAGGAGCGGAGGAGAGACGAATGGAGCAGAGCCCGGTCACCCTGGTCACCCCAGACAAAGCTGGCTGACACCTGGCTGGCCAGCTGACACACAGATGCATGAGCAGGCCCAGCAAAAGTCAGCCAAAGGAAGCCAACGCTCCTGAGCTACTGTGATAAATGACTGCTATTTTAAGTCACTGGGTTGTGGGGTGGCTTGTTACACAGCACTTACTAACTGATACACTAGGTGATAACGTGATGGGCTGTTTGTCTATTTCCTCCCCATGAAGACCATAATAACCATGTCACAGACAGGGGCACCGAGGGAACAGTACAGTGCCTGACTCCCTGGGGGCCTCAGGCAGGCAAAGGCACAGAACCTGGGAGTGGTGGGCATGCCACTGGTCGGGGGAGGGGAGGCTCACCAGACAACACCGTGTACTTCAGGGCCTCCTGGGCCACCATGTTGGCAAGACCGCTGAGGATGGTCTCCAGGGCGTTGCCGAGCTCCATCAGGTACTTGGCCTCCCAGGCCAGGCAGTACTGCTCACGGCTGCGGGCCAGGGCAGCCCACGGGGCGCTGAACGTGCCTGGGGAGAGCACGGGCGGGTGGGGTCTCTCCTGTCTGGGCTGGAGGGGGCCCCCACTGTCCCTGACAGGCAGGGACAGAGGCCCACTCACCCTCGCGGGGGAGACGGGAGGACCAGCCCTGCCCACGGGCAGCAGCGGGCAGCGGGACCGAGGCCCACTCCCCCTCGTGGGGGAGACAGGAGGACCAGCCTGCCCACGGGCAGCAGCGGGCAGCGGAACCGAGGCCCACTCCCCCTCGTGGGGGAGGCGGGAGGACCAGCCTGCCCACGGGCAGCATGGGCAGCGGAGCAGGCGTGCTCCCACATGGAGCACGAGGCTGCCTGAGTGGGCGGGCTGGGCTTCAGGACCCAGCTCCTGCGTTCCTTAGCAAGGTCGTTAGTGACCTGGAGCACCGGGGGCCACTATCCCCTGCTGAGCTCACTCTGCCCAGCTGTCCAGTGGGGAGATTACTACTCATCTCCTGTCACCGAGTAGCCGTAAGAATTAAGCATTCCAATGACCACGTATGTAAAGGGCTCTTGCCTCGCCCTCTGCAGTAGTTCTGGCATCAAGCCGCTGAGGGCCCACGAGAGGAAAACACGGGCTCGCTCCCTGAACCAGCTGCATCTCATTCACACCACCTGGGGGACAGTGTGCAAACTGGGGGCGGAGGGCTTTGAGGCCAGCTCTGCCGTGAGCTCGCTGGCTCCCCCGACTTTTCTGAGCCTAAATTTTCTCACCGAGGGACTGGAAATGGGAGGGTGATGCCAGTAGTGCCATGTGCCCAGCGCCAAGCAGGAGAAGAGAACCACGACGCTGGCCCCGTCCTCCCTCCCGGTCCGCCCTCAGACGTGAGGGTAGTGGCCCCTCTCCAGCAGGACACTCAGGACCCCCCGTGACCTGGCCCTTGCCTTCCTTACAGCCTCATTGTTCATCATGTTGCCCTTTGGAAACACATGCTTTTGATTCCATCTCTTTGTTCACTGTTTCATTCCTATACAGATGTTAACCGGGGACCTAGACCACACCAGGCCCGGAGCCTGACCCTGAAGATGCAGACCCTGGTCACTGCAGGAATGTGCAGTGAGCAGGTACCAAGCACTGGGCAGCTCTGCACTGAGGGTTTTCTCATGGACTCTCTGATTTAACCCTCGACATAGATTCGGAAATGGAGCCCCAGATAATGTTATATCATTTTACAATGCAGGAGGCTGAGCCACCCAGATAAGAAGCCCTCAGCCCAGGGAGGGAGAGGACCGTGCAAACCTCATGGAGTCGCTGCTTTGCGGACCATGGGAGCACAGAGAAGCCCTGTGCATCTCTGCCTGTGGCCCAAGCGACCTTCCATCCTTACCTTTCTATGAGCTTCCAGCCTGCTTGCCTTATCTCCAGGGAATCCCCTCTGGCCCTCTGATGGGTCTCACACATCCTGCGCTTTCCTGCCCTGAGTTCTCATCACGGCCCATGACTGTCCATTTATTTTTGCTTCGTCTGATGCCCATCTCTCCCGCAGCCTGTCTGCCAAGCGCTCGATTTGCAAAGCCTCATGAAAGCAGGATGAGTGAAGGGAGGGAGGAGACAGTTTCCCACTGCCTCTGGGTTCCGGCTCAGCCAGGTGCCTCGACGGGAGTTTTGCTGACAAAGACCCCTGAGGGGCTGCTCCCCCTCTCTGCAGGGACCCAGGCAGAGCTCTGCAGCAGCTCAGGGGTTAACTGTCTCTAGTTATGGAGGAGAAGACAGCCAGCTCTGAGAGAGGATGTGGGCAGATTGTGTGTGTGTGTGTGTGCACACACACACACGTGCGCACGTATGTAAGGCTGCATGTGTATGTACTGTACACATATGCGTGCATGTGCATGTGTGTAAACAAGTATGTGAATGTTCACGCATGCGTGTGTACACGCGTGTACATGTGTGTATGTGTGCGCATGTGAGTGTATGTACATGCATGTGTGTGTGTGTGTGTGTGTATGTGTGTGCGTGGTGGGCTGTGATGCTGGCCCAGGCTCTGCACCCAGCCGGGCAGCTTCCTGGTCCCAAGGCTCGCAGCAGGGCACACTGCCCTCTGAGCCTCGGTTTCTGCAGGTGTCAGAATGGAAAGAGGGCATCTGACTCACCGGGGTCACGGGGACCGCCTGATAGGCTGCGTGAAAAGCATTACGTAAACTATAAGCGCTCTCCTGCCTTCTATCACCCCGCGGCCAAGAACGTGGGCCATGGAGCCAGACAGAAAGCGGGTGAGCCGTGCCCTGTTCCCTGACTAGAAGGTGACTCTGGGCAGCCCTTATCAGCCTCGGTTTCCTCATCTGTAAAATGGGGGTGATAACGATGCCCGTCTTTGTGGCTCGACGTGGGGCCTAAGTGAGCCAGTGCATGCAGGATGCCTGGCTCAGCAGCGAGCTACTAGGCCGCTCTCACGATTATGTGCAATGCTACTTAATAAAGGGACAGATCCAAGAAAGTCCATCTGTCCCGTCACAGGCGGAAGCAGGCCTGTGAGGATAAGAGACTTTCCTGGCGTCGAGGAGGCAGGTGATACTTCCCTCCAGAACTTCGTCTAGCTCGGCTGCATTTCTTATAACCGCCCCCCTCTGCCTGGGGCGCATACTGCACTAGGCTGCTGGAGGAGAGCGCTGAAGACAATCTCCTCCTCCCCACCCCCCAGACGAACTTGACTTTGATCTGGAGCCAACTCAGCCAGGGGGTAGAACAACCATAAAGGATTCTCTTTCCACACTGGTCAAAGCTGCCAACTGCTTCACTCGAGACCCTTCGTCCTTACTTCCTATCTTGGTCCTTCCGTGGCACAAACCGTGCCATGAGACAAATGAAGAGGAACCCGTGACCCCTGGCTCAGGAGACCTGGGGTGGAATCCTGCTGTGCCGCCTGTCTGCCATGGGACCCCTCTAGCTTTCCTCTTCATCCAGATCAGGGAAAGAACAGCTCTACTTCAAAGGGTCACGTGAGGTCATGTACATCAGGCCCCTAGCGTGTGGGTGAAATGCCTGACTCAGGGTGCTAGGTGCTCAGTCAATGCCAGAGACTGCTGTGCAGGGACTGGCCGGGGTGAGCCTCACCAGTAATACTCTGGGGCCCAGTAAAGCCTCTCAACAGAGCCTGGGCATTTTCTCGCCTGCTTCCTGCTATGTCACTCAGAAGAACTGTGGCTTCCCCCCGGGAACCCCCCAGGCTCTGAGCGTGGGTATCTGGTTGGGATGCTCCAGCGTCCCGGGCTCACCCTGCTCTCTCCCTGGGCTGATGACCTGGCTCATCCTGTCTGTTGAGCCTCACGTGGGCACTTGCAACAGTGAGCCAGCAGGAAGCGGACCTTGACTTTTATTCCTCAGGGCCACCCTGGCTGGAAGTCCCCCAACTCACACATGTTCAAATTACAGCAGCAAAGGAAACTAAGTAATGCTTGTGGAATGTCACTAAAAATCTTCTACAGGTCACCTTGTTTAACCTTTGTGAGTGCCCTAAAAGGCAAGGATAATCTGCTTTGCCTTGCAAATGAAACGGCCAAGGCACAGAGAGGTTAAGGAAATGGCCTGAGGTCACACAGCCAGTGCACCGATTTCTCACTTTCGTGCTAAAAAGTCCCCTGCTAACCTCCATTTGTTCTGAGAAGTCCAAACCCCTGGCCACAGCTCACACGCTCCTACATGATGTGGCCCCCCCAAACTCCTGTCTCCCAGCCCCCTGCTCCAGCCATCCTGTGCTTCTTTGGCACCACAGGCCTTTCGACACGCTGCCCTTTAACTTGGTATTCGTTGCTTTCTCTTCTTTACCTGGCTAATCCCTAGCTAGTCCTTAGCCTAAAAAGTTTCCTCTAGTGACTTTTCCCTCACTCCCCAGAACACTGTGCTTCCCCTTTTG
Organism: Bos javanicus; assembly: GCF_032452875.1. Taxonomy (NCBI): domain Eukaryota; kingdom Metazoa; phylum Chordata; class Mammalia; order Artiodactyla; family Bovidae; genus Bos; species Bos javanicus. Next base: position 132,975,610 of record NC_083869.1, on the reverse strand, counting down.
TGCTGCGCATACAGCGTCCCTGTGATTCTCTGCTCAGTGATCTGTCTCCTGCCTTGGACCATATGTTCCACGGGAGCAGAGGCCATGACTGTGCTGCTCACCACTGGATTCCTAGGGCCTGGCTCAGTGTCTGGCAGAGTGTGCTCAGTGCTCTGTAAAGCCTGCTGAAAGGATGGACTGATGGGTGGATGTGTGGGTGGACGGACGGATAAATGAACGGATGGATGGATATATGGATGATGGATGGATAGATGGATGGATGGATGGATGGTTATATGCATGATGGATGGGTAGATGGATGGATGGTTAGATGGACAGATGGATATGGGTGGGTGGGTAGATGGATGGGTAGACAAACAGATGATGGATGGATGATGGATGGATGGATGGATGGATGGTTATATGGATGGTGGATGGATGGACAGATAGACAAACGGATGGATGGATGATGGATGTGTAGATGGACAGATGGATGATGGATGGATAGACGGATGGTTAGATGGACAGATGGATGTGGGTGGGTGGGTAGATGGATGGGTAGACAAACAGATGATGGATGGATGATGGATGGATGGATGGGAAGACTATGGGATGAAGTTATCTCACCACTCTGAGCCTCAGTCTCCTCTGAAAAATGGGGCTCTCCTACCCCACCCCTACAGACATACACTGGCCAAAAGCCTAGGCAGCGTCTGGCCCACAGCAGCAGACCCAGCTCAGCCAACGCCCGCCCGCTCCGCATCCTTTTCTGCCCCCGGTCCTCACGGTATTTTCCGGATGCCAGCCATCCTGTGATGGCGATGGTGATGTGCAGCTGCCTGCCTTCCGTCAGGGGCAGAAATGTGAACTCCTCAATGGCCCCAACACGCTTCTTCATCTTGTATCCTAAAGACCAGATACAAAAATGAGGATGGGGGTGCCTGGGGCCCCTGGGGAATGTTGTCAGCGTGGCTCTGTGTACTCACACACTCTGTGCCCTGTTCCTCAACAAACGTCTCAGTTTTGAACTCATTAATGTTGGTGCCACGATTGTCCCTAATTACAGATGGGTGTGGCTCTGTGTACTCACACACTCTGTGCCCTGTTCCTCAACAAACGTCTCATTTTTGAACTCATTAATGTTGGTGCCATGATTGTCCCTAATTACAGATGAGAGTAAGAAGATTCCAAAGTCCAGTGAGCCCCGTGAGTGGCAGAGCTGGGGTTGAAACTCAGAATCCAAGTTTATAAACCACTGCTCTGTCCTGATTCAGTGGGTACTATATCGTTTTCCTGCCCACGAACCTCAGGAGCGTAACACACCCATCTTAGTAGACCAAGATTTTTAAAAATGTGGACCATCTTTATTGAATTTGTTACAATACTGCTTCTGTTTTATTTTGGTGTTTTTGGCCGCAAGGAACGTGGGATCTCTGCTCCTGGATCAGGCATCAAGCCCTTACCCCCTGCACTGGAAGGCAAAGTTCTTAACCACCGGAGCAGCGGGGAAGTTCCCATGAGCAAGACTCTTAATGTGGGAAGCTACAGGCCACCTGGAGAGAGGAACAGGAAACTGTGTGATGAAGGGCCTATGACACAGGTGGCTTGGGAAGACTCCCTCCCACCCCCACCCAGGGGATGCTGGTGAATGAAAAGTAGCTCTTTTCTCTTGTAACGTGTAAGTGTAAGTTTCTCGTGTAAGTGTCTCTTACACGGGGAAGCTCAAGCGTCTCTGAGGCATCCCGCCTGGAAACTTCCCGGGTGGCGACAACAAGTCCAGTAAGACCCTCCCTGAAGCGTCTACACTGGGGCAGTTTCACAGCCTTGGCCCTTCCCCAGACCCATGCTGAAGCCTGCCGCAGGTTCTGGAACTCAGAGAAGAGGAAAGCCACGTCCTCCTCCTCCTCCATCTCCCGGGGAGTTCCCCTGGTGAGAATCTGGGCATGACCCTTACGGGACTGGGCCACCCGGGGCCGCAGACCCCTCACGACCGCCGCTGCTCTGGAGCCTTACCTGTCAGGCCGGCTCCAGCGGCGCCGAACAGCGAGGTCATGATGGCGATGCCGGCCGCTGAGCCCAGAGCTGCGGCCCCGGCGCTGCCGATGACGGTGGCGGCCCCGGCAGCGACGAGAGGAGCGGCCAGGCCCCCAGTGACGCCTGCAAGGACAGCCGCCCGTGCGGGGGACAGAAGGGCATGAGCACGTGGCCCCCCGACATACATGCGAACACACTGCCTCTGCACGCGGAGGGAGGCAGCCCCCCAGCTGATCCCCCTGCAGTGGACACCAAGCGGGGGGACACGGGGGAAGGCCTAGCGGTGCCAGCACGGGGTGGCTCGAGCAGGGAGCTGGCAGACAGTGTTCAGGGGGGTGGCAGACCGCACAGGAGCACGCGAGCTGCGGCAAGCAGTCTGAATTTCTCCCCAGAGCAAGAGGGAGAGAGCAAAGCACCTTCAACATGCAAGTGAGCAAGCAGTCCATCGTGACTGTGCCCTGAAGCCAGTCCCTGGGGTCATCCCACCCGGCCTGGCCACGTGTCCCGTCTCATCTTACCGATCACCGTCCCGCCTCCCATGGTCGCCAGGCCTATCAGCAGATAGCGCTTCCACTTCCTCCTGTTCTCCTTCTTCTTCCGGGATGCCTCGGCAGACCTGCGGGAGAAGACGTTGCCCTCTAGGGCCGGCGGTGCCTGGGCAACCTTGATGCCACCCCTCCTCCCCAACCCCCAAACTAGCTTCCGTGCCACAGGCTCTATCATGCAGAGCGAGGTACCAAGGTTACCCCGGGCCCATCCATCATCGATGGTCTTAAAAAGCTGAAAACGTTCTAAAGACCCAGTATGTGGGATATGCTACTTACCCAGTTGATCCATCCTAACAGGGTTGCAATTTGAATAATGAAAAGACAAAGAAGTAATAACAGTAACAGCAAAAGAAGCACAAAGGTATCTTTACACAGACGGACTTGGAACGAGCACTCGACAGTTACAGACTCCATCACCTCACTCTCTCCTTCCCCAGCCCGTGCTCTGCCATCTGCTTTTGGAAACCAATTTCCCTTGAGAATAACCCTTTCAGACATGGGTTAGAGAAATGTCTGTGCTGGAGACCTTGGCTTTGGGGCAACAACTAGAACCGTCCGGACTTGAGATCTGAGCCTGACCGAACGTAGGAAAAGGGAACCAGTGTTGGAAACTCGGGTCAGGAGAATCCTGAGAATCCCTCCCGTCACTAAGGCCAACTGTCCTGTCTGACACTCGGCCCGCGGTGCTTCGGGGCAATAAGGTGCAGGACGGGAGACGGGGGAGGGTGCAGTCATTACCAGCGTGAACTCTGCACTGAACCTGGAGTTTGGACAACAACTCAGTGCTGGAGCGATGGCAGATGACGGCAATAATGAAAGAAGGGTTAATATTTATTGAGGACTTTTAACACGACTGCCACTGTGCTTTGCACTTCGAATGGTTTATCTTATCCCAGAAGCAGTTTTCCTTTTTATTGTCCGCATATCACAGCTGCGTTCGGGGATGAGCGTACCCAGCTTCTGAGCGGCAGTGGGGAGCAGTGCAGGGAATCTCGGACACAGAGCCCGACAGCCGGCCCTGCACGTGGGGCCCCAGATGGAGGCCGTACCCATGAAGCTCCATCTCCCTGAAATTTAGTCCCCCCTTTTGTAAAAAGGGGGATAGGAACGTCTCCCTCCTGAGGCTGTTGGTTTGTAAGGATTCAATTCATTAAGGAATTTAAATCTCCTGCTGCGCCTCCTCCTGCTCTGCCCCGAGACCAGCAACACTGTTGACCAAGATCACTCTAGTCATCCTGGGACCCAGAACCAAGACAGTGTGGACTTAATTTAATTCACGCCTTCGATCGACAGACTTTCATGGAGCATGGACAGCGGGCGGGCACTTTTGTGTGCTGGCAAACAGGACCACGCGGTCCTCAATCAGAACTGTTCCCTTCCCATCTCTCGCCTCCTGAACCACATGTGATAGTGAGAAACCGTTCATTCTCCAGTCATCGAGGAGGAGTGGGATTTGAGATGGGCACTCAGAGACCTGCTAAGCATTTTGGTTGTCGGCCCGCTCACCTCAACCGTCTTCAATTCCTTGATGGATTCCTTAACAAATCTAATCTTTAAAACCAACAGCCTCAGGAGGGAGACGTTCTTATCCTCCTGGGGGTACAGCCCAGGAGCAACTTCTTGGTTGCTTCACTACTGAGAGGAAACCAGCTCTCCGTGATCACAGGTGCTGGTTTCCCGTGATTGAAACGCACGCCCTCAGACGTGCGGGAAGAGGTTGAACCACACGCATCGATCGTCACACGATGGTGATGAAGGGCGTGGGTTGTGCAGTCAGGTTTCAAACCCTGTAAACTAGGCTTGGATCCTGCCTCTGCTGTGGTGGGCCACCAGCGTTCTCCAGGTGTCCAGTTATGCCCTGAGCTGGTCCCCCTAAGGAAAAATGATCCTTCTCTGCCCTGCTGAGCTGAGTGGCCCCATGACCCGCTTTGGCCAGGAGGGGGAAGGGATCTGTGTCACCTCCTGCTAAGACCCCTTCTGCTCTGACCCGAGACCAGCAACACTGTTGACCAAGATCACTCTGTCACCCTGGGACCAAGACAGAGTGGACTAAAGCCACAGCCAACCTGAAAGAAACGCACCTTTTTCTTGCTGTAAGCCGTTGAGACACGGAGGTCATTTGTTACTGCAGCAAAACCTAGCCTATCCTGGTGGACAGAGCCACTTACTAACCTCGGGATTAGGTACAAATAACTTGTCCTGTCTGAGTCTCCTCATTCATGAAGAGGGGATGATAATAGCCCTGAATTCCCAGGGGTACTGGGAGGGCGAAACGAGAGTGCACACAGGTGACTAGCACGCTGTAATCATTCCGTGTGTTTATTGCTCCCATCATTCTTTCCATGGTTGTGATAACTTCCTCAACACAGGCTGCAGATATACTTTGGCCCTGAACTGCTAGCACCATTTGGGGCAAAAGGGAAGGCTGGAAATGAGCTGCTTTCAGCAGAGTTCAAGGCCTGAGGAGGAATTCCAGCTGCTGGGGGAACATATGTGAGGAACACCCAGGGGCCACGAGCAACTGGCTCTGCGGACCAACCAGTAGTATCTGATTCAACAAACGCTGCAGAGTGTGGAAACACTCTGCAAACTGGGGGCAGAAAGGTCTCAGCCCAGCTCTGCCACAAGCTCACTGGCTCACCCGATTGTTCTGACCTTCAGTTTTCTCACTTCAGGACTGGAAATGATGATGGAGCCCCAGAAGGTGACCAACGCCAAGCAGGAGAATAAGAACCGTGACGGTCTGCCCCTGTTTCTCCCTCCCTCCCAGTTCCTCCTCTGCCTTGAGGATGGGGTGACCTCTCCAGCAGGACACTCAGGCCCCCTGTGACCTGGCCCCTGCCTTCTTCACAGCCTCATGGTTCATTAATTCCGAACTTACACTTTACCCTCCAGAAACACTAAAGTGCCTGCAGGCACGCCTCCTAAGCCTCAGTCCTGTGTTCCTGCTGCCCCTTGGCTGCCAAGGACCTTCTCACCTTCCTCTGTCTGGCTAAACATCACTGTCCGTTCCAGAGTCGTCTCCTCCAGGAAGCACACCCTGAGCCTCAAGGTTGCCTGACTGCCCCTACCCCAGACCTTCCTAACCCTCTGTGCTGTATTAGCCTGGAATTCTGGACCGTTGATTTTCAAAGGCTAGGCTCTGGATGAACCACATCAGGAGCCCCAGCGGGGAGGTGTTAAAAGCATGACTTCCTGGGTGAGAAAACTACTTGTAACAAGCTCTCTGGTTATGTCAAGTTTGAGAACCGCCGGGGTGAGCCTTTAGGACATAGATCAAACCTTTCCTGCCTCCACCCTCAGTAGCTGGCTCTGGGACTGGCACCTGGATGCGGCTCAGAAGATGTTCCTCAGAAAGAAAGATTTGGAGGTGAACATCTCAGTGCAGTGATCTATTCTCCCGCTCACTGTCCACGTCTATGAAAACCAGAGGGCACGTACATTTTGGCTAAAGAAAATATTTAGCCAGAGTTCAGGCCACTCACCATCAAGAATGAAGCTTCCGGGATATTAGAACAAATCCCAGGGAGGTCCCTGCCGGACTGAATTTAAACAAGAGGAGACACTGGCTGTGAGTTATATCTGCGATGCTTCCTATACTGGGAAGTGAGAATTCAGAGCACGACACTAAATCCATACGAAGCCTTGCTCCTCTTCCTGACTTTGCCTGCTGCTGAGGCACCATGGCCACCTCTGCCATCACAGAGCCCCTGGCCACACTCACGACCTGGGATGCTGGAAGTCACCTTGAGCTGGACTGCAGGTCAGCCTCCCAGAGACAGAAGCGAAAGTTGCTCAGTCGTGTCTGACTCTTTGCAACCCCATGCGCTATCAGTCCATGGGATACTCCAGGCCAGAATACAGGAGTGGGGAGCCCTTCCCTTCGCCAGGGGATCCCAGCTCTCCCGCACTGCCAGCGGATTCTTTACCAGCTGAGCTATCAGAGGCTGAAGCCAAACGCAGATTAGGGCTAAATCCCAGGCTGAAGTCACGGCTACCTTGTGAGGAGCAGACAACCACACTGCTCATCTCACGGCTCCACAGAGAAATCTCCCTCACGGCCGCTTTATCTCCCGTGAGAGGGGGTGCCTTCCCCTCTTCTGTCCTCATCGTCACCCTTCTCGTTTTTCCCAGAATTATTCATGACTGTGCTGGGTCTTTGTTGCTGCGAGCGGGCTTTCTCTAGTTTTGGAGAGTCGGGGGCTACTCTCCAGATGCGGGGCACAGCTTCTCACTGCAGTGGTTTCCCCTGCTGCGGACCCCAGGTGCGAGGTTCTAGGGGGCACTGGCTTCAGTAGCTCCAGCCCGTGGGCTCAGTGCTTGTAGCTCTCGGGCCCTGGAGGGGGCTCAGTGAGGCACACGGGCTTAGCTGCTCCGCTGCACGTGGGGTCTTCCCACACCGAGGACAGAACCCGTGTCCCCTGTGGTGGCACATGGATTCTTATCCACCGGACGACGAGGGAAGTCCACCCTTTTCTTTCTTTTTTTTTAAATCACTTTCTCCAGTCAATAGAGAGGGGGTGCTTATCTCTGGGGAGTCTGGAGACACATTCCGAGTAAAAGCTCAGACAACCCATAGAAGAATGATCTTTGCTGCCTTCTTCAGAACTAAGGAGGAAACTGGGGGTTCCCAGCCACGCCCGAAGGGGATGCAGTGAGTGACGTTCAGACTGGATAAGGAAGCTGAATCCGATCACCTGGGCACCCCTGGGCGAGTGACGTCACCCTCTGACCTTCTGTTTCTTCCTCTGCCAAAGCCTCAGGGGACTGCGGTGAAAATCCAATGAGATGGTATCTTGTACCGGCATCTAGAGAGCACTCAGTAAAGGTTAGATGTTGACCATGTTATTATGATGGGCTCAGTATCAACCTCCAGCCTGGCATTCGCTGTTTACTATGTGCCAGGGACTGTTCCAAGCTTTTGATAAGAATGAATGAATTTAATCCTCTGGACAGTCCTATGATGGAGATACGATCACTATCCCTGTGCTAGAGACAAGGAAGCTAAGGCATAGGGAAGTGAAGTCACCCAACCAGGAGGGGAAGCTCGGATGGCCACAGGGCTCAAAGAGGCCCCAAGAACAGAGGTGGGACATTGCACCCTGAACCCCGGCTGCAAAGGATCACCCCGGGGTGCCAGGAAGCTCACCTTACAGAAACACAAAACCTCAGGGTTAGAAGACACCTACACGCAATTCGATCCTCTTCTTGGACAGGTGAGAACATGGGTGCTGATGCCAGAGAGGGAAAGCCAGGGCCCAGGGCCACACAGACTTAGCAGCAGAGTCAGGGGACCAGGCTGCTTGGCTGACCAGTCCCTAGGCTTTCCCTGGGTCCCAGATTCTTCCACAGACCACAGATGGAACCCAGAGGTCACCAAAGTCCCTAAGATTTAGTTTCAAAAATGACACCTATGGAGTATTTTCCCAAGGAAATGGCCCCACAATGAAATAACAGCAATGTTGCTGCTTGGTCTCTAAGTTGAGTCCCTGTCTTTCACTATCTCCCAGAGCTTGCTCAAACTCATGTCCATTGAGTTGGTGATGCCATCCAATGAGATGAGATGCCATCTCATGCTCTGTTGTCCCCTTCTCCTCCTGCCTTCAATTTTTCCCAGCATCAGGGTCTTTTCCAATGAGTCAGCTCTTCACATCAGGTGGACAAAATATTGGAGCTTCAGCTTCAGCATCTGTCCTTCCAATGAATATTCAGGGTTGATTTCCTTTAGGATTGACTGGTTTGATCTCCTTACAGTCCAAGGGACTCCCAAGAGTCTTCTCCAACACCACAGTTCAAAAGCATCAATCTTTTGGTACGATAGCAAATGCTGATATTTATCACCTAGTAAGTCTGTGCAGAGCTTCCCAGGTGGTGCCAGTGGTAAAGAACCTGCCTGCCAGTGCAGGAGACGTAGGAGACATGGGTTCAGTCCCTGGGTCATGAAGATCCCCTGGAGGAGGAGGGCATGGCAACCTACTCTAATATTCTTGCCAGAAGAACCCCTATGGACAGAGGAGCCTGGCGGGCTACAGTCCATGGGGTCACAAAGAGTCAGACATGACTTGGCAACTGAACACAGACACACACAGCTCTGCAAGACCTGCTCGAAGCACCTTAGGTATAGAAACTTCATTTAAGCCCCACATGAACCTTTGAAGAGGGTGCTATTATTATCCCCATTTGCATGTGAGGAAACTGAGGCTCAGAGAAGTTAAGTAACTTGGCCAGGATCACACGGCTGATAAGTGGCAGAGATGGGCTCTGTTTCACTGTCCCTGATCTGGCATGACTGGTATTCTGGGAACAGAACCTCTGGGTAATATGTTTCTTTCTGACAACAGATTTCCAAACAATACTCAAGAGTTTCTTTCACTTCAAGGCATACTTGAAGTGGTACAAACGCCCAATATACCCAAAGGTGCTGGGCAGCCCTTGTGACTGTGGTCGCTGGGCTTGGTCCAGGTCTTTCTGTACTGACACAGCTCTGGGAGTCAAAACAAGGCTATTTGGGGTTATTTTGACAGATTAACTTTCCTTCTTTCTCAAGGAAACAACGCCCTCCCTTTGCCCTACAAACTTGGGTGGGGGGAGGGTGGATGCAGTTCTGAGCTTGGCTTCAAAGCTAAATTCTCAGTTTGGTTGAACTGGCACAGTCTGGCTGCTCAAAGAAACTCTTCGTGGCTGAACAAAACTCAAGGCTGGGAGATGTGCCTGGCTGCAAGGAGCATGCAGTTAGGCTGTGACTGGGACTGATCTATTACTCTGGGATTAGATCCTCTGTAGGGTGTTCGACAAAGAGCTGAGCTCTGGCCAAGTTTGCCAGGAAAATTTCCCTCGACATACACCTGACCATACAGAGAGAGCAAAGCCCATCAGCCTTGGCAGGCATGGGGACATGTGGGGAAGGTAAGGACTCCTGGGTATGGAACCGTTGCTGTGTGCCAGCCCTGGGCCAAGCACTTGATAATACAGTTGCATCTGTTTCCCACAACAACCTTAAGATGTTATTCTCATTCCTATACTACAGATAAGAATACTATGGCTTAGAGAAAGGGGGGCCGACCTGCCCAAGGTCAAAAGTAAACAGGGGTCAGAACCCAGGCCACTCTGACCCACGGACAAGGTGCCATATGAACTGAAGTGCAGGGGGGTGTCAAGACCACAGGCTGTTAAAGTCACAAACTCAGGGCTTCGAGCAATCATCCACTCAATCCCTGTCTCCTATAAATGAGGGTGGAGGCCAGAGAGGGAAAGTGACTTGCTAAAGTGTAACACAGCCAGTCAGGGCTGCACCGGGATTCTCCATTCAGGGTCTCCTAGGGTGGAAGTGGTAGACATCTCAGAAATCCACTGGAGTGGAAATACCAGATTCCAGGTAGGCGGGAGGAGGGGCAGACCGGACTGTGTTATCTGAGAAGTGGGAGGCCTCTATTCCCGATAGGCGGGGCCAGGGCCAGGGGTCCCTTACTCAGAGTCCTCCTCTTTGCTTTCCTTCAGGCTCTCGAGGAAGGTCTCTTCCAGGAGGTCAAGCTCCTCCAAGGGCGCTCGGAGGAGGGAGGCCATGTGGCAGATGAGGACGCGGGCCCGAGCATCGTAGCGGCCTCGAGAGAGAGAGAAAGAGGAGGGGTCAGTTCAGCTCCCAAGCACAGAGATGCTCACCGCAGTGCGATGCATGAGACCCGAACCCGAGACACGTCCCAGACTCAAGGCCCCCAGCCGGTGCATTTAACAGGAGCACAGCTTCCGGGGCAGAGCAGTGGGTAACTCACGACCCTGAATCAGAAGCAAGGTGGCGTTTTTCAGCAGTCAAATTAGCAAAGATTCCAATTTTCACATCCCAAAGCTGTTTAAGGAGGTTTTCGTGATGAAAACCAAATCCCATCCCACACTGACTACAAGGCCCCTGGCCCACTCCACGACCTCACCTTCTAGAATGTTCCTGCTACAGGGCCTTTGCTCTTGGGCTGTTTCCACCACTTGGGAGGCTCGTTCCCCTGATCTTATGGGGTGCCTCCTCCTCCTTCAAGTCTCTGTTCCAATGCCTCCTGTCCAGAGTGGCCCCCCTGACCCTGACACACATCCCTCGACCCTTCTGCCTTGTATTTCATTCCACATGGAGCTTGCCCAAGTCTGACATCATGGACACTTACTTTTGTTTTTCTCTCCCCAAGAAGTATAGAGCCTATATGTATAAACTCTGTGTGTTTGCTAGTCCCTAGGAGAGCACCCGGCATAAAGAATAAATGTTCGATTAATGACGCAGGTAGGGGTCATTTGCCTTCACTCAGGTAGAAGTTGTGAGAGTCATCTCACAAAGTTTCAAGCAGAGGACTCCGGGCCCACGAGGAGCCCTCTATGAACACTGCAGAACCGGCCTCCTCTGCTGGGCGTCTGCAATGCTGCATGGTAATTCTGCAGTCCTCCCTGGAGCGAGGGGCCTCGGAGCGAGCTGTGGTCTGGCAGCACGTGTCCCACCGCCCTCAGCTGCCTCCCTGCATGCGGATCTGGCTGCGTGCTGGGAGACGGACGCCGGCAGATCATGTCTTGGGGTTATTGATCCGCTGATGTTCCAAGAATAAGGGAGCTCCCTGCTCCCTCCTAGGGTCACAGACCATTGAACGTAGGTCATAATCGAGCTGTGGGAATTAATAAGCCTTGGCCATGGTGATTAATTGCTGGCGATGATAATCAGCTACTAATTCATACTCCATTTGTCAAGGTTGCCATGATTTAGTTCTGGAATATAGAGTGCCAGGTGCCAGGTGATTAAAACCTTCCAAGGTATTCCTGGGCAAGGGATTCTGGAATGTCAGCCTCGTGGAAGGGTCATTTCAAGGACCTTGACAGCCAGACTGTTGGGCTTGGAGCTGAGGCTCTACTTCACGCAGGTGGTGAGTGGTGGAGGAGGTGCGGAGGAATCCTGGGCTACCCAGGACAACTTGCCAGGCAACTAACTGACTCCTCAAGGGCCAATCCATCCCATCTCAATAAAGAGCCCGACCTGGGGCTCAGGCCAAAAGCCTGGGCAATGTTCTTGATTTTTCCTGTTGCCCTTCCCCTGACACCCAATCTACCAGCTAATACTGACAGCTGCCCCTCCAAAGCATATCCTGAGTCTGAGCACAGCTCCCCATCTCTGTTGTCATGGCCACTACGACAGCCACAGTGCTTCACCAGCCATCTCCCCGCTTTCTCATCTTTCACCCTTGCCCCCACACTTTGCTTGCCACAGAGCAGCTTGAAAGATAAAGTCACAAATGTGGGAGCTTCTCTTCCCCAGCTTGAAACTCCACAATGCACTTGGAATAAAACCCACGTTTTCCCCCACGGTCTGCACGGCTGTACACCATCTGACCACTTCCCACCACCCTCTCCCACCTCACTTTCTAGTGATCCCTATTTCACGCACCAGGGTTTGTCCCACCAAGAAGCCAAGCTCATTCCTGCCCCAGGGCCTCTGCACTTGTTCTAACTAGCAAACCCCCGATCTCAGAAGGTCTGGGGCACTCATGCCTAGAAGCAGCCACATGATGAAGACTCCTCCTGTGACCTCTGCAGGGGAGGAAACCAGCATCCACGGCGCTCCTAAAAAGGCCGGGAGCCACCGGACAGGCTTGCAATCGGGGCTGCTAATCCTCCCAGTTATGGAATTAAGAGACACCTGCTCCTTGGAAGGAAAGCTACGACAAACGTAGACAGCATATTAAAAAGCAGAGACACAACTGTACCGACAAAGGTCCGTCTAGTCAAGGCAAGGGTTTTTACGTAGTCATGTGTGGATGTGAGAGTTGGACCACAATGAAAGCTATAAGCACTGAAGAACTGATGCTTTTGAACTGCGGTGTTGGAGAAGACTCTTGAGAGTCCCTTGGACTGCAAGGACATCAAACCAGTCCATCCTAAAGGAAATCAGTCCTGAATATTCATTAGAAGGACTGAGGCTGAAGCTGAAGCTCCAGTACTTTGTCCACCTGATGCGAAGAACTGACTCTTTGGAAAAGACCCTGATGCTGGGTAAAGTCTGAAGGCAAAAGGGGAAGGGGGTGGTAGAGGAAGAGATGGCTGGATGGCATCACCGACTCGATGGACATGAATCTGAGTAAACTTCAGGAGATAGTGAAGGACAGGGAAGCCTGGCGTGTTGCAGTCCATGGGGCTGCAGAGTCAGACGTGACTTAGCGACTGAGTAACAACCACCACACCATCCCACACGTAGCCCTAGGCTATGGGCCACAGGCACACATACAAATGACCCAACACCCAGGCAGTCTATTCTTTGGAAAATCTTGGAGGGGAACACGAACTCTGCCCTGAGTGGAGCCGGAGTTAACACCAGCCTTCAACTGCTGGCAGCCCCAGTACCCACCCCAGTCTCCACCCTTGGAGTCCAACGGGTCCCTCTGGCCTAGATAGAGCAAGGGACAAGTCCAAAGTCACCCAGTGTGTTTGGACAGACCCAGGGTTAGAACTCACACCCCTGGGCTCCTTCTCTCACCTTTATCTCAACAGAGCAGCTACTGCACTTTGAACTTCACCGTCTAACACTGTGCTGTGCATTAAAGGATGAACAGCACCCATGAAGCCTGGCACTACATGCCAGGTGCACCCCAGGCACCATGATAAGCCCCACCTTCCCTACACAGCCACATGCACCTCCTTGGGGGTACAACCTCAGCAGTACAACCTCCATTGCCAGGCACTGAACCAGCCTCTGCACTCAATATGGCTCTGAGTTCGGGAGCTGGGGTGACCAGCCTGGGGTTGACCTCGCCTCTCCATGGAGAGCAGCAGCATCCCAGACATTTGGGAAGAGATCACTGCCAAGCCCTTCCCTTGGGGGCGGGGGGCTGCCCTCAAGACTAAAGGAAAGGAACTCAGGCAGTTGCCACACAGACTGGTGTTTGAATTTTCATCTGATTATCTTTATAGCTGAACGGCTTCGGACAAGTTTCTTGATCTGTCTAAGCCTCAGTTTCCTCGTCTGTACAATGGGGACAAGAATATCTTTTTAACCTGGCTTTTGTTGAGATGCAATGAGAAGACACATGTGATGGACCTGGCCAGCACCTAGGATGCAGGAAGTGGTCAAGTGTGAAAGTGTCAGTCGCTCAGTCGTGTCTGACTCTGCGACCCCATAGATTTTAACCCGCCAGGCTCCTCTGTCCATGGGATTCTTCAGGCAAGAGTACTGGGGTGGGTTGCCCTTCCCTTCTCCAGGGGATTTTTCCAATCCAGGGATCAAACATGGGTCTCCTGCACTGCAGGTGGATTCTTCACCATCTGAGCCACAGCATGACTCTACAAATTAGTCCTCAGATAAAGGTGGCTGGAAAGTGAAAGTGTTAGTCACTTAAGTCTTGTTCAACTCTTTGCCACCCCATGGACTGTGGTTGAGAAAGGGTGGCTGATAGTACCCTTTTTATGATAAATTGTCATGTTTCCTAGATGCTTAGATGCTAGGAAGCAAGGACTGCTGGGGTGAGGCTGTGAGCTGCTGAGTCAGCCTGGGGACCTGTCTCACCGCTCCCTTAGGGTCCGAGGGCACTCTCAGGCCACGTTCATACAACCACTTACCCAGCCCACTGCGCTGCCATCCCTCAATGGGCCAATTTTTCTTTTTTCTTTTGGGTTGTGCCATGTGGCTCGAGGGATCTTAGTTCTCCAACCAGGGATTGAACCTGGGTCCCAGCAATGAAAGTGCTGAGTCCTAACCACTGAACTGCCAGGGAATTCCCCCAACTCTTCTCTTCTTCTTTTCTATTTATTTATTTACTTGGCTGGGCTGAGTCTTAGCTGTGGCATCCGGCATATAGGAGTTTCCTTGATCAGGGATCGAACCCGGTCCCCCTACATTGGGAGTGTGGAGTCCTAGCCACTGGACGACCAGGGAAGGCCTCCCCCTAACTTTTCTAATTGTACATGTTATATAGCATTTGAAATATTAATACCCAGTTTCACCCTCAGTGAATTCTTTTTCATACAAAGAAAGCACACCTACCTCCAGTCCCATGCCCCCCGGGGCCCCCACACTGGGTGCTGGACTGACTTACAAGTCAGGGTGTTCACATTGGTGGGGAGAGCATGGCTGGAGGGGTGGGGCTTCTAGATGCACCCCGACTCAGGGCAGGACTTGACCTCAGATGGTTCCGGGTATGACTCCTGCCTTTTGCGGCTTGTTCTGGGGGGACAATGAAGGACACTCAGGTGGTAACAAGCGTAGTTCAAGGCCAGTGGTCATGGGAGCCAAGGGGCCTCTTCCGAAACCCTCCTCCAGCTCCGCCTTCTTAGGTGCCGCCCTGTCTGGCCGCTCCTCAGGACCCTGCCTCTCGGGGTGCTCGCTCTTGGTTCTGGCCTCATCAAATCCCCTTAAAGGCAGCTGTAACGATGAGGGTTCTATCATTTCATCTCCTCGTTGGAAGGAGAACACCAGTCAAGAGTGCATGGTGGGGAACTTCCCTGGCGGGTCCAGTGGTTAAGACTCCAAGGTTCCACTGCTGGGGGCATGGGTTTGATCCTGGGTTGGGGAACTAAGATCCCACATGCGCATGGCCGAAGATAAGAGTAGACTCTGGCCTGCCCTCCTTCTCCCCAGTGGTGTGACCTCAGGCAGCTGATTTCCCTTGCTGGGCCACCGTGGCCTCGTCAGCACAACGAGGGGACAGGGGACAGCATCAACCTCCCAGTGCTGTTGAGGGGCTGAAACAAATCATAAAAGCACTCTGCTCAGGGCTGGCACACAGTAGGCACTCCATGAGCATCTGCCCCAGGGAGGATTCCTCCCAGAGCCCAGCAGAGGGCCTGGCACACGCAGTGGGGCTCAGTTCTTACTGGCTGAATGCGTCAATCAGTTCAATACCGATAACAAGCTTGCCGAGTCTTAAGGATCCTGATGGAGACTCAGGCCACCAGGTGACAATGTGTGCGTTCCACCACGATCGAAGACGACCTCTCAGGCTTTTCTGATTCATCGGCGAGGTAGGCTTTGCAATTTAGTCATAAAGACCGGGTCAGAAAGCAGAGCCGGGCTTGCGGTGAAGGTGGTTCTGTCTCCTGCAGCTGCACCTCCTTGGGTCCCATCGCCCGGAGCCAAAGCTATCTTTGGATTCAGGGTACAGAGGGCGAGAACCATGATTCAGCTACGTCTCTGGCTCATAATTCACCATGAGACTCACTGCCTTAAATGGAATTTGAAACTTATTTTGAAATTTCACCTCTGGTTACCTAACCTCCTGAGCCTAATTTCCTCCCAGTGGAGATAACAGTTATCTATTCTAGCAGTTGATCTAAGGATTATATATTATTACACAGTCATTCACCATCTGTGCTACATGACCCAGAGCAACTGGGTAACTTTTATCTATTTATTTGTGTAGGCTGCGTCTCACCTTAGTTGTGGCAATCAGGGTCTCTGAGGCATCACGTGGTCTCTCCAGTTGCGGTGTGTGGGCTCGGTCGCCCTGCAGCATGCGGGATCTTAGTTCCCAGACTAGGGATTGGACCCACGTGTCCTCCATTGCAAGGCAGGTTCTTCACCACTGGACCACCAGGGCAGTTCCTAGGTCACTTATGAAGACCACCAACTGCTAGTAACCCAGCCCCACCTGGCCACACTGTGGGTCCTGGACCAATGGTTCTCCACTGGGGACGTTTTTGTGCCCTGCAGCCCCATCCCAAGAACATCTGGTAAAGTATGGAAGCATTTCTGGTTGTCCCAAGTCAGGGAGGGCTACTGGCATCTGGTGAAAAGAGGCCAGGCAGGTGGCTAAATCTCCCAGAAGGCACCGCGGGGCCCCACCACAAAGAATTATCCCGTCCCCAATGTCTGCACTGTGAAAACACGGTTTAGGGAGCTCAGGTTCAGTTTAACCGTCAACATATGAAAGGCTTATTTTTCCAGCTAGGCAGGCCAGAGGCTTCGTGGGTTGTTAATGGGTGAGGAGAAGAAAATGGTTGGTGTGCAAAGAAATTCCACCCTACTGCTGCCAAGACGGCCATCGTTCCGTGACTAAGATCCCAACATCGTCAGTAAAAGGTCAACCTTCCAGGAAGTTCTGAGACCTGCAGCTCTTCATGTTGATTTCCTGGGCTGATTCCAGGACTAACCACCGTGCCTCACACCCAGAGAAACGCAGCCACACAGACAGACAGCTTTCTTCTGTGCTGTGCGACCTACCCGCTCAGTCTCCGCAGAAAACGATGGCTTAACCCTACCGTCCAGACAAACCGCCTTGCTAGTGCCTACGCTTGCGCTCTAGGGAAAGACCATCCATTCTTCCTTCTGTCCATCCATTCAACCATCCCTCCATCCATCCAACAAACACTAAATGCCCACCATCTGTCCTCCAGCGTTGCAGACCCTGGGAAACAACAGTGAAGAAGCCAGACAGGAGCCCTGCCCTCACGGAGCTTATGAGATAGGCCTCGAACCACTGGCCCAGCTATGACACCGACCTTCTCCTTACAAGACCCTTGACTGTGTTCTTAGGACCAAAGACAGCTTTGTTTTGCTTTGAAGTAGCATTGAGCTCTTGCCTCTTCGTACTTGAAACTGAAGTTCAGAGAAGTGACTGGACATCACAAGTGTCTCGGAGACAGGATGAGAGTACAGGTTTCCTAGTTCCCAGGAGTTTCCCATTTCCCCGCGGCCACCGCGGCCCTGCAGCACTCAGGGGCTGCGTCCTGAGCGCCAGCTCTGTTCTCAGCACTTGACCTGGGTTATTCCACTCAGTCCTCACCACCGCCCTTCGAGGTAAAGAGTACTGTGGCTCCCATTTGATGCCCAAGGAAACGGAGGCAGAGACGTTCAGCAACTTGCGATGAATTTTAACACCAGGCAGGCAGATCCCCCAGTGCTCCCAGTTCTTGGTCCTTCGGTTCAGTTCAGTCGCTCAGTCATGTCCAACCCTTTGCAACCCCATGGACTGCAGCACGCCAGGCCTCCCTGTCCATCACCACCTCCCGGAGCTTACTCAAACTCATGTCCATTGAGTCGTGATGCCATCCAGCCATCTCATCCTCTGCCGTCTTGGTCCTTGGTTCTTCATTAATAAGGACAGAGTTGGACGTGACAACAGTAGCCGCTCCCACTCTGGGTATCATCTTCTCAACTACAGGCTTCCGCTGTACCCTGATGGCACTTTGCAGACAATGTGTTGTTTCGTTTGTTTGTTTTTCACACACTGAAGGTCCATGGCAACCCTGCATCCCGCGTCTATCAGTGCCATTTTTTTCCAACAGCATTTTAAAATTAAAGTTTGTCCCCTGGATTTTTCAGTTCAGTTCAGTCGCTCAGTCGTGTCCGGTTCTTTGTGACCCCCTTTTAGACATGGTGTTATTATACACATAACGGGCTACAGCGTAGTGTAAATATAACTTTAGATGCACTGAAAAACCACACATGGTCACGTGACTTGCTTTACTGTGGGGGCTGGAACGGAACCTGCCATCTCTCCGGGGCCCACCGGTGTCCGACGAGGGCCATCTGGATGGTTTGAGGGGCTACCTACCTCTGCCTTCTGGGGAACTTTCAAGCCCTTCCACCAGCTCCCACTGGGGGTCCTGGTGTGTCACTGACCGTGCTCCTATTTGTAGATGCCAGCATCTGGAGGGGCTTTGAGACAAACCAAGGGGACCCCTCAGATGCTGCCAGAGACTGGTATTCTTTAGACATGCATGCTCAGTCACGGAATCGTGTCTGACTCTTTGTGACCCCACGGACCTCTCTGTCCATGGGATTTTCCAGGTAAGAATACTGGAGTGGGTTGCCATTTCCTCCTCCAGGGGACCTTCCTGACCCAGGGATTGAATCTGCATCTCCTGAGTCTCCTGCCTTCGCAGGCAGATTCTCTACTGCTGCGCCACCTGGGAAGCCGGCTTAGACATGAGGGATTATTATATTCCTGTGGGGATGCCTCTGCATCCCTCCAACTCCCACGGGTAAAATCTGAGAAGGTTTTTGTTAACAGCACTTATTTTAGAATGTTGGCTCTGCCACTTAACAGCTTAGACCTGTTCCTTTACCTCTCTGAGCCTCAGTTTGCTGATCTGTGAAGTGGGACTGTCTACATGAAAGGATGGAGATAAGGATGCTGTGTTTGACAAGGGCCAGGGGCAGTCACCAGCATGAGCAGGTGCTTAGCAAGTGGGGGGATTCTCCAGAGAAATTTAACAGGCAATGCCAGTCTGAAACTCCAATACTTTGGCCACCTGATGCAAAGAAATGACTCATTTGAAAAGACCTTGATGCTGGGAAAGATTGAAGGCAGGAGGAGAAGGGGACAACAGAGAATGAGATGGCTAGATGGCATCACCGACTCAATGGACATGAGTCTGAGTAAACTCTGGGAGTTGGTGATGGACAGGGAGGCCTGGCATGCTGCAGTCCATGAGGTCACAAAGAGTTGGACACGACTGAGCGACTGAACTGAACTGAATGCCAGTTTAGAGGCTGCCTACGAGAACGCCCCCGGGAGGACATGAAGTACCAGACGGTGATATTACACACAGGCCATTTCAAACCCACTCTAACTATTGTGTGAGAGCCAGGCCAAGGGCACCCACACCCACACCCACCACAGCAAAGGGTGGTAAGTTAAGGTGTCCTGGGGTGCTCATGGGCGCTCAGAAGGGTTGTGATTGGCAGGTGCGGGCAGGTGGCGGGCTAGGATACACATGGCTCTGGGAGACGGAAGGGAGAGTCTGGCACACACAGGAGCTGCTTCCCCCGTGATAAGGCCATGGGACAGAGGGCTGGCCCAGGAGGCTGGAGACCTGGTTCCTACCAGAAGGCCACCTGCCACCGTGTGCTGCCGGGAAAGCCCCTTCCCGTCTCTGGGCCCCAGTCGCTCCTCCTGGAAATATGAGTCTCACCCAAGAGGACCCTGACCTGCAAGATGGGAACAAAGCCCGCCAGGACCCCTCAGGGGGCAGGGAGGACTCCAAGTCTGCACAGCCCCCGGCAGCCGTCTGGCCTCCCAGCAAGTGCCCGGACCCAGCGCTTTGTCATTACCATGATGATCACGTGAGAGTGTGTGTGTGTGTGCTGACCGGCTACCCTGCTCTCCCGAAACCCGTGCCCCAGACCTCTGGGCAAACCACCTCTCATTCTAAGACCATCCAGGACGATTGAATATTCCCTCATTTCAGTTTGCAGAAATAAAAGGGATTCTGCTGAGGATTCTCAGACCAGCTCCACCACATCCTCAGACCACAGCTTAGCCACGTGGCCTCATCGGCTAAACCTGCACTCCCAACACAGGGGGCCCACGTTCCATCCTTGGTTGGGGAACTAGATCCTGTATGCTGCAACTAAGAAGCCCTCGTGCAGCAAAGATCCTGAGAGCCCCAAGTAAGACCCAGTGCTGTGCTGTGCTCAGTCGTGTCTGACTCTTTGCGACCGCCAGGCTCCTCTGTTCCTGGGGATTCTCCAGGCAGGGATACTGGAGTGGGTTGTCATACCCTCCTCTAGGGGATCTTCGCGACCCAAGAATTGAACCCACGTCTCCCAGTGCAGCCAAAATAAATAAACAATCTTTTTTTTTTTTTTTTAAAGGAAGACGTGTTACTTCAGGCTGTGCCCGCCTAAAAGCAGGGGCTGGGCCAGATCACCCTTGCGTGATCCGCATTCAGCTCTGAGATACAGAATTAAAATTTATGCGTGGCTGGAAAAGGGCCACGCTGGGGTTTGAGCCTCAGAGCTGCGCTTCTCAGACTGTAAACTCCACGGGAACCGCCTGGGACCCTGTGAACGTGCAGAGCTCACTGGGCTCCGGCCCCCGTGACCCTCCTCTGAGCGCTCTCTCCTGCCAACGCTCCTGCGTGTGCTATGCCTACTCGTGAAATCCTGTTCTTCTTCCTCCTCTTCTTACCCCTCCAATCCCCCACGAGCCAGAGGTTCGGTGGAGACTCGGGGAAACTTCTGTTTATAAAAAGTGTTTATTTATTTGGCTGAGTTGGTTTTAGCTGTGGTACGTGGGATCTTTCCTTGTGGTGTGCAGGCTTGCTAGCTATGGCGAGTGGGCTTAGCTGCCCTGTGGCATGTGGGATCTTAGTTCCCTGACGGGGGATTGAACACGTGTCCCCTGCATTGCAAGGCCGATTCTTAACCCCTGGACCACCAGGGAAGTCCCTAAAACTTCCCTTTATTACACGGTACAGAGGCTGTTGGAATGTCATTTTCAATTCTGTGTTCCTTCTCCCTGATGTCAGCAGAACAGACCTTGGAGGGCAAGAGCCAGGCTCCAGAGCTACTGAGAAGGTTAGACTGGGGGTGCGGTAAGGAATCAGTAAAACCGCAAGGAGCATCACGCTGCTGGCGCTTGGTGTGAATGGAGAGCTCCCCGGCCCCCCAGCGCTACTGGCTTCCCTTCCCTTTCTCGCTCTGAAAAGGCCACGAGCATGGGACCACAGAGGCAACACCTAACCCTGGCTTCCCTGGCTGAGGGGGAGACACGTGCCCACAATTTACAGAACTTAGGAACTATCAACTCACCATCCTTGAGTGAGAAGCTCAGAAGATCCTGAGGGAAAAGTAACAGGAATTAGCGATAGGTTGATATGTAACCAGCCTGCTCACTGGACATACATTTACTGACTCTTAACAATAAGTGGGAAAACAAGGCAGACAAAATACCTTTGCCCTGCATTTGAGTGGCAAGGCAGACCAACAAGCCAGCACATAACCAAACAAATGCATGAGAACTTCAGGGAGTCAGATGAAGGAGGGCAAGGGCTGTTTTAAATCTGCTCTGCTGGCACCGAGAGCCCGGGTCAAGCGTCTGCCTGCTTCAAATGCACACGGAGCAGGTGAGTGACACACCCAAGGGCACACAGCAAAGCTGATGCTTCTGAAAAGAGGCACCGCAGCTTAACGGCTAGGAACATGGGCTTCTGAGTCAGATGGCAAGCTTCAAATCCGCTGTGTGACCTCGAACAAGTTACTAAACGTCTCTGTGCCTCAGTGTTCTCATCTATAAAATGGGGATGATCACTTTACCTACCTCATAAAATTGCTCTGAGAATTAAATCAGTTCATATGAGTAAAGATGCTAGCATATAAGAAGCAATGTTTAAGTAATAAATCAATAGTAAATATTCGATAATGATAATTCAACACTAGCTACAATCATCGTATCATCAGATATTATGATGCAATATTTAACCTTTCAACTCCCCCCACACAGCTAGAAGTGATATTCAGGCTGACTTTGAGAGGAAGCTGTCTGCTTTCCCCAGCAGCTGCTACCTGGGCAGTGGGTGTACCTGAGTGATCACCAGTGGGTCATCCTTCAAGACGGGGTCCTTCAACAAAACCTCAGCAAACACGTCTGCTCCTTCGCCTCCCAGACCACTGGCAAAAGCAGTCATGGTAGGCAAGACGGCTTCAGACAGGTCCAGCCACTTCACCAGGCCAGCCACAAAGTCTGTGCAGAAGGATCTGAAAGACAAACACAGCTGAGACCCTGGACCATGCAACTCACAAGACGAGACATGTTAAGGGATGTGAAGAGCTGGCATCTACAAAAAACCATGGCAACTGTGGCCCATGGAATATAGCGAGAGAGCCAAACCTGATTTCAGGAGAGCGGATCTGAGCTTACTCCACCAAAACTTTAACCACAAGGAGCTGATAAACCATAGGAATGAGGGCCATGAGCAGTTAGTTACTGACAAACACCCTGAGCCCAGCCTGCCCTGAGGGCTGTGAAATAAAAAATGAGCAAGACGGATCTTGGATAAGAAGCTCATCGAGGGGTAGAGACCCAGACGGAACTAACTAGTCTAGCGCCATGGGACACACTAGGACAGAGGCAGGAATCCAGCCCTGATGAGTCCAGAGAGGGGGCCCCGAATCCACCTGGGAGGCGAGGGGTGGCGACCAGAAAAGGCTTCCTGCAGATGTGGTGACCTCCTGCTATTGGAAACAGCCACAGACATGCTTTCTAGAAACACGCTGGCCGCCGCAGAAGTTGACAAAGTATGGAGGAAGTTATGCAACCATTACCGTGGGGTCTCTGTCCATAGTGAGTATCTGAGCTGAGTCCCACAGGGGTCCCTGGGTGGGGGATGGATGGGGTACTCCAGGGCAGAAGGGACCCCAGGAGATGCAGGAAGCCCATGGCATCTTGGGGGGACTTCTCTGGTGACTCAGATGGTAAAGAATCTGCTTGCAATGCAGGAGACCCAGGTTTGATCCCTGGGTGGGGAAGATTCCCTGGAGAAGAGAATGGCAATCCATTCCAGTATTCTTGCCTGGAGAATTCCACGGACAGAGGAGCCTGGCAGGCTACAGTCCGTGGGGTCACAAAGAGTCAGACACAACTGAGTGACTGACACTTTTTCACTTTCGTGGCATCTTGGGGACCCTGGCAGAGCCCACATCAGGCTTTGATTCAAAGCTACCACTGGGATGTGGAGCAGGAGAGTCAGCCAGGAGGTGATTAGGCAAGTTCCGAGAAAAGGTTTCCCAGAAACAAGGTGAGCTTCCTGGTCATGGGGGTGACCTTAGGAGGCTCTCCGCTGGCATCGCTTGGCTCTGGTCTCCACGGATCCCAGGCAGCGCACCCAACCCATTCCTCAGAGCCGCTGCTGCCAAAGCCCAAGCAGAGAGATCTCTGCAGGCTGGGCCCGTGCCGTGGGTGCAGGACTCGGGTTCAAATCCTGGGAACACCACCGTTTTGGTCCAGGTCTCCAGGAAGTAGCTCTGAAATGATTACTGGGAGTCCCTCGGGGTCAACACCTGTGGATGGGCAGGGAGGATGAAGAACTTGGTGGGCGGGAGGGAGCTGAGATCCAGTCTCAACAGAAGTCTCAGCTGATCCTGTGGGGAGATCTGAAGATGGGGTGACCCCTGAGAGATGTCCCCCAGTGGGGCGAGAGGGCTGGGCCTTCATACCCTCACATTAGAGAGTCATCGGACAACAGATGCCCCAGGAAGGGGGCAGAACCCTGGGCAGGGTGGCTCTCTGCAGCTAAGGCAGGCCCAGCCCACGTGGGTGGCCCCCTCCGCGGTCGGTGGAAACGTCCTTCACTGCTGAGCGAGGCTGTGAAAGTACCTTGACCTCTCTGTGCCTCGGTTTCCTTACCTGAAAACGGGTGTAAGAGACTGACTTCATAGAACTGCTTGAGGATTAAATGAGAAGCTACATATGAAGCACCCCAAGCAAGGCTTGGCACGCGGTAGACAATTAATGTTGGTTAGCATCACTATTTACATTTTTTTAAACATATTTATTCATTTGGCTGCACTGGGTCTTAGCTGCAGCGTGTGGGATCTAGCTCCCTGACCAGGGGTTGAACCTGAGCCCCCTGCATTGGGAGCGCCGAGTCTTAGCCCTGGACCACCAGGGAAGTCCCAGCATCACCATTTTATTTACAAGGTGACCAAGGGAGGTAGTGAAGAGGGCTGAGCTGGGCTCTGAAACCTGACCCCTGGGAGAGTGCTGGCCCCTCGGTGCCTGGCTTCACAGCCTCCCTCACTTCTCTCAGCTTCATTTTCCTCTGTTGTAAAGTGAAGATGATAACAGGGCTGCTTCAGAGATTGGCCAGAAAGATTAAATCACAAGATAAAAGCACCCGGCACACGATAACCCTCCATAAATGTTAGCTACCGCTGTTACAGTTACTATGATTTGCCCCGCTGGAATTACTGGAATTACCCTGGGGTGACGTGTGGGTGTGAGTGGGGGGCAGGGATGACTAAGTGGATCCAGTGTCATTTCTGTGTCAACATGTATGCAGAAAGGGCTCGGGGCTGAGGGCAGCGGCGTGGCTGGGCCCTACGTCCACGGATGCAGAGAAGCGCTGCATCTCACGCGTGGAAGGGTGAAGAGCATGAACTCTGATCAAATCCAGCTTTGCCGTGAGCTGTGTGATCTTGGGCAAGTTACTCAGCCTCTCTGTGCCTTGGAAACACCGGCGAGAAGGATGAAACCTACTTCATAGGGTTGTCGAAAGGATTAGCCAAGTTAACAGGTGTAACGTGCTCAGAACAAAACTGGCAGGTGTAAAGCCTTATACAGGTGTTTCTTTGGATAAACGAATGAGAACATATACAATGGGCCAGTGTGGCAATCTATTAAACGAGGAAACAGCACTGCAGAATGGCGGGGTCTTGGTAATGCTTCTGATGTGGTTGGTGAAGAATACTGGGGTGGGTAGTCATTCCCTTCTCCAGAGGATCTTTCTGACCCAGGGACTGAACTCGGGTCTCCTGCATTGCAGGCAGACTCTTTACCATCTGAGCCACCAGGGAAGCCCCAGTCAAAACATATGACAGTCAATGGCAATGAGAATCCATGGCGACCACAGAGCAACTAGCCACCAGCCCCTGTGCTAGCTGCTCCATACCCATGGGCTCGCTGACTTCTGGATACAGCCCCACAAGGGCGGGAAGCACTATTTTTACCTTCATTCGAGAAACAAGGATGATACTCAGACCCACAGAGGTGACAGCTCCAGGGTCCAAGCCGCCAAGTCTCGGATTCCAGAGGCCATGCTGAACCACTACAGAGACCGCCCCCTTCCCAAGTATGTTTTGGGTCTTAAGACGACCGAGATCAACCACGTGGAAAGGGCTGCTCATGCTGCGCTGCAGCACAGAAGCCCACTCCAGTGTTCCTGCCTGGAGAACCCAGGGACAGAGGAGCCTGGCGGGCTACGCAGGATCACAAAGAGCTGGACAGGACCCAAGTGACTTAACACGCACACACACTCAACTTTCAGGAAGGAAACACCCCCAAGGCAAATGCTTCGGGCTCAGCCACAGCCACGGGCGCTCACGACCAGATGTGGATTTGGGGGGGGGCACACAGAACAATGGCTTCTCCCTGCGCCCCGCCAGGTGGAGGTGGTGCCCAGCACAGGCCTGGCACACAGTTCAGGTTCATAAACATTTCTTTATGTGGACAAAGTGAGCAAAGCTCTTCCCCTGCATATCTACCGGCTTATCAGGTAGGGATTTACCAGATTGGGGCAGCTTCTGGAAAGATAAGAGCTTCCTAAGTATGGAATCAAGATTGCTGGGAGAAATATCAATAACCTCAGATATGCAGATGACACCACCCTTACGGCAGAAAGTGAAAAGGAACTAAAAAGCCTCTTGATGAAAGTGAAAGAGGAGAGTGAAAAAGTTGGCTTAAAGCTCAACATTCAGAAAACGAAGATCATGGCATCCGGTCCCACCACTTCATGGGAAATAGATGGGGAAACAGTGGAAACAGTGTCAGACTTTATTTTGGGGGGCTCCAAAATCACTGCAGATGGTGATTGCGGCCATGAAATTAAAAGACGCTTACTCCTTGGAAGGAAAGTTATGACCAACCTAGATAGCATATTGAAAAGCAGAGACATTACTTTGCCAACAAAGGTCCGTCTAGTCAAGGTGATAGTTTGTCCAGTGGTCATGTATGGATGTGAGAGTTGGACTGTGAAGAAAGCTGAGCGCTGAAGAATTGATGCTTTTGAACTGTGGTGTTGGAGAAGACTCTTGAGAGTCCCTTGGACTGCAAGGAGATCCAACCAGTCCATTCTAAAGGAGATCAGTCCTGAGTGTTCTTTGGAAGGAATGATGCTAAAGCTGAAACTCCAGTCCTTTGGCCACCTCATGCGAAGAGTTGACTCATTGGAAAAGACTCTGATGCTGGGAGGGATTGGGGGCAGGAGGAGAAGGGGACGACAGAGGATGAGATGGCTGGATGGCATCACTGACTCGATGGACGTGGGTTTGGGTGGACTCCGGGAGTTGGTGATGGACAGGGAGGCCTGGCGTGCTGCGATTCATGGGGTCGCAAAGAGTCGGACACGACTGAGCGACTGAACGGAACGGAACTGAAGTATGGCACAGGTATGGGTTGGAGCAGGCAGAGAGCGGGACCCTTGCAGGAGTTGGACCCTCGCTTGCTCAGGAACAGAACACCCAACGAGATAAATTCTAATCTCCAGAAAGAAGGAAAGAAAGGAAGAAACCAGGACTTCCCTGGTGGCTCAGACAGTAAAGGTCTGCTTACAATGCGGGAGACCAGAGTTCAATCCTGGGTTGGGAAGATCTCCTGAAGAAGGAAATGGCAACGCACTCCAGTACTCTGGCCTAGAAAATCCCATGGATGGAGGAACCTGGCAGGCTACAGTCCATGGGGCTGCAAAGAGCTGGACACGACTGAGCAACTTCACTTTCTTTACTTTCTGTGCCAGGCTCTGCAGCGGCCATCCACACATTCCTTCCCCAGGACCACCCTCTCTGATGGATGGCTGCTTTTCAGCAGCAGTGATTCCCCAGCCCCTTCTTCTGGGCCAGTAGAAGCCCCCTCCCATGATGGAGACAGAGAATGACAAGTGTCTTTAGTTTTTCCATGCCTCCCTTCCAGGCAAGGCTAGTGCATCTGACTGGCTCTAACCAATGACATAAAAGGGGAAGCCTTTGCAGGGTATCCTGGGAAAGAGTTCCTCCCTAATGAGAGAGACTTGCAGAGCATCCTCGTCCTCCCCTTCTCGCCTCGAGTCTTATTCTGTGAGGGTGTGATGTACGGCACTGCAGCAGCCATTCTGTGATCAGGAGAGGAAGGTCAGGAGAGCTACAGAGAAGCCAACCCAAAGGCTTTTTGAGGCACTCTATCAACCCTGGAACTCTCTTCCTTTTGATTTCTTATCAAGTGAGAAAAACCTCTTATTATTTAAATCTCTTTTGGTACAGTGTCCTGTTACTTACAGCCCAAAGCTCCCTGACTGGTAGGGGTCAGTTCCAGTTCATTTTATAGATAAGGAAACTGAACAAATGAAGCAAGTCACAGAGTTAGTAAGCATTAACATTTATCGAGTGCCTACTGTGGGCCAAACACTGTGCTACATGCTTTACCTACATTATCTCATCTGACTCTGGGAACTACCCTGCAGGGTGGGCATCACTAGCCCCACTTTACAGCTGAAGACACAGATGCTTAGGGAAGCCAAATAACCTGCCAGGGGTCACATGTCATCGCAAAGTGGCAGGGGTAGGATTTGAACCCAGATCTGAGTCCAAATCCCGTGGTTTGTCTCCTGTGCTAACAGAGTCAGTATGTATCCACTCCTTCCTTTCACAAATCTTTACTGTCTTCGCTACACCAAGCTGTGTGCAAGGCACTGGGCGCTCAAGCGATGAGCAGGGCAGTTCCTGCCCTCCAGGGACAGAAGTGGGGCGGCAGGTATGGGAAGAGCTGCAGTGCAGTGTGCCGGGGGTCATGGGGGCAGGTCACTGGACAGACAGGTGGAGATGCATCCTGTCCGGGAGGTGAGGAGGGTCTGGGAAGGCTTCCTGGAGGTGACCCCCAAGGAGATGAATACGCGCAAGTGTTTGGTCCAGTGAGGATGACAAAGATAAAAAAAAAAAAAAGCCCAGCTAAGACTCAAGGCACAGAGGAGTTTACTCAAGGGGCCCATGCTGGGACTGAGGGGGCGCGGCTCCTGGAAATAATGCAGAAGCAAAACCTTCTTCTACTTCCTGTCCCCAAAACCCACCACTTCCGGCCTCAGCAACACTATCTGTGTGCTCCGACGCCCTCCGTCCCAGTCTGGGGGCTCCGCCTGCCCCTGCACAGCACCCAAGCTGTCCCCAGCCCCATCTGCTCCTCCACAGCACCCAAGCTGTCCCCAGCCCAGAGAAAGGCTGCCTCATCTTTGTTCCTCCACCTCCGGATCACTGTCCTGGTTTCTCCAAACAGCTTCACCAGCTTTCCAACAACCCCCTCCGGCCCTCCAAACTTTCCCCTGCACATCCCTGAAGGCCAAGCCCACGCTCCTAGCCACTCTACTATTCTGATCCTAACACTCACTGAACCTACCCCCATCGCAGCACTTAGCCCATCCATCCACTCTTAAACCAGTCAACCGGGGACTTCCCTGGTGGTTCTAGTGGTTAAGAATCCGCCTTCCAATGCAGGGGACACAGTTTGACCCCTAGTCCTGGAATATTCCACATGCCAGGGCTTCCCTTATAGCTCAGTTGGTAAAGAATCCGCTTGCAATGCAGGAGACCCTGGTTCGATTCCTGGGTTGGGAAGATCCCCTGGAGAAGGGATAGGCTACCCACTCCAGTATTCTGGCCTGGCGGATTCCATGGACTGTATAGTCCATGGGGTCACAAAGAGTCAGACATGACTGAGCGACTTTCCCTTTCACTTTGGGGAATGGAGCCCACACACTGCAACTGCTGAAGACGGCACGCCCTAGAGCCCGCGCCCAGCAATAGGAGAAGTGAGGCAATGCGCACCGCAGTCAGGGAGAAGCCCTGCTCGCTGCAACTAGAGCAAGCCCAAGCGCAGTAACGGAGACCCGGCACGGTCATAAATACATAAATAAGTGAATAAAAATGAAAACAAAACAAAACACACAAACCCAGACACCTGGTTTAGCCCCCTGATTGTAAGCACCAGGAGAACAGGAGCCAGGCCTTGCTTTTCTTTGCGTTCTCCACAGGGCCTTTCACAATCCTCAGTATACAATAGGTGCTCACTGAATGCAGAGACATCTTGTCCTGCATTAGGGGGTGTCCTCCTTGAGTGTAGGGGCAGAGGTGGCCCTGTTGATCTTATTCACGAACACTTTTCATGTGCTTCAAGCGGTGCCTGGTCAAACAGCAGGTGCTCCTTAAATGCCTTGTGAAGGTATCAAGGAGTGGGTACCGAATGAGGGATCGCTGTCCCCCTACGATGTGAGTTCCCTAAAGGCGAGGACAACGGCTTTGTCCCCTTTGTACCGTCTGGTAGCACCTGGAAGGCTGCCTGGCTGCCAGAAATCATCTCCTTGAAATAGCACGACTTGAAATATCTCTCTCTGTGAGATAGAAGCACTCACCTTTGCTCGGGCTCTGGAAAGAGCTGGGACAAGGAGATGCCGCAGAGGGCGGCGTAGGTGAAGCGGTTGGCCTCGGTCAGCTCCCGGCCCGTGGGCAGACGCGGCTCCCCCTCCACACCTGGCTCAGCCACCCGGGGCAGCCTCGGGCCCGACCCGTCCCTTGCGGCCATTTCCAGTCCTGCAGGGAAAAATCCCAGTGAAAGGCTGCTTTCAGCAGGTTGGCAAAGCCTCCTTCAACAGGACACAAACTACCCATCATAAAAGAGAAAATGGATGGATCAGCCCTCATTCAAATGAAAAACTTCTAGTTATCATCTTTAAGAGACTGGGCGGTGGGGGAGGGGGAGATATTTTCAAATGTGTTTATCACAAAGGCTGAATATCCCCAGAAGGATAACAACTCTTACAAGTCACTGAGAAAAAGAAACAAAGCAAATTTTTTTTTCTTTTTTTTTTTTTAATTTTATTTAATTTTTAAACTTTACATAATTGTATTAGTTTTGCCAGCAAAAGACCTGAATAGGTACTTCACAAAAGATATCATGTATCTTTACAAAAGTGGTCTATAACAGCACGTGCAGAGATGTTCAACATCATCATGAATCAGAGAAACAAAAATAAAAACCCCAGTAAGACATGGCTACTCACCCATCAGAATGGCTAAACTTGAAAACCTGACAACACCAAGTGCTGACGAAGAAAAAAGACAGAACTTGCAAACATACTGGCGGAGTGTGAATCACCCACTGAGGACATGGAAATGAAAACCTCCAGTGAGGGATGTCCCTGGTGGTCAGCGGCTCGGACTCCACTCCCCTAGTGCAGGGGGCCTGGGTTCAATCCCTGGTTGGGGAACTAGATCCCACATGCTGCAACCAAGGGCTCGAATGCCGAAGACTAAAGATCTTGCAACTAACACCTGACCCAGCAAACAAATTTTAAAAGGAAAAAAGCCCAAGTCCATTCGCCTATCAGAATGGTTAAAACTAAAAAAGACCTATAATACTAACAGAACAAGCAGCAAATAGAACTTTCATATGCAGCTGGGGAAAATGTAACTTGGTATAACCATAGGCAAAATGGTCTCACTTTATCCAGTAAAGTTAAACAAATGTCTTCCCTGCTGCTGCTGCTGCTAAGTCGCTTCAGTCGTGTCTGACTCTGAGTGACCCCACAGACGGCAGCCCACCAGGCTCCCCCGTCCCTGGGATCCTCCAGGCAAGAACACTGGAGTGGGTTGCCATTTCCTTCTCCGATGCATGAAAGTGAAAAGTGAAAGTGAAGTTGCTTAGTTGTGTCCAACTCTTAGCAACCCCATGGACTGCAGCCTACCAGGCTCCTCCATCCATGGGACTTTCCAGGCAAGAGTACTGGAGTGGGATGCCATTGCCTTCTCCAAATGTCTTCCCTACACCCCAGCAATTCCACTCCTGAGAAATGAGGGCTTATGTCCCCCAAAAGACATGTACATGAATGCTCAGAGAAACTTCATTCGTAACAGTCCTAAATGAAACCACCCACACGTTCACCCACGGGTGGATCGGACGTCCTATGTCTAGTCATGCCATGGAATGTACACAGCAATGAAAAAGAACAAAGCCTGACGCACAGGCTTCAACACGAGTGAATCTTAATGATAAGCAGACAGTCATTCGCTAGAGCGTATACTGTAGAATTATGTTTATATGAACTTGAAGAATAGGTCAAACCAATCTATAGCGAGAAGGGTCAGAAGAGGGGTTGCCATTGGAGGAATACTGGCCCAGAAGGGATACAGAAAGGCTTCTAGGTGAAGAAAACGTTCTGTTTCTTGACCCAGGTGGTGATTTTAAAATCCACTGAACTGTATACTTAAGATTTGTGTATTTGGGGGACTTCCCTGGTGGTCCAGTGGTTAAGAATCTGCTTTCCGATGCAGGAGACGTGAGTTCGACCCCTGATTGGGAAACCAAGATCCCACATTCTGAGGGGCAACTAAGCCCCACCGCAACAACTGAGCCCGAGCTCTCTGGAGTCCATGCGGCACACGAGAGAAGCCGGCATGGCATGCCGCAGAGAAGCCCAGCGCAGCCACAGAAGAGGGGCAGGGAGAGAGTAAGGCCTCCCTGCCCTCCCTCTGCCCCTCCCTCTACTCTGTTCTTCTTTGCCGGCGGCTGAAGTGGACGGAGGGAAGGCAGGCATAGGGACAAACCCCGCCAAGCCAGGCCTCCAAGGGCCCTGGGAGGGGGGACCAGGAAGGGTAGCCAGACCACAGGCACTGCAGATACAAATGCAGGCTCAGGACCAGGCAGACAGTGTGATGGGAAGAAGGTGTGGGACTTGGGGAAGCTCAACCTCTCTGCACTGAGATTCCTTCACCTACAAATGAACTATAATAGTATGTGTCTGGAAGATCTGTGCAAGCAACGAGGAACACCGCCGTGCAAGTCAGTATTTATAAAGCACTGAAAAGACAGAACTTGGCACTGGGCTCACACTACATTAATGTTAAAGAAATAAATTAATAAAATTATCAACAAACAAGTGCTCAGCACTGTGCCTGGCATGCAGCAAAGGGGCATAAATAAGAGTAAGAGGCAACCAAAGGGACCCGTCGCTGGATGCCAGGCCCCCAGGCTGCGTTTTAACACACACTGTCTCAGCTGGCTCTACGAGCCAGGTACTAACACACTAACACTTTCTCCCTGTTCCTGGGGGAACAGGCTCAGAGGAGGAGGATCTGGGCCCGGGTCATATGCCAGAGAACAGCACAATAGAACCCAAAGCTAGACCTCTTAGCCAGACATCTCACCCACCATCTCTTGTTTTTTTTGTTTGTTTGTTTTGCACCATCTCCGTTTTAAACATTCGTCTTATTGCCCAGAGATTTCTAGTTTAATACCCATATGCCACACTGACTTTGGCTCACAATTCATTCTCATCCAGCTGAGCAATAAAATCTTTTGTTCTCAAAATATTTCATCTATGGAGGGATTATTTAAAAGTTTGTTGGCAGCTAACATGGCATCTGTTTTTCAAAATAACTCTGAGCTAGTTAAAGCCACAAGCCAACATCTGGACAGCAGGCTAACAGCTCACAAAGCACTGTAAATCCATTTAATTCTTACAATTGCCAGGTAAGGTTAAGTAGCATGTGAGGCATTATGACTCTCTCCTGTAACTACAAGCTCAGAGAGGTCAAGTGATTTCCCCAAGGTCACACAATAAGTACGTGATGAAAATCAAACCAGACTTTGGTTCCAAACCCCATGTTCTCTCCTCTGCATCAGGCACAGGGATTCTCCTCCCTTCATTTCAGATGGAGAAACTGAGGGCCAGACAGGTTAAGACCTTGCCCAATGTCACCCAGCAAGACTGGCCTCCAACGGTTGCTCCAGGAACCCAGGTTCAAGATCTTTTGGAGTGGATTTCCCTAGCTCCTTGCTGTCCAAGGGATTCTCAAGAGTCTTCTCCAATATCACAGTTCAAAAGCATCAATTCTTCGGCGCTCAGCTTTCTTCACAGTCCAACTCTCACATCCATACATGACCAATGGAAAAACTATAGCCTTGACTAGACGGACCTTTGTCGGCAAAGTAACGTCTCTGCTTTTCAATATGCTCTCTAGGTTGGTCATAGCTTTTCAAGGAGATCAAATCAGTCCATCCTAAAGGAAATCAATTCTGAATATTCACTGGCTGGACTGATGCTGAAGCTTAAATTCCAATACTTTGGCCACCTGATGCGAAGAACTGACTCACTGGCAAAGACCCTGATGCTGGGAAAAATTGAAGGCGGGAGGAAAAGCGGATGACAGAGGATGAGATGGTTGGATGGCATCACCGATTTGCTGGACATGAGTTTGAGCAAGATCCGGGAGCTGGTGATGGACAGGGAGGCCTGGTGTGCTGCAGTCCATGGGGTCACAAAGAGTCAGACATGACTGAGCAACTGAACTGAACTCCCTGGCTCAGATAATCAGCACAGACCATGGCCGTGAACAAAGGGCACAGCAACAAACCATGAACTAAGATGATGACCGGGGACAGTGCATGGCCTTGATGTCAGCAGACTCGGCGATTCCTACTACCTTTAATCAACACCACCACATGCCACTTGGAGACTGGAGTAACTGCTGCTCCTACCCAGAGGAGCCCACGGTGGTATTTTATTGACCCTATGTTAGGTCTCAGCTCGAGAAGACACAGCCTTCTAATCAGAGAATCCTAAGCTGGCCTGCCTCTAACCACAGCGGGGAAGAGGGTGTGCTGAGTGCCCGAAGAACTCAGCTCAGGCCAAATTCATCCATTCATCCGTTCGTTCATCCATTCAACAAAACACACTCGTGACGCCCCTATAAATCCATTCTCTGCACAGCAGCCCGAGCGGCCTTGTTGTCACACATAGCGGTCATGTCACTCCGCTGCTTAAAGTCCTCCAGAGGCCTCCCATCGCCCCAGGATGAAGACCAGTCCTTTCATGGTGGTCTACACAGTCCTGGTCTGGCCTCTGCCTGCCTCTAAATCCCAGCCTGTACACCCCCTGCCCACCGCGCTCGCTGCACTAGAGCCACACTGACTGTCTTTCTGCTCTTCAAATACGCAAGCTGGTCCTCCCCCTGGGCCTCTGCACCTGCTGTCCTCCCAGCCCGGGACACTTTGCATTCGTCCTTCACATCATTCTGGCTTCAGCCCGAATGTCACCTCCTCTAGGCCAAGCTACTCTGCTTCTCTAACCCAGTACCCTGTTCTATTTTTGTAATACTTACTTCCGTCTTAAGTAATATATTTTTAGAGTATTTGTTTACTTGTGTGCATAAGGAGAATGCTAACTCCCCGAGGCAGGCCCTGGGTGTTTTTTCACTGCTGTACCCAGAGCTTTCTGAGCCAGCCGTGGAATACGGTTGCTGTTCAAACACTACTTGCTGGATGAATGAAGGATATATGATGCAGGATGCCCTGTTCTGGGCAGGCTTGGGGCAGATCATGGGACAAAACTGACAAATTTCCTGCCCTCAAGGGGCTCACATTCAGGAGGGAGACAGGCATTACTATACTGATATGTCATAATCATAGTAATTTAAGTAACTTGCCCATAATCACACAGCTACTAAGAGGTGGAACTGAGATTATTTTCACTCAGAGGAACTGAATGCATGATCCATGCTCTGAACAGTCACTAAATAAATAAGTAATAAGTGAAAGTGTTAGTCGCTCAGTCGTGCCCGACTCTTTGCAACCCTATGGACTGTAGCCCGCCAGGCTCCCCTGTCCATGGGATTCTCCAGGCAGGAATACTGGAGTGGGCGGCCATGCCCTCCTCCAGGGGCTCTTCCCCACCTGAAGACTGCACCTGCACTGAGAGCCTGGGGTCTCCTGCACGGCAGGTGGATTCTTTACCATCTGAGTCACCAGGAGGCAAGTGATGAGGAAGTAAGCAGATAAACAGGTAAATATTCAGTCAAGTACTCGGTGACGGCCAGGGAAGAGCAACCAGGGAGAGCGGAGTACGCAGTGATGAGGAAGGAGGGGGTGGCAGTGGCATCAGGCGAAAGGGGCCGTTCCAGCAGACGCCTGCAGGAGCTAAGACGGGCTGGAGAAGGCGATCTAGGAGGAGAAACAGCACAGTGGCAGACACAGACAGGTACCAGACGACGGCAAAGCAGTGGGGCAAGTGCTGCTGCAGAGGAAACCCAGACAGCCAGACACGCAGAGGAGAGCCCGGCACTGGCTTCCCGGAGAAGGCGACCTCAGATGGAGCGGGGTCAGTGGGAAGAGAGTGTTCCGGCAGAGGAGACAACGTGTCAGTCCCAAACGGAGAAGACAGAAGATGCTTTTGAAGAACCAAAAGGATGCTCAGTGTAGCCAGGGCTTGGGCAATGGGTGGGTGTAGAGGCGGGGAGGGAAGAAATGAGGTTGGAGGGGAAGCTGCCAGGGGCTACACCCTGAGGGGACCAAGCGCGCCTAGCTGAGGAGTCCAACCCGACAGTGCAGGCCAGGGCCGCGTGCAGAGCTGAGGGAGGGTGCACTGGGCCTCTCAGCGCTATTTCTGCAACTGCCCGTGAGTCCATAATCAATTCAAAAGAAACAAGCAGTGCGGCATTGCTATAGAATTTGAGAACCTCAACTTAAAATAAACCCAAATTAAATGTTCACCTCCACTTCAAATCAATCAGTTAATTTACCAAACACGTACCAGATGAGTACAATAAATATTACAGGTGCTGTCTTACATGCTGGGGAGCCAGCAGTGACTAAGACACACGGACAAGCACCTTCCAGCATGCAGATACACTGTAGCAGGGAGACAGACGGCAGGTAAACTCAAAACATTTAAAGGAAGATCATTCTATTCCACACCAGGACTTGGAAAGAAAATAGAAAGAGAACACTGAAAAAGAAAGATCATTTTAAACAATGACGAAAGTTCTGAAGAGAAAGAAACCTTATATAATGCTTATCCAGATTTCAAGAAACAACCTTGGCCTCCCTTCTCTCTAAGTCTGAAAACAGGCTGTTCAGCTTCTTGGAAGTTCCTGGAGAAATACGCAAATTGCCTTGGAGGAACAAACCAGAAAAACCAGCCCGCAGGTCCATAGGGTGTGGGACTGGGAGGAGGCCTGTGGGAAAGAGGGAGGTTAGCCCCAGGGCCCAGGGGAGCCCTGACCCTACTTCTGACCTTTGTCCCCCAGGTCTGTAGGCATCGATCATTCATCGAGAGCAGCCTGGCTCTTGGCATGAATTTTCGGTTCCAAGTCTTCATACCCTGAGCCATGGGTGCTGCACCCGCTGCTTGGCTAGCCTGGCGGCAGAGGGCTGGCACTGGATCTCCTCCACACCAGTATTCCGGGGCCCAGCCATTTGCGTGCCATGCAGTGAGTGCTCAGAAATCGCCTGTGACGTGAGCAAGTGAATGAACGAGTTTTGAGGTGTCAACAAAAGCTAGATTTTCCTGGTTATTCTCTTTGGAAAGGCACTCCTCACCCTTCCCTCGAGCATCAGATGAGGAAGGCAGATGGAACAAGGGCCCAGCACCTGAATTACCCAGAGACGCCCCAGAGCCCAGCGGGAGCGGAGAGAAGGTGTTTCTGAAGAACCAAAAAGATGCTCAGCGACCCAATAACGCTCAGCCCAAGGACGCCCAAAGATGCTCAGCGACCCAAACTTCAAATAATCTGAGCTTCATCCTAACAGGCCATTTTCTATGTTCAAGGAGCCAGAATACTTTCTGCCTCTTCAGGTCTCTTTTTGGCCATGCCGTGTGGCCTGTAGAACCTTAGTTCCCAGACCAGGAATCGAACCCAAGGCCCCTGCAGTGGAAGTGCAGACTCTTAACCCTCCAAAGGGTTTTTAATCAATTACCATCGGTAACATCCTTCCCCTGGATGTTACCTTCCTACGAGGCACGAGCATGTAGTATGACTGTAAACCAGGAGATTCAAGCCACAAGTCCAGCCATATTAAAAAGATAGACAAGTAAAACGCCTGGAAGAACAGTCATCACGGGGATCTCTGGATGGTGGGATACCAGAGACTCTTCTGGATTTCCCCAGTGCCACAGAGCTGTATTGCTTTTAAACTCTTAAGACAGTTATTTCATGTCTCGACCTGCATGGAGGGGATGGTTGGACTTACAGCAGGGTGGCTGACACTGACTGTCTGTACGCTGGGGTGGAGTGGGGCGGGTGGGGGTTGGTGGCTACAGATTCTGTATGATTTTAATCTTTTCTATGTTTAAATTTTATGAATTTTCAATAATGACTGTGTATTGACTATAAGATCAGAATGAAGAGATTTTTTTTAAATTTTTTTTTTGATGGGGACCATTTTAAAGTCTATGAATTTGTTACAATACTGCTTCTGTTTTATGTTATGGTTTTTTGGCCTGGAGGCATGTGGAATCTTAGCTCCCCAGCCAGGGATCGAACCCACACCCCCTGCATGGGAAGTAGAGGTCTTAACCACTGGACTGCCAGGGAAGTCCCTGATGGATTATGATTTTAAATCATAATATGGTGTGCTGATGTCAGCTCAGACTGGCACCTCTCCCAGATCTGCATTCAGTGATGCTGGGAGCCTGAAACGGGCCACAGAGGGGTTATTTCCATCACAGAAACTGGCAAGTGCCACGGACGAAGGGAATCTCTTTTCCAGGGAGGTGGTTAACAGTACATCGCGGGATACACAATACGATGCAGCTGTGTTTCTAAAAAACGCCTCACAGAGCACAGAGCACACAGACCACAAGGCGATCGCAGAGCATAAGGACCACAAGGCGATCACAGAGCATACGGACCACAAGGCAATCACAGAGCATAAGGACCACAAGGCGATCACAGAGCATAAGGACCACAAGGCAATCACAGAGCGTACGGACCACAAGGCGATCACAGAGCACACAGACCACAAGGCGATGCATCAAACGCTAACGGTCCTGACGCACACACTACCGTGTGCAAGTGAAAGTCGCTGAGTCGAGTTCAGCTCTGAACTGTCCATGGCATTCTCCAGGCCAGAATCCTGGAGTGGGCAGCCTATCTCTTCTCCAGGGGATCTTCCCAACCCAGGGATCAAACCCAGGTCTCCCACCTTGCAAGCACATTCTTTACCATCTGAGCCATAAGGGAAGCTCAAGAATGCAGGAGTGGGTGGCCTATCCCTTCTCCAGTGGATCTTCCTGACCCAGGAATCGAACCGGGGTCTCCTGCATTGCAGGCAGATTCTTTACCAACATTAGTTCAGTTCAGTTCAGTTGCTCAGTCATGTCCAACTCTGCGACCCCATGAACTGCAGTACACCAGGCCTCTATGTCCATCAACAACTCCCAGAGTCTACCCAAACCCATGTCCATCAAGTCAGTGATGCCATCCAGCCATCTCTTCCTCTGCCGTCCCCTTCTCCTCCTGCCCCCAATCCCTCCCAGCATCAGAGTCTTTTCCAATGAGTCAACTCTTTGCATGAGGTGACCAAAGGATTGGAGTTTCAGCTTCAACATCAGTCCTCCCAATAAACACCCAGGACTGATCTCCTTTAGGATGGAGTGGTTGGATCTTCTTGCAGTCCAAGGGACTCTCAAGAGTCTTCTCTAACACCACAGTTCAAAAGCATCAATTCTTCGGCGCTCAGCTTTCTTCACCGTCCAACTCTCACATCCATACATGACCACTGGGAAAACCATCACCTTGACTAGATGGACCTTTGTTGGCAAAGTAATGTCTCTGCTTTTAAATATGCTATCTAGGTTGGTCATAACTTTCCTTCTAAGCAGAAAACATCTTTTAATTTCATGGCTGCAATCACCATCTGCAGTGATTTTGGAGCCCCCCAAAATAAAGTCAGCCACTGTTTCCCCATCTATTTCCCATGAAGTGATGGGACCAGATGCCATGATCTTAGTTTTCTGAATGTTGAGGTTTAAGCCAACTTTTTCACTCTCCTCCTTCACTTTCATCAAGAGGCTTCTTAGTTCCTCTTCACTTTCTGCCATAAGGGTGGTGTCATCTGCATATCTGAGTTTATTGCTATTTCTCCCAGCAATCTTGATTCCAGCTTGTGCTTCTTCCAGCCCAGTGTTTCTCGTGATGCACTCTGCATATAAGGTAAATAAACAGGGTGACAATATACAGCCTTGACGTACTCCTTTTCCTATTTGAAACCAGTCTGTTGTTCCATGTCCAGTTCTAACTGTTGCTTCCTGACCTGCATACAGGTTTATCAAGAGACATGTCAGATGGTCTGATATTCCCATCTCTTTAAGAATTTTCCACAGTTGATTGTGATCCACACAGTCAAAGGCTTTGACATAGTCAATAAAGCAGAAATAGATGTTTTTCTATAACTCACTTGCTTTTTTGATGATCCAGCAGATGTTGGCAATTTGATCTCTGGTTCCTCTGTCTTTTCTAAATCCAGCTTGAACATCTGGAAGTTCACGGTTCACATGTTGCTGAAGCCTGGCTTGGAGAATTTTGAGCATTACTTTACTAGCGTGTGAGATGAGTGCAATTGTGTGGTAGTTTGAGCATTCTTTGGCATTGCCTTTCTTTGGGATTGGAATGAAAACTGACCTTTCCCAGTCCTGTGGCCACTGCTGAGTTTTCCAAGCTTGCTGGCATATTGAGTGCAGCACTCTCACAGCATCATCTTTCAGGATTTGAAATAGCTCAACTGGAATTCCATCATCTCCACTAGCTTTGTTCGTAGTGATGCTTTCTAAGGCCCACTTGACTTCACATTTCAGGATGTCTGGCTCTAGGTCAGTGATCACACCATCGTGATTATCTGGGTCATGAAGATCTTTTTTGTACAGTTCTTCTGTGTATTCTTGCCACCTCTTCTTAGTAGCTTCTGCTTCTCTTAGGTCCATACCATTTCTGTCCTTTATCGAGCCCATCTTTGCATGAAATGTTCCCTTGGTATCTCTAATTTTCTTGAAGAGATGTCTAGTCTTTCCCATTCTGCTGTTTCCCTCTATTTCTTTGCATTGATCGCTGCAGGAGGCTTTCTTATCTCTTCTTGCTATTCTTTGGAACCCTGCATTCAAATGAGAATATCTTTCCTTTTCTCCTTTGTTTTTCGCTTCTCTTCTTTTCACAGCTATTTGTAAGGCCTCCTCAGACAGCCATTTTGTTTTTTTGCATTTCTTTTCCATGCGGATGGTCTTGATCCCTGTCTCCTGTACAATGTCACAAACCTCCGTCCATAGTTCATCAGGCACTCTGTCTATCAGATCTAGTCCCTTAAATCTATTTCTCACTTCCATTGTATAATCATAAGGGATTTGATTTATGTCATACCTGAATGGTCTAGTGGTTTTCCCTACTTTCTTCAATTTAAGTCTTAATTTGGCAATAAGGAGTTCATGATCTGAGCCACAGTCAGCTCCTGGTCTTGTTTTTGCTGACTGTATAGAGCGTCTCCATCTTTGGCTGCAAAGAATATAATCAATCTGATTTCGGTGTTGACCATCTGGTGATGTCCATGTGTAGAGTCTTCTCTTGTGTTGTTGGAAGAGGGTGTTTGCTATGATCAGTGCGTTTTCTTGGCAAAACTCTATTAGCCTTTGCCCTGCTTCATTCCATACTCCAAGGCCAAATTTGCCTGTTACTCCAGGTGTTTCTGGACTTCCTACTTTTGCATTCCAGTCCCCTATAATGAAAAGGACATCTTTTTTGGGTGTTAATTCTAAAAGGTCTTGTAGATCTTCATAGAACCGTTCAACTTCAGCTTCTTCAGCATTACTGGTTGGGGCATAGGCCTGGATCACCGTAATGCTGAATGGTTTGCCTTGGAAATGAACAGAGATCATTCTGTCATTTTTGAGACTGCATCCAAGTACTGCATTTCGGACGCTTTTGTTTACCATGATGGCTACTCCATTTCTTCTAAGGGATTCCTGCCCACAGTAGAAGATATAATGGTCATCTGAGTTAAATTCACCCATTCCAGTCCATTTTAGTTTGCTGATTCCTAGAATGTCGACGTTCACTCTTGCCACCTCCTGTTTGACCACTTCCAATTTGCCTTGATTCATGGACCTGATATTCCAGGTTCCTGTGCAATATTGCTTTTTACAGCATCAGACCTTGGTTCTTTACCAACATACACACTACCATATGTGAAACAGACAGCCAATGGGAAGCTGCTATGTAACACAGGGAGCCCAGCCTGGCCCTCTCTGATGACCTAGAAGGGTGGGAGGGAGGCTTGAGAGGGAGGGGATATATATACACACACACATACTTATGGCTGATTCGAGTTGTTGTATGGCAGAAGCCAACATAGCATTGTAAAGCAACTATCCTCCAGTTTTAAAAAAAAGTTAATGATCCTTTTCATTCGGTGGCAGGGCTGTGGGCCTAGAAGTAATCGGTTTTTATTCTTTTTTTTCTGGATTTCTAACATTTTTCTGTCGCAAGCTTATTAGAGCTTTTTTAAAAGAACATTTACCCATTTATCTGGCTGAGTCAGGTCTTAGCCACGGCACACAGGATCTTCCGCTGTGGCGTGTGGACTCTCTGCTTGTGGGGCAGAGGTGCCAGAGCACATGGGCTGTGGCAGGTGGGCCTACTCGCTCTGTGGCTTGTGGGATGCTAGGTCGTCCTGACCGGGGACTGAATCCAAGTCCTTTGCATCCAAGGTAGATTCTTTACCACTGGGCCATCAGGGAAGTCTTTATTAGAGCTTTAATAATTAAAACAAATCTTTTTAATTAAAATTTGTTGTGTTTTTGATCACTAGAAGGGGAGTGCTTTATCTCACAAAGCCCTGGCCTCATGTGGCCCAGCTGAGCCAGTGTGGTGAAGTGGGTGAAGTCACGATTAAGCCGCATTCCTTTGACCAGCAGGTCTTGTAATCAACAAGATGGACAAGGGCAACTCTCAGCCATCCGTGATGGTGGGATGGAGGAGCCCAGGGTTCCAACTCCACAGACTGGCCCGTCGGATGGGGTGGGCCCTAAACTCTTTCAATCGCGGGAGTGTGGTGGCGGCTGAGGTTGGAGGCGGGGGGCGCCACCTGGACCGTGTACACTGGCCCTCAGTGGCCTCCACTCCTTGGTCTGGATAGGGATCAGGATCCAGTCCAAAGCTGAACCGAGAGTCTCAAGTATGTCTGATTCTGAGAGAGAGGGCGAAAGGGTGCTGGATTCCTGCGGTGAGAAAAAGACCCTGCTGGTCAGGGCTGGAGGTGCCTCTGTGCCCAGGGTCACCTCACGTGCACAGGGCCGTCCAGCACATCACTGATGCGGGGAGTAGTCCCGACTCCCTGGGAATCTTGTCCCTGCCCAGGTGACAAGAAGATCCCAAGGAACGCTGAGAAAGGTCCACCTCTGCCCCAGGAGAGCCCCGCCGCTCAGGGAAACGACACGCACACGGGAGGTGCGTGGGGGGACACCGGTCCACGGCTGGACTCATGGCCCAGAGGCGGGATGCAGGCGGCCAGTCTGAAACGGGAACATGACTTTTGTCTTACAGGTCATATTCTCAGTCACCAAAGAAAACACAGGCTGGGTTATTTTTGTCAGTAGCAGGGGGCGTTGGTCATTCCCAAACATCTGTCCTGGGTTCTACAGGCACCCACAGAGGTGCTCGACCCACAGTTCTTGATGGATGCCATAAACAATGCAGTGGGATTCCTTCTTGTAGCGGCAAAAATCCCAAAGTCAGCACCGAGGAGAAACTCAGATGTGGTCAACATCATCCCTGAAAGTCCTCTGTTGTTGTCATTTAGTCGCTAAGTCGTGTCTGACTCTTTGCGACCCCACGGACTGTATCCCGC
The DNA here is from genome assembly GCF_032452875.1 of Bos javanicus. Lineage (NCBI taxonomy): Eukaryota > Metazoa > Chordata > Mammalia > Artiodactyla > Bovidae > Bos > Bos javanicus. Next base: position 132,932,967 of record NC_083869.1, on the reverse strand, counting down.
CAGGCTCCTCTGTCCATGGGATTCTCCAGGGAAGAATACTGGAGTGGGTTGCCATTTCCTTCTCCAGGGGATCTTTCTGACCCAGGGATCAAACCTGAATCTCGGGCACTGGCGGGTGGATTCCTTACCACTGAGCCACCAGGGAAGCCCTGAAAGTCCTTTAAATCATCATTAAAACTCCAAGGCCTTTCGACTTCCTGGTGGTCCACTGGTTAAGACTGCACTTCCACAGCTGGGGGCGCAAGTTCAATCCCTGGTTGGGGAAGTTCTGCAGGACCTAGTCTTTAAAAGATGTCACGCAAGAATGAACTTCTTTTGTTTTTCTTAAAAGCGAGCCAACTGTGGCCTTTTTTTTTTTTTTTTTAAATTTTGGTGTGTGTGTGTGTGTTGGCGAGGGGATTGCGGGGTAGGGGAGCCCGGTGCATCTGGGGCGTGATGTTCTTTTTCTCTCTCTCTTCCTCTTTTTCAGAGTTAAGTGGCCACAGGTGAATTTTTAAATGAGTCTGCAGTACTTCAGTGAAATAACCATCAGTAGGGTTTCCCCGGTGGCCCAGTGGCTGAAACTCCATACTTCCAATGCAGGGGGGCCAGGTTCCATCCTGGACTGGGGAACTAAGAGCCAGTGTTCTATGCCACAGCTAAGAATTTGCATGCTGCAACAAAAGATCCTGCATGCTGCAACTAAAACCCCATGCAGCCAAATTAAAAATAAATGAATAATATATACATCTGTTTTAAAAACAACCATTACTACAGAGATAACTACAGTGTCAGAGGAAGGCTGACGACCCAAGGAGAAGGAAAAGCATTGGGCCAAAGAAATCTTTTTGTAATAAACAGAGCTACAGCCCTGCTGTTAAGCCAGAAATTCTGAAGACTGTAGTTTAACGCGGACACACACACACACACACACACACACACACACACACACACACACCAAGACAATCCTGACATGGTCCTAGAAGCGGGGCTCCTAGGCAGGCCCAGCTTACTCCCCACTCTCAGCATTTTAGGAGACAAACCCATTCATTTTATACCTCTATGGGGAAGTTAAGCTGGAGGTCGGTGGTAACTGCACCATCTCAGGAGGTGTCCCGGCAGCAGTTTCAACACAGAAGAACCCGGAGGGTTTTGGACAATCCCAGCACAGACTGGAAAGAAAAAGAGGGAGTTGGCATGGAGGGCAAGCTCCCAGCCCACCCTGGCTTCGGGAGCCTGGAGGAGGGGCGGGGTGCTGGGGCAGGGCGGGAAGGCAACAGTGTGCTCAAAGGTGGACGCCCAGGTTCTCGGGTGTTTTGTCCTCATTTATCATCACGCCCTTCTTCCCTGACTCCCAGCAGAGTACAAGCTGCCATCATCTCTCTGGCAGGAGCCTCCTCTCCCACCTCTTTCCGCCCTTACCCCTAGCTATCCACCCCACAGCATCTAGAAAGCTCCACTCAAACGAGAGTCAGATCACGTCCCTTCCCTGCTCCAAACCTCCAGCCACTGCCTTCTCACCCAGAGCCTCCTCACAGTGGCCGCCGGGCCACGTGCACCCTGCCCTTCTCCTGCCGGGTCCTCCACTCATTTGGCTCCAGACACGCCCTCCTTTTGGATGCCAGAGGGTCCCACCAGGCGTGCTCCCGCCTTTGCACGGGCTGTTCCCTTTGCCGGAAATGCTCTTCCCCTAGGTAACCACGTGGTCAACTCCTTTCTCTCCTTCTGGTCTTTGCTTAAATCTCACAGCTCAGGGAAACCATGGCACCCCCAGCGTCTCCTCCCAATCCCTGTCAACTGGCTCCTCCACCTGGGCCAAAGCAGGCCTCACTCTGACACACCATACCCTTTCCTTGTTTATGTTTACTGCTTACTGTCTATCTCCTTCTGCCCACACGGAACATGGTAGGAACCGATAAACATTTGCTGAACAAAGGGCGGTTTCCACTAGGGATAACTAAAGTATAATTTAAGCGGCAAATCTGCCTGGCAAGGAAGGGGGAGAAATGGCAAAGTCTGCAATGGTTCATTTGACTGACTGGTTTTCAAATCGGTCCACAGGGTCCCAGGGACCTCTCCTACTCTGACGGGCAAGAGAAGACACGGGGGCAAGCCATCCATGCCCACCTTCAAATTGTAACAGTAAATGATCTAACAATGCCGCTTCTGCTTACATACCCAAAAGCACCAAAAGCACAGTCTCAAAAAGGTATTTGCACACCCATATTCACAGCAGCATTTTTCACAACAGCTAAAAGGTGGAGCAGAGAACATCCGGCAAAATGCCAGGCTGGATGAAGCACAAGCTGGATGGAATCAAGACTGCCAGGAGAAAGAGCAACCTTAGATATGCAGATGATACCACTCTAATGGCAGAAAGCAAAGAAGAACTAAAGAGGCTTTAGAGGAACTAAAGAGGAGAGTGAAAAAGCTGGTTTGAAACTCAAGATTAAAAAACCTAAGATCACAGCATCTGGTCCCATTATTTCATCATAAATAGAAGGGGAAAAAGTGGAAGCAGTGACAGATTTTATTTTCCTGAGCTCCAGAATCACTATGGACGGCGATTGCAGCCATGATATTAAAAGACTCCTGTTCCTTGGAAAGAAAGCTTTGACAAACCTAGACAATGTATTAGAAAGCAGAGACATCACTTTGCTGACAAAAATCAGTATAGTCAGAGCCGTGGTTTTTCCACTCATGGATGTGACAGTTGGACCATAAAGAAGGCTGAGCACAAAGAATTGCTGCTTTCAAACTGTGGTGCTGGAGAAGACTCTTGAGAGTCTCTTGGACTGCAAGGAGATCAGACCAGCCAATCCTAAAGAAATCAACCCTGAATATTCATTGGAAGGACTGATGCTGAAGCTAAAATTCCAATACTCTGGCCACCTGATGCAAAGAGCTAACTCACTGGAGAAGACCCTGATGCTGGGAAAGATTAAAGGCAGGAGGAGAAGGGGGCAACGGAGGGTGAGATGGTTGGATGGCATCACCAACTCAATGGACAAGAATTTGAGCAAACTCCTGGAGATACTGAAGGACAGAGGTACCTGGCATGATACAGTCCATGGGGTCTCAAAGAGTCAGACATGACTCAGTGACTGAACAACAACAAAAAAAGGGGGAGGCAAGCCAAGTGGCCATTGGTGGATGAAAGGATAAACAAAATGTGTTATATACATACAATGGAACATTTTTCAGCCTTAAAAGAAGGAAGTTCTAACACGCTGCAACATGGATAACCCTTGCAAGGACATTATGCTGAATGAAATCGACTAGTCCCAGAAAGACAAACACTGTATAGCTCCATTTATATGAGCTATTTAGAGTAACCAACATTGTAGAGATAGAATGTAAAGTAGGGGTCGCCAGGGGTTGGGGAGGGGGTGGGGAAGTTGTTGTTTAGTGGGTACAGAGTTTCAGATTAGCAAATTGAAATGGTCTGGAGATTGACTGCAGAAGAACGTGATTATACGTAATGGTACTGAACTGCACAGCTAAAAATGGTTAGGATGGTGAATTTTATGTTCTGTGTATTCCATCACAATTAATTTTTTAAATTAAAAAATTATAAATATTAGTACTTCATAAATATTAGCCATATGCCACTCTTTTCCAATTCATTTCCTCCCAACAATTCTGTAAGGTCGGTGCTATTATCTCTGTTTCATGGATGGAGAAAGAGGCCCTGACAAATAAACGGAAAGGCCACTACATAAGTGATGTGGGATTTCAATGAGCACCTGGGTCTTAGCTCAAGGAGGGCCTACACTGCTCCTCTTTGGTCTACTTTATACACTGAGGTGGCCCAAAAGACTTCAAACACAATCTGAAAACTGCCAAATTAGAATCTCACTAGCTCCATCTTGAACCGAGCAGGACCTAGGGGGCCTTTATGTGACAGACCCTCTCCCCCATGTCCTCTGCCTGCCAATTGTTTATGGAAAAGCTATAGTCTTCCAGGCCTCCCCGGAGCCAAGAATTAATGATTGAAAGGACTGCGTCATGACAAAAGCAGCAGTTTGGCCAGGAGAACCGGTAACAATTTAAACAGTCATATGGCAGTCAAAGAATCTTTAGTTCTTCCCTGAAGTCCTTAGATAACAGTGTCTGATACACAGTCCCTGAGTTGTTTTACAGATGATAAAACCACTATCAAATGGAAGGATGCAATTACTCCATGACCACGAGAACACAGCCCCCAGACCTCCTGGAGCCTGAGGATTGCTAATGCTAACTCCTGTGATACCACCCTGTTACCTCACCATCAACCAGTCAGAGACTTGTGCACAAGCTGATCACGCACCCTGTGACTCCCCACCCCCCCGTCAGCTGGTCTTTAAAACTGCTTCCCTGAAAAAGAAAACGCTTCCCTGTAAACCGACGCGGCCATTATGGAAAACCGTATGGAGGTTCCTTAAAGCCACAAATAGAGTTGCCATATGATCCAGCAATCTCATTCACAGGTGTGTATCCAGAATAAGCTATGATTTCAAAAGATACATGCATCCCAATGCTATATCAGCACTGTTTACAATAGCCTAGACAAGGAAGCAACCTAAATGCCCCACAACAGATGAATCGATAAAGAAGCTGCGTTAAATATACACAATGGAATGCTACTGAGCCATAAAAAAGAATGAAATAATGCCATTCACAGCAACAGGGAAGGCCTAGAGACTGCCATACGAGGTGAAGCCAGTCAGCCAGAGAAAGACAAATACTATCTGACATCACTCGTATGTAGAATCTGAAATATGACACAAGTGAAATTCTCTATGAAACAGAAAGACTCACAGACATAGATAAACAAGGTCCGACTGTATAAAACAGGGAACTACATTCAATATCCTGCAGCAAGCCATAATGGAAAGGAATGTGAAAAAGAATTATGTATATAAACGTATGACTGAATCACTTTACTATACACCAGCAACTAACAACACTGTCGATCAACTATGCATCGAAACAAAAACAAACGCTTCCCTGAAACCCATCAGGGAGTTTGGGTTTTTTTGGGAACGGCTGCCCTGACCTCCTGATCTGCCCTGTATAATAAATGCTGCACTTTTTCCTTCACCACAACAGGTCTCAGTAGCTGGACAGTAGATTGGTCTGGGCGAGTGAACAGACACAAGTTTGGTTCAGTAACGACCCCACTTTTCAACTTTATTTTCCCCACTCCCCTTCTAGCCAGCTTTCCCCCAAGCTGAGCCGCTGCTCCTTTCAGCCTACACTGGGTTTCCCACCTCGGGACGCAGCTCAAGCTGTTTTTTTTTCCTTGGCGCGGATCCTCATCTCCAAATAATGCCCTTCTTCAAAGTGAAAGTGAAAACCTTAGTCGCTCACTCGTGTCTGACTCTTTGTGACCCCATGGACTGTAGCCTACCAGGCTCCCCTGTCCACGGAATTCTTCAGGCAGGAATACAGGAGTGGGTTGCCATGCCCTCTTCCAGGGGATATTCCCCACCCAGGGGTCAAACCTGGGTCTCCAGCATTGCACGCAGATTCTTTACCATCTGAGCTATCAGAGGAGCCCCCTTCTTCAAAAGCACAGCTTACAAATAAAATCAGGGACTTCCCTGGTGGTCTGGTGGTTGAGAGTCCACCTGCCCACGCAGGAGACACAGGTTTGACCCTTGTCCAGGAAGACCCCACACGCTGAGGAGCAACTGAGCCTGTGTGCCACAGCTATTGAGCCTGCACACAAGTACTGAAGCCCGTGTACTTGGAGCCTGTGCTCCGCAACCAGAGAAGCCACCGCAACGAGAAGCCCACACACCACAAGCGGAGAGCAGCCCCTGCACGCTGCAACCGGGGAGAGCCCGCCGGCGGCGATGAAGACCCGGTGCAAGCATAAATTAAAATGAAAAGTCAGTGAAGAGCTCCGGCAGACTTACTCTCCTGATCCCAGCTCAGCCTCACCACTACCTTGCGAGGAAGAGACTAACACTGTCCCCATCTTACAGACGAGAAAACCGAGGCTCATAGAGGGGAGGGCCACGCCGGTGGCAAATGGGGGGACCAGGATACCCACCTCCCCAGGTGCACGTGACTTGAGACCCCAATCCAGCTCCGTTTTACTAAGGGGCCTCAGGGGCCGCCGTGAGACTTCTTGGATTTGTTCAGCCTGCCACCTCTGAAGCGCTGCGTATGCCTTCTCTGGGGGACCTCACCTCCTCTTGGGCATGAAGGCTGGTTGCCTACGTGCCTGTCTCCCCAAGCAGGATGGGCAGGGGGCAGTGGGTGATGCCCAGGACACCTGTGCTTTCCCACCTCCTCAGCAGAGCGCCTCCTTACGCAGGTGTAAGATATCAGGTGCCACCACTGCCCAGTGTGGCTTTTCGTAATCCAGTGTGCCACCACCTGGCAGTGAGGATAGGTTTGTCTATCTGTGGTCTATCTCCCTCATTAGAGAAAGCTCCATGAGGGCAGTGGCTACTGTGTCACGTTCCCTGATGTCTCCTAGAACAGTGCCTGGCAGAGCAGGTGAAAGAAGGAATGAACACCTACCCTCACAGCTAAGAAGTGACGTGTGCAATTTTTCTTTTTTGATGAAGGACAATAGAATTTTAGATAAAGCAAGTCCACAGGTGCACTCAAGAGCTGCTCCCAAAGAGATTTCATTACTGAGCATCTCAGAGCAAACTCCGAGCAGTCCCAGAAATTGTGAGGGTTACAGTTGGAGGTGGGGGTGTGTGACCGGGTGGAAGCTGAGATTAATCCCAGTGATATCTTACACAATTATACACAAGTATAATTACACTTTGACATAAACCTCCCACATACCTGGTGAAGTCCTGTGGCCTGGGGAACTTGGAATGCCGGTCGAGGTTGGGATCAGATCTGACAGATGAGTTGTTACCCTGGAAAAAGGGAGCTGAGGGAGGAGAAGCAGTCTAGAAGAGCCCGTGCAAAGGCCCTGAGGCAGCAGGCAGCAGCCTGCTTGAGTACAGAGGGCTACTGATAAAGTGGTCTGAGACACAGCTGGAGGAGGAGGCCAGGTGTAGGTGGGGCCCGGGTAGCAGGACTTTAAGGGCCATGCTGAGGTTTTTGTTCTTTACCCTAAGAAAGTAGGAAGCCACAGAAGGGTTTTGAGCAGAGGGTGGTACAATCGGATGGGTCTGGCCATCAAGAGGAGGGTGGCAAAGTGGCAAGTGGGTTCGATACCCTTTCTAGCCCCTTCTGCTCGTTGTAACATATTCAAGGCAGCGAGGGCCCCCCTCCCCCATTTCATCTGCTGCCGCAGTTTAAAATGTACAGCAATGGTCACAAAACCATCAGGTCATAAAGGACAGAGTGAGGATAAACCACCTAATGACATTTCTCAGGTCCCACGTGAGGGCCCGGGAGGCTGATCCAGCCACTTGCAGCCTCGTGGTACTAGTGCAGGGAAAGATGATCTCAGGCTCATGAGAAACTCTCCAGGCTGTGACGTTGATGAACTTCCCTCCCCACCACCCCAACCAGGGCAGCATGCGTCTTGTTGACCGCTGTACCCCAGTGTCTAAACGGTGCCATTCTGGTACATGCTCGGCCACGGCAACCAAGGCAGCCAACTGTGCCATCCAACCACTCCCAGGCCTTGGAAAGGCTCCGAGGGTGGCAGCTCTACACAGGGCCCTTTGTGGCTTTGGCCTCTTTCGTCCCCGTGACAACCCTGGGGACAGGTATTTTACAGGTGAGGCAACCGAGGCACAGACAGGTCACTTAGCTTGTTCAGGATGACTCCGGGAGCTGTGGACTGACGGCCTGAGCCACCTCTGTGTGATGCAGTACATGTGACCGCAAGGGTTCTGAGAGTTGAAACGCGGACTGCGACACACGCTCTATTTTCTGAGACAGCAGAGCAGGGAAGCTCAGGCTCCCAGCCTTCAGCCTCCCTCTGCCTCTTATATTTCTTTATGGAGAGCACTCACGGGTTATCCACAGGGTCACTGCTGCTAAGTCGCTTCAGTCGTGTCTGACTCTGTGCGACCCCATAGACGGCAGCCCACCAGGCTCCCCTGTCCCTGGGATTCTCCAGGCAAGAACACTGGAGTGGGTTGCCATTTCCTTCTCCAATGCATGAAAGTGAAAAGTGAAAGTGAAGCCGCTCAGTCGTGTCCAACTCTTCGAGACCTCGTGGACTGCAGCCTACCAGGCTCCTCCGTCCATGGGATTTGCCAGGCAAGAGTACTGGAGTGGGGTGCCATTGCCTTCTCTGACAGGGTCACTAGAGCCTCTAAATAAACACTACACCCTGGCTCACGCCTGAGTCGGCAAGGCCTCTGATGTGAGCCACAGCCTGGACCCTGCTTCCGATTTCCGAAGCCTTTCAGCACAGCACCACCAACGCTGTGAAGTATCGTGACTCCCACCTTATGACGAGAAAAGAGGCCAAGAGAGGTAGAATGACGCACCCGAGATTACACAGCTAGCTTTCCAGACTCTGAGGTCAGTTCAGGGACGCCCTCTACCCACCCAGCCCCTCCTCCCCAAATCCCTGGGGGTGGGGTTGGGGGAGCTCAGGCTGGCAAAGCATCCCAAACAAGGCCCGGTAGGACTTGGAGCTGTGAGCTTTCATCCCTTCCTGCCCTCTTCTCCGACTTCAGGGGGAGAAGATTCCAATGCTCCTCCTCATCCCTCCTCCCGCTCAGGCTGAAGGGCAGGGTTTACTCCACTCTCTGCAATTGCAATGTACCCCACCCAGCTACTGCTCACCCGCACCGCCCCCCCCCGGCCCCCCCCCCGCTCCCCCACCCCCTCCCCCCGCTCCCCCGTCCCCCCCCACCCCCCGCAGCTCTTGTCTCGATGACTTCTGTATTCTCAGTGCCTAAACCGCACACAGTAGGCGTTCAATAAGTATTTGGTAGACGCCCCCAAAGCTTAAAGGGCTTCATGTTTCTGCCCTGAAACGAACGCTGAGTTAGTGAACAGAGAACTCACTGTGACTCCTACGCCGCGTTAGGCAGTGGTGTCCAGACCAAGGCCTGGAGTCTAGCCCCGCTGTGGTCCTGCCTTCCTGCGCCACCCTGAGCAGGGCAGAGAGGAGACTGGAGGGGTGTGTGTGTGTGTGTGTCTGTGTTTCTGTGTGTGTCTGTGTGTGTGTGTGTAGCCCTCCTCTGTGCCAGGTGCTGGGTCAGGCTCTGGAGTCGGAGAATCCAGGTTCTTATTCTGACCTCCTTCCCAGCCGAGTGGTCTTGGGGAAGTTCCCTCCTCTCTCTGAGCCTCAGCTTACCCAGGTGTAAAATCCCCCCCCAAAGTTAGTAAATCGGTAGCAGAAATTCATCCTTCCTCTAACAATAGGAGTCAGGAGGCGGCCACCTGGGCTCCCTGTGACCCTGGGGCCTTTTCTCCAGAGGTTATTCCCAACACCTTCTCCTCCCTCCCAGTTTAAGTGTCTCCTGAGAGCTCAGAGGGCTACAGGGGCCAAAGAAGGCGGGGTGAGGAGCGCCCGAGGGGCCCCGTGAGCCACGGGGAAGCCCGGCGACCCCGGGTAACCTTGGGTTGGGCAAGCACCGTCCCCTCCCTGGCCCGGACCAGAGTCCTCATTTACCAGGGGAGGCCCGGCCTCAGTTTCCCCATCTGCGGCCAGGGCGTGTGGCTCTAAGCGCACTTCCGGCTCGGACGGAAAGCAAGAAGCCGCCCGGCGGCCTCGACTCCGGGCCGGTCGGCGCCGGGCCGCCGCCGCGCACTTGGCACCCGGGGTCGGGGGAGGGGGCAACGGGCCCGCGGGCCGGGCGGCGCGGGGCGGGGGCTCCCGCGGCGGGGCGCGCGCCCCTTACCTGACGGTGGCGGCGCGCCGGAGGCCAGGGCGCCGGGCTGCTCCGGCCCCGCCCCGCGCGCGGGTCCGGCGGGGCCCGCCGCCCAGCGCCCCGCCCCGCGCGCTCCCGGTGCTTCCGGGCTCCGGGCCCCGGAGCGTGTCCCGGGGTGCCCGGCTCAGGCAGGGGCCCGGCAGCCCCGCGCGAAACTCGCTCCGTGGGCCCGTGCGCCCTCGGGGACGCCGCGCGGCGCCCTCGCGGGTTCGGCTCTGCGGAAAGTGCTCGCCGGACTCGGTCCCCCAACGCCGAGAGCCGCGCGACCATCCGGGGGAAATCGTCAAAAGCAAATGATGTGAAATCAAAGAGCAGGCCACAGACACAGCCTTCCCGCCTAGGTAGACAGCCCCGTGAAGTTCACAGAGCGTTGAGATCTATCCATGCCGTCAAGTTTCCCTTCCGTTTCTTTGCCTTTGAGGTTTCCCCTGCCTGGCGCTGCAAAGACTGCAGGCGGGAGGAGAAGGGGACGACAGAGAATGAGATGGTTGGATGGCATCACCGACTCGATGGACATGAGTTTGAGCAAGCTCCGGGAGTTGGTGATGGACAGGGAGGCCTGGCGTGCTGCAGTCCATGGGGTCGCAAAGAGTTGGACATGACTGAGCGACTGAACTGAACTGCCTGGTGCTGCAACCCTGGCTCTCCCTGCCGGTGCCCCACCTCGCCCACCCCTCCCCCCCACCCCTTCCCGCCACCACCCTAGGGTGGCATCTGTGAGTCTTCCCCATCCACCCAGCATGTCCAGTCAGAGAAAAAATAGTTCTGAACACCTACGGTGTGCCAGGTACTGTTTAAGTGCCTGGGGAGTCCCACTCCAGGCTTCGCGTCCTGTTCTATGTCAATTGTAGTGCTTCTCACTCTGTGAAATTGTTCTGGTTTATCTTCCTGTTTCTGTTTATTGCCTGCAGTCCCCACTAGAGTTTAAGAGCCAGGAGAGTCAGTCCTCTGCCGTGTGCCCAGCCCCAGGGACTGAGAATGATTCTGAACCCAGTACTTGGTTCAGAATGATATAATGAATGTGTTCAGTTCAGTGCAGTTCAGTCACTCAGTCATGTCCAACTCTGCGACCCCACGAACCGCAGCACACCAGGCCTCCCTGTCCATCACCGACTCCCGGAGTCTACCCAAACCCACGTGCATCAAGTCGATGATGCCATCCAACCATCTCATCCTCTGTCATCCCCTTCTCCTCCTGCCCTCAATCTTTCCCAGCATCAGAGTCTTTTCCAGTGAGTCAGTTTTTTGCATCAGGTGGCCAAAGTATTGGAGTTTCAGCCTCAACATCAGTCCTTCCAAAGAACACCCAGGACTGATCTCCTTTAGGATGGACTGGTTGGATCTCCTTGCAGTCCAAGGGAATCTCAAGAGTCTTCTCCAACACCACAGTTCAAAAGCATCAATTCTTTGGCGCTCAGCCTTCTTCACAGTCCAACTCTCACATCCATCCATGGCCACTGGAAAAACCATAGCCTTGACTAGACGAACCTTTGTCGGCAAAGTAATGTCTCTGCTTTTTAATATGCTGTCTAGGTTGGTCATAACTTTCCTTCCAAGGAGTAAGCGTCTTTTAATTTCATGGCCGCAATCACCATCTGCAGTGATTTTGGAGTCCATAAACGTGTAAATGGACTGCATTCCTCTAGCAATCCTGTGAATTCTCATCACATGTATTCTATAGGAAAGGAAACTGAGGCTCAGGTCAAGGTTGTGCAGAAGCCACAGTGATCTCAGGTGGTCTCGGCCTGCAGTGGCTTGGAGTGGAGCTTGGGTTCCCAGAGCAGAGACTGAGGCCAGGTTCCTGTAGTGAGAGCACCAGATCCTGGCCACTAGGTCAGCCAGTGGCCAGTGACCAGGCCCTGGCCCTTTGGCTGTGCAGAAAAGAATTCCCACAAAGACAGAAAGTAGTTAAACAAGTGAGGTGTTCATTAGGAGGAAAACAAGAGTACAGTACTCAGAGTTGCTAAGTTGCATCCTTGTGGTAGTTTGAATTACTTTTATGGCATTTTTTCCAGGTTTTCTCTGGCCAATCATTTTGATTTGCCTGATTCTGAGTCCGTATTTGGTGTGTTTCAGGATCCTCTCTGAGGCTTCGCTGGTGGCTCGGATGGTAAAGAATCTGCCTGCAATGTGAGAGATGTGGGTTCCATCCTTGGATTGAGAAGACCCCCTGGAGAAGGGAATGGCTACCCCCTTCCAGAATTCTCGCCTGGGAAATCCCATGGACCGAGGAACCTGGCGGGCTACCGGGCTACCGTCCCTGGGGTTAGGCCTGACTGAGCAAGTATCGCTTTCACTTTCAGGATCCCCCCATGTGTCAGTGCTCGTCTCTCAGCCAAGGTGGATTCTGGTGAAGAGGCTTATGAGTACTTGATATCACTTACTATGAGGTGATCCCTCCTCCCTTTTTGACCTCCAAGGAGCCTTTCTGTGCATGTGTGGTCAGGGAGTTCTTGACTTTGAGAATGAGGAATATATGGTCTTTTATCTCTTTATCTGGGCAGGGCCCAGCCTCCTTCGTCATCCCACTGTTACGGAGCTTCTGTCCACGGGGAGAAGCTGTGCCACCTAGGGCCCATCTCTCTCCTGCCCCTGAAGCAGTAGTGGTGAGCCAGGGTGAGTCACTGCGGCCACAAGCTTGTCGCTGTTACTCCAGGTGAAGACAGCCCAGTGCTGTGAACGGGAAAGGCACCGATCAGGGTCAGAGACCAGCTTCCAAGAAGCCTGTGACTCATGCATCTTGTGGAATGTTCTAGGCTTGTGTCTCCTCATCTCACTGGCCACTCAGGACAAAGAGTAGCAGCTCTCCTTTCCTGTGAGGCCACTGTGAGGGTCAAATGGGTGTGCACATGGGAGGTCTATCTCTGAGCACGCGAGCCTTATCAGTTGCAGAATTAATAACTACATGGACGCGAACATGGACAGAAAACCTCCAGCCAGCCCTCCTGGGCTCAGTGTCTCTTTTAGCCAGACTGGCTTTATGGTTCCAGGCACCACTCTGCCCAACAGCCCTGCCCTGTGTGTAGTTCAAGAGAGACCCTGCGTCAAACGCTCTTGACTGCAGACATTGGAGCAGTTTCAGCTTTGTGCAGTGCCCACCCCTGACCCCAGTTTCCTCCTCACCCCAGCAATGAGCAGCACATGGGACCTGACCCAGAATCCAGGGTACAGGAAGGAAACGTAGAGAAAGTACATTTGTCCCTCTGGTGTAGGCACTGGAGGTTTTTGAGGTCTGCTGTTGAAAAATTTACTTTCCTCCTCTTAAAATGAGGATCGTTATGGTTCCTACAAGGGTTGTCATGAGAATGAAACGAGCATATGCAGGTGAAGTGCTTTGAATGCTGCCTGGCACACAGGACAAGCTCAGTAAACGTTAGCTGCTCTCATCTCAGTAAAAGATACCTCTGCTGGGGCTGGGACGTGCCTGGTGTTCCGGGGGCTGAAACTCCACACTCCCAGTGCAGGGGGGCCCGGGTTTGATCCCCGGTCAGGGAACCGTATCCCACATGGCCACAACTGAGAGTTCGCATGCTGCAACTAAAGATCCCTCGTGCCACAAGCAAGACCCGGCTCAGCCAAGATATCTATCAGCTCCTCCCACGGGAATGCTTAGGGAGTTGTGCTGGAAGGAAGGGTCTTTTCATCCCCCATTAACTAATTCAGCCCGAATTTACTGAGTAGCTGGCAGGGTTCTAGGCATTGTAGAGACAGTGAGGAAAGAACCAAAGTGTCTCCAACAAGTCATGGAACTGACAGTCTAGTTTGTGGGGGAAGGGAGATGGACAGCCAAACAAATGATACATCATGTCGTGTGGTTGCTACAGTGACACAGTAAAGCAGGGCGAGGGGAGCCCTGGGAAAAGGTGCTCTTGCAGAGGTCAGGGAGGCTTGCTGGTGTCTGACACAGACAGGGCATCCCAGGCAGACAGCAACCGCAAGCTGTAGAGACGGGGAAGGCGGCTGACTCTTTAAAGGAGAAGGATGGAGTGGCGGGATTTGAGGGAGAGGAATAGATGAGAGGTGATGGGGGCCGTTTCACTGTGAGCTTTCTTTAAATATAATTTAATTTGTTTCTTTAGCCTTGGCTGTGCTGGGTCACGGTTGCTGCACGCGCTCCTCCCTGTGCTGAGTGGGGGCCACTCTGTAGTCGTGGTGGGCTGGCTTCCCGCTGCAGCGGCCTCTCCTCTTGCAGATCACGGGCTCCAGGGCACCCGGACTTTAGTAGCTGCAGCATGTGGGCTCAGCAGTCGCAATCCCGGGCTCCAGAGCACAGGCTCAGTAGTTGTGGCTCACAGGCGGAGAGATCCTGCAGCATGTGGGATCCTCCTGACCGGGGATCGGACCCATGTCTCCTGCGTTGGCAGGCAGATTCTTTACCACTGAGCCATCAGGGAAGCCCCACTGTGAGCTTTTTAGAAAGGCTCATGTGTGGCCTAGGGTTTCCAGGTTTAGCAAATGAAAATACAGGATACTCGGTTACACTGGAATTTTAGATATACAAGAAATAGATACTTTTTCAGTATAAATATGTCCCCATATTTTCCGGGACGTACTTATACCACAAAGTTATTCACTGGGTACCTGAAATCGCATTGTAACTGGGTGTCCTCTATGTGGGGTAACGGCCCTGCTTGCGCCCTACCCCTAGAGATTCTGATTCTGCTGGTCTGGGGTTAGGCCATGCCTGCGCATTGTTCACAAGCTCACTAGGTATTTCTAACGTGTGCCCAGGAGCTGCTGATGTAGGGCCTTGTTCGTGAATTTTATTCGGTAAGAAATGGGGAGTTGTAGAGGGTTTGGGGGCAGTGATGTGACATGATTTCACGTTTCCAAAGGATTCCGCTGGCTTCCGGAGGTAGACACTTGGATAAGAGTGGACACAGGTGAGTGGTTAGGAGACTGGTGCAATGGTCCAGGCCAGGGATGAGGCCTGCATTTATTGAGGGCCCACTGCAGACTAGGCACTGTGAAACACTGTAAATGTATATCATGGAGCCGTAGGTTCCTGGGTACTGCCCCAGACTGGCCCAATTTAGAATTTCTCAGGTGTGTGGAAGCCGAGGAATTTATATTTTAAAAAGTTCCCTGGGTGATCAGTTAGGTTTGCAGCAACCAGATCATTGGATTTGATTCTCCCAGAAATTATAGAAATTGCCATGGATGTTGTTCAGAGACCATTATTCTTGCGGCTAGCTCTTCATGTCTTGTGTACGCTTTCTATGATTTAATCCTATGCAGTTTATACTGTTATTAGCCCCACTTCACAGGGGAAGGAACTGAAGCTTGGCAGGGTGGGTGTTTAATAACTTGGGCAGGGGCATCAAGCTCCATGATCACAGAGCCAGGATTTGATCCCACATCTGATTGGTTCTGCTGTCTTGCCATCCCATGGGCTCAAACATCAATACAGGTTCAAAGATATTTAGATGAGTTTTCGAGAATGGCTCCCCAGCAGAACGAGACTCCTTCACTATCTTCCACTGATGTCTGTCCTTCCAGGATGTGGGTGGGGGCTGGCCTGGCATGAGTGTTTGTTGGATGGTACTGAGTTCTGGGGGTGACGTCGCTGAAAGCAGCCCCGTATCCCTTCCTGTAGAATATCCGTATGATGCTGTCATGTTGAACTTGAGACTGAATGACACAGAAGAGCGTTTATGGTCACTTCTTTCCTAATGACACTCAGAAATAAACAGGGGTACCATGGGGAAGGACTGGACACGCCTGCAGAGGAGAGTCAGGGTGGAGGGTACTGTGGGTGGTTTCTCGTTACCATGGATACTGCTGTGTTGCCGACTTATCTCTTGTTTGCGTTTCTAAGGTGTCTTTGACCCAAAGAACTAAACATCTTTCTGTTGATGGGACCATCAACTAGAATTGGCTAAGCTGAATGGCAGTCATTTAGGGTCAAAGTCACTTGGGTTAATATTTTCCCCCACTGTTCTTGTGTGTTAGGTAACACGTTTGTAGTTCTCTGCTTTATCTCTTACACGGAGGCATGAGTGCTGACCCCTACTTGCTTCTCATCTAAGAATGTTTGTATTTGCCCCTGATCTAATATTTTCTAGTGCATGAGACTCTTATCACTGGTGATACATGAGGTATCTTCAGCTGGTACGTGAACTTGTGTTAAATCACCTTGAGTCCTACGTGAGAAAGTTATTCCCTTCAATCCTTATTCTACTGAGAACACAGTTTGATACTATTGAATCTTTTTGTTGTTGTTGAGGTACAATTTTTATTTGTTTCTCATAAACTAATAATCAAGGCCATTATTTAAACCATTTTTCTTTGTGACTTACAGGTTCATAAACAAAAGGTTTGTATATTTCTTTTTCAAAAAAAACTTTATTGGACATCTTTGACATATACAATTATATATATTTAAGGTATACGATTTGGTGTTTTGATATATGTATACCTTGTGAAAAGATCACTCCAATCAAGCTGAATAATTTAATCCATCATGCCTACATAGTTTCTGTGTGTGTTGAGAAGATTTGGTTTAATATTTATCCCCTTAGCAAATTTTAAGTATACAATACAATATTGTTGCCTATATGGGCTCCCCTAGTGGCTTAGCTGGTAAAAAAATCTGCCTGAAATGTGGAAGACCCGGGTTCGGTCCTTGGGTCGGGAAGGTCCCCTGGAGAAGGAAATGGCAACCCACTCCAGTAGTCTTGCCTGGAGAATTCCAGGGACAGAGGAGCCTGGCTGGCCACAGTCTGTGGGGCTGCAGAGAATCGGACACGACCGAGCGACCACCTTTCACGTTGTTGCCTGTGGTCACCATGCTGTGTGTTCGATCTTCAGAGCTTACAGTCATTCATCTTGTATAACTGAGACTTTGTACCCTTTGACCGACATGTCCTTGTATCTCCCGCCCCCTTCCCCCCAGCCCCTGGAAACTACCATTCTAACTCCCTGCTTCTGTGAATTTGACTATTTTTGATGGTACACCCACGTGAGATCATACAATACTTGTCTTTCTGCGTCTAGCTTATTTCATTGAGCAGTGTCTTCCAGGTACATACATGTTGTCACAAGTGGGATTATCTTCTCCTTTTTTTAAGACAGAATAGTATACCATTGTACTCCTATAACATCTGCTAATCTTTGTTTAATGAAGGGAGAACAGGCCTCAGCTCAGAGCCATTGGCTCTCCAGAATACTGAGTTAGGATTTAAGCACTGGATTATTTATTTAATAACCTTTTTATTTTGGAAGGAAAGGAGTTTAGATTGACAGAAATGTTCCAAAGACAGTACAGAATTCTTACCTGAGAACCATATAATCCTTCACCTTGTTTCCTCAGTGTTAACATTTTATATAACCATGCTACATTTTTTTTTAAGACAGAGAAACCAGTATTGTAATAGGAAGAACAAATCTGACTCTGTATTGGAGCTGTTTCTTTTACTTTAACCTTTGTATTCTTTTGCTCTTTCTTCCAGTTAAGAATGTTGCCTATGGCCTGAAATGCGCAGGCTAGCCCATTCTCAAGGCTCTGATCTTTAAAGATACAACACTTTTCCATTCACATAGAGATAAAAAGTTGCAGAGCAGAGAATAGCATTTGCCCTGCTGGAGGTTTACAAGAACATCCTGACCTGACCTGTGTGGACAGCTTCAAGAGTAAAGGATTTTGACACCAAGAAGCTGGCATCACCCGACCACACCCTCTCCCCTTTAAGTGTAAAGGAAGCCTGAGTTCTAACTCGGGGAGGATGGTTCTTTGGGACACTGGTTCACCGTCTTCTTGATCTGCTGGCTTTCTGAATAAAGTCACGATTCCTTGCCCCAACAGCTTGTTGCTCGGTTTATTGACGTGTTGTGTGGTAAGCAGTACGAGTTTGGACTTGACAACAGTGTTGGTACATTACCACTAACTAAAGTATAGACTTTATTGGTTTTTCTTTTCTTCCCCCTGGGCTTCCCTTGTGGCTCAGCTGGTAAAGAATCCGCCTGCAATGCGGGAGACCTAGGTTCGATCCTGTGGTTGGAAAGATACTCTGGAGAAGGGAAAGGCTACCCACTCCAGTATTCTGGCCTGGAGAATTCCATGGACTGTATAGTCCATGGGGTCACAAAGAACCGGACATGACTAGCAACTTCTACTTTCTTTTTTTAATATTTCCTTATTTATTTGTTTTTGGTTGTACTGGGCCTCCATTGCTGTGCATGGGCTTTCTCTAGCTGCAATGACTGGGGGTTACTCTCCTGTTCTGATGCTCAGGCTTCTGACTGCGGTGACTTCTCTTGTTCTGGAGCACAGCCTCTAGGGTGTTTGGGCTTCAGTAGTTGGGGCACATGGGCTCAGTTGCTCCCAGACCAGAGATTGAATCCATGTCCCCTGCATTGGAAGGCGGGTTCTTAACCACCGGACCACCAGGGAAGTCCCGTTGGTTATTCTACTAATGTCCTTTTACAGTCCCAGGATCCAATGCGGGATCCCACAGGCACTTAGAGTTTTTTATTTTCAGCATGGATTTCACTTAAAAAATCTTTTTATTACTTTCTATAATAGCAAATCATCTTGGCTTTTCATTTATAGTAGTAATATGTTGTTGTTCAGTAGCTAGGTCATGTCTGACTCTTTTGTGACCCCATGGACTGTAGCCCACCAGGCTTCTCTGTCCATGGAATTTTCCAGGCAAGAATACTTGAGTAGGATGCCATTCCCTTCTCCAGGGGATCTTCCTGACCCAGAGATCAAACCCAGCTCTCCTGCCTTGGCAGGTGGATTCTTTACCACTGAGTCACCAGGGAAGCCCTAAATAGTGATGTAGTTCATTTTAAACCATTAGGCAAAATGAGATTATTTTTTAAAGACAATAATAGTAAAAGTAGCATGCAGGTATAGCAAAGAATTCTCTATTTCCTCTGGTTTGACTTCACCCGTGGGGAATCCTCCCCACAGATTGGCAAGATGTCACCAGCCAGACTGATGATCTTCCAGCCAGACTGATTTCTGTCACTAGTCTTTGCTGGGAGAAATATCAATAACCTCAGATATGCAGATGACACCACCCTTATGGCAGAAAGTGAAGAGGAACTAAAAAGCCTCTTGATGAAAGTGAAAGAGGAGAGTTAAAAAGTTGGCTTAAAGCTCAACATTCAGAAAACGAAGATCATGGCATCTGGTCCCCTCACTTCATGGGAAATAGATGGGGAAACAGTGGAAACAGTGTCAGACTTCATTTTTGGGGCTCCAAAATCACTGCAGATGGTGACTGCAGCCATGAAATTAAAAGACGCTTACTCCTTGGAAGGAAAGTTATGACCAACCTAGACAGCATATTAAAAAGCAGAGACATTACTTTGCCAACAAAGGTCCATCTAGTCAAGGCTATGGTTTTTCCAGTGGTCATGTATGGATGTGAGAGTTGGACTGTGAAGAAAGCTGAGCGCTGAAGAATTGATGCTTTTGAACTGTGGTGTTGGAGAAGACTCTTGAGAGTCCCTTGGACTGCAAGATCCAACCAGTCCATTCTAAAGAAAATCAGTCCTGGGTGTTCATTGGAAGGAATGATGCTAAAGCTGAAACTCCAATACTTTGTCCAGCTGATACGAAGAGTTGACTCACTGGAAAAGACCCTGATGCTGGGAGGGATTGGGGCAGGAGGAGAAGGGGATGACAGAGGATGGGATGGCTGGATGGCATCACCGACTCAATGGACATGAGTCTGAGTGAACTCTGGGAGTTGGTGATGGACAGGGAGGCCTGGCGTGCTGTAATTCATGGGGTCGGAAAGAGTCAGACACAACTGAGCAACTGAACTGAATTGATGGGGAATCCTCCCCACAGACTGGCAAGATGTCATCAGCCAGACTGCTGATCTTCCAGCCAGACTGATTTCTGTCACTAGTCTTTGGAAAGCATGTTTCTGGGAATTCCCTGGTGGTCCAGTGGTTAGGAGTCTGCACTTTGACTGCCAGGGGCCGAGTTTGATCTCTGTTTGGGAAACTAATATCCTGCAAGCTATGCAGCATGGACAAAAATACAAAAAACAAATTAAAAACCACAAAGTTTTTGTTTGGATGGCTGGCCACTGCTGTATCACTCACTGCTCAAAGTGTGGCCAAGACCATGACGACACTGATGACTTGTGGAGCATAAAATCCAGAGGCAGATGGCTCCAGAGCTGGCCCTAAGCTCCATGACCTCGGTGGTGCTAGTGCCAACGCAGGAGACATAAGACTTGAGCACAGTCAGGAAGATCCCCTGGAGGAGGGCCTGGCAGGAGACATAAGAGACTTGAGCGCAGTCAGGAAGATCCCCCGGAGGAGGGCCTGGCAACCTGCTCCAGTATGCTTGCCTAGAGCAGCCCACAGACAGAGGAGGCTGGAAGGCTACAGTCCACAGGGTTGCAAAGAGTCAGACGTGACACAAGCAGCTTAGCATGCACGACAAGACCCGAGGTCTCTACATCTTTCTTCATCCTCGCATGCTGGCTGCTGCACACTCTGTCATCCTGTGCCCCAGAGATGGTTCTTAAGCAGTTGTGTTCAAAAACAGAAAAGAGAAAAAGGAAGCTCTCCTCATGAGCCTTTCCTCATAGGTTTCTCTTCCATGATCAAGGGAGAAATGATTTTCCAGAATCCCTTTGCTGGGATCACATGTCTGGATCACTTGATCATTCCTGGCCGCAAAGGAGTCTGGGAAAGCAAGGAATCTGGCAAGGGCTACTGACTCAGATCCCCGCACAAGGAACAGGCCAGTTTGAACATTTGTGGAGCTTAGGGCAAGAACATAGAATGATAAAAAAACATGTCCTAACCTTCCAAACAGACACACCTTCAAACAATATGGAAGATCAGGTGTGAATTTAGAATCCTCCAGCTTCTCAGAGTTTCAGGCCAGGATGTGGCTCCTGGCTCACTGCCCCTCTTCCTTCTTTTGCCAGCCCTGGTTCCTTCCCGTCCCACACGAGGACTCCCACACACCCAAGCCCTGTCTGCCTCCCTCCTGCAAACAGCTGCCCTTTCGCCACTCATCAAGCCTAGAGATGTGGGCAGTGGCTGCATTCTTAGGAGAGTGGGTCGGGGAGGGACTCACTCCAGCAGGCTGGAAGTGGGCTTGGGCTGTTTGGACAGGGAATATTGAGGTGCCAGGTACCTATAGTGTGGGCTCGGTGGGCACATCCTCTTGGCCTTGTAGACTCCTCTCTCTGTCAGGAGGGGTATGACTGGGAGAGGCCAGATGGGGCCTTGTGAAGGATGGGGCACTGAGCCGAGACTACTCTTGCCGGCCTTGATTGAGCACATTGCTGCATGGACAAAATCAGGTTTCTCTGAAGGCAGAAGGTGGAATGGCTGTTGAGCAGGCGGCCCTCAGTGTCCCAGGGTAAGTTCAGGGGGGCCAGCAGTCTTGTATCTCACTGACTCTTGTGTCCCTAGGACCTAAGCTAACCCTCGTGTTAGTGTTAATCACTAAGTCGTGTCCGACTCATTGTGACCCCGTGGACTGAAGCTCGCCAGGCTCCTTTATCCATGGGATTTCCCAGGCAAGAACACTGGAGTGGGTCATCATTTCCTTCTCCAGGGGATCTTCCTGACCCTGGGATTGAACTGCCTTGCAGGCAGATTCCTCACCACCTGTGCCACCAGGAGGCCTGGTAATGCTTACTGTGTGATATTATTGGATGAATGAGTGAGTGAGCGAGTGAATATCTGTTAGTACCACTTGAAACTGCCCCATGTCCCCTCACACAGGGTTGGGTGCTGTTGAAGGCCAAAGAAGTTTATTTAGGCTCTGTAGTAGTGGAGCAAAGCCCAGAACTCTTCACTGCATCCTTTCGTACCCCCTCCTCCCCACCACGCTCACCTCCAGTGGACACATCGTTTCATGCACACAGGCACGGGCTCCCCTGTCACGGGCTGCCAACAAGAGTCTGTGCTGCTAGTTCAGAGTCTCAGGGCGGGGGTGACTCTGAGCATGTCCGTGCCCGCATGCTCACGTGCACAAGTGGGCCCAGAGCCTGGCACGCAGGACCGTCTGCCGCTAGGCGCAGCCCTCTTCCCTGTTCCTGGCTGATTCCTGACCTAGGCAGGTCTACTCTCTGCCCCTGAGTATGCTGTGCATTTGGCGGCTTCTATGCTTTTCTCTGGAGAAGGCAATGTCACCCCACTCCAGTACTCTTGCCTGACAAATCCCATGGGCAGAGGAGCCTGGTAGGCTGCAGTCCATGGGGTCGCAAAGAGTCAGACACGACTGAGTGACTTCCCTTTCACTTTTCATTTTTATGCATTGGAGAAGGAAATGGTAACCCACTCCAGTGTTCTTGCCTGGAGAATCCCAGGGATGGGGGAGCCTGGTGGGCTGCTGTCTCTGGGGTCACACAGAGTTGGACACGACTGAAGTGACTTAGCAGCAGCAGCAGCAGCATGATTTTCTCACACTGTTCCTTGCAATGCTGTCTTTCACCCCACTCTTTCTGGCTATTCAAATCAAACCTTTGCTTCAAGATCCAGCCAGTTCCCACATCCTTCCTGAGGTTTGCCATGGCCACCCAAACCTCCTTCCTCACGACTCTCCTAAGAGTTCACGTACGCCATGTCCTGTCCTGGGGTGCTCTTCCATTTACTGTTCAACAGAGATGGTAGGAGAGAATGTATGTTGTGGGAGTGGATCTGGTAAAATGTTTCTACTGTTAGTTCTAATTCTGTTATCTTAAAATGTATGTTGTGGAAGTGGGTGTGTTTCATTTGTTTGTTTCCAAGGCAAGCCATTCAATATCACGGTAATCCAAGTCTATGCCCTGCCCAGTAATGCTGAAGAAGCTGAAGTTGAACGGTTCTATGAAGACCTACAAGACCTTCTAGAACTAACACCCAAAAAAGATGTCCTTTTCATTATAGGGGACTGGAATGCAAAAGTAGGAAGTCAAGAGATACCTGGAGTAACAGGCAAATTTGTCCTTGGAGTACAAAACGAAGCAGGTCAAAGGCTAAAGAGTTTTGCCAAGAGAACACACTGGTCATAGCAAACGCCCTCTTCTAACAACACAAGAGAAGACTCTACAAATGGACATAACCAGATGATCAATACCAAAATAAGATTGATTATATTCTTTGAAGCTAAAGATGGAAAAGCTCGATACAGTCAGCAAAAACAAGACTGGGAGCTGACTGTGGCTCACATCATGAACTCCTTATTGCCAAATTCAGACTGAAATTGAAGAAAGTGGGGAAAACCACTAGACCATTCAGGTATGACCTAAATCAACTCTCTTACGATTATACAGTGGAAGTGACAAATAGATTCAAGGGATTACATTTGATAAATGGAGTACGTGAAGAACTATAGACGAAGGTTCGTGACATTGTACAGGAGGCAGTGATCAAAACCATCCCCAAGAAAAAGAAATGCAAAAAGGCAAAGTGGTTGTCTGAGGAGGCCTTACAAATAGCTGAGAAAAGAAGAGAAGCTAAAGGCAAAGGAGAAAAGGAAATATATACCCTTTTGAATGCAGAGTTCCAAAAAAGAGCAAGGAGAGATAAGAAAGCCTTCCTCAGCGATCAATGCAAAGAAACAGAGGAAAGCAATAGAATGGGAAAGATTAGAGATCTCTTCAAGAAAATGAGAGATACCAAGGGAACATTTCATGCAAAGATGTCTCAATAAAGGACAGAAATGGTATGGACCTAACAGAAGCAGAAGATATTAAGAAGAGCTGGCAAGAATACAGAGAAGAACTGTACAAAAAAGATCTTCACGACCCAGATAATCATGATGCTGTGATCACTCACCTAGAGCCAGATATCTTGGAATGTGAAGTCAAGTGGGCCTTAGGAAGCATCACTATGAACAAAGCTAGTGGAGGTGATGGAATTCCAGTTGAGCTATTTCAAATCCTGAAAGATGATGCTGTGAAAGTGCTGCACTCAATATGCCAGCAAATTTGGAAAACTTAGCAGTGGCCACAGGACTGGAAAAGGTCAGTTTTCATTCCAATCCCAAAGAAAGGCAATGCCAAAGAATGCTCAAACTACCACACTATTGCACTCATCTCACACGCTAGTAAAGTAATGCTCAAAATTCTCCAAGCCAGGCTTCAACAGTACATGAACCGTGAACTTCCAGATGTTCAAGCTAGATTTAGAAAAGACAGACGAACCAGAGATCACATTGTCAACATGTTGGATCAATGAAAAAGCAAAAGAGTTCCAGAAAAACATCTACTTCTGCTTTATTGACTATGCTGAAGCGTTTGACTGTGTTCAGTTCAGTTCAGTTCAGTTCAGTCGCTCAGTCGTGTCCGACTCTTTGCAACCCCATGAATTGCAGCACGCCAGGCTTCCCTGTCTATCACCAGCTCTCAGACTCACGTCCATCGAGTTGGTGATGCCATCCAGCCATCTCATCCTCTGTCGTCCCCTTCTCCTCCTGCCCCCAATCCCTCCCAGCATCAGAGTCTTTTCCAATGAGACAACTCTTCGCATGAGGTGGCCAAAGTACTGGAGTTTCAGCTTTAGCATCATTCCTTCCAAAGAAATCCCAGGGCTGATCTCCTTCAGAATGGACTGGTTGGATCTCCTTGCAGTCCAAGAGACTCTCAAGAGTCTTCTCCAACACCACACTTCAAAAGCATCAATTCTTCGGCGCTCAGCCTTCTTCACTATCCAACTCTCACATCCATACATGACCACAGGAAAAACCATAGCCTTGACTAGACGGACATTTGTTGGCAAAGTAATGTCTCTGCTTTTCAATATGCTGTCTAGGTTGGTCATAACTTTCCTTCCAAGGAGTAAGCGTCTTTTAATTTCATGGCTGCAATCACCATCTGCAGTGATTTTGGAGCCCAAAAAAATAAAGTCTGACACTGTTTCCACTGTTGCCCCATCTATTTGCCATGAAGTGATGGGACCGGATGCCATGATCTTCGTTTTCTGAATGTTGAGCTTTAAGCCAACTTTTTCACTCTCCACTTTCACTTTCATCAAGAGGCTTTTTAGTTCCTCTTCACTTTCTGCCATAAGGGTGGTGTCATCTGCATATCTGAGATTATTGATATTTCTCCCGGAAATCTTGATTCCAGCTTGTGTTTCTTCCAGTCCAGCGTTTCTCATGATGTACTCTGCATATAAGTTAAATAAGCAGGGTGACAATATACAGCCTTGACGTACTCCTTTTCCTATTTGGAACCAGTCTGTTGTTCCATGTCCAGTTCTAACTGTTGCTTCCTGACCTGCATACAGATTTCTCAAGAGGCAGGTCAGGTGGTCTGGTATTTCCATCTCTTTCAGAATTTTCCACAGTTGATTGTGATCCACACAGTCAAAGGCTTTGGTGTAGTCAATAAAGCAGAAATAGATGTTTTTCTGGAACTCTCTTGTTTTTTCCATGATCCAGCGGATGTTGGCAATTTGATCTCTGATTCCTCTGCCTTCTCTAAAACAAGCTTGAACATCAGGCAGTTCATGGTTCACGTATTGCTGAAGCCTGGCTTGGAGAATTTTGAGCATTACTTTACTAGCATGTGCTGCTGCTGCTGCTGCGTCGCTTCAGTCGTGTCCGACTCTGTGCGACCCCATAGACGGCAGCCCACCGGGCTCCTCCATCCCTGGGATTCTCCAGGCAAGAATACTGGAGTGGGTTACCATTTCCTTCTCCAATGCATGAAAGTGAAAGTGAAGTCGCTCAGTCGTGTCCAACTCTTAGTGACCCCATGGACTGCAACCCACCACGCTCCTCTGTCCATGGGATTTTCCAGGCAAGAGTACTGGAGTGGGGTGCCACTAGCGTGTTAGATGAGTGCAATTGTGTGGTAGTTTGAGCATTCTTTGGCATTGTCTTTCTTTGGGATTGGAATGAAAACTGATCTTTTCCAGTCCTGTGGCCACTTCTGAGTTTTCCAAGCTTGCTGGCATATTGAGTGCAGCACTTTCACAGCATCATCTTTCAGGATTTGAAATAGCTCAACTGGAATTCCATCACCTCCACTAGCTTTGTTCATAGTGATGCTTCCTAAGGCCCACCTGACTTCACATTCCAGGATGTCTGGCTCTAGGTCAGTGATCACACCATCGTGATTATCTTGGTTGTGAAGATCTTTTTTGTACAGTTCTTCTGTGTATTCTTGCCAGCTCTTCTTAATATCTTCTGCTTCTGTTAGGTCCATACAATTTCTGTCCTTTATCGAGCCCATCTTTGCATGAAATGTTCCCTTGGTATCTCTAATTTTCTTGAAGAGATCTCTAGTCTTTCCCATTCTGTTGTTTTCCTCTAATTCTTTGCATTGATCGCTGAGGAAGGCTTTCTTATCTCTTCTTGCTATTCTTTGGAACTCTGCATTCAGATGCTTATATCTTTCCTTTTCTCCTTTGCTTTTCGCGTCTCTTCTTTTCACAGCTATTTGTAAGGCCTCCCCAGACAGCCATTTTGCTTGTTTGCATTTCTTTTCCATGGGGATGGTCTTGATCCCTGTCTCCTGTACAGTGTCACGAACCTCAGTCCATAGTTCATCAGGCACTCTATCTATCAGATCTAGGCCCTTAAATCTATTTCTCACTTCCACTGTATAATCATAAGGGATTTGATTTAGGCCATACCTGAATGGTCTAGTGGTTTTCCCTACTTTCTTCAATTTAAGTCTTAATTTGGCAATAAGGAGTTCATGATCTGAGCCACAGTCAGCTCCCGGTCTTGTTTTTGCTGACTGTATAGAGCTTCTCCGTCTTTGGCTGCAAAGAATATAATCAGTCTGATTTTGGTGTTGACCATCTGGTGATGTCCCTGTATAGAGTCTTCTCTTGTGTTGTTGGAAGACGGTGTTTGTTATGACCAGTGCATTTTCTTGGCAAAACTCTGTTAGTCTTTGCCCTGCTTCATTCCGTATTCCAAGGCCAAATTTGCCTGTTACTCCAGGTGTTTCTTGACTTCCTACTTTTGCATTCCAGTCCCGTATAATGAAAAGGACATCTTTTTGGGGTGTTAGTTCTAGAAGGTCTTGTAGGTCTTCATAGAACCATTCAACTTCAGCTTCTTCAGCATTACTGGGCAGGGCATAGACTTGGATTACCGTGATATTGAATGGTTTGCCTTGGAAACGAACAGAGATCATTCTGTCATTTTTGAGATTGCATCCAAGTACTGCATTTCGGACTCTTTTGTTGACCATGATGGCTACTCCATTTCTTCTAAGGGATTCCTGCCCGCAGTAGTAGATATAATGGATCTACTTTGACTGTATCTACTTTGACTGATCTACTTGACTGTTTGACTGTGTGGATCACAACAAAGTGTGGAAAACTCTTCAGGAGATGGGAATACCAGACCACCTGACCTGCCTCTTGAGAAACCTGCATGCAGGTCAGGAAGCAACAGTTAGAACTGGACATGGAACAACAGACTGGTTCCAAATAGGAAAAGGAGTACGTCAAGGCTGTATATTGTTGCCCTGCTTATTTAACTTCTATGCAGAGTACATCATGAGAAACGCTGGGCTGGAGGATGCACAAGCTGGAATCAAGATTTCCGGGAGGAATATCAATAATCTCAGATATGCAGATGACACCACTGTCATGGCAGAAAGTGAAGAAGAACTAAAGAGCTTCTTGATGAAAGTGAAAGAAGAGAGTAAAAAAGCTGGGTTAAAACTCAACATTCAGAAAACTAAGATCATGGCATCTGGTCCCAACACTTCATGGGAAATAGATGGGGAAACAATGGAAGCAGTGAGAGACTGTTTTTCTGGGCTCCAAAATCACTGCACATGGTGACTGCAGCCATGAAATTAAAAGATGCTTGCTCCTTGGAAGAAAAGCTATGACCAACCTAAAGGGCATATTAAAAAGCAGAGACATTACTTTGCCATCAAAGGTCTGTCTAGTCAAAGCTATGGTTTTCCAGTGGTCATGTATGGATGTGAGAGTTGGACTGTAAAGAAAGCTGAGCGCTGAAGAATCGATGCTTTTGAACTGTGGTGTTGGAGAAGACTCTTGAGAGTCCTTTGGACAGCAAGGAGATCCAACCAGTCCATCCTAAAGGAGATCAGTCCTGGGTGTTCATTGGAAGGACTGATGCTGAAGCTAAAACTCCAATACTTTGGCCACCTGATGCGAAGAGCTGACTTATTGGAAAAGACCCTGATGCTGGGAAAGATTGAGGGCAGGAGGAGAAGGGGATGACAGAGAATGAGATGGCTGGATGGCATCACAGATTCGATGGACATGAGTTTGAGTAAACTCTAGGAGTTGGTGATGGACAGGGAGGCCTGGCGTGCTGCGATTCATGGGATCGCAAAGAGTCGGACACGACTGAGTGACTGAACTGAACTAAACTGTGGGTGTGGGTCTGGTAAGACCTTTTTATTGTGAGTAACCAATTGACAAAGTGTATCAAGCCCCACCCAGACTAGTGAGTGGGGCACTCTCTGCCCCCTTCTGATGTCCGTGTCATCACAGACGCTTTCTCCATCCCTTTTTCACTGTAATAAAACGTGTCACATAAAGCTCCAAGTGCCTGAAAGCCTCATCTCTAGTCCTGAAGCTAAAGTCTCTTCTTTGGCTATCACGAATCCAACACTGTTCACCATAAACTAGGCCTCACAGAGCACTGGGTCTTGGGGGAAGGGCTGAGGAGCTACCAGAATCCTCTGGGTATCTGGCTTATTTAAAGGAGGGATATTAAAGGATATGACAGGTGGCCTTGTGGACCAGTAGGATGAGACTGGATTCAGGGTTCCTTTGCCTACAAATGAAACAACACAGTCCAAATGGTTTAAGCAAAGAAAGGGAATTTGTTGACTCAAGAAACTATTGAAAAGTCTAGAGGAAGGTTGATTTTCAGGCATGGCCAGGTCTGGTTCATTTTGACGGAGGCAGGGAAGATGAGGAAGGAAGGGAGAGAGGTGGGAGTAGGAAGCGGTTTTAAGTGTGGTGACTGGGAAGGGCTGGAGCTGGGTTAGACCCCCTGCTTCAAACTCAGTGCAGCCACTCAGGGAAGTTCCTTATCTTATCCATGTCTCAGCTGCCTTCCTGAATAGGGGCTCTGTGTTGATTCGTTGAGATGACGGTGTCAAATGTCCAACAGAAAGAATAATAGGATTGTTGTGAAGAACAAAAGAGTTAGCTTTGAGGAAGAAAGCTCTAAGGAAGCTCTGAGAACAGTAGCCCGAATGTAGGAGGCTCTTGCTAAACATTAGCCAAGATGATGGCTGCTGTGGTTTTGGAACTGCTGCAGCCACTGCTACTTTGCAGGCTGCTCTGTTTTGCAAACTGACTCCAGTGAAGGACCTTGGGCTAGTTGTCTACACAGACCTAGAGTTTGTGGACTTCCCTGGCAGTCCAGTGGTTATGCTAATGCAGGGGACATGGGTTTGATCTCTGGTCTGGGAAGATCCCACATGCGGCGGAACAGCTAAGGCTGTGTGCCACCGCTCGTGAGTCCGCGTGTCCACAGCTCATGCGCTGCAACAAGAGAAGCCACTGTGACGAGGAGCCCACGCCCCACACCAGAGAGTAGCCCGCACTCGTTCCAGCTGGAGAGAATCTACATGCATCAGCGACAACCTAGTGCAGCCCCCTCAAAAAAAAATTATACATACATGCATACAGGTGGCTCAGACGGTAAAGCGTCTGTCTACAATGCAGGAGACCCGGCTTCGAGCCCTGGCTTGGGAAGATCCCCGGAGAAGGAAATGGCAATCCACTCCAGTACTATTGCCTGGAAAATCCCACGGAAAGAGGAGCCTGGTAGGCTACAGTCTATGGGGTTGCAAAGAGTCAGACATGACTGAGTGACTTCACTGAACTGATGTAAGAATGAGACTTTGTTTCTTCTGGGGATTCTGAAGCCAAGGAACTGGAAACCAGTCTCCTCCAACAGTGGCTGGCCTGAGATCCAGTTCCATGTTTTCCTGTCCAATCCCACATTTGAGCAGAGGCAACCTGGCCACCATTTCCCTGGTCCTGACATCTGGGCAGCCTCACCACAGATTCAGGCTGGCTCTCAGGAGGGCTGGGGCAGGAGTGCAAGAGGTCCTCCACTCCTTGGCCTGTGGCATTGCCTCATTTTCCAGGTTTTGGAGGGGCTGAAGTTGATGGTGGGATTCTTCAGCAACCAGGAGCCTGGACGGCTCCTGTATTAGGTCATGAACTTTGGTTGCAAGCAACAGAAACTGACTCTGGCTATCTAAAGAAAAAAAAAAAAAACAATTGTAGGGAAGGAAACAGAGCTCACTGAAGAACTAGTGGCTCAAGGGTCAGAGCTACGGGGACCATCTGCTTTGTTGCTACCACTTTAAACACTCATCTCTCCTTCATCACTAACTCCAGATTGCAGTTCTGGAAAAGATCGTATGATCTGTATCGTGTGACTGCTTCAGCTGAAACGGGAGGTCTGTGGAGGAAGGACCAAGCACCCCAACTGGTGTAGTGGTTGCTGGTGGGACCCTTCCTTGGCTGAGGTTAGCCACAGAGCAGTTTCCCCAGCAAGAGAGATGAGGGATCCACAGGAGGGGCCGTTGAATGTAACAAAGTCAGAGGAAACAAGACAGACAGTCCTGTCCTCTCTGAGCAAAGAGGCTCTGATGGTGAGTTCCTCAAGCACCTTGAAAGATAGGCTTTCCTGCTTGTCCATGCAGACAGGCTGCTAAGAAACTGTGAGACAGTGAGAAGCGTAGCTTTAAAGTCAAACTGTAGGTTCAACTTCTGGCACCTCACTCACTCACTTGTGACCTTAAGTTTGGTCAGGCGTCTTAAGGACTTGGGTTTTAACTCTTTAACCTGTGAAACGGGGATAATTATTCAGTAGTTCCCATATGGTTGTTTCTAAGATTAAGGATAATTTAGGAACTGTGGGCTCTGATTACCACTTCATCTCTGACATATTGGGCTCTATTTGGGGGGAAAATCACAGGGATTTTCTGAGCCTCAATTTGCCATGCACGAAATGGGAGTGAGAACTTAATCTTTGGTTATCAATCAGACTTGATTTTGAGCCTGACATTTCTATGAGTGTTGCTACAAGACTCTGGCCAAGTTATTTTGCTGAACTTGAAGCAGCTGAGCTAAGGGGTCCGGTGCAAGCCCAGGCACAGGATGGATGCTGTGTTGGTTCCTAGGGCTGCTGTACCAAGGAGCCACAATCCCTTGTTCCTTAAACAACTCTCGTGGCTCAGACAGTAAAGAATCCACCTGCAATGCATGAGACCTGGGTTCGATCCCAGGCTTGGGAAGATCCCCTGGAGGAGGTCATGGCAACCCACTAAAGTATTCTTGCCTGGAGAATCCCATGGACAGAGGAGCCTGGCCGGCTACAGTCCATGGGGTCACAAAGAGTTGGGCACGACTGAGCGAGTAAGTACAGCACAGCACACTGAGTCCAATCTGGTCTGCTCCCTCCACGACAGGCCAATAAATCAGGAGATGAAGTGTTGAGGCAAGAATAGCAGCTTTATTTGGAAAGCCAGTGTCCAAGAAGATGGCTTGCTAGAGTCTTAAGGTGCCCTCTTATTGGGGTCTGGATGCTAGTTTCTCTTCTAGAACAAGAGGGAGATGGAGTGAGGAAGTAAAGTAGAAAGGCCACGGTGGTGGTATTAGTTGCTACCATGGACTGTAGCCCGCCAGGCTCCTCTGTCCATGGGAGTCTCCAGGGAAGAATACTGGAGTGGGTTGCCATCCTCCTCCAGGGGGTCTTCCTGACCCGGAGAGCAAACCCTGGTGTCCTGCGTGGTAGGCAGTTTCCTGCATTGCAGCTGGATTCTCGACCCACTGAACCACCAGGGAAGTCCCCAAAGGCCAGAAGTCTTGCAAAATATCTCCTGATTTGGCCAGCCTCAGGAAGGGGATGTACTAATTTCTCCTTTCCTGTGGCCAGTCCCAGATGGGCAAGGTCAGGGTGTTTCCTTGTGAGCTGAACAGAGGCAGAGGGGCCGGGTTCCGGAGGCAGGCTGCCATGTATGCTCACGGCTAGAGACCGCATGCTTGCGGTGGCTGCAGTGACAGAAGCACCAGAAAGCAAAGGTTAAAGAAACACATCCGACACGGAATCAGATTCTGTTCTTCCCTGTCACAGTACTAGAAACTTCTTGTCTCATACCGTTCTGGAGGCTGCAAGTCCAAGATCAAGATCTCAGCAAGGCTGGTTCCCGCTGAAAGCCCTGAGAGAAAGTCTATTCCAGGCCTCTCTCCGAGCTTCTGGGCACTTTCTGGCCGTCTTTGGCATTCCTTGGCTTGTAGAAACATAACCCCTTTCTGCCTTCACCTTCGCGTGGCTGATCTTCTGATGAATCTTCATGGTGTCTTTCTTCTAAGCGTGTCTGTGTCTCCATGACCAGTTTCCCCATTTTTATAAGGACACCAGTCGTATTGGATTAGGACCCACGCGGATGACACCTCATTTTAATTTGATTATTTTCGTAAAAATCCATTTCCAAATAAGGTCACATTCTCCTGAATGGAAAGGAAGTCCAAAACAGAGGGTGTATATATATATATCTGATTTGTTTTGCTATATAGTAGAAACTAACACAGCATTGTAAAGCAACCATTCTCCAATAAAACTTAAGTTATTAATAAAGCAAAAAACAAATAAGTTCACATTCTGAAGTAGTAGAGATTAGGGCTTCAGCCTATATTTTGGGGGGAAGGGAGACACAATTCAACTTTGTACCCATTGGTTTCCCTTTTTCATCAAAGTTCCTTATCAAATAAGATTAAATACCTTGTTCAGTACCTGGCACAGAGCAGACCTTCGATAAATATTTGTTGTGTAAATGCACCAATGGATCTTAGATTTCATGGTGTCCTGAATTCTCAGAGAGTTCCCTACTGACTCAAGAAATAGTCTCCTTTAAGAAAGTGACTTCAAGGTCCCCAGGCAAGAATATGAAGTTCATGTGAACAGCTCCAGATTCAAGAGCACCGATCTAATTTCTCTTTGAATGTGCTCCATGCTCTCCCCATAGCCTGAGAGACGGCAGGAAGGTCCTTCATTCCTGGAAATATTTTCCATTGCTGCAAAGAATTCATTGTTCCAGCAAAGACCGCAACGCTCCTTCCGGTCATTTGAGAGAGCTTCCAGTGATGAACGGGTGCTGTAGGCTGAGATGGGAACTCGGCTGTAGGTAATGGGACAGGTGACCTTCCACAGGCTTCTAGCCCTGGCACCCCTGAGTCCCCCAGCCAAAGGGGGAATGCCACCTCTTCTTAATTTTTCACCCTTCAGGCCACGGGCTCACATATGTTGTTGTGCTTACAACGTGACCAGGAGTGCTTCATCTGGATACAGTAAAGTGACTCAAAGTCTAAACTCTGGAATTCGACTTCTGCTGTCTGGGCTTGGCTCTACCACCACCTTACTGTGTGATCTTGAGCAAGTTACTCAACCTCTCTCTGTGCCTCAGCATCCCTATTGGTAATTTGGAGTTAATTAATAATAGCACCTACCTTATTGCAGAGCACTGAAGAATTGATGCTTTTGAACCATGGTACTGGAGAAGACTCTTGAGAGTCCCTTGGAATACAAGCAGATCAAATCAATCAATCATAAAGGAAATCAGTCCTGAATATTTATTGGAAGGACTGATGCTGAAGCTAAGGCTTCAGTACTTTGGCCACCTGAGGAAAAGAGCCAACTCATTGGAAGAGACCCTGATGCTGGGAAAGATTGAGGGCAGGAGGACAAGGGGACAATAGAAGATGAGATGGTTGGATGGCATCACCGACTCAATGGACATGAGTTTGAGTAAGCTCTGGGAGTTGGTGATGGACAGGGAAGCCTGGCATGTTGCAGTCCGTGGGGTCGCAAATAACTGAAGACGACTGAGTGAATGAACTGAAGCGAACCTTGTAGCAGATGTGATATCATATGTAATACACTTCTCTCAGTGCATACACACCATGTTAGGGGTGATTGTTTTCTTATATTACTGAAGACATTGCTGATGTTGAGGCTGGTTAATGGAGGAGGTAAATTCTAGTGTCCAGGTTCTTTTTTTTTTTTAATATTTATTTATTTTACATAGCAGCCAGGTCTCAGTTGCAGCACGTGGGATCCAATTCCTTGACCAGGGATTGAATGCAGGTTCCCTGCACTGGGAGTGAGGAGTCTCAGTCACTGCACCATCAGGGAAGTCTCTAATGTCCAGGTTTTAATCCATGTCCTTATTAATAAGATTGAATAAAATAGAGTCTGTACTCATCATTCCTGTTAGGGCTTTCTAGAACTCAATCCATTTCTCTTTGTCTTCCCTCTTTCTTCTTTACTTTCTTACAATCCTAAATGCTCAACCATGGATTTTTTTTAAAAAAACTAATTTCCAGACAACTCTATGAAACCTGCTTCATGGATAAGGAATCTGAGATGCAGCGAGGTGCGGTGACTTCTGAGTGAGAAAGCTAGAATTCAAGCTAGGTTATATCTGACTTTAAGGCCACAGAATAGGGAGATGGGGCTGAAGGGGGTGGAATTTGGCTTCTCCCTGCAATTCCTGTCCAACCTGAGGACGTAAGCATACAGTCAGCCACCAGATTGGCCTGTTCTGGACGACTCTCCTACCCTGGACGGGCTTCTCCACCCCATTACCAAAGCTGGGCCCCTGCTCTCTGTCACACTGAACAGGCCCCATGGAACCCAAGGGGTTCAATGACTGATGAGAAAGCCAGGCTGTTGGGACATGGGATTCTCATTCAGTAGCACTTAAAAAAAAAAAAAGTAACTACAATGTTGAGATAGTTTCAGGCGGACAGCAAAGGTATTCACCATCCATATATGTGTATCCATTCTCCCCCAAGCGCCCCTCCCATCCAGGCCATCACGAGCTTTTTGTTTTCTGTTTTTCAATGTTCATTTATTTATTTAGCTGCACCAGATCTCAGGTGAGGCATGCGAACTCTTATCTGTGGCATGTGGGTGTTAGCTCCCTGACCAGGGAGTGAACCCAGGCCCCTGGCACTGGGAATGCAGACCACCGGACCACCACAGAAGTCCATCCAGCAGCACTTTAAATGCCCAAGGAGCCCCTGGCAGGTGGGTGGCACCCTTCCCTACTGCTGCTGCTAAGTCACTTCAGTCGTGTCCGACTCTATGCGACCCCATAGACGGCAGCCTACCAGGCTCCCCCGTCCCTGGGATTCTCCAAGCAAGAATACTGAATTGGGTTGCCATTTCCTTCTCCAGTGCATGAAAGTGAAAAATGAAAGGGAAGTAAAACACGGCTCAGAAAAGTTCTGTGAGTCTGGCTGGCCACACCCTGGGTCTGAGCCTGGCTTTGAGCCCCGGCCCGCCTCTCTGGTTCCTTCCACTCACATCCTTTCGCAGCACCGCCTGTCTCCTCTGTTTCTCTCCAGGGCAGCCTGGGCTGACATCAGCTTCTTGTGCTATCTCTCCTCACACTGCCAGGAGCCGAAAGGTACTCAAGGACCAGGTGGGCTTCAGGACGAAGGCACAGAAATGTCAGGACAGAGGACACACTGGTGGGGTCTTTGTGCCAGCATGGCTCCTTCAGGGGAGGCTGGCACTGGGTGGCAAGAGTAAGGAAGGCCAGCCCATTTTTCATTTCTGTTCTTTCTCTTTAGCATAGACAATAGATGCTAGGATTCCCTGGCCTCCCTGAAGACTCCAGAGGGTAGTTTCCTGTCCGCCCCGCAAGCCCGCTAGCAGTGACCAGCTTCCTGGCTGCTTTGGAACTGCGTGCAAAGGAGGCAGTATACTGGAGCAGAAGGAACCCTGGGTTCATTTCCTAGGGAGCTCTGGCAGTGGCTGGCTGAGCAACCTTAGGCAGATGAATTGACTTCTCTGATCCTCAGTCTTCTCTTCTGCATGGTGGTCTCTCCTTTGTAAAGTTGTCGTGAAGATTCAACTAGATGACGGACACAGAGCACTTAATGTGGTGCTTGGCACATGGTAAGCGCTCGGTAAACTTGAGCTCACCATTACTTTGGTAGAAATGGTGTTGTTATTAGTGATGGAAACCTTGGCGGAGGGTCCAAGATCAAGGTGGAATGGGAGTAGAGGTGAATGAGGAAAGAACGTTCTTTCCCTAACCTACTGACTACCCTCCCAAACTGCACATGCCCCAGGCCAGTTCTGGAAATGCCGAACAATTCTTGTCATTTATTCATCCTGGGGAGACAAGGTGTTCTCCAGGCCCACTTGGCCTTGGCTTAAAAGGATGGGGACACCCACACACCCTCACTCATGCCCCCTCCCAGTACCTGGAATTAACAAAGCGTGGGTGTCACAGAGTTGCCCTGAAAGCACCTTATAAGAAAAAAGGAAGATTTTGTTTGCAGATTGCAAGAGCTAATTGCATACAGACTTATACCCTGACTTTTCTGTATGTGACTCCAGAGAGGCTGTGGCCCTTGTTCATTGTTCGGGAGCCCAGCAGTGCCCTCAGCTTCTGGGTTTTAGGAGACTTAGGAATAGTCCAGTCCTACTAGCTCGTTTTGCGGGAAATGAAGCTCAGAGAGCCAGAAGGCCCAGTTCAAGAACACAAATGCAGCAACTGTCAGGAAAGGGGGCCCGGGAGGGATGATGGATTGGACTCAATGCACCCTTCTGAGGTTTCAAGTCTGCCTCTCAACTGTGGGGTCTTTGGAAGGATATCATGCGACATCTCCCATCTTTCACCCCCCTGCACCCCGACGGGTCCCCCTGGCTGGTGCCTGATTCCGGAAGCCACGGAAGGTCATTCCCTCCCGCAGAAGTCTCCTCTCTGTTATGGAGCAGAAATGGCCAAGAGAAGATGCGAGAGCCTTTCAGATGACTGTGGCTCCCTGGGTGAGGTGGGAAAAACGGGGTTATTGGAGAGGACCGTTGTATTTATGGGGCCTCTTATCTTTACGACAAAATCTCAACTGGGCATCGGGATGCAATAAGAAAGAAAACAACAACTGTAAAGATTTGGTTCCAGAGTGTGGGATTGAGCGCCTCAGATGGGCAGCTGGACCCACCATTGGAGGGGAGTCCTTGTAACCCTGAGATTCTCTGTTGTGTTAGGGCCTGATGACATGCAGCTGAGAAATCCTGGTGGCGCTGCTGGGAGCAATTCTCAGACCCACCAGGGTCCTCCCCACTCCTCCCCAACTCAGCCAGCCAAATGTGGGCATCCCCCAGCCGCAGCAGGACTATCACTGCTCTGCACAATTTCTCCCTCTCCATCCCTGGGAGCAGGTCAGTGGGAGACCTGAGCCACCAGGACCTTTGGAGAGGTGAGATGGGCATCAGACAGACAGCATCAGGGAGAGCACAGGAAGACCTCCTGTGGGCTCTGACTTCCCAGGAGGGAAGATTCGGCACAGCCTGAAACAGAAACAAACTACCCAAACGCACAAAATCAAACGGAAAGAAAGACAGAAAGAAAAAACTCAGAGAAATTGCAAAAAAAAAAAAAAAAAAAAGGAGTTCCAGTTCTATTTGTTCTACAATACCAATAATATTTGCAATACTCTCATCCAGGTATAGAAAGAAAAGTCAGGGGCATTGGACTAAAAGGAACAGGAGACCCCCTTCCTTTGTCCCGTTCAAGTAGTTCGTTCCCCAGCCCCAAAGAGTTTATTAATAGCTATGCTATATCCACGGCAGGGGTGAGTCTATTGTCCAAAAGCACAGTTCTTGACCCAAGACAGCCGTTCTGGCTTTGGCTGGCAAGTCCAGCGGGCAGTTACTCTCCCAAGGGAGCCGGTCCGCTGCATAACCGCTTCCTCTGTTCACCGTGATGGTAAGTGGGCCGCAGCGGCAGAAGGGACCCCCGACTCCGCCCGGTCAGAGCTCACTCAGGAGATGGAGGCGATCTCACTGGGTTTCCGCTCTCTGCAGAAGAGAGTCCTGGGGGTGGGCATGCAGCCGTCCTGCTGGCCGGGGTGAGAGCAGAAAAGCAGAGCCAGCAGCAGGGCCAGGGTGACGAGGAAGCTGAGCACCCACCGGATGACGCCGGGGTAGATGAAGGGCAGGATGAGGACGATGAGCAGGACCAGCAGGAGCAGGTGTGCGGCCAGGCGCCGGGCCGCCGCGCGGTTGGTGGTCACCGCGTCCTGCTCCTCCTCTCCGGCTTCCCTGGGCTGCCCTGCTGTCAGGGTGGCAGGGTTCGCCAGCCCCTGAGGGCGGAGCGGCACCTCCAGGCCCGGCCGGGCTAGCCGCTCCAGCACTTTCTCCTGGTCGCGCAGGGTGCAGACGAGGCCCCCGGGGACGGCCGTGACCTTGCGGCACAGAGGGCAGGGGATGGACCAGGCGTCGTCCTGCACGCACAGCAGCAGCTTCAGGCAGACGGCGCAGAAGGCGTGCTGGCAGCCCAGCAACTTGGGCGGCCGGACACCGCTGTAGGGCTCCCGGCACACCAGGCACTCCAGGTCACCCTCTGTGGGGCCGCCAAGACCTCCATAGCAGCCCGCGGGGTCGGAGGGGGTGGCCTTTTGGCAGACCAGCTGGGGCTGCTGCGGGATCTCGAGGCAGGCCATTCTGGGCACCCGGAGCCCTGGGCATCGACAGGCAGAAATCGGTGGGTGTTGCTGGGACCTGAAGGCTGTCTGGCCGCAGGCTGGCTGGCTCGAGTCTCCTTCTCCTCCTTCTAGTCTTGAGCCGTCTGCCACCACTCTCCCAGGGCTGCTCAGCTTGTTTCTTGGCTCACGTTGTCCCTTCAGTTATTATTATTTCTTTCCTTGAAACCTAGGGTTAATCAGTAACTCTCCACCCAGAGACTTTGAATTGCCTGATAGAAGGGCCATGGGGGCAGGGAGGGCCAGTGAGGGAATCAGGATTTTCCTGTTGGGGCCCGTGCGTCATGATTGCCCGCGGGACTACCGCTTGTGAGCTTCAGGATATATTAGAATCACCACCACCACCACCCCATCCCAGGAATCTCTTTTTTTAGAAAAAAATTTATTTAGGGCTAAGTCAGGTCTTGGACTTCCCTGGTGGCTCAGCAGTTAAGAATCCCCCTGCCATGTAGGAGACATGGGTTTGATCCCTGGGTCAGGAAGATCCCCTGGAGAAGGAAATGGCAACCCACTCCAGTACTCTCGCCTGGAGAATCCCATGGACAGAGGAGTCTGGTGGGCTACAGTCCGTGGGGTCGCAAAGAGTCAGACACACAGCTCAGTGACGAAACGGCGTCAGGTCTGAGCTGCGGTGTGTGGGTTTTCTCTCTCGTTGCAGTGCTTGGGTTTAGTTGTCCCACAACATGTAGGATCTTAGTTTGCCAACCGGGTATTGAAGCTGAGTCCACTGCGGTGGAAGGCAGATTCTTAGACCACCAGGGAGGTCCTCCTAGGAACCTTTCAAAATACAGGTTTCCAGGTCCCCAGACCCAGAGATTCAGCAAGGTCTGGATGGAAATCTCAGAATTTGCCCCATTTATAAACGTCATCATGATTATAACCCAGGTGGATTGCGGGGACCCCAAATTTGAGAAACATTGCTATGGGTGGATCTCCATGAAAGGTTTTGGATGTCAGGATCAATGGGAAAAAGTTTGCACTTTGAGCCTATTTGCAAGCAGGCCGCCTTGTGAAGAAGAGAGAAGTGATGGGAAAAGTATTCTGAGTGTCTGGGGGAGAAAGCCCAGCCAAACCCAGTAAAACCCCAACAGCTCATTGGTATTTATCACCTGTCAAGGCCATCCGTTCCTTTACTGTCACAGCAGTTGTATTAACCGTTCCTGATTCCTGAGCTGTGCACGTCACAGACCTAACAATAGGTGTGTTTGCTGTGTGCCAGACACACTGCAGACCCAGGAGTAACATGAACAGCTGCTGTTTATTTGAGCCTCCTTGGAGCTGAGCCTCGTGACAGAGTCCTCACCTATGATCACCCTGCAGCTTGGCACAGCCCTGGAAGGACGGCGTTGCGGAGGCCTGGAAGCAAAGGCAGGGTGTGGTCAGGGCAAGCCTGCTGGCCGCCCGCCAAGGGGCCTTCCGTGGGGCCAGGACCCTGGGGATCTACCAGCATGCAGGTCGGGTTCCCAGCTTCTTGGGTCCAGGAACTCAATCTCATCTGTTGGTGTGGAGGCAACTGGCTTTCAGGCAGCTGACTCCAGTTAACAGGACTCATGTGGGACTGACAGATACACACTGCAGGGCGGTTAAGAAATCGTGATTCCTGGGACTTCCCTGGTGGTCCAGTGGTTAAGACTCCATCCTCCCAATGCCAGGGGTGTTGGTTGGATCCCCGGTTGGGGAATGAAGATCCCACATGCCGCTCGGTGCGGTAAAAACAAGCAAATTGTTGTTGTTGTTCAGTCACTAAGTTGCGTCTGACTCTTTGTGACCCCATGGACTGCAGCATGCCAGGCTCTCTTGTCCTTCACTGTCTCCCAGAGTTTGCTCAAACTCATGTCCATTGAGTCAGTGATACTATCTAACCATCTCATTCTCTGCCTCCCTCTTCTCCTTTTGCCTTCAACCTTTCCCAGCATCAGGGTCTTTTCCGATGAGTCATCTCTTTGCATCAGGTGGCCAAAGTATTGGAGCTTCAGCTTCAGCATCAGTCTTTCTAAAGACTATTCAGGGTTGATGGCTTTTAGGATTGACTGGTTTGATCTCCTTGCTGTCCAAGGGACTCTCAAAAGTCTTCTCCAGCACCACAGTTCAAAAGCAAACAAGAAAAACTCTCAACTTCTCCCCCATCCCCTGCCATAATTCCCATAGTGGGAAAGAATATGAAAAAGAAAAAAATTATACGTATGTATAACCGTATCACTTTGCTATACAACAGAAACTAACAAGACATTGTAAACCAACTGTAACAAACAAGGTAAAAGCTAAGGGGAAAATGTGATTCTGTTGCTTTGCCCTGAATATCAGAGAGTGGGGTGACATGATCCACTTCCTCAAAGGAATCTCACCGAGGCCGTGCTGAATCCAGAAGCATGAACTTGGCCCGCTGTTCCTGCCGCCTGCTGAGGTCCACAGGGTCCAGCTCCTCTGACTCAGCGCGGTCCCCACCCCATGGGGCAGGCCCTGCTCTCCTGCCTCAGGCTCCCCGGGCCCTCTGTCTCTGAAATCCACTTCTCCACTCTCTACCCCCTGTCATCACATCTCTTCTCCTTCACCTTTGACGTGACAGTTATTTCTTTCTACTCTGCTGCTGCTGCTAAGTCGCTTCAATCGTGTCCGAC
Organism: Bos javanicus; assembly: GCF_032452875.1. NCBI lineage: Eukaryota > Metazoa > Chordata > Mammalia > Artiodactyla > Bovidae > Bos > Bos javanicus. The sequence continues at coordinate 132,892,124 of NC_083869.1, read as the reverse complement.
TCTGTGCGACCCCATAGATGGCAGCCCACCAGGCTCCTCCATCCCCGGGATTCTCCAGGCAAGAACACTGGAGTGGGTTGCCATTTCCTTCTCCAATGCATGAAAGTGAAAAGTGAAAGTGAAGTCGTTCAGTCGGGCCTGACTCTTAACGACCCCGTGGACTGCAGCCCACCAGGCGCCTCCGTCCATGGGATTTTCCAGGCAAGAGTGCTGGAGTGGGGTGCCATTGCCTTCTCTATCTTTCTACCCTACTGTCCCCCAGATCAAGCTGAAGGGTGGCTCAGATCTAGCATGTCTCCTCCCCAGGCCCAACATCCATTTCTCCTTCCACAGTGGCCTTTTTTTGGGGGTAACTGCTGCTCTCCACTCTCATTCTGTGTGATTTGCCCCTCTGCAGGAATGGGGAGGTGATGTAATTCAGGGCAGGCCAATCAACATATTCACCCTACTGGCTAAAAGAAGTGGTTCAGACTTCAGAGTGTGAGCTAAGCCAAAGCAATGAGATTCAACTCTGGGACTTCTGTTGGAATGACTGACAAGTTTCTCTTTCCAAGCTAGAGGATAGAACCCTTAGTTTCCAGGACCACACCATGTGGCACAAAAGAAAAATGAGAAAAGAATCAGAAAAAGGTCTGATGACATTGAATGCCTAGACCTAGCCATACCTGAAGCCAGAACTCTTCGGGTTTTTTGTTTTGTTTTGTTATAATAACCAATAAAATCCACCTGGATGTTTATTCTTAAGTCAGCTTGAGTTGGATTTTTTTTGTCCCTTGTAAGGAAGGGCAAGTCATTTGAGTAACATAGCAATAGATGAAGAAAAGAGGCCTTCAATTGCTTTCTGACACGGACAACAAAGTGTACACGGCCAAGAGAGAACTAAGGCCTGTGGGTTACTGTGCCAAAAAGACTTTGTGTCTCTTCACTGCTTTGACCTGCATTATGTAAAGCTCCTTTCTGTTTGCTAGACCCTAGGGAGGGTTGAGATAGGAGAAGAAAGAAATCTGCTGAGCTGCTTTCATTTATAATAAGAAATAGAAAATCAGGTGGACAGCACAGTTCAGCCAGCCTGGCCGGTGATGCCCCTCTCTGCTAGCCAGCCCTGTGTATGGGCTAAGTCGCTTCAGTCATGTCCAACTCTTTGTGACCCCATGGACTGTAGCCACCAGGCTCCCATGTCCATGGGATCTCCAGGCAAAAATACTGGAGTGGTTGCCATGCCCTCCTCCAGGGGATCTTCCCGACCCAGGGATTGAAGCTGCTTCTCCTTCGGCTCTTGCATCGGCAGGCAGAGAGGTTCTTTACCACTAGCACCACCTGGAAAGCCCCTAGCCAGCTCTGAGTGAGAGATAGGAGCTCACTTCTGTCCGACTCTTTGCGACCCCATGGACTGTGGCCTGCCATGCTCCTCTGTCCATGGAGTTCTCCAAGCAAGAATACTGGGAAGCCAAATAATAATCAGGAAGGTAGCTGGGTGAAGTTCAACTCAGACCAAGGGAAGTAATTTGGGGTTAGTGTCTAAAGAAGAACCTTTGATGTTGTTGGGCAACCACTGTGAAGAAAACATATATTGAGTATAATAACTCAAGTATTATAGAAATATATAAAGTAGAAAGTGAAAGTTCATAAAGGCGCCTTGGAGTAACCATTTATACCGGTTTTACAGTTAGGCATCTGGCTCCCATCACTTTACTAGCTGCACGACTTCTGACAAGTCTTCTCAACTTCACTGAAGCTCAGTTTCTCATTTTGATAAAATGGAGACAGTAACTCTGTAGGAAACTGTGGAAGATTACTTCCGCTGACCCCTCCATGAAACCCTGCTCAGGGCAGACTGAGTAATTTACACACCTTGCTATGCAGCTGACCTCAGTGTAACGGATCTAACATGGGGGTGCAGAGAGAAGGCGTTCTGATGATCTGCTTAGCCAGTGTTTCTTAAAGAGAAGTGAAAGAGGGCAGGACCTGGGGCCTAGTCTGAAGAGGGGGATGCCAAATGGGGGGTTGGCATTGACATATATACCCTGCTATGTGCAAAATGGGCTTCCCTGGTGGCTCAGCAATAAGGAATCTGTCTGCTCATGCAGGACATGTGGGTTTGAGCCCTGGGTTGGGAAGATCCTCTGGAGAAGGAAATGGCAACTCACTCCAGTGTTCTTGCCTGGGAAATCCCATGGACAGAGCAGCCCAGTGGGATATAGTCCATGGAGTTGCAAAGAGTAGGATACGACTTAGCAACTAAACAACAACAATATGTAAAACAGGTAACTGATGAGACCATATTGGATAGCACAAGGAGCCCCACTCAGTGCTCTGTGGTCGCTCAAATGGGAATGAAATCCAAAAAGGGGAATATATACATATATATGGCTGATTCCATCCCCGAGAAAAAGAAACGCAAAAAGGGAAAACGGCTGTCTGAGGAGGCCTTACAAACAGTTGAGAAAAAAGAGTAGTGAAAGGCCAAGGAGAAAAGGAAAGATTTATCCATCTCAATGCCTAGTTCCAAAGAACAGCAGAGAGAGATAAGAAAGCCTTCCTAGGTAATCAGTGCAAAGAAGTAGAGGAAAACAATAGAATGGAAAGACTAGAGATCTCTTCAAGGAAATTAGAGATACCAAGGGACCATTTCATGCAAAGATGGGCACAATAAAGGGCAGAAACGGTATGGACCTAACAGAAGCAGAAGATATTAAGAAGAGGTGGCAAGGATACACAGAAGAACTATATAAGAAAGATCTTCATGACCCAGACAACCACAATGGTGTGATCACTCACCTAGAACCAGACATCCTGGAGTGTAAAGTCAAGTGGGCCTTAGAAAGCATCACTATGAACAAAGCTAGTGGAGGTGATGGAATTCCAGTTGAGCTATTTCAAATCCTAAAAGATGATGCTGTGAAAGTGCTGCACTCAATATGCCAGCAAATTTGGAAAACTCAGCAGTGGCCACAGGACTGGAAAAGGTCAGTTTTCATTCCAATCCCAAAGAAAGGCAATGCCAAAGAGTGTTCAAACTACTGCACAATTGCACTCATCTCACACACTAGCAAAGTAATGCCCAAAATTCTCCAAGCCAGGCTTCAGCAGTATGTGAACAGAGAACTTCCAGATATTCAAGCTCAATTTAGAAAAAGCAAAGGAACCAGAAATCAAATTGCCAGCATCTGTTCAATCATAGAAAAAGTGAGAGAATTCCAGGAAAACATTTATTTTTGCTTCATTGACTACGCTAAAGACTTTGACTGTGGGGATATCAACAAACTGTGGAAAATTGTTTAAGAGGTGGGAATACCAGAGCACCTTAGCCTCCTGAGAAATCTGTAAGCTGGTCAAGAAGCAAGTTAGAACCGAACATGGAGCACTGGACTGGTTCCAAATGGGGAAAGGAGGCTGTATATTGTCACCCTGCTTATTTAACTTATATACAAAGTACATCATACGAAATGCTGGGCTGGATGAAGCACAAGCTGGAATCAAGACTGCCAGGAGAAATATCAATAACCTTAGATTTTCAAATGACACCTCCATAATGGTAGAAAGAGAAGAGGAACTAAAGAGCCCCTTGATGAAAGTGAAAGAGAAGATTAAAAAATCTGGCTTAAAACTCAATATTCAAAAACTAAGATCATGGCATCTGGTCCCATCACTTCATGGCAAATAGGTGGGAAAACAATTGAAACAGTGACAGACTTTATTTTCTTGGGCTCCACAATCACTGCAGATGGTGACTGCAGCCATGAAATTAAAAGATGCTTGCTTCTTGGAAGAAAAGCTATGACCAACCTAGACAGCATATTAAAAAGCAGAGACATTACTTTGCCGACAAAGGTCCATCCAGTCAAGGCTATGGTTTTTCCAGTAGTCACGTATGGATGTGAAAGTTGGACCATAAAGAAAGTTGAGTGCTGAAGAATGGATGCTTTTGAACTGTGGTGTTGGAGAAGACTCTTGAGAGTCCTTTGGAATGCAAGGAGATCAAACCAGTCCATCCTAAAGGAAATCAGTCCTGGATATTCACTGGAAGGACTGATGCTGAAAGCTGAAGCCCCAGTACTTTGGCCACCTGATGCGAAGAACTGACTCATTAGAAAAGACCCTGATCCTGGGAAGACTGAAGGCAGGAGGAGAAGGGGATGACAGAAGATGAGATGGCTGGCATTACCAACTCGATGGACATGAGTTTGGGCAAACTCTGGGAGTTGGTGATGGACAGGGGAGGCCTGGCATGCTGCAGTCCGTGGGGTTCCAGAGAGTCAGACGCTACTGAATGACCGAACTGATGGCTGATTCACTTCGCTGTTACAGCAGAAACTAACACAGCATTATAAAGTAACTGTACTCCAATAAAAATTTTTAAAAAAGAAAATTGAGTCCTTCCAAATCTTCAAATAAAATATAATTTTAAAATTTTTGTGCAAATGTGAACTCATTAATTCTCAGTAAAACTTTTTTTTCCGCCCTTGGTATTGCAGTTTCTTCCATCCTGTGCTTCACACAGCCCTGGGGGGTGTAAGGAGTTTGAGCAGGACATCCTCAGTGAGGTTACAGTTTCAGAGTCTGCTGTGAGTTGGAGAAACCAGAGCCAGGTCTCTTGACAGACCATCTTGGAAACCCCACCATGCAGATAACCACAGACCCGTGCCCTACAAAGACATTTCTGATGTGAGCTTTAGATCTTGTATCAGATTCACTGGCAAAGGCACGAGAGGGCAGTGACATCGTGAGTCACTGACGGCAGTGGCAACTGGCCTGAACCTTGCCTGACCTCTCATCTTGATCTTGGCCAAGCCACTCTCACCGCATGGCCCGGTGGCCCCAGAGAGCTGTGTTCCAGCTAACACCCCATCGCCCCCGCTCCCCTCCTCACCCTAGGCTGGCTGGTCTCTTCACTCACCCTCTTAGTCCAGAATATCCTGCCTCTGTGCTTCCCGAAACGCGGCTGGCTGTGCCTCCATCCTTCTCAAAGCATCTGTGTGCCTGAGGGTGGATGGGTCGGCGATCTAGAGGAACAGGATTTGGAACCAAAATGGCACAAACTGGATAATGAAGATAAGGGTGGAGAGGGAGGGATCATGCAAGAGAGACAGGGAGGGCTTCGGATACCACCTGAGGGAGGTCGGAAACACGGAGTGCTTTCCCACTTGCTTTTAAAATATAATTATGTAAAAAAATACATTCTTACTGTAAAAAAAAGCGAAAGGAATACTGATGGATTTAAAGAATTTCCCACTTGTTTTTAAAAAATAATTATGTAAAAACATCCATGCTTAATGAAAAAAAAGTACTGATGAATGTAAAGAAAAAGATATTAATAACCCTCAGTCTCTCAGCCCACAGAGAACCAGTTTTCATTTTGGATATCTTCCTTTAGCCTTCTTTCTGTGCATGCTTATACACAAAAATTTTTTTTTTCTGGATGAAATGGGACTCTGCTATTATATTTTGGTAATCTGTATTTTTAATGAATAGTTTACATGTATCTTTTCCCAGATTAATCAGCACCATCACACCCTCATGAAGGTTGTACGGAATCTTGTATTTAAGTATCATAATCTGTGGACTTCCCTGGCTGTCCAGGGCTTAAGACTGAGCACTTCAAATGCAGGGCCACAGGTTCAGTTCCCGGTCAGGGAATTAGGATTCCACATGCTTCAAAGTGAAGTTTTAAAAAAAAAGACTTTTTTAAATTAAAAAATAAACTGTAAGAGTGTTTTTAGTTGGTCAGTTCCCACAAGTGGATTATTCAGGTTGTCTCCATTCCCCACTGTTACTGACAGTCCTATGACTTTCAGAGTGTGTGCATCCTGGGACATGCACTTTTTATATCTGGCCTTTTCAACCTAGCAAATATGCACAATATCTCCTCAATCTGCCATTTTGGCCGAGGATCATCTGTTAGTTTGGGTCCTAAACTTGGATTTATGCCAAGTTGTTTATGACCCTGATTTAAGACCTGAAGCTTGGAACCATAAACTAATGAGCAATAGATGAGGCCACTTCTGTCCGACTCAGAATTATCCCAATGAATCTATGCCTGGGGTTATAGAAATCAGACAACAAACCCCTAAGACCACATTTTCTTTGAATTTGGAATGGCCCTAGGGTCTAGACCCATTTCTCACTGCCACCTCTGAACTTCCTTTCCTGTCCCACCCTCCCCCATTTCACTGGCTAGCTCTAATTGGAGCTTGGAATTCAACTTGGAATTCTCCCATGACCCGCTTCTGACTGCCTCCTGGGGCACATCCGGTAAGTCTGCATTCCCTTAGCTGCTCCCTCAGTTCCACGCAGCTAATCACAGGGAACCCCATGTTTGGCCCTGGCCTGGTCTCCCAGGGAGCACCCCTGGCCCGGTCTCCCAGGGAGCGCCCCTGGCCCGGTCTCCCAGGGAGCGCCCCTGGCCTCTTGCTGAACGCGGAGCGTCTCACGGGTTGTGAGAAGCTCTCATCCCCCCACTCTGCATCTTCATTTCACTGTGCGGGCTTCTCTAGTTGTGGCACACGGGCTTAGTTGCCCTGTGGCGTGTGGAATCTTAGTTCCCTGACTAGGGATCGAACCCCTGTCCCCTGTATTGGAAGGCAGATTCTTAAGCACTTGACCACCAGGGCAGTCCCTCTGAGAGCTTCTAAAAGGCACTTCTGAAAAAAACTGGGGATAAGTGGAGAGGAGGGGACCCTGAATATGGAAAACAATCCATCCTTCACCTGAAATTGGAGATTCACACGGACACTTGAGCATTAAATACTCCTAGAAATTCTGCAGTTAAAAAACTTGCTTCATTTTGGTTGAATCCTGATTTTATCTCCAATTTAGTTCCTGTGGAGCTCTAAAAGAACACTTATTACTGTGTACCACTCTGGGGTTCTGAGGAACACAGTTTAGGAAATGCTATTGGATCAAGCGAAGTCATTAGAAAGTTGTGTTTGACTCTACTTTCTAAAGGCTCTCACTGAGTTGTATTTGGAACTGTTTTGTTGTTTTCTTCAAAAGATACTCCAGGAAATAGGCTTAGGAAACCCATTACGGCCTGTACATTCAAGGATGTGGCCAGGGACACCTACGTATGATGCCATTCAGGGTCATTTGTACACGTGCGTGAAAATTTTTTTTTTGAGCTGAGTGCTGGGCAAAGTTTTGTTTCCTCTGAGGCAGTCTCTGTCTGTCCACATGACTCAAGTATTCTGAACTTCATAACTGTAGTTTCCCGTTTTGCTTTGGCCACCAGGCAGCTCAACCACAGCAGCTCTGGAATAGAACATTTGACATGTGGTCCTGAAGTCCATTCCCAGCCCCTAAGTCTAGTTAAGGGTTTCCCTAGTCGTGATGTCTGATGTTTGTTCTTTGTATTTATATTTCACTTCTATGCGTTTCTTAGAAATGATTCCAAAATATTTTCCAAAACATTTCTAAAATGACAACTGCACTAAAACAAATATGGCAATAAGGATTTTATGGTTTCACTGTGCATTTATAGAAGTTACATTTTTACTATACTGTAGTCTATTGAGCGTGTAATGAATGTTGCTGTTCAGTCACCCATTCGTGTCCGACTCTTTGCGACCCTGTAGACTGCAGCATGCTAGGCTTCCCTGTACCTCACCACCTACTGGAGTTTACCCAAGTTCACGTCCATTGCATCGGTGATGCCATCCAGCCATCTGATCCTCTGATGCCCTCTTCTCCTTCTGCCCTCAATCTTTCCCAGCAACCGGAACTTTTCCAATGAGTCAGCTGTTCGCATCAGATGACCAAAATACTGGAGTTTCAGCATCAGCATCAGTCCTTCCAACAAGTATTCAGGGTTGATTTCCCTTAAGATGGACTGATTTGATCTCCTTGCTGTCCAAGGGACTCTCAGGAGTCTTCTCCAGCACCACAGTTCGAAGGCCTCAATTCTGCAGCACCTGCCTTCATTACGGTTCAGCTCTCACAACCGTATGTGACTAAAGAAAAAGATGTACATAACTAAATTAAAAAATAATACTGTTGGAAAAACAGTGCCGGTGGATTTCTCGATGCAGGGTTGCCATGAACCTTCAAGTTTTTAAGGAACAAATTGTCAGCGAAGCACAATAAGGTGAAGTGCAGTAAAATGAGGTCTGTCTGTGTAGGGCAGGATGCGTGGGTAGCAGGGAAAGTGTAACCTGGCATCCCTTTCCTGAGATTAAAGCCCTGGGCTCCTGCCTCCTTCAGCTTGGGCTGTCCTGGATACGACGTGTGCCCATCAGAACACCTCTCCACTTGTCCTCTGCTCACCACATTCCAGAAAGCGTGGACCTGGGATCCGGACCACTGGACCATGTGAAAATTCATCCTCTCAAGCGTGGCCTGTGACTCACTAAACTCCTCTCCAGGGTGATCCGCCCAAGGTGGGGAAGTTGCCAAACCAGTCCGCCTTTACTCTCAACATGTCCAGTCCTGGCCTTTGCAGAGTCCCCCTGGGAGGAAGGCACTCGATTCAAAATAATAAAAGATCCTGGGCGCTTCGACTTTGAGTTGGGGTGGTTTGGCTGTTTTTGAGCAGACTGGCAGGTCAGATGGACTTGTGTTCAAATCTTTGTGTGTCTCCGAGCAGCCAACTTTAACCTCTCTGATTCTTAGCTTCCTCATCCACATAATGGAGATCAAAATGTTACTGAGTCCAAGCTGGTACTGCTCACCACACAGCGGGCCAGTAAGCTGAGAGACAAGCTATAGGGACAAGGGATAGAGACTTTATTCAGAAAGCCAGCAGACTGAGATGGTGGGCTAGTGTCCCAGAAAACCATCTCCCCTGAGTTCTAATTCAGGCTTCTTTTATATTAAGAGTGGAAAGGGGAAGTTCTCTGGTGGTTCAGTGGTTAGGACTCTGAGCTTCCACTGTAGGGGGCATGGGTTTCATCCCTGGTTGGGAAACTAAAATCCTGCATGCTGAGCGTTGTGGCAAAGAAAAAAAAAAAAGAGTATGGGAGTAAGGTCAAACATCTACTGGTTCAAGTCAGACTCTGGAGGGGGTGTGTTCAATTCTTCTTTTCTGCAGTCATTCACAAGCAGGCCTGGTCTGGATGTTTCCTGTGAGCTGAACAAATGTATTTTAGCTTAACACTCATTACACAGGAGGCAGGGTTCCCAAAGATGGGCCATGATGTATAATTTAAGCTTTTAGGCAACATCCCTTTAGTGATTAACTTGTAAAGCAAAAGAAACAGATCCATTATGTTTCAGATTTGAGTCAGATTTGTTCTTCCCTATTACAGAAATAGGGTCTGTGCCAGAAATCTTTCGGTTGTTAGAATCAAAGAGTTCAACTCAAGCTAGCACAGCCCACAAAAAAGGCCATTTCTCGGCTCATATGACTGAGAAGCCCCGAGGAGGTCTGGCTAAAGATGAGATGGACTGTGTCACTCTCGTGAGAGTTTAACATTTGTGAAGGCTTGCACAGATTAGTCATTTACTCCTTACGATACACCTAACGATAAATATTTCTACATTACTGGTGAGAAAACTAGGTCACAAAGAGGTGAAGTGGCAGCCAGGATGCAAGCAAGGAAATCTGGTTCTACCCACTACCCACTCTGAGTTAGATTCCTCCGTCAACAGCTGGGCATGAGAGGGAACTCTGGCCCCTCAGGTAAAGAGGGAGCCCCAAACACCCTCTCGCCCACCGCCCCCCAATTTGCATCTGGCCTCAGCCATCTGTCTTGAGCCCCAGGACTCATCGCATGAGGCCCTTTATCCTGGTGTTTGTCAACAATCACTGGGACTCCAGACTCCCAGGTCACCCCTTATCTTGGGTGCAATAACCCCCGGCGGGCTCTATCACGTCCTTATCTGTCCCTTCTCTGCCCCTCCTCCCCTCCCACTGTGCCCTCTGGAATTTACAACTGGTGATCAGCAAAAATCCCTGTATCCTGATTCTTTCCCCGGAAGATCCCATCACCAGTGTGCTTGGACAGGACCTTGGCTCCTCTCAGGACGCTGCTGACCCTGCTGCCCTCTGGAGCTGTGGCTGTTTTCCCTCTCATTGCCCATATGCTGCTGGGCATGGAGGTGGGCAGCTGGACTCCTGGTCCTGATGGTTGCTTACAGACCCTTCTTCCATGCCTCATCCTAAAACCCTTTCGCTTTGGAAGGGTTTCTGCATTCTACTGCCACTCTCTTTTTTAAAAATAATTTCATATATTTACAAACATTTATTTGGCTGAGCCGGGTCTTAGTTGTGGCCTGTGGGATCTTCAGTCTTCACTGAGGCATGTGGAATCTTGAAGTTGCAGCTTGCAAACTCTTAGGTGTGGCATGCGAATTCTTTAGTTTGGCAGGTGGGATCTAGTTCCCTGATCAGGGATCGAACTTGAGCCCCCTCCATTGGAAGCACAGAGTCTTAGCCCCTGAACCCTCCCAGAGAAATCCTTTTTCTCTTTCAAATCTGCTTCAGTCAGGTTTTCATGCCCACCACTCCACCAATGACTCCATATTTCTAAACCCCAACGGACAATCTTTAGTCCTTCATTTACTTACCTAACACAAGCAGCATTTGAGCTGGTTGATATTCCCTCTTTTCTTGACTCTCAGTACCTACTTTTTTCTCGCATCGCACCAGCCACTTCTCAGCCTTCTTTGCTGATCTTCCTTATCGAGAGGACTTGGCTCTCTTCCCTTCCCCATCTATACCCATTTCCTTGGGAAGCTCATTTATCTCATGTTTTTTGTATCACCTAGATGCAGACAACTCCCAAATTTATGTTTCTAGCCCTGAAGTTCACTCCTGAACTCTAAACTGCATATCTAACTGCTGCCTCTCTCTTTGGATGTCTGGTTGATTTCCCAAACTAAACTTCTGTTCACCTTCTACCTCCGAAACACTCAATCTACCTGCAGCCTTCCCCTCTTTTTTCTAGTTGATGGCAACTTCATCATTCAAGATGCACAGATAAAAAACCTTGGAGTTGTCCTTGATGCTCCCCTTCCTTTCACACTTACAGCCAATTGGTCAGCAATCTGATTTACTCCGTCTTTAAACTCTATTGTAAATCTCACCATGTCTCACCACTGCCCCTCCTGCCACCTTGCTTGAGCCATCACCTTCTCTCACCTGGATTCTTGACAATAGTTCTTGCTGATGGTCCTCCTGCCCCTACTCATGTTGTGTGCAACCAGCCACAGTTACCTTTTAAAAATGACCATCATCTCATGTCCCTCCTCTACTCAAAACTCCGCAGAGATTCCCAGCTCAGTCTAAATAAAAGGCAAAGTCCTTACAATGGATTCCATGAGGCTGTCTATGAGCTGCCTGTGATCTCTCCAATGTCCTCCTTCCCAACACACTTCGCACACTGCCTCCCAGTTTGGACTGAGGGGTTTTGCTCCACCTGTTCCTGCTGCCCAGAATTCTCTTCCCCTAGATATTGACTTGTCTTTCAAGTCATTGTTGAAATGTATCTGCTCCGTGAAGTCTACCTTAACTACACTATTTATTACAAATAAACTCTTTCTTCTAGCTCAGACTCCTTATTCCATTTATCCTGCTCTAGGTACCCTTCTTCCATACTTATCATCTTTTAAAAATTTATTTATCTGACTGCACTGGGTCTTGGTTACTGCGGCACATGGGATCTTCAATCCTTGTTGGGACATGTAAGATCTAGGTCCTCGACCAGCAGTTACACCCGGGCCCCTTGCATTGGGAACACGGAGTCTTAGCCACTGGATCACCAGGAAAGTCCCATAGTTATCATTTTTTAACATCCTGTATAATGTATGTGTTTATTGTGTTTATTGTTGATTGTCTGTTCCTCATTCTGCTTAGATGCCTGATGGACATCTCAAACTCAGCATGTCCACAACTAAACTCCTGCTCCCCGACTCCAACAACCGCAGAACTTGATCAACTAGCAGCCTTCCCAGAGGACAGGTATCTTTGCCTCCTTGATTCACTCATGGATTCTAAGCGCTTAGAACAGAGTTGGGCCCACAGGAGGCACTCAGTGAATATTTGTCGATGAACAAGTGGCTATAGATCTATGTGTCTTCGTGACAGACCATGTTTTTCTTGGTTGTTGAACAGCCATTATCCTCCCTGTTCTTTTTACTTGCTTGCAAAATGTTAATTTACAAGGAATTAACAAGATGGAAGCTGGATTAATCTGCTAGGACTGCCATAAGAGAATACCACTGACTGAGTGGCTTAAACAGAAGAAATTAATTTTCTCAGAATTCTGGAGGCAAAAGGCTAAAATCAAGTTGTCGTTAAAACTGGTTTCTGGTGCGGCCTCTCTGGCTGGTAGGGGGCTGTCTTCTCACATGGCCTTTCCTCTGTGCATATGCACGGGGTGGGGGTTCTGGTGTCTCTTCTTTTCCATATAAGGACACAAATCCTGTTGAATTAGGGACCTATGACCTCATTTAAACTTATTATCTCTTTAAAGGCCCTATGTCCAAGTACATTCACAACGGGGATTAGGGCTTCAACAGTGAGTTGGGGTGGGGGACATAATTCAGTCCATAACAGAAATTTACTTTTCTATCCTCTGAAGTCTTGCTGGGTGATCTGGGACTGGTGTGGGACTCCACAACGTCAAGGATGTCTATCTTCTTTCTCTACCTTTAGAGGCCCCCATCCCAAGCCATGCTCCAAGATGACTGCTCAGGTCTGCATTCCAGCCTGCAGGAGGAAGGGAAGGGAGGGCAGAGACACTGCCCTCCACTAAGGGCACTTGCCAGAAGCTACACAGACCAATCCCACTCACATCTTATTGGCCAGAGTTTAATCACATGGCCACTCCCAGCTATAAAGTGGGTGAAAACATGTCTTTATATAAGACAAGATCTGCCTGTTTAAAATTTTGGTTTTATTACTGACACTTGCATAAACCTAATTTAATTAATGAGGCTTTTACTTGCATGGAACCTTAGGAAAATTACTTAAACTCTTTGAGCTTCTCTTCTGACAACTGTAAAAGAAACTAGTCTGTGCCAGGCTGTTTTTTGTTTAATATTTATCACTTATCTTATTCATTTGGCTGCACGGGGCCTTGGTTGTGGCCTGAGGACCCTTAGCTGTGCCATGTGGGATCTAGTTCCCTGACCAGGGACCCAGGCTCCTTGCCTTGGGAGTGTGGAGTCTTAGCCACTGGACCACCAGGGAAGTCCCTGTGCCACAATTTATTCGTTTGTCCAGGAAATATATATGGAGCACCAACTATGAAGCAGTCAGTGGGTTAAGTATTAAGGACACAGTAGTGAATAAGAAAAACACAGTCCTTGTTCTTGGAGACAACAAATAAAGAAAAATGTCTGTGGTGAGGGAAACAAGGAGAATTAAAACAGGGTGACGTGGTCATAAGTGACTGGGTGGTTGTTTAGATTGCGTGTCGGGAAGTGACAATTATGCTGAGATCTGAATAATCTGAGAGTGTTCGGTCCAATAACAGCCATTTATTCCAGCGATTATAATGGAAGAGGAACTGAAGTACCAGGAGTCAGTTGGCCCAGGTCTGTTCCTGCCCTCACTTATTTTATGTCTTTGCACAAGTCACTCAGCTGCTCCAATTCCTTCTTCTCTTTCCTTAGAAAGAAAATGGTTCCTTTTCACCTTGGATTCCTGAACAATTTAGTTCTAAGATCCTTATGTGAGGCAGAGCAAAGTGGGCATCTGCAGCGGTAGGAGGTGGGGTGGGAAGCTGTGCTGACCTGGAGTAGGGCAGGGAGGGGACTCCGCACAGGTCCGTGGAGTCAGAGGTGAGCAAGGAGAGGAGAGTATTTGTGTGCATTATTACTTGGTGTGTGCGGTGGGAGCCCAAACAGAGTGAGCAGGGTATTCTAGCACGGAACGTCAGAGCCTAGTGGGATGAGGAGATATCTGCACAGGGTTGAGGTGGTGGTATGCTCGGGGTATTTATAATAAATAAAGATTGCCCAAATATATAAATATATGAAAAAAGCAATTATAGACTCCTTCCTTGAGGAAACCCCAGATATTGGACTTACTAGGAGAAGGCTTTGAATTAGCTATTTAAATATATTCAAAGACCTAAAGGAAACGATGACTAAAGAAATAGAGAAAAGCATGAGAACAATGTGTCACCAAATACAGTATGTTAATAAAAATATATAAAAAAAGAACGATATAGGAATCCTGGAGTCAAAAAGTATAATTGAAATGCAAACTTCATTAGAAGGGCTGACTGGAAGATTTGAGCAGGTGGAAGAAAGGATCGGCAAACCTGACAGTAAGTCAGCCGGGATTGTCAGCTGGAGGAACAGAGAGGGAAAAAACGAAGGAAAACAAACAGAGTCTCAGAGAGCTGTGAAACATCATGAAATGTACCAAGGTATGAATACTGGGAGTCCCAGAAGGAGAGTGGAGAGAGAACGGAAAGAGCATTAGAAGAAACAACAGCTGAAATTTTTTTCAAACTTGATGAAAACTACATTTTACACATCCAAGAAATTCCAAGGAGAAACTCAAAGGTTTCACACTAATACATATTATAATCAAACTGCTACAAGCCAAAGACAAAGAGAATATATTGAAAGCAGCAAGAAAGAAGGTACTTACCACACATGAATGATCCTCAACAAGATTAACAGCCAATTTCCCATCAGAAACCATGGAGGGCAGAGGGCAATGGGACGACATATTCACTCAAAGTAATGCCAATAAGAGATGGGAATACCAGACGACCTTACCTGCCTCCTGAGAAACCTGTATGCAGGTCAAGAAGCAACCAGTTAGAACTGGTCGTGGAACAACGAATTTATTCATTAGTAATTAGTAAAAGGCAAACCACATACACAATGAGATATCACTTAGCAGCCACTAGAATGACTATGGTTAAAAACAAAAAAAAAACAGGTAACAGTAATAGTTTGGGGAAGATGTGAAGAAACTGGAACCGTTCTACATTGCTTGTGAGAAAGTAAAATTATGCAGACACTTTGGAAACCATTTTGACAATTCTTTAAAAAATAACACATAGAATTACCATACGACTCGGCAATTGCGTACAAATATGTTCACCTCATGTGAAGAGCTGACTCATTGGAAAAGACTCTGATGCTGGGAGGGATTGGGGGCAGGAGGAGAAGGGGACAGGGAGGCCTGGCGTGCTGCGATTCATGGGGTCGCAAAGAGGCGGACACGACTGAGCGACTGAACTGAACTGAACTGAACTGACTGAATGCAAAGAAATGACTCATTTTAAAAGACCCTGATGCTGGGAAAGATTGAAGATGGGAGGAGAAGGGGACGACAGAGGATGAGGTGGTTGAATGGCATCACCGACTCAATGGACATGAGTTTGAGTAGACTCTGGGAGTTGGTGATGGACAAGGATGTGTGCTGCAGTCCATGGGGTCTCAAAGAGGTGGGCATGACTGAGTGACTGAACTGAACTGATGTTCACCTAAATACCTGTAAATGAATGCTATACTAGCACTTTATTCATAACAGCCAAAAAAGTAAAAACAACCCAATTGTCCAATATCTGATGAATGTGTATGTACTGTGCTACGTGGCTTCAGTCGTGTCCAACTCTTTGCGACCCAATGGACTGTAGCCCACCAGGATCCTCTGTCCATCAAATTCTCTAGGCAAGAATACTAGGGTAGGTTGCCATACCCTCCTTCAGGGGATCTTCCTGACCCAGAGATTGAACCCACATCTTTTATGTCTCCTGCGCTGGTTGGTGGGCTTTTACCACTAGCACCACCGGGGCATAGGGCAATAGATAGACAAAAAGGGAAATACCCATACAATGGGAGGTGAGTCAGCCATAACAATGAAGGAAATAGTGACGCAGGCTGCAGCATGGCGAAACCTTGAAAACAGCACGCTACACTGAAGAAGTCAGACAGGGAAGGTCACATAGCGCTTGATTCCATTTATAACACCCAAATAAGCAAATATGTAGAGTCAGACTGCAGATTCAGTTCAGTTCAGTTGCTCAGTCGTGTCCAGCTCTTTGCGACCCCATGGACTGCAGCACGCCAGGCCTCCATGTCCATCACCAACTCCAGAGTTCACCCAAACCCATGTCCATTGAGTCGGTGATGCCATCCAACCATCTCATCCTCTGTCATCCCCTTCTCCTGCCCTCAATCTTTCCCAGCAGCAGGGTCTTTTCCAATGAGTCAGCTCTTTACATCAGGTGGCCAAAGTTTTGGAATTTCAGCTTCAACATAAGTCGTTCTAACGAACACCCAGGACTGGTCTGCTTTAGGATGGACTGGTTGGAGCTCCTTGCAGTCCAAGGGACTCTCAAGAGTCTTCTCCAACACCACAATTCAAAAGCATCAGTTCTTCGGCACTCAGCTTTCTTTACAGTCCAACTCTCACATCCATACCTGACCACTGGAAAAACCATAGCCTTGACTAGGTGGATCTTTGTTGGAAAACTAATGTCTCTGCTTTTTAATATGCTGTCTAGGTTGGTCATAACTTTCCTTCCAAGGAGTAAATGTCTTTTAATTTCATGGCCTCAGTCACCATCTGCAATGATTTTGGAGACCCCCAAAATAAAATCAGCCACTGTTTCCAGCGTTTCCCCATCTATTTGCCATGAAGTGATGGGACCAGATGCCATGATCTTAGTTTTCTGAATGTTGAGCTTTAAGCCAATTTTTTCACTCTCCTCTTTCACTTTCATCAAGAGGCTCTTTAGCGCTTCTTCATTCTGCCATAATGGTGGTGTCATCTGCATATCTGAGGTTATTGACACTTCTCCTGGCAATCTTGATTGCAGCTTGTGCTGTAAAAACTGTAGATTGGTGTTTGACAAAGAATAGAAAGAGGAGAGATTTGGAGAGTGACTGCTAATAGATTTGTAGTTTCCTTCTGGGGTAATAAAAAAGCTCTAGATATAGATTCTAATGATGGTCATGCAACTTTGTGAATATCCTGAAAATCAATGGATTGTAAACTTTAGACTAGTGAATTTTAGAGTATGTGAGTTATATCTCAGAAACAAAAAATAGGACCTAATTTCTCACTGTTGGAGGAGAAAGATACAAGTATGGGAAGAGAGAAAGTTAGAATAAAGTCTGAAGTTTTGAACTGCAATTGGATGTCACATGTGAACCCATGGCTTTCAATATATATATATATACACACACAGAAATAAATCTAGGTTTTGGAGTGTGTATGCTTGCTTTTCTTTCTTCTGAGAGGGACTGGGAGCAGTGACACCCTTATAGCAATGAGTACAACTAGCTAACTCCGATCTTGGTTTCTAAATAGCCTTCTCCACCAAGGACTTTACCAGGGAGTCCAAGGAAACAGGGTAACTTGGAGAAATGGCCGAATCCAGGGCTGGGATGGAGGCAGTACAAGGTGAGCTAAGAATATCAGATTCCACGAAGTAAGGATATTTTCAAAGAACAATGTCCCCTTGTCCAAGTCAGAGTTTGGTACAGAAATAAGTAATGATAGTAATAGATTCAAACTCATGAAGCCACGAGTCTATATAGATCTAATAAATAAAGAAATAACCTGAAAATGTCATGAGAAACAGGATATCGACATAGCTGCAAAGGACCTTCCACACTATACTTAATGACTGCGAAAGGGTGAAGAGTAATCTAACGGTGAAAAAGCCTGGCAAATACCACTGTAATCAAGAGATTAAAATGAACATCATCAGTAAAGGGCTAGAACTAAATGATGTTCACTTGATAGGATCCAGTGAGAACTGAGCACTGCTTTGCTGGTATTCCTGCCACTGATGCAAAACCAAGATAGAATCATGAGGAAGTATCAGTCAAATCCTTGACATAGAATATCAAAGAACATTCTATAAAATGCATGGCCTGTAATCTTTAAAAATGTCACGGTCATTAAAGTCAAGGAAAAACTGAGGAGCTGGTCTTGACTTGAGGAGTCTAAAGAGGCTTGGTATCTAAATACAGCATGGGGTTCTCAACTAGATTGCTTTGGTATAAAGGACATTGTAGGAACAACTGGTGAAACTTGCATGGGGTCTGTGGATTCGTGTTCATTTCCTGATTTGTATAGTTTTAATGTGGCTTAATTTGATGAGGAAATGTCTGTGTTTGTGGGAAATACATGCTATAGTGTTTGGGGGGATGCATCAGGTCAGCAGTTTATTCTCAAATGGTTCAGGTAAAAAGCTTGTTTGTCAGAGTTGTGCTGGAGTCCATTATACTTGTAGCTTTCCTAGTCTGCCCTCGGTAACATCATGTTGGTAGCTTGCCTTTGGCTGTAGTGGGAGTATTTACACCATGGAAATTAGCAAATGTTACAACTCAGGCTATTTTTTAACCCTGGAGAGCCAGTTGTTGATACTCTTTGTAGCATCTTTCAAACTGCTTTTAATAAAGTTTTTATTATTTCAAAACATTATTAAAGCAAAGAAAAGATTTAATGTTATTGTTTCAAACCTTCCTTTGAACAAGACTTGCAATAAATATATAAAGAGCATTTGTACAGTGTTTTATAGTTAACAGAAGTATAATTTTATACTTGAATATTCTTGACAACCCTGTGAAGTAGAAATGATCATACCAACCGTAGAGACAAGTAAATTGAGATCTAGTAAGTCACGTTCTGGGCTTCCCAGGTGGCTAAATGGTAAAGAATCCACCTACCAATGCAGGATCTGCAGGGCACCCTGGGTGGGGAAGATCCCCTGGAGGAGGAAAAGGCAACCCATTTCAGTATTCTTGCAGGGATAATCCCATGGACAGAGGAGCCTGGCGGGCTAAAGTCCGTGGAGTTGCAGAGTCAGACTCGGCTAAGCACACGCATACACATGCACACAGAGACACACATACATACTGAGTCACGTTCTTAGACTTTAGGACAGTGACTCCTTTTCATCTTTGTACTCTCAGTGCCTGGCATATTCCTTGGTGTATAAAAATAGCTTAAAAAATGATGGAAGGACATCTCTAAGTAGAAAAGATTGGTCTCAAATCCAAAATGTACAACTCCAAATCTCACGTATTTTTTCTGCTAAATTAAAATTCTAAACAATTTTAATTACACATGGATCACATGAATATAGTACTAGTACTCTAGTGCTAGTTGCTCAGTCATGTCCAACCCTTTGTGACCCCATGGACTGTAGCCTTCAAGGCTGTTCTCTGTCCATGGGATTCTCCAGGCAAGAATACTGGAGTGGGTAGCCATTCCCTTCTCCAGGGGATCTTCCCAACCCAGGGATCAAACCTGGGTCTCCTGCATTGCAGGCAGATTCTTTACCATCTGAGCCCTAAATCTTAATGTACTACAGGTAATCTTAAATTCTCCTCAACCAGCTTTATTGCCCCCATACCATCCCGTCTACGGGAGTAGCTTCTGGGTAGCCTCCAGACCTATTTCAATGTATTTGTGTTTCCCTCTGAACTACACCGAGTTTCAAGTTCATGGGCAACTTTGACAATCCTGGAGCTTTTGTGTTTTCCCTGGGAATAAGCTCCACCCGCTTTCTCTGTCTTTTTTCTCCGCCAACCTTGATTTTCTTGGTCTCTTTCATGAAAAAAAGAAAGCATAAAACCTTCTCCCCAGCAATCAAGCCAACCTCCTCTGCACAGAGGCCCCAAGAACGTTTATTTCCACCTCAGAGTAAAGTCCTGCTTTGCAGCCTTGGCCCCAGTCTTGTCCCCACGTCACAGGAAAAATCATCAGGGTTGTTCAGCTGCTCCTTGGCAGTGACCCTGTGCTCTAAAATAGGCAGCTGTGACCCAAAAGGAAGAGGAAGGAGAGAGAGAGAATATTTTCCAAGTGTAAGAATGAGTGTGAGGGAGTGAGGGGGCAGAGGGTGGGCTTTGGAGCATTTTCCTTTCTCTGTTCACCTTCTGTGGGGACTGTCTTCACACTATGGGGCCAGTGGTACCTGTTCATCTTCAAGGAAGTTGTCTGGTTCCTAAAACAACTGAGCCAGCAGCTAGGGAGACCTTAGTCCATTTGGTGTTGGGGCCAAGGTCAGAACACGTGGTCAGCTGTGTACATTTTCTGCCGGTGGCACGGTTTGCTTACAAGACAAATGGGTCTCTTAAAAATAAGTGAAACTCAATCCAAATTTACCTTAAATGCTTATTGAAAGAGTGTGAAGGACAGAATGCTTGTGAACTGGTGATCATTTACTGAGATACTATTTTGTGTTTTTGTTCTCATCACCATGGAGAATTTTCCCTCCTTCATTCCAAGAAGGTAGCCAGAGCAGAAGTTCCCTGGCCCCCTTAAACCAGAGCCACCCCTACAATCCCCGAGAGAGAGGGCTTGAGTTCCCCTGGTGACTGGAGTGGGATTGTCTGGGATAGGTCTCCAAGGGTTGGGAGAGGTAGCTGTTAGCAAGAAGGGGAGAGAGGAGAAATTTGGGAGAGCTTTCTCAGAGAGCAAGAAGGGCCAGACAGAGGGATTTTATGGGTTTCAGAAAAATGAACTGGAAGGACTTCTGATGGACTGAGAAGAGAGAGTTCTGACTCCAGGCAGAAAGACTCTCTACCTGAGCAATGACCTCCTGTGCTCAAGCCTGGTTCAGTGTAAATGTCACCTTCAAGGGAGGCTGGACAGTGGACCTAGCAGAGTACAGTGTGAGCTGATAATCAGTTTCTCTTCAAATGTTCTAGATTGCACAAGCTCCCAAGGACATGTGCACAAACCTGGGGAGAAGAGGGTCAAACAGGATCAAGATGGAATTTCTAGGTAGTCAGGCAGGTGGGGGGGGGCACCCATTATTCTCATTAGAGGATGAGCATTTTCTTATGCCAGGTTGTTAGGGAGTTCGCTGCACACTCATGATATAGACACTAACTTTGATCCACACCACAATCTTTATATCTCTTTTACTTTCAAACTTTGGTGTATCCCATTGAATGAATACTTTATGAGATTCCAGTGAGGCCTTGTCACATACAAAATGTCATTTTACCTCACATTACACTTTGATGGTGAATAAGGGAAATATTGTTTCATTTGCTGAAGCCTAGGAAGAAAGCTGATTCATAAACGGGTCTTTTGTGGCTCTTTCTGATGCCTCTCTAACTTTCACTCCTTTGATCTGCTTTGCCCTACGCACATGGGATTATCCCATGCTCTGTTTCTGTGCCCTATCAGTGCTCCTTGCCTGGCTGTTATCCCCATCAGTTCTAATCTTCTCAACACAGGGACACTTCTGTTTTTGCCTCAACAATTGACTCCGATCTAACAGGCATAAGGAGCACCTCCCCCGTGTCCGGCATGCTGGTAGGCACTCCCCAGTTGCACTTGACTGGGGAGGTATACCTGTCTCTGATTTTCAGAGGCGGGATATAAGATTCAGAGAGGTCAAGAGCTGTGTCCAAGGTCACACAACAGAAGTCGTAGAATGGGATTCACACCTTCCTTTTCCGGGTCTCAGTCTCTATTCTCTGCCTAACCCTACTTGGTTGCCTTACACAGTTCCAAGGCTCTCCATCCATTTCTAAGGAGAAAATGAGATAAATGTCAAAAGGAAATCTATGTTGTATACCTGTGAATCCCAACTTGAGTGTTAGTACCTACTCTGATTGAAAGTCACCCAAGAGTCAGCTCAGGCAGTAAAGGATCTGCCTATAATGAAGAAGACCTGGGTTCAATCCCTGGGTTTGGAAGATTCCCTAGAGAAGGGAATGGCTACCCATTCTGGTATTCTTGCCTGGAGAATCCCATGAACAGAGGAGACTGGCAGGCTGCAGCCCATGGGGTCGAAAAGAGTTGGGCACGAATGAGTAAATAACACACACACGAGTAGAAACTCAGTTTTGACTTTGATCTTAGACATATCATTATAATAGCAAGTTTAGCTCTTGCAGTTCTGTGTCCCAAAGTGAGTCCCATGGAATAACTATTGCATAGGATTTTTGTAGATGGTGTTGGAGAAATCAGCTCACTCTATTTAAAAAAAAAAAAAAAAGTTGAATCTCTATTTCTTACAATATGAAAAAAAAATCCTCCAGTGAACATAACACCTATTAGTGAAAGATAAAAACTATAAAACTAATAGAAGAAAAGCACCATTGTCTATTTTTTGACACATTGGCATAGGTAGGGATTTCAAAAACAAGAAGCTGAAGCACCAATTTTAGGAGGAAAAATGGACTTAGCTGCATATAAATTAGGCTTCCCTTGTGGGTCAGTGGTAAAGAATCCACCTGCCAATGCAGGAGACGTGAGCTTGATCCCTGGGTCAGGAAGATCCCCTGGAGAAGGAGACGGCAACTGACTCCAGAATTCTTGCCTGGAAAATCCCATGGACAGAAGAGCCTGATGGGCTACAGTCCATGGGATTTCAAAAGAGTCAGATACAACTTATCGACTAAACATCATGTATAGGTTAACATGCTTCCTAAACAGAAGATACCATAAACAAAGTTAACAGATGGATGAATCAGAAGAAGGTATTTTCAATCTTAAACCAACAAGGAACTATTACGTGGAGTCTAGGTTCTAGATCTGCACTGTTCAGTATACCACTAATCACATATAGCTGTTAAGCACTTTATATGTAACTAATACGAACAGACACGAGTTTGGGTAAACTCCAGGAGCTGGTGATGGACAGGGAGGCCTGGCTGTAGTCCATGAGGTCGCAAAGAGTTGGACACGACTGAGTGACTGAACTGAACTGAACTGAATACGAATGAAGATGTGCTATAATTGTAAAATACATACCGGATTTCAAAGACTCAGCATACACAAAGGAATGTAATGTATCTCAACCATCCTTATATTGATTGGCTCAGATGGTAAAGACTCTGCCTGCATTGTGGGACACCTGGGTTCAATCCCAGGGTTGGGAAGATCCCCTGGAGAACGGAATAGCTACCCACTCCAGTATTCTGGCTGGGAGGAGAATTCCATGGACAGAGGAGCCTGGCAGGCTACAGTCCGTATTTTAGATATATTATAATAAATATATTGCCCCAATTAATTTCATCTGCTTTTTATTTTTTAAATGTGGCTATTAGAAAAAATTTTAATTGCATATGTGGATCACACTATATTTCTACTGGACAGAGCTGTTTAGCGTATATAAGAAACTCCTACATAGCTGGAGAAAAAAGGAATGGAAATCCAAGAGGAAAATGGGTAGAAGGTGCGAACAGGCAATTTACAAAAGAAAACTCCTACGGCTAAAACGTATGTGAAGAAATGTTCAACCTCACTAATAACCCAAGAAATACAAGTATATCCATGAGAGAACTTGATACCTATCAAATCAGCAAAAGTCAAAAGTTGGATAGTTTTAATGAGGGTGACATGTGGAAAAGGATTTTCATGCATCGTTGGTGGGAGTGGAGACTGGCAGAGCTGTTTCTGAATAACTCTAGTTGCCTGGGCTTCCCTGGCGGCTCAGATGGTAAAGAATCTGCCTGTAATGTGGAATACCTAGGTTAGATCCCTGGATTGGGATCCCCTGAAGGAGAGAATGGCAACCCACTCCAGTATTCTTGCCTGGGAAATCCCATGGACAGAGGATCCTAGCGAGCTACAGTCTGTGGGGTAGCCAAGAGTCGGACATGACTGAGCAACTCAGCACTGCTAGTTGCCTGATGAAACTGTTAATGGATATTTCAAGGCAGAGATTGAGTTTAGGAGCATCAATATGGTTCATGGAGAGTGTCCATTCTGGGTGGTCAGTATCTGCATTTTTATTTTTTTAATTGCATAGTGACCAGGGGTTGAACCCAGGCCCTCAGCATCGAAGTCGTGAAGTCCTAACCACTGAATGCCAAGGAATTCCCAGTGTCTGCACCTCAGTGATTGTTAAATATTTTGAATATCACACATGTGTGTGACCCCTGGAGGAGGAAATGGCAACTCAGTCGAGTATTCTTGCCTGGAGAATCCTACGGACAGAGGAGCCTGGAGGGCTACAGTCCATGGGGTTGCAAAGAGTCAGACATGACTTAGTGGCTGAGCACACACATACTCTATGAACTAGCTTTCTTATGCTTAATAATGCTCCTCAGAAACTCTCTCATGCACGTCTGTAAGATAACCAGAGAAATGCAAATAAATACTATATTATTGACTTGAAACCCAATAAACGTGTACACAGTGTGACCCAGAGATGCTTGTGAAGTCAGGAGGTGGAGGTCACCAAGGTGGCCCCCACTGGGGGACTGTCAAGTAAGACTTGGTTTATGCATTCAATGAAATACTACATAAAATGCAGAACTAATGATCCAGATGTATATATGGCAACATGGGTAGATCTCAAGAAGAAAGTGTTGAGGAAACAAGTAGGAACAGAATGAGATTTATGAACATTTCCATTTGTGTGGATTTAAAACATTAATAGGATACAGCTTCAAATTTATGTATATATCAAAATAAAACAAATGGAAGGTAAATTACATGGACTTATCCTAAATAAAATCAACATAGGTGCTTATAGTGGGCAGACTAGAAGAGGAAATAGAAGATGAAGGCGAAAAAGAAAAAATAAACTTTAAAAGAACTTTCATTAGTGCTGCCATATTTCACAAATAAAAATACAGAACATCCAGTTTAGGGACTTCCCTGGGGGTCTAGTGGCTGGGAATTTGCCTTCAAATGCAGGGGACGTGGGTTTGATCCCTGGTCAGAGAACTAAGATCCCACATGTTGCAGGGCAGCTAAGCCCACGAGTTGCAACTACTGAGCCCTCGGGCTCTGAAGCCTGCAAGCCACAACCGGAAAGATGCTGCCACTAGAGAAACCCCTGTACCACAGCGAAAGGTCCCATGTGCCACGACTAAGACCCGATGAACCCAAATAAATAAATATTAAAAAAAACAGCATCCAGTTGAATTTGAATTTCAGACACATAATGATTTTCAGCATAAGTATGTTCCCAATATGAGCAGTTAAAATTCAGATAAAGAATAGAAAATATTTTAACATAAGCATATCCCCGTAATTAAATATATGAATATGTCTATAGTGCTGACAGCGGTTAAATAGATGGCTAAATTCAAGTTCAACAGGACATTTCTCAATTTCATCTGTCAATTCTAGATTCAGGACGTCAGTGAGGTCTCTCCTGTACCTGGCTGAGCTGTCCCCGCAGTGATGAAAGTATGTTGATGAGATTAGAGTTCTTGGAATCGTGGTCTCTGCTTCCCACAGTGGAAACCCTGGACGGACCCTGGCACTACCCATACCTTGCCAGTTGGATCACTGGATATCACAAGGCTATCTCTTTGGCAGAAAAGTGGTATGAATCAAGGGTCTCTTGAGCCATTTACAACCATAAACACAGCTTACACATGTTTAGCCCTTATACTATGTTGATAGCCTGCCTTAAGACCCCCTGGGAACATTCAGGCCACCACTCCTCAGTCACATCTTATAGTGAAGAAAGAGAGACAGAAGCAGAAAGAGAGAAAACAAGTGATGGATTATGTCATAGGCGTTACTGCCAGCCCAACCTTGGTTCAATTCCCAGGCCTGATGTTTCTCAGCCCTGTGATCTTGGGTAACTCACTTCTTGAGCCTCAGTGATTCCATCTGTAAAATGGGAGGAAAAAAACAGGTATGTCACAAGTTTGCTTCAAGGATTGAGATAACAGTGGAAGGAATGATGATAAGAAAACATATATAAAGGGCTTAGCGCAACTGTTGGAAATACTTCTGTAATCATACACAGAAAAAACCGTGAGAGCTTCCCTGGTGATCCAGTTGTCAAGAATCTGCCTAACAGTGCAGGAAACATGGGTTCATTCCTGGTTGGGGAGCTAATATCCCATATGCTGTGGAGCAGCTAAGCACTCCACTGCAACCACTGAGCCCATGCACAACTAGAGAAACCGTGCCCTGCAAAGAAAACCCTGCATACCACAAGTAAGACCCGACACGGCCAGATAACATTCAATACTTTAAGAAAGAAAAACATGGAAGGAAATTGGACATGCGCACAGTGGTTAAGTAAATGACTAAATGAGGAAGATCCTGAAAGATGCTTATCACATGATAGTCACTCAGAGAAATATAGGTATCATTTTCTATTAGTATTTATTGGTGATGGTCTCATGAATGATGCTCCTTTTTTTCTTTATACTCTTTGGTCTCTTCTCCCATATTTTATAAAGTGAAAGCATAATAATATTTGAGACAACAATTACTTCTGGGACACCCACCAGATCCTGGGCACTGTGTTGGTTGCTTGGCATGAATTCAGAACAGACGAGGTCTTTGTGGAAAATTCAGGCTGAGACGACAGTATGGTATTTTTCCTGCTTTGGTGTGTTGCACTATCTGTAGCCTAGATACAATGCATGGGATATGCAGTAGTTATGTATGGATGTGAGAGCGGGGCCATAAAGGAGGCCGAGTGCCGAAGAATTGATACTTTTAAATTGTGATGTTGGAGAAGAATCCTGAGAGTCCCTTGGACAGCAGGGAGATCAAACCAGTCAATCCTAAGGGAAATCAACGCTGAATACTCGTTGCAAGGACTGATGCTAAAGCTCTGCTACTTTGGCCACCTGATGTGAAGAGCTGACTCCTTTGAAGAGACCCTGATGCTGGGAAAGATTGAAGGCAAACGGAGAAGGGGGCATCAGAGGATAAGATGCTTAGATAGCATCACTGACTCAATGGACATGAATTTGAGCAAACTCAGGAGACAGTGGAGGACATGGGAGCCTGGCATGCTGCAATCCATGAGGTCACAAAGACTTGGATATGACTTAGCGACTGAACAGTGGGATAAGCAACATAGCCCTTTTGGATCATTCTTCACCATCATGTACCCTCTTTCTGCTTCCCTCATCCTTTCTTCACTACTGTCCCATCATAAAGTACTAGAAAGGGACATTATACATCATCTACATCGTCCATCAACTTTACCGTTGGAGCATCGACCTTCGGTTTCTCTCTTCTCCCATCACGCTTTCTATTTTTCCTGTTCTGTTTTCTTTTCTTCCCCTGACACCCCCCTGCTACTTTTCTCCTAGTTGTCCACAGTCTTGATGAACCTGCGGTGGTAGGAGAAGTTTCTGGTTGATGCTTTTGCTCTTGCTGGCCTGCTGTGTGCCCTGCGTCCTCCAGCTGCAGGGAACATTTGTACCCTCCATCGGTGGAGGGGTTTACTACCTCTCCGTCAGTGTTCTTGGTCTTTAAGAGACAGAGTTGGGTAATATTAAAATACACTAGACCGGATGTTAAGAGTCTCCGAGTTCAAGTCCCCAAATACCAGTGATACCAGTTGTAATATAGTCTCTGCTTACTGTATCCCAGGCTCTGGACTGAGCCCTTTTGACGTGTTTTCTTGCTGATGCTGAGATACACAGAAAGGTGATGAAAGACAGCTTCATGGGGTAGTTTATTCTAAACAATGGATGGATGCTAGCAAGGTCAGTCAGCTGAATCCCGTGGTTTTAAAAACTGCTCAGGTGCTGAGAGTCCCCTGATGACCTAGTAATTAGGATTTGGGGCTTTTGCTGCCGTGGCTTGGCTACAATACCTGTTCGGGGAACTGAGATCCTACAAGTCCCATGGTGCGGCCAAAATTAAAAAAAAAAAAAAACAGTTAAAACGGTTCGGTTGGTAAAGCGTCTTTAGTCACAGAGGGCTTCCCAGATGGTGCTAGTGGTAAAGAGCCCACCTGTCAACGCAGGAGATGCAGAGACTTGGGTTCAGTCCCTGGATTGGGAAGATCCCCGGGAGGAGGGCATGGCGACCCACTCCAGTATTCTTGCCTGGAGAATCCCATGGACAGAGGAGCCTGGCGGGCTACGGTCCACAGGGTAGCAAAGAGTTGGGCACGGCTGAGGCCACTTGGCACGCACATGTGTGCACTTTAGTCATTGTGTTCTTTGTGGAACATTATAAACTTATATAGCTGTATCTATATCTCTATCTACCTATCTTTATCTTTATATACTTTCCTTGAAGAACAAATGAATACAACTACACTATGTGGTCACTTCATTAAAAAAAAAAAAAGAGAGAGGTTGAAACATGGCTTCCTTTGAGTTTTCTCGCTGTGACTTCTTTATTTGAGTACTAATTTTTGATCACTTATCGGATCATAAACAAATACTATACTTATCGGGGGAGCCTTTATGGGTCAGATTCTCAGCAGATGAAAGTTTGGGGGGGGGAAACATTTTTATGTGAGAAAAAATTAAAATTGGCAATGCTTACATTTTGAAAGAAGTTTCCCTTCTTTTTAACCCAAAAAGGACAGCTTAAATTGTGGAATTTAAGCTAGTGGTGGTCCCAGTGGTTAAGAGTCGCCTTCCAATGCAGGGGACATGGGTTTAATCCCTGGTCAGGGAACTAAGAGCCAATATGCTGGGGGGAAACTGCTCAGCCCATGCACTCTAGAGCCTGCACACGGCAACTACAGACGCCCGCGGGCCACAGTGAAGAAGCAGGGAGGCCAACAAAAAGATTAATTAATTAAAAAGCACTAAGCTGGTGTAACATGTCAGTACAGAAGGTCTTGTCTGGAGGCACAGACACCCTTCCAAAGTCACACAATTGAGGCGACATTTACCTTGTCCTGGAGAAGCCTTTCCAGTGCGTGGGCC
Source organism: Bos javanicus (assembly GCF_032452875.1). NCBI lineage: Eukaryota > Metazoa > Chordata > Mammalia > Artiodactyla > Bovidae > Bos > Bos javanicus. Next base: position 132,863,639 of record NC_083869.1, on the reverse strand, counting down.
TCAGTGGCTAAACATTCTCCAAGCTTCTTGCTCAGATAAGGTGGGAATAGGCATCCCCAGGAGCCCCCCTCATGGGACGTGACCTTTGTACAACTCTGAAGAAATGAGAACACGGTAACAGGTGAAGGAGCATGACCCAAGGGGCATTGGCCCCATCTGGGTGATGGAGTGGGTGTTTCCAGGTGTGTCTGTCCAGGTTGCCACGTGGACAAGCACACACCCACCTGCTACTTTCAGAGACCCTCTCCCCTTCTCAGTGTCGTCTGCTCTGGGTTTTTGCTTCCTCAGATGACTGAGTGAGTCGGGGCCCCAGGGAAGCCGCCTGTCCCCACTCCGTCGTTTAATATCTAGGAACACATCTGTAGGGGGGGGAGGGAAAGGCAGTGGAAGATCACTGACTTCAGAGTGCTGGAACAAAGTCCCGCTGCTTCCTAACTAGATGGCTGTGGCGAGGGCCTTAACCTCCCCAGGCCTCAGTTTTCCAATCTGAAAGTGAGGGTCATGATAGAATCCTCATTACAAGGTTATGTGAGAATTAAATAAATAATACACGAAGGGATTTTTAACACGGTGGGGAATGCTTAGTTAATAGTAACTTGGAGAGTTATTAATGCCCTGAAAATTCAAGATGTGGGATCACCCGATCCTTAGGGAGACTCATAGGCCTGGCATGTATGTCTGCCATCACCGTCTCCCTGGCAGTCCAGTGTCTACTCTGCATATTTCTTAGAAGACAAGTGGCTTTTTCTCCATTGGGGTAAAGTCCCCCCACTGCTGTAGGGAATTCGGGGTGGGGGGGCGGAGCGGAATGGAATGGGTGTTGGATTCTGATCTCTGTGGATGACTCACCTGCTTTGGCTTGAAACCTGCCTTTGCAAAATGGGGACAATAAAACATTTTCCCCTTCACTGCCCCGCCCTTGTCTCCCAATTTATGAGGCTGGCAGAGCACTGATTAGCCTGTAAACTGTCCTGGTCTCCCTTGGAGAATAACATCTAACAGAAGCTATGAAGATGGTTGCAGCTTAAGAACTGAAGATTTGTTTTCAGAGCAACACTTCCTGTTACCTGCAACTGAAGACTTTGTTCTGTACAGACTCGGGTGGGTATAGGTGGAAATAGTGTGCAGCTCCATCTTGGAGAACCAAGAGTCCTGGGATTGACATTTGTGCCTGAATCTTTGTGGTAAGATAAGTAACTCTGAGACCCTCGATGACACGAAAGTTCTGTTCAAAACTTTGTGTTTAGGAGCACAGACTCTGGAGTTGGACTCTCAGGCTTGAATCCTCAGAGCTCAACTCTTGCTGCTTGTGTGGCTTTGGGCTAATTTATTAATATCTCTGTGCCTGAATTTCTTCATCTGTAAAACAGGAATAATGTTAGTCCCTAACTTAGAGGATTGTTGTGAAAATTGAATGAGTTAAAAAATCTAAAGTTTTTAGAACAGAGTGCCTGACATAGCAGGGAGCTTGATACATGTTAAGTTTCTATCTGTCTGTATCTATTTATCTATCCATCTATTGATCTATCTTTATGTATCTATTATCTATCAACCTTCTGTCAATTGATATCATTATCTAGACTGAACAGTGCAATGTAGAAGAAAGAATCGAGGGTTTGAAACAGATATATCTCTTCCCCCAATCCCGCCTGTACTATTTAAAAGTTTTGTGGTCTCTGTGTTTGTATCCACTAATAGTTGGAAGCTGTACATGTTACCCGAGTCCAAGCTTGCTCTACTCACCACATGACAGGCCAATAAATCCAAGAGACAACACGTCGAGGGAAGGAATACAACTTTATTTGGAAAGCTGGCCCCGAGAAGATGGCAGACTAATGTCTCAAAATAACCATCTTGTCTGGGTCTGGAAGCCAGGCTCTTGTACAGAACAAGGGTGAGAAGGGAGAGGTGAGGAAGCAAAGTAAAAAGGCCATTAATCTTGCAAACACGTCCTAGAATGGCAAGCTTCTGCGAGGGGGGTGTGTTAACTTCTTCCTTCCTGTAGCTATCCACAGGTGGATAGGGTCCTGAGCAAAGGAGCCTTGATATTCAGGCAGAGGGGCAGGGTTCCCCAAGGCAGACCATTATGTAAAAACAGTGTCCTTTCAGCAAACAAGGCCACAAGAAGCAAAGGTTAATGTAAAGAGGCAGATCCAATGCGGAGTCAGTTCTCCCCTATAACAGAGACACTTAGCTGAGCTGTATAAAATACAGAAACATCCTACAAGTGTCAAATAGCTAACAAGATAGCGAGCAGTATTTGTTGAGATCTGAGAAAAGACAGGATCCAAAAAAGTTGAGCCCTACACGCAGGGTCACTTGCATTGTTCCACACATTTGCTGATATCAATAAGTAGCTCTCTCAGAGCTAGTGGAACTAAAGTAGAATTTTGAATCCCATCAAGGGTGAGGATCCTGGTAAACCATTCCCACTTTTAGCTGAGACTCAAAAGGGCTATACCCTAGGAGATGGGGTAAGATAGAAAAAAGCAAGGTTTAGCTCACACTGTGGCCAGCCTTTGAGCCGTCAGGGTGGCCATGATGGAAAATGGGTACAATAATACCAATATCATGCGTTCTGTATAGGGTTGTAAGAATTAAATTTAGATAAAATATGTACCAGGCCTCCAGTGATACAATAATGCTATATATTTGAACTCCTTGAGCCTCTGTTTTCACATGTGTCCAAAATCACTCCAGTAGAGTTGTTTTCAGTTTTGGCTGAGACAAACTGTACATCGTAGCTGAATTCCTACCATGTTGCCATTTGCTGTGCTAGGAGCATGCTATCTATTACCTCCTTTCCAGGTGGATGAAAACATGAGACACACAGTTGTCTTCTTCCCTCTTAGATGTCTGAGAACCAAAAGCCTTGCAGGGGTCTCACCACAGGAATGTCCTGAGGGAGGAGGAGGAAGAGAGAAGAGATGTTTTAGATCTTGGGAGATGCTCTTGATCTTCAACTTCTACTGCTAATTCTGAGCTCAAGGAGGAAAGAGATTACTTTGTTGAGCAAGATTCTCTCCTCCTGTATCCCAAGAAATTAAAAAAAAATTGACAACACAAGTCAGAAAGGGTCCCAGTATCTCTCACCCTATAGTCACTAACCTTTTAAGAAATAAATATCTGTTATAGTAAAACCCGTTTCCTTTGCGTAAGGTGAAGGGGGTAGGGGGTGAAAAATCTCATGAGGCTGATTTCAGGGGATTCAAAGCCCTGTATTTATTTATTTAATTTTTATTTACTGGGGGTATAGTTGCTTTATAATGTTGTATTCAGTTCAGTTCAGTCGCTCAGTCATGTCCGACTCTTTGCGACTCCATGAATTGCAGCATGCCAGGCCTCGCTGTCCATCACCAACTCCCAGAGTTCACTCAGACTCACGTCCATCGAGTTGGTGATGCCATCCAGCCATCTCATCCTCTGTCGTCCCCTTCTCCTCCTGCCCCCAATCCCTCCCAGCATCAGAGTCTTTTCCAATGAGACAACTCTTCGCATGAGGTGGCCAAAGTACTGGAGTTTCAGCTTTAGCATCATTCCTTCCAAAGAACACCCAGGGCTGATCTCCTTCAGAATGGACTGGTTGGATCTCCTTGCAGTCCAAGGGACTCTCAAAGGTCTTCTCCAACACCACAGTTCAAAAGCATCAATTCTTTGGTGCTCAGCCTTCTTCACAGTCCAACTCTCACATCCATACATGACCACAGGAAAAACCATAGCCTTGACTAGACGGACCTTTGTTGGCAAAGTAATGTCTCTGCTTTTGAATATGCTATCTAGGTTGGTCATAACTTTCCTTCCAAGGAGTAAGCGTCTTTTAATTTCATGCTGCAGTCACCATCTGCAGTGATTTTGGAGCCCAGAAAAATAAAGTCAGCCACTGTTTCCACTGTTTCCCCATCTATTTGCCATGAAGTGAAGGGACCGGATGCCATGATCTTAGTTTTCTGAATGTTGAGCTTTAAGCCAACTTTTTAACTCTCCTCTTTCACTTTCATCAAGAGGCTTTTTAGTTCCTCTTCACTTTCTGCCATAAGGGTGATGTCATCTGCATATCTGAGGTGATTGATATTTCTCCCAGCAATCTAGATTCCAGCTTGTGTTTCTTCCAGTCCAGCGTTTCTCATGATGTACTCTGCATAGAAGTTAAATAAGCAGGGTGACAGTATACAGCCTTGACGTACTCCTTTTCCTATTTGGAACCAGTCTGTTGTTCCATGTCCAGTTCTAACTGTTGCTTCCTGACCTGCACACAGATTTCTCAAGAGGCAGATCAGGTGGTCTGGTATTCCCATCTCTTTCAGAATTTTCCACAGTTGATTGTGATCCACACAGTCAAAGGCTTTGGCAAAGTCAATAAAGCAGAAATAGATGTTTTTCTGGAACTCTCCTGCTTTTTCCATGATCCAGCGGATGTTGGCAATTTGATCTCTGGTTCCTCTGCCTTTTCTAGAACCAGCTTGAACATCAGGAAGTTCATGGTTCACGTATTGCTGAAGCCTGGCTTGGAGAATTTTGAGCATTACTTTACTAGCATGTGAGATGAGTGCAATTGTGCGGTAGTTTGAGCATTCTTTGGTATTGCCTTTCTTTGGGATTGGAATAAAAACTGACCTTTTCCAGTCCTGTGGCCACTGCTGAGTTTTCCAAATTTGCTGGCATATTGAGTGCAGCACTTTCACAGCATCATCTTTCAGGATTTGAAATAGTTCAACTGGAATTCCATCACTTCCACTAGCTTTGTTCGTAGTGATGCTTTCTAAGGCCCACTTGACTTCACATTTCAGGATGTCTGGCTCTAGGTCAGTGATCACACCATCGTGATTATTTGGGTCGTGAAGATCTTTTTTGTACAGTTCTTCTGTGTATTCTTGCCACCTGTTCTTAATATCTTCTGCTTCTGTTAGGTCCATACAATTTCTGTCCTTTATCGAGCCCATCTTTGCATGAAGTGTTCCCTTGGTATCTCTAATTTTCTTGAAGAGATCTCTAGTCTTTCCCATTCTGTTGTTTTCCTCTATTTCTTTGCATTGATCGCTGAGGAAGCCTTTCTTATCTCTTCTTGCTAGTCTTTGGAACTCTGCGTTCGATGCTTATATCTTTCCTTTTCTCCTTTGCTTTTCGCTTCTCTTCTTTTCTTCTGCTTTACAACAAAGTGAATCAGCTGTATGGATCCACACATCTCCTCCCAATGGAGTCTCCCTCCCTACTCTCCCACCCTCTGAGCCATCCCGGAACACAGCTCTGGGCGCCCTGTGCCATACGGCAGGTTTAACTCATGCGGTGTATGTGTCGATCCCAGTCTCCCGACTCATTCCAACCCCAGCCCCAAGTGCACACAGCCGCTCTCTACATCTGTGTCTCTATTCTTGTCCAGCAAATAGGTTCATCTGTACCATGGCACCCCACTCCAGTACTCTTGCCTGGAAAATCCCATGGACGGAGGAGCCTGGTGGGCTGCAGTCCATGGGGTTGCTAAGAGTCGGACTCGACTGAGCGACTTCACTTTCACTTTTCACTTTCATGCATTGGAGAAAGAAATGGCAGCCCACTCCAGTGTTCTTGCCTGGAGAATCCCAGAGATGGTGGAGCCTGGTGGGCTGCTGTCTATGGGGTCGCACAGAGTCAGACATGACTGAAACGACTTAGCAGCAGCCGCAGCAGTACCATTTTTCTAGATTCCACAAAAATGCATTAATATACAATATTTGTATATTAATATTGTAATAATATTATTATTTGTATATTTGACTTACTTCACTCTGTATGACAGACTCTAGATTCATTCACTTCTCTACAAATGACTCAACTCATTCCTTTTTATGGGAAAGCCCTGTATTTGGTTACATCTGTCCAGCAAGCACTTTGAGCAGGCACTGCATGACCCACTCCTTCAATTTTCACAGCTCTTCTATGGTTGTATCAGTTAGCGCTATAATACTGGATGCTCTATAACAAATACAACTTAACTTTTCAGGGGTTTAACACAACTGCAGTCTGCCATCCCCTTCCCTAACAGTCCATTGCGGGCGTTCCTGCTCACTGGCGGTTTTCCTCTTTGAGGTGGCTCAGGGACCCTGGTCTGGAAGTGACACGTTTCTCAGTGGTAAAAAGTTGTCTTTGCATCTGGATGCAAAAGGGGCTGGAAAACGGAGACCATGGTTGGGCAGTTCCCACTATGGAAGAGGAAGCATGGGGTTTTGGTGGACAGCTAGTTATCTGTTTTGTAAATATCATCATCACCGTCCTCATCCCCATTTCTGGATGGGGAAACGGAGGCTCCAGTACTTAAATAACTTACCTAAGGTCATAGCTGATAAGTAACAGAGGCTGGACTTGGAGCCGGGCAGTCCGTTTTCCAATCCCACATGCTTGCGTTGTATCTGCTATCTCACGGTGATGAATAACAGGCAGGATCCACTATGAAGGAAAAGAAAATATCAGACATGCTCTTGAAATTTTATTTTCACGAATAAAGCTTCTGGGACTTCCCTGACAATGCATTGGTTAAGACTGCATTTCCACATCAGGGGATGAGGGTTTGATCCATGACCGGGGAACTAAGATCCTGCACGCCCTGCAGCCCTGCCAAAAAGAAAGAATAAAGCTCTTGAAATGAGGTAAACAAGCACTTGAGAAGAAGTGCTCTCACAGTCGCTCAGAGCTCAAACGCTGCATTCTCAGAGAGGCCTTCCCGCTCCCCTTACCTTCCAACAACCCTGCTCCCCCAGATACTCTGTCTCCTGTACAATTGTGTATTTTCTCCATAGCACTCTCATTATCTGAAACCAGGGACATATTTGTTTCTTGTGGATGGACTGTGTCCCTGACTAGAATAGAAGCTTCCTGTAAGCAGGGAGCTGGTCTGTCTTGCTCACTTTGTACCCCAGTGCCCGTCACGGAGCCTGGCACACAGGAAATCCTCCAGAGATTTTTGTAAAATGGGTAGGTGTATCTGCAAGGTACAGATGCATTCATTTATTCATTCTCACATTCTCACCACATATTAGTCATTCATTCATTCAGTCATTCATTCACTCTTTCTCAAATGCCTGGGCCTCATCTGAGGATTAGAATCTGATGCGTAGAGCCTACTCATTGGAAAAGACCTTGCTGTTGGGATATATTGAAGGCAAAAGGAGAAGAAGGCAGCTGAAGATGAGATGGTTAGATATCATCGCTGACTCAGTTGACATGAATTTTAACAAACTCTGGGAAACAGCGGAGGATATAGAAGTCTGGTGGGCTACAGTTCATGGAGTCACAGTCAGACATGACTTAGTGACTGAACAACAGCAACAATAATCTGAGGATAGAGAGATGATAGTCCTTGGTCTACGGGTAACTTGTGAAACCTTGGAAGGCTTCCTCTAGGAGGTGATATTAGAGCTGGAGGGAATATTTAATTGTGAATTGGAGAAAGGGGTGTGTCATATTACTTCTCTTGATGCTTTTACATCTCCCCTTGGTCTGTAACCAAATACACTGCTCCCCTGGGCTTTGTAAACTACCATTGTTCAGCACGGAGACGAGCCTGGCTACCACTTTATGATGGCAAAGTTCCTGAACCCTATCTACAATATAAAGAATAGAAAGTGGACTCACAATGGGACAAGGTGGGCTTGTCCTTTCTGTGTCTCGTAGAGGGGACAGGGGCAGGTTCTAGGTTTACAGCAAAGGGTTGGTAGCTTTCTTTAGCTTATAAATAAAAACGACCCAGTCATCCTTATGATGGCCAACCCACCTCAAATTCCTGGTCACAGCAACGCCAGTGTCACAGCTGTAAGCATAGTGTCCCTAAGGAGAGGTGTTGTTTGGTCGCTCCGGTCACTCTGCCACTCCACGGATTATGGCGCACCAGGCTCCTCTGTCCATAGGATTTCTCAGGTATGAATACTGGAGTGGGTTGCCATTTCCTTCTCCAGGGGATCTTTCTTATTCAGGTATCAAACCCAGCTTTCTTGCGTCTCCTGTATTGGGCGGCTGATTCTTTACCCCTGAGCCACCAGGGAAGCCCAAGGAGAGGTACTCAATGCTTTTCTTAGAAATTTGAGTGGCTACTCATCAATTTTCTTTTTGGGCAAATCAAGGCAGTGGATATGACAGCTACTTATTTTTGGATACAACGAATACGCTTAGATAACGTCACAAGTGACACGCCTGCAGGAATCAAAGTTAGGCTCAGCTGCTGGAGAATGAACCCTTTGACCTTTCCCAGTAAGAGGCTGCTGCACTGTGAGTTCTGATGCTAGCAGGAAGCTTTAGGAAAAGGATAAGAGCAAAGAACCAGGTGTCCCAAAGACATGGTTTTGGGAATGTTTTTCTTATTACCATTGTAATAAAGTTTCAATGTCTGAAATTCAGAAAAATACAAACGTGCAGCAATGCAAACAAAAGGAAAATAAAAATCACCTCCATTTTCAAGAGCCCAGAGATAGTCAGCTGAGCATTTTGGTGCCTACTCTTCCATTCTTTATGCATGTATATGTGTGTCCTTTTTATAAACAGAAATAGGATCTTTGTGTGTGCTCAGTCGCTCAGTCCTGTCTGACTCTTTGCAACCCCATGGACTGTGGCCCACCAGGCTCCTCTGCCCATGGGGATTCTCCAGGGAAGAATACTGGAGTGGGTTGCCATGCCCTTCTCCAGGGCATCTTCCCAACCCAGGGATTGAACCCAGATCTCCTGCATTGCAGGCAGATTCTTTACTGTCTGAGCTACCAGGGGAGCTTTATCTCTTTGCAAACTGCCTTTTTCATGTAATAACACACTACATATACATGATTCCGTTCCACTTCATTTGATTGATCATCTTTGATGAGACTATTTGGAATGTCTACAGATATTCTATGGCATGACAACATCATAGTTCATTTGACAAATCTACTCTTGGTGGATATTTAGGTTGTTTATAATTTTTTCCCATGATAACAAATGGTGTAATGATTATTTTCAAAGCTCAGCATCCAGTCAAGTGGTGTGCTTATTTCAAAAGCATAACTTGTTCTTTACCAGCAAAGTGAAGTCCTAGCGGCTCTAGCTGAACAAATTAAAATAAAGGCCAATTTAAATAAAGTGTGTGTCTGTATATAATGGTAAATACAAAAATTAAATGCTCTTTTCTTTGAATAGATCTACTCCATGGGGATCATTTTGACCCCAATTCCTTTTTCATCTAACTGGAAAAAAGGAGATGTTTGCCAGGGGAAGAGTAGGTAGGTGGAACCACCAGATTTTACCTCCTTTTGTTATCCACTAGGGTTTTTGGCCTCCTTAATCAAGAGAAATTGATCAAAGGCCAGACAAGAAATTCAGGCAAGGCTTTACTGGGGCCCCTCCTGCAGCAGGGTGGAACGAGAACAAACAGCAGTTTCCCCTGGGGGCTCGCTCCCCAAGCACGCAAGCTGGTTCCTTATAAGCGCTGGGTCCAGGGGTGGAGCCAGAGGGGTGGCTCAGTGGTTTGCCCACCCTTTTGGTGGTGTGTGTGCAGGGGGTATGCTCAGCACCCTGCTTTAGCTCCAAGATCTGCAGGAGTGGCAGTTGGACTTTTTGGTCTCTTTGTTGTTCAAATTTGCCCCATCTGTGCCTGCGCCGTTATTTTTAGTCGATTATGGTTTTTTCTATTTCGAGTTCCAGACAGAGACGTTTGTCCAGGTGCAGGGCATTGCAGGACTGCAGCAAAAGGTCGAAGGTCCCAACAAGTCTCATTTTCAGGAGGCTTTTGCACCTGGAGAGTTCACATAGGATTCTTAGGTGAATATGGGCACATTCTTTTTTTTTTTTTTTTAAAGATTCGCTGATACACACCTTTTCCCCCTTCCATCTTCTCTAAGAAGAGAAAGGGACACAGAAGAAAAGGCAGCTTCCTGGGATGTCAGAGATGTACCTTCCTCAAGGGACAGACATGTTCTTGGAGAGGGTTGATGACAGCCATTTCCAGGACCAGCAGCTGGCAGCAGCTGGCACCATGAGATTCTGGGTTTCTGTAACTGTGAGGAGTTTTCTTTTTCTCTCAATGAGCAGGTCCAGCTTCAAGTGTCAGAAATAGTTTCTTGCCAAACCAGCCTGCCAATAAAAGCTGCTCCCTTTTATAGGATAATCAGTATAGATTAGGCAGTTTACATCCATCAACTTGCAAAGTGGGCATCGGTATTTATTTTGCAGGTGAAGAGACAGAAGTTGAATGGTTAGCTAACTTACCCAGCATCACATGTTCAAGAAGTGGAAGGTTCAGGATTCTAACTCTACTCTGATTCCAGAGCCCCTAAAGTCTTGTCGCTATGCCTCATTGCTCCTCTGGTTTATTGTCATCCTTGCATTTTTCAGTTCATTTTACAGATAATTTAAACTCCTCAGAGTTAAGATTTTAGCTACTAAAGGAATTGAGTTTTTTTTTTTTGGGGGGGGGGTTGTCTGTGTTTTAAGGTTCCAGCAATGCCATTTCCTACCAATCATATATTTTAATTGTCAAAAAAACTGGGGATAAATTCTCAGAGAATTCTGAGACATGTTGACATATTCTCAATGCCTTTATCTAAAAATGTGGGCTTTTGCTTGCCATGGTGAAAGGGACTCACCACCTTTCAGGAATGGCCTCAGGATCCTCTGGGAGCTTTTCCTGATGTTCCTGGTCTGCCCTTCACTTCTGGATGGCAGGTCCTAGCACCCCAACTCTGGCACTAGAGATGTGACATCACCATGAAACGTGCAGTCTTGATGTCCACCTCTCCCAGACACGAGAGCCTTCTTATCAGTGGTGTGCTCTGCCTTGGGTACCCAGCAGAGGAATCCAGGCTAAATTTTCTAGAAGAGCAGTCCTTACTCATTCACTTCCTGCACTTGTCCATTCCACTCAACACCCATTAATGGGGCCTCTAAGGCCATAGATAATTAATACAGAGTTCCAGCATGTACTGGCCCAGTCTAGTGGAGAGAGGCTGATAGCAACCCTGAATATTTAAAAGCAAAAATTTGAGAATTAATCAACAAAAGTGACATGCATCAACATGGATAAAGTTAATAAAATATAATGTTCATACAGATAACAAATAGGCACATGAAAAGATGCTCAATATCACTGATTGTTAGAGAAATGCAAATCAGAAGTATCATGAGGTACCACCTCACACTGGTCAGAATGGCCATCATTAAAAAGTCTACAAGTAACAAATGCTGGAGAGGGTGTGGAGAAAAGGGGCCTCTCCTGCCCTGTTGGTGGGAATGTAAATCGGTGTAGCCAATACGGAAAACAGTAGGGTAGCTCCTTAAAAAACTGAAAATAGATCTGCCGTGTGACCCAACAAACCCACTCCTGAGCATGTCTATGGCGAGAACTGTAATTTGAAAAGAAACACGTGCCGCAATGTTCAGGGCAGCACCACTTACAGCAGTGAAGACGTGGAGACAGCCTCACGTCCACTGACGGATGGACGGATACAGATGCGCTGTGTGTGCATACATACATATACATACAATGAAATGCTACTCGGGCAAAAAAACAGAATGAAATAATGCTGTTTGCAGAACATGGATCAACCTAGAGTTTATCACACCAAGGTAAGTAAGTCAGAAAGAGAAAGACAAATCCCATATGATACCACTTATATGCAGAATCTAAAATATGACACTAACTTATTTACAAACCAGAGACAGACTTACAGGCGTAGAAAAGAAGCTTACGGTTGCCAAAAGGAGAAGGAGACGGGGAGGGATAGATTGGGAGTTTGGGATTAGCAGATACTGATAGATAAATAGATACATATTATATAAAAAATATAAAATTATATATAGATTATTATATATAAACAAGGACCTACTGTATAACACAGGAAACTATATTCAGCACCCTGTAATAAACCATAATAGAAAAGAACGTGAAAAAGAATAAATGTATGTATTACCGAATCGCTTTGCTGTGCCCTGGAAACACAACATTGTAAACCAACTACTTCAATAAAAATGATAAACAAGTCATAGAAGGATACATTCACTTTGGTATCGTTTATGTAAAGTTAAAAATGCTAAACCATACTGCATGTTGCGTAGTGACATAAACCTGTGCATGATAAACAACAAATTTATGAGTGTGGTTACCCCAAGGAACTGGGAGGGAGCAGGTTTGGGGGAGCATGGGTGTGGGCTTCAGCTGTATGTGACATTTTGCTTCGCAAGAGAGGAGGGTCAGGCATGTTAGCGTACGCTGCATTACTCTTAATTCATGTTTGTAATCGTCAATATTTCATTTTAAAAGGCAGATTTTAAAAATGCACACACCTGCACATACAGTCTCATCTTAATTTTGTATTTAAAAATGCATTTTGTTCATCATAGAGAAAGGGTGGGAGGAAATGTGAGGTTAAACCACATGAAACTGTTATTTTTGTAGGTTATAAAGTGGTCAATTGTCAGCGATCTCATATCAACCTCATACACTGAAATTGCAACAATCACTATCTCTGACAGCGGGATTATGGATGAGTAAAAAAAATTCTTTAACGTCTTTTCAGGTTTTCTCCTGTGATAGGTTGTATTTTTCCTATCAGAAAAACTTCCCTGCGGATTGTCTGGGAAGAGAGAAAGCTGTCTCTCTGCTGCCCCCTTGTGGGCCCTGCAGCACAGGGCTCCTCTGCCCAGCGCCTGCCAGTTAATCCGCGCCGCAGCGTGGGGTCCTGGCACGTGAGCTGATGAGGCGGCTTCAGGTGGTTTGCCCAGATGTCTGATGATAACCACGGACACTGCGGGCTATTAGGATCCTTGGCACAGAGACACCAAACAAAGAAATTGTTCTGGAGCCGTACCGATAAGTCCTGCAGCTCAAGGGCTAGAAAGTGATTTTGAATGAGTATGAGCATCTCCTCCAGGACTGGGGGCTCCCATTCCCACACCCATCACCTTTCATCGCCTTCAAGGGGCATTGATAAAATGGAGAAGTCAAATGAGGGCTGCGTGGAAATAAAAACTTTGTTAACATTTTTTATTTTTAGAATATCACTCTATGATTAAGGGAATGTTCTTTTCAAAGAAATTGGGACAATTTGGTCTACATTATAATAGTGAAATACTGTTTAAGAGTCAGTATTACTTCCTTTAAAATTTTTTAAATTTTATATCAGAGTATAGCTTATTAACGGGCTTCCCTGGTGACTCAGACGGTAAAGAGTCTGCCTGCAGTGCGGGAGACCCGGGTTCGACGCCTGAGTTGGGAAGATCCCCTGGAGAAGGGTGTGGCAACCCACTCCAGTATTCGTGCCTGGAGAAGTCCATGGACAGAGGAGCCTGGTGGGATACAGTCCACGGGGTCGCAAAGAGTTGGACACGACCGAGTGACTAACATACACATAGCCAATTAACAATGTGATAATTTCAGGTGGACAGCAAAGACGCTCAGTCATACATATACAGGTATCCATTCTCACCCCAATTCCCCTCCCATTCAGGCTGAAAAACCTGTGTCTGTTAATCCCCTCAAAAGCCAGGTAAAATATTCTGTTTAGTTGCCAGGAAAATTAACAATGTAGGATATTGAACTATTCACTTTACATGTAAATGTAATTTGGTATTGCAGACATGAAATTAAAAGACACTTACTCCTTGGAAGGAAAGTTATGACCAAACTAGACAGCATATTAAAAAGCAGAGACATTACTTTGTCAACAAAGGTCTGTCTAGTCAAAGCTATGGTTTTTCCAGTAGCCACGTATGGATGTGAGAGTTGGACTACAAAGAAAGCTGAGTGCCAAAGAATTGATGCTTTTGAACTGTGGTGTTGGAGAAGACTCTTGAGAGTCCCTTGGACTGCAAGGAGATCCAACCAGTCCATCCTAAAGGAGATCAGTCCTGGGTGTTCATTGGACGGACTGATGCTAAAGCTGAAACTCCAATACTTTGGCCACCTGATGTGAAAAGCTGACTCATTTGAAAAGACCCTGATGCTGGGAAAAATTGAGGGCAGAAGGGGAAAGGGACGACAGAGGATGAGATGGTTGGATGGCATCACCGACTCAATGGACATGGGTTTGGGTGAACTCTGGCTGTTGGTGATGGACAGGGAGGCCTGGTGGTTCATGGGGTCGCAAAGAGTAGGACGTGACTGAGTGACTGAACTGAACTGAATATATTTTTACATAAATATATATATATATAATTTATATACATATTTATATCAGTTTTATAGCCATTTAAGGGGAACTGGAGAGAGTCAGCAGTGGTGAGGTGGAAAAAAAGGAGAAGTAAGGGAGAGAGGAGGCAGGAAACTCATATTTAATGGATTGGGCACTTTCTGAGGGTTGTGATATTAACATCTCAGAAAAACTCAGAGAAGGAGCCACCGCTGCCCTCATTTCTGGGACAAGGAAACCGCAGCTTGGGAAGATGATGGAAAGCAGGGCTGGTCACACAGGAGGCTGGCAGCAGACATGGGGTCTGGACTTAATTCAGCCTGACCGCTCCGAAAGCCTTTTCTTTTTCATCTACCCTATGCTGAGGGAGTGAGACAAAGGAGGCACTGGAGCTTCAGAGAAAGATGCCGAGAGGGGAAAACGAGAAGGACAGAGGCACCCACGGGGAGCAGCCGCCACCAAGAAGAGGGGCCGTAAAGGGAAAGAGGCAAAGGGGGGACAAGGCTTCACGCGCGTGTGCACACACGCACACACCACCCCCACCAGACACAGAGGACGCCCGAGAGAGACAGAAAAAAAAAAAAAAAAGACAAAACGTTTATTTGACTGTGTCACGCAGGCTTTTGGTTGTGGCATGTGGGATCTAGTTCCCTGACCAGAGATCGAACCCAGGCCCCCTGCATTGGGGGGCGCAGAGTCTTAGCCACGAGACCATTAGGGACGTTCCAAGACTTTTGCTGAACAACATTCTTCCCTGTGGCCTGCTATGAGACGGAACAGAAGGCAATCAAACCGTGCTGCATTGCCACAACATTAAGCACAGAGGATGAAATGAAAGACCTGGCCTTGGTACTCTCTTCCCTGAACTTGTCCTCTGAGACTCTGCCAACCAGCCAACTGCACAGAGCACCCACCCTGCCCAAGTGAACATGCAGAGTGGTTCCGGGGGGTGGGGCGAGGGGACGTTCTCTGTCCTGAGTACTTGATGTCTACATATCCGCTGCATGCCCATCAAATGGAATGACGTGTCATTAACTCAAATTTAGTACTAAAAACATCTGTGATAGTTTGGACATGGCTGAGTTGACACTTGATTTTGCTTAGAAAGCCATGTCCTGGGACTTCCCTGTGGTCCTGTGGTCAAGACTCTGCCCTTCCTGTACAGGGGGCATGGGTTCTATCCCTGGTTGGGGAACTAAGATGCTGCACGCTATTGAGAGGCCCAAAATTAAAAACAACAAAAAAAGCCAGGTCCCCACAGGAAGAGCAAATTAACAATACAGTGAGATTGATCTGAGGGTGGTACAGTGGGAAAGGCAAGAAAGCAAGATGCTAACGACGCTTAAAAGACTTAGGGAAAAGCAATATGCTTATCACCAATTCGTCTTACCTGATAAAGCAGGTCCCCCAAAACTCTATTGAGCTTCAATGTGAAGGAAAGTATAGATTTTATTAGCCCAGTAAAAACAAGAAGGCAATGGCACCCCACCCCAGTACTCTTGCCTGGAAAATCCCATGGACGGAGGAGCCTGGTGGGCTGCAGTCCATGGGGTCGCCGAAGGTCGGACACGACTGAGCGACTTCACTTTCACTTTTCACTTTCATGCATTGGAGAAGGAAATGGCAACCCACTCCAGTGTTCTTGCCTGGAGAATCCCAGGGACGGGGGAGCCTGGTGGGCTGCCGTCTGTGGGGTCGCACAGAGTCGGACGCGACTGAAGCGACTTAGCAGCAGCACGTAATATACAACCATATTGCACTCGTTAAAAAATAATGTGTAAAGATAAACGCACTGCTGCTCTTTCCTCCCTCCTCGTTCCTGTCAATTTGTTATTTATATTTCCAGACCTTTTTTTTCACATATTTAAGAACAGCCAGCATGGACTTCCCTGCTGGTCCAGTGGTTAAGACTCCTCCTGCCAATGCAGGGGACATGGGTTCCAGGCCTGGTCAAGGAACTAAGATTCCACACATGCCATGAGCCACGTTCTCGGGCCTGCGTGTAGTAACTCCTGAAGCCTGTGTTCAGGCTTCTAGAGTAACTACTCTCGAGCCATTTTCTGTATCAAGAGAAGCTACAACCATGAGAAGCACTAGGGAAAACCCACGCACAGCAGCAAAGACCCAGCAGAGCCCAAGTAAATAAATATAAATAAATACAACCAAACTAAAAAGGAACAGTCAGCCTTCTGTATCTGGGAGTTTCCCACCCATGAATTCAACCAGTGGTGGATCCAAGGTTGGTTGACTCTGCGAGTGGGGAAACCGTGGTTACACAGGAAGGACTGTTACAGTTGTTTTATACAATGGATTTGAGTGCCTGTGGGTTGGTACCACAGGGGTCCTAGAGCTGTTTTCCACACATACCAAGGAGTGACCATACACATGTATAGTAGAAAACATATAGCTCTTCTGTTTTGTTGTTTTTTACAAAGATTACGTGGAATGGATTGCTTTGCCAGGTGCTTTTTCGTTCTACCGACATTCAGGAAAGCTACCCATGTGAGCTCATCCAGACCTGCCTCATTTTCCCTTCACCATTCTTTTAAATGGTTGCCTAGTATTTCACAAATGACTACTTCATAGTTGAAGAAGCTCTTTGCCTCCTGATGGGTCTCACTCTATTTCTGATTACTTTCTTTTACTCACTGCTATGCCACCTCCTAGTGCTGGTGTGCAAGATTTGTTTTAGAACAGTTAACAAGATGGGATATTTCTAAGTCACCAGCATTTAAATGTTACCAGAGACTGCCCAAATTGCCCTCCTAGTGGCCAGACTAGTTTACCTCCCAAGGGTAGTGTGTGAGATTTCTCATTTCCTCATACTCTCACTGTATATTCTTGCAAGTCTTAAAACTGCATTTCTTCACTAAAATTCTACTTTCTTGTTGTTAAGTCATTAAGTCACGTCTGACTCTGTGGCCCCATGGACTGCAGCACACCAGGCTTCCCTGCCCTTCGCCATCTCATGGAGTTTGCTCAAACTCATGTCCATCGAGTCAGTGATGCCATCCAACCATCTCATCCTGTCGCCCCCTTCTCCTCTTGCCCTCAATCTTTCCTGGCATTAGGGGCTTTTCCTATGAGTCAGCTCTTCGCATCAGGTGACCCAAGTATTGGCGCTTCAGCTTCAGCATCAGTCCTTCCAATGAATATTCAGGGTTGATTTCCTTTAGGACTGACTAGTCACACTAAAAATTTTTTAAAAAACTAATTTTATTTGGCTGTGCTGGGTCTTAGTTGTAGCACATGGGTTCCTCAATCTTCCTTGAGGCATGAGGGATATTTTCAGTTGCAGGATATGGGATCTAGTTTCTTGACCAGGGATCAAACCTGGGGCCCCTGCATCGAGAGATGGAGGCTTAGCCATAGGACCAGCAGGGAAGTCCCTAGTCACACTTAAAAAAAAACTAATTTGGACTAAATGCCAGTCAATGAGGTTCAATGATTCTTTTAATTAATTCTGGAGAAGCTAGAATTAGAACGTTCATTTTTATTCACTAGTCGTCCCTTCCTTTGGCCTTTAGATATAATTTATAAGCAGTATTGACTTTCACTCAAAGGGAGACATTGTCAAACACAGGCCTGTGATGACAGAAGAAAGACAAGCTCGTTCAAAATTCTAGGCATGGCCTGACAGGTCAAGGGCTTATGCAAGAAAAGATTCTACAGGAAGGGCTGCAATACGGAAGAACGGACCTGCCTGCGTATTAGATCTGCTTTTTACTTTAACCTTTGATTCGATTGCTTTTGCTTCCAGTTAAGAATGTTGCCTATAGCCTGAAATACACAAGATAGCCCATTCTCAAGGCTCTGACCTTTAAGGGTATAACACTTTTCTACTCATATAGAGAAAAGAAGTCGCAGAACAGAGAATAAGATTTGTCATATTGATGGTTTACAAGAATATTGTGACCTGACCTGTGTGGACAGCTGCAAGAACAAAGGATTTCTACACTAAGAAGTCTGGAAAAACCAACTAAGACCCTCTCTCACCTTGTCTTTGAAAATGGCTTGCTGAAACCCTTCTAGGAGTTTGGAGTTTTGGGGGCTCAAGTCACCCATCTCCTTGGGGCTTCCTAGGTGGCATTAGTGGCAAAGAACCTGCCTACCAAAGCAGGAGATGCAAGAGACACTGGTTTGATCCCTGAGAAGATCCCCTGAAATAGGAAATGGCAACCTGCTCCAGTATTCTTGCCTGGACGATTCCGGGGACAGAACAGCCTGGTGGGCTATAGTCCATTGGGGTTGCAAAGAGCAGGACACGACTGAGTGACTGAGTGACTGAGTGTACATGCGCGCACACACACGCACTCCCATCTCCTTGCATGGCCCTGCAAGAAAGCTTTCTCTGCTCCAGACACTGATGTCTTGGTTTGTTTGGCCACATGAACTTGTGCTCAGTGCGCAAGTCTTTGCAGTTGTCAGTATTCCCACGTGTCCTGCCTTTCCGCGTGTTTGGGGAACTCTTCTTTTGTGGAAACTCTTCTTTCCTGGTTTCTGAGGTTTGCAGTGTCACTCTTTGCCCTGAGCCCAGGAGTTTTCCACAAACAGAGGGACGATTCAAACAGCTTAACTGTGCTGGTGCCTGCTGCTGACCTGGGGCTTTACATTTTTATGTCATTTTTACAGTGCTTCCTCCCATTCTAATGTTATCTTAGTCGTTTTGCAGAATAGAAAGCTGAGGTTCAGAAGTTAAATAACTCATCTAAAATGAAACCAGGATAGAAACCCAGGCCTACCAGGCTCTGAATCTTTATGATGCACTTTAACACGGAGAGAGTGCAGATGGTAGTGATATCTGACAACAGATACAGTAGAAAGCCTGTATCGACAATTATGGGCAGTGTAAGGCAGTTAATAATGAGATAAATTCAGGTGTTTTGTAGAGGGCTGTCCATAGTTTAAGAAAAAGTTACATGTGTGGTATAACACAGTGGTTAAGAGCACATACTCTGGAGCTAGGTGGCCTGGCTTCACATCCTATCTCTGCCACTGCCTGGCTGTGTGACTTTGGGCAAGTTACTTGACCTCTCTGTGCCTCAGTTTCCTCAACTACAAGGTGGGGATTAAAAATAACACGTTTCAGTAGGTCAGACAGAGAAAGAGAAATACCATATGATATCATTTACATGTGGAATCTACAAAAAGGGTACGAATGAATTTCTCTACAAAACAGAAGCAGAGTTACAGATGTGGAAGACAAATTCATAGTCATCAGGGAGTAAGGCAGGGGAGGGATGGACTGGAAGACTGCGGTGGACACATACACCCAGCTAAATATAAAACAGACCACGTAAGGACCTACGGCACAGCACGTGGAACTCTACTGCATACTCTGCGACGGCCTATACGGGCAGAGAACCTAAAAAAGAGCAAATACACGTGTACGGATAACAGACTCACCGTGCTGTGTACCTGAAGCTAACATGACATTGTAAATCAGTCATCAGTTCAGTTCACTTCAGTCGCTCAGTCCTGTTCTGACTCTATGAAACCCCATGGACTGTAGCCCACCAACCTGCTCTGTCCATGGCGATTCTCCAGGCAAGAATACTGGAGTGGGTTGCCATGCCCTCCTCCAGATGAGGAATACTCAGCTCAGTCCAGTCGCTCAGTCGTGTCTGACTCTTTGCGACCTCAGGGACTGCAGCACACCAGGCTTTCCTGTCCATCACCAACTCTTGGAACTTTCTCACACTCATGTCCATCGAGTTGGTGATGCCATCCAACCATCTCATCCTCTGTCGTCCCCTACTCTTCCCGCCTTCAGTCTTGCCCAGCATCGGGGTCTTTTCCTATGAGTCAGTTCTTTGCATCAGGTGGCCAAAGTATTGCTTTTTCAGCTTCAGCATCAGACCTTCCAATGAATATTGGTGTGTGTACTCCTTTCCCAATTTGGAACCAGTCCGTTGTTCCATGTCCAGTTCTAACGGTTGCTTCTTGACCTGCATACAGATTTCTCAGGAGGCAGGACAGGTGGTCTGGTATTCCCATCTCTTGATGAATTTTCCACAGTTTGTTAAGATCCACACAGTCAAAGACTTTAGTGCAGTCAATGAAGCAGATGTTTTTCTGGAATTCTCTTGCTTTTTCTATGATTCAGCGGATGTTGGCAATTGGATCTCTGGTTCCTCTGCCTTTCCTAAATCCAGCTTGAACATCTGGGAGTTCTTGGTTTATGTACTGCTGAAGCCTAGCTTGGAGAATTTTGAGCATTAGTTTGCTAGTGTGTGAAATCAGGTATACTCCAATAAAAATTAAAAAAAAAAAAGTTCAGTTTCAAAAAACCCCCCCAAAATTTCCCTGGGTTGTTGTAATGATGAAATAAGGTGGTATTTGTAAAGAATAGAACGATGCCTTTACCTGGTAAACACTGCGAAGCGTATCATTACTACCACCGTGATCGTCTGTGGTCTGCACTGTTCCTCCCGTTTTATAGGTGAGGCAAAGGGTAAGCGACTCACCCACGATCGTGGAGTGAGCCACGAATAGACTTGGGCCACAACCTGGGTCCCTACCATCCTGTCCAGGGTTCCCCACTCCTATAACTGCCTCCCAACTTCACTAAATGTAAGCAGAGGGGTTGCTGCAGGCCTTGGAATGTCGGTTGCAATTAAAGACGGGGCCAGGTATAATTCATGTTCTCTCTGAGAACAAAAGGGGGATCTGTAGAGGAGGAATTTCAGGAACTTCAGAGAAGCATGTGAAACATTCCACAGCAGTTCAGTCCAATTCTGTTTCATGAGCTTTTTCTAGCACGTGAATCCATCTTCCCAATCTACCACTCCCCTTTCTCTCCATCCCAGACTCAGCATCACATCCCCATCACCTGTCTTTGGATAGCTACAGGAACTTTCTGCCTGGCATCCTACCTTCAACACATTCTCCTAACTAAAGCCAAAGATATATTTTAAAGGTAAGCCTACTCATGTCAGTTCTGGATGAAAATGCTTCAGTGTCTCCCCATGGCTCTAAGGACTTGGACTAAACCCTTTCCTCTAGCCTGCAAGACTGGGCTCAGAATGGACCCTTCCTTTCATTTCCTATCTCATAACTCATGTTCTGGGCTCCTCGGTCAAATTAAACTTCCTTCAGTTCCTCAAAATAGAGCTCTGGTGTTGGACACACAATCCCCTCTCTTTTAACCGTCTTACTCTGGCCAAGTCCTACTGATCCTCTGAGCTTCAGCCCAGAATGCAGCTCTTCTGGGAAACCTTTTTGCATTTTTCACTCCACTTTTTGCACTCTTGATAACACATGTCATGCAGCATGGAAACTGCTGTATCCTTGACTGTATCTCTCACTGGAATCTGGGCTCCTTGAGGACAATAGCCGTGCCTCTTTGATTCAATGCTACACCCACATCTAACACAAGAGCTGAAGATAAATACACTAGTTGAAACTGAGGACACGGAGGCTATTCCCAAAGAGGAACTTGTAGGTAGAGTGCGAAAATAAAATTATTAAGGGCAGAAACTTTAGGAACATTTCCAGAAATGGTGAAAGAGGCTGTTTGGAGGGTCAAGGGGTAGGCAACACCGTGGCAACACCTGTGGGAAGAGAGCGGTAAGAGAGCCCGGAGCGAGGCAGGAGAGGGGTTCTGCAGGGGAGAGGCGATTACTGACGGAGTTAGCTTTTAGGGGAGCTAGATGTGGATTAGGGTTACCCAGCTACTTTGGTTTGCCTGGTGCTGTCCCCGTTTTAAAATCGAAAGTCCTGTGTCCAGTGAAAACCCTGGGTTCAGGCAAACCTAGGTTGGTGGCGTTAGGGTGGAATCCAGATTATTAGAGGAACTGGTGGTTCTGGACAAGGGCTACTTCTCTCTGAGTTATGAGAGAAGGCAGAGAAGGAGAGAAGGGCAGGATTAAATCAAGGGTGTGGGCTGAGCCATCAGGCTTCCCTGGTGGCTCAGATAGTAAAGAGTTCAGTCGCTCAGTCGTGTCTGACTCTTTGGGACCCCAAGGACTGCAGCACGCCAGGCCTCCCTGTTCATCACCAAATTCCAGAGTTTACCCAAACTCATGTCCTTTGAGTCGGTGATGCCATCCAACTATCTCATCCTCTGTCGTCCCCTTCTCCTCCCTCCTTCGAACTTTCCCAGCATCAGGGTCTTTTCCAGTGAGTCAGTTTTTCCTATCAGGTGGCCAAAGTATTGGAGTTTCAGCTTCAACTTCAGTCCTTCCAACGAACACCCAGGACTGATCTCCTTTAGGATGGATCGGTTGGATCTCCTTGCCGTCCAAGGGACTCTCAAGTCTTCTCCAACAGCTCAAAAGCATCAATGCTTCGGTGATCAGCTTTAAGACAGTAAGGAATCTGCCTGCAATGTGGGAGACCCAGGTTCCCTCTCTGGGTTGGGAAGATCCCCCTCTAAAAGGGAATGGCAACCCACTCCAGTACTCTTGCCTGGAGAATCCCATGGACGGAGACTACAGTCCATGAAGTCGCAGAGAGTCGGACACGACTGAACAACTTTATTATTTAATTGTTCCTCATCGGCTTTGGAACCTTTCCCTGTTCTCTCTGGTCCCAGCGGCGCCGCAGTTAGGAGGTCTGCTCACCGCTAGGGGGAGGAGCGGCGCAAACAGACACGGGGAGAGCCCCTCTAGCTCTCGCCGACGAGCTCTCTATGGCGCTTGTCAGCCCGGCCAGGCCGAGGGGGGGGGGGAGGGGGTCCCGCCACGTGACCGAGGTGCCTCTCCCTCCCCCCCACCCCCCCGCCCCCGCCCTCAGGCCGGCGCAGGCGCGGTGGTCGCGTCGCCGTCGCCGGGCTCCGTAGCCCGCGCCGCTTCTCCTCCTTCGGCCCCTGAGGCGGCCGCCCCGGCGGTGCTGCGGCTCTTCCTCCTGCGGCTGCGGGCCGCGGGGGCCGAGGCCATGTCCCGGAAGCAGGCCGCCAAGGGCCGGCCGGGCAGCGGCAGCCGCAAAGCCGAGGCCGAGCGCAAGCGGGACGAGCGGGCGGCGCGCCGGGCCCTGGCCAAGGAGCGGCGGAACCGGCCGGAGTCCGGCGGCGGCGGGGCCTGCGAGGAGGAGTTCGTCAGCTTCGCCAACCAGCTGCAGGCCCTGGGGCTGAAGCTGCGGGAGGTGCCGGGGGACGGGTGAGGCGGGCCCGGGAGCGCGGGGCCGGGGGGCGGCGCCGCGGTTCGCGCCGGGGCTTGACCGTCGCGTGCGTCGGCGGAGCGCGGGACGCCCGCGAGCCGAGCCCGCCGGGCGCCTCGTCCTGGCGAGCTGTGGGTCCTGACAGAAGGTCTCCCTTAGATCGGTGGCCGGGAAGCACCCCCTCCCCCCAGCAAAAATAAGGTGACTCTTAAGCCGAGACCTGAGGGAATGAGACGGAGCCAGTCAGAGAGCAGGGCCGTACGAAGAGCTGTCCTGTCACAATGACGGTCAGACAGACGCAGAGAGGTGTAAGCCCCACTTGACAGGACGCTCGGACTCCTTTGAGCCCTTACTGTTGGGCATTGCCCTCCTGCCACACTCGGGAAATTGGGCCTGCGAGGCCCTGTCGTTTGCTAAGTTGAAGGCAGCTTCTCTTGATTCTTCCTTGCATGGACTTCAGTTTCTCCTCTGTAACCAGTGGCGCTTACCCAGGGTTGCTTGGGGGGTTTAGACAGGAATCTAAGTCCAGCTTTGTAGGTCCAGCTTTTTGAAAGGACACGGGGTAAACAGATGGGATAGTAGGAGGGAGAGAATGGATGATGGGAAGGAAAAATGACCCCAGGAAGAGGGATATGGATCCAGGAGTGTGGAGGAAAGAAGAAAAAGGGAAGGGAGAGGGGAGGAGATCAGTTAGCATCCCCATTGTGGGGGTAGGTAAACGGGAGTCTGGTTGCAGGAGTGTGGCACTGTGGAAGAGGCAGTATTAATAACAGCCTGGCTATTGTTTCTTCCTTCATCTGGGGGCTCAGCTAGGCAAAGAGGCAAGAAAGATGAAGCTGAAGACCGTATAGAATTGCCTTAGCCTTAATCGTGGAAGAGGAGCAGGAAAACGTTTTTTGGATTACATTATGTTGCACCTTATTAATCAAGACTGTTCATGACCTGGCCTTAATTTACCTTTCCCAGTTTTCCTACACGGAGAAGGCGATGGCACCCCACTCCAGTACTCTTGCCTGGAAAATCCCATGGATGGAGGAGCCTGGTGGGCTGCAGTCCATGGGGTCGCGAAGAGTCGGACACGACTGAGCGACTTCACTTTCGTTTCTCACTTTCATGCATTGGAGAAGGAAATGGCAACCCACTCCAGTGTTCTTGCCTGGAGAATCCCAGGGATGGGGGAGCCTGGAGGGCTGCGGTTTCTGGGGTCGCACAGAGTCGGACACGACTGAAGCGACTTAGCAGCAGCAGCAGCAGCAGTTTTCTTACATATGTGCAGTGTTTTAGGCAGATTGGATTTAGAGCTTGATTGCAATTTATTCGCCACCACCTAACACACTGCCTGGTACATTAAAGGCATTCACTGCATTTTTGTTGAATAAATGATGACAAGAATATCATAGAGGAAGGCTACCTAGGCCCTTAGCAGGGCCCCTCAAAGAGGTGTTTTCTTAGTGGAGTCGCTACAGTTCAAAGGTTGCTTTGCTGGGTCTTGCTTTTAGCCTAATAGCTTGATTTTTGTCAAATATAGTTTATTAAATATTCTGGGCACTAGCCACTCATAAGCACAAGACATTGGTATATAAACCGAAGTACTAGTTGAATTTGGTGGGTCTGAGCTGGTGTCTGACTCTTCCTTACAAATGATTGGATTGCTTGTGTCTGCTATACTGGGGATGGTATTCCCACTGTCAGTGTGTCCAGGAAACTGACATACTCAACAGAAGGTTGCTTATGAGCAGGAATTGCGGCACAGGGAGTTGTAAGATCTTGAGGGAGTTTTCATAATGCTGTGGGAAACTTGGGGAGTACTGCTTCTGCTCCCCTGCCCCTGAAGAGAGCGTATTTCTTTAGTTAATTCGGCAAGCGTTGGTTGAGGAACGTGCTGGGAATACATTGCCTAGTAAGAGAGAGACAGGACAGCAGGTCTCAAACATTCTGGTCTTAGGATCCCTTTGCCCTCTTTGGAATGAATGAGGACTCCAAAGAGCTTTGGCTTATGTGGATTACGGTTATCAGTGTTTACTATATGAGAAAGTAAAATAGAATAAAAGCATGGTATGCAAACACATTATATTAGCTTTCAGAGTGATAGCATCAGATATCGTATATCAAGTAGCCTCTAGAAAACTCCAGTGTACACTTGTGAGAGAAGTAGAGTGAAAAGGATAACTGACATTGGTTGCGGAGTCAGAACTCTGAAAAGGCCTCAGAGACACCCTCCCTTCCCAAACTGGGCCGTACTCTAAGAATGAATGGTATAAATACTTAAAATACAAGTTGACATATTCTTTACAGTGACTGATTACAGCATACTATTGAGAAGAAAGCGGCCAGCACTCCCTGAAGTGGCCAGGGAGGCCGCGTCCATTCAGCACACGTTCATCGAAACCTGCCCTGCGCTAGATGTCTCTCAGAGAAGGCCATGCTCAGGCTGGGTCATGAAGGCCAATAGAAATATGCCAGGAGAGCGTTCTGGACTGAGGAGTAATATGTGGAAAGGCACAGGAGCGCTTTATTTTTGAGAGATCTGCAAAGTGTTGAGTATGACAAGGCCGGAGGCCAGCTTGACTGCAGTGCTCATGTCTCTCCCTTCTGACAAGCCTGTTCTTTGGACAGTGTTAGGTCAAATGATAATGGTAATTCCTCCTCTGTGGGCTCCGTGAAGCGAACCCCTTTCCGTTCACAAGTTCTTCCCATGGGTGCCATGCAGTGGGCTGTTTAGTCCTCTTTAGTATTACCCACTCCAGTACTCCTGCCTGGAAAATCCCATGGACGGAGGAGCCTGGTGCGCTGCAGTCCATGGGGTCGCTAAGAGTCAGACACGACTGAGCGACTTCACTTTCACTTTTCACTTTCATGCAATGGAGAAGGAAATGGCAGCCCACTCCAGTGTTCTTGCCTGGAGAGTCCCAGGGACGGGGAGCCTGGTGGCTGCCGTCTGTGGGGTCGCACAGAGTCGGACACGACTGAAGCGACTTAGCAGCAGCAGCATTGTCAGTTTTGGATATGGTGAAGACAGGCTTTATCACCATGCAGTGGGTGGTGCTTCCTGTGTTTGTTCGGGTTGGTAGATATCAATGGATTATTTTGTTTGTTGATATTTCTTGAGTACTCTTGGTGAAATATGAAGTTAGGTAATGAAAAAATAATCAAGTCTGCACTCTTCTGACTTTCCATTCTGGTCTGATAAGAATATTGAATAGCCCGAGATAGCATCTCGCTATATAAATGTATTCATTGTTGGCAGTGTGGCATTTGTAGCGTGCTAGAACCTTTGGGTGCTTGGGAATAAACCAGCTGGTGTTCTGTAATGTAGCCTGCATGTGGGCTGGACCAGTGTGGCATGGGTTAATCAGGGAGCCGCTTATGGGGTGTTGTGATGCTTCGTGGGCCACCTTCATATTTATTGTGTTGTCTGCAGGGTGGCCCCACATAAATTGGATTCAGTTTCAAAACAGGAAATATTTTAACCTTGATGTGGTTCTTAAAAACATGATTGAATGTAGCATGAACAGAATCTAATTGGATTAGGCAGTACAATAGTAACATTTCTCTGAACTCGATCCGGTTGTGTCTTCCTAAATGTAGCCTCAAATAACAGGACTAACTAGTAGTGTTCTAATATTAAAGCATTAAAGAGTCATTAATTTTAGCTACTTATTTCTGTCTCAGACAAGTTGTTTTATTTTTAAAGTTTTACCTTGTTTTTATAATTGTAGGATTTTAGTGACAGAAAGGTATCTACAATACCCGTTAGTTCCTACATCACGTGTATAGCAGCCTCATCTTTTGAGTCTTGCTCAGTGGTTTTCCACCTTGGTGGCACAATAGAATCACTTGGGGAGCTCTGGAAAAAAATACAGTGAGTGGGCTCTGCCCCAGATCAGCCACACCAGAATCTCAGGCAGTGGGGCCTGGTTGTGAATAATTGGGAAAAAAAAAGTCCACATGTGATTCTCAAGTGCAGTTTTATTGAGAACTGCTGATTTAGAGTCTAGACCCTAGTGCTGCTCAAACTTCAGCATAAAACAGAATCACCTGGAGGGCTAATTAAATCCTCAGTGAGACTAGATTGCTGGATCCCAACCCCAGAGAGTTTGACTCAGCGGGCCTGGGGCGGAGGGCTCAGAATTTTCATTTTGAACAAGTTCGCAGGTGATGATCAAGTTGCTAGTCAGAGATCACACTTTTGAGAGTCAGTGATTGAGCCCATCGCTGCCTGATCGAAATCAGAACCACATGTATAATTTGAAAATTTTTCAGGAGCCATATTAAAAACGTAAAATGAAAAGATGAAATTAATTTTAGTATATGCGGCAAGCCACTGTGTCTAAAATGTCATTTCAGCATATAGTCAATGTAACAAATTTTAATGAGATACTTTACATTTTAAAAAAAGTGTTCAGAATCCAGTATTCAACACTGAATTTGGATTAACCACGTTTCAAGTGGTTAGTAATCACCTGTGGACAGTGGCAACCGTCTTGTATAGCACATAAGTGGACAGTTCCTGAGGCTTGACAATAGAAATGTACAGAGTCCTTAGTCTGTGCAGTCTGTCTGTATAAAACTAACACAGAGTCGCCTTTTGTTTGTCTTTGTCTCTGTAGCTTCCTTGTTTTGGTTTTAGTTTTATTGCACAAGGATAACATCCCTTTCACCATGACAGACAGTTGGAGGCAGCTTTCATGTCCCCTGGAGCCTTCTTCTGGCTGAAGGTCACCAGGTTTAAAGCCACATCACCTCACTTGAACATACCTTAAAATGTACTGATAATAATTATATCTAGTACTCTAGCAGTGGTCTGACCTCAAAAGTGAAAGTCACTCAATCGTGTCCAACTTTTTGCGACCCCATAGACTATACAGTCCATGAAATTCTTCAGGCCGGAATACTGAAGTGGGTAGCCATTCCCTTTTCCAAAGGATCTGCCCAACCCAGGGATTGAACCCAGGTCTCCTGCATTGCAGGCGGATTCTTTACCAGCTGAGCCACCCTGGAAGCCCAAGAATACTGGAGTGGGTAGCCTATCCTTTCTCCAGCGGATCTTCCTGACCCAGGAAGTGGACGGGGGTTTCCTGCATTGGAGGTGGATTCTTTACCAGCTGAGCTACAAGGGAACAAAACCTGACCCGCCACCCATTTTTCTGCATATTGTACTATTACTGCACCCTGTGTGTGTTTTAAGTCGCTTCAGTCGTGTCCAACCCTTCGACCCTATAGACTGTAGCCTGCCAGGCTCCTCTGTCCTTGGGCTTCTCCAGGCAGGCATGCTGGAGTGGGCTGCCATTGCCTCCTCCAGGGGCTCCTCCCAGCTCAGGGATGGAACCCAGGGCCCCTCTGTCTCCTGCACTGGCAGGCAGGTTCTTCACCACTGGTGCCACTTGGGAAGCCCTACTGCACCCTAAGAGCCCGTTAGTTATGTTCATGCCTGTGTTGCAATATTGTCTCGCGCTAAATTGTTGAGCCCCCAAAGCCCTTGGATGCTACTTGTGTGATTGATGACTTGTGTCTGTGTATCTGTAGGGATGGTGACGTGGTTCTGAAGTGGGGAGGACAGCGGCTGGAAATGCTTTTGGCTGTCCCATTGGCAGGAGAGCAGTGGCAGTGGTGCTCGCGGCCTCTAGTCGGTCGAGGCCGGAGATGCTGCTGAACACCTTCCGGCGCGTGGGACAAGGGACTGTCAGAAGACCGGCAGTGTGAGGGCGGAGAGGCGCTGCTCTCGAGTAGTAGGTGAGGGCGTGGACCCGGAAGACAGCGGGTCTCCTGAAGGCCCTCGGGCACTGGCCGCACTGTTCTCCTGAGGGTGGTGCGTGCTCTTCCTGGGCTCCCTAAGCGAACCCTGGTCATTTGTAGCGTGTGTTCACATTTCCTGTGTCATTGCCTTATAACTTAGGAAAGGAAGTGATCATCTGTCTTGATTTTTCATTTTGACTATTTTTAGTGAGCTCGAGGAAATTTTTTTTAAATATAGAAAAGTATATTTAACATTTTAGGTACTCCCAGCTACCCAGGGGTAACTTCACTAACATTTTGGTGCCTGGCATTGAGTCCTGGATGCACCACCTACTGATTTTGTGACCTTGGGCACTTTACCGTAGGGGGTAGTGATTGTGCCTGTCTCATAGAGTTAATTGTAAGGACTGAATGCTTTAGTGCGTGGGAAGTGCCTGGAACAGCCCCTGGCACGCTGTCAGAGCTGCGTAAGTGGTGGTTTCCGTGCTTTTTCCCGCGTACATCTGTGCGTGTCTCTGCATCTGTGTACGTGGTATGCAGATGAGCGTGTTGAGCTTATGCAGTGTACACAGTTGTATACCTGCTTTTTTGACTTGTGTGTGGAATATTCGCCCGTTACTGAAAGTTCTTAGAAGACATGTTACTTTCTGTAGAACACCATGAATTTTGAGATATCAAGTGTAAAATAACTTCATATGTAATTTTTTGCCAAATCGCACCTCTTAAATGGAGTTCAGGAGTAAACTAGTGGTAGCAGTTGGTAACGGAGAAGGTGCTGGCCCCACCCCAGTGCTCTCGCCTGGAGAATCCCACGGGCGGGGGCGCCTGGTGGGCTGCGGTCCACGGGGTCGCTAGGAGTCGGACACGACTGAGCGACTTCACTTTTGCTTTTCACTTTCCTGCATTGGAGAAGGAAATAGCAGCCCACTCCAGTGTTCTTGCCTGGAGAATCCCAGGGACGGGGGAGCCTGGTGGGCTGCCGTCTATGGGGTTGCACAGAGTCGGACACGACTGAAGCGACTTAGCAGCAGCAGCGGCAGTTGGTAAAGGTTTAAGAAAAGTTTGAGAGGGAAGCTTAAAATGGAGAACATGTTGTCCACTGGCTTCCTTTTTTACCCCTGTGGTGGAAAAAAGACCACCATTGTTAGATTTGAGCAACAGACCCCTCATTCTAGTGTATAGGACTGTTACGTTCTAGTCCCTTCTAGAATGTTGCCCCAGATAGATGCAGAGTTTCTTGGATTCTTTTGTTTATAGAATCTGTTGCCTTTTAAATCTCCCTTCTTACCTCCCCACCCCCCAAAAAAGTATAAATCCTTATACGTTTGATGAGATTCCTGCCTCTCCAACTTTCTGTTGAAAACTCACTTTTCTAAGTTGAAAATAAAAAAAACCTCCGTCACCAAACACTTAGGTCTAAAGCCGTTTGAGAAGTGATGAGTTTATTTTTGGGATTAGAATGTCATAGATTTTCATTTGGAAGAGTGAACAGTTTGATGTGAAAGTGGGCAACTGTTTGGCTTCAGAACGGCTCTTGCCTTAGTTTTGAGGATGCCAGATTGTGTTCCAGTCTCTGTGTATCTGGGCTCTGTGTTTGTGATGTAGTTTGGAATTTTAGAAGCCGTTAAGGGGTGTGAAAATAAACTCTTAAGATTTATTACCAGCATTTTAACTTTAGGAAGAAAACAAAAGGAAAACTAGGAGAATTTTCATCTGGCAGAAGTAGAAACATCACTGTGGCTCCTCGAGTAAGAGAAGAGGCGCCAGGGAGGGAGAGTGTCGCTGTGAGCTTGCCTGTGGGCGGCCCCAGTGCTCTCCCTCCCAAGCCTTTCTCCACTGTGTCCTCAGGACTCAGAACAGGGTGGGACGTGTGATTGCTTCTATTGGGAGCTTGACAGAGTGCTGTGTTTTTGATAGTTGTTGATTAGTTAGCTGTGCAGCCATAGTGGAAGGGCTTTCGAAAAAGAGGTAGTAGATACGATTTACCATTTTGGAAGGAGATCTGAGCGTCATAGATAGCCCTTAGATGTGGAGTGGCCATAGTGTCTGGACCCTGTCTTCAGGTGGTTAGTAAATCACCAACTCCACTTGAAGCAGTGGAGGCTCAGAGAAGTTCAGTATCTTTCCCGAGTCAGCCAGCTCGTAAGTGGGGAGTAGATTCTTGTTTGTTGCCTCTCAAAAAGGTAATGTGGTTGAATATCTTCCCTGGTGCTCTCCTGCCCCTGGTATCTGGGAAGAATCCTGGGCAGTCAGAGGGTTGAAGCTTTATCTCTTCTCTGTGTGAAAGATTACCTTGGATGGCCTGCCATGAAGCATCATTGTTTGAGATGAACTAAGCTCATTTTTAAAAGGTCTTGACCAGCATTTTTGTTTTGATAGCAATTGCCTCTTCAGAGCTCTTGGTGATCAGTTGGAAGGACACTCACGAAATCATGTCAAGCACCGACAGGAGACAGTGGACTACATGATAAAGCAGCGGGAAGATTTTGAACCCTTTGTAGAAGATGACATTCCTTTTGAGAAACATGGTAGGTTCACCGTGGGACACTGGATCCTCCAGGAGTAACGCATTGGGCAATTAAATCCGTTAGCATCCCCGACCCTCCCAGCTAGGGGTTTGATTACATAAATTATGGCATTTTTTATTCAAAAAATATTTGTTTGTCTGCTCTGTAACAGGCAGCATGTTAGGCAGTTAAGAATCAGTACGTTTAGATGTGGGTGCCATTGATAAAAATGATGATAATTAACTAGAAAAGTGACTTTATTTGGGGTGGAGGGGAAGGGAGAAGGGGGAAGCAGGTTATAAAACAGTGTGTTTAGATTGATCCTATTTTTAAAAAAAGTTTTATTTATTTTTGGCTGTGCCTTGTCTTCGTTGCTGCACACGGGCTTTCTCCGGTTTCAGTGCGGGGCTACTCTTGACTGCAGTGCGGGGCTTTCTCACTCCAGGGGCTTCTCTCGTTGCGGAGCGCAGGCTCTGGATGCACAGGCTTCAGTGGCTGCAGCATGCAGGCTCATGGTTGCGGCTCAAGGGCTTTGGAGTGCAGGCTCAGTAATTGTGGTGCACGGACTTAGTTGCCCCGCAGTATGTGGGATCTTCCCAGAGAGGGATTGAACCTCTGTCCCCTGCAGTGGCAGGTGGATTCCCATCTACTGCGCCACTCCGCATTCCAAGATTGACCCTATTTTTAAAAGGTGTGTTTATACAAAACACATTAGGGAAGGTCTGTAGTAGGTGTCTGACTCTCTGAAACCCCATGGACTGCAGCACGCCAGGCTTCCCTGCCTTTCACTACTTCCAGAGCTTACTCAAACTCATGTCCATTGAGTCGGTGATGGCCTCCAACCATCTCATCCTCTGTCGTCCCCTTCTCCCGCTTTCCATCTTTCCTAGCATCAGGGTCTTTTCCAGTGAGTTGGCTCTTTGTATCAGGTGGCCAAAGTATTGGAGCTTCAGCATCAGTCCTTCCAATGAATATTCAGGGTTGATTTCCTTTAGGTTTGACTGGTTTGATTTTGTAGTTCAAGGGTCTCTCAAGAGTCTTCTCCAGCACCACAGTTTGAAAGCCTCAGTTCTTTGGTGCTCAGCCTTCTTTATGGTCCAACTCTCACATTCATACATGACTACTGGGAAAACCATAGCTTTGACTATAAGGACCTTTGTTGGCAAAGGGATGTCTTTGCTTTTTAATATGCTGTCTACATTTGTCATAGTTTTTCTTCTAGGAAGCAAGTGTCTTTGTATTTCATGGCTGCAGTTTCATGGCTTAATTTCATGGCTGCAGTCACCACCTGCAGTGATATTGAGCCCAGAAAAATAAAATCTGTCACTATTTCCTCTTTCCTACCCTTCTATTTGCCTCAGAATAATGGGACTGGTTGCCATGATCTTAGTTTTTTGAATGTTGAGTTTTAAGCCAGGTTTTTCAGTCTCCTCTTTCACCCTCATCAAGAGCTTCTTTAGTTCCTCTTTGCTTTCTGCCATTAGAGTGATATCATCTGCAAGTCTGGAAAGATGCTAACAGTTTATGGTTGTTAGTTATGTTTTATAACTCTTGGCTCCACTTATTTATCAGAAACCACTCTCTTTCAAGAACTTCTATTGAGGGGAAATAATAGGACCTAATTTCTAGGGGGTTTTAGTAAAGAGTAAACTAGATTATGCAATTAAAATAAGTTCTTAGTAAGTGCCAGCCATCTGAGGATCCTGGGACTATTGAGTATTTAAATTATCTTCTGTAGATTTTCTGATTTTTAAGTGATTATGAATTACTTTTATAATCAGAAAAACCAGTAAGGTCATTTTAATTTCTCCCCCAAACCCAAAGACAATCTGATTTCTCTGAGGCAAGTCAGGGATTTAAATTAGTACTTTAATAGGCTCAAATCTAGTAAGAAAATACTTACGAGTTTTAAGCTTTGATTCTGACAATTATTTACTGAGACTGCTGTGCTAGGTGCTAATATATTTATGTGTTACAAATAGCATTTTCATCGCAGGGCTCATAGTCTTATCTGTCTCAGGAAAGAGAATCATTCTGTGTTTTGGAGCGCTGACTCTGGGAACCAGTCAGGAGTGGGTGGGGGAGAGACTGCGAAGGGGCTGAGGTGGAGGGCTCTGCACGTTGGTGAAGGGGTGAGCACGTTCCCCCAGGGCTCTTCCTGGGGATGATGAGTGGGTCCAGGCCAGCCCCCAGTGTGGCAGTGTAGTTGACAGGCCTCCCTGGAGGTGGCAGAGACAGAGATGATTTTGAAGTTGTGCTTGAGGAATGGCTAGGGTAGCTGTGCTTTAATAAATTAAAAGGCAGAGGAGGAACACATTTGAGCAGGAAGCTTTTCTCATTCATCACTGGGAAAGCACTCATTCATTAGGCACAAGCAGCAAGAGAGACACAGCAGCGAAACTCCACTGAGTAGTTTATTCTAGTCCCTGACTTCTCACGGTCCTCTTCCTGGATCATTTTTTGTCTGGCAGGCACCAGTTAATTAGGTGGTCACCAGTTTATAGATTAAATATGGATATATGGAGCAAGTTTTGTTGTTTAATGATATATGAAATGAGTTGAGTCATTGACTCAATAAATATTTTATGTGAAGAGAATCTTTAGTTTGTGACTTGGAGTTCTGCTTTGGCCCTCTTCAGTGAAGACCATGCGGCAGGTTTAGGGGGTGGAGGACCTTAGATGCACAGGTGCTGTGTCTTGGTTTGAGTATCACAGGGTAGTGGCTCTGATTGCCATAGCAGACAGAAGTGAAACCTGGAATCTGCACGTTCTCCTTGTGTGTCAGTGGAAGCCTGGACTTGCTACGTTTCCTGCTCGTGTAGTTATGTGTTTTTAATGTCTACCTTGTTACACTGTGAGATTCTTGAGGGCAGGAACTGTGTCTGTTCCCCACTGTGGCAATGGCTGGCACATTCCACACTCATATTTGTTGATGGAATTGAATGACTCACTTAACTCTTCAGGACCTGGTTATCCTTGCCTCTGACTGTGTCTTTTCTCTGGTCTATGGCTTTGGAGAATCAGCATCATCTTTTCCCTAACTAAACAGATACCCACCAGAAACCTGCATGTTCCTAATGCCTTCTCATACTGCTCACTTGTGAAGTCTTGTCACTTTTCCTGTAGTGTGTTTCCCTCATTTCTGCCGCCTCACAGAACCAGGCCTCTGACCATTTGCTGTGGATTGCTCTCACTGCCTCCTGACCCTTTCACTTTGCTTTCCGTGTGGAAGCCAGAGAGGTGATCAGACATATATTAAGTAGGTCTTCCCCCGTCTAACACTTGTAGGCAGCTCCCCATTGACCTCTAGAACCTTCCAGCTCTTTAGCCTTTATGATGTGTGATTTTCTTGTTCCCCTACCCTCTTGCCATTTCCCAGTATATTTTCTTGCTCCCCCGCCCTGCCATCTCAGCATTCTAAGTTCCTGCCAGTACTGTGCAGTCCGTAAACTCATTGTGTTCTCTTTCTTGCTTCTGCTTGGAACACCATCCATTCCTCTTCTGTTTGTCTTTTACCTGCCCTTTGGGAAGCATTGTAGTTGTCTCAGCTGAGAAGCTTATCTGGTACACCTCCCCACCCCTCCCCACTGTTCACACTGGCTTATGTTCCCCACGTGGAGTTAGCCAAGCTGCAAGGTTTGAAGACACAGTCTTAAGACTGACTTCTGACACCAGCTGCAAATTTGTGGTTTCTCAGAACCATTCTCAGGTTTGATAGTTTGCTAGAAGGAATCACAGAGCTCACTGAAGTCTGTTATACTCACAGTTATATAGTGTATTACAAGGAAAAGATCCAGGTCAAATTAGCCAAAGGGTAGAATCGTTAGAGAAGACTCTTGAGAGTCCCTTGGACTGCAAGGAGATCCAACCAGTCCATCCTAAAGGAGATCAGTCCTGGGTGTTCTTTGAAAGGACTGATACTGAAGCTGAAACTCCAATACTTTGGCCACCTGATGCGAAGAGCTGACTCATTTGAAAAGACCCTGATGCTGGGAAAGATTGAAGGCAGGAGGAGAAGGGGACGACAGAGGATGAGATGGTTGGATGGCATCACTGACTCAATGGACATGGGTTTGGGTGGACTCTGGGAGTTGGTGATGGACAGGGAGGCCTGGCGTGCTGTGGTTCATGGGGTTGCAAAGAGTCGGACACGACTGAGTGACTGAACTGAGAATCTTGGAAGGTTATACAAGGGTAAAATATCGGAAGGTTACACAGTACACAGTACTGTCAACCAGGGAACCTCACCCAAACATCAGTGTCCGGAATTTTTATTAGGCTGTCATCATGTAGATGTTATTGATTGATTGCCTAAGTGGTTGAAGTCATTCTCTAGTCCCTGAGGTCTTCCTAGTGTGACTTGACCAGAGAGGTCCTCCGAAAGTCACCTCATGCATAAACTTAGCATAAACAGTTAAATGTGGCTGAGGGGCCCACTGTGGATAATAAAGACACCCCTGTCACTTGGGAAATGCCAAGGTTTTAGAGGTTCTCTCCCAGGAGCCAGGGGCAAAGGTCAGACTTCTCTGTGTAAGGCCAGATGCTTTACTTCGTGTTTCTTTCCTGAAGCTCCTGCATATCACAGTGTCTGTTTTCTTGTTTGTCCCCCACTGGTTGTAAACTCCTTGAGGGCAAATTGTGACAGGCTGTATAACGGAGTGGCCAAGAGCCAAGATCTTGGAGTCAGGATGCCTGGGGTAGAACTCAGCTCTGCTGTGTACTGACTTGTGACCGTGGACACAGTTACAAACTGCCCTCTGCTTCAGTTTCCTCATCTGTAAGACGGTGTGCATGGTAGTACCTCTTTCACTTCTCTCAGAGGGCCGTTTTGAGGGTTCAAAGTGATTTATGAGATAGAGAACGAACTGTGAACATGCAGACTGCCAGACTCTGACAAAGCCATTGGACTTTGCTAGGCATATACCCTGATTTCTCAGTTGTGGAACTAAACAAATACCAAAGCGTGTTTGCATTTGGGTTTTTCCATTATAAAGACTTTGTTTTTCTTTCCTATTTCCTTCATACAGTGGCCAGTTTGGCAAAGCCTGGAACATTTGCTGGCAATGATGCAATTGTAGCCTTTGCAAGAAATCATCAGTTGAATGTGGTGATTCATCAACTTAATGCCCCTTTGTGGCAGGTAGGTCATCTATTGAGGAATTTATGTTAAGCCTTCATTTAAAAATTATCGTTGGGGATATCCTAAGATAATGGGGCTTGACTGATAATATTGAACTATGCAGGGTAGCTTGGACTGTGAACCTCACCAAGCTTGTGGTGGCTTGGAATTAAACCCTGCATTACCAATGGAGGCTGAAGTATAATTCAGAGACTTAAAATGCCAGAAATACTAACTAACTAACTAACTAATACTACTAACTAACAGTTAGTTAATTGGGTGATTTGGGGCAGAGAGCGTAATGTGGAAATAGCATAGATAATTTTGTAAAAATCTCTGGATGAGAATTCAGAGGATTTGCATGCAGATTCTAGTGTGAATATACCTGTTCCATGTGTATGTTTTTGTTTTTTAGATGCAGAGAAACAAAGACCAAATTGACTATAATAAAGTGTTGCTAAAAAAGAACTTTTGAACAACAAAATTTCATGGCCTAGGGCGTCAAGCTCTATGTCTGTGCTCTCCCCAGCTAGCCGTAGCATTCTGATAGTGTTTCTGCAGCAAGTAGGATTTCACAAGTGTTCAGTTTGTGCTGTGGGATGGCAGAGCGTGATGTTGAGCCGCTTAGGCCTCCCTTCCCCTCCTCATACCCCTTCGCCCTTGCCGTTGGTATTCTAAGTTACCTTTGTGTTCTAAATTAACCTGATCTCCCAAACAATCCGTGAAACCAAACATTCTGGAGCGTGGAAGTCAAAGGTCGGGATGAAAGTGTGCACAGACCACCCCTGCTCGCCTTCCTTGCACTTGGCACCCTGTGGCTCAGCTCCTGGAGACCGGCCAGGCGGTTCCCACCAGACTCCTCCCTCCCCTTCTCTACTGCTTCCCCAGTTCTAGCTTTGTTTACATTAGAAAGTAAAACATAATGATTATAGAACAATTTGAAAATTCAGAAAAGCCCATAAAGGCAAATAAAAATCACCCACACTTCCTAGAGATAATTGCTGTTAACATTTTAGTGTGTATCCATGTTATTCACACCCACTTTTAAATATACAAACATTCGTATGCGACTGGGAAGAGACATACCACAGTGCCACAGTTTAAGAACTGGCTCAGGGGTAAAGAATATGCCTGCACCGCGGGAGCTCCAGGAGACTCTGGTTCTGTCCCTCGGTCGCGAAGGTCCCTGGAGGAGGAAATGGCAGCGCACTCCAGTACTGTTGCCTGGGAAATCCTGTGGACAGAGGAGCCTGACGGCTACAGTCCGTGGAGTTGGACAGAGTCGGACACGACTGAGCGACTGAGCATGCACACACACATAGATACATCCGAATGTATATATCTACACACAGTATATATCCCTATATATCATATTACAAACGTAGCAATGACCTTTCTTCCCTCATTGTTTTCCTGTGAAAAGCGAAAGTTTTAGTTGCTCAGTCATGGCTGACTCTTTGGGACCCCATGGACTGTAGCCCGTCAGGCTTCTCTGTCCAAGGGATTCTCCACGCAAGAATAGTGGGGTGGGTTGCCATTTCCTTCTCCAAGGGTACTTCCCAACCCAGGGATCAAACCTGTGTCTCCTGCATTGCAGGCAAATTCTTTTTTGTCTGAGCCACCAGGGAATCCCATTTTCCTGTACCACCTGCATATATATTCCTTTGTAAATTGCTTATTCCTTTGCTTAGCTTTTGTTCTTTAAAAATAAAGTCAATTATAGATACATAATTTACATATATCAAAATTCACCCTTCTCTGGTGTATAGTTTGTGTTTGGACATAGTCATGTAAATGCTACCATTACCTCAGTTCAGTTCAGTCACTCAGTCGTGTCCTACTCTTTGTGACACCATGAACCGCAGCATGCCAGGCCTCCCTGTCAATCACCAACGCCCGGAGTTCACCCAAATTCATGTCCATTGAGTTGGTGATGCCACTCAACCATCTCATCCTCTGTCATCCCCTTCTCCTCCTGCCCTCAATCTTTCCCAGCATCAGGGTCTTTTCAAATGAGTCAGCTCTTCACATCAAGTGGCCAAAGTATTGGAGTTTCAGCTTCAACATCAGTCCTTCCAATGAACATCAGGACTGATCTTTAGGATGGACTGGTTGGATCTCCTTGCAGTCCAAGGGATTCTCAAGAGTCTTCTCCAATACCACAGTTCAAAAGCATCAATTCTTCAGTGCTCAGCTTTCTTTATAGTCCAACTCTCACATCCATACATGACTCCTGGAAAAACCATAGCCTTGACTAGACAGACCTTTGTTGACAAAGTAACAGCTCTGCTTTTTAATGTTCTGTCTAGGTTGGTCATAACTTTCCTTCCAAGCAGAAAGCATCTTTTAATTTCATGGCTGCAGTCACCATCTGCGGTGATTTTGAAGCCCCAAAAATAAAGTCAGCCGCTGTTTCCCGATCTATTTGCTATGCAGTGATGGGAGCAGATGCCATGATCTTAGTTTTCTGAATGTTGAGCTTTAAGCCAACTTTGTCACTCTCCTCTTTCACTTTCATCAAGAGGCTTTTTAGTTCCTCTTCACTTTCTGCCATAAGGGTGGTGTCATCTGCATATCTGAGGTGATTTATATTTCTCCTGGGAATCTTGATTCCAGCTTGTGCTTCTTCCAGTCCAGCGTTTCTCATGATGTACTCTGCATATAAGTTAAATAAGCAGGGTGACAATATACAGCCTTGACGTACTCCTTTTCCTATTTGGAACCAGTCTGTTGTTCCATGTCCAGTTCTAACTCTTGCTTCCTGACCTGCATCCAGGTTTCTCAAGAGACAGGTCAGGTGATCTGGTATTCCCATCTCTTTCAGAATTTTCCACAGTTTGTTGTGATCCACACAGTCAAAGGCTTTGGCATAGTCAATAAAGCGGAGATAGATGTTTTTCTGCAACTCTCTTGCTTTTTGGATGATCCAGTGGATGTTGGCAATTTGATCTCTGGTTCCTCTGCCTTTTCTAGAACCAGCTTGAACATCTGCAAGTTCACAGTTCATATATTGCTGCAGCCATGCTTGGAGAATTTTGAGCATTACTTTACTAGCGTGTGAGATGAGTGCAATTGTGTGGTAGTTTGAGCATTCTTTGGCATTGCCTTTCTTTGGGATTGGAATGAAAACTGACCTTTCCCAGTCCTGTGGCCACTGCTGAGTTTTCCAAATTGGCTGGCTTATTGAGTGCAGCACTTTCACAGCATCATCTTTCAGGATTTGAAATAGCTCAACTGGAATTCCATCCCCTCCACTAGCTTTGTTCGCAGTGATGCTTCCTAAGGCCCACTTGACCCCGTATTCCAGGATGTCTGCTACCTGCGTATAGAATATTCCCACTGCCCCAAAAAGTACCTCATGCTTCTTTGTAGGCACTAGTCCCTTCTCCTCTTTCCCAGATTCTTGGAACCACTAATCTCATTTGCCTCTTGTAGTTTTGCCTTTGGTTTTCCCTGGTAGCTCAGCTGGTAAAGAATCTGCCTGTAATTCAGGAGACCCTGGTTTGATTCCTGGGTCTGGAAGATCCCCTGGAGAAGGGATAGGCAACCCACTCCAGTATTCTTGGGCTTCCCCAGTGGCTTGGACAGTAAAGAATCCACCTGCAATGTGGGAGTCCTGGGTTCGATCCCTGGGTTGGGAAGATCTGCTGGAGGAGGGCATGGCAGCCCACTCCAGTATTCTCGTCTGGAGAATCCCCAGGAGAGGGAACCTGGCGGGCTATAGTCCATGGTGTTGCAGAGCTGGACACGACTGAGCAACTAAGCACAGCACAGCACGGTTTTGCCTTTTCAGAGTGTCATATAAATGGAAATATATCACTTTTTGTGTCTGGCATAATGTCCTCCTAACAATCACACTACAACAGGATCAAGTAGCTACTGCCTAGATGGGTGAGGACTCTTACTTTACAGGGACACGGCGAGCCGGAGGAAACGGTATCCTCGTGTGCTGTTTGCTCTGGGGCAGTGTCGTCGCGTGTCCTCCCAGGAGAGCCATCATGTTACTGAGGCGCGCTCTTCCTCCGGATGTCTTTGAGTCAGGAAGACTGGTTACCTCCTTCATTGTCCCAGTTCTGTACTGCTTAGCAGAAGTCATCAAAAGCATTTGAATATACAGCATAACAATCCTATTCTTGAAGGAGTATACTCTGTGCCATCTTAGTAACTACAGCTTGCCTATTGCTCCATCAATAGCTTTTTTAAAGTTTCTTAATTTTCTAGGTAGTTGTGGAAGATATTTTTCAGTTAGACTTTTTTTTTTTCTCTTAAATCCATGTATTTCTGTAGTGTTTCCTTTTATGAATTGCTTTTTTTCCCTCTTAAATCCATGTATTTCTGTAGTGTTCCCTTTTATGAATTGCTTAACAGTCAAAGTGTGTGTTTTCAAAATAAATACATTTTCTGTATACTGTAATTATCCACTAGGTTTCCCCCATCACCCCCTACCCCAGTGAAGCATCTTATAAAATTTGAGAGTTAAAACTGAATTAGCTTTTATATTAATAATGAGGTTTATACTCAGCCTACTATTTTTTTTTTTTTTTGGCTGCAGATAGAATATATGCTTCTGTAAACAGTATAGACACATGTAAGTATAGACACGTATAGAAAGTGAACGTCCTCTGTGAGCTCCCTCACCTTGAGCAGCATAGTTAACACTTTGGTGACTGGTGCTCAAGTTATTTTTTCCTCTGGATAATACATACATAGTGTGTTGTTATTATTTAAATATGTAAGTGCTGTAGGGATGACATCACTCACAGATTCTGATTGGCTAATTTCCTTCCCAGTAGTCTTCCTGGGAGATGAGCAGTGCTCTCTGTATTTTCTATGTGTCAAAACCAGACTCTATGCCCTTTGAGACCTAGATACTCTACCTGGAGAAAACTGCTGTGATTCTGACCGCTAGACCTGTGTGGTTCCTGTTTGTTTCATGGTTTTGCTATGTTTTTAGACCACAGATCAGATCAGATCAGTCGCTCAGTCGTGTCCGACTCTTTGCGACCCCATGAATCGCAGCATGCCAGGCCTCTCTGTCCATCACCAACTCCTGGAGTTTACCCAGACTCACGTCCATCGAGTCAGTGATGCCATCCAGCCATCTCATCCTCTGTCGTCCCCTTCTCCTCCTGCCCCCAATCCCTCCCATCATCAGAGTCTTTTCCAATGAGTCAACTCTTCGCATGAGGTGGCCAAAATACTGGAGTTTCAGCTTCAGCATCATTCCTTCCAAAGAAATCCCAGGGCTGATCTCCTTCAGAATGGACTGGTTGGATCTCCTTGCAGTCCAAGGGACTCTCAAGAGTCTTCTCCAACACCACAGTTCAAAAGCATCAATTCTTCGGCGCTCAGCCTTCTTCACAGTCCAACTCTCACATCCATACATGACCACAGGAAAAACCATAGCCTTGACTAGACGGACCTTTGTTGGCAAAGTAATGTCTCTGCTTTTGAATATACTATCTAGGTTGGTCATAACTTCCTTCCAAGGAGTAAGCGTCTTTTAATTTCATGGCTGCAGTCACCATCTGTAGTGATTTTGGAGCCCAGAAAAATAAAGTCTGACACTATTTCCACTGTTTCCCCATCTATTTCCCATGAAGTGATGGATACTATTTAATAATAATGTCTTAGCTGCCTATGACTTTGCGCAAAGATAAGGAGGTGCTGATATTTGGGGGATTTAACAGACAGTCTCAGCCTTCTAAAGGACAGATTGAGGATTACTCTGGAGCCTCTGTGGAGATGGTGGTTTGGGGGAAATGCCTAGGCTGCATCTCAGGGCGTGTGTTTCGCATGACTCCTGGGAGCGCTGTTCTGGCTGGGTTGTGCTCCAGGGGTGCAGTCACACAGAACACTGTGAGAGCAACACCTCTGGGGTGTGCAGTGCAGGAGTGCTGCTCAGCTATACGTGGTTTTGTTTTGAAATTGACATAGATGGGACATTTGTGTGTTTCTCAGTATGTGTTTGATGAAAAATGCTGTTTTTATTTTAAAAACAGGGTAGATTTTCTGTGAAGCCTAAGTATGAGGTCTTTCAATTTTATGGCCCCCTTTCAAGGTCTTGGGAAGGGTGATAGCAATTTTATATATTTTTTTCATCAAAGAGGGCCCCCAGTTTTCTGAGATGCAAGGCTCACAAATCTGCATCCTGAGCATTTGAGGGGCTGAGGGGTCCTGATGCTCCTGAAACTTAGACTTACTTAACTTTGTGGTAAATTTGCCCACTTACTTAACTTTGTGGTAAATTTGTTTTTGAACATGCCTTTTCAAATGGCTTTATTTCTACTTAGTTGCATATTAAGTACATGGAGTCATACACACATGAGTGGGAGAAAGATGATTCAGAACTTGGTTAGGACGCATCACAGTGGTGCTCCCAGTCGGTGTTGTAGAGAGCCTGTGGACGGGGCGTCCTGGGGGCCAGGTGGCCTTTCTCTTCCGACGTGGACACCGCAGACCCTCGCTGGCATCTCCTCTCCCTCTGCCTGCAGATCCGCGGCACAGACAGGAGCAACGGGCGGGAGCTGCACATCGCGTACCGGCACGGCGAGCACTATGACAGCGTGCGCAGGCTCAACGACAACTCAGAGGCGCCCGCACGCCTGCAGACGGAGGTGAGCGGGCCGGCGTCCTCTGCTCTCAGCCCTGTGGGGATCCGGTCGGGGGCTCCGAGCCCTGGAGCCAGAAGCCAGGCACGTTTTCATAGAAAGCTGCCTCTAAGAATCTGTGGGCTTGTTTTTTTTTTTTTAAACTTTGTTCATTTGGGTGAGGGCAGTGGATAAAATTGTCATTCTGCTGCTTTCCCTCACAGTGATGGCTGTGGTTGCATGACTATAATTTATATAAACATTTAAAATTACTTCCATGTTTTAAAATTGATTCATGCTTCGTATCTAAAATTTGGGAACTATAGAAAAAGTAAAGAAGAGAATAAAACAACACGAATCAGCATTTTTGTAACTGTTTTCGTATTTGTATAGCTTTTCCCATTATTTCCTATGTCTTTCCTCACGTGATCAGACACTTTCTTTGTAATTTAAAGACACACGGTGCGGGTCACTCTGTCCCCGTTTGCCTCTCTGGTGACAGTGGGTGCGGCCACTGTTGTTAGCACACCGTAAAGCTGCCTACAGGTGTGTGCGTATCAGGCATCACGTGCGTGTGTGCATGTGGTCTAGCTTAGCTAGAGTGCGCGCTCCTCACCCACAGTCGTGGCATC
Organism: Bos javanicus; assembly: GCF_032452875.1. Taxonomy (NCBI): domain Eukaryota; kingdom Metazoa; phylum Chordata; class Mammalia; order Artiodactyla; family Bovidae; genus Bos; species Bos javanicus. Next base: position 132,819,839 of record NC_083869.1, on the reverse strand, counting down.
CTCTGCGTAGCGTTCTGCGCTGCACGTTTCAAATGGAACATATCTCGGACTTTAATTCATAGCAGGACATAAGGAACTTCCTACATCTTTTTAAACGGCTCCGTGGTTACTTAGTGTGTGGATGCATTATGATGTGCTTCATTAGGCCCTTCGATGGACTTTATATGGCTTTCAAACTTGGTTTTTACAAACAACACACAGTGCCTTACATGCATGCTTTTCACACACGCGCGGGTGTATCTGTGGAGTAAATCCCTAGAAGGCTCTTTCCGCGTGGAGGATGTGTGCGTCTATGGCTTGGTGGCTTTGCCAGGCTGTTCCCTGCCGCAGTCTCACCAGCCTGCCCTCCCACTTGCAGCGTGTCTCTTCTGTACCTTTGCCGACACAGTGTGTTAGCAGTTTTTAAATCTGTGTCACTCAGCGAAAAATCCTAACAGAATTTTAATTTCTATTTTTCTTATTAATGAGCTTATACATCTTTTCTTGTGTTTAAAACCAGTTTGTACTTTCCTGTGTGTGAACTGTATGCATGTTCTTTATTTTTTTTCTGTTCAGTCTTCTTAATGATTTTTGGGAAATCCTTTATGTACTAGGGAAATTAGCCTCTATTTGAGATATGAGTTGCAAAATTTTTTTCAGTCTGTTATCTTTTTATTATTTCTCATATTGTCTTTGCTATGAAGGAATTTTAGATTTTTATGTGGTTAAATTTATCTCATTTTCAAGACATCAGGTAAATGTCTTCTGGGTTTTTGGGTCATAATTAGGAAGCTCTTTCCCATTCTGAGTTTAAAAAGAATTTTCACATACTTTATTTTAGTACTTCTGTATGTTCATTTTTTAAAAGAAAATTAGGTCACGTCTCTATTTGGTACTTACATTGTACAGATGTGAGTGTATGGATTCAACTGTATTTTTCCTTGTTGTTACTTCCTTGAGCCCAAACTGTTTATTTTTATAATTACACGTCTTTTTCTCCATTGATTTGGCTTGCTGCTGCTTCCATGTACTAAGTTCCCATATGTAGTTGGGTCTATTTCTAGACATTGAGTCTATTCCACTGTTTTTTTCTGTTCAGATGTTCATGTGTTCATTGTTTTAATTAAGAAAGTATATTTTAAAATCTAGTAGAATTTTTCACCCATCATTATTTTCTTTTTTTATGGTTGCCTGTATATTTTTGCTTTTTTGTTTTATATATATGACTGTTAGAATAAGTTTGTCTAGCTAAAAAGTCCTGGTAGTATTTCCTTTCATTGTAATCTCGTTAAATTAACAAACAAGCAGACACTGACATCTGTATGATATTGGATCTTCCTAGCCGGGAACCTGGTGATCTTTTTATTTGTTTAATCGACTGTTTTCAGTTATCTGCAGGAGCGTTTTTTCATATAGATCTATCCCATTTTTTGCTGATCTTACTCTTACATGTTTTGTGTTTTCCGTCCCTTTTGTAAGGAAAGGGTCTTTTTTCCCTTTACATTTGTAGATATGAAATTTGATAACAAAATATTAGTTATGGATATACTCAGCTAGCCTACAGAGTTTTCTTTTTAATTGAGGTAAAGTTCACATAACGTAAAATTCACCATTTTCATGTGTACAGTTCATTGGCACTGAATACACCCACAAAGCTGAATAAACACTTCCTCTATCCAGTTCCAAATAATTTTCAACACCCCACAAGAAAGCCTGGTGCCCATTAAGCAGTTACTGCCCATTGCTTTTCAGCCCCAGCCCCCACCAGTCTACTTTCTGTCTCTGGTTTTACTTTTTCTGGACATTTTTTATAAATGGAATCACACTCTGTGTGGCTTTTCAGGTCTGGCTTTCCTCAGCGTGATGTTTCTAGGTTCATCCACGTCACTGCACATCCCATTACTTAGTTCCTTTGCAGGGTCGAGCAGTACTCCCGTTTTATTGATACACCACGCTTTGTTTACCGTTTCATCTGTTGATGGGCATTTGAGTGGTTTCTGTTCTTTGGCTGCTGTGAATAGCGCTGCTGTGGTTATTTGGGTGTAGTGTTTGTTTGCGTACCTGTTCTCAACGTTTTGGGAGTACAGTGACCTTTGAACAAGGGGTCAGGGGTACCAGTGATGCACAGCTGAAAATCTGAGTGTAACGTACAGATTCACTTGCAGATCTGAGCTTCTGTGTCTGCAGTTCTGCACTTAGGTTTGGCCAGTGCTGAATTGCGCAGCACTAAGGCCTTGGCCCCTGGGAGCGTCTGTGTGAGCGCACCTGTGCGGTCCAGGTCTGTCAGCTGGCTGTGGGAGTGACGCGCTGGGCCCTGTGCTGACTCTGCCTTTAGCTTTCTGGGAAACTACCGTGCTGTTCTCCGCAGTGCATAGCTGCTCTGTTTCACGTCCCCACCAGCGGAGTACGCAGGGCTTCACTTTCTCTCCATCCTCACAGCACTTGTTATGTTTCCTTCTTTCTTGTTAAAACTGCGGCCAGCCTACAAGATGTGAAGTGGCATCTTGTGGTTTTGATTTTCATTCCGTGTGATTAACGATATTCAGCATCTTTTCATGTGCTTGTTTGCCATTTGTTTATCTTTGAAGAGATGTCTGTTCAAGTCCTTTGCACGTGTTTTAATTGCACTTTTTGTGATTTGGTTGTTGAATTCTAAAAAGCTCTTTATATACTCTGGACACTAGATTCTTATATGACTTTCCAGAATTCTTTTTGTTTGAAGTAGTTTTTTTTGTTTTGTTTTCTGTCTCTCTTAAAGGTGTAGAATTATCTGCAAATAGTGATAACTTTTCTTCCTTTTCAGTTTTATACTTCTAATTTTTCTTTACTGGGGGGCTAATTGCATTGCTGTTCTCCAAGACGTTGTTAAATAACCACGGTGGTGGTGAAGCTCCTTATTGTGTTCCTTACTTGAGTGGGAATGAAGCTCCATTCTGTGGGTAATTTAACTACACCCACGCTCAGAAACCTGTAGTTGTTGGCAGTTATTCACCACCCTTCGTGGCAGTGGGATGAGCACTTTTACATAAATCCTTTCTATCTGTGATATTATTTCCTTGGATAAATTTCAAAGAATCCTGATACACATAGCCAAACTGTTAGGGTAAAGTTTTAGAATAGGTTTTGCTTTTTATTATACATTCTATGGAATATACTGCCCGTCGCTGGCTCCCACTTGCCTTTTATTGGCAGAAAGCGAAAGTGTCCTTGCTTATGTTCCACTCGCTGCATTAGTAGCAAGCAGAGGGAGAAAGTGGTCGGAAGCCACGGACGGATGACTTTAGCTTTTCTGAAATGGGCTTAGGTCATAAAGTCCTGTGGACACCAAGTGAGTGGCCCTTGGTGGCTTTAGAATTGGGACTACAGGTTCCCATGAGTGTGGTGGTAGTACGGGAAGTTGGCAGACTCACGCTCACCTGTGATGATCTGCTCTGGACAGGAGCTCCAGCACACAGCTTGCTGAGCCAGTAGAGCCTAGGGAAGCAGGTGAGAGTCGGGTGTGTGTCTCTGCAAGGTGAGCTGTCCTGCTGAAAGAGCTCATTGGGTGCTCACGTAGAAGACTGATTCTGTTACTAGGCCCACAGTTCTAGAATCCAGCTGAGACAAGTATGTGCTGCCCGAGTCAGCAGTCATTGCCAAAATGTTGGTCTCTAATGCCATTTTTAGAGAAGGCAATGGCACCCCACTCCAGTACTCTTGCCTGGAAAATCCCATGGACGGAGGAGCCTGGTAGGCTGCAGTCCATGGGGTCGCAAAGAGTCGGACACGACTGAGCTACTTCACTTTCATGCATTGGAGAAAGAAATGGCAACCCACTCCAGTGTTCTTGCCTGGAGAATCCCAGGGGTGGGGGAGCCTGGTGGGCTGCCGTCCATTGGATCGCGCAGAGTCAGACCCGACTGAAGTGACTTAGTAGTAGTAATGCCATTTTTACTGAACAGTTTATCCCATATCTTAGGCCTTCTTTAAAAAAAAAAAAAAGCTTTATTTGTGCCAGGTCTTCGCTGTGGCACCTGGGGCGTTTGATCTTCACCGCGCCTTGCAGGAGCTTCAGTTGTGGCTGTGAACTCTGTGTGGCGTGTGGGAGCTAGTTCCCTGACGGGTCAGACCTGGGCCTGCTGCATTTAGGATGTGGGGTCTTCGCCACAGGACCAACAGGGAAGTCCCTGGGCCTTTCCTCTTAACACTTCAAGCCGTGGCCTGGAGTCTCAGTGTGTGCATGAAATGTAGCTTCGTGCTTTCTGTTCCTTTAAGATGGTTTCTGAATGTTTTTTCATATATTTGAATGTTTTGAGAAGATGGAGTATTTTCCTGTATTCAAAATTCTGAACATAAGTTGCTAGAGTTCCATGATTATCACTCTTTCTGCGTCCTTTAGTTTCAGATGCTTCATCAAGATGAATCAAATAAAAGAGAGAAGAGCAAGGCAAAGGGAGTCGACTCTGAGGATGACCTGCGAGATGAAGTAGAAGATGCTGTCCAGAAAGTCTGCAACGCAACTGGGTGTTCTGTTAGTATTTGTCGTGTGGTAACTGTGATTTAGCAGCGGTCCCTGACCTTTTTGGCACCAGGAAGTGGTTTCGTGGAAGACAGTTTTTCCACAGATCAAGGGGACCTGGGGGATGGTGGTTTTGGGATGATTCAAGTTCATTACATTTACCGTGCACTTTATTTCTAATCTAACGCCACCGCCGATCTGATAGGAGGGACTGGTCCGTGGCCTGGAGGTTGGGGATCCCAGGTTTATAGACAGGCATTGTTGAAAACCGGTCGGTACAGGTTTAACTTTTTGAGAAACTGCCACACTGTTACGGCCTCACTCTAGCATACCAACACCTGGTGAGCCAAAGCAGGCCCATGATGTTTGTAGTTTGATTTAGTTATGTAGTGTGACTTACTGAGAGCTGTTTATTCGTTTCTGTCTTGTTTTCTCCAGTTTACCCAGTATTGTTCAAAATCCTAAGAAAGTATGTGGATTTATTATTTTCTGACTAGTGCACTTTTATACGAATTCACTTTATTAAACAGTTATTTCAGGTGTTCACCTTACTGAGAATATTAAGACATTTTCTAGATAGAAAGTCTTGAAACCTTGCCTCAGTTGCATCATTTTGTGCATCAAATTGTTGACGTAGAGATGGATAGGAAAGTACACCCAGGTTCCGATGTGTTCTTTGTTTCTTTCATAGGATTTTAGTTTGATAGTTCAGAACCTAGAAGCTGAAAATTATAATATTGAATCTGCGATCATTGCCATGCTGCAGATGAACCCGGGGAGAAGAAATAGTAAGTCTGTGATTGATATTCCTAAGCTTTCAAGATGATTATGTTGGTGATTTTTCAAATATTTAATTTTAATATTTTTATTAATAATTGGAGAACAATCGCCTTATAATGTTGTGCTGGGGTCTGCTGCACAACAGCATGAATAAACTCTTAAGTACGCATATATCCTTCCCTGTGGGGCCTCCCCTCCGCAGTCCCCCCCAGGTCATAGGTCATCATAGGCCACCAGGCTGAGCTCGCTGTGCTGCGCGGAGCTTCCCGCTGGCCCTGTCTACACGGGGTGGTGTGCATATGTCAGTGTCACTCTCTCAGCTCCTTTCCACAGGTCGGTTCTCTGTGTCTCTGTCTCTGTTCCTCCCTGTAACTAGGCTCATCAGTGCCGTTTTTTTAGATTCCATGCGGTGCATTGATGGGATCAATTTTTCACTTTTAATCACGTGGCAGGTAGTTAACTGTATTGTCATTTATTCATTTAGCAGTTGTTTATTGAGCACCTTGTGTGTGCAGGCGATTTTTCCTGGGTGCTAGCTCTGCATCAGGAAGCGTGTAGTCTGGGGGTGGAGGGGCAAGGTGGAGGCAGGTAAGTAAATTGGCGTAATCATATGTAATGAAGTTGGGGTACAGGGTGCTAGGGCGCGCATGTGAAGGCCACCTAGCCAGTTTTGGACGAGTGGACAGTGTCAGGGAAGACTTATCCTTTTAGAAAGAAGATTCCGTTATAATACCAGAATGATAACTGAAGTGGAATGGAGAGAAAAATTACTTTTCTAATGGAAATATTTACATTATTAGCATCAGTCAACTGGTGATGATTCAGAATTTTTCTTTGCTTAAACTGAGTTTAATTGTATGATTCAGAGGAAGGAAAAAAATGTTAATATCTGTTTTTGCAAGTTATTTATTTTTTGAATGATTTCAGTATTCATTGCCAGACATTTTATGCCAGATACTGTTCCTGGCATTATATTAATACTTTTCTGATTGGGTATTTTATTATCCTCCTTATATGTTTGTTGTACCTTCTTAGAAAGCTGATCGTGTGATTTTAAAGCAGCGCCAAACAGAGTCTGTGCTACCCCGTGTGGGTAGGCTAAGTGAGGGGGCTAAGTGAGGCTGAGGAACTAAACTTAAAATTTCATTTAACTTTATTTTTAATTTAAACAGCCACATGTGGCTAGTAGCCACTGTATTGGAGAGCACAGTTTTAGAGCTTATTTCCTTTCTGTTTTAGGGGTACAAATGAAAGATTTCTCCCTAAAAATTCATGTTAAAAAGTGGTTTAAACTGATAAAGCACTCAGCTGGTAGGAAGCTGATGAGAGGATTGGTCAATGGGTTATTATAAAATTTCTCTTCCAAATTTTACCAATAATTTTTTCCTTATGTTCCCCACTGTATTGACTTGATACTGGAATTTTGCCTCAAGGAAACTTGCTCTCCGAATGACAGTGATATAGGGAGCCAGGTACTTTGAGTCTTTTAACATTTGTCATGGTGTGTAACTATCTTAGATTTTCAGTTTAACAAACCGTCTTTCTCTGAAAGATGCAGAGGAGAAGCTTGAGCCCAGTGGTGGAGTGCTGACGCAGTGCGGTCCTTTATGGGAAGAGGGTGGCAGTGGCACCAGAATCTTCGGAAATCAGGGTGTAAATGAAGGCAGGACCGAAAGCAGTAAGGCGCGGGCCAGCCCTGCTGAAGAAAACACAGCAAATAAAAACCAGCTCCCAAAGGTAGGCGTGCTGGGGTTGCCGGGGTAAATGGTGAGTGAGTGAGTGAGTGAAGTCACTCAGTCGGGGCTCTGTAATTTGGCAGCTGTGGCGGGAACTTGGAGCTCGCATTCGTGTGTGATTTTATTTTGATTTATAAAGTGGTTACTGTAGGAAGTACGGGGAGTGCCTGGGGGTATATGATGAAGCGGAATGAAGACCCCACTTGTCCCGGTTGGACTTTGCAGTGACGCACGGAAGGAAGTATACTCTGAGTTCCTGCTCTGTACACACAGATCGGCTCCTCCTCCTGCCTAATGTCACCGCGTGTGGGTGGCTTTCTTGGCTGATCATGTGATTGCATCCCATTTGTTGTAAATGCTGTCATCTTTAGCGAACACCTTGTGTATAAATCTTTGTATATTGCATTATTCACTTGGCTAGAGTCCCAGAAGAAGAATTAACAGGTTAAAGGGCATGGAAATGTGAATCTTTTTAAGATCTTCTGGTAAGTTGTCAGATGCTTCCAAGAAAAGTTGTGCTTCTCCCTTCCCAGCCCAACACTCAAAAGCAATATATGACGCCATGACTTTTACTGAATTTGGGACCTCTTGTTAAGATTTTTACCAGGAAGTTCTGAGCTTAGAATGTAACGTAATGTAAAAAGTCACAGGCAGGGGCTGAGATGCAGGAAGCTTGTAAGGATTCTGTTAGGACCCCTGGGGCAGTATACACAAAAAGGCATCCTGTGGCATTTTTGAGCATTGTCTCCAGCTGGCCTAGGGTTAATGTTTCTTTAGGTCACTTTGACTTACTTTATGAGGAGAATGGAATTGCCTATATTTGCTGGCCTGGTGCGGGGGTGTACACTTGGACTGACTCACACGGCAGTCTCCTCTCTCAGGTCACAAACAAACAGAGGCGAGAGCAGCAGCGACTAGAGAAGAAGAAACGACAGGAGGAGAGGCACCGCCACAAAGCCCTGGAGAGCAGGAGCCACAGGGGCAGCAACAGAAGCGAGGCTGACGCAAGCACCCAGGTCACCTTGGTGAAGACCTTCGCGGCTCTCAGCATCTGACTCTGGCCTCCTGGGAGTTGGGGAAGCGAGTGGAAAGTGGAGGGCTGTGTGCCAGGCTTTCCAGTAAGGCCGTCCTTTTACAGAACAAAACTCAACCCACAGAATCACTCACTGAGTTAGTTTCCTTCAAGCTGCCTCTTTTTTGTTCAGAGTTTTGTCCAGTGATGTGTTTTATTTAATGAAAGTGCAGTGAAGCCATTCATGTTCTGTGTTTAAAATACCGAGTTTTAGGGGTGGATAGTTAGGTAAAAAAAAAAAAAACACAAAAAACTTTTAAGTGTGGTTTTATTTGTCCTGAAAATTTAGAGTTTGGTGACCCTGGGATCTTTCCTTAACACTTGGGGTGAGTTTTGCTGTAATTGTGGATGAAGTAGTTTAGATTAATTGCTAGAAATTCAGAGGACAAGTTTCCTTTGTTTCCGTTTCATTTTCAAACAGACATTAATATGCAGGATAGTTTATAAATGATCTCCAACTCAGGTACATGTTTAGAATTAACTTTCTTCTACTCCAAGTTAATCAGAGAATAATTCAGGAAATGTTTTTCCAAAGTAATGTGATAGGGAGGTTGTGGCCTGTAGTCAGGGTGGCGGTTAAACAACCGCGTTTCTCTTCCTGGTGGTGATGTTCAGATGGGATTGCAGGCACTGCCGGTTCGTTTGTACTCAAGCCATATGATAAATGGGCCTGACTGTTAACTAGGCCTGGGCCTTGCGGGAAAGTTGGTCGTGTTGCTGAGTGTTTGATACTTGCTTCTTGGTGGTAAGAAGGTGTTGCATGACTGCTTATGATACAGGTCTGGGATTCTGAAAGCATGCAGTCCAGAATCCGTAGTTGTGAAGGGAAAGATCACGAGAGTCTGAGGTTTTGCATAGGAGGAGTCTGAAGAGTTCTTTTTGTTTTGTATGGAGAGAGTGTCTGGAAGACTTGCTAAGGTTTTTCATGTTCACATTTTAAGTGAGTGACTGTCTTTTCTTTCTTGCTATTCTAGATTTAGAGAGATTCCTTCAGAGGGAAAGTAACTTGAGCTGTTGCTTAATTTGTTAGTATTGTGAAAATGAAATCCCATAAAGTGCTGCACTTTCTTCTTTCTAGTTAAGCCCTGATTGGGATTTTGCTCTTGGGAAAACTCTCCAGCACCCTCTGGAAGTCGTCAGGGACTTAGGTTAGACCAGCTGGGCTGAGAAAGCACTGTGGCTGAGGCCCTGCCGTGGCTGCACAGTGCTGAAATAGTCGGGTTTGGGCAGTGGGAGGCATCGTTCCTCAAACTGAGTTAGATGGATGTGAGCTTTAAAACTGACCCTTCAAGTGGCCAGTCTTGGACCGTTTTGCCTTTTGAGGACCTGGTATTGGAAGAAATAATATATGCTGAACTGAAAGGTGAACTACTGGTTTTCTCCTCCATCTCAAATTTCAAAATTACAAGAGTTCCAAGGCAAACGGAAAACGACAAGAAGGTTTTGACATGTATAGACATAGCATTGTGTGGGCTGCCCTTGGATTCAGCGGGTTGTCTCTATCAGCAGGTGATTTGCTTTCTTTGGTTTTGATTATGTGTTTTAATTTTCTGTGTGTTGGACTTTGGTAACTTTTCATGGTTGGAGCCTCAGTAGTCTCTTGGAGGTTGCCCCCAAGACACGCTGGTACAGTACATGAGCCTAGCAGGTTTAGAAACGACAGAGCGTTTTTTCTTTGCACACTGCAGAGTGTGAGTAAGAGCTTCTGGCGCTCAGTGCGAGGAGGTGAGCCGTCTCTGTTGCCTCGCTGTCTCCAAGGGAGCGCGCACCACTGCTTCAGGCTCTGTTCTCCTGGCTTTCCACTGTGGCCGAGCATCTGAGTGGGCGCTGCTTCTTGAATGTTTGTACTGTGAGGATTCAGGAGACCAGCTCCTCTCACACGATTAAGCAGTTAGGAGTCTGAAATAGCTGAGGGAGACCCATCGTCAGAAGTAGGATTGCTTTATTTTCATGGCTAAAGATCGTGGCCTTGGGCTCTGTTGGGTTTTAGAAGTTGCTAAAGAGGTACTATAGAATATTGGGTGCATTTATTTATGAATTACCTAATTCTGAGGATGCGCTTCGCCTTTTCTTGGGTAAAGTAACTGGTTTTAAAAACTAATCTAGTGGCTTCAGTAATTGTCTTTTATTACTATTTCACAGTTTTCCAGTTATAATTGGTCCGTGTTCAGTATGTTAATTATTAGGGATGGGGTACATGTATCCAACTGTAGTGACACCTTCTAGCTAAGGGTTTAACTGTAAACCTCACTGCCTCTGTCCCACCAGAGTATGAGGTAGGTGCAATCCATGTGGTGGCTGGTGGCCTTGGTAGGCTCGGGAGAACCCCCTTATTGGCAGCCAGGTGGGGGCCTGGCGTGTTTGCTGGTCCTGGGCTGACTGCTCAGTGCCGGTTGCCCGTGCAGTTACTCAGGGGCACAGCATAGTGAGGAGTGACGTTTTCTTAACCTCTGAGGCTGTTAGATGTTTGTTCTGGGGGGTTATCTCCGTAGCTTTGGTCAGGAGAAAGGGGATGGGGTGGTGGTCCATAGCTGCTTACTTGTCTTATAAGCTGTACATAAAAGTTTCTTGAATTTTTTTTAAAAAAAGATTTTTTTTAAAGGTCAAAATAAGAAATAAAATTTTAGTGGCAACAGCTTTGTACTAGAGAGGTAGATGCATTAAAACAGCATAGAACCAGAAATTCTAAATTAATATAGTTGCCACCAGGAGATGTTAGAGAGAAGTTGTGTATGTATATTGGATTTTTCAATAATAGCGTATGCTTTTAGGAGTGAAGTCTGGCTGAAGAATTGTGGCAGAAAGGAGTCTCAAAGGGTCGAGCTTGTCTGTGGTTCCCCCTGTAAGCTCTGAATACACTTCCACACCCCGTGTGATTCCGAGGGCTGGTGAAGTGGGAGCTCTGCTGTGGGGCAGCTGGGGCCGGGCTTGGAGGGGGTGGTTCCTGACGCGCCGCCTCCCCGCCCAGGGAGCTCTGCCGGCGACGGGGGCGCCGCGCCGTGTTCCATAGGTGGGATCAGGACTTGGCACAGGGCCGTGCCTGCCTCGTGGGAGTCCTGTCCTCGGTGTGCAGTCTCTCTCACTCTGAGAAGCTCTCTAGACTGCCTGGGCGTTACCAGGTCCACAGGGAACACCGTCAGGTTACCTCTGTGAGACGTTCAACCCAGAGCGTGCAGTCGGCTGAAGGAAACTCGGGTTCCTCGTCAGGGCTGGCTCACACTCAGCCTGGCCAGAAGGGTCGGTGTGGGCGGCGTGACGGGGGAGCTTCTTGCTTTCGGTGCCGTGGCCCTCTGGCTCCACTTGGGGTAGACGCGTAGCTCTTCACCTTTTTACCTCAAGGCTCTGTCTATCTGTGGCAAACCTTTAGACTCAGAGTCTGATGCAGTTTTTTTGTTTATTTTTGTTTGTTTGTTTTGGCGTTTTCATCATTCACTGTTTCGTCATCTCAGCTTTCAGAACAAGTGTTGCTCAGACTCTGGGGCCTCCGACGGCTGTTCTGAGGCGATTTGATAACGGCACTTTCCACGAGGTGTGTCTTTCTGACTCTAAAGCAAACTGTATGTTTCCACTGATGTCGTTAAGTTGAAGATCTCGATTTTAAATGATGGCCGATCTTCTGCCGTCACCTACGAGAGAGGGGACCGACAGTTGGTTTGCAGCAGAGACACTGAGCAGCAGTCACGAAGTGCGTGCACGGAACTGAGCTCAGAAGGTGCCCCCAGAACCCGGCCCTGGGCAGGATTTGGGCCTTGTCCACTGCCTGTCCCCATGTGTCCAGGGTAACATGCCCCGTGGAAACCTCAGGCTCTTACCCATTTCCTCAGAGGGATTACCTTCTAGAGTCCTGCTCCCGTAGTTCAGACTACTTTGTAACTCGATTAAATTGTCTAGCGTCCTTGCAGAGTTACTCGAGAAGGAGCTGATGCCAGTGAAGAAGAATTTCTGTGAAAGCGCGAACGTGTGTGTGGTGACCTTGCTGTGAGCAGGGCGTCCCTCGATCCAGAACCACTGGTGCTCGCTGTGCCGCAGCGCCGGGCAGTCACGACCGCTGGGCAAAAGCTCGGCGGCCCAGCCTCCCGCTCCCATCTCAGCATCCACCGGGGCACCGTTGCCAGCTGTCCGTGATGGGGGTTTGAGTGTGGCCCCAGGCCTCGGCCTGCACGCCGATCCCTCGGCCACAGCTGGAGTGCGGCTGGGGCTCCTCTCCTGGTTCATCTTCTGGGGGGAATGGCCCTCGGCCTCCCCGGAGCAACCCTTCCAGCATCCACCAGCAGTGAGCACCGTGAGAAGGGAGGAGCCGGGAGCCTGACGGCAGACCTCTGTTCCCCGTGCTAACGGGGAAGCGCTGGTGGGCGTTAGTCCCCTTGGCGAGGGAGGGCAGGTGGGTCTGTGGAGAACACCAGAGCCCCTGTGGCTCAGCCACCTTCTCTTTTTCTCCTAATTGCACTATACTTGCTCTCGCTGCAGTCCGGAGATACCCAAGACCTCCGTGGGGTCGTGACCCAGAGACTTGGCAAGTCTCGCCTTATCTGTGGAGCTCGACAGGGAGAAATGTGACCATTGTCTGATGTCTGTAGTTCATTTCTTCCTTCTTTGCTTGCGTTGTGTTACTCTGAAGCGTTTTGTTTTTATTTACCAAAGTACTGTACTTGGCTATTTGCAGTGTTTCCAAAACCAAATATTTTCCTTTTTTGTGTTTTTAATCTTCAATACTTGGTGCAATAGAAGCTGCAAAGATGTGCCACTTTATCTACGAAATGGAGTTTTGTACACCAATAAATTCTAGTTTAAAGACAGAGTTTCGAGTTGTCTTTGTCACTATCTGACCGCCGTTTGACGGCACGAGATGGAGAGCCTGCTGGTCCTTCTCAGAGACTTTGCAGGAAACTGGGCCTGTTCTGCCCGTGGACAGTCGTTTGGGATCTCACTGAGCTCAAGCATCTGATTGCAGCTTCCGTCCAGATGAGTGTGGCCGCGCACACGGGGGGCCCTCCTCCTCTTTCCACCTGGTGTCTAAGAAGGTCTCTCATAGTTAGCAGTTGTCTAAATACAGAGCAGCTGTCTTTTGGCTGCCCTGAGGGTTTCTCTAGAACTCTGGGGCTTGGTTTGACTCCATTCCAGGAGGGATCGCCTTCCCCCAGACACACGTGGGCAGCAGTGACTGCACAGGTTACCTGGAAGAGGTGCTCGGGACGGGGAGGGGCAGGCGGCCACAGAGCGCCAGACGGATGGGACCCCTGGGCGAGACCGCCGGGGCCGGTCCCGAGGCCAAGGTTGCTGCCGTCTGGCCAGCCGCATCGCAGCTTTCTGGTTTTGGCCTCTGGGTTCCCGCCTGATCTTGTTCTGTGTGCTCATCAAGCAGCCTGTGGATGGGCTCCACGGTACCTCGACACCGAAAGGGCTCTGCTGCCACCCTGGGTGGGTGAGGACTCCAGCAGCTGGCGAGGCCGTCCCTTCCCTCTCGGTCACTGTCCTCCCCATGCGGTTTGCCTCCCTCCATGACCCGGAGACCTTGGGGTGCACAGATGCTACCCAGTTCCTGAGCCCACGAGGCCCAGACGCCGGACCCTGCTCACCCGACTGAGAATCTCTGAAAGATCTGCTAGGACTGGAGTGCCGCCCCATGTGGGGATCTGTCCCCCGACCCCAGGCGGAGAACGTCCACGGCCTCCTTGGTGCTGTTCCTCAGTGGTTCACCTGGGGCTGGGGCCAGGGGCTGCCTGCTGGGCTGCGTGGTGGTCCTGGGGCTTCCTGCCGGAGTCTTGGCGACCTGTGAGGTTGGGTGAGTCTGCAAGGGCAGAAGTGTCCTCGGGCGTCAGGGGACAATTAGAGGAGTACAGTTTGTCGTTTATGTTTTCCTCCAGGCTGCAGCCTTGCTGACTCCGCGTGAGGGAGAGTTTATGGTGCCAAAGACTGAGATGCCATGAAGGGCAAGTGGCTGTTCCCATGTCCCCTCTTGGTAACTAGTCATGGTTGTCTAGAAGAAAGCAGGGTTGGAAAACCCAGCATTAAAGTTACCTGTTCCCCAGATGGGCAGAAAGTGCATGTCAGCCTTGAGATTCAACCAAGATTTGTCATAAATGCTCTGCTCCAGTATGGGTTTAGCTGGACTGCTGGACAGAGCGGGCACTTAGCCCGCAGTGATGCAGTGATTTAGAACTTTGTACGTTAAATAGGATCTAGACCAGTCCTGCTGATTCATGGATTCTGGTTTGGCAGCAGAAAAACTTTTCCGTCTTGGAGAAACTTGTCTGAGATTCCCTATGTAGAGGGACTTAGATATATCAAGATAGTCAGCTTTTGTTCAATATATTCACCAAACATCCAGGAGTTTATCATTTACTCAACCTGTGCTGTGTTGGAATCTTTATTTCTGGGCATTGAATCAGACATGGACCTTGTCCTCGAAAACCTTTCAGCCCAGCGGTGAAAGTGGACACATAACTATGACCCAAGAGAAGACAGGCCGTAACAGGAGGTTCTGATAGGAAAAGGCTGTGAGTTCAGAAGGGAATGAAGTGTCGTTTAGATGAGGCATGAAAAGGGAAATAGGAGGTGTAAATGGGGAGTGAGGTTTTGAGGATCGAAGGGCCAGCATAAACCCCTCGAGTGGGAGAGTGGGATGTCCCATGAGTTTGGGACAGAGTTTATTAAGGATGGACAGTTCATTTGGAGGCAGACTGGGGACTCCTTCAAACGCTAGTCACATGTCTTTTTGCTCCCAGAAGACTATTCCTGCGCTTGCTGAATGAATTCCAAACATCAGGCATTCCCGATCCCTCCTGACCACGTATTCTCGATGTTCCAAGTCCGCCTCCGTGTGCATTTTTGACCTTGGCACACATCACAGGTAGCGGCCCTCCAGGAAAATGCTGCACGCCATCTCTCGAGCCAGTTTTGCCTTACTGCCTCTGTAGGACATATGTTCAGGGCACAAAAGGTTAATGATTTCCAAACACATGTCCACTGAAGATAAATGAGCACTCAGAGTAGTGAGCCAAGGGGCTGTTCAAGTAAATTAGTACAGTATTTATCATGTGTATGATGCCACTTCCGTAAAATCACCATGATCATGTATCTGTGGATTCAGTTGAACACATACTTAGCATCTGTCGTGTGATGGATTCGACAGGGGAGACAAAAACGCAAAGTGACCTAGTGCAGATGGAGCTCTCTGAGGCTCTAGGCACTTTGGATAAGTTGTCTCACTTAAACCTCAAAACCACCTGGTGAGGTTGATGGTCCTGTCCCCATCTTACACAGGAGGGAATAAATGATGGGTCCAAGACCACAGATTTCAATTCAGGGCAGTCTGCCCGCACCATGTAGGAACCCAAAGTGAGAGCCCAAATAATGGGTACGTATTCCTAGGAAAGGTAAGGACACATTGCTTGGTCCTTCAGAGAAGGGCGAGATCTCCAAGTGGAAAAACATGGAAGAGGCAGCATTTGGGATGTGCCTTCAAGCACGCGGATGTGAGCGTGGTGAGGAGTCTATGAAGAGGGAGCCTTCTAGGTTGCAGGAAGCTATTGTGGAGCTGCAAAGGGAGGTGGGCCTGTCCTAGCAGTGGTGAGGAGCATAGAGAAATCCATGTGGCTGGATGAAGGCCTGGAAAAGCCCATGAAACCAAGCTTGAATGCCAGGGGTTGGTGGACAATGGGGAGCCATAGAGGGTTCAGGGCGGAAGAGTGATGTGATAGAAATCAAACTGGGAAATGAAGCTGGGGCTGGTGGACTGGATGGAGAATGAAGGGCTGAGGAACATTTGGTTCTGAGAGCCCGATTTTGGCTCCATTACAACACTCGCTAGTGAAGAGTGACTGGTGGTGTCTGTCTGGAGGTTGGCCACATCAGACTTGTCTGTCTCCAGCATTCAGCGAGGGGCCAGGAGCATAGTTTGTATGAAAGTGTATTGAGGGGAAGAATGAAATTTAATACGGTATTCAGTTCTCCAGAGACTACAAAGAACCCTGAGGAAGCAGACAAATGTCCATGAAGTCATAATGGGACTCAACTCGGGAATTCCAATGTGATTTGATTTCTAACCACTTATTCAGCAAGTTATTTGATTGAACACTTGGTTCACAGCTTATGCTAGGGGCTAAGTGGGAACAAAAGCAAAACTCATCCAAGTCCTGTCATCAAAATCGGAGAGGCAAGCTATGACACCTTCAGGTGACAGAGCTTTCTTTCAGCCTCGGTTTAGTCCCATGCCTCATTCATTCATTCACTTGCTCAAAGAACTGAGAAACAGCATTTATAACAGTGCCTGGTGAGCGCCAAGCGCGTGATAAATGTTAGGAATTGTTACTACGACTGTCATTCACTTATGGGATTCTTTATAAGGCGCTCGGCATTATTTTGTGTACATTCATACATGCTAATTTATTAAACCTTGCTACAACCAGCTTGCCCGGGAAGTGTCACTGTTCCATTTGACAAGTGCGGAAACCAGAGCTCTGGCCATATATCAGGGCTCTTTGATTTCAGTGTATGTATGAACCACCTGGTCTTGTTAACCAGCAGGTCTGGGATCAGGTCCATGATTCTGTTCTAATAAGCTTCCTGAGCAGTGAGGTCTTGAATGACCCACTGCTGCTAACTGGCAAAGCAGAGGGCTCTACCTGGAACCTCCAACATCAACTTCAGGGTTCTGCTTTCCTCTTTTCAGTCCTTTCTACCAAGTCTACAGCTGGAAATCAAGTGTCAGGGCTATAGAGATACACAAACAGGACTTAGATGGAATCATTGACTCGTTCACCAAATATTTATTGATTCCTGGGAAAGCGAGCTGCGCCGAGGTTGTTCTCAAGTTCTACTTTTCACCCTGTCAGATGGTTAAACAGCTGTGGCGTCACCAGGGCCTCCTCCCAGCGCCACATCACGCCCAGAACACCGCCTTGCCTTCATCTCTCCCGAGTCAGACCCTTCTTCCTGGGCTTCTCGTGTGTGCACTGGCACCGTCATTCTGAGATGTCTTTAAGGACTTACTACTTCTCAGCTTGTTTATTACTGAAGATACGAGAGGACTGATTTCACTAGCCCTGAAACACACTTTGCCCGCCCTGACAAAGGGAAATCGAGGTTTAAACCAAATTTGTTTGCTCCCGGCAGCCTGAACAAAACGGACGCCAGAGGGCGCCTCAGGACCACGCTTCCTAACAAACGCGGCCCTCTCTTCCCCACCCACTCGCTTTGCACTTTAAGACCTCATCTCCTGGTGATTTTTCACACAGGATTTGAGTCAGTCACAGCAGCAAAGCACACACATCTGCCCTTCTCTTGTTTGTTTGGCCAGCACAGAACTGCTTCACCGTTTAAAATTTATGATGATCATCCTTTCGATGGCATCAGGCTCTTTCCTGCCCTCAAAGCCCTGAATGTTGTCCGCATGCCAAGAGATGGAGAGGGAGTGAACGTTTAACCCTGTCCACTGTGAGCTTTGCCCGTGCACTGCGTTTTTACATGCTTTATCTCACTGAATAGGCTCATCCCAGCCCTGGGAGATTTTATCCGCATATTACACACAGTGGAGTATCATGTCTATATTTAGGAGTAGAATCTGCTGAAGTTTATTTCTTCCCAGGTAGGCTGCATTCCAATTTGATGGGAATCCTTTGGTGCATTAAACTGGCTCCAAAGTCAGTCTCAGGATGCTGGATGTAAGATGTAGAACTCTTTCCTCTTCCCCTCCTGGTATCAGGAGCCGGGCCTGGCATGGGTATCCTCACAGCTGACCTTCCCTGGGCACTCTGGGTTGTCCATGATGACAATCAGAGGGGTGGTGGGCAGTGACTGATACCGACTCATGCAGAAGAAGGTCCACTGGCTTGGGAGTGAGGACACCCCTCCAGGTAGAACCTTCCCTCTCTGACCTCCGGGGTGCCCCTCTGCCAAGGGAGGGCTGTGAATCAGATGATTTGAGAGCCTCTTTTCACTCTAAGCCAGATTTCTAATGGGAGGGAATTGAAGCCTGATGACATGGTGGGGGCAATGTTTTTAGGTTGGCATTTGCGTGCTTTTCACATTACGCCATATGGCCAGAAATATTCCTGCTAGAGACTGCCATTATTATCTCGGATAAGACGGTAAAATGTTAGAAAAAAAGAGAATCACAAAGACTCATTGTAATGGAAAACTCAAAGGACAGAGTGTTGGAGCTGCATGCAGGGGCCACCCGAGCCAGACCCACGCTATGTCCCCGTGCTTAGCACATTTCTGGGTGCTCGAGAAACAAAGGCGTGAGTGAAACCGGAGACTGATGAACCCTGCGACACAATCTGAGGGCCAGTGTTAGAATCCTGGGCAAACATTATTCACATATCAGAAGAGGGGACTGAGATCCCAGGGGACGGGTTGTGGAATCTTCCGGGTGTTTCAGGAGTCCCCTGCCCCCGGTGTGGCTCTTTTTGAGGGCGCTGTGGCCAGGGAGGCCAGGGACGGTCCAGGGCTGAGTCTGGGGCCTCTCAGGGAAGGATGGGCTTACGGGAAAGGAGTTTTCTGGCGGGAGAGCCTTTGGTGCTAACCCTCCCGAGGCCTGGGGCCCCGGCAGCTGGAGGCCTCAGCGGGAGGCAGAGTGCACCCTTAGCAGGGCGGGGTGGGCCCAGTGCACAGCTTGTTGGGGTAATGGGCGTATTTGCGGTTGTAGGTGCCCAGGTTGCGACGAAAGCAGAGCGCGGCCTTCTTGTCACATTCGCAGGTCTGTCGCTGGCAGCTGGTTCTGCCGGCTGGATGGGATGTGGGCAGTCAGGGCCCGGGAACCTTGGGCCCGCCACTCCCAGCCATGTGCAGGGGAGCGTGCTGGGGTCCACGTTCTCTGCCCGGAAGCCCACGCTCACCAGGGGGATGCTCCGGGGGGATGCTCCAGGGTTGGGTGAGAGAACGGGCAGGGTGCTGAGGCCCTGCTGGGGCCAGGGATGCTGGAAGCCTGGAGATTTGTCCTTGCTGTCCCTTCCTCTCCCAAACCCACTCCACTCCCCTAAGCTCCTTCCCCACGGGGAGACCACTTGTCCCAGCCCAGGGAGGGCTGTGTTTCTGGGCGACCCTTCTCCCACGTAATGGATTGCTAGTGGTGTCGGCAGCCATGAACCAGAGAGGAAAACTACTGAACGGCAGCAGCTCGATCCCGGTGACCTGGGCGTGCCCCGGAGGGCCTGGAGCTGGGGCCTGCGCCTGCCTCCCTCAGCGGGGATGGAGCCCGTTTTTCCAGCATTTATCTCAGGGCTCCCCCTCCACGTGCGCACACACCCAGCCTGGGGAGTGGGGCGGGCATCAGCTCTGTGGGCTCCAGGGGCCCCAAAGCCTCCTCTTGCCTCCATCGCCTCTGTCTGTCCTCAGGGGCTCTGGCTCCTTTTTGTCCCCACGAAGACATCCCCCCAGCTCAGACATGTCCGGCTTCCTCAGGGTCCCTCGTGAAGGTCAGCCTCATTTCCCATCTGGGTTCTGCTCTCCCCTGCTCTTTCCCCAGAACTCAGATTTGGCAGGGGCTTAACAGCTATGTCAGCTCCCAGGAGCTGGGCTAAGCTGGCAAGTGTGAGGTTAGGTCTCCCTTTTACAGATGAAGAAATAGGAGGGGTTCTATTCCTTGCCCAGAGTCACACGGCGGGGAGGGGACTCCCTGAACCTGTGTCCCATTCACCTGACCCCTCCCTTCACTCACCCTCTCAGTGCTGTCCCCAACAGGTGGCTTCCCAGCCTTGCATGAACTCCCCGTGACGGGGAGCTCATTACCTGCTAAAGCCACTTTGCTGAGTGGATGGCGATGGCAACAGGACACTTGGAGCCCAGCCTGCCTCCCGCAGCTCTGTTTCTTGTCCCGTCCCGCCCCCAGGACAGACCCCAGAGATCTGAGTCTTCTTTGACCCTCCCAGCCCCCTTGTGCTGTGTCCTTCCAGCTCCAGGCCTGCCCTCCGCCTTCCAGGCTACTCCTGGCTTTGCGGCAGGAAGAAGAACCTTTGGTTCTCCGATGTGAGTTCCCTTCATGGGGCTGGGCTGCATGGAGCCCTTTACACTGATTCGGGTCCAGCTGTTTCCCCAGGCTGGGGAGCAGAGGAGAAGGCTAACTGGTCCAAGTGGGCATGGGGCCTGGCGAGGAGGCGCCCCGGTGTGGTGGGTCAGCCTTTGGGGGTCTGTGGTCCCCCATCCGAGCTCCAGCCTCTGGGTCTGGGGCTCCGCCCTCGAGGCCCTGTCCTGGGGCTGTGCCCCTAGTGGCTGCCCAGGCCCTGGGGAGGGCTGTCTGGGCACAGCTCCTCTAGGCGGGCTCGGTGCTGTCCCTCTGCTCTCCCCCCAGAGGCTGGAGCTGGTGGGGGCGCCTCTGAATGGGGGGGTGTTCCTGGGGTCCCAGGGCAGGAGCTGATGGGTCCTGGGCTCTCCAGACCGGGTGCCATGGGAGCATCTGGGCGCAGGGACACGCCTCTCCCTGATGCTGTGATGATGGAAGACCCGCCTCTCCTGCCCAGGTGACCAGGCTCAAGGGTCTCCATCAGGAGAGGGGTTCCTGGCTGAGTCCCCTCCCTCTCTAGGGGTCTGGGGGACCCCCGGGTCTGCTCACTCACCGCAGAAGATGCTGTGCCTGGTGGCTGAGAAGAGGTACCTTTCCATTTTGGGTTCACAGCCCAGCTTCTCCAGGCGCCCGTAGCAGCAGTCATGGGCATGGCAGCACCTGTGAAGGTCGTGGACGGCCTGAAGGCGCCTGTGAGCCCAGCTGGGCTGGACTGGGGGCTGCCTGGGGGGCTTAAGGCCCAAAGGGGCTCGCAAGTGTGGTGGTCATGCCTCAGCTTCCTAGGTACCCCCAGCTCCCCGCAGGATGCTCCCCCTGGCGCCTCCATCCTCCAGGCAGGACGGCGGCTGGGCCGCCTGCTCACCAGTCTGTCTTGTCCACCGGCCAGTGGGAGCCACCGACACCGCAGTAGCAGCCGTAGTCGTTGTACTGCAGTGCGGGCTTCCCCGTCATCCTCTCGATCATCACCCCAAACTGGACCAGGTTCCCGCCGGCCAGGGCCGCTGCGGGGACGGAGCGGGGAGGGCGTCAGCTCCCTCGCGGCCCCACCCTCTGTGGCCAACTGCAGTCCCCACATCTGAGTGCAGGCATCTCTCGGATCGTCTCGGGAACCTCCACCTCCCCAAGCACCTCACTCCCGATGATAAGAGTGCTAATCAGTAATACGACAGATACGACAGAGGAGATGGCTGGACGGCATCGCAGACTCAGTGGACATGAGTTTGAGCAAACTCCGGGAGTTGGTGATGGACAGGGAGGCCTGGCGTGCTGCGGTCCATGGGGTCGCAAAGACTGAGCAACTGAGCAACAATGCCAGTCAGTAGTGCTGTTCCTGTGATGCCACTGCACCTTGGTCTCCTGGTCCTCACCTGCATCGTGTCCCCACCCGACCTCCCACCCCTGCTCTCCTTCCACCGTCTCCCAGAACTCCCCCGCCCCCGGCTCATCCTCTAGGCTCCCATCCCAGTTTCCTGATCCTCTCCCCTGGTGTCAGCCGCCACCCCCGCCCCCCAGGAGCACTCTGTCCGCACTGGGTCCCATCAGATGTCGCTGGATAAATTTCCTGACTACCTGGACTTCCCTAGTTCCTCTGGGTCCCGAGGCTACATCAGTGGGGGCCCGCCCACCCGGCAGGTTAAAGGCAGAAACGGACACTCAGGTCGGGGGTGGAGCGTGGGCGGCAGCAGCTGTCGGGGGCCCCTGCCGGCCCCGCTCCCTTGTCTCCCCAGGCCGTCCAGGCTGCAGCCGTGCCCCCTGGCCCCCTCTCCACTGGCCAGTTCTTCCTGGGCCAGCACTGGCCTCAGGGTGACCGATGACACCCTCCCGGGGGCCTGGCTCAGGAGCCCCCCAGAGTATTCCCATCCGGGGCAGAGCAGGAGTGCAGGCATGAGGGTCACTTACCCAGAAGGCATAGGAAGGTCAGAAGAGGGGGTCGCTTCATCCTGGGGGGCGGGGAGGGGAGCAGGGGGCAGAGAAGCAGGGCTGCGGGAGACGGAGATGGAAGCCAGAAGGGGCACCTCTGATCTCCAGGCACCTCCCCGATTAGTTAAATACCCGGGTCCTGTCCACTCCCCATCATTAACCCCTGAGCACCCAGTGATGCAACGATGCTTCCAGCTCTGACACTCTGGCCAAGTCCCAGGGGAGGGGCCAGGCTGGGGCCCACAGCTCTGCTTCCAGAGCCAGGCGGTGGAGCCAGCCTCTGGGCCTTCTCCTTCCCGCCCTTCCCATCACTGCCCTCTGCCCCAGAATCCCTGCGCTCGCCCCTCCGTGGAGCTGGGAGCCTGGGCCGTGTCAGGGGCTTTCCCTTCGTGGGGTCTTTTTCTCACCCTCATTTTACGGACGCTGCTCCTGAGACTCAGAGAGGCTGAACTCAGATGTCCTGGGAGCAGCAGGGGTGAGCCTGGCCTGTGTCCACGCCACTGGCTACTTCAGCTTGGCTCTGACTCCCCGCCCTGCCCCTCAACCAGCCCCCGTTGGACCCCGACAGGGCCTGTAGCTTGGCTAAATGACAAGGCTCTGGGCGCCAAGAACCTAGAGTCCAAGGCTGGGAGCTGAGCCAGCTGGGCTCGGGGGTTTATCTTTCTTGTTCTTTCTTAGGTGTGCTACTGCTTGCTTGACGGGTAGCGAAAATCCTCCCGGTTGTGAACTCTGTCTCCCCAAAACCCTTGAGCGGTGGTGTAGCGTGGCTCCTGTAGAAACAGGCTCAGTCTGAGTCAGCTGGAAAACCCACATTCCAGCAGGGACTGGAAGCTTCCATCCTTTTGATGTCCTCTTGGGGCCTGCACGGCGGAGACAGCAGCTTCCTACTTCGGCGTGGCTCTGAGACTGCTGTCCCCGGAGTCAGGTCAGCATGTGGAGGCTGGGCTTCAGAGTGTGGCTGGAGGTCAGCAGGACAGAGGAGGGGACCCAGCTCTGCTGTGATCAGAAATGTCGGGGTCCCACCAGCCTCAGCCTCACCATGGCCTCGTTTGCTGGCTGGAGTCCACTCAGGCAGAATCGGACACAAGATGCCGGGACCTGGCCTGTGACTTCCCCCTGCCTTCCATGTTCCTGGTCTGCTGGGATAACCAGATCGGCCACTTCCATCAGCGTCCGGGGTCTGGGAGCTGCTTGGTCTGTGCCCCTGGAGTCCCGTTTCCGCCATTTGTTACATTTCCTTGTGAGGAATTTCGGTTTTTCCTGTTCCTATTATGAGGATAGAAGCCATCTCCTTCATGGGAAAGAAGGAACGCTCATAGCCAGCTCAGCAGTCCCCGCACCACTGTTTACTCTACGGCAGGACCATGCCAAGCTCTTCTCCAGCAGGATCTCCAGGAACCTTCAAACAGCCTCATTACTCGGTCATGGTGATCATTCCCATTTTACAGAGGAGCAAACTGAGACACACGCCTAAGTAGCTGGTGAGCCAGAACGGGGGCCCGGACAGTTCAAAGGGCTTACAGGAGGCAATACCAACAGTAGGCAGGCTGCCGGGCACCTGTGATATCTTTGAAAAAAGTGAAAGTGTTGGTTGCTCAGTGGTGTCCAACTCCTTCGTGACCCCATGGACTGTAGCCCACCAGGCTCCTCTGTTCATGAAATTCTCCAGGCAAGAATAATAAAATGCGTTGCCATTTCCTTCTCCAGGGGATCTTCCCCATCCAGGGATTGAACACGGCTTTCCTGCATTGCAGGTGGATTCTTTACCATCTGAACCACCAGGGAAAGGGGCCCTCAAAATTTTCTCTCATCTTTGAAGTCAGAGTGAATATAATCCAGCTTGGGTTATATTTAGCTTCATACCACTGTAGTCACAGCATCTGCTTTCCAATTTTGTTTTTTTTTTTTTTTTAATGAGGAGCGGGTCCATGAAAGGGAGAGTGGCCAAGGGTCCACAGTAAAAACCATCCTGTAGCCTCGAGCTGAGCCACCTGTGTCGGGCCTCCCCTTCAGGAGCTGACTGAGGGTCTGACTTCAGCATCCTTTCCTGGGGAGAAGGCTGGGCCTCAGCCCGCAGATGGGGAGGACTCCCAACTCGAATTCCCTGGCCCAACTCGATATTCCCTATCCCATCCGGGATAGAGTCCCTGGGGAGGTGTCACCTTGCGGTGGGGTGGGGAGGACTGGTGGCAGGGATCTCGGGCGGTGATTTGGGATTAAAGATTTTTTAACCCTGGACAGTAAAGCTGGGTAAGCACTGACATACATTCTGCTGCGGCCCTGCCTCCAGCCCCTCCCATTTCCTGCTCAGGACTTCTCCTGGAACCCTTTCCATGCTGGGCTGTGCTCACCCACTGGGAGAAGACTTGCGAGGAAAGGAGCCAGAGAGGTGAATCCCCTTGGCCAGGGTCACCCGGCTGTGCGGAGTCACCGTCTCCAGTGGGGGAGGGGGCGTCCCCCTCTCCTTTTGTCTTTTGAATTTAACGAGGGCGCTCCTGGCAGCCCAGGCTCCTGGCCTGGGTCATTATATCCCAAACAGTGAGTCACAGGGGAGCTACCTCCTAAATAACTGAAAATTAGCTTTGATTCCTGGGGAGGTTTGCCCCACAGCTCTTCCTCCAGCAGCATAAAGGGTGTTTCCCAGGAAGGGCCGAGTTTCTGAGACAGTCCCTTTATTGAGCCATTTTGAGTCCTGGCCTGACCAGGATGGGGCCCCTGTGAGCTCTGCCAGAGTGCACCTGCGGCAGGAACCTGAGGACTGTGGGGCCAGAGTCAGGCAGGGAAATGCAGGCAGGCTTCCAGGAGGCGGTGTCCCCAGCTGAGGTTGGAAGTGGGGACGTTTGGGAGGAGACGTTTAGGCATTCAGGAACTGTGGTTGGTTTTATGGTTTTCTCACGAGCAGCACAATGTAGCTGAAAGCTCTGGATCTCTGCATGACTGAGACAGGGACTTGAGTGTTCACCTAAGCTCCACCACCTTCAGGCTGCGTGACCTTGGCCGGTTCCGTCACCACCCGAGCTTAGTTTCATCATCTGTGCTGTTGTTGTTCAGTCGCCACGTCGAGTCCAGCTCTTTGCGACCCCGTGGACTGCAGCACGCCAGGCTCCTCTGTTTTTCACTGTCTTCCGGGGTTTGCTCAGATTCATGTCCATTGAGTTGGTGATACTATCTAACCATCCCATCCTCTGCTGCATCATCACTAATGGGGGATAATTAGGCCTACTTTTCAGAGTTTGGGATCAGATGAAAAGGAAGTGAAATGTGGAAAGCTCTTTGCAGGGCGCCGTGCCCACAGGAGGAATCCATAAACACTGGGTCCCTCCTTAACCTGGTCACGGAGGAGGCAGCTGCTGGCCTAGAAGCTCAAAGCCCTCATCCCCGCTGGAGGCCAGCGTGCAGCTGGGCCCGGTCTCCCCGCTTTTCAGTGGGGCTATTGCCCTCACTTGCAGATTCTAACTTCCATGATGGAGGAACAGGGAACAGAGCCCCATCTCTCAGCAAGGGCTTCTGTCTCTTGGTGTAAAGCTGTCCCTGTCGTGAGAAGACACCATCCTCCTCCTACTTGGCATCATCATTGTCATCCTCATCACAAACAACCACCATTTATTAAGTTCCTACAGTGTTGCAAGCACTTTGCGGAGAGCTCGTCATCTGCTCAATCTCATCCCTTCCATGCTTACCCTGGAGCCTGAAGGATCCACAGCCTCTCCCAGCAAAGTGCAATCCCCTTCATCTGAAAGAATTCATTGCTCTTCAGTCAATAAACTAGACTGAGGATCTTCTAGGTGCGGGGGCTCCACGGGAGAGCAAAGCCAGACCCAGTCTCTGCCCACATGGAGCTGGCAGTCCAGCAGGGAGACTGACATTAGTCATTGTATACTGAATGGAAACTTTCAAATAGGAATAAGTAGCCCAACCAAATGTTCCTTGGGTTTATGAGACCATTTATTGGGGATGTCTGATCTGGGCAGGGCTTCCCTGTGGAAGAAATGATTTAGCAGGGATCTCAAGATGTTAATAAGAAAGCGGGGAGAGTTTAAATGGAAGGATAGTCTGTGCAAAGGCTCTGTGGTCTGAAGGACGTGGCACTTGGGAGGGGCTGAAAGGAGCCTGGGGAGTTGGGCTGGTGGTGCGTGGGTCTTGAAGGGCATGATTCACTGGGAAGCTGATCCCGGAACCTTGACCTCCCGTTCACCTCACAGCTTGAGTCTGATGGACAAGCAGCCTGGAGCTTGCATGATGCAGGAGAGGGCCTGAGGTCCCCCATGAGAATAAGGTCCCTCTCTGCAAGACCTAAGCCTGGACAATCCCGTGGATGGAGAAGCCTGGTAGGCTGCGATCCATGGGGTCGCAAAGAGGAGGACACTACTGAGCGACTTCACTTTCTTTCTTTCTGAAAGACCTGGTGATATTTTCATCCCAACAAGGAACCTCCCTCCGGTGGGAACGGGCTTTGTAGAGCTGTCATTGCAGAGTTGGGTCCTCCCATTTGTGATGGAGGGTAAGGAACAAGGATCCTTGGCCTGGGCCTGTTGTCTATAAGGTCGCCAGCATCTTTGCAAAGTGGCTCTGCTGAGCCTTGCTGAGCTCCGTCCAGGGAACGGTGGAATGCCGTAAGGGTTTGAAACAAGTGACTTGCTTGTGTGTTTGGACAAGGTGACTCTGGCTGCTGAGAGGTGAATGAATGGGAGAGACAGCAGCCAGGAAGAGAAGCAGGCAGGAGAGCGGGGTACCGTGGACTCCAGGGTGGGCCCACGCTTCAGGGGACACCCGGCTCAGCGCAGGTGGGTGGTGGAGCCAAGGAGGAAGGATGATGAACGCACTGGGCGCCACCCCTTGCCGGGCAGGTGCAGGGCCACCGGAGGGAGCGGAAGCCGAGAGTCTCCGTCCCAGATGGCTTCAGTGCCCCCGCTGGTCCAGGAAGGGAGAAGGGGGAGCAGGGACGCCCACACAGGTACGGGCCGGGGTGCTGCACAAGCTCCTGTGTGATGCTGGCGGGGGGGTGTCTGTAAGTGCCCGTGCATGGTTGGGGTGGTGGGGACGTTCAGGCCCGCCCGCTGGGAGGGGCCCCTTTGCTCCAGGTACCATAGGGTCCTGGTTCAGATGATGCTGTGGGCTTCGTGGTCAGGCTGCTGGTGTTACCGCTGGCTGACTTGGTGTCCTCGGGCAAACGACCTCACTTCCCACACTCTATTCCTCATCTGCACAGTAGGGACGTCAGTAGAGTCCATCTCATAGCATTGTTGGGAGAGTTAACGAAATAGTACCTGCAGGCGCTTCCCTGGTGGCCCAGTGGTTAAGAATCCGCCCATCAATGCAAGGGTCACCAGTTCGGTCTGTGGTCCGGGAAGATCCGACTAAGGCTGGGGGCCGCATCTACTGAGCCCTCGTGCTGCAAATACGGAAGCCACGTGCCCAGAGCCTGTGCTGCAGAACAAGAGAAGCTGTCTAATCCAGAAGCCCTCACACCAAACGGAGAGCAGCCCCTGCTCGCTGACTCCCAAGTCCCTGTCCTGCTTGGTGATGGTCAGTCTTACTCCTAAAATTTTAACATTTTTCGGGGCTGATGAGTCCTCACACCGTGTGTCTAAATATTTAAAAGTTATCAATCAAGCCAACAGACTGGGAAATAAAGCATGTTCTATGTTTCCATCTAAATATACTTTCCCAACAATAAATTAAAGAAAATATGGAAAGCCACAGTTTTTATGAAGTTGAAAATTAGAAATATGTTCAAATCGATTGAGTTTGATTATTCTCATGTGCTCTGTTGATGGGCTGGTAATGTTTGAATGACTTATAAAGACAGACACACTTCACAAATTATTATACATTTATTCCATAAACTGTATTTCTCTTGCTTTCATTTCAGCAAAATCAACTATGCTATATTCAAAATGTTCACTAATTTGTGTTCCTCTGACAGTAATGATCTAAAAGATTTTTTAAAGATGTAATTATATTCAAAGTGTATGAAATCTAACTACGTTTCCTAAAACAGTAAATCTAAAGACAAAAAAAAAAAATATCAAATATGCAGGTGATACCACCCTTATGGCAGAAAGTGAAGGGGAACTAAAAAGCCTCTTGATGAAGGTGAAAGAGGAGAGTGAAAACCCTGGCTTCTAAGATCATGGCATCTGGTCCTGTCACTTCATGGCAAATAGATGGGGAAACAATGGAAATAGATTTTATTTTCTTGGGCTCCAAAATCACTGCAGAAGGTGACTGCAGCCATGAAATTAAAAAAGACACTTGTTCCTTGGAAGAAAAGCTATGACAAACCTAGACAGCATATTAAAAAGCTGAGACATTGCTGCCAAAGAAGGGTCTGTATAGTCGAAGCTATGGTTTTCCAGTCGTCATGTATGGATGTGAGAGTTGGACCATAAAGAAGGCTGAGCACCGAAGAACTGATGCTTTTGAACTGTGGTGCTAGAAAAGACTCTTGAGAGTCCCTTGGACTGCAAGGAGATCCAACCAGTCCACCTTAAAGGAAACCAGTGCTTAATATTCATTGGAAGGACTGATGCTGAAGCTGAAGCTCCAATACTTTGGCCACCTGATGCAAAGAGCCAACTCATTGGAAAAGACCCTGATTCTGGGAAAGATGGAGGGCAAGAGGAGAAGTGAGCAGCAGAGAATGAGACAGTTAGATAGCATCACCAACTCAATGAATATGAATGTGAGTAAACTCTGGGAGATGGTGAAGGACAGAGGAGCCTGGTGTGCTGCAGTTCATGGCGTCACAAAGAATCAGATACGACTTAGCAACTGAACAACAAAACAACTTTTTAAAAAGGTTTTTCCTCTAAAGTACTCTGAATTCTCTATGAAAGTTAAAATGCAAAATATCAATGACAGCACATGATATACAAAATTGTAAATGAAATTATTTGAATAAGTTGACTTTCTGAAAGTTTTTGGTGAAAGTTTAATCACACATGCCAAATATTTTAATAAGAATAAAACCATTCCCAATTCTAACGTTCAATGTCATTCAGTTGCCAATATAAGAAGCTGCTCTCATGACACAGTGATATGCCCTGTTGTTGTTCAGTCATGTCCAACTCTTTTCAACCCCACAGACCGCAGTAAGCCAGGCTTCCCTGTCCTTCACTATCTCTCAGAGTTTGCTCAAAGTCATATCCATTGAGTCGGTGATGCTATCCAACAATCACCTCCACTTATATAAATGTACAGGTAATACGTATTGTTTGATCTCATCAAATAGTCCTTGGAGGGTACCTTACTAGTTCATGAGCACCTCCAGACCTGTGGTTTGAACAGACACAGGCAAAGGGTATTTGGAACTCATGGGAGGTGCTACTTTGTTAGGCAAGAACTTCCCAGGTAGGCCAGTGGTTAAGACTCTGTGCTTCCGATGCAGGGGGTATGAGTTTGATCCCTTGTCCAGGAGGATCCCACATGCCGTGGGGCAACTAAGCCCGTGAACTGCAACTCCCGAAGCCCGCATGCCTAGAGCCCATGCTCTGCAATGAAGAGCAGCCCCTGGTCGCTGCAACTAGAGAACGCCCGTGGGCAGCCGCGAAGACCCCGTGCAGCCAAAAATTAAAAAAAGGAAAAGGAAGAAGAACTAGCACTTCCATCCCCTCCAAGAGGAGAGCCTGATGAGGTCATTCAACCCCAGGCTCCTGCAGCTCGTGGCCTCCCCGGGAAGAAGCATCCATTGATGACATGGCTACAGCACCGCCCACAGGGCAGAGGATGCTCGCTGGGGCCGGAATGATGTTGGATGTGAGCAGGATGCTGAGGGCTGGGGATGTCCTGCCCCAGGGCTGGGTGCTTGTCAGGGTGCAGAGACACTCCTGGGCCTCCCAACACATTCAGCGTGTGTGCGTGTGTGTCCCTCTGCCAGTGTGCATGCGGGCACGGACACGTGTGTCTGTGTGCCTGTGTGCCTCTGTGTGCGTCCCTCTGTGTCCATGAGTTTGTGTGCATCTGATTATGTGTGTGTGTGACACGTGGAGTCCTCTAGAGCGTGGGGCCCTGGGCAGGGCCTCCTTGGCCTGCCTGTCCAGGTAGTCAGGGCTGATGGTGATGCCATGTCCGTTCAGCACCTCCTATGTCACTCCAGGGGCTTTACATTTGACCTTCACCACAGCCCTGTGGCGTGGGTCTTGGTCTTTCTGTTTCACAGACGGTAGAACTTAGGCTCAGTATCCTGCCAAGGTAGTAATCAGCCAAGGCTCCCGTTCACAGGCTGGCTCAGACGACAGGCGGCTCTGACACTGTTGCTCCTGCTGCCTCCCCGTGGTGAGCTTAGGGACAGGGCTGATGTCCCTTGCTCACTCAGGTGCCCCAAACTCAGGATCTCAGGAGTCAGTGGGAGCGAATGCGCTGAAGCTGACTTCAGCCGCCTCCTCTGTCCCTTTGTGCTTTGGTCTTCCAGAGCCTGCTATTCCGCCCTCCCTGGAGATAGCCAGGTACCCAAAACCTAACACTTGGGGCTTCTTGGTTTGTGATCTGGAGTTCCTGAAACTCTGCAAACTTCCTTCCTCCTGGAATCCGTCACTGGGTGTCACCACTGCTCTGGCGCTCAGGGATGTTACTCCTTCGGACATTAAGCAGCTGAATGACAGGCTGGAGGGAAGAATCCCAGGTGGGGAGGTGAGAAACGAGGCTTTGGGTTCTGCCACCAACCCACCGCTCTTCCTGAGCTTCCGTGTATTCTAATTTTTTATCCGTTTTTGGTTTCTTTCTGGCCACACCTCAAGGCTTACAGGATCTTAATTCCCCGGCCAGTGGTTGGACCCAGGCCTATGGTGTGAAAGTGCTGAGGCCTAACCGTTGGACCTCCAGGGAATTCCTAATTTGTTCCATTTTCTTGCAGTTCTAAACCACACCTGTGCCATGGCCCTGGACCTGGTGGGACTCTTAGCGAGGAAAATCCCAGATGTGAAAGATATCAGTCCCCAGGTATCTGTTGCTGGTGACCAGCCATCCCAAAACACCGTGGCTTAAAGCAACAGCGATTTCCTCTTTCTCATGTTTCTGGGGATTGATTGTGTGGTTCCTCTACTGGTTTCTCCTGGACTTGCTCATGGGGCTATCACCAGTTGGAGGGTCCTCTGGGTGGGGAGGTCTAAGACGGCCTCACCCCCAGGTCTGGGAGTTGGTACCAGCCATCAGCTGGGACACCTCGACTCTCTTTCTGCATCGGGATGAGAGATGCAGCAACTCACCCTCCACTTGGCTTGACCGGCTTCCTTCCATGTTAGTCTTGGCATTCCCAGGGGGCAAAGGCAGAAGCTGGTCTCCCTCTTAAGGCTCCTGTCCTGAAACCCATCCATGGCAGCCCTTCTGCACATTCTACCAGTCGATGCAAGTCCCAGAGCCAATCTAGATGCAGGGAGTGGAGAAACAGATTCCACCTCTGAATGGGAGGACTGACAGAGTCCCATTACAAAGGAACCTATGCACTAGGAGGGGAGGAAGAAAGGGAAAGTGTGAAAGTGTTGGTCGCTCAGTTGTGACTGACTCTTTATGTTCCCATGAACTGTAGCCCCCAGGCTTTTTGGTTCATGGAATTCTCCAGGCAAGAACTTTGGATTGGGTTGCTATTCCCTTCTCCAGGAGATCTTCCCAACCCAGGGATTGAACCCAGGTCTCCTGTACTGCAGGCAGGTTCTGTATCATCTGAGCTATTTGTAGCTATTTTGTAACAGTTGATTGAGCTTCCCGGATGGCTCAGCAAGTAAAGAATCTGCCTGCAGTGCAGGGGACACAGGAGATGCAGGTTCAATTCCTGGGTTGGGAAGATCGCCTAAAGGACGAAATGGCAACCCACTCCAGAGTTCTTGCCTGGAGAATCCCAGGGACGGGGGAGCCTGGTGGGCTGCCGTCTCTGGGGTCACGCAGAGTCGGACACGACTGAAGCGACTTAGCAGCAGCAGCAGAGAGAAGGGCCCATTATTGTGCAGTTGGGGCAAAATACTAAATCCAAACTGATTCAATAAAATTGTGGAGCTGAAACTACTCTTAGAGAAAAATCCAGAAGAACCCCAACAGGATTTGGGTAATTATGGAGATATCTGCCCTAAGCCCTAGAGTCTTAATGTAAAGATATAAATTTTGCTGTTCTAACTGGTTGGGAAGATGCACAAGTTCTATCCAGGAAGTCAGCATCCTAAGGACCACGCAGGTGCCTCCCTGTCAGCCAGAAGACACAACAATCCGATGCCCTTAGACAAAGAGAAATGACAACCTTAGGAAGAAAAACTGGAAAGGTAAGATGCAGGAACAAAGAGCACGTCTCAAAGACAAAGCAAAGCGGCTCTGATGTGCTCAGCAAGTCTCAAGACCCAGATGAAGGAGCTGCCAGAAGTCAGACAGAAGTGGCCGGAGCAGCAGAACACTCCCCATGTTGCCTGGAGATACTCAAAATAGGTGCAAATGAATGGTTCCCAAGTCCCTACAAAGAGAGAGAAGGAAGCCAACACACGCAGTTTAGCCAACATTTAGGTTCTAACACCGTTAACTGCCGTGATGGAAAGATTCATGCTGATCCCAGGGGACAGATAAGCAAATGTGTGAGTGGAATGGAGCACAGGGAGTCACAGAGGAGGGAACAATTCATTCTGCCAGCCTGGCCTTTAAGGAGAGCTGCAGAGAGGGGCTGGCCGCTGAGCTGGGGCCTTAGAGAGTGAGCAGGGCTCTGCTGGGAGAGCCTGGAGGAGCTGTGGCTACAGAGGCTCAGAGGCTCGTTAGTCCTGTGGGCATCCTTTCTTTTCTCTGCTCAGAATCCCCTCTCCTCTCCTTTTCCCTTCTCTCATTCAACACGCTCCTGGTGGAACTGCCAATCACAATGAGGCTCCACCCCCAAAGACAAGCACATGATGCAAGCCAGCCAATCAGACCCTCTCCTGAGACGCTGTATCTTCCGCAGAGCAGTGCCCTGGCTTAAAGCTGATGGAACAGAGCAGTGCATTCCTTAGTATCCTAAAGAGGCCATTCATGAGGTCTTGCTGCTAGGCGTTCTGTGTGTTTATGTGACTGGGTGTGTGTATATATATACACCGACTCATAGGAAAAGGCCCTGATGCTGGGAAAGATTGAAGGCGGGAGGAGAAGGGGGCAACAGAGGATGAGATGGTTGGACGGCATCACCAACCTGATGGACATAAGTGTGAGTGAGCTCCGGGAGCTGGTGATGGACAGGGAGGCCTGGCGTGCTGCAGGCCATGGGGTCACAGAGAGTCGGACACGACCCTGAGTCAGCAGAACTGATCAGGGTGTAGTTGGGAGGGTTTGTGTTAACATCTTTCCATTTGGTAATAAACACTTTTTACTTTGAAAAACCATCTCCCCTCCATTCCAAGTGACCCTGTACAACTGTTTGCCATGGTGTCCTGCGTTTTCTACCACTAGAGTGGACTTATGACCCAAGATGTCCAAACACAGAGATATTTCCAGGAATACGCACCCAAACTGGACCAATCAGAATCTTTCCTTAGGTTTGATTTATGGGTCTCCCCTTTCTCTGGGGCCTTGAGCTGGCAGTGACCATGTTTCTTGACTCCATGGGAGAAGCTGTGTGTAGAATTAAGCCCGTATGCTTAATGGTGGCTGGTGGAGGAAGTGGGGAGAGACAGAGAGAGAGAGAGAGCTATGCTGAGATTCTTGTATCCAACATGCTTTGATTTCCAGTCTGAACCTTCAAATTATGTGAGTCAACCAATTCTCTTTAAGACTTATGCTACTTTGACTTCAGTTTCTGTCATTTGAAACTGAGAAGCATCTAGACTAACCCAGCAAGTTCCCATGGGTAGCAGAAATCTGGTCCTACTTGTACTCAGGAGACACCAGGGTGAGTATCTGGGTGGTACATGGAGGTGAGATTGAACACCAGGTGCAGAGGTTGGAAACCTCAAGAAAGATGTGTGGGCTCAGCCATGGCTTGGAGAGAGAAAAGCCTCAGCTTTTCCTATGGGCCAAGTGACCACTAGGAAGTACAGCTGTGGTGTACCAAGGTTCTTTCCCAAATGCCCTGGCCTGAATAAATCCTGAGGACTATGGGACAAATCCAAGGGAGGTGGAAGAGATGCCTCCAAAACATGACTTAAATTGCCCACCAACCTGGGTCAGGTGAGCCGCACTGATTTGATTTGGAAAGTTAAAGCAATGTGACATTTCATGGACTTAAGTGCCATGGGAAAGATCATGTTAATGACCTGCCCTCTTCCTCCTTATCTTCATCATTATCATCATCCATCTTTACCTCCCCATCATCACACCTCCCGAGTGTATGCTGCTCGACGTTAAATGACACCACGCGTGAAACACCGACAAGCTCAGGCCCATCCCTTTCTCATTTTTCCTCACCAAGGGTTAAAACATCTTCAAGTCTTTTCCTACCCAGGATCACCTTGTTACACTTTGATGTTAGACACAAAACATCTTCAGATTGAGATCTGAAATAATTTGTCCATCAAGGCCTTAACTGCTGAGATAACAGAACAAAGGTGATCTAAGAACAGATGAAAGCAGATAAGATAAGTGTATTCAAATAGTAACAAAAGGCCAGAGCTAGACAAGGAAAAGACTGTCAGTGAAGTAGACCACATGACATGAGATCTGCCAGACACAGTTTCAGATTTCCGTATGTGGGAGAGGGTCTGGTCAGGGTAGGGTACCCCATAGAAGCAGGCTCCATGTCACGTCCAGAAGGAGTTGAATAATTACTTAACTCATAAAAAACAGACTAAGGGGGCGCAACAGTCGCGATCACTCATTACATAAGTGTTTATTGAGCTTCTCTTATGTGCAAGGTTATAGTCAGATGAAGAACAAATCAGATCTGTAGTCTAGCGTGCAGGTCTGCCATCCCACAGAGGAGACAGCTAGGTGCAGAAATAAATACCTTTGACCCAGTGGAAAGTAATATGTGGCATCAGTTCAGTTCACTCGCTCAGTCGTGTCCAACTCTTTGCGACCCCATGAATCGCAGCACGCCACGCCTCCCTGTCCATCACCAACTCCCGGAGTTCACTCAGACTCACGTCCATCGAATACATGGCATAGGAACCATAAATTTAGAGATAAAATTCTACAGTATTTGTGTTAAAATGTTTCAAAATGTTAAAAAAAAATGAGTCAGGTGAAGTAAGATGTTCATCTGGATCTGGGTTAATAAGAGATAGAATTTGAAGTTCACTACAAAAACCACCTACATGGGAAGGGAAGATACTGTCTAATGACCTTCCTCCAAAACCCATGTCTGATCTTCATTAGGAACATAAGAAACAAAGGACAGAACTAGGGAGCAAAGTGCGGGTGGCATTTGAGGCGAGCTCCTGTTCCCTCTCAGGTGGAGCTTCAGGTGACACTCTTAGCGACATGGGCAGGTACCTGAGAAGGGACTTAGCAACAGTGTGAACCACATAACTTACCTTGACCTTGAACTTGGAGCTGGCCTTAGCACAGCCACTTGGGATAGCAGAGGTCTTTAGCCGGTGCTGGAGAGCCGTGGAATCTTTAAGCTGTATTCACAACTGGAACAAGGATTCATGATGATTCACGGTGGGCGAATGAGGCTTCCTGTAGGCAGGTCCTGTAGACCCTAGGTGTAGGACTTGCTGCATTTCCTGTGTTTCTTCAGCCAGCTCTGCAGACCAGCACTTAAGCTTCAGCTGAATTTGAGTGTGTTTTTATAGGCAGTCCTTCTCAAATTTAATATGCATATGAATCCTCTGGGGATTTTCTTAAAAGGCAGATTCTGATTCACTGAGTTGGGCCGGACTTCAAGTACGCAGGTAGGTTCCACTCCAGAATCAGGATCTGCATTTTAAAAAATTAGTTTTGAAATCGAAGTATAGTTGACTTACAATACTATGTGAGTTTCAGGTGTACACATAGTGATTCAGTATTTTTATAGATTATATTCCATTTAAAGTTAAAAAAAATGCTAGCTGTATTCCGTGTGCTGTACAATATGTGCTCGTAGCTTATTTACTTTGTGCATAGGAGTTTGTAGCTCTGAATCTACTCCTATCTTTCCCTCTTTCCTCGGCTGACTAGTAACCATGAGTTTGTTCTGTATCTGTGAGTCTGTTTCTTTTTTGCTATAGTCACTGGTTTGTTTTATTTTTTAGATTCCACATGTAAGTGAAATCACACGGTATCTGTTTTTGTCTGACGTGTTTCACTAAGCCTAACAGCCTCCGAGTCCATGCGTGTTGTTGGGAACGGCACGATCGTCATGCTTTGTGTGGTTGAGCAGCACACTAGTGTGTGTGTGTCTGTCTCCACCGTGTGTGTGCACATCTCGCATCTTCTTTGTCATTCCTCTGTTGATAGACACTTAGATTATTTCTGTATCTTGGCTATTATAAATGTTGCTACGGACTTTGGGTGTAGGTATCTTTTTGAATTATTTTTGTGTTCTACAGATTTGTACCCAGTTTTGGGATTGCTGGATCATATGGCAGTTCTATTTTTAGTTTTTTGAGGAGCCTCCATCCTATTTTCCATAGTGGCCCTAAACGTGAGACCAGGAACCAGAGTCTGCATTTTAGCCAGAGCCCCTGGGCGACTCTCACACACAGCACATTGTGAGCAGTGGTGCTGCTGTAAGCACGAAGGCTTTGCTTTTAGCGTGAAAGGCGGAGGTGGTCAGTATAGGTGGATCATCAAAATGTCCTTTCCCGTTACGTTATTTTGAATGGTCTCAAAGCCAAGGCACTGTTCTCAGAGTCCCCCGGGGACACCTGGAGGTGTATTTGGGGTCTGGAGGGGTATTTGGGTGGCAACTGGCAGATGCTAGTGGAATCCAGTGGGGGCGGGTCAGGGACACTGCTAAGCATCCTACACCACCCAGGACAGCCCCACAACAGAGAAGTATCCAGTCCCAAATGTCAGTAGTGTTGAGGTTGAAACCCTGCTGTGGAGGGATCAGCCTTGAATTTGGAGGGCTTGTCTAGTGTGGTCAATCCTGCATAAAGTCTCAAGTTAGCTCTGGATGTATCAATGCCAGAAGTCAGGCCACAGTCAGATTCTAGATCCACCCATGAAAAGGTGGTAGATTTTATAACAGGGAAAAAATAAAAAAGCAATGGACACTTTTACTCTAAAGACAACATGCCATCTGCCTCTAGTAAGGTATAGAAACGATACAATTAAATTATTGTCAACTTGAAGGTTAAGGCAATGAAGGTGGGCTGCATTTGTGACACTCTGTCTCTAGGGGTCCAGTTGCTTGGAAAATTAAAAAAGGAGCCAGAATAATTTGAGAAGTATGCCTCAGGGTTTCTGTTGGTTTGTTTTTTCAGTCTGACCAGGAGCAGTAGAAGAAGGAAAACAGAATCAAGGAAGTCAGGCAGGTGAATTTAGGGGAGAGAGTTCCTTAGAATAGGGATTCTCAAACTGTGGTCTCTCTTGTGGACACAGTGGGGGAAAGGGTGGGATGAATGGAGAGACTAGCATGGAAACATATACACTGTCACATGTGAAATAGATAGCCAGTGGGAATTTGCCTTGTGACTCAGGGAGCACAAACTGGTGCTCTGTGACCCCCTAGAGGCATGGGGTGGAAGGGAGGGAACGTGTGGATATCCACGGCTGATTCATGTTGATGTACGGCAGAGAGAAACACACACTGTAAAGTAATTACCCTTCAATTAAAATAAATAACTTAAAGAAAATGTGGTCTCTTGGCCATCCCTGGTGGTCTAGCAGTTAAGAACCCGCCTGCCAGTGCCTGGTCTGGGAAGACTGCACGTGTCTCGGAGCAAAGTCCACAGCTCCTGAGCCCACATTCTGGAGCCCACGCTCCACCCAACAAGAAGCCAGGGTAGTGAGAACTGCACTTACAGCAATGAAGAGTAGCCCCCACTCGCCGCAACTATAGAGAAAGTCCAAGTGCAGCAGTGAAGACCCAGCGCAGCCACTGAATAAACAAATAGATAAATCTGAAAAGAGAAAAATAAAAACAAGATACCAGTAGCATCAGCAGCATCCGGGACCTTGTTAGAAAGGCGAATCCCCAGACCCCACCACAGGCCTTCTAAGCCAGAAACCCTAGGGGTCGGGCTCTGGAACTTGTTTTTACAAGCTCTGCAGGGAATTCTGATGCTCACTGCTGTTGCAGAACCACTGCTTTGGGAGAAAGTCTGAGATATTGGGAGATGGCCTAGAAACATAAAAGGGAAAAATGAGATCTGGAATCCTCTAGCTGAGACTGAGCCAGAGAAAAATAATAGCCATAATCCCCTTAGATTTTAGCTTGCAAGTTAACAGAGTCTTCTGTTTAATCTAATGTGCTTTGATGCTGGGTCTTCTTATCTGAGTGGTCAGTGGAAAGTTTTACACAACTAGGTCAAGGGTCCTACCTGCCAGACAATTGTAAGATGATACTGATTTTAAGATGTATCTTGTTATTTTCGTTCAGTCCATGGTGTCGCAAAGAGTCGGACACGACTGAGCGACTGAACTGACTGAAAAAATATCTAGAAGATTTTTTAAAAGTAATTATATAGTATGTTAGAAGGAGACAAACGCTATGAAAATAGAAAAAGTGTACTGCAGGTTAAGAGGAATGGGATGGGGAGAGGCAGTGTAATTGTAATTGGGTTTGGAGGTGGGGCTCACTGAGAAAGTGACATTTGAGACAAATTGAAGGACAAGAGAGCATCAACCACGTGGACATCTGGGAGAGGAGCCTAGCAGGCAGAGGGAACAGCCAGGGCCAAAGCCCCAGAGCTGAGGGGTGCCTGGCATGTTGGAGGACCAGTCAGGAGAGCAGGGTGTTCGGAGCAGACCGAGCAAGAGAGCGTTACACGTGGGACCGTGTGGGACCCTGTCACCAGCAGTGAGGCTTTGTCTTTTATTCCGAGGCAAAGAGAGATGATGTGACTCGCATATGACGTGATCACTCCAACCAGAGTGCTGAGAAGAGGTTGTAGGAGGCAAAGCCAGAAGCAGTTATCCAGGTGAGGGAGTCACACAGGCAAGGGATGGCGGTGGTTCGGACGAGGCAGGAGCCGTGGAGGCAGTGAGCAGTGGTCAGTTTCTGAACATAATTTGAAAGGAGAAACAATTGGATGAAGGATAGGAGGAGCCAAGGATGACTCCAGGGTTTTTCGCCTGAGTCCCTGGAAGTGGAAATTGCCGGCGACTGAGATAGTGCCGGGGGCTGGCGAGAGGCACTCCGCTCGTGACAAAGGTCATGAGGACGGAGGCTCGGCAAACGCAAAGGCGGGATCGAGCCTCAGGAGTCCCCCTGGATATTCTCGAGCATCTACCCCCCCAAAAAACCAGAGTCTGCCTACTTTATTGCTTTGTGCTCTCACCTCTGACTTTACTGGGGGCTGTCCCCCACCACCATCTCGCTCTGTCTGACAAAGAGTTAACTTACAGCTCCAATTAATAAGTTCCTGGGCAATTAGGAGTGTTTAAATCCAAACCCCTCAGATAGCTCTCTAACTCACCTGACAAGTTTACCCAGACTCCTACAGCTATGCATATGATTGTTTACAGTCTCCCAGCCTCGAGAGGCACGGGAAGCTTAAGATATTCAAATAGCTTAGAGCCTCTCAGAGAGTTAGAAACTGTCAGAATAAAACTAGTAAAAGATTTCATTGATGAGCCAATGCTTGCTGCCAAGTTTCCACATCCCCTGTATCGTATCCTTGAATGTGTATTAATTAATGTAGTTGGTATGTAGAAAAAATAAGTAGTGGCCTTGGTGTTAGTAACTTTAGACCCTTAAGGTAATAAATTCCTTCCTTTGTTGTAAACCCATTACACCTCTGCCCTATAAGGAATGCAGTTTTATCTAACACCTTCGGAAGATGGTGCCAAACCTTAAAATAATTACTCTTAGAGAAAATAAGTCTTACGGTTGACAAACCTTTGTCAAGAGTCATAAAATGTTAATAGGCTTTCTGGCCAGAAGATGATGTAAATCACCTAAACCTTTTGTATACAATAAATTTGCAGGAAAGATAAGTTTTTGAAAAGGATCAAAGACTGCTGATTTTGCGTCCCCTATTATCCTCTATGTGTAACTTAGGGTATAAAAACCCCTGTTGAAAATAAAGCTACGGGCCTTGCTCAACCAAAGCTTGGTCTCCCCATGTCATTCTTTTCCTCAATTTCCAACTGAGTCTCCATCTGGAGTGCGGAGGTCCTCTGTGACCATTTATTTGCCTGGGCTTCTAAGACCCACTCGAGAAGGTGTCTAAGGTGGGGCACCTTCCGCTATTCGAGAGGGCGCCTGCGGCCTCCGTGGTCAGAGCTAACCTGGTGTCACAGGTTATATTGATTTTCCGCGTAAACCAAGCTACTCAGCCTCTTTTCTCCACTGAATTTTCCTACTGAGCTATCCTCATTCTATTACTCTTTATATCTCTAATTAATATTTAAATAAATCGCCGACACCGTCTCTCCTTCAAATACCCTGGATCAGCCAGGGCTGGACCTCGGCAAGATCAGTCCTGTGTGTTCATGGGCAGGACTGATGTTGAAGCTGAAACTCCAGTACTTTGGCCACCTGATGCGAAGCGTTGACTCATTTGAAAAGACCTTGATGCTGGGAAAGATTCAAGGCGGGAGGAGAAGGGGACGACAGAGGATAAGATGGTTGGATGGCATCGCCGACTCAATGGACATGGGTATGGGTGAACTCTGGGAGTTGGTGATGGACAGGGAGGCCTGGCGTGCTGCAGCCCATGGGGTAGCAAAGAGTCGGACACGACAGAGCAACTGAACTGAACTGAACTGAGATGGGAAGATGGAGTGAAGCAGTTCTCTGGGGGCAGGTCAGGAGTTCACTCTTGGCTGTGTTGGCTTTGAAATGCCTACTAGACACCCACATGTGGGTAGGCAGCTGAAAAAGGCATCTCCGTTTATAGAAATGCAGGCATGAACTTGAAAGTCGTTAGTCAACAGACGATACTGAAAAGCCGAGGGAGCTGATGGTGTCATCGATGGAGTGGGTATGGAGGCAGAGAGAGGTCCAAAGACAGCCTGGGGCAGCTGTGGAGGAGGCTGGGAGGAAGATGAGAAGGAGTGGCTGGGAGGGAGACCAGCAGCAAGTGGCAGAAACCAGATAAAGAAGATGGGCCAGGGAGGCTAAGGGTTAGCGTGTGAAACGCTGTGATAGGCCCCCTGAAACGAGCCCTGGGAATTCACCATCGGACCAGCAACATGGTCATCACTGGTGACCTTAGGAAGAGCCGCGTGGTGAAGTTCTGGGAGTGAGGCTGGCTGATCGGAATGTATATCAAAGTCCCAGTGGAAAAGAGGTGGCCCCGTCAAACTGTAACTCAAGGAGACTTTAATAAAGGGACTTTTGGCAAACATGTGGGCGGGTATAGGGAAATTTGTTATGGTGGGGTAATTGTTACCATGGCCTCATCTGAAAAGTCAAAGTCAAAGTTACTGGGCCAAAAGAGAGGGTGAGAGTCGGAGCTGGGGGTGTGGGCTTCAGTGGAGGGGCACACCCAGCCCACAGAGAGGGCCCCAGGGGAGTAAACACCTTGACCTCACTCTCTGCCCTCCTCCAATTCTCTTGCTGGTCCTCCCCGGGGCCAAATCCAACAGGAAGCAAGGGGATCTACTGATGCAGCCATGGAGGTCAGCCTCCCAGGAGGCAGGCAGGACAGGGAACAGAACTGGAAGGGCAAACAGAAAATTTCCAGGACCGAGCAGTTTTGAGAAAGTAAGATTTGCTGTGTTTGTGTTTTCCTAGCATGTTTAATTCCCTCGTGCCTGATATTTTCAATAGCTGTTAAGAGAAAGAATACCCTATGATTTAAATTAAAGGGAAGAGCTTTTTGAGGACGACGACCAAGTCTGTGGAGCTGCCCCAGGAATCAGACCTGCCATGTCCCCTCTTCCACTTCCGGTTGCAAACAATAAAGGCTATTGGTACCATAAAGAATAAATAAATGAAAGGAAAGAGACTTTTTAAAGTTAAAAGTGATGAAGTCATGAGAAATGTTACATGTTTCTGTAGAGTGAATCTTTCAACAGAAGGTTTTTTGAGAACAGAAAGCAAATCAGGCAACAAGAGAAGGACACAGTAGTCCTAAACAGAAACAGAGTATTGTCTTTCTTGAAACTTTTTCCTCCTGTTTGAACTATGATGTCCTGGTTTTTCCTCATCTCACTGGCCACTCCTCCATATCCATTGCAGGCCTCCCCCTTGACTTGATAAGAGTTCCCCCAGGTTTTGTCTTAGGCTCTGTACATGGAACCTGGACACAATGGCTGGCACTCAAGCAACCATATTTAACCATGAGACACTACAGTTAGAATACCGGAGCAGCAGGACATAGGAAGCTCAGTGCCCCATGTCTGTGG
The DNA here is from genome assembly GCF_032452875.1 of Bos javanicus. Taxonomy (NCBI): domain Eukaryota; kingdom Metazoa; phylum Chordata; class Mammalia; order Artiodactyla; family Bovidae; genus Bos; species Bos javanicus. Next base: position 132,777,528 of record NC_083869.1, on the reverse strand, counting down.
ACTCACTTTTACACTGAGGACTGCCTGCTTCTGAACTTCTTTTCTGTGAGAGAAAAATAAACGTCCGTCTTGTTTAAGACACCATTATTTCACAGCTGAACCTAATTCTGATACATCACCCCAAAACCAAAGCTGAAAACCCATTTCACATTCTGCTTCCCATTCCATGTTTAGCCTCATTGTTTAGCACAGAATATGAGAGGTTCTGAAGTGAGCTCAAATGACATCAGAAAGATATTCCCATAACAAATTCCAACCATAAGATGCTCCTCATTTGAATATAAATCCTCTCCCATGATCAAATTACCAAGAAGAAAGTAAAATCTGAAAACTACCCAATTCTAAATTGATTCTAAAATGCACATTTCCCCCTTCATTTAAATGCATCTGGATTTAAGGCAATTCAGATACACCTTAAGCACAAGCTGGAATCAAGATTGCCAGGAGAAATATCAGTAACCTCAGATATGCAGATGACACCACCCTTTTGGGAGAAAGAAAAGAACTAAACAGCCTCTTGATGAAGGTGAAAGAGAAGAGTGAAAAAGTTGGCTTAAAACTCAACATTCAAAAGTGAAGATCATGGCATTCAGTTCCATCACTTCATGCAAATAGATGGGGAAACATTGGAAACGGTGACAGACTTTGTTTACTTGGGCTTCAAAATCACATGACTACTGGAAAAACCATAGCTTTGACTATATGACTTTTGTTGGTAAAGTAATGTCTCTGCTTTTTAACATGCTGTCTAGGTTGGTCATAGCTTTTCTTCCAAGGAGAAGCGTCTTTTAGTTTCATGGCTGCAGTCACCATCTGCAGTGATTTTGGAGCCCAAGAAAATAAAGTCTGTCACTGTTTCCATTGTTTTCCCATCTATTTGCCATGGAGTGATGGGACCAGATGCCATGATCTTAGTTTTTTGAGCGTTGAGTTTTCAGCCAGCTTTTTCACTCTCCTCTTTCACTTTCATCAAGAGGCTCTTTAGTTCCTCTTTGCTTTCTGCCATAAGTGTGGTGTCATCTGCATATTAGTGCCTAAAATTTTCAAACTGCATAGTTTTTGTTTATCATCAGAATCTTTTCCATCTTCTCTTCCTTCTATATAATTTACTTTTAATTATATTTATTCATTCACTGTCTCCTCCCTCCTACCCATCCCCTCATCCCAGAGCAGGAAGCTTGGCCAGACATCTCTTTTATTTGGTGTGAGCTGAGCACGTGAACAGTGCTGGAACATAGCAAATGCTTAAGAAATGTTCACTGAATGACTGTACCAAGAATCTAGTAGATCTAATTCTATGCCCAATAAAAGAGGTTATTCTTCCTGGTCCAGTATGTGTGGAATGCAAACAAAAACCGATCATATGTTAGAAATGTGCCAGAGAAATCATCGATTAGGGACTTCCCTGGTGGCGCGGCGGGCAAGAATCCACCTGCCAGTGCAGGGGACACGGGCTTGATGTCCGGTCCAGGAAGAGTCCACAGGCCGTGGAGCAACTAAGCCTGTATGCCACGACTACTGAGCCACCTGTGCTGTAAGTACTGAAGCCCATGGGCCCAGAGCCCGTCCTCCACAACAAGAGACGTTGCTACGGTGAGAAGCCCAGGCACTGCAGCAAAGAGTAGCCCCTGCTCGCCAACTCGAGAAAGCCCTTGCAAAGCCATGAAGACCCAGCACAGCCATAAATAAATGAACCCAGCACAGCCATAAATAAATGAACAAACAAAATTTTAAAAAATCAGTCAATTTTTTAAAAAAGTAAAAATAGTCTGGATTTGGTCTACAACACAATAGGAAGCAGTAATAACTAACAAAAGAAGAAAGAAAAGCTTCCAGTCACTGGAAAAGGGAATTCTTCTAAATGACTCTCATATATATGAAGATATTCTTAATATTGCAGAATGCTAGAAATAATAATGAAAGCAGCATTTCACAGCTACAGGCTGCAGATTAAACTGTACACAGAAAATGGATAGCCTTAGATACTTTCATAAGTGAGGAAGAATGAGATGAATACATTAAGCATTCTGTGCAAGAAGTTAGAAAAAGACAAAACAGAAAGACGGGTAGGAAGGATACAACAGAGACAGCAGACTGTAACGAGTAAAAAAGAAAAACAGTGGAACTGACAAGTCAAAGAGCTGATTTAAGAGGGGAAAATATCTGATGATAAAATCTGTGTGTTTAATAAAGACAAAGTGTGTGTGGGCTTAGTCGCTCAGTCATGTCTGACTCTGTGTGACCCCGTGGACTGTAGCCCACCAGGCTCCTCTGTCCTTGGGATTCTCCAGGCAGGAATACTAGAGTGGGTAGCCATCCCCTTCTCCAGGGGATCTTCCCAACCCAGGGATCAAACCGAGGTCTCCTGCATTGCAGGCGGATACTCTACCACTGAGCCACCAGGGAAGCCAAAGGGGGACAAAGACAAAGCAGGACCGAACAAATGTGCGAAGTCAGAAGTGCGAAGAAGTAACCATGGACGGAGCAGCGATGGGTGCATCTTCTCTTCCCTTCTCCTAGGGCTGGGGGCTGGGTACCTTTTGCCCACAGACCAGTCACCACTGACCCATGGCTGAACCACCGAAATGAGGTTGTCCAGCTTCTCAGGGGTCAGTTACAACACTGGGGGTATATCCCTTTGTCCCCTGCAGGCAGCTGTGTGTGGCTTCCCCACATCGAACAGCAAATCTGCACCCTGTTTTGTCGTTTCTTCCCCAGTCAGCAGCGGTCTCATTCTGGTCTTAAACAAGGGCTCAGGTCTGAAGTCTTCTCCTTAAGGTCTGAGAGAGGCTTCTTGATTCCCAGGACAACTGAGCAGATGCCACTGGGTTTCTACTGTGAGTGTTGCCTCTCCCTTATGACCAGACAGGATCCTTCCACCCACCACTGCCTCCTGTCCTTGAGTCAGGGGGCAGGTAGGGGTCCTCTCTAGCTTGGCTGGGGGTTTGCCTGCTGCCCAGCCCTGGCTGTTTCTGTCTTGGGACTGGGTAGACTCTCCTTAGTTCTTTGGCCAGGTGATGGAGGATGGCTGAATTGGTCTGTGTGGTGGGGAGGAGATGTAACAGCTAGGGTGCAGAACACAGTGAAATTCACCGCTGCCAGCTTTGGGTGTTGGGGAGTCTGCTTAGTAGCCCTGGGAGTCAGGAAGTCTTTCCTCAGCCCTTGAGGCAGAGGAGTCAGAATTTGAGCCCATCCAAGACCAGACTGAAGCCAATGGTGACAGAGGAAGAGGAGGCAGAGCAGAGGTGGGGGCAGTGTCCAGGTGAACTTTGAACGGTGGCAAGAGGATTGGTCAGTCTACCACCAGCCATGGTGATGCTGTTTCCCCAGTTCTCTGCACAGCCCAGTCTCTGGACTGCCCATCCAGGAAGCTGCCCAGGTGCCAACACCACCTCTCCTCCTGCCTGCTGTTCTCAGTGGCAGTCAGCAGGCTCTGAACCACTGGGAACTGGCCTTTTGTTCAACCATCCAAGGCCTGCCATAACACCAGCTGCCAGACAAGCACAGGGACCTCCCATCTCCTTCTTGCTCCTTGGGAGCTCTCTGTTATCTGCCTCTGTTTATCAGTCTCTGTATTTGCTTTCCAGTCCATCCTAAAGGAGATCAGCCCTGGGATTTCTTTGGAAGGAGTGATGCTAAAGCTGAAACTCCAGTACTTTGGCCACCTCATGTGAAGAGTTGACTCATTGGAAAATACTCTGATGCTGGGAGGGATTGGGGGCAGGAGGAGAAGGGGATGACAGAGGATGAGATGGCTGGATGGCATCACTGACTCGATGGACGTGAGTCTCAGCAAACTCCGGGAGCTGGTGATGGACAGGGAGGCCTGGTGTGCTGCAATTCATGGGGTTGCAAAGAATCGGACACGACTGAGCGACTGAACTGACTGACTGATTGATGTTTGCTTTCATTTCCTATGCCTGCTTGAAAATTACCACAAACTTGGTGGCTTGAAGACACCACTTTTTGTGACGTAAGATGGCAGATAAGGACGTGCACTCATCTTCTCCTGCGAGAACTCTAAAACTACAACTCTTCGCTGAACAACTGTCCACTGGAGAATGTTGGATCCCACCAATAAAGATACCCCATGTCCATGGGCAAAGGAGAAGCCCCAGCAAGATGGCAGGAGGGGTGAAATTGCATCTAAAATCAAACCCCATTCCCACCAGAGATGCTCAGAGGGCTCAAACAAGCCTTGTGCGCACCAGGACCCAGAGACCCCAGAGAAACTGAGCCACACCTGTGTTTGGGTGTCTCTTGTGAAGGTGCGGGTCAGCAGTGGCCTGCTGCAGGGGCAGGGGCTCTGGGCGCAGCAGACCTGGGTATGGCACAAGCCCTCTTGTTGGAGGGCACCATTAACCCCGCCGTAGAGCTGCCAAAACTTAGTCAGGAATGGGGAAATAGACTCTTGGAGGGCACAAACAGAACTTTGTGTGCACCAGGACCCAGGAGAAAGGAGCAGTGACCCCACAAGAGACTGATCCAGACTTGCCTGGGAGTGTCCAGGAGTCTCCGGCAGAGGCATGGGTCAACAGTGGCTGCTGCAGGCTGGGGCACGAGTGCATGGGACCTTCTGAAGGAGGTCGCCTTTATCTTCGTTACCTCCACCATAGTTTGGCTTCAAATCAAACAACAGGGAGGGAAACAGCCTTGCCCATCAACAGAAAATTGGTTTAAAGATTTACTAAGTATGGCCCCGCCCATCAGAACAAGACCCAGTTTCCCCCCCAATCAGTCTCTCCCATCAGGAAGTTTCCACAAGCCTCTATCCTTCTCCATCAGAGGGCAGACAGACTGAAAACAACAATCACAGAAAACTGATCAAACTGATCACATGGACCACAGCCTTGACTAACTCAATGAAACTATGAGCCATGCTGTGTAGGGCCACCCAAGATGGACGGGTCATGGTGGAGAGTTCTGACAAAACATGGTCCACTGGAGAAGGGAACGGCAAACCACTTCAGTATTCTTGCCTCGAGAACCCAATGAACAATTGAAAAGGCAAAAAGATAGGACACTGAAAGATGAGCTCCCCAGGTCAGTAGGTGCCCAATATACTATGGGAGATAAGTGAGAAGTAACTTCAGAAAGAATGAAGAGATGGAGCAAAAGTAAAAACAATACCTAATTGTGGATGTGACTGGTGATGGAAGTAAAGTCCGATGCTGTGAAGAGCAATGTTTCATAGGAACCTGGAATGTTAGGTCCATGAATCAAGGAAAATTGGAAGTGGTCAAACAGGAGATGGCAAGAGTGAACATTGACATTTTAGCAATCAGTGAACTAAAATGGACTGGAATGGGTGAATTTAACTCAGATGACCATTCTGTCTACTACTGTGGGCAGGAATCCCTTAGAAGAAATGGAGTAGCCATCATAGTCAACAAAAGAGTCCAAAATGCAGTACTTGGATGCAATCTCAAAAATGACAGAATGATCTCTGTTCGTTTCCAAGGGAAACCATTCAATATCACGGTAATCCAAGCCTATGCCCTGACCAGTAACGTGGAAGAAGCCGAAGTTGAACGGTTCTATGAAGACCTACAAGAGCTTCTAGAACTAAGACCAAAAAAAGGTGTCTTTTTCATTATAGGGCACTGAAATGCAAAAGTAGGAGTAACAGGCAAATTTGGCCTTAAAGTACAAAACAAAGCAGGGCAAAGGCTAACAGAGTTTTGCCAAGAGAACACGCTGGTCATAGCAAACACCCTCTTCCAACAACACAAGAGAAGACTCTACACATGGACATCACCAGGTGGTCAACACTGAAATCAGACTGAATAATCTTTGCAGCCAAAAATGAAGAAGCTCTATATACAGTCAACAAAAACAAGACTGGGAGCTGATTGTGGTCAGATCATGAACTCCTTATTGCCAAATTCAGACTTAAATTGAAGAAAGTAGGGAAAACCACTAGACCATTTAGGTATGACCTAAATCAAATCCCTTATGATTATACAGTGGAACTGAGAAATAGATTTAAGGAACTAGATCTGATAGACAGAGTGCCTGATGAACTATGGACGGAGGTTCATGATATTGTACAGGAGACAGGGATCAAGACCATCCCCATGGGAAAGAAATGCAAAAAAGCAAAATGGCTGTCTGGGGAGGCCTTACGAATAGCTGTGAAAATAAAAGATGCAAAAGGCAAAAGAGTAAAGGAAAGATATAAGCATTTGAATGCAGAGTTCCAAAGAATAGCAAGGAGAGATACAAAAGCCTTCCTCAGTGATCAGTGCAAAGAAATAGAGGAAAACAATAGAATAGGAAAGACTAGTGATCTCTTCAAGAAAATTAGAGATACAAGGGAACATTTCATGCAAAGATGGGCACAATAAAGGACAGAAATAATATAGACCTAACAGAAGCAGAAGATATTAAGAAGAGGTGGCAGGAATACACAGGAGAACTATATAAAAAAAGATCTTCATGACCCAGATAAGCACGATCGTGTGATCACTCACCTAGAGCCAGACATCCTGGAGTGTGATGTCAAGAGGGCCTTAGAAAGTATCACTATGAACAAAGCTAGTGGAGGTGATGGAATTCCAGTTGAGCTATTTCAAATCCTGAAAGATGATGCTATGAAAGTGCTTCCCTCAATATGCCAGCAAACTTGGAAAACTCAGCAGTGGCCACAGGACTGGAAAAGGTTAGTTTTCATTCCAATCCCAAAGAAAGGCAATGCCAAAGAATGCTCAAACTACTGCACAATTGCACTCATCTCACACGTTAGCAAAGTAATGCTCAAAATTCACCAAGCCAGGTTTCAACAGTATGTGAACCATAAACATCAGATGTTCAAGCTGGTTTTAGAAAAGGCAGAGGAACCAAAGATCAAATTGCCAACATCTGCTGGATCATCGCAAAAGCAAGAGAGTTCCAGAAAAACATCTGCTTTATTGACTACACCAAAGACTTTGACTGTGTGAATGACAACAAACTGTGGAAAATTCTTCAAGAGATGGGAGTACCAGACCACCTGACTTGCCTCCTGAGAAATCTGTATACAGGTCAAGAAGCAACTGTTAGAACTGGACATCGAACAACAGACTGGTTCCAAATTGGGAAAGGAATACGTCAAGGCTGTATATCTTCACCCTACTTATTTAACTTTTATGCAGAGTGCATCATGGGAAATGCCAGACTGGATGAAGGACAAGCTGAAATCAAGATGCTGGGGGAAATATCAATAACCTCAGATATGCAGATGACACCACCCCTATGGTGGAAAGCGAAGAACTAAAGAGCCTCTTGATGAAAGTGAAAGAGGAGAGTGAAAAAGTTGGGTTAAAACTCAACATTCAAAAAACTAAGATCATGGCATCCAGCCCATCACTTGATGGCAAATAAATGGAGAAACAATGGAAACAGTGACAGACTTTATTTTCTTGGGCTCCAAAATCACTGCAGATGGTGACTGCAGCCATGAAATTAAAAGAGGCTTGCTCCTTGGAAGAAAAGCTATGACCAATCTAGACAGCATATTAAAAAGCAGAGACATTATTTTGCCAAGAAAGGTCTGTCTAGTCAAAGCTATGGTTTTTCCAGTAGTCATGTATGGATGTGAAAGTTGGTCTATGAAGAAAGCTGAGTGCCGAAGAATTGATGGGTGTTGGAGAAGACTCTTGATGGTCCCTTGGACTGCAAGGAGATCCGACCAGTCCATCCTAAAGGAAATCAGTCCTGAATATTGATTGGAAGGACTGATGCTGAAGCTGAAACCCCAATACTTTGGTTATCTGACGTGAAGAACTACTCATTGAAAAAGACCCTGATGCTGGGAAAGATTGAAAGTGGGAAGAGAACGGGACGACAGAGGATGAGATAGTCAGATGGCATCACTGACTCGATGGACATGAGTTTGAGTAAGCTCTGGAGTTGGTGATGGACAGGGAAGCCTGGCGTGCTGCAGTCCATTGGGTCGCAAAGAGTCAGACACGACTGAGCGACTGAACTGAACTGGTGGCTTAAAATGGCACACACTTGAATGAAAGGCCATTCACAGCAACGTAGATGGACCTAGCTATTATCGTATTAATCAAAGTAATCGGAGAAAGACAAGTGTCACGTGGTAGCTTAGTCACGTTTGCTGCTGTTCAGTGGCTCAGTCCCCTGAGAAGGCACCCTGAGTCTCTGAGAGTCATGCAGAGTCTCCCCTGCTCAGTTTACTTATCTCCATTTCTTTAGGGCTTCTTTTTTTTTTCTAGGTTTGTTACCTTGTTCTTTCACTTTGAACATGTTCCTCTGTCATCTTATTTTGTATGATTGCTCCGCTTGTGTCTGTGAATTTTGGAGGGCCAGTTTACTGCCTGAGTCTTGAAGGAGTGTCCTGGTGTGGGAGAGTCCGTCTGCAGTCTGTGTGTGCCCGGTGGCTTTGGTGGGGTCTCAAGAGAGCATGGGCAGTGTCTTCTCGTGGGGGGTACTGGTGGCCAGCACCCTGGTGGGAAGTGGGGCTGGTGCTGGAGAGACTAGAAGTGGAACTGAGTGTGAGATGCGGGAGCTTCTCTCAGGCTCAGAGACAGCTCCTGCCCTGTTGGGGGTGTGTTTGAATGGTCCCTGAGGGTCTAGAGGTGGAGCCCCAGGGAGATGAACTTCTCCCTGGAAAGATGGAGATTTCTGCTTTGCCTGGACGGGGGGTGGGGGCAGGGTCCCAGGGCTAGAGCAGCAGTTCTGAGCTGTACCCCTTCTCCCTGGGCATGTGATGGCAGTCTTTGCCTTGGCTGAGAGGGCGGGGGTGGCACCAGCCTGGGGGGCTAGAGCTGTACTTCTGAGCTGGCTCTCCGTCTCTCTGGTGTGTGTGATGGTGGTTATTGCCTGGATGGGGTGCAGGGCTGGCATAGGTCGGGCTGGAGTAGGAGGCTGGTGTGGGCTGGGGAGGGCACTGGCCTGGTCCTGGAAGGCTGGCCGGAGCACTGACACTTTCCCACCTGCTGCCTCTGTGCTGGGCCTGGGAACAAGCAGATCTGTGTGCCCAATCTTTAAGAGCAGGGTCTCAGCTTCTTGTAACCCTCGGGTAAGCCCCACTGATTTTCAGACCAGCCTAAAGAGGGTTCATCTTCCCAGGGCCAGACCCCAGGGCTAGGGTGCCTAATACGGGGCTCGAGGGCCTCAGTCCTTAGGGAGGGTCCCCAAGCCTCTGACACCTCCGTCCTGTTCTGGGGTGCTCATTAGGGGTGTAGGTCCTGACTAGATTATCTTCTCCCCTCCTACAAGACTCTGCGTGATTCTGTATTTATAACCTTGATTGTGGAAGAGCCATTCTGCTAGTCTTCAGACTGTTCTCAGAAAGAGTTTCTTTATGTGCAGATGTAGTTTTGATGTGTTCATGGCGGGCGGTGAACTCAGGGTTTTCCTACTCTGCCGTCTTGATCCCTCCTGTGTTATTGTTATTCAGATGCTAAGTTGTGTCTGACTCTTTGTGACCCCATGAGCTGCAGCACGCCAGGCCTCCCTCTCCTTCACTGTGTCCTGGAGTTTGTTCAAACTCGGATCAATTGAGTCAGTGATGCCATCCAACCATCTCATCCTCTGTCAGCCACTTCTCCTCTTGCCCTCAGTCTTCCTCACCACAATTCAAAAGTATGAATTCTTTGGCGCTCAGCCTTCTTTATGGGCCGACTCTCACATGACTACTGGAAAAGCCACAGCTTTGACTATACACCTTTACTGGCGTTTCTGCTTTTTAATACGCTGTCTAGGTTTGTCATAGCTGTTCTTCCAAGGAGCAAGCATTTTTTTATTTCGTAGCTGCAGTCACTATCCGCATTGATTTTAGAGCCCAAGGAAAGAAAGTATGTCACTGTTTTCACTTTTTCCCCTTCTGCTTGCCATGATAGCCTGGTTGGCTTTTGTTAAATCCTTAGTGCCTGGTTTTATGCCTGGAACACTGAACGCTCAATAAATGTCTTATTGAATAAGTGGATGGAAAGTGGAAATAACAGTATTATTTACCTCATAATGTTGCTAAGGGGACTAAATGAGGAAATGCAGTTAAAACGCTTGGCCGAGGATGTGGCTCAGAGTAAAAGTCAGGGAGTGGGGGTTGCCGAGACGCGTTGCTTTTGCTGCCGTTGTCACTGTGTTGTCAGCATCCTGGCTTCTGAGCACCTTCCTTCTCATCACGCCCTCATTCGAATGGAAACTGCTTCCAGGCCGTGACCCAGTTGCAAGGCGGGAAAGTCCCTCTGCCGGTCAGCTGGCTCTTTCAGCTCCTCCAGGCCGCGTAGTGCGGCTGATGTGACTTCTTTCCCTTAGGGAATGGAATTCATCACCGAAGGAAGCTTTGCCCTTGAAAGGTTTCCTGGGCTAGGCTTGAACTAAATGTGGGAAGCTCAGATAGTCTAGATTTGATTTTCCAGGTCCTCAGAGACCAGTAGAGTTACCACTTCATTGGCCAAAAAAGCACAAAAACATGGAAATAAAGTAAAGACGTGCTTTGGGGAAGGTGACTAGAAAAGGGGCTGATTTTTTTTACTAAATGTTCAGCCTCTCCCGAAAGAGCCTCTTCTTTGAGACAAATCCTTTTCTCTGAGTCCATTCTCAGAGTTTCATGAGCCAAGACAGGTAGCAGTCCCATTATCAGACCCGTGTAGACCAAGCCCCCCTCTTTGGGATGAGGACTCGGCAGCCAAGCCAAGTGCCTGCCTAGAGCCTATGGTCGTCCTTCTGGATTATGATCTGAATGCCCGTGACTCTGGATTTCCTTGCCCAGGTGGCCCTGAGTCACCTCTAGGATCAGTGGGTTGCTTGCTCAGGGTTATCCTTTTGAGTAAAGGTGGCATTTGCCACATGAGCAAAAATAAGCCAAAGAGACTGAGGAATATCTGAAATGGGTGTGGGGGGAAGGGCGTGATGGGTATCAGTTACGATTTTAGAAGTAACTGCAGCAGTGGCTATTTCACTGACCTTTTGGAAAATGTGAACGTATTTTTGGCTTCTTTGGGTGTTTGTTGCTGCACTGGGGCCGTTGTCAGCTGCAGTGATCGTGCGCTCCTCTCTGGTTGCGGGGCACTGGCTGCTCACTGTGGTGGCGTCTCCTGTTTCAGATCGCAGGGTCTGGGGCACTCGGGCTTCTGTGGTTGGGGGCACACGAGTTTAGCTGCTCTGCGGCATGTGGCATCTGCTCAGACTGGTGAGTGATGGAACCCATGACCCCTGCATCGGCAAGTGGATTCTTAACCACTGGACCAGCAGGGACGCCCTTCGCTAACCTTCTTAATGAAGATGTTTTAGGAGATTTGGATTTGAAGGACTCTGACCCCTGGCCTTGTGCCTCCCTTTCAGTGTAGAAGTGGGGCATCTTGTTATCACAGGAAAACAGAGGCCGCATGCTGTGGAGGGAAAGCTGGATATAGAGGAAGGGCTCAAGTGGATCTGAGTGGCCCAGGGTGGTGACTGTGGTCGGCACCTTTTAGGTGTCTCCCCGAATTCTTGCGGCCCCACCTGTGTCCTGGACCCTCTGTGGTTGCTGCATGCAGGCCAGGCCCCTAGCTAACAGTGGGCCAGGTGAGGTTTCTATTACCATTCACTCACTCATTCACCTAATTAATGGCCTGTTACATCATATATAGACTATTTTAAGTCTCAGATGGTCACTTTTCAGCCACTCAGCATGAACCTGACTTTACTTACTATCCGGCAGCGTGTGCCCATTTAATTCCGTCTTAAAACTGAAGACAGATGTCAAGAACAGACTTTTGGACTCTGTGGGAGAAGGTGAGGGTGAGATGATCTGAGAGAATAGCATTGAAACATGTATATTATCATATGTGAAATAGATCGCCAGTCCAGGTTTGATGCATGAGACAAGGTGCTCAGGGCCGGTGCACTGGGATGACCCTGAGGGATGGGATGGGGAGGGAAGTGGGAGGAGGGTTCAGGATGGGGGACACATGTACACCCATGGCTGATTCATGTCAATGCATGGCAAAAACCACCACAATATTGTAAATTAGCCTCCAATTAAAATAAATAAATTAAAAAAAACCCCAAACTGAAGACAGAATCAAAAGAAGAATGAGTTTTGAATTAGGTACAATCTCTGTTAATATAACCAAGAGATAGCAATACTTGAGAAATGGGTATTTATGCTGGTCAGATGATATAAACTAGGACCCAGGGGCCCAGCTGAGCTGTGTGTCAGCAGGCACTCACACTGACGCCCCAGGAAAGATTAAATTATCACGGACAGTGGACAGAACAGACTTTGGATCAAGATAGCTCTGGGATCGAATTCTCACTCTGTCACTTACATGCTGCTCAGGCATCACTCCGAGTATGTGCAGGTGTGTGTGTGTGTTTATAGGGGAGATTTCCAGAAGCTGTTTTGCTGATCAAAGGATTAATGCTTTTATAATTGACCATGGTTTCTCCTCATAGCGTATTGGTTTGTAAAACACCAGTTTTGTTTTATTTGATTCTTTTCCCCCATTTCTTTTTCCATCTCCGCCACCAAGTATCCTTCATATATTTTCTTTTTCTTTTTTAGATCTATGGTTCCTTGAAAAGTATTTAGTATCTCTGCGTGTGTGCTTTTAAATTATACACAAACGAGTGCACTGTATATTTCCCCTTTTCTTCTGCCAAGATTGAAAGATGGCATAGGCTGCTGGCTTCCTTTGCCAACACCAGTCTGGCAAAACTACAGATCTGAGGGAGAAACGTGGATTTGAAGAACAGAACTGACGCAGGGTCCTGCGAGGAGGTGTGAAGCTGATCTCGGCTACTCAGCGTGGGTGTGTGGAACGGGCCAGCTCTGCCCTGGAGCAGGGGACGCCTAGTCCTGGCAAGGACCGGGCAGGTTCCTAAGTTCTTCCTCTCCCTTTGCCTATTTACCCCAGAAGCCAGAGATGAGGCGCTCCTGTTCTGGAGGGAATAGTACGTGTGTGCTCAGCTGCTCAGTCCAGCTCTTTGTGGCCCCGTGCACTGTAGCCCGCCAGGCTCCTCTGGCCATGGGATTTCCCAAGCAATAATATTGGAGTCGGTTGCCTTTCCTTCTCCAGGGAATCTTTCCAACCCAGGGAGGTGATAGTAGGGCTGTCCAAAAACCCTGCTGGGGTACGAAACTGTTGAAAACAATACAGGCTGCTCAGCGACCAGAGAGCATTCATTCTTTCATCTCATCTTTCACTACGCCCTCCTCCACCGCATCCCCCAACCCCAGGGATGGTTGATTTCAACCTCAGGACGTGACCTCCTGCCACGGCTGCTTTTTCCCAGGTGTTTAATGAGGAAAGCACCTGAGCAGAGCACCTTCCGGGGTGGTGGCAAATGGCGATCATCAAAACTAGGACTCACCCCCTCCTCTTGCCCTAAATTCTCCTCGAGGCACACAAGCCATGCCCACTAAAGAAAAGGAGACATTCTTGACAATGCAGACCATCTGAGCAGAATTATCAGGATGCATGAGCAGAAAATTAAAATGAGCATGTTAGACATACGTAAGTAGATAAGGGAAGATATTCACACTGTAAGTCAAGAACAAGAAATCATTCAAACAAAATCTAAGTGTAAATGTTAGTTTTGAAGAATATAGTGGTGGAAATGGGAGAACCAGATGAAAAATGACACGGGGGTTTTTATTTGCTAATTTTTAAAGTGTTTATTAAATTTGTTACAATATTGTTTCTGGTTTATGTTTTGTTTTGTTTTTAGCCACAAGGCATGTGGGATCTTAGCCCCCTGGCCAGGGATTGAACCCTGGTGAAGTCTTAACCACTGAACTGTCAGGGAAATCCCTGACACAGGGATTATAGATTGAGAAATCCTCCTAGGAAGAAATGCAAAGAGAAAATATTGAAAATAGAAAATAAAACCCAAGAGATGTGGAGGATAGATGTGTCAATATCCAGATAATAGAAGTCTCAGAAGAAAAGAGGAAAAATGGAGGAAAGGAAATATTCAAAGAAACAATATAAAATTCTTGTACTTAAAGGTGAAAGGACCTAAGAATGCATACAGGAAAGATAAGGGAGAACTGATAAACAGACATATTGCAGTGAAAATAAAGACCATCAAAGACGAAAAGGGAAATTCTTTTTCTTAATTGTAGTACACTGTGTTAGCTCTAGGGGCACCACCTGCTGACTTGATGTCACTGTATATGACTAGATGAGCACCATCTACTCACCATCTGTCCCCACAGTTATTGCAATATTACTGATTGCATTCTCCATGCTGTGTATTTCATCTGAACAACATTTATTTTGTAAATGCAAGTTAGTTTGCACCTCTTAGTCCCTGTTCTATTTCACTCATCTCCTATTGAAACACACTCCTGCCCTCTGGCAATCTTTGTATATAAGTCTGCTTCTGTTTCTGTTTGTTCACTTGTTTTAAGATTCCACTTTCAAGTGAAATCACATGGTATTTGTTTTTCTCTGTGGAACTTATTTCACTTAGCATAATACCCTCTAGGTTCATCGATGTTGTCGGAAATAGGAAGATTCTTTCTTAAGGCCAAATAATATTCCATTGTACGAGTAAACTGTATCCTTTTTATCCACTCAACTCTTGATGGGTACTTTGGTTGCTTCCGTCTCTTGGCTATTGTAAGCACTGCTGCAATAAACATAGGGATGGAAATATCTTTTCAAATTAGTCATTTTGTTTTCTTCAGAAAAATACCCAGAAGTGAAATTGCTGGATTGTATGGTAGCTCTATTTTTAATATTTTGAAGAACCTGCGTACTATTTTCCATAGTGGCTGCACCAATGTGCATGCCCATCAGCATGTGGAAGTGTTCCCTTTTCACTGCATCCTCACCAACGCCTGTTATTTGCTGTCTGTCTGATAACAGTCATTCTGCAGATGTAAACTGATATCTCACTGTGGTTTTGCTTTGCATTTTTGTGATGAGTAGTGATGTGGGCTGTCTGTATGTTTTCTTTGGAAAAATGTCTATTCATGTTATCTGCCCGTGTTTAAATCAGGTTGTTTTCTATGACGTTGAGTCTTATGGGTTCTTTGTATATTTCAGATATTAACTCCCTATCAGGTACGTCATTTGCAAACATCTTCTCCCATTCAGTTGGCTGCCTTTTCATCTTGTTGATAGTTTCCTTTGCAGTGCAAGAGCTTTTCAGTTTGATATTTATTTATTTTTGCTTTTGTTTGCCTCCCCCGAGGAGACAGATCCAAAGAAGTTGCTAAGACTGGTGTCAAAGAGCATACAGCCTATGTTTCTTTCTAGGAATTTTATGGTTTCAGGGCTTACATTTAAGTCTTTAATTAATTTTAAGTTTATTTTTGTATATGGTATCAGAGAGTAGTCCAGTTTGATTATTCTGCACACAACCGTCCAGTTTTCCCAGCACCATTTACTGAAGAGTTTTTTTCCCCATTATATGTTCTTGTCATCTCCACTGTGGATTAATTGCCCATATAAGCGGAAGTTCACTCCTAGGCTCTCTGATACATGAGTCTGTGTTTGTGCCGTATCATACATTTTGGGAACATACGGTGTTTACCTTCTGTAACTGTAGTATAGTTTGAAATGAGTGAACCTGATTTCTCTAGCTTTGTTCTTCTTTCTCAAGATTGTTTTGACCGTTCAAAGTCTTTGTGTTTTTCATAAATTTTAAAATTATTTGTTCTAGTTTTGCAAAAAATTCTATTGGTGTTCTGATAGGAATTGAATTGATTCTCTGTGTTGCCTTGAGTAGTGTGGTCATTTTAGTAATATTAATTCTTCCAATCCAGTGGGCACCATATATTTTCCCCCTTTTTTGTGTCATCTTCAATTTCTTTCATCACTATCTTATAGTTTTATGACTACAGGTCTTTTACCTCATTGGTTAGATTTATTCCTAAGTATTTTATTCTTTTGATGCAATTGTAAATGGGATTGGTTTTCATAATTTCTCTTTCTGATAGTTCATTGTTAGTGTATAGAAATGCAACATATTTCTACACATTAATTTGTATCTTGCAACATCACTGAATTATTTCTTAGTTTTTATGTTTCTTTTTGTGGGATCCTAAGGGTTTTCTATATATAGTATCATGCCATGTGCAAACAATAACAGTTTACTTTTTCCTTTCCAGTTTGAATTCCTTTTGTTTCTTTTTCTTATCTGATTGCTGTGGCTAGAACTTCCAATACTGTTTTGAACAAAAGTAGTGAGAGTAAGCATCCTTGTTCTATTCTTGATCTAAGAGGAAATACTTTCAGCTTTTCACTGTTGAGTATGATGTTAGCTATAGGTTTGTCATTGTTCTTGTTGTTTAGTTGCTAAGTCCTGCCCGACTTGTTTGAGACCCTATGGACTGTAGCCTGCCAGTCTCCTCTGTCCATGAGATTTCCCAGACAAGAATACTGGAGTGAGTTGCCATTTTCTTCTCCAGGGGAATCTTCCCAACCCAGGGATTGAACTTGCATCTCCTGCATCAACAAGCAGATTCTTTACCACTGAGCCACCAGCGAAGCCCTGTAGGTTTGGCCATTATTATGTTGAGGTTCAGTTAAGTTCAGTCACTCAGTCATGTGCGACTCTTTGTGACCCCATGGACTGCAGTACACCAGGCTTCCCTGTCCATCACCAACTCCCGGAGCTTGCTCAAACTCATGTCCATCAGGTCGGTGTTGCCATCCAACCATCTCATTGAGAAGGTAACAGGCAGGAAGGCTTGCTTTGCTATGCTGTTGCTAAGTTGCTTCAGTTGTGTCTGACTCTGTGCGACCCCATAGATGGCAGCCCACCAGGCTCCCCTGTCCCTGGGATTCTCCAGGCAAGAACACTGCAGTGGGTTGCCATTTCCTTCTCCAATGCATGAAAGTGAAAAGTGAAAGGGAAGTCGCTCAGTTGTGTCTGACCCTCAGTGACCCCATGGAGTGCAGCCTACCAGGCTCCTCCATCCATGGGATTTTCCAGGCAAGAGCACTGGAGTGGGGTGCCATTGCCTTCTCCAGGCAGGAAGGCTAGGAGCCCCCAAATGGAGAAAATAGGCTGCAAGTTTCAGATTTTTTTCCATTCTCTATACAAAATTAAGAGGAAGTTTCTTTTAAAATTCTGGGTTGCCATGACGACACTTGGTTCCTCCTGAGCTTAATTTTCTCAAACTTTGCGCTAAGCAAAAGGCTTTTCTTATGAAATGCTTTTCTTAAGCTCTGTTAGTGAGCTATGTATCCACCTTAGATTCTGTCTTTCTTCAGGTTGGCTGCACCTAAGACTGAGAACTGACTTGACAAGCCAGTATGTTTTACTCAACAAGCCAGTATGTTTTACTCAACAAGCCAGTATGTTTTACTCAACAAACCAGTATGTTTCACTCTTGCAAATGTTCCCTTAAGCTATGTTAGTGAGACTATGCATTTGCTAAGAAACCTGCCTTTCTTCAAGATTCATGTCAATCGTTTTATGGCCTGGGATGACTCACCTAGTTCCAATGTTATCTCAAAATGCATGTTGTAGGTGAGGGGCCTGGTGCCACTCTGAGTTTTGAGGCATTTCCTTTCTCTAATTAGCAGCCTGCTAGTAGGTATATAACTTCCTGCTAAAGCCTAGCAGGGCACTCTTTCTGCCCCTTTCTGGTGTAGATGTCAGGAGCTTTCTCTATCTCTTTTATATTTTAATAAGACTTTATCACACAAAAGCTCTGAGTGATCAAGCCTTATTGGCCCCAGATTGAATTCCTCTCCTCCGGAGGCCAAGAATCCCAGCGTCTTTCATAGCTCAGCAACAATCTTTCATCATCCTCTGTCGTCCCCTTCTCCTCCTGCCTTCAATCTTTCCCAGCATCAGGGTCTTTTCTAGTGAGTCACTTCTTTGCATCAGGTGGCCAAAGAATAGGAGCTTCAGTTTCAGCATCAGTCCTTCCAATGAATATTCAGGACTGATTTCCTTTAGGATGGACTGGTTAGATCCCCTTGCAGCCCAATGGACTGTCAAGAGTCTTCTCCAACACCACAGTTCAAAAGCATCAATTGTTTACAGTCAAAAGCATCAGTATGGTGAGGTATGTTCCCTCTATGCCCACTTTGTGGAGAGTTTTTTTTAAAATCATCAATGTTGACTTTTGTCAATAGGTTTTAATGCATCTATTAAAATGATCATATGATTTTTATTCTTCAATTGTTAATATGGTATATCACCTCCTTTGAATTTCAAATATTGAACTATCCTTGCATCCCTGTGATAAATTCCACTTGATCATTGTGTATAATCTTTTAAATGTTTTATTGAATTCAGCTTGCAAATATTTTGTTCAGGATTTTTGCATCTATGTTCATCAGTGATATTTGCCTGTAATTTTCTCTTTTTGTTATATCGTTGTTGGGTTTTGGTATCAGGGAGATGCTGCTGGTCTCATAGAATGTGTTTAGAAGTATACCTTTGGCCCATTTTTTGATTGGGTCATTTATTTTTCTGGAGTTGAGCTGTAGGAGTTGCTTGTATATTTTTGAGATTAGTTGTTTGTCAGTTGCTTCATTTGCTATTATTTTCTCCCATTCTGAAGGCTGCCTTTTCACCTTGCTAATAGTTTCCTTTGTTGTGCAGAAGCTTTTAAGTTTAATTAGGTCCCGTTTGTTTAGTTTTGCTTTTATTTCCAATATTCTGGGAGGTGGGTCATAGAGGATCCTGCTGTGATGTATGTCGGAGAGTGTTTTGCCTATGTTCTCCTCTAGGAGTTTTATAGTTTCTGGTCTTACGTTTAGATCTTTAATCCATTTTGAGTTTATTTTTGTGTATGGTGTTAGAAAGTGTTCTAGTTTCATTCTTTTACAAGTGGTTGACCAGTTTTCCCAGCACCACTTGTTAAAGAAATTGTCTTTAATCCATTGTATATTCTTGCCTCCTTTGTCAAAGATAAGGTGTCCATATGTGTGTGGATTTATCTCTGGGCTTTCTATTTTGTTCCATTGATCTATATTTCTGTTTTTGTGCCAGTACCATACTGTCTTGATGACTGTGGCTTTGTAGTAGAGCCTGAAGTCAGGTAGGTTGATTCCTCCAGTTCCATTCTTCTTTCTCAAGATAGCTCTGGCTATTTGAGGTTTTTTGTATTTCCATAAAAATTGTGAAATTATTTGTTCTAGCTCTGTGAAGAATACCTTTGGTAGCTTGATAGGGATTGCATTGAATCTATAAATTGCTTTGGGGAGTATACTCATTTTCACTATATTGATTCTTCCAATCCATGAACAAGGTATATTTCTCCATCTATTAGTGTCCTCTTTGATTTCTTTCACCAGTGTTTTATAGTTTTCTATATATAGGTCTTTAGTTTCTTTAGGTAGATATATTCCTAAGTATTTTATTCTTTCCGTTGCAATGGTGAATGGAATTGTTTCCTTAATTTCTCTTTCTGTTTTCTCATTATTAGTGTATAGGAATGCAAGGGATTTCTGTGTGTTGATTTTGTATCCTGCAACTTTACTATAATCATTGATTAGTTCTAGTAATTTTCTGGTGGAGTCTTTAGGGTTTTCTATGTAGAGGATCATGTCATCTGCAAATAGTGAGAGTTTTACTTCTTCTTTTCCAATTTAGATTCCTTTTATTTCTTTTTCTGCTCTGATTGCTGTGGCCAGAACTTCCAAAACTATGTTGAATAGTAATGGTGAAAGTGGGCACCCTTGTCTTGTTCCTGACTTTAGAGGAAATGCTTTCAATTTTTCACCATTGAGGATAATGTTTGCTGTGGGTTTGTCATATATAGCTTTTATTATGTTGAGGTATGTTAAATAGACATTTCTCCAAAGAAGACATACAGATGGCTAACAAACACATGAAAAGATGCTCAACATCACTCATTATCAGAGAAATGCAAATCAAAACCACTATGAGGTACCATTTCACGCCAGTCAGATGGCTGTGATCCAAAAGTCTACAAGCAATAAATCCTGGAGAGGGTGTGGAAAAAAGGGAACCCTCTTACACTGTTGGTGGGAATGCAAACTAGTACAGCCACTATGGAGAACAGTGTGGAGATTCCTTAAGAATCTGGAAATAGAACTGCCTTATGATCCAGCAATCACACTGCTGGGCATACACACTGAGGAAACCAGAAGGGAAAGAGACACATGTACCCCAATGTTCATCGCAGCACAGTTTATAATAGCCAGGACATGGAAGCAACCTAGATGTCCATCAGCAGATGAATGGATAAGAAAGCTGTGGTACATATACACAATGGAGTATTACTCAGCCATTAAAAAGAATACATTTGAATCAGTTCTAATGAGGTGGATGAAACTGGAGCCTATTATACAGAGTGAAATAAGCCAGAAAGAAAAACACCAATACAGTATACTAATGCATATATATGGAATTTAGAAAGATGGTAACAATAACCTGGTGTACGAGACAGCAAAAGAGACACTGATGTATAGAACAGTCTTATGGACTCTGTGGGAGAGGGAGAGGGTGGGAAGATTTGGGAGAATGGCATTGAAACATGTATAATATCATGTATGAAACGAATCACCAGTCCAGGTTCAATGCACGATACTGGATGATTGGGGCTGGTGCACTGGGATGACCCAGAGGGATGGTATGGGGAGGGAGGAGGGAGGAGGGTTCAGGATGGGGAACACATGTATACCTGTGGCGGATTCATTTTGATATTTGGCAAAACTAATACAATATTGTAAAGTTTAAAAATAAAATAAAATTAAAAAAAAAGAAGTATACCTTCCTCTTCAATTTTTTGGAATAGTTTAAGAAGGATAAATGTTTGGTAAGATTCACCTGTGAAACTATCTGGTCTTGGCAATTTGACAGAGGAATTTTATATTCATTTGAGTCAAATAGTAGAACATTTGGGTTTATATTTTGTAAGTGCTTTATTTTGTGAAAGTAGTAATCTGAGCAGATCAAAGACCAAAAGGTCTGGTCTTTCACCAAAGATAGTTTGGGAAGCATCAGATTTGACTAAGGATTGGCAGGCTTTTCCTGCAGAAGGCCACACATTCTCTGTTGCAGCTCTTCAACTATGCTGTTGTAACATCTAAGCAGCCATATGAAATGGATTTTGGAAAAAATGAAACCAAATGAGACATTTATTGCCACTAAAATATAAATTTTATATCATTTTAATGTATCACAAACATTATTCTTCTTTTGATGTTTTTTCAACCATTTAAAAATGTAAAAACCATTCTTTGCTTGCAAGCTGTACAAAAACAGGCAGTAGAGAGATTTGGTCAGGCTGTTTTCCAATCCCTGGATTAGGCTATATTGTCTCTAATAATTGGTGTTTGTCTTAGGGAGAGAAATGTTTGTATGTGTTTGATGATGCTAATTTTTAAATGGGAAATACATTCATACTGCTAAAAAACAAAACAATATGAAAAATTATATATTGAGAGGTCTCTCCCCTCTGTGCCCACCACATTTCCCTCTCTGACAGTGCTGCTCTTTATAGGCAAGCATTGAAATTAACTTCTGGTCTTTTCTTTAAATGTTTATGTCAATATTAACAAACACATAGTCATATTCCCACCCTTTCCTACATAAATGTAGCACACCATTTATATTCCCCCACTCTGCTTTTTTTGCTTGCCACCATATCCTGGAGATTTTCTGTATTGTAACAGAGGAAATGTCCCTCATTAAACAGGTATATTGTATTCCACTTGAAGTTGTACCCTTGTTTATCTAACTCTTCCTATCTACATGGACACTTGGGGATATTTCCAACCCAATTAAGAACAATGTAGAAATGATGAAAGTTGCTCACAAATTACTGTGCATGTGCTTGTGAACCTTCATAAGGTATATTTCCAGAAGTTCTTTGCTGAGCCAGAGAACAACTACGTATCTAATTTTGATAGATATTGGCAATTTAGTCTCTGTGGGCATTGCGCTCTCCCACCAGCCATCCATGAGAGGGCTGATTCCCCACACAGCCTTGGCAATAGAGCATTGTCATACTTTTGGATTTTTATCCATTCTAGTAAATAAAAGTAGACCTGGGAATGGCGTAAGCCATCTTGGAGGAGGTTGCCGTTAACCCCACCATAGAGCCGCCAGAACTTACACAGGCCTGGGGGAACAGACTCTTGGAGGGCACAAATAAAAGCTTCTGTGTGCCAGGACCCAGAAGAAAGGAGCAGTGACTGACCCATAAGAGACTGACCCAGACTTGCTTGTGAGTGTCCAGGAGTCTCTGGTTGAGGCGTGGGTTGGCAGTGGCCTGCTGCAGGGTTGGGGTCACTGAGTGCAGCAGTGCATGCTTGGGACCATTTGAAGGAGGTCACCATTATCTTCATTATCTCCACTGTAGTTTAGTCTCAGGTCAAACAACAGGGAGGGAATACAGCCCTGCCCATCAACAGAAAATTGGATTAAAGATTTACTGAGCATGGCCCCAACCATCAGAACAAGACCCTATTTCCCCCTCAGTCTCTGCCATCAGGAAGCTTCCTTGAGCCTCTTATCTTTCTCCATCAGAGGGCAGACAGACTGAAAACCACAGTCACAGAAAACTAACCAAACTGATCACATGGACCACAGCCTTGTCTAACTCAATGAAACTATGACCCATGCCACAAAAGACAGATGGGTCATGGTGGAGAGTTCTGACAAAATGTGGCCCACTGGAGAAGGGAATGGCAAACCACTTCAGTATTCTTGCCTTGAGAGCCCCATGAACAGTTGAAAAGGCAAAAAGACAGGACACTGAAAGATGAACTCCCCAGGTTGGTAGGTGCCCAATATGTTACGGGAGATCAGTGGAGAAATAACTCCAGAAAGAATAAACAGACAGAGCCAAAGCAAAAACAGCACCTAATTGTGGATGTGACTGGTGATGGAAGTAAAGTCTGATGCTGTAAAGAGCAATGTTTCATAGGAACCTGGAATGTTAGGTCCATGAATCAAGGAAAATTGGAAGTGGTCAAACAGGAGATGGCAAGAGTGAACATTGACACTTTAGGAATCAACGAACTAAAATGAACTGGAATGGGTGATTAATTCAGATGACCATTATATCTACTACTGTGGGCAAGAATGCCTTAGAAGAAATGGAATGGCCATTATAGTCAACACAAGTCTGAAATGCAGTACTTGGATGCAATCTAAAAAATGACAGAATGATCTCTGTTCATTTCCAAGGGAAACCATTCAATATCACAGAAATCTAAGCCTGTGCCCTGACCAGGAATGCTGAAGATGCTGAAGTAGAATGGTTCTATGAAGACCTATAAGAACTTCTAGAACTAACACCAAAAAAAAAAAAAAAATGTCCTTTTCATTATAGGGGACTGGAATACAAAAGTAGAAAGTCAAGAGCTACATGGAGTAACAAGCAAATTTGGTCTTGGAATACAGAATGAAGCAGGGCAAAGGCTAATAGGGTTTTGCCAAGAGAATGCACTGGTCATAGAAACAGCCTCTTCCAACAACACAAGAGAAGACTCTACACATGGACATCACCAGATGGTCAATACTGAAATCAGATTGATTATATTCTTTGCAGCCAAAGATGGAGAAGCTCTATACAGTCAGCAAAAACAAGACCGGGAGCAGACTGTGGCTCAGATCATGAATTCCTTTTTGCCAAATTCAGACTGAAATTGAAGAAAGTGGGGGAAAACCACTAAACCATTCAGGTATGATCTTAATCAAGTCCCTTACAGTCATATAGTAGAAGTGAGAAATAGATTTAAAGGATTAGGTCTGATAGAGTGCCTGATGAACTATGGACAGAGGTTCATGACATTGTACAGGAGGCAGGGATTAAGACCATCCGCAAGAAAAAGAAATGCAAAAAGGCAAAATGGTTGTCTGAGGAGGCCTTACAAATGGCTGAGAAAAGAAGAGAAACTAAAGGCAAAGGATAAAAGGAATGATCCATTTGAATGCAGAGTTCCAAAGAACAGCAAGGAGAGATAAGAAAGCTTTCCTCAGTGATCAATGCAAAGAAATAGAGGAAAACAATAGAATGGGAAAGACTAGGGATCTCTTCAAGAAAATTAGAGATACCAAGGGAACATTTCATGCAAAGATGGACTCGATAAAGAGCAGAAATGGAATGGACCTAACAGAAGCAGAAGATATTAAGAAGAGGTGGCAAGAACACACAGAAGAACTATATAAAAAAGATCTTCACAATCCAGATAACCACGATGGTGTGATCACTCACCTAGAGCCAGACATCCTGAAATGTGATGTCAAGAGGGCCTTAGGAAGCATCACTATGAACAAAGCTAGTGGAGGTGATGGAATTCCAGTTGAGCTATCTCAAATCCTGAAAGATGATGCTGTGAAAGTGCTGCACTCAATATGCCAGCAAGCTTGGAAAACTCAGCAGTGGCCACAGGACTGGAAAAGGTCAATTTTCATTCCAATCCCAAAGAAAGGCAATGCCAAAGAATGCTCAAACTACTGCACGATTGCACTCATCTTGCATGCTAGCAAAGTAATGCTCAAAATTCTCCAAGCCAGGCTTCAACAGTACATTAACTGTGAAATTCCAGATGTTCAAGCTGGATTGAGAAAAAGCAGAGGAACCAGAGATCAAATTGCCAACATTCTGGATCATTGAAAAATTAAGAGAGTTCCAGAAAAACATCTACTTCTGCTTTATTGACCATGCCGAAGCCTTTGACTGTGTGGATCACAAGAAACTGGAAAATTCTGAAAGAGATGGGAATACCAGACCACCTGACCTGCCTCCTGAGAAATCTGTATGCAGGTCAAGAAGCAACAGTTAAAATGACATGGAACAACAGACTGGTTCCAAATAGGGAAAGGAGTACATTAAGGCTGTATATTGTCACCATGCTTATTTAACTTATATGCAGAGAACATCATGGGAAATGCCAGGCTGGATGAAGCAAGCACAAGCTGGAATCAAATTGCCAGGAGAAATATCAATAACCTCCAATATGCAGATGACACCACCCTTATGGTAGAAAGCAAGGAACTAAAGAGCCTCTTGATGAAAGTGAAAGAGGAGAGTGAAAATGTTGGCTTAAAACTCATCATTGAGAAAACTAAGATCATGGCATCTGGTCCCATCTGCATGGCAAATAGTTGGGGAAACAATGGAAACAGGGAGAGACTTTATTTTTCTGGGCTCCAAAATCACTGCATTTGGTGTCTGCAGCCATGAAATTAAAATACGCTTCCTCCTTAGAAGAAAAACTATGACCAACCTAGACAGCATATTAAAAAGCAGAGACATTACTTTGCCAGACTTCCCTGGTGGCTCAGACTGTAAAGCGTCCACCAACAATGTGGGAGACCTGGGTTCGATCCCTGGGTCAGGAAGATCCCCTGGAGAAGGAAATGCCAACCCACCCCGGTACTCTTGTCTGGAAATTCCCATGGATGGAGGAGCCTGGTGGGCTATAGTCCATGAGATTGCAAAGAGTTGGACATGACTGAGAGACTTCACTTTCACTTTACTTTGCTAACAAAGGTCTGTCTAGTCAAAGCTATGGTTTTTCCAGTAGTCATGTATGGATGTGAGAGTTGGACCATAAAGAAAGCTGAGCACTGAAGAATTGATGCTTTTGAACTGTTGTTTTGGAGAAGACTCTTGAGCGTCCCTTGGACAACAAGGAGATTCAACCAGTCCATCCTAAAGGAGATCAGTCCTGAATATTAATTGGAAGGACAGATGCTGAAGCTGAAACTCCAATACTTTGGCCATCTGATGCGAAGAACTGACTCATTGGAAAAGACCCTGATGCTGGCAAAGATTGAAGACAGAAGTAGAAGGGGATGACAGAGGATGAGATGGTTGGATGGCATCACCGATTTGATGGACATCAGTTTGAGGAAGCTCTGGGAGTTGGTGATGGACAGGGAGGCCTGATGTGCTTCAGTCAATGGGGTCGCAAAGAGTCAGACACGACTGAGTGACTGAACTGAACTGAATAAATAAAAATGGTGTCTCAGTGGAGACTTCATTTGCCAGTCTCTTATTATGAGTGAGAGTAAACAGCATCAGGGCTACATCTAGCAAGGGTAGCCTCTTTCTGCAGAATTACAAAAAGGGTCCCACTCTTAGAAGGTGAATTACAGAAGGCAGTCTCTCTGGGTGAATGCAGAACTTGCTAAAGTTCAGGTCCTATCCATGCCCCATAAGCCCGGTGCCTTTGTGGGACCCACAGCCAGCAACTCCGATGATGATTATTAAAGAATTAGATGTGTCTGGGCCCAGGTGGGAATATCTTAGAGGAGCCTTGGATGACAAGAGGGGACGTAGCATCCAGGTCAGGGCAGGACCAGCTACGTAATCTGAGGGTCCCCGTACAGAGTAAAATGCTGGATTCTACATCATTAACAATTTTGCGATGGCTGGGACAGAGCCGTAGACTAGGTGCAGTGCCCACTGGGACTCTGCCTGGGTCACAAGCCCAGGAAGCCAGCCCTGGGCAAGGGAGCAAGTGCCCTGAGAGTCCCACTGGTGGCCAGCATTACACTGACCCATCTCTGGGCCAGCAACATAGGAGAAGAATGTATCTCACAGGAGGCTTGGACTATAGGCCCCCAGACACCAGGAACAACGCTTCTGTTCTTTCCCAACAGGCCAGCAGGAGCTGCTCTTATCCAGGGTGGGAGAGGTGGAAGGCTGGGTTTTACTTGTAATAATAAGGACAGATGGAGACAAGCTAGAGCTGGTACTTTACACCCATTATCGCTTTGTTTTTCCCTCAAGCCCATGAACTTGGGACCAAAGTGATCTCTATTTAGATGAGGGTGTTAAGGCTTAGGGAAGTGGTGGTGCTGGGGATTTGACTCAGCCTGTCTGGTACAAAGTCTGTATTTCTAACCCCGTATACTCTACTCTCTTGTACTAGTTTATTCTTACACTAGAAGTGCCTGTGATCACCCCCCCCCCCCCCCCCGCACACACACACAGTGTGCCAAATGAATTGCTTTATTCGGAAGAGCCAACCAGGAATGTAGCTGCTGTGGTTAAACATGACGTTGGGCTTGATTCAAGAGTAGGAGTTGGGAAAAAGTCTCTGGCTGCCCAAGGAAGCAGGGGGAAGGAGCCAGCATCATGCCAGAACTTTGAGCTTCTCATTCTGGATAGAAAGCTTCAGTGTGGGGAGGAGAAGGGCTCTTGGCTGGTCTCTAGGGTGGGAGAGGGGTTTTTCTGTCATTTGCTGGTGAATGTGGCTAGGGTAGGAAGTGAGGTGCTAGAGAAGGAAACTCGGCATTGGTTGGCAGGGCTTCCAGGATGAAGGCTTTTCAGCACTTGGGGGTACTCCCAAAGCACAGAAGGTTGTTGTAGTATTGGAGATTTTTATTGTAGGTCTTCAGGTTTTTATCTAAACAATCGGCAGCTCTTTTATCACATTGACACAGCCGACGCTTACAGTAGTCCTGATCGCCTGAAATCACAATAAAATAAATGCAGGATGGGAGTTTGTTAAAATTCTATGGATTCTTGTGTGAATTCTAGGGGAGAAGACACAGCCCCTGTTTTCCCAGTTTCTAGTTTGAGACAAGCACCGATGTCCAGATATTTCTGACTGATGGGGAGACAGAACTCCTGCCCTCAGGAAGCCCACACCCCGTCTCATGGGGACACCAACAGTCATGCACTGGGATGCTGTGAAAAGCCTTGCTGTTAGACACTGTCTCTTTCTTCTCCCCAGCAGATGTGTTCAGGTGCATAGCCCCTGGCTCCTGAGGTCTGGGAATGGGTCTTGATGGGTGAAAGCCAGTCATGGTCATCCCTGTTTCCTCTGTAGTTATGAGTGTCCAGGGAGCATGTGCTCTTGCCCTGACCAATGAGCCACAAGGGAAAGTCTGCTGGACACTTCCAGGAAGGATGAATTTCCTCTCTCAAAAAGAAAGATGTGCAAAAGGAAAGCCTCTTCTGTAGAGTGAAGCCCTAGAGAAGTGCCTTGGAATCACACAGCCAGTGTGGCAGAGCAGAAGGTTGGGAAAGGACTGGATCCCTGGCAACATAGCTGAGAAGCTGCCCCCGCCCTGGCACTGCCCTCTCCCAGACTCTGTTACAGGAGAGTCAGACTTCCTCACTCTCTGAGCCTCTGTTAGGTGGGCATCTTGTTGCTTGACACCCAGAGCCTGCTAAAGCCACAGAGCCCTGTGGAAGGTCATGATGGGAAGACATGATTTCTGATCTTAGAGACCTCAGGCTGTTGAGGAATAGTCCGTGGGTTTTCAAAATCTCACTCATGGGTCAGTAGGTCTGGGGCACTAGGCAATTCCTTCCAGCCACCACCCATCTCTCTCCTCCCCTCCACAGCCAAACTTGCTCCAGAACTTTGTCTACACTCACGACCTCTCTTCACTTCCCACCCACCTTCCAATCCGCTCTAATCTGGCTTTGCCCTACAGATCCATGGGAGCAACTCCCAATGAGGTCCTCAGTGGTCTTTCTGCCTCTAAACCGAAGTAACTCGGTCAGCCCTCATCCTGGAGGACCCCTCTGTGAAATCGGCTGCTGTTAATCCTCTCCTCCTGGCCCGCTCCTCAGCCTTCTTGTCTCCTCCCTTCCTTCTCTGACTGTCCCTCCTTTGTCTCCTTTCTGGGCCTTTAAACACCAAATGAGTGGGTACCTCCAACTCTCCTCTCTCTGCGGCCGCCTCCTGCATCTGTGTCCAGACTCTCCCTGGAGCTGCCAGTTCCTTCATCCAGCTGCCTTCTGCCTATCTCCCTGGATGTTCTGGAAGCTTCCAAACTCAACACACTCCAAATGGAATGCCTCCTGCCCTCTCCTACCAGGCCCTCCTTGGTAGAACCATCCACAAAATGGTATAACCAACGCAGCAGCTCCCAGGCACCATAACCAGTCCACCACGAAGCTCTACCAATCCGATCTCAAATGCATCTCGATGGCACTCTCCACCCCTTGCATCCTGACCCACCATTGCTAAAGCTCAAGGGCTTGCTGTCTCTCCTTTGCATCATGACAATGCCCCCCCACCCCCCCTCCCCACACCCCGCCAGTTCCATCTGTCAGCATCTACCCTCAGACAGAGTAAGTGTGAAATGCAAGTATGATTATACCACTCCTTTCGTTAAGAGCTCCCTAATTCTTTAGGACATAATCTAAATACAGTATGGCCTGGAGACTTGACCTAGCCCCTTCCTGTCTCTCCAGCATCATCACTCACCACCCTGTCTCATCCTCACCTTTTCCTTCAGCAGCACAGAATTGTTGCAGTTCCCTCTGGCCCCTTGTCCCTGATGTATCCTCTTGTAGGGATGCTCCCAATGCTCCTTCCTCCGACCCCTCTCAGCCTTGAAGACTCAGCTTGGAGATCACCACTTTCAGGAAGCTTCCAGGCTTCCATGACTCTCAGGCTGTGTTCAGAGCCCTGACCTTTTTCTTACTTCCCATCTGAGACTTTCATGTTAGATTTTGCTTTTCTTTTCTTCTCAGTCCACTATGAACTCCTTGCGGTAGGGACACGGTCCCTTTTTTCTAGCTTGGATGCCCAGCGCAGTGCCTGGCCCAGCGGACACTCAGTAAAATGAACAGGAGAGGCTGGGTAGTGTTGTAGGTCTCTTTTCTTACCACAAACGATTTGGCCCCGTTGGAAAATAAAGTTGTAGCTCTGGAAGCTGGTGCGGCATCCGCGTTTCCGTAGGTTTTCATAGCAACAGTCATGTACCCTGCAACACCTGTGACAAGCCTGAGCTATTGGGGCTGACTCCCAGAAGCTCCAGGGAGCCCAGTGCCCTGTGGTCTCAGCCCCTTGGCTCTGGGACATTAGAATAGTTTACAGCAGAGTTTCCAACAAGCTGGCTGCTTTTTAGGCCGGGACTTCCTGGGTTCTATGCTGATGGGACTAAAGCAGGAGGCTTTAGCTCCCACCCACATTGGGGCCACAAGTGGGCAGAGGGCAGGGAGGGCTGGGGGTGGCCTCACCAATCTGTTGCATCCTTGGGGGTTCCTCTGTGACCCGCACCACAGTGACAACCATAGAAGCCATAACTGATCGCAGGTTCCTTTCCTGTCGTGAACTTGATCATTTTCTGGAAATCTGCCAAACCTCCATGGACCTGCAGCAGGCCTGGAAGGACAGCAGCTGGTGATGGGGCCTGGGACCCTAAGAGCTCCTTCCTCTGCCTCTCCCTGCCACCCCTTGCCCCCACTTCTGAGAGAGGGCCAGATGCGGTGGGAAGGGAAGCTGGGGGAGGAGGGTGCCTCCCTCCCTGGGCTGTGCCTCTTGTGGCCAGAGGTCAGGTTCAAGTCTTACCGATGGCCATGATCACTGCCAGCAGCAGGAGGGTCTTCATGCTGAGGGTTCTGTGGGGAGAGATACAGACAGACCAGCCTAGATTCTCTAACAGGCAGTCCAGCCTCTGCCCCGGCCCCTGCTGTCCTGTTGACATTCAACGATCTTGATGAAGAGAGTCTTCAAAGGAGATCGCAGACATGCTCTTCCATCCCAGGTGGGTCCAGCATGACTGCCTTCATCGGGCATGCAGGACGCGTGCAGGGGGCACCTCCCAGCTTTGTTACACGACTCGCTGGGCGAGACCACCTCTCCCCCGTGGTACGCTGCTGAGACCTCCGTGCTCCTCACCCTCCTGAGAGTTCCAGGGAGGCTGTGACCAGGCCATTCCACCAAACTGGGAGACCCCAGAAGTCGTAGGCTGTGTGTCCCCCAGCGTATGTAGCTTACGCACCCCCACACTGGAGTCAAGGCTTGGGAATTCTGCTCATGGGGTTGGATCCGAAGTGTTTTTCTCCAGAACTAAAGCAGCACCATCTCTTTTACCCTTACACTTGTATATGCACAAACACACACTCACACACACCTCATGAATACACACACACATACTCTGTGCTCATCTACGAGTGTGGGCATTCTTTAAAGAATATATTCAAGTTCCAACACAACACACCTGTGCACACATACCCTCTTGTCATACCAAATCAGGCACGTGCAGGCCTGTGCTCGTGGGTGCCTGCATGTGCATGCACATGCCTTACACACACACACACACACACACACTCACACACACACACACACACACTATAGCCACTCTTGAACTTAGCCAGTGATCAGGGACTGAGTATTCATTTCTGGCTATTTACTTCTCAGAGGATTCCAAGTTAAAATCGCCTTGTTTATTCTGAGCTCCAGTTAAATAGCTGATCCCTCTGGAAGCTTGGGGGTTGGTGGGGTGGGAAATAGGGTGGGTGTACAGCCCGTTATTGGTCTCAGAGTTTGGCATCTCCCTCACCCTAGGCGACCCTCTCTTTTTCCTCTCAGTTGGCCTTATAGAGCTGAGGTTTATCCATCCTCATGTGCCATTAGCTGATGCCAAAATTGTGGATTATTTTGTCATCTTTCCTGTGGGTGTCCCTCCTGAGTGAATAAATTCCCATAACCAGGTCTGGGTGTGACCCTCCTGAACCCACTTCCAGGAGAGGGCAAGGGCCATCTGCTGCTGACCAAGGATTTTTCCTTTCTGCTGCTAAGCCGGCCGTCTGGGGATAAGAAACATGGTATGTACTGGTATTCATTCATTCCATAAGCCAGTCATTCACAGGAAGTACGTACTAAGGCTCTTCAAAGTGGGAGGAATCATGTAAGCCTCTCAGGAGGCGATGAGAACTTGTCCTGTGACCTGGGACACTGGGGGCCCCCGGGGGCCCCGGGGACCCCAGCAGGGAACGGACTGCAGGGGAGCAGGTGGTCCCCTCCTCCGACTGAGACCAGCGCCTCCACCCTCTCCTCTCGCTTCTCTATATTCCCTTCCCCCATCCCCCCGCCCTCTGGAGAAAGCCAGAGGCTGCCCTGGGATTTCCCCTCCACGCACAGCTGCCACCTTCTCTCCTGTCCGCACCTGTTTGGAGATGGAGCTGGTTGAGTCTCCTTGGATCTGTTGCTTCTTCTTTTTCAGTCTCAGGCAGACAGTGACTCTAGTTTTCACTTCTGAAACTCTTTTCCAGCCCTTTCATAGTGCTTGAATTCAGCTCCCAAGGCCTTCAGCTAACACTTTCCAACACCCATCCCCTCAAAAGCCAGTGTGGCATGGCTATGTTGCCCATCATCATTCTGCCTTCTCCTTGCACCCCCACATTCCCCAGGCCCCCCTCCAGGTTAGGCCCAGGAGACTGAATCTGGCTAAGAAAATGTGGGCATCAGTGCTGAGGGCCACTGCCAGGCTGTAGTGAAGTAAATATGGGCACCATGCCCCAGTGTTTCTGTGCCCCTCAGGATGGGACCAAAAGCTGGGGGCAGCTTGGGTCCCTGAGTCACAGCATGGAGGACACCCATCAGAGAAAGGCCCGCAGACCCTCAGTGATCTTTGTCTGCATGAGAAATACAAGTTTATTGTGTTAAACCACTGGTCCTTGAGATCAGTGACTGGGAAAAACTGTTGCATGCTGATCTCAACCTCTCAATAGCTAGGGCCGTGGCTGGACAAGACCGTAGGGTTGTTACTACTGCAAGATGCCCTTCAGCAATAATCATCAGAGAACTTTGAAAGAATAAAGGCTTATTACTTACAGGACCTGGAAGTTACACGGCGCACCCAGGACCCCACAGGGAGGTCAGAGTAGAGAGAAAGCTGGAGATCTCAGGTGTGGGGTTCCGCTTTTATTGGGATCGAAGGTGGGGCCTAGGGTTTTGTGTGCTCACCCTTAATTGGTGAATGTAAACCACGTGAGTGTCAGTGTAAAGCATGGGAAGAGGAACAGCGTGTGGCCCAAAACAGTCAAATTACCCCAAATCTCCAATACAAAGGCGTCTTAGTGAGGGGAGGCATATGGCCCTTTATGTAGTCATGTGGCTGGCAAGGTGTTTATTCTAGACAGTGGTCTTTGAAGTGGGTGGCTGGCAATCAGAGGGTATCAATCTCTAAGGTTATCAGGAATTTACTTTACCCAAAACTAAACAAACCCCCAAACAACTGTCAGGATGTTATGGAACCGAGGTCCAGCTGCTCGGCACTTGAAAGACAATAAAGAGGAGATGTTGGTGGAAAGGAGTTTGTTTTATGTTGGATGCCGGCAAATGGGTGGGACAGGGTTGCAGAGGACAGCTGCCTGTCCAAAGCCAGACTCCTGAGAACAATCAGATATGGGCTTTTATAGAGAGGAAAAGCGTTACATGTGTAAACATATATGTCAGCTCTCAGAACCATCTTGAAATTGGTCATCAATGGTTTAACCAGCATCATCTTGATTGTTTTAGGAACATTTTATCTTTACTGTTTTAGGAGCCCACAAAGCCTTCCCTCGTGGCTCAGCTGGTAAAGAATCTGCCTGTAATACAGGAGACCTGGGTTTGATCCCTGGGTTGGGAAGATGCCCTGGAGAAGGGAAGGGCTACCCATTCCAGTATTCTGGCCTGGAGAATTCTATGGACTCTATAGTCTATGGGGCCGCAAAGAGTTGGACACGACTGAGCGGCTTTCTTCTTTATTTTCTATAGTCAAAGCTATGGGTTTTCCAGTAGTCATATACAGATGTGAGAGCTGGACCATAAAGAAGGCTGAGAGCTGAAGAACTTATACTTCAAATTGTAGTGCTGAGAGTCCCTTGGACTGCAAGGAGGTCAGATCAGTCAATCCTAAAGGAAATCAACCCTGAATATTCATTGAAAACACTGATGCTGAAGCTGAAGCTGAAGCTGAAGCTCCAATACTTTGGGCAACTGGTGCGAAGAGCTGACTCATTGGAAAAGATCCTGATGCTGGGAAAGATTGAGAGCAGGAGAAGGGGATGACAGGTGATGAGATGGTTCAGTAGCATCACTGACTGAATGGACATGAATTTGAGCAAACTCCAGGAGACAGTGAAGGACAGGGAATCCTGGCATGCTGTAGTCCACAGTATCACAGAGTTGGACGTGACTTAGTTACTGACCAACAACAAGGTGTTCCTCTTCAGTTCTGTGGTTGGTTTGTTTCCCTTTCTGTGAAGCCAAATCTTGGAACTGTGGACGCTTATGTCATAGGTACAGTCTGGTCACCTTCTTGGTTAGCCTCTTCCACCTGGTGGGAGTTTCAGCATCTATAAGACAGCTCTCAGGAGACGGCTCAGGATGTTTACTATAGCTCTTGAGGAGGAACTAAAGATCCTTGACTTGCTTAATGACTACATTATTATTATTTGGTCTCCTTTGCCTGGAGAAGGCAATGGCACCCCACTCCAGTGCTGTTGTCTGGAAAATCCCCTGGATGGAGGAGCCTGGCAGGCTGCGGTCCATGGGGCCGCAAAGTCGGACACGACTGAGCGACTTCACTTTTTTCTTTCTTTCTTTGACTGTTCTCCTTTGTTTCTGCACATTCTCACTTCTCTGGTTAAACTTACTCCTTGGCTCAGATTTTTCCACAGACAAAAGCGGGAAGGGGATGTAGAGGGGGCCAGGACCGCAGGGCCCAAGGCTTTCCCCATCGTAGCCGATCCACACTGACTCACAGCCGCCTCAGGCAGCGTTCGTCTTGAAGATACGGTTTCCCTGAAGAGCTAGGCCTGTGTTAAGCACTGACTTGTGTCCCCGCCAAATTCCTGTGTTGAAGGAATTTGTTTACTGGGTTTACTCTCCTCTTTCACTTTCATCAAGAAGCTCTTTAGTTCTTCTTCACTTTCTGCCATAAGGGTGGCGTCATCTGCACATCTGAGGTTACTGATATTTCTCCCGGCAATCTTGATTCCAGCTTGTGCTTCATCCAGCCTGGCATTTTGCATAATGTACTCTGCATATAAGTTAAATAAGCAGGGTGACAATATACAACTTTGACAAACTCCTTTCTCAATTTGGAACCAGTCCATTGGTCCATGTCTGATTCTAATTTTTGCTTCTTGACCTGCATACAGGTTTCTCAGGAGGCAGGTCTGGTATTCCCATCTCTTGAAGAATTTTCCACAGTTTGTTGTAATCCACACGGTCAAAACCATCCCCAGGAAAAAGAAATGAAAAAGGCTAAATGGCTGTCTGAGGCAGTCTTACAAATAGTTGAGAAAAGAAGAGAAGCTTTACAATAGCCAGGACATGGAAGCAACCTAGATGTCCAGCAGCAGGCGGATGCATAAGAAAGCTGTGGTACATATACACAATGGAGTATTACTCAGCTATTAAAAAGAATGCATTTGAATCAGTTCTAATGAGGTGGATGAACTGGAGCCTATTATACAGAGTGAAGTAAGTCAGAAAGAAAAACACCAGTACAGTATATTAACGCATATATACGGAATTTAGAAAGATGATAATGAAAACCCTATATGCAAGACAGCAAAAGAGACACAGATGTAAAGAACAGACTTTTGGACTCTGTGGGAGAAGGCGAGGGTGGGATGATCTGAGAGAATAGCATTGAAACATAGATATTACCATATGTGAACTAGATCACCAGTCCGGGTTCGATGCATGAGACAGGGTGCTCAGGACTGGTGCACTGGGATGACCCTGAGGGATGGGGTGGGGAGGGAGGTGGGAGGGGAGTTCAGGATGGGGGACACGTGTACACCCATGGCTGATTCATGTCAATGTATAGCAAAATCCATCACAATTTTGTAAAGTAACTAGCCTCCAATTAATATAAATAAATTAATTAAAAAAAAAAAAAGAAGAGAAGCAAAAGGCAAAGGAGAAAAGGATAAGGTTCCCTGGTGGGCCTGACGCGGTATGCCCTTCATGGATCACTGCCGTGTTGTGGCAAGGGGCTCACGTAATTCAACGGAGCTATGAGCCGTGTCATGCAGGGCCGTCCACGATGGACGGGTCATAGTGGGAGTTCTGACAAAACGTCGTCCACTGCAGGAGGGAAGGCAAACCTCCCCAGTGCACTTCCTGTGGGAACCTCAGGAATGGACAGAAAGGTTTGACGCCAAAGGACGAGTTCCCCAGGGTGGAAGGTGTCCAATGCGCTACTGGTCAAGAGTGGAGGATAACTACAAACGGCCCCAGAGAGAGTGCAGCGGTTGGGCCAAATGATGCTCAGAAATGATGCTGGGAAATGATGCTCAGCTGTGGATGAGGCTGGTGATGAAGGTAAAACCCGATGCTGCGAGGAACAGTATCTCATAGGAACCTGGAATGTTAGGAACATGAATCAAGGTAACTTGGACCTAGTCAAGCAGGAGATGGTAAGAATAAACATTGACATCTTAGGAATCAGTGAACTAAAATGGATGGGAATGGGTAAATTTAATTCAGATGACCATTATATATAATACTGTGGGCAAGAGTCCCATAGAAGAAATGGAGTAGCCCTTATAATAAAAAAAAAGTCCAAAATGCAGTACTTGGGTGCAACTTCAAAAATGACAGAATGATCTTGGTTCGTTTTCAAGGCAAGCCATTCAACACCACAGTAATCCAAATCTATGCCCCTACTACCAATGCCGAAGAAGCTGAGGTTGATCCATTCTATGAAGACCTAGAAGAACTCGAAGAACTAATACCAGAAAAGAGATATTTTATTCATCACTGGGGATTGGTATGCAAAAGTAGGAAATCAAGAGATGCTGGGAGTAACAGGCAAGTTTGGCCTTGGAGAACAAAATGAAGCAGAATAAAGGCTAACTGAATTCTGCCGAGAGAATGCAGTGTAAGAGAAAAGACCCTTTTTCAACAACACAAGAAATGACTTTACACATGGACATCACCAAATGGTCAATACCGAAATCAAATTGACTACATTCTTTGTAGCTGAAGATGAAGAAGCTGTATACAGTCAGCAAAAACAAGACTTGGAGCTGACTATGGCTCAGATCATCAACTTCTCATAGCAAAATTCAGACTTAAAGAAAGTGAGGGAAACCAGTAGGCCAGCCAGGTATGACTTAAATCAGATCCCCTATGGATATGCAGCAAAGGTAATGAATACCTTCAAGGGATTAGGTCTGGTAGACAGGGTGCCTGAAGGACTATGGATGGAGGTCTGTAATATCGTACAGGACGCAGCAAACAAAGCCATCCCAAAGAAAAAGGAAAGCAAGAAGGCAAACTGGTTATTGGAGGCTCCTCTGTCTGTGGGATTCTCCAGGCAAGAATACTGGAGTTCATTGCCATGCCCTTCTCCAGAGGATTGTCCTGACCCAGGGATTGAACCCAGGTCTCCTGCATTGCAGGCAGATTCTCAACCAACTGAGCTACAGGGAAGTCCTAGCTAAAGAAATAAGAGACTTGAAATGCAAGGGAGAAAGGGAAGGACTAATTTAAGTAACTAAAGGACTAGTTTATGCAATGAAACGCAGATTTCTGAAGAACAGTACGGAGAGAAAAGAAGGCCTTCATTGAACGGTGTATAAAACTAGAAGAAAACACCAGAAAGGGAAAGACTAGAGATCTCTTGGGGAAAATTGGAGATATCAAGGGAATATTTTGCCCAAAGATGGGCAGAATAAAGGGCATAAATAGTAGGGACCTAGTAGACACTGAAGAGATTAAGAAGAGATGGAAAGAATACTTGGAAGAACTGTATAAGAAAGATCCAATGAACCAGACTGCTGCGATGGTGTGTTCAGCTACCCAGAGCCAGACATTCTGGAGAGCAAAGTCAAGTGGACCTTCGGAAGTACTGCTGTTAATAAAGTTAGAGGATGCTATGGAATTCCAGCAGAACTATTCAGAGCCCCAAAGGATGATACCATCAAGTGTTGCATTCATTATGTCAGCAAATCTGGAAGACCCAGCAGTGGCCACAGAACTGGAAAAGGTCAATCCTCATCCCAGTCCCCAAGAAGGGTAGTACTGAAGAATGTGCTAACCGTGGGACAATTGCACTCGCCTCCCATGCTAATAAGGTCATGTTTAAAATCTCGCATGCTAGGCTTCAGCCTTATGCAAACCAAGAACTTCCAGATGTCTAAGCTGGCTTTAGAAAAGGAAGAGGAACCAGATATCAAATTGCCAACATGCGCTGGATCACAGAGAAAACTAGGGAATTCTAGAGAGACATCCACCTGTTTCTTGACTACGCCCAAGCCTTTGACTGTGTGGATCATAATAAACTGTGAAAAGCTCTTATAGACAGACGGCAATAGCAGACTATCTTACCTTCTCCAGAAAAACCTGTATGCAGGTCAAGATGCAACAGTCAACCCTGCGTGGAACAACTGATTGATTCAAGATTGAGAAAGGAGCACGACAAGGCTGTCTGCTGTCACCCTGTTTGTTTAACCTATACACTGAGCACGTCGTGAGAAATGCCAGGCTGGATGAGTTACAAGTTGGAATCAAGATAGGTGAGAGAAACATCAACAACCTCAGATACGCAGATGATATCACCCTAATGGCAGAAAGTGATGAGCAACTAAAGAGCATCTTGATTAGGGTGAAGGAGGAGAGTGAAAGAGCTGGCTTAAAACTAAATATTAAAAAATTAAAAAAACTAAGATCATGGCATTTGGTCCCATTACTTCGTGGCAAATAGAGGGGGGGAAATGTAGAAAGAGTGTCAGATTTCCTTTTCTTGGCCTCTAAAATCACTACAGGTGGTGACTGCAGCCATGAAGTCAGAAGATGTTTGCTTCTTGGTAGGAAAGCTATGACAAGCCTAGACAGTGAGTTGAAAAGCAGACATTTCTCTGCCAACAAAGGTCTGTTCAGTCCTTTGTTGTGAGAGCTGGACCATAAGGAAGGTGGAGCACCGAAGAATTGATGCCTTCAAACTGTGGTGCTGGAGAAGACTCCTGAGAGTCCCATGGACTGCAAGGAGATCAAATCAGTCAACCTTAAGGGACATCAACCCTGAATACATGTTGGAAAGACTGATGCTGAAACTCTAGTACCCTGGTCATCTGATGCTGACAGCTGACTCATTGGAAAAGTTCCCAATGCTGGGAAAGATTGACGGCAGAAGGAGAAGAGGGCGTCAGAGGATGAGATGGCTGGACGGCATCACTGACGCAAGGGACGTGAACTTGGACAAACTTCGGGAGATGGTGAGAGACAGAGAAGCCTGGCGTGCTGCAGTCCCTGGGGTCACAAAGAGTTGGACACGACTGGGTGGCTCAACAACAACAGCAACGTGAGATGGCTGGTGTCTCTAGAAAGAGAAGTTTGGACACACACACAGCTTCACTGGGAGGATTCCAGGTGAAGGTGAAGGCAGAGATGGAGGTGGGGATGTTTTATAAACCAAGGAATCATAAAGATGGACAGGACACCACCAGAGCCTGGGGAGAGGAAGGGACAGGCCCTCCCCACAGTCCTTAGAAGACACCAACCTCTCTGGCACCTTGGTCTGAGACTCCTGGCCTCCAGAACTTAGAGAACAGGAATTTCTATTGTAGCTTTCTATTAAGGTACTCAGGTTGTGGTACCTGGTACAAATTCCTACCAAATAAAAAACCCTCAGGTCATCTCCGGGTCTCTGCAATCTGGGATTTGGTTGCGGCCATCAAACCATCAGCCACCCCTGACAGTGCACCCTGACGGGGTTCAGGATGGAGAAAAAAAGAGGATATGGGCTCTGCCAGGTAAGGGGCTGATCACAGGAGTGATTGCATTAGGCCCAGACTCTTGCATCTTCCCATACATAGAAAAGTGACAAATTCATTAATTTGCGATATCTGGTTTTCCTTTAGTTGGCAGTAATCTTTTGATGTTTGACTCCCTGGGCATTTTTGTTTGTTTGCTTGTTTTGCCAAAGCACCTACATATCCTGGCTCCTCCCTTACCTTTGAGGACAGTCCTCAGATCTACCCGAGAGGCTGTATCCAGGCTGAAGTCCTCAGTAATGCCCCAAATAAAACATTAATTCTCAACATTTAGGTTCTGCATTTTTTTTCCCATCAGCAGATTTTTGCTTCTCATGCCCATTTGTTTTAGGCCTAAATGAAGTTTAGAGGTGATGGGTTAGAACTTGGCCTTTTGATAAGCACCTTGGCTTCAGAATACTGTTACTTCTACGGCAGGCAGACCGCCCCACCCCGCACATCCTGGGGGCCCCGGTACCATGTGCAGGTCCCAGCACTCAAGGGCTCTGGTGACGTCACACTGCCTCTCCTTTTCCATCTTTGCATGATTTTCCCTAAGAATTCAAAGTCCCTGGTTTAGCTTCTTGTTCTGCCACCTTTATCCAAGGACTAATTTAGCACTTGGAGTACATTACTGTAAAAAGAAATACTCTCACAGGGCTTGCCTTTTAGTGGAGAGAGACAGACAAGAAAACAAAAGATACAATAGGCGAATGATATACAATTGGTCCTTGAAGGGCTCGGGGGTTGGGGCACTGACCCTCTGCACAGTCAGAAATCTGAGTGGGCCCTCAGTATCCACGATTCCCCGTATATATGGATTCAACCAACCTTGGGTTATGTATCACTGTAGTGCCTATGATTGAAGAAAGTTCTATGTGTAAATGGACCTGTACAATTCAAATCCTCGTTACTCAAGAGTCAACTGTGCATCCGAGAATTAGCTTATGGTTGCTGGGGAAGGTTGGGAAGAAGGAATAGTTGGGAATTTGGGATGGACATGTACACTCTGCTGTATTTAAAATGGATAACCAATGAGGGTTTACTGTGTAGCCCATGGAACTCAGCTAAATGTTATGTGGCAGGTTGGATGGGAGGGGAGTTTGGGGGAGAATGGATACATGTATATGCATGGCTGAGACCCTTTGCCGTTCACCTGGAACTGTCACAATATTGTTTGTTAGTCTGCAAACCCCTATAGAAAATAGAAAGTTAAAAAAATAAAAGAGTTAACTGTGGAATGTTTGGTGAAGCCGAGAGAAGGGGACATCTCTGCTGGGGCAGCGGGAGCGTCATGGGGGGAGAAGACTGCTAGTTCACGTGGGATGGACGAGCCCCAGCAGGATAGTCAGCGCTCAGAAAAGTTTTCCTAAGTTTTAATAATTAGAAGAGTCAGCCTATTATCAGCGGTCACTTCCAATGGCAGTATTATGGATGAACATTTTCTGTACTCTGTTTCCTAATCTTCCCTTTGTGAGGAAAAATTATTCATGACTCTTCTTTTTTAAAAAATCTTCTAATTTGAAAATACATTTACAAGAAAGTAAAGAAACTCTGGGCTTCCCTGGTGGCTCAGCTAGTAAAGAATCCGCCTGCAATGTGGGAGACCTGGGTTCTATCCCTGGGTTGGGAAGATCCCCTGAAGAAGGGAAAGGCTACCCACTCCAGTATTCTGGCCTGCAGAATTCCACGGACTGTATAACCCATGGGGTCACAAAGAGTCTGACGCGACTGAGCTTCACTCTGTAAGAAAAGAATAAACAGTTTTTTAAGGAATCTCCACACTGTTCTCCATAGTGGAGAACTGCCTTATGATCCAGCAATCCCACTGCTGGGCATACGCACTGAGGAAACCAGAAGGGAAAGAGACACATGTACCCCAATGTTCATCGCAGCACTGTTTATAATAGCCAGGACATGGAAGCAACCTAGATGTCCATCAGCAGATGAATGGATAAGAAAGCTATGGTACATATACACAATGGAGTATTACTCAGCCATTAAAAAGAACACATTTGAATCAGTTCTAATGAGGTGGATGAAACTGGAGCCTATTATACAGAGTGAAGTAAGCCAGAAAGAAAAACACCAATACAGTATACTAACGCATATATATGGAATTTAGAAAGATGGTAATAATAACCCTGTGTACGAGACAACAATAGAGACACTGATGTATAGAACAGTCTTATGGACTCTGTGGGAGAGGGAGAGGGTGGGAAGATTTGGGAGAATGGCATTGAAACATGTAAAATATCATGTATGAAACGAGATGCCAGTCCAGGTTCGATGCACGATACTGGATGCTTGGGGCTGGTGCACTGGGACGGCCCAGAGGGATGGTATGGGGAGGGAGGAGGGAGGAGGGTTCAGGACGGGGAACACATGTATACCTGTGGCGGATTCATTTTGATATTTGGCAAAACTAATACAATTATGTAAAGTTTAAAAATAAAATAAAATTTAAAAAAAAGTAAAAAAAAAAAAAAAAGAAAAGAATAAACAGAAGCCTCATTGAGATACACTCAGGGAACCAGAAGGGGGCGCTCTCACACCCTGTAAGGACAGAAGAGCCCAAGAAAGAAGGAAAGAAAAGACTCCCTTCTCAGAAAAGACTCAGCCAATGAAAAGACACGGACTCTGCTTCCTAGAGCCCTTCCCCACTGTACACAGTGGCTCTGATGACAATTATTAAAGAATACAGGTCCAGGTGGGAATATCTCAGAGGAACCCAGGATAACAAGAAGGGAATTAGCATCCCAGTGAGGGTAGGACCAGATACCTACTTTGTGGGTCCCAGTGCAGAATTAAATGCAGGATTCCATGTCATGAACAACATTGCGATGGCTGGACAGAGCAGTGAACTAGGCGCAGTGCCCACTGGGTCTGCCTGGGTCACAAGCCCAGGAAGCCAGCCCTGGGCGAGGGGACAAATGCCCTGAGAGTCCCGGTGGTGGTCTGAATTCCCAATGCACTGACCCACCTTCAGCCCGCTGGCAACGTGGGAGACCATACCTTACAGAAGACGGGCCTGTGCCTCCCCTACATCAGGAGCAGACCTGCTGTTTGCCCCCAGCTGGCCAGCAGGAGCTGCTCTTGCCCAGGGAAGGAGGCTGGAAGGCTGGGCTTTACTCGCAGTGAGAAGCACAGATGCAGACACGCCAGGCCCAGTGCTTCACACCCGGTGTCCCTTTTCCATCTCTAACAAGCCTGTGAGCTGGTACCAAAGTGCTGTCTACTTAGATAAGGGCATATGGAAGCGGTGGTGGGGTCTGACTCAGCCCTTCTGACTCTAAGGCTGGTGTTTTTAACCCTTTACACTTGATTGCCTTGTACTAGTTAGTTCTTGCACTAGAAGAGCCAGGGAGCACAACACACACACACACACACACACACACGCATGGTTTGCCAAATAAATTGCTTTATTCAGAAGAGTCAACCAGGAGTGTAGCTGCCACAGCAAAACATGGCATTGGACTTAAAGAGGAGTGGAGCGGTGGAAAAATTGCCTGCTTCCCAAGGAAGCGGAGGGTGGAAGGGGCTGGGCATCCACACCCAGCCTTGAGCGTCTCCTTCTGGACAGAGGCTTCTGTTTGGGGCGAGAAGACCTCCTGACTTGTGTCTAGGATGGGAGAGCGGGTTTCCTTCATTTGCCAGGGAACATGGCTAGGCTAGGGAGTGGGGTGCTAAGTGGAAACTCGGCTTTAGGAGGCAAGGTGTCCAGGCTCAGGGTGTACTCCCTTTGCACTGACTGTTGCTGTAGTCTTGGAGCTTTTTATTATAGGTCTTCTTGTTTCTTGCAGAACAAATGATAGCTATTTGATCACATTTGTACCATTGACGTTTAAAGTAGGTCCGATCCTCTAAAATCACAAGAAAATAAGCACGGGATGAGTGTGTATGTGCCAAATCACTTCAGTTGGGTCCAACTCTTTGTGACCCTCTGGACTGTAGCCCACCAGGCTCCTCTGTCCAAGGGATTCTCTAGGAAGGATACTGTCCTCCAGGGGATCTTCCCGACCCAGAGATGGAAGCTGAGTCTCTTATGTCTCCTCTATTGACAGGAAGATTCTTTACGTCTCGTGCCACCCAGGAAGACCAAACACCAGCTAGGGGTTTGTTAATATTCTAGGAATATTAACAGTATTAACAATATTCTTGTGGGAAACATGGGGGATAGACACATGCTGTGTTCTCCCAGGGTTTCTAGTCTGGGAAAAGCACCGATGTCCAGATATTTCTGACTGATGAGGAGACAGAATTGCTGCCTGCAGGAAGCCCACACCCCATCTGATGGGGACAGCAGCAGCTGAGCACTGGGATTCTGTGAAAAACCTCTCTGTCAGCCCTTGTCTTTTCATTGCCATAGGTGTGTTTTCAGAGGCAAAGCCCCTGGCCCCTGGTGTCGAGGAATGGTTCTCGATAGGTGTAAACCAGTCATGGTCGTTCCGGTTTCCTTTGTAGTGATTAGTGTATGGGAAGCACGTGACCTTGCCCTGACCAGTGAGCCACGAGGGAAAGTCTGCTGGGGCTTCCGGGGACATGAAGGCCTCTTCCATAGGGTGAAGCCACAACCCTTGGAGCTCTGAGCGTGCCTAAGTGTCATTGCCAGCGTGGCAGAGAGGCTAGGGAAGACTGGACTCTTGTCCACACAGCTGGGAAAGCTGCCCAGTCCTGACACTGTCTTCCATTCTTCTGTTACAGGAAAGTCAGACTTCCTCACTGTCTGAGCCTCTGTTGGGAATTTTGATGCTTGCTAGCTAGATCCTTCTAAGGGGACATAACTCTATGGAAAGGTCATGACGGGGAGATAAAATTTCTGAGTTTGAGGAACTCAGGCTGTTGGGGAATAATAGTCCATGGTGTCTGAAAACTGCACTCATGGGTCAGCTGTCTGGGGCACTGGGAAATCCCTTGCAGCCACCATCCCATCCCCCTTCTCTCCTTCCCCGGCAAACTTGCTCTAGATGGTGGTCTACATTTCTTAGCTCTGCTTCACTTCCCACCCACCTTCCAACCCGCTCTAATCTGGCTT
This sequence comes from Bos javanicus, assembly GCF_032452875.1. Classification (NCBI taxonomy): domain Eukaryota; kingdom Metazoa; phylum Chordata; class Mammalia; order Artiodactyla; family Bovidae; genus Bos; species Bos javanicus. The sequence goes on along the minus strand of NC_083869.1, from coordinate 132,733,150 downwards.
TGCCCTCACAGTCTCATGGAAACAGCCCCCACTGAGTCCTTAGTGGTCTTCTTGCCTCTAAATCCAAGGAGTCTGCTCAGCCCTTATCCCGGAGGACCCCTCTGTTAACCTGGCTGCTGTTAATCCTCTCTGCCTGGCCAACTCCTTGACCTTCTTGGCTCGTCTCCTCTCTCTCTGACTGTCTTCTCTCTTCTTTCTGGGCCTTTAAGCATCAAATGGTGGGGGGTTCATCCAGCTCTCTTGTCTCTGCAGCCGCCTCATGAATCTGTGTCCATACTCTCCCTTAAGCTGCCAGTTCCTTCATCCCGCTGCCTGCTGCCCATCTCCCTGGGTGTTCTGGAAGCTTCCAAACTCAACCTGCTCCCTACGGAACTCCTCCTGCTCTCTCCTACCAGGCCCTTCTCAGTTCTACAACGGACACAGTCATACGGCCAACCAGCAGTCCCATCCACCACCAAGCTCTACTGATTCTATCTCAAAGATATCTCGATAGTACTTTCCACCTGTTGCATCCTGACCACCTTTGCTATAGGTCAAGCTCTTCCTGTCTCTTTTCTGCAGCACGACAATGCCACCCTCCGCTCTGTCTCCATCCACCCTCAGCCAGAGCAAGTCCTCTGAAATGCAGGTCTGGTCACGCCACTCCTCTCCCCAAGAGCTCGCTGATTCTTTAGGACAAAATGTAAATGGAACACGATGCCTTTCTTTCTCACCGGCATCATCACTCACCGCTCTGTCTCACCCTCACATGTCCCTCCCGCAGCACAGAACTGCTCCAGCACCCCCTGGCCTCCTGGACCCTGCTGTGTCGTCTTGGTGGGATGCTTCAACCCTCCTTCCCCTTGACTCCTCTCCGCCTTGAGGCTGCAGCTTGGAGGTCACCATCCTGAGGAGCCTTCCTTGACCCTCATTCTGAGGAGCCTTCCTTGACCCTCAGGCTGTGTTCAGAACCCCGCCCTTTTCCTCACTGTGCATCAGACTCCACTGAGTTGTATTTTCCTTTTCCTTACTTCCCACTCAACTGTGAGCCCCTTGAGGCAGAGACCCTGTCCCTTTGTATCTAGCTCTGGTGCCTGGCACAGCGAACACAGGAAAAAGAGCAGAGGAGGCTGGGTGCAGTTGTAGAACTCGTTCTTACCACAGGTGATTTGGCCATGGCAATAACTATATTTCAGGAACTTGGTGCCATACCCACGATTCTGCAGTTTTCTGTACCACCAGTCATGCGTCCAACAGCACCTGTGACAAGACTGAGCTATTGAGGCTGCCTCCCTATGCTCCAGGGAGCCCAGTGCCCCCTGGTCTCTGCCCCCGTTGGGAGAGACCCAGGGACATGGGAATAGTTGAGAGCAGTTTCCTCCAGGTTGGCTGGTTTTTCAGCTGGAATTCCCTGGAGTTCTTTGACGATGGCATGAGCCTTTAGCTCCCACCCCAGCTGGGGCCACAGGTGGGCAGAGGGCTGGTCTCACCATCTGGGGTGGCCTCACCGATCCGTTGCATCCTTGGGGGATCCTCTGCCACCCACTCCTCAGTAGCAGCCGTAGGCACCGTAGCTGAACAGGGCTCCGTTTCCTGTTGTATGCTTGATCATTTCCCCAAATCCACCTATCTCTGTGGACCGACAGGAGAATTGGAAGGAGAAGGCCTGGGATGGGGCCTGGGGCAGCGCGCACTCCTCTGCCTCTCTCTGCCAATCCCTCTCTCCTCCCCACAGAGAGGGGGCCGGATGCAGTGGGAAGAGAGCCTTGGGATTGAAAGTGCCCCCCTCCCTGGGCTGTCCCCCTTCTGGTAGTAGGGTCAACTCTTACCAAAGGCCATGATCACTGCCAGCAGCAGGAGGGTCTTCATGCTGAGGGTTCTGTGGGGGAGAAATACAGATAGAACGGCCTAGACTCCTCTTCCAGGGGAATACTAACTTCTGCCCAGAATACTACTGTCCTGCTCACATTCAACAGTTCAGATGAAGAGAGTATTTAAAGAACTCGCAGACTCGCTTCTCAGCCCAGGCAGGTCCAGCGTGACTGCCTTCATCAGGCATAGAGTACACGTGGAGAGGGCGCTTCCCAGCTTTGGTAAACATTTCACTGCTCAAGACCACCCCTCGCCCCATGAAACACTGAGACCTTCATGATTCTCATTTGAATAAGTGTTCCTGGGAGGTTGTGACCAGGTCATCAGAAGAAACTTTGAGATCTCTGAGGTCTAAGCTGTGTGTCCCCCATTAGATAAATCTTACTTACCCTCCACACTGGAGTCAAGGCTTGGGAATTCCACTCATGGAGTCAGATCCGTAGTGTTTTTCTCCAGAAATAAAGCATCTCCCTTTCGTTGAACCCTTACACAGGTACATACACAAACACACACCTACTCATGCACACACACACACACACACACAGTCTTGAGCTCATCTACTAGTGTAGACATTCTTTTACATAATTTATTCACGTACGCTCACAACACACTTGTGCACACCACACCTTCTCGTCTCACCAGATCAAGCACGTGCAGTCTTGCACTCACGTGTACACACATGGACACCACAGCCACTCTGGAAGGCGACCAGTCATCAGGGACTGGGTGTTCATTTCCGGCTCTTTACTTATCAGAGGATCCTGAGTTGACGGCTCCAAGTGACTGCCCTGTTTATTCCTAACTCCAGTTAAATAGCTGATCCTTCGGGGAGCTTGGGATTAGTGGGTTAGTGGACGGGTGAGGATACCACCAGTTCCTGGACTCAGACTTTGAAATGCCACTGCCCCTAGACAATCCTCTTTTTCCTCTCTCATCAGCAGTACAGAACTGAGGGTTTTTCCATCCTTATGTGGCATTAGCTGATGACAAAACTGAAGATTATTTTGTCATCTTTCCTGTGGTTCTCTCTCTGAGTGAATAAATTCCCATAACTGGGTCTGGGTGTGACCCTCCTGAACCCACTTCCAGGAAAGGGCAAGGGCCATCTGCTGCTGACCAAGGATTTTTCCTTTCTGCTGCTAAGTAAGCCAGTTGGGAATAAGAAGCAGGGCAGTTAGTGTTATTCATTCATTCCATAAACCAGTCATTCAAGAAGTACATACTAAGCCTCCACAAAGTGCCAGGACCCCTGTGAACCTCTCAGGAGGTGATGAGAACTTGTCCCGCCCCCAGGGGCCTCAGCAGGGAAAGAACTGCAGTGGGGTAAGTGGTCCCTTTCCTAGGACTTGGACCAGCACTTCCACCTTCTTGCTCCTCTTTCTTCTCCTCTCCTCCTCCTGCCCAAACTGGAAAAAGCCAGAGAGTGTTTTGGAATTTCCCCTTCAAGTATTGCCACCCCCTCGTCTCCAGTCCTTACCCATTTGGAGATGGAGCGGATAGACACTCCTGGGATCTATTGCTCTTTCTTCTTCAGCCTCAGACAGACAGTGATTCTGTTTCCAAAACAGATGCCTTTTTCAAGCCCTTCACCACTGCTAAGAATTTAGCTGCGATGGCTTTCAGTTAACACTTCCCAACACCCATCCCTCAAAAAGCAGATAGCAGAGCCTGTGATGCCCATCCCCTTTCTGGCTGGTTCCCCACCTTCTCCAGCCCCCGCTCCAGGTTAGGCCCTGGAGACTGAACCTGGTCAGGAAAGTGTGGGCATCAGTGCTGAGGGCCATGCCAGGCTGCAGTGAGGTAAATGTGTGTGCGATGCCCCAGGCTCTCTCTGCCCCTCATGTTGGAACCAGAAGCTGGAGGCAGCTTGGATCCCTCTGTCACAGCATGCGGGACACCCATCAGAGAAAGGCCCGCAGACCCTCAGTGATCTTTGCCTGGGCGAGAAATACAAGTTTCTTGTGTTAAACAGCTGATCTTTGAGATCAGTGATGAGGAAAAGTGTTGCATAGCAGTCTTAACCCCTTAATAAGCAATGTTGTGGCTGGGCCAGACCATACGGTTATTACTACTGCAAGATACCCTTCAGCCATGATCATCAGAAAACTGAGAGTATAAAGTTTTATTACTTACAGGACCTGGAAGTTACATGGCCCACCTGGGACCCCACAGGGAGGTCAGGGGTAGAGAAAGCTGGAGATCTCAGGTCTGCGGTTCTGCTTTTATGGAGGTTGAAGGTTGGGGCCTAGGGTTTTGTGTGCTCACTCTTTCCTGGTGAATTTAAAACAAGTGAGCGGCACTGTAGAGTGCTGGAAGAGGAAAAACAAGTGGCCCAAAAGATTAACCAAAATCTCCAATACAAAGGAGCCTTAGAGGGGAAGCAATATGGCCCTTTATGTAGTCATGTTGCTGGCAAGGTGTTTATTCTAGATAGCTGTCTTTGAAGTGGGTGCCTGGCAATCAGAAGATATCAGGCACTAATCAAAGGCTGTCAGGCCCCAGGCAAAGGTCATCAGGCACTTAATTTATAAAAGACTAAACAAATCCCGAAACAACTGTCAGGATGTTACGGAACTGAGGTCCGGCTGCTTGCCACTTAAAAGGCCATGAAGAGGAGAGGTTGGTGGAGAGTTTGCTTTCTGTTGGATGCTGATGACTGGGTAGGGATAGGGTGCAGAGGGCGGATGCCTGTCCAACAGACAATCAGGTATACGCTTTTACAGGCAGAGGGAGAAGGCTACATGCAGAAACTGCACAGTCAGCTCTCAGAGTCATCTTGAAATTAGCCATTGGTGGTCTTACCAGCATCAACTGGATTGTTTTATGTACAGTTTATCTTTTGTAGTCAAAGAGATAGTTTTTCCAGTAATCATGTGTGGGTGTGAGAGTTGTACCATGGAGAAAGCTTGAGTGCCAAAGAATTGAGGCTTTTGAAATGTGGTGCTGGAGAAGACTCTTGAGAGTCCCTTAGACTGCAGGGAGATCAAACCAGTCAATCTTAAAGGAAATAAACACTGAAGATTCATTGAAAGGACTGATGTAGAGGTTGAAGCTCCGATACTTGGGTCATCTGGTGCCAAAAGCTGTTCAGTTCAGTTCAGTAGCTCAGTCATGTCCAACTCTTTGTGACCCCCTGGACTGCAGCACGCCAGGCTTCCCTGTCCATCACCAACTCTCATAACTTACTCAAACTCAAGTCCATTGCGTTGGTGATGCCATCCAACCATCTCATCCTCTGTCACCCCCTTCTTTCCTGCCTTCAATCTTTCCCAGCATCAGGGTCTTTTCAAATGAGTCAGTTCTCCACATCAGATGGCCAAAGTATTGGAGTTTCAGCTTCAGCATCAGTCCTTCCAATGAATATTCAGGACTGATCTTTAGGATGGACTGGTTGGATCTCCTTGCAGTCCAAGGGACTCTCAAGAGTCTTCTCCAACACCACGGTTCAAAAGCATCAGTTCTTCAGCGCTCAGCTCTCTTTATGGTCCAACTCTCACATCCATACATGACCACTGGAAAAACTATAGTTTTGACTAGATGCACCTTTTTTGACAAAGTAATGTCTCTTCTTTTTAATATGCTATCTAGGTTGGTCACAACTTTTCTTCCAAGGAGCAAGCCTTTTTTAATTTCATGGCTGCAGTCACCATCTGCAGTGATTTTGGAGCCCCCAAAATAAAGTCTGTCACTGTTTCCATTGTTTTCCCATCTATTTGCCACTAAGTTATGGGACCAGATGTCATGATCTTTGTTTTCTGAATCGTGACTTTTAAGCCAATGTTTTCACTCTCCTCTTTCACTTTCATCAAGAGGCTCTTTAGTTCTTCTTCACCTTCTGCCATAGGGGTGGTGTCATCTGAATATCTGAGGTTATTGATATTTCTCCTGGCAATCTTGATTCCAGTGTGTGCTTCTTCCAGCCCAGCGTTTCTCGTGATGTACTCTGCATATAAGTTAAAGAAGCAGGATGACAATATACAGCCTTGATGTACTCCTTTCCCAATTTGGAACCAGCCTTTTGTTCAATGTCCAGTTCTAACTGTTGCTTCTTGGCCTGCATACAGATTTCTCAGGAGGCAGGTCAGATGGTCTGGTATTCCCATCTCTTGAAGAATTTTCCACAGTTGATTGTGATCCACACAGTCAAAGGCTTTGGCATAGTCAATAAAGCAGAAATAGATGTTTTTATGGAACTCTCTTGCTTTTTCCATGATCCAGCAGATGTTGGCAATTTGATCTCTGGTTCCTCTGCCTTTTCTAAAACCAGCTTGAATATCTGGATGTTCATGGTTCACATACTATTTAAGCCTGGCTTGGAGAATTTTGAGTATTACTTTGCTAGCATGTGAGATGAGTGCAATTGTGTGGTAGTTTGAGCATTCTTTGGCATTGCCTTTCTTTAGGATTGGAATGAAAACTGACCTTTTCCAGTCCTGTGGCCACTGCTGAGTTTTCCAAATTTGCTGGCATCTTGAGTGCAGCACTTTCACAGCATCATCTTTTAGGGTTTGAAATAGCTCAAGAATTCCATCACCTCCACCAGCTTTGTTCATAGTGATGCTTCCTAAGGTCCACTTGACTTCACATTCCAGGATGTCTGGCTCTAGGTGAGTGATCACACCAGTGATTACCTGGGTCGTGAATATCTTTTTTGTATAGATTTTCTGTGTATTCTTGCCATCTTCAGTGCTGAATATTCATTGGAAGGACTGATGTTGAAGCTGAAGCTCCAATACTTTGGCCACCTGATGTGAAGAACTGACTCATTGGAAAGACCCTGATGCTGGGAAAGATTGAGGGCAGGAGGAGAAGGGGACTACAGAGGATGAGATGATTGGATGGCATCACTGACTCAGTGGACATGAGTTTGAGTAAACTCCGGGAGTTGGTGATGGACAGGGAGGCCTGGCGTCCTGTAGTCCATGTGGTTGGAAAGAGTCGGACACGACTAAGCGACTGCACTGAACCTATCTGTACTGACTCATAACCATTTCAGGCAACATTCATCTTGAAGATACTAGACCTTGAAGAGCTGACCTTGAAGAGCTAGACCAGTGTGAAGTATTGACCACCAAATTTGTCCCCACCAAATTCCTACATTGAATCCTGACCTTCGTTAAGACCTCAGGATGTCTTTGGGAACACAGTCTTTATGGAGGTGATGAGTTAGGATAAGGCTATTAGGGTGGGCCTAATGCAGGATGACTGGTGTCTTTAGAAGAAGCAGAAGTTTCGACAAAGACACACATCTTCACAGGGAGAATTCCACATGAAAGTGAAGGCTGAGATTGAGGTGGGGATGCTTCTATACACCAAGGAAGCCTAAAGATGGCCAGGATCCCCAGATACTGGGGAGAGGGAGGAACAGAGCCTCCCCCACAGACCTCAGAAAGAAATCAACCTCACTGGCACCTTGATCTTAGAGTTCAGGTCTCCAAAATGAGAGCCCAGAAATTTCTATTGCCTAAGCTACTCAGGTACTTGTGGTACCTGTTACAAATTCCTAGGAAATAAAAAAACCTCCAGGGATCTCTGTGGGTCCTTGCCATCTGGGGTTTGAAGACAAAGAATGCCCCCTTCAGTCTCAGTAAACAGAGGATGGCATGGCCATCAGGCCAGCAGCCGCCCCTGACAGTGTCCCAGAGGGGGTTTGGGTTGGAGGGAAACAGGATACCGGCCCCAGGTAGGTCAGGTGTCTATCACAGGAATGATCGCATCAAGCCCAGATTCTTGCCTCTTTTAATACACAGAAAAGTGACAAATTCGTTAACTTGAGATATCTGGTTTTCCTCTAGTTGGCAGGTATCTTTTGATGTTAACTACCTGGGCTTTTTTGGGTTGTTGTATGTTTGCCTTTTTTGCAAAAATTCCTATATATCCTGATTCCTCCCTATCCCTGAGAACAGTCTTCAGACCTACCTGAGAGACTGTATCCAGGCTGAAGTCCTCAGTAAAGCCCCCAATAAAGCATAATTCTGAATGTTTAGGTTATGCACTTTTTTTCCCCATCTATATTTTTGCTCTTATGGCCATTGGTTTTAGGCCTAAATGAAGTTCAGAGGTGATGGGCTAGACCTTCGCCTTTTACTAAGCACTTCAACTTGGGAATACTGTTGTCTCTATGGCAGGCAAACTGCCCCACCCCCGTGTATCCTGGGGGCCCCTGGTATCATGTCCAGGTCCCCGCATTCAAGGACTCTGGTGATGTCACAGACTGCCTCTCCTTTTTCATCTTTCAGGATTTTCCCTATGAATTCAAAATTCATTGTCTGGTTTCTTGTTCAGCCTCCTTCATCCAAGGGCTAATTTTAGCACTTGGAGTACATTAGTGAAAAACAAAAACACTCTCACGGGGCTTACATTTTGGTGGAGAGAGACAGACAATGAAACAAAAGGCACAATAGGTGAGCGATACACAGCTGACCCTTGAGAGACACCGGGGTTAGCAGCACCGACCCTCTACACAGTCGCAGATGTGCACCCAGCTTGGTAGTCTGCTCTCGGTGTCATCCATTCCCCATATATGTCAGTTCAACTAACCTTGGATTATGTGTTACTGGAGCGCCTATTTATTGAAAAAAAATCCTAGTATAAATGGAATCCAAATCCTGGTTCTTCAAGAGTCAACTATGATTTTGAGAATGAGCTTATGGTTGCCAGGGGATAGATGAGGGGCAGGGATAGTTAGGGCGTTTGGGGTGGACAGGTACACACCGCTATATTTAAAGTGGGTAATCAACAGGGACCTCCTCTGTAGCACATGAAACTCAGCTCACTGTTATGTGGCAGGCTGGATGTGGGGGGGAGTTTTGGGGGAGAATGGATACATGTATATGTAGGGCTGCTCACCTGAAACTCTCACAACATTATTTATTAATCAGTTATACACCAATAGAAAATACAAAGTTAAAAAGAGAGTCAACGGTGGAATATTAGGTGGTGATGAAGCAAGAGGGAACAAGGCAGCAATGATGGGTGGGGGTGGCGGGAGTGTCACGGGGAAGAAGGCTGCTGCTTTGCACAGGATGGACTTGCTCACGCGGGACAGTCACTGCTCAGAAAAGTTTTCTGAAGCTGTTGATAATTAGACGTGTCAGCCTATTGTCAGTGGTTGCTTCCAATATCAGGATCATGGTTGAACTTTTTCTATACTCTCTGTTTCCTACTTTTTCTTTACTCTGCTTTTTAAAGAAACTAATTTGAAAATACATTTACAAAAGGAAGTGTCAGTCACTCAATCATGTCCAACGCTTTGCAACCCATGAACTCCAGCCCGTCAGGCTCCTCTATCCATGGAATTCTCTAGGTAAGAATACTGGAGTGGGTAGCCTTTCCCTCCTCCAGGGTATCTTCCCAATCCAGGGATCAAACCCAGGTCTCTTGCACTGAAGGCAGATTCTTTACTATCTGAGGGAGCAGGGAAGCCCCAAAGTGAAAGTGTTAGTTGCTCAGTCGTGTTTGACTCTTTGCGACCCCACGGACTGTAGCCCATCAGGCTCCTCTGTCCATGGGATTCTCCAGGCAAGAATACTGGAGTGGGTAGTCATTTCCTTCTCCAGGGGATCTTCCCAACCCAGGGATTGAACTCGGTTCTTCTGCATTTCAGAAAGATTCTTTACAGTCTGAGGCACCAGGGAAGCCTACGAAAAGAAAGTTATGTAGTAAATGAATAAACAGAAACCTCAATCAAATACTGTCAGGGGCCCAAAAGGGGGCATTATCGCATCCTGTAAGGATAGAAGACCCCCAGTGGGAAGAAGGGAAGGCTCCTCATCCTTCCTGGTAAGGACTCAGCCCATGAAAAGCCATGGACTCTTTGTTCCCTAGAGTGCTTCCCCACTGTACACAGCCAGCAGCTCTGATGACGATTAATAAAGACTTCTGGTCCAGGTGGGAATATCCGAGAGGTACCCTAGATTAGAAAAGTGGAAGTAGCCGTGAAGGCAGGACCAGCTGCCGAATCTGTGGGTCCCTGTGCAGAATAAAATGCAAGATTCCACGTCATCAACAATTTGCAACGGCTGGATAGAGCCGTAGACTAGGTGCAGGGTCCACTGGGACTCTGCCTGGGTCACAAGCCCAGGAAGCCAGCCCTGGGCGAGGGGACAAATGCCCTGAGAGTCCCACACTGCTGGCCAGCGTTACACTGGCCCACCTCTGGGCGGCAACATAGAAGAACATATCTCACAGGAGGCTTGGACTATAGACCCCAGACACCAGGAACCACACTTCGGTTTTTGCCCAACAGGCCAGCAGGAGCTGCCCTCACCCAGTGTAGGAAAGGAGGAAGGCTGGGTTTTGCTTGTGATAATGACAGAGGCAGGCATGTCAGGCCCAGTGCTTATCCGTTATCCCTTTTACTTCTCCAGCAAGCCTGTGCACTGGGTACCGAAGTGACCGCTACTTAGACGAGGTTGCTAAGGCTCAGGGAAGTGGCGGTGGTGGGGCTCTGACTCGGGCAGTCTGACACTGAAGCTTGTGTTTTCAAGTCCTTCCACTTGTACTACCATACGAGTACTAGTGTGTTCTCACACTAGAAGGGCCTGGGGTAGTGTGTGAATGCCTACGCCCAGGTGTGCATGAGCACATATACACACACACACACATGGGCACATAGTTTGCCAAGTGAACTGCTTTATTCAGAAGAGCCAGCCAGGGGTGTAGCTGTGCAGTTAAACATGACTTTGGACTTGAAGAAGAGTGGAAAATGAGGGGAAATCCTGCCGTCCAAAGAAGCAGAGGAAAAGGGCCGGTAGACACACCCAGACGTTAAGCTTCTCATTCTGGATAGAAGCTTTCTGTCTGGGGAGAGAAGGACTCCTGGCTGGACTCTAGGGTGGGAGAGGGGCATTCCTTCATGTGCCAGGGAAGTAGGGAAGGAAAGAGCATCTGGCGGTAAGGCTCCCAGGACGAGGGGCCCTCAGCACGCGGGGGCAGCCCCTCGGCACCGAAACTTGTTGTAGAAGCGGAGCTTCTTATTGTAGGTCTTCAGGTTTGCTGCGAAGCAATTGGCAGCGATCTTATCACACTGACACACTTGACTCTTGCAGTCATCCGCATCCTCTGAAATCACAATAAATAAATGGAATGATGTTCATTAGTAGTCCATGGATCTTTATGGGAATTCTTGGGGGAAAGACAGCTCCTGTTCTCCCAGGGTTTCTAGTCTGGAACAAGCAGTGATGTCCAGGTATTTCTGACTGATGGGGAGACAGAACTCCTGCCCTCAGGAAGCCCACACCCCATCTCGTGGGGACACCAGAAGTCATGCACTGGGATGCTGTGAAGAGCCTTGCTGTTAGACACTGTCTCTTTCTTCTCCCCAGCAGATGTGTTCAGGTGCATAGCCCCTGGCCCCTGGGGTCTGGGAATGGGTCTTGATGGGTGTAAGCCAGTCATGGTCATCCCTGTTTCCTCTGTAGTGATGAGTGTCCGGGGAGCATGTGCTCTTGCCCTGACCAATGAGCCACAAGGGAAAGTCTGCTGGACACTTCCAGGAAGGATGAATTTCCTCTCTCAAAAAGAAAGATGTGCAAAAGGAAAGCCATGACTCTTGGAGCCCTAGACTGTGCCTTGGAATCACACTGCCAAAGTGGCAGAGCAGAAGGTTGGGAAAGGACTGGATCCCTGGCAACACAGCTGAGAAGCTGCCCTCGCCCTGGCACTGCCCTCTCCCAGACTCTGTTACAGGCGAGTCAGACTTGCTCACTCTCTGAGCCTCTGTTAGGTGGGCATCTTGTTGCTTGACACCCAGAGCCTGCTAAAGCCACAGAGCCCTGTGGAAGGTCATGATGGGAAGACATGATTTCTGATCTTAGAGACCTCAGGCTGTTGAGGAATAGTCCGTGGGTTTTCAAAATCTCACTCATGGGTCAGTAGGTCTGGGGCACTAGGCAATTCCTTCCAGCCACCACCCATCTCTCTCCTCCCCTCCACAGCCAAACTTGCTCCAGAACTTTGTCTACACTCATGACCTCTCTTCACTTCCCACCCACCTTCCAACCCGCTCTAATCTGGCTTTGCCCTCACAGATCCATGGAAACAACTCCCACTGAGGTCCTCAGTGGTCGTTCTGCCTCTAAGCCCAAGGAGCCTGGTCAGCCCTCATCCTAGAGGACCCCTCTGTTAAACCCGCTGCTGTTAATCCTCTCTTCCTGGCCCACTCCTCGGCCTTCTTGTCTCCCCCTTCCTTCTCTGACTGTCCCTCCTCTGTCTCCTTTCTCGACCTTTAAACACCAAATGAGTGGGTACCTCCAACTCTCCTCTCTCTGCGGCCGCCTCCTGCATCTGTGTCCAGACCGTCCCTTGAGCTGTGAGTTTTTTCACAAGCAGCCTGCTGCCCATCTCCCTGGATGTTCTGGAAGCTTCCAAACTCAACATGCTCCCCGTGGAACTGCTCCTGCCCTCTCCTACCAGGCCCTCCTCAGTTATACCACCAATGCAGTACTACAGCCAACCAACAACTCCCAGGAACCCTGCCCAATCAACCACCAAGCTCCACTGATTCTATCTCAAAGCTATTTTGACAGGACTTTCCACCTCTTCCATCCTGACCGCCATAGCTATAGGTCAAGTTCTCCCGTCTCTTTTCTGCACGATGGCAATGGCCTTTTCCTGGCTCCCCCTTCTATGTATCTCTTTCCACACTTGGCAAGAGCCTCTGAAATGCAATTCTGGGTTTTAACTCATTTCCTTAAGGACTGTCGAAAGTTATGACCAATCTAGACAGCATATTGAAAAGGAGAGACATTACTTTGTCAACAAAGGTCCATCTAGTCAAAGCTATGGTTTTTCCAGTGGTCATGTATGGATGTGAGTATTGGACCATAAAGAAAGCTGAGCACCAAAGAATTGATGCTTTTGAATTGTGGTGTTGGAGAAGACTCTTGAGAGTCCCTTGGACTGCAAGGAGATCCAACCAGTCCATCGTAAAGGCAATCAGTCCTGAATATTCATTGGAAGAACTGATGTTGAAGCTGAAACTCCAATACTTTGGCCACCTGATATGAAACACTGACTCATTTGAAAAGACCCTGATGCTGGGAAAGATTGAGGGCAGGAGGAGAAGGGGACAACAGAGGATGAGATGGTTGAATGGCATCACCGACTCAATGGACATGGGTTTGGGTGGACTCTGGGAGTTGGTGATGGACACGGAGGCCTGGTGTGCTGCAGTTCATGGGGTCACAAAGAGTTGGACATGACTGAATGATTGAACTGACTGAATTGAACTGCTTTAGGACAAAAATCTAGTACAACATGGCCTTGGGAACTTGACCTAGCCCCTTCCCGTCTCTCCAGCATCATCGCTCTTCACTCTGTCTCATCCTCACGTTTCCCTTCTGCCGCCCAGAAAGGCTGCAGTTCCTTCTGGCCCGTTGCACTCTGCTGTGTCCTCTTGTTGGGATGCTTGCAGCTCTCCTTTCCCCTGACTCCTCTCAGCCTTGAAGACTCACTTTAGGATTCCCCATCTTCAGGGAGCTTCCTTGAACCACAGGCTGCATTCAGAGCCCCGCCAGCTTTCTTACTTCCTGGCGGAGTCTACCGTGTTGTGTGTTGGCTTTCTTTACTTCCCAGTCCACTGTGAGATTCTTGAGGCACAGACACTGTCCCTGTGTATCTACCTTTGGGCTCAGCACAGTGCCCAGAGGAGAAAATGAGCCAAGGAGGCTGAGAGTTGTCAGCCTGTTTCTTACCACAGACGATTTGGTCCTCTTGATAAGTAACGTTGTATTTCAGGAACTTGGTGCGACACCCGCGACTCTCCAGGTTTTTGTAGCAACAGTCATGTGCCCTGCAACACCTGTGACAAGAGTATGTTCTTGGAGCTGCCTCCCCAGGCTCCAGGGAGCCCAGTGTCCTGTGGTCTCAGGCCTGTGCTCTGGGCAGAGACACCCAGACGTTGGTACAGTCTAGAGCAGAATGTCCAACGGTCTGGCTGCTTTTTCAGCCGGGACTTCCTGGGGTTGTGTGCAAATGGGATAACAGGAGCTTTCCAGCTCCTGGCCCCCTGTGGGGCCACAAGTGGGCAGAGGGAGGGCTGGGGTGGCCTCACCAATCTGTTGCATCCTTGGGGGTTCCTCTGCCACTCATTCCACAGTAGCAGCCATAGAAGCTATAACGGGTCGCAGGTTCCTTTCCAGTCATGAGCTTGATCATTTTCCGGAAATTCAGCAAATCTCCATGGACCTGCAGCAGGCCTGGAAGGACAGCAGCTGGTGATGGGGCCTGGGACCCTATGAGCTCCTCCCTCTGCCTCTCCCTGCCACCCCTTGGCTCCACTTCTGAGAGAGGGCCAGATGCGGTGGGAAGGGAAGCTGGGGGAGGAGGGTGCCTCCCTCCGGGTCTGGGCCCCTTGTGGCCAGAGGTCAGGTTCAAGTCTTACCGATGGCCATGATCACTGCCAGCAGCAGGAGGGTCTTCATGCTGAGGGTTCTGTGGGGAGAGATACAGACAGACCAGCCTAGATCCTCTAACAGGCGGTCCAGCCTCTGCCCCAGCCCCTGCTGTCCTGTTCACATTCAACGATCTTGATGAAGAGAGTCTTTAAAGGAGATCGCAGACACGCTCTTCCATTCCAGGCGGGTCCAGCATGACTGCCTTCATCGGGCATGCAGGACGCGTGCAGGGGGCACCTCCCAGCTTTGTTACACGACTCGCTGGGCGAGACCACCTCTCCCCTGTGGTACGCTGCTGAGACCTCCGTGCTCCTCACCCTCCTGAGAGTTCCGGGGAGGCTGTGACCAGGCCATCGCACCAAACTGGGAGACCCAGAGGTCGTAGGCTGTGTGTCCCCCAGTGTACACAGCTTACTCACCCCCACACTGGAGTCAAGGCTTGGGAATTCTGCTCATGGGGTCCGATCCGCAGTGTTTTTCTCCAGAACTAAAGCAGCACCATCTCTTTCACCCTTACACTTGTACACAGAACGCACACCTGCTCGTGCACACATGCGTGTGTATGCACACACACTCTGTGCTCATCTACTGGTGCGGACTTCATTTCACACAATATAATCACGTTCCCGCACAACACACCTGTGCACAGAACCCCTCCTATCATACCAAACCAGGCACGTGCCGGCTTGTGCTCATGCGTGCCTGCGTGTGCACACACACACATGTGCACACACACAGGACACAGCCACTCGTCAAGGCGGGCAATCATCAGGGCCTGAGTATTGGTTTCTGGCTATGGACTTCTCAGAGGATCTCAGGTTGCCTTCTCACAGTGACTGCCTTGTCTATTCTGAACTCTAGTTAAACAGCTGAGCCCTCGAGGAGTTTGGGGTTTGGTGGGATAGGGGATGGGGTGGGGATACCGCCAGTTACTGGACTAAGAGTTTGGCATGCCTCAGCCCCTGGGCAATCCTCTTTTTTCTTCTTATCGACTGGCAGGACAGAGCTGAGGATAGAAAAAAGCTATGTGCCATTAGCCGATGCCAAAATTTTAAAATACTTTGTCATCTTTCCAATGGGTTTCACTTCTAAGTGAATAAATTCCCATAATAGAGTCTGGGTGTGACCATCCTGAACCCACTTCCAGAAGAGGGCAATGGCCATCTGCTGTTGAACAAGTTTTTTTTTTTTTTAATATGCTATTTGGGAATAAAAAAAACAGGGCATTTACTGGTATTCGTTCATTCCATAAACCTGCCATTCACAGGAAGTACATTCTAAGCCTCAGCGATGTCTCAGGAATCATGGAAACCTCTCAGGAGGTGGGGAGAACTTGTCTAGCAGAAAGAGGACCATAGGGGGCAGATGGTCCCTTTTTTAGATTCAAGGCAGCGTTTCTAGCTTCTCTTCTTGCTCCTCTTTCTTCTCCTCTCCTCCCCATCCCCATCTGGAAGAAGCCAGAGACTGTCCTGGCATTTCCCCCGCACCCCGAAACTGCTGCCACCTCATGCCCAGGGCTTGCCTGTTTGGAGACTGGGCTGACTGCTCTCTCTTCCTCAGCCTCAGGGAGACAGTGATTCTAGTTTTCATTTCGAAAACAGATGCCATTTTCCTGCCCTCTAACACTGCTAAGAATTTGGCCCCCATAACCTTCAGTTAACACGCCAATACACATCCCCCAATGCCAGTGTGCCAAAGCTCTGGTGCCCATCCCAGTTCAGCCTGCTCCCCTGACATTCTCTGGGTCCCCGTCCAGGTTAGACCCAGGAGACTGAATCTGGCCAGAACACATGTGGGCATCAATGCTGATGCCCACTGCCAGGCTGCAATGAGGTGGAAACCATATGCGTCGCCTCAGTCTTTCTCCTCCTCCTGGCGGAACCAGAGACGGAGGCAGCTGGGATCCCTCAGTCACGGGAGGACACCTGTTGGAGAGAGTTCTGCACACCCTCAGTGGTCTTTGCCTGGGCGAGAAATACGAGTTGGTTGTGTTAAGCCGCTGATCGTTGAGATCAGTTGCTCACTGATCTCTCAAGCACAGCACAACTGTTGCGTGGCAATCTTAACCCCTCAAAACCAGTGTGGTGGCTGGACCAGACAGTAGGGTGGTTACTACTGCAAGAGGCCCTTCAGCAATAATCAGCAGAAAATTTTGAAAGAAAAAGGTCTGTTACTTACAGGACGTGGAGGTTACACGGCGTACCTGGGACCCTACAGCAGGTCAGGGGCAGACAGAAAGCTGGAGACCTCGGGTCTGGGGTTCCGCTTTTATTGGGGCTGAAGGCGGGGCCGGGGGTTTTGTGTGCTCACCCTTTATTGGTGAGTCTAAACCACATAAGTGTCAGTGTAAAGCATGGGAAGAGGAACAGCAGGTGGCCCCAAAGAACTGAATTACCCAAAATCTCCAATACAAAGGCGCCTTAGTGAGGGGAGGCATATGGCCCTGGCAAGGGCGCTATAGGCATGTGGCTGGCAAGGTGTTTATTCTAGATACCATCACTGAAGTGGACGCCGGGCAATCAGAGGACATCAGGCGCTTATCAAACCTTGTCAGGCACTAATTGAGGGTTATCAGGAATTTACTTTACAAAAACCCAAACAAACCCCCCAAACGACTGTTAGGATGTTACGGAACCCAGGTCCCGGCTGCTCACCACTCAGAAGCCGACAAAGAAGCCAGTTGGGAGAAAGGAAAGCTTGCTTTATTTTGGTGCTGACATCCTGGTGGTGGGTGGTGCAGAGGGCCTGTCCAAACGCCCGCTCTCCCCACTGGACAGTCAGGTGGCACAGAGGGTGGGTGCCTGTCCAAGCGCCTGCCCTCCCCACTGGACCGTCAGGTGGCACAGAGGGTGGGTGCCTGTCCAAACGCCCACTCTCCCCACCGGACAGTCAGGGGGCAGGACATCCTTAGACAGGGGAACCCAGTGCTGGTGGTCTAGTCACTGAGTCGTGTCTGACTCTTGTGACCCCAACGACTGTAGCCTGCCCTGCTCCTCTGTCCAAAGGGATTTCCCAGGCAAGAATACTGAAGCGGGTTGCCACTTCTTTCTCCAGAGGGTCTTCCCGACCCAGAGACTGAACCTGGGTCTGCTGCATTGCAGGCTCGTTTCTTTACGGAGTGAGCCACCAGTGAAGCCCAAAAAGCAGAGGGAAGGGGCTACATGCAGAACCAGTACAGTCAGCTCTGACGCTCATCTTGAAACTGGTCATCAGAGAGCTAACCAGTGTCATCTCGATTCTTTTAGGTGCAAGAAATCTTTAGTTCCAGGCTTGGTTGGTTTCCATTTCCGTGAGGACAATTCTCAGAATTGTGGCAGCTGATATCACAGCTAGAGTCTGGTCGTCATGTAGCTAACTTCTTCCACCTGGTGGGGACTTCAGTACCTGTACATTAGCGCACAGGAGATGACTCAGAATCTCATCTACAGCCTTGAGGAGGAACTGAAAGTCCTTGGCATGCTTACTGACTACATTATTATTATTTGGTCTCCTTTGACTGCTCTCCTTTGTTTCCTCATGTGCTCACTTCTCTGATTAAACTTCTTCTCTGGCTCAGATTTTTCCACAGACATAAGGCAGGCAGAGGATATAGTGGGGCAAAGACCAGAAGGTCCCGTTTGGGTTCAAGCCTTTACACTACAGTAACCTAGCTATACAGACTCACAGCCGACCCAGGCAGCATTCATCTTGAAGTTACAGTTTCCTTGAAGAGCTAGACCTGTATTATGGGTTGACTCGTGTTCCCACCACATTCCTACATTGAAGTCCTGACCTCCAGTAAGACCTCAGGATGTGACTGTATTTGGAAAGACGGTCTTTGTGGAGGTGATGAGTTAGGATAAGGTTAGGGAATGGCAACCCACTCCAGTATTCTTGCTTGGAGAATCCCATGGAAAGAGGAGCCTGGTGGGCTACAGTCCATGGGATCACAAAGAGTCTAACACTATTAGGGTGGGCCTAATGCAGATGACTTAGAAGAAGGGGAAGTTTGGACACAGACACACATCTTCACTGGGAGAATTCCGCATGAAGGTGAAGGCTGAGAGGAGGTGGGGATGCTTCTACACACCAAGCAATCCTGAAGATGGCCAGGTCACCACCAGAGCCTGGGGAGAGGAAGGAACAGACCCTCCACCATAGACCTCAGAAGGAGCCAACCTCACTGGCTCCTTGATCTTAGACTTCTGGGCTCCAGAACTGAGAGAGCAGATATTTCTATTGTTTAAGCTACTCAGTTGGAGGTGTGTGTGCTGTCACTTCAGTCATGTCCGACTCTTTGGGAGCCCATGGACTGTAGCCCACCAGTCTCCTCTGTCCCTGGGATTCTCCAGGCAAGAATACTGGAGCGGGTTGCCATTCCCTCCTCCAGAGGATCTTCCTGAGCTGGGAACTGATCCCAGGTCTCTTATGTCTCCCGCACTGGCACGCGGGTTCTTTACCACTGGCACCAGTTTGTGGCACCTGGAGCACTACCCTAGCAAAAAATAAAACCTCTGGGCATCTCTGTAGGTCTGTGAAATCTGGGATGTTGGACAAAGAATGCCCCCTGCCATCTCAGTTAAATAGGGAGTGTGCCCATCAAGGCAGCAGCCGCCCCTGACAGTGCTTCCTGGGGGGACTCAGGAGGGAGCAGGATTCTGGCCCCCATAGCAAGGTGCACATCACAGGGGCGACATCCTGAAACCCAGACTCTCGCCTCTTCCCATATACAGAAAAGCACTAAATTCGTTACCTTGAGATGTCTGGTATTTCTTTAGTTGGGAGGACCTTTTGAAGATTGACTACCAAGTTTTCTTTGCTGTTGTTTATTTATTTATTTTTGAAAAACCTCCTATATATCCCGGTCCTCCCTTACCCCTGAGGACAGTCCTCAGAGCTACTGAGAGACTGTATCTGGGCGGAAGTCCTCAGTAAAGCTCCAAACAAAGCATAATTCTCAACGTTTAGTTTCTACATTTTTCCCCCATCAACAGGTGTTTGCTCTCATGGCCATTTGTTTCAGGCCTAAATGAAGTTCAGAGGTGATGGGCCAGACCTTGGCCTTTTGATAAGCGCCTCAGCTTCACAACACTGTTGCTTCTATGGCAGGCAGACTGCCCCACCCCGTACATCCTGGGGGCCCCTGGTATCATGTCCAGGTCCCCGCACTCAAGGACTCTGGTGATGTCACACATGCCTCTCCTTTTCCCCATCTTTTCAGGGTTTTCTCCTGAGAATTCAAAGTCCATGGTTTAGCATCTTGTTCAGCCACCTTCATCCAAGAGCTAATTTAAACATTGGGAGCACAGTAGTCAAAAAACAAAAATACTCTCATGAGGCTTACTTTTTAGTGTCGAGAGGCAGACAATGAAACAAAAGCCGTAATGGGTGAATGAGATACAGCTGATCCTTGAAGGACACCGGGCTTAGGGTCACCGAGCTTCTGCACAGTCAGAGATCTGTGCATAGCTTCGCAGTGGGCTCTTGTGCCCATGACTCCCCATATGTATGGATTCAACAAAGCACGGATTCTGCGTTACTGTAGAGCCTGTTCATTGAAAAAATCCTAGTATACATAGACCTGCACAATTCAAATCCTGTCGTTCAAGAGTCACCTGTGACTTCGAGAATGTGGTCATGGTTGCTGTGAGGAAGGATGGGGGAAGGGATAGTTGGGAGTCTGAGATGGACACGTACACACTGCTGTATTTAAGACGGATAACCAACGAGGACCAGCTGTATAACACACGGAACTCAGCTTAAAGATATGAGGCTGGACGGGAAGGGAGCTGGGGGAGAACGGGTGCGTGTGTATGTATGGCTGAGACCTTGCACTGCTCACCTGAAACTGTCACAATATTGTTTGTTAATCGGCTATACCACATAGGAAATAAAAGATGAAAAAAAATAGAGTCAACTGTGGAATATTAGGTGAAGCAAGAGGGCAAGGAGCAGCAGGGATGCAGAGGTGTGGCGTTGGCGTCACGGGGAAGACGGCTGCTACTTTACAGAGGACGGATGTGCTCACGTGTGACAGTCACCACTCAGAAAAGGGTCCTTCAGCTTATAATAATCCGAAGAGTCAAGAGTCAGCGGATGTTTCCAATATCAGGATTATGGCTGAACTTTTTCTGTGTTCTGTTTCCTAATCTTCCCTTTGTGAGGAAAAAAATATTCATTACTGTTCTTTAAAAAAAAAACACACACAGACACACAACACACCTTCCTATTGGGGAATACATTTACAAGAAAGTTATGTAAGAAAGGAATGAACAGAAGCCTCATTGAAATACAGTCAGGCGACCAGAAGGGAGAGCACTCACATCCTGTAAGGACAGAAGAGCCCAAGAAAGAAGGAAAGACAGACTCTCAGAAAAGACTCAGCCAATGAAAAGACACAGGCTCAGTTTCCTAGAGCCCTTCCCCACTGTACACAGCCAGCGGCTCTGATGACAATTATTAAAGAATTCTGGTCCACGTGGGAATATCTCAGAGGAAGCTAGAAGAAAAAAAGCAGAAGTAGCATCCAGGTGAAGGTAGGGCCAGCTACCTACTTTGTGGGTCCCAGTGCAGAATTAAATGCAGGATTCCATGTCATGAACAACATTGCTATGGCTGGACAGAGCCGTGGACCAAGTGCAGGGCCCACTGGGGCTGCCTGGGTCACAAGCCAGGAAGCCAGCCCTGGGCGAGGGGACAAATGCCCTGAGAGTCCCACTGGTGGCCAGTGTTACACTCGCCCACCTCTGGGCGGCAACATAGAAGAACGTATCTCACAGGAGGCTTGGACTATAGACCCCAGACACCAGGAACCACACTTCGGTTTTTGCCCAACAGGCCAGCAGGAGCTGCCCTCACCCAGTGTAGGAGAGGAGGAAGGCTGGGTTTTGCTTGTGATAATGACAGAGGCAGGCATGTCAGGCCCAGTGCTTATCCGTTATCCCTTTTACTTCTCCAGCAAGCCTGTGCACTGGGTACCGAGGTGACCGCTACTTAGACGAGGTTGCTAAGGCTCAGGGAAGTGGCGGTGGTGGGGCTCTGACTTGGGCAGTCTGACACTGAAGCTTGTGTTTTCAAGTCCTTCCACTTGTACTACCATAGGAGTACTAGTGTGTTCTCACACTAGAAGGGCCTGGGGTAGTGTGTGAATGACTACGCCCAGGTGTGCATGAGCACATATACACACACACACACATGGGCACATAGTTTGCCAAGTGAACTGCTTTATTCAGAAGAGCCAGCCAGGGGTGTAGCTGTGCAGTTAAACATGACTTTGGACTTGAAGAAGAGTGGAAAATGAGGGGAAATCCTGCCATCCAAAGAAGCAGAGGAAAGGGGCCGGTAGACACACCCAGACATTGAGCTTCTCATTCTGGATAGAAGCTTTCTGTCTGGGGAGAGAAGGACTCCTGGCTGGACTCTAGGGTGGGAGAGGGGTGTTCCTTCATGTGCCAGGGAACATGGCTAGGGTAGGGAGTCAGGCACTAGGGAAGGAAAGAGCGTCTGGCGGTAAGGCTCCCAGGACGAGGGGCCCTCAGCACGCGGGGGCAGCCCCTCGGCACCGAAACTTGTTGTAGAAGCGGAGCTTCTTATTGTAGGTCTTCAGGTTTGCTGCGAAGCAATTGGCAGCGATCTTATCACATTGACACACTTGACTCTTGCAGTCATCCGCATCCTCTGAAATCACAATAAATAAATGGAATGATGTTCATTAGTAGTCCATGGATCTTTATGGGAATTCTTGGGGGAAAGACAGCTCCTGTTCTCCCAGGGTTTCTAGTCTGGAACAAGCAGTGATGTCCAGGTATTTCTGACTGATGGGGAGACAGAACTCCTGCCCTCAGGAAGCCCACACCCCATCTCGTGGGGACACCAGAAGTCATGCACTGGGATGCTGTGAAGAGCCTTGCTGTTAGACACTGTCTCTTTCTTCTCCCCAGCAGATGTGTTCAGGTGCATAGCCCCTGGCCCCTGGGGTCTGGGAATGGGTCTTGATGGGTGTAAGCCAGTCATGGTCATCCCTGTTTCCTCTGTAGTGATGAGTGTCCGGGGAGCATGTGCTCTTGCCCTGACCAATGAGCCACAAGGGAAAGTCTGCTGGACACTTCCAGGAAGGATGAATTTCCTCTCTCAAAAAGAAAGATGTGCAAAAGGAAAGCCATGACTCTTGGAGCCCTAGACTGTGCCTTGGAATCACACTGCCAAAGTGGCAGAGCAGAAGGTTGGGAAAGGACTGGATCCCTGGCAACACAGCTGAGAAGCTGCCCCCGCCCTGGCACTGCCCTCTCCCAGACTCTGTTACTGGAGAGTCAGACTTGCTCACTCTCTGAGCCTCTGTTAGGTGGGCATCTTGTTGCTTGACACCCAGAGCCTGCTAAAGCCACAGAGCCCTGTGGAAGGTCATGATGGGAAGACATGATTTCTGATCTTAGAGACCTCAGGCTGTTGAGGAATAGTCCGTGGGTTTTCAAAATCTCACTCATGGGTCAGTAGGTCTGGGGCACTAGGCAATTCCTTCCAGCCACCACCCATCTCTCTCCTCCCCTCCACAGCCAAACTTGCTCCAGAACTTTGTCTACACTCATGACCTCTCTTCACTTCCCACCCACCTTCCAACCCGCTCTAATCTGGCTTTGCCCTCACAGATCCATGGAAACAACTCCCACTGAGGTCCTCAGTGGTCGTTCTGCCTCTAAACCCAAGAAGCCCGGTCAGCCCTCATCCTAGAGGACCCCTCTGTTAAACCGGCTGCTGTTAATCCTCTCCTCCTGGCCCACTCCTCGGCCTTCTTGTCTCCCCCTTCCTTCTCTGACTGTCCCTCCTCTGTCTCCTTTCTCGGCCTTTAAACACCAAATGAGTGGGTACCTCCAACTCTCCTCTCTGCGGCCGCCTCCTGCATCTGTGTCCAGACCGTCCCTTGAGCTGCGAGTTTTTCACAAGCAGCCTGCTGCCCATCTCCCTGGATGTTCTGGAAGCTTCCAAACTCAACATGCTCCCCGTGGAACTGCTCCTGCCCTCTCCTACCAGGCCCTCCTCAGTTATACCACCAATGCAGTACTACAGCCAACCAACAACTCCCAGGAACCCTGCCCAATCAACCACCAAGCTCCACTGATTCTATCTCAAAGCTATTTTGACAGGACTTTCCACCTCTTCCATCCTGACCACCATTGCTATAGGTCAAGTTCTCCCGTTTCTTTTCTGCACGATGGCAATGGCCTTTTCCTGGCTCCCCCTTCTATGTATCTCTTTCCACACTTGGCAAGAGCCTCTGAAATGCAATTTTGGGTTTTAACTCATTTCCTTAAGGATTGTCGAAAGCTATGACCAACCTAGACAGCATATTGAAAAGGAGAGACCTTACTTTGTCAACAAAGGTCTGTCTAGTCAAAGCTATGGTTTTTCCAGTGGTCATGTATGGATGTGAGTATTGGACCATAAAGAAAGCTGAGCACCAAAGAATTGATGCTTTTGAATTGTGGTGTTGGAGAAGGCTCTTGAGAGTCCCTTGGACTGCAAGGAGATCCAACCAGTCCATCCTAAAGGCGATCAGACCTTGAATATTCATTGGAAGGACTGATGTTGAAGCTGAAACTCCAATACTTTGACCACCTGATATGAAACACTGACTCATTTGAAAAGACCCTGATGCTGGGAAAGATTGAGGGCAGGAGGAGAAGGGGACAACAGAGGATGAGATGGTTGAATGGCATCACCGACTCAATGGACATGGGTTTGGGTGGACTCTGGGAGTTGGTGATGGACACGGAGGCCTGGCGTGCTGCAGTTCATGGGGTCACAAAGAGTTGGACATGACTGAATGATTGAACTGACTGAATTGAACTGCTTTAGGACAAAAATCTAAGTACAACGTGGCCTTGGGAACTTGACCTAGCCCCTTCCCGTCTCTCCAGCATCATCGCTCTTCACTCTGTCTCATCCTCATGTTTCCCTTCTGCCGCCCAGAAAGGCTGAAGTTCCTTCTGGCCCGTTGGACTCTGCTGTGTCCTCTTGTTGGGATGCTCACAGCTCTCCTTTCCCCTGACTCCTCTCAGCCCTGAAGACTCAGTTTAGGATTCCCCATCTTCAGGGAGCTTCCTTGAACCACAGGCTGCATTCAGAGCCCCGCCAGCTTTCTTACTTCCTGGCGGAGTCTACCGTGTTGTGTGTTGGCTTTCTTTACTTCCCAGTCCACTGTGGGATTCTTGAGGCAGGGACACTGTCCCTGTGTATCTACCTTTGGGCTCAGCACAGTGCCCAGAGGAGAAAATGAGCCAAGGAGGCTGAGAGTTGTCAGCCTGTTTCTTACCACAGACGATTTGGTCCTCTTGATAAGTAACGTTGTATTTCAGGAACTTGGTGCGACACCCGCGACTCTCCAGGTTTTTGTAGCAACAGTCATGTGCCCTGCAACACCTGTGACAAGAGTATGTTCTTGGAGCTGCCTCCCCAGGCTCCAGGGAGCCCAGTGTCCTGTGGTCTCAGGCCTGTGTTCTGGGCAGAGACTCCCGAACATTGGTACAGCCTAGAGCAGAATGTCCAACGGTCTGGCTGCTTTTTCAGCCGGGACTTCCTGGGGTTGTGTGCAAATGGGATAACAGGAGCTTTCCAGCTCCTGGCCCCCTGTGGGGCCACAAGTGGGCAGAGGGAGGGCTGGGGTGGCCTCACCAGTCTGTTGCATCCTTGGGGGTTCCTCTGCCACGCGTTCCACAGTAGCAGCCATAGCGTCTATAACTGGTCACAGATTCCTTTCCTGTCGTGAACTTGATCATTTTCCGGAAATTCAGCAAACCTCCATGGACCTGCAGCAGGCCTGGAAGGACAGCAGCTGGTGATGGGGCCTGGGACCCTACGAGCTCCTCCCTCTGCCTCTCCCTGCCACCCCTTGCTCCCACTTCTGAGAGAGGGCCAGATGCGGTGGGAAGGGAAGCTGGGGGAGGAGGGTGCCTCCCTCCCTGGGCTGTGCCTCTTGTGGCCAGAGGTCAGGTTTAAGTCTTACCGATGGCCATGATCACTGCCAGCAGCAGGAGGGTCTTCATGCTGAGGGTTCTGTGGGGAGAAATGCAGACAGACCAGCCTAGATCCTCTAACAGGTGGTCCAGCCTCTGCCCCGGCCCCTGCTGGCCTGTTCACATTCAACGATCTTGAAAGGAGATCGCAGACACGCTCTTCCATCCCAGGCGGGTCCAGCGTGACTGCCTTCATCGGGCATGCAGGATGCGTGCAGGGGTGCCTCCCAGCTTTGTTACATGACTCGCTGGGTGAAACCACCTCTCCCTCGTGGTACGCTGCTGAGACCTCCATGCTCCTCACCCTCCTGAGAGTTCCTGGGAGGCTGTGACCAGGCCATCCCACCAAACTGGGAGATCCAGAGGTCGTAGGCTGTGTGTCCCCCAGCGTACGTAGCTTACGCACCCCCACACTGGAGTCAAGGCTTGGGAATTCTGCTCATGGGGTCCGATCCGCAGTGTTTTTCTCCAGAACTAAAGCAGCACCATCTCTTTCACCCTTACACTTATACACAGAACACACAGCTACTCATGCACACATGCGTGTGTACACACACACACACTCTGTGCTCATCTACTGGTGCGGACTTCATTTCACACAATATAATCACGTTCCTGCACAACACACCTGTGCACAGATCCCCCCTGTCATACCAAACCAGGCTCGTGCTCATGCGTGCCTGCGTGTGCACACACACATATGTACACACACACAGGACACAGCCACTCGTCAGGGCGGGCAATCATCAGGGCCTGAGTATTGGTTTCTGGCTATGGACTTCTCAGAGGATCTCAGGTTGACTTCTCACAGTGACTGCCTTGTCTATTCTGAACTCTAGTTAAACAGCTGAGCCCTCGGGGAGTTTGGGGTTTGGTGGGATAGGGGATGGGGTGGGGATACCGCCAGTTACTGGACTAAGAGTTTGGCATGCCTCAGCCCCTGGGCAATCCTCTTTTTCTTCTTATCGACTGGCAGGACAGAGCTGAGGATAGAAAAAAGCTATGTGCCATTAGCCGATGCCAAAATTTTAAAATACTTTGTCATCTTTCCAATGGGTTTCACTCCTAAGTGAATAAATTCCCATAATAGAGTCTGGGTGTGACCTTCCTGAACCCACTTCCAGAAGAGGGCAATGGCCATCTGCTGTTGAACAAGTTTTTTTTTTTTTTAAATATGCTATTTGGGAATAAAAAACAGGGCATTTACTGGTATTCGTTCATTCCATAAACCTGCCATTCACAGGAAGTACATTCTAAGCCTCAGCGAAGTCTCAGGAATCATGGAAACCTCTCAGGAGGTGGGGAGAACTTGTCCAGCAGAAAGAGGACTGCAGGGGGCAGATGGTCCCTTTTTAGATTCAGGGCAGCGTTTCTAGCTTCTCTTCTTGCTCCTCTTTCTTCTCCTCTCCTCCCCATCCCCATCTGGAAGAAGCCAGAGACTGTCCTGGCATTTCCCCCCACCCCGAAACTGCTGCCACCTCATGCCCAGGGCTTGCCTGTTTGGAGACTGGGCTGACTGCTCTCTCTTCCTCAGCCTCAGGGAGACAGTGATTCTAGCTTTCATTTCGAAAACGGATGCCCTTTTCCTGCCCTCTAACACTGCTAAGAATTTGGCCCCCATAACCTTCAGTTAACACTCCAATACACATCCCCCAATGCCAGTGTGCCAAAGCTATGGTGCCCATCCCCATTCAGCCTGCTCCCCTGACATTCTCTGGGTCCCCGTCCAGGTTAGACCCAGGAGACTGAATCTGGCCAGAACACATGTGGGCATCAATGCTGATGCCCACTGCCAGGCTGCAATGAGGTGGAAACCATATGCGTCGCCTCAGTCTTTCTCCTCCCCTCCTGGCGGAACCAGAGACAGAGGCAGCTGGGATCCCTCAGTCACAGGAGAACACCTGTTGGAGAGAGTTCTGCACACCCTCAGTGGTCTTTGCCTGGGCGAGAAATACAAGTTGGTTGTGTTAAGCCGCTGATCGTTGAGATCAGTGAGCAGCACAACTGTTGCGTGGCAATCTTAACCCCTCAATAACCAGTGTGGTGGCTGGACCAGACAGTAGGGTGGTTACTACTGCAAGAGGCCCTTCAGCAATAATCAGCAGAAAATTTTGAAAGAAAAAGGTCTGTTACTTACAGGACGTGGAGGTTGCACGGCACACCTGGGACCCCAAAGCAGGTCAGGGGCAGACAGAAAGCTGGAGACCTCGGGTCTGGGGTTCCGCTTTTATTGGGGCTGAAGGCGGGGCCGGGGGTTTTGTGTGCTCACCCTTTATTGGTGAGTCTAAACCACATAAGTGTCAGTGTAAAGCATGGGAAGAGGAACAGCAGGTGGCCCAAAAGAACTGAATTACCCAAAATCTCCAATACAAAGGCGCCTTAGTGAGGGGAGGCATATGGCCCTGGCAAGGTCGCTATAGGCATGTGGCTGGCAAGGTGTTTATTCTAGATACCATCACTGAAGTGGATGCCGGGCAATCAGAGGACATCAGGCACTTATCAAACCTTGTCAGACACTAATTGAGGGTTACCAGGAATTTACTTTACAAAAACCCAAACAAACCCCCCAAACGACTGTTAGGATGTTACGGAACCCGGGTCCCGGCTGCTCACCGCTCAGAAGCCGACAAAGAGGCCAGTTGGGAGAAAGGAAAGCTTGCTTTACTTTGGGTGCTGACATCCTGGTAGTGGGTGGTGCAGAGGGCCTGTCCAAACGCCCGCTCTCCCCACTGGACAGTCAGGTGGCGCAGAGGGTAGGTGCCTGTCCAAACGCCTGCCCTCCCCACTGGACAGTCAGGTGGCACAGAGGGTGGGTGTCTGTCCAAATGTCCGTTCTCCCCACTGGACAGTCAGGTGGCACAGAGGGTGGGTGCCTGTCCAAACGCCCACTCTCCCCACTGGACAGTCAGGTGGCACAGAGGGTGGGTGCCTGTCCAAGCGCCTGCCCTCCCCACTGGACAGTCAGGTGGCACAGAGGGTGGGTGCCTGTCCAAGCGCCTGCCCTCCCCACTGGACAGTCAGGTGGCACAGAGGGTGGGTGCCTGTCCAACGCCTGCCCTCCCCACTGGACAGTCAAGTGACGCAGAGGGTGGGTGCCTGTCCAAACGCCCACTCTCCCCACTGGACAGTCAGGTGGCAGGACATCCTTAGACAGGGGAACTCAGTGCTGGTGGTCTAGTCACTAAGTCGTGTCTGACTCTTGTGACCCCAACGACTGTAGCCTGCCTGGCTCCTCTGTCCAAAGGGATTTCCCAGGCAAGAATACTGAAGCGGGTTGCCACTTCTTTCTCCAGAGGGTCTTCCTGACCCAGAGACTGAACCTGGGTCTGCTGCATTGCAGGCTCGTTTCTTTACGGAGTGAGCCTCCAGTGAAGCCCAAAAGGCAGAGGGAAGGGGCTACATGCAGAACCAGTACAGTCAGCTCTGACGCTCATCTTGAAACTGGTCATCAGAGAGCTAACCAGTGTCATCTCGATTCTTTTAGGTGCAAGAAATCTTTAGTTCCAGGCTTTGTTGGTTTCCATTTCCGTGAGGACAATTCTCAGAATTGTGGCAGCTGATATCACAGCTAGTCTGGTCGTCATATAGCTAACTTCTTCCACCTGGTGGGGATTTCAGTACCTGTACATTAGCGCACAGGAGATGACTCAGAATCTCATCTACAGCCTTGAGGAGGAACTGAAAGTCCTTGGCATGCTTACTGACTACATTATTATTATTTGGTCTCCTTTGACTGCTCTCCTTTGTTTCTTCATGTACTCACTTCTCTGATTAAACTTCTTCTCTGGCTCAGATTTTTCCACAGACATAAGGCAGGCAGAGGATATAGTGGGGCGAAGACCAGAAGGTCCCGTTTGGGTTCAAGGCTTTACACTACAGTAACCTAACTATACAGACGCACAGCCGACCCAGGCAGCATTCATCTTGAAGTTACAGTTTCCTTGAAGAGCTAGACCTGTATTATGGGTTGACTCGTGTTCCCACCACATTCCTACATTGAAGTCCTGACCTCCAGTAAGACCTCAGGATGTGACTGTATTTGGAAAGAGGGTCTTTGTGGAGGTGATGAGTTAGGATAAGGTTAGGGAATGGCCACCCACTCCAGTATTCTTGCCTGGAGAATCCCATGGAAACAGGAGCCTGGTGGGTTACAGTCCATGGGATCACAAAGAGTCTAACACTATTAGGGTGGGCCTAATGCAGATGACTTAGAAGAAGGGGAAGTTTGGACACAGACACACATCTTCACTGGGAGAATTCCGCATGAAAGTGAAGGCTGAGAGGAGGTGGGGATGCTTCTACACGCCAAGCAATCCTGAAGATGGCCAGGTCACCACCAGAGCCTGGGGAGAGGAAGGAACAGACCCTCCCCCATAGACCTCAGAAGGAGCCAACCTCAGTGGCTCCTTGATCTTAGACTTCTGGGCTCCAGAACTGAGAGAGCAGATATTTCTATTGTTTAAGCTACTCAGTTGGAGGTGTGTGTGCTGTCACTTCAGTCATGTCCAACTCGTTGGGAGCCCATGGACTGTAGCCCACCAGTCTCCTCTGTCCCTGGGATTCTCCAGGCAAGAATACTGGAGCGGGTTGCCATTCCCTCCTCCAGAGGATCTTCCTGAGCTGGGAACTGATCCCAGGTCTCTTATGTCTCCCTCACTGACAGGCAGGTTCTTTACCACTGGCACCAGTTTGTGGCACCTGGAGCACTACCCTAGCAAAAAATAAAACCTCTGGGCATCTCTGTAGGTCTGTGAAATCTGGGATGTTGGACAAAGAATGCCCCCTGCCATCTCAGTTAAATAGGGAGTGTGCCCATCAAGGCAGCAGCCGCCCCTGACAGTGCTTCCTGGGGGGACTCAGGAGGGAGCAGGAAACTGGCCCCCATAGCAAGGTGCACATCACAGGGGCGACATCCTGAAACCCAGACTCTCGCCTCTTCCCATATACAGAAAAGCACTAAATTCGTTACCTTGAGATGTCTGGTATTTCTTTAGTTGGGAGGACCTTTTGAAGGTTGACTACCAAGTTTTCTTTGCTGTTGTTTATTTATTTATTTTTGAAAAACCTCCTATATATCCTGGCTCCTCCCTTACCCCTGAGGACAGTCCTCAGAGCTACTGAGAGACTGTATCTGGGCAGAAGTCCTCAGTAAAGCTCCAAATAAAGCATAATTCTCAACGTTTAGTTTCTACATTTTTTTCCCCATCAACAGGTGTTTGCTCTCATGGCCATTTGTTTCAGGCCTAAATGAAGTTCAGAGGTGATGGGCCAGACCTTGGCCTTTTGATAAGCGCCTCAGCTTCACAACACTGTTGCTTCTATGGCAGGCAGACTGTCCCACCCCGTACATCCTGGGGGCCCCTGGTATCATGTCCGGGTCCCCGCACTCAAGGACTCTGGTGATGTCACACATGCCTCTCCTTTTCCCCATCTTTTCAGGGTTTTCTCCTGAGAATTCAAAGTCCATGGTTTAGCATCTTGTTCAGCCACCTTCATCCAAGAGCTAATTTAAACATTGGGAGCACAGTAGTCAAAAAACAAAAATACTCTCATGTGGCTTACTTTTTAGTGTCGAGAGGCAGACAATGAAACAAAAGCCGTAATGGGTGAATGAGATACAGCTGATCCTTGAAAGACACAGGGGTCAGGGTCACCGAGCTTCTGCACAGTCAGAGATCTGTGCATAGCTTCACAGTGGGCTCTTGTGCCCATGACTCCCCATATGTATGGATTCAACAAAGCACGGATTCTGCGTTACTGTAGAGCCTGTTCATTGAAAAAATCCTAGTATACATAGACCTGCACAATTCAAATCCTGTTGTTCAAGAGTCACCTGTGACTTCGAGAATGTGGTCATGGTTGCTGTGAGGAAGGATGGGGGAAGGGACAGTTGGGAGTCTGAGATGGACACGTACACACTGCTGTATTTAAGACAGATACCAATGAGGACCTGCTGTATAACACACGGAACTCAGCTTAAAGTTATGAGGCTGGACGGGAAGGGAGCTGGGGGAGAACGGGTGCGTGTGTATGTATGGCTGAGACCTTGCACTGCTCACCTGAAACTGTCACAATATTGTTTGTTAATCGGCTATACCCCTGAAGAAAATAAAAGGTTAAAAAAAAATAGAGTCAACTGTGGATTATTAGGTGAAGCAAGAGGGCAAGGGGCAGCAGGGATGCAGAGGTGTGGCGTTGGCGTCACGGGGGAAGACGGCTGCTACTTTACAGAGGACGGATGTGCTCGCGTGTGACAGTCACCGCTCAGAAAAGGTCCTTCAACTTTTAATAATCTGAAGAGTCAAGAGTCAGCGGATGTTTCAAATATCAGGATTATGGCTGAACTTTTTCTGTATTCTGTTTCCTAATCTTCCCTTTGTGAGGAAAAAAATATTCATTACTGTTCTTTAAAAAAACACACACAGACACACAACAAACCTTCCTATTGGGGAATACATTTACAAGAAAGTTATGTAAGAAAGGAATGAACAGAAGCCTCATTGAAATACAGTCAGGCGACCAGAAGGGAGAGCACTCACATCCTGTAAGGACAGAAGAGCCCAAGAAAGAAGGAAAGACAGACTCTCAGAAAAGACTCAGCCAATGAAAAGACACAGGCTCAGTTTCCTAGAGCCCTTCCCCACTGTACACAGCCAGCGGCTCTGATGACAATTATTAAAGAATTCTGGTCCACGTGGGAATATCTCAGAGGAAGCTAGAAGAAAAAAAAGCAGAAGTAGCATCCAGGTGAAGGTAGGACCAGCTACCTACTTTGTGGGTCCCAGTGCAGAATTAAATGCAGGATTCCACGTCATGAACAACATTGCTATGACTGGACAGAGCCGTGAACCAAGCGCAGGGCCCACTGGGTCTGCTTGGGTCACAAGCCAGGAAGCCAGCCCTGGGCGAGGGGACAAATGCCCTGAGAGTCCCACTGCTGGCCAGTGTTACACTGGCCCACCTCTGGGCGGCAACATAGAAGAACGTATCTCACAGGAGGCTTGGACTATAGACCCCAGACACCAGGAACCACACTTCGGTTTTTGCCCAACAGGCCAGCAGGAGCTGCCCTTACCCAGTGTAGGAGAGGAGGAAGGCTGGGTTTTGCTTGTGATAATGACAGAGGCAGGCATGTCAGGCCCAGTGCTTTATCTGTTATCCCTTTTACTTCTCCAGCAAGCCTGTGCACTGGGTACCAAAGTGACCTCTACTTAGACGAGGTTGCTAAGGCTCAGGGAAGTGGCGGTGGTGGGGCTCTGACTTGGGCAGTCTGACACTGAAGCTTGTGTTTTCAAGTCCTTCCACTTGTACTACCATACGAGTACTAGTGTGTTCTCACACTAGAAGGGCCTGGGGTAGTGTGTGAATGCCTACGCCCAGGTGTGCATGAGCACATACACACACACACACATGGGCACATAGTTTGCCAAGTGAACTGCTTTATTCAGAAGAGCCAGCCAGGGGTGTAGCTGTGCAGTTAAACATGACTTTGGACTTGAAGAAGAGTGGAAAATGAGGGGAAATCCTGCTGTCCAAAGAAGCAGAGGAAAGGGGCGGTAGAAACACCCAGACCTTGAGCTTCACATTCTGGATGGAAGCTTTCTGTCTGGGGAGAGAAGGACTCCTGGCTGGACTCTAGGGTGGGAGAGGGGTGTTCCTTCATGTGCCAGGGAACATGGCTAGGTAGGGAGTCGGGCACTAGGGAAGGAAAGAGCGTCTGGCGGTAAGGCTCCCAGGACGAGGGGCCCTCAGCACGCGGGGGCAGCCCCTCGGCACCGAAACTTGTTGTAGAAGCGGAGCTTCTTATTGTAGGTCTTCAGGTTTGCTGCGAAGCAATTGGCAGCGATCTTATCACACTGACACACTTGACTCTTGCAGTCATCCGCATCCTCTGAAATCACAATAAATAAATGGAATGATGTTCATTAGTAGTCCATGGATCTTTATGGGAATTCTTGGGGGAAAGACAGCTCCTGTTCTCCCAGGGTTTCTAGTCTGGAACAAGCAGTGATGTCCAGGTATTTCTGACTGATGGGGAGACAGAACTCCTGCCCTCAGGAAGCCCACACCCCATCTCGTGGGGACACCAGAAGTCATGCACTGGGATGCTGTGAAGAGCCTTGCTGTTAGACACTGTCTCTTTCTTCTCCCCAGCAGATGTGTTCAGGTGCATAGCCCCTGGCCCCTGGGGTCTGGGAATGGGTCTTGATGGGTGTAAGCCAGTCATGGTCATCCCTGTTTCCTCTGTAGTGATGAGTGTCCGGGGAGCATGTGCTCTTGCCCTGACCAATGAGCCACAAGGGAAAGTCTGCTGGACACTTCCAGGAAGGATGAATTTCCTCTCTCAAAAAGAAAGATGTGCAAAAGGAAAGCCATGACTCTTGGAGCCCTAGACTGTGCCTTGGAATCACACTGCCAAAGTGGCAGAGCAGAAGGTTGGGAAAGGACTGGATCCCTGGCAACACAGCTGAGAAGCTGCCCTCGCCCTGGCACTGCCCTCTCCCAGACTCTGTTACAGGCGAGTCAGACTTGCTCACTCTCTGAGCCTCTGTTAGGTGGGCATCTTGTTGCTTGACACCCAGAGCCTGCTAAAGCCACAGAGCCCTGTGGAAGGTCATGATGGGAAGACATGATTTCTGATCTTAGAGACCTCAGGCTGTTGAGGAATAGTCCGTGGGTTTTCAAAATCTCACTCATGGGTCAGTAGGTCTGGGGCACTAGGCAATTCCTTCCAGCCACCACCCATCTCTCTCCTCCCCTCCACAGCCAAACTTGCTCCAGAACTTTGTCTACACTCATGACCTCTCTTCACTTCCCACCCACCTTCCAACCCGCTCTAATCTGGCTTTGCCCTCACAGATCCATGGAAACAACTCCCACTGAGGTCCTCAGTGGTCGTTCTGCCTCTAAGCCCAAGGAGCCTGGTCAGCCCTCATCCTAGAGGACCCCTCTGTTAAACCCGCTGCTGTTAATCCTCTCTTCCTGGCCCACTCCTCGGCCTTCTTGTCTCCCCCTTCCTTCTCTGACTGTCCCTCCTCTGTCTCCTTTCTCGACCTTTAAACACCAAATGAGTGGGTACCTCCAACTCTCCTCTCTCTGCGGCCGCCTCCTGCATCTGTGTCCAGACCGTCCCTTGAGCTGTGAGTTTTTCACAAGCAGCCTGCTGCCCATCTCCCTGGATGTTCTGGAAGCTTCCAAACTCAACATGCTCCCCGTGGAACTGCTCCTGCCCTCTCCTACCAGGCCCTCCTCAGTTATACCACCAATGCAGTACTACAGCCAACCAACAACTCCCAGGAACCCTGCCCAATCAACCACCAAGCTCCACTGATTCTATCTCAAAGCTATTTTGACAGGACTTTCCACCTCTTCCATCCTGACCGCCATAGCTATAGGTCAAGTTCTCCCGTCTCTTTTCTGCACGATGGCAATGGCCTTTTCCTGGCTCCCCCTTCTATGTATCTCTTTCCACACTTGGCAAGAGCCTCTGAAATGCAATTCTGGGTTTTAACTCATTTCCTTAAGGACTGTCGAAAGTTATGACCAATCTAGACAGCATATTGAAAAGGAGAGACATTACTTTGTCAACAAAGGTCCATCTAGTCAAAGCTATGGTTTTTCCAGTGGTCATGTATGGATGTGAGTATTGGACCATAAAGAAAGCTGAGCACCAAAGAATTGATGCTTTTGAATTGTGGTGTTGGAGAAGACTCTTGAGAGTCCCTTGGACTGCAAGGAGATTCAAACAGTCCATCCTAAAGGCGATCAGACCTTGAATATTCATTGGAAGTACTGATGTTGAAGCTGAAACTCCAATACTTTGGCCACCTGATATGAAACACTGACTCATTTGAAAAGACCCTGATGCTGGGAAAGATTGAGGGCAGGAGGAGAAGGGGACAACAGAGGATGAGATGGTTGAATGGCATCACCGACTCAATGGACATGGGTTTGGGTGGACTCTGGGAGTTGGTGATGGACACGGAGGCCTGGCGTGCTGCAGTTCATGGGGTCACAAAGAGTTGGACATGACTGAATGACTGAACTGACTGAATTGAACTGCTTTAGGACAAAAATCTAAGTACAACATGTTCTTGGGAACTTGACCTAGCCCCTTCCCCTCTCTCCAGCATCATCGCTCTTCACTCCGTCTCATCCTCATGTTTCCCTTCTGCCGCCCAGAAAGGCTGCAGTTCCTTCTGGCCCGTTGCACTCTGCTGTGTCCTCTTGTTGGGATGCTCGCAGCTCTCCTTTCCCCTGACTCCTCTCAGCCTTGAAGACTCACTTTAGGATTCCCCATCTTCAGGGAGCTTCCTTGAACCACAGGCTGCATTCAGAGCCCCGCCAGCTTTCTTACTTCCTGGCGGAGTCTACCGTGTTGTGTGTTGGCTTTCTTTACTTCCCAGTCCACTGTGAGATTCTTGAGGCAGGGACACTGTCCCTGTGTATCTACCTTTGGGCTCAGCACAGTGCCCAGAGGAGAAAATGAGCCAAGGAGGCTGAGAGTTGTCAGCCTGTTTCTTACCACAGACGATTTGGTCCTCTTGATAAGTAACGTTGTATTTCAGGAACTTGGTGCGACACCCGCGACTCTCCAGGTTTTTGTAGCAACAGTCATGTGCCCTGCAACACCTGTGACAAGAGTATGTTCTTGGAGCTGCCTCCCCAGGCTCCAGGGAGCCCAGTGTCCTGTGGTCTCAGGCCTGTGCTCTGGGCAGAGACACCCAGACGTTGGTACAGTCTAGAGCAGAATGTCCAACGGTCTGGCTGCTTTTTCAGCCGGGACTTCCTGGGGTTCTGTGCAAATGGGATAACAGGAGCTTTCCAGCTCCTGGCCCCCTGTGGGGCTACAAGTGGGCAGAGGGAGGGCTGGGGTGGCCTCACCAATCTGTTGCATCCTTGGGGGTTCCTCTGCCACGCGTTCCACAGTAGCAGCCATAGCGTCTATAACTGGTCACAGATTCCTTTCCTGTCGTGAACTCGATCATTTTCCGGAAATTCAGCAAACCTCCATGGACCTGCAGCAGGCCTGGAAGGACAGCAGCTGGTGATGGGGCCTGGGACCCTACGAGCTCCTCCCTTGGCCTCTCCCTGCCACCCCTTGCCCCACTTCTGAGAGAGGGCCAGATGTGGTTGGAAGGGAAGCTGGGGGAGGAGGGTGCCTCCTTCCGGGGCTGGGAGCCTTGTGGCCAGAGGTCAGGGTCAACTCTTACCGATGGCCATGATCACTGCCAGCAGCAGGAGGGTCTTCATGCTGAGGGTTCTGTGGGGAGAAATGCAGACAGACCAGCCTAGATCCTCTAACAGGCAGTCCAGCTTCTGCCCTGGCCCCTGCTGTCCTGCTCACATTCAACGATCTTGATGAAGAGAGTCTTTAAAGGAGATCGCAGACACGCTCTTCCATTCCAAGCGGGTCCAGCGTGACTGCCTTCATCGGGCATGCAGGACGCGTGCAGGGGGCACCTCCCAGCTTTGTTACACGACTCGCTGGGTGAGACCACCTCTCCCCTGTGGTACGCTGCTGAGACCTCCGTGCTCCTCACCCTCCTGAGAGTTCCGGGGAGGCTGTGACCAGGCCATCGCACCAAACTGGGAGACCCAGAGGTCGTAGGCTGTGTGTCCCCCAGTGTACATAGCTTACTCACCCCCACACTGGAGTCAAGGCTTGGGAATTCTGCTCATGGGGTCCGATCCGCAGTGTTTTTCTCCAGAACTAAAGCAGCACCATCTCTTTCACCCTTACACTTGTACCCAGAACACACACCCACTCGTGCACACATGCGTGTGTATGCACACACACTCTGTGCTCATCTACTGGTGCGGACTTCATTCCACACAATATAATCACGTTCCCGCACAACACACCTGTGCACAGAACCCCTCCTATCATACCAAACCAGGCACGTGCAGGCTTGTTCTCATGGGTGCCTGCGTGTGCACACACACACATGTGCACACACACAGGACACAGCCACTCGTCAAGGCGGGCAATCATCAGGGCCTGAGTATTCATTTCTGGCTATGGACTTCTCAGAGGATCTCAGGTTGCCTTCTCACAGTGACTGCCTTGTCTATTCTGAACTCTAGTTAAACAGCTGAGCCCTCGGGGAGTTTGGGGTTTGGTGGGATAGGGGATGGGGTGGGGATACCGCCAGTTACTGGACTAAGAGTTTGGCATGCCTCAGCCCCTGGGCAATCCTCTTTTTCTTCTTATCGACTGGCAGTACAGAGCTGAGGATAGAAAAAGCTATGTGCCATTAGCCGATGCCAAAATTTTAAAATACTTTGTCATCTTTCCAATGGGTTTCACTCCTAAGTGAATAAATTCCCATAATAGAGTCTGGGTGTGACCTTCCTGAACCCACTTCCAGGAGAGGGCAATGGCCATCTGCTGTTGAACAAGTTTTTTTTTTTTTTTTAATATGCTATTTGGGAATAAAAAACAGGGCATTTACTGGTATTCGTTCATTCCATAAACCTGCCATTCACAGGAAGTACATTCTAAGCCTCAGCGAAGTCTCAGGAATCATGGAAACCTCTCAGGAGGTGGGGAGAACTTGTCCAGCAGAAAGAGGACTGCAGGGGGCAGATGGTCCCTTTTTTAGATTCAGGGCAGCGTTTCTAGCTTCTCTTCTTGCTCCTCTTTCTTCTCCTCTCCTCCCCACCCCCATCTGGAAGAAGCCAGAGACTGTCCTGGCATTTCTCCCCCACCCCGAAACTGCTGCCACCTCATGCCCAGGGCTTGCCTGTTTGGAGACTGGGCTGACTGCTCTCTCTTCCTCAGCCTCAGGGAGACAGTGATTCTAGTTTTCATTTCGAAAACAGATGCCATTTTCCTGCCCTCTAACACTGCTAAGAATTTGGCCCCCATAACCTTCAGTTAACACTCCAATACACATCCCCCAATGCCAGTGTGCCAGAGCTATGGTGCCCATACGCATTCAGCCTGCTCCCCTGACATTCTCTGGGTCCCCATCCAGGTTAGACCCAGGAGACTGAATCTGGCCAGAACACATGTGGGCATCAATGCTGATGCCCACTGCCAGGCTGCAATGAGGTGGAAACCATATGCGTCGCCTCAGTCTTTCTCCTCCCCTCCTGGCGGAACCAGAGATGGAGGCAGCTGGGATCCCTCAGTCACGGGAGAACACCTGTTGGAGAGAGTTCTGCACACCCTCAGTGGTCTTTGCCTGGGCGAGTAATACGAGTTGGTTGTGTTAAGCCGCTGATCGTTGAGATCAGTTGCTCACTGATCTCTCACGCACAGCACAACTGTTGCGTGGCGATCTTAACCCCTCAAAAACCAGTGTGGTGGCTGGACCAGACAGTAGGGTGGTTACTACTGCAAGAGGCCCTTCAGCAATAATCAGCAGAAAATCTTGAAAGAAAAAAGGTCTGTTACTTACAGGACGTGGAGGTTACACGGCGTACCTGGGACCCTACAGCAGGTCAGGGGCAGACAGAAAGCTGGAGACCTCGGGTCTGGGGTTCCGCTTTTATTGGGGCTGAAGGCGGGGCCGGGGGTTTTGTGTGCTCACCCTTTATTGGTGAGTCTAAACCAATAAGTGTCAGTGTAAAGCATGGGAAGAGGAACAGCAGGTGGCCCAAAAGAACCGAATTACCCAAAATCTCCAATACAAAGGCGCCTTAGTGAGGGGAGGCATATGGCCCTGGCAAGGTCGCTATAGGCATGTGGCTGGCAAGGTGTTTATTCTAGATACCATCACTGAAGTGGACGCCGGGCAATCAGAGGACATCAGGCGCTTATCAAAGCTTGTCAGGCACTAATTGAGGGTTATCAGGAATTTACTTTACAAAAACCCAAACAAACCCCCCAATCGACTGTTAGGATGTTACGGAACCCAGGTCCCGGCTGCTCACTGCTCAGAAGCCGACAAAGAAGCCAGTTGGGAGAAAGGAAAGCTTGCTTTATTTTGGTGCTGACATCCTGGTGGTGGATGGTGCAGAGGGCCTGTCCAAATGCCCGCTCTCCCCACTGGACAGTCAGGTGGCACAGAGGGTGGGTGCCTGTCCAAACGCCCGTTCTCCCCACTGGACAGTCAGGTGGCTCAGAGGGTGGGTGCCTGTCCAAACGCCCACTCTCCCCACCGGACAGTCAGGGGGCAGGACATCCTTAGACAGGGGAACCCAGTGCTGGTGGTCTAGTCACTAAGTCATGTCTGACTCTTGTGACCCCAACGACTGTAGCCTGCCCTGCTCCTCTGTCCAAAGGGATTTCCCAGGCAAGAATACTGAAGTGGGTTGCCACTTCTTTCTCCAGAGGGTCTTCCCGACCCAGAGACTGAACCTGGGTCTGCTGCATTGCAGGCTCGTTTCTTTAAGGAGTGAGCCACCAGTGAAGCCCAAAAAGCAGAGGGAAGGGGCTACATGCAGAACCAGTACAGTCAGCTCTGACGCTCATCTTGAAACTGGTCATCAGAGAGCTAACCAGTGTCATCTCGATTCTTTTAGGTGCAAGAAATCTTTAGTTCCAGGCTTGGTTGGTTTCCATTTCCGTGAGGACAATTCTCAGAATTGTGGCAGCTGATATCACAGCTAGAGTCTGGTCGTCATGTAGCTAACTTCTTCCACCTGGTGGGGATTTCAGTACCTGTACATTAGCGCACAGGAGATGACTCAGAATCTCATCTACAGCCTTGAGGAGGAACTGAAAGTCCTTGGCATGCTTACTGACTACATTATTATTATTTGGTCTCCTTTGACTGCTCTCCTTTGTTTCCTCATGTGCTCACTTCTCTGATTAAACTTCTTCTCTGGCTCAGATTTTTCCACAGACATAAGGCAGGCAGAGGATATAGTGGGGCAAAGACCAGAAGGTCCCGTTTGGGTTCAAGCCTTTACACTACAGTAACCTAGCTATACAGACTCACAGCCGACCCAGGCAGCATTCATCTTGAAGTTACAGTTTCCTTGAAGAGCTAGACCTGTATTATGGGTTGACTCGTGTTCCCACCACATTCCTACATTGAAGTCCTGACCTCCAGTAAGACCTCAGGATGTGACTGTATTTGGAAAGACGGTCTTTGTGGAGGTGATGAGTTAGGATAAGGTTAGGGAATGGCAACCCACTCCAGTATTCTTGCTTGGAGAATCCCATGGAAAGAGGAGCCTGGTGGGCTACAGTCCATGGGATCACAAAGAGTCTAACACTATTAGGGTGGGCCTAATGCAGATGACTTAGAAGAAGGGGAAGTTTGGACACAGACACACATCTTCACTGGGAGAATTCCGCATGAAGGTGAAGGCTGAGAGGAGGTGGGGATGCTTCTACACACCAAGCAATCCTGAAGATGGCCAGGTCACCACCAGAGCCTGGGGAGAGGAAGGAACAGACCCTCCACCATAGACCTCAGAAGGAGCCAACCTCACTGGCTCCTTGATCTTAGACTTCTGGGCTCCAGAACTGAGAGAGCAGATATTTCTATTGTTTAAGCTACTCAGTTGGAGGTGTGTGTGCTGTCACTTCAGTCATGTCCGACTCTTTGGGAGCCCATGGACTGTAGCCCACCAGTCTCCTCTGTCCCTGGGATTCTCCAGGCAAGAATACTGGAGCGGGTTGCCATTCCCTCCTCCAGAGGATCTTCCTGAGCTGGGAACTGATCCCAGGTCTCTTATGTCTCCCGCACTGGCACGCGGGTTCTTTACCACTGGCACCAGTTTGTGGCACCTGGAGCACTACCCTAGCAAAAAATAAAACCTCTGGGCATCTCTGTAGGTCTGTGAAATCTGGGATGTTGGACAAAGAATGCCCCCTGCCATCTCAGTTAAATAGGGAGTGTGCCCATCAAGGCAGCAGCCGCCCCTGACAGTGCTTCCTGGGGGGACTCAGGAGGGAGCAGGATTCTGGCCCCCATAGCAAGGTGCACATCACAGGGGCGACATCCTGAAACCCAGACTCTCGCCTCTTCCCATATACAGAAAAGCACTAAATTCGTTACCTTGAGATGTCTGGTATTTCTTTAGTTGGGAGGACCTTTTGAAGATTGACTACCAAGTTTTCTTTGCTGTTGTTTATTTATTTATTTTTGAAAAACCTCCTATATATCCCGGTCCTCCCTTACCCCTGAGGACAGTCCTCAGAGCTACTGAGAGACTGTA
This sequence comes from Bos javanicus, assembly GCF_032452875.1. Taxonomy (NCBI): domain Eukaryota; kingdom Metazoa; phylum Chordata; class Mammalia; order Artiodactyla; family Bovidae; genus Bos; species Bos javanicus. The sequence continues at coordinate 132,691,794 of NC_083869.1, read as the reverse complement.
TCTGGGCGGAAGTCCTCAGTAAAGCTCCAAATAAAGCATAATTCTCAACGTTTAGTTTCTACATTTTTTTCCCCCTCAACAGGTGTTTGCTCTCATGGCCATTTGTTTCAGGCCTAAATGAAGTTCAGAGGTGATGGGCCAGACCTTGGCCTTTTGATAAGCGCCTCAGCTTCACAACACTGTTGCTTCTATGGCAGGCAGACTGCCCCACCCCGTACATCCTGGGGGCCCCTGGTATCATGTCCAGGTCCCCGCACTCAAGGACTCTGGTGATGTCACACATGCCTCTCCTTTTCCCCATCTTTTCAGGGTTTTCTCCTGAGAATTCAAAGTCCATGGTTTAGCATCTTGTTCAGCCACCTTCATCCAAGAGCTAATTTAAACATTGGGAGCACAGTAGTCAAAAAACAAAAATACTCTCATGAGGCTTACTTTTTAGTGTCGAGAGGCAGACAATGAAACAAAAGCCGTAATGTGTGAATGAGATACAGCTGATCCTTGAAGGACACCGGGGTTAGGGTCACCGAGCTTCTGCGCAGTCAGAGATCCGTGCATAGCTTCACAGTGGGCTCTTGTGCCCGTGACTCCCCATATGCATGGATTCAACAAAGCACGGATTCTGCGTTACTGTAGAGCCTGTTCATTGAAAAAATCCTAGTATACATAGACCTGCACAATTCAAATCCTGTCGTTCAAGAGTCACCTGTGACTTCGAGAATGTGGTCATGGTTGCTGTGAGGAAGGATGGGGGAAGGGATAGTTGGGAGTCTGAGATGGACACGTACACACTGCTGTATTTAAGACGGATAACCAACGAGGACCAGCTGTATAACACACGGAACTCAGCTTAAAGATATGAGGCTGGACGGGAAGGGAGCTGGGGGAGAACGGGTGCGTGTGTATGTATGGCTGAGACCTTGCACTGCTCACCTGAAACTGTCACAATATTGTTTGTTAATCGGCTATACCCCTGAAGAAAATAAAAGGTTAAAAAAAAATAGAGTCAACTGTGGAATATTAGGTGAAGCAAGAGGGCAAGGGGCAGCAGGGATGCAGAGGTGTGGCGTTGGCGTCACGGGGAAGACGGCTGCCTCTTTACAGAGGACGGATGTGCTCACGTGTGACAGTCACCACTCAGAAAAGGGTCCTTCAACTTTTAATAATCCGAAGAGTCAAGAGTCAGCGGATGTTTCCAATATCAGGATTATGGCTGAACTTTTTCTGTATTCTGTTTCCTAATCTTCCCTTTGTGAGGAAAAAAAAATATTCATTACTGTTCTTTAAAAAAAAAACACACACAAACACATAACACACCTTCCTATTGGGGAATACATTTACAAGAAACTTATGTAAGAAAGGAATGAACAGAAGCCTCATTGAAATACAGTCAGGCGATCAGAAGGGGGAGCACTCACATCCTGTAAGGACAGAAGAGCCCAAGAAAGAAGGAAAGACAGACTCTCAGAAAAGACTCAGCCAATGAAAAGACACAGGCTCAGTTTCCTAGAGCCCTTCCCCACTGTACACAGCCAGCGGCTCTGATGACAATTATTAAAGAATTCTGGTCCACGTGGGAATATCTCAGAGGAAGCTAGAAGAAAAAAAAGCAGAAGTAGCATCCAGGTGAAGGTAGGGCCAGCTACCTACTTTGTGGGTCCCAGGCAGAATTAAATGCAGGATTCCACGTCATGAACAACATTGCTATGGCTGGACAGAGCCGTGGACCAAGCGCAGGGCCCACTGGGGCTGCCTGGGTCACAAGCCAGGAAGCCAGCCCTGGGCGAGGGGACAAATGCCCTGAGAGTCCCACTGGTGGCCAGTGTTACATTGGCCCACCTCTGGGCGGCAACATAGAAGAATGTATCTCACAGGAGGCTCGGACTATAGACCCCAGACGCCAGGAACCGCACTTCGGTTTTTGCCCAACAGGCCAGCAGGAGCTGCCCTCACCCAGTGTAGGAGAGGAGGAAGGCTGGGTTTTGCTTGTGATAATGACAGAGGCAGGCATGTCAGGCCCAGTGCTTATCCGTTATCCCTTTTACTTCTCCAGCAAGCCTGTGCACTGGGTACCGAAGTGACCGCTACTTAGACGAGGTTGCTAAGGCTCAGGGAAGTGGCGGTGGTGGGGTTCTGACTTGGGCAGTCTGACACTGAAGCTTGTGTTTTCAAGTCCTTCCACTTGTACTACCATACGAGTACTAGTGTGTTCTCACACTAGAAGGGCCTGGGGTAGTGTGTGAATGCCTACACCCAGGTGTGCATGAGCACATACACACACACACACACATGGGCACATAGTTTGCCAAGTGAACTGCTTTATTCAGGAGAGCCAGCCAGGGGTGTAGCTGTGCAGTTAAACATGACTTTGGACTTGAAGAAGAGTGGAAAAGGAGGGGAAATCCTGCTGTCCAAAGAAGCAGAGGAAAGGAGCCGGTAGACACACCCAGACCTTGAGCTTCTCATTCTGGATGGAAGCTTTCTGTCTGGGGAGAGAAGGACTCTTGGCTGGACTCTAGGGTGGGAGAGGGGTGTTCCTTCATGTGCCAGGGAACATGGCTAGGGTAGGGAGTCGGGCATTTACTGGTATTCGTTCATTCGTTCATTCCATAAACCTGCCATTCACAGGAAGTACATTCTAAGCCTCAGCGATGTCTCAGGAATCATGGAAACCTCTCAGGAGGTGGGGAGAACTTGTCTAGCAGAAAGAGGACCATAGGGGGCAGATGGTCCCTTTTTTAGATTCAAGGCAGCATTTCTAGCTTCTCTTCTTGCTCCTCTTTCTTCTCCTCTCCTCCCCATCCCCATCTGGAAGAAGCCAGAGACTGTCCTGGCATTTCCCCCCCACCCTGAAACTGCTGCCACCTCATGCCCAGGGCTTGCCTGTTTGGAGACTGGGCTGACTGCTCTCTTCCTCAGCCTCAGGGAGACAGTGATTCTAGTCTTCATTTCGAAAACAGATGCCATTTTCCTGCCCTCTAACACCGCTAAGAATTTGGCCCCCATAACCTTCAGTTAACACGCCAATACACATCCCCCAATGCCAGTGTGCCAAAGCTCTGGTGCCCATCCCAGTTCAGCCTGCTCCCCTGACATTCTCTGGGTCCCCGTCCAGGTTAGACCCAGGAGACTGAATCTGGCCAGAACACATGTGGGCATCAATGCTGATGCCCACTGCCAGGCTGCAATGAGGTGGAAACCATATGCGTCGCCTCAGTCTTTCTCCTCCCTCCTGGCGGAACCAGAGACGGAGGCAGCTGGGATCCCTCAGTCACGGGAGGACACCTGTTGGAGAGAGTTCTGCACACCCTCAGTGGTCTTTGCCTGGGCGAGAAATACGAGTTGGTTGTGTTAAGCCGCTGATCGTTGAGATCAGTTGCTCACTGATCTCTCAAGCACAGCACAACTGTTGCGTGGCAATCTTAACCCCTCAAAAACCAGTGTGGTGGCTGGACCAGACAGTAGGGTGGTTACTACTGCAAGAGGCCCTTCAGCAATAATCAGCAGAAAATTTTGAAAGAAAAAAGGTCTGTTACTTACAGGACGTGGAGGTTACACGGCGTACCTGGGACCCTACAGCAGGTCAGGGGCAGACAGAAAGCTGGAGACCTCGGGTCTGGGGTTCCGCTTTTATTGGGGCTGAAGGCGGGGCCGGGGGTTTTGTGTGCTCACCCTTTATTGGTGAGTCTAAACCACATAAGTGTCAGTGTAAAGCATGGGAAGAGGAACAGCAGGTGGCCCCAAAGAACTGAATTACCCAAAATCTCCAATACAAAGGCGCCTTAGTGAGGGGAGGCATATGGCCCTGGCAAGGGCGCTATAGGCATGTGGCTGGCAAGGTGTTTATTCTAGATACCATCACTGGAGTGGACGCTGGGCAATCAGAGGACATCAGGCGCTTATCAAACCTTGTCAGGCACTAATTGAGGGTTATCAGGAATTTACTTTACAAAAACCCAAACAAACCCCCCAAACGACTGTTAGGATGTTACGGAACCCAGGTCCCGGCTGCTCACCACTCAGAAGCCGACAAAGAAGCCAGTTGGGAGAAAGGAAAGCTTGCTTTATTTTGGGTGCTGACATCCTGGTGGTGGGTGGTGCAGAGGGCCTGTCCAAACGCCCGCTCTCCCCACTGGACAGTCAGGTGGCACAGAGGGTGGGTGCCTGTCCAAGCGCCTGCCCTCCCCACTGGACCGTCAGGTGGCACAGAGGGTGGGTGCCTGTCCAAACGCCCACTCTCCCCACCGGACAGTCAGGGGGCAGGACATCCTTAGACAGGGGAACCCAGTGCTGGTGGTCTAGTCACTGAGTCGTGTCTGACTCTTGTGACCCCAACGACTGTAGCCTGCCCTGCTCCTCTGTCCAAAGGGATTTCCCAGGCAAGAATACTGAAGCGGGTTGCCACTTCTTTCTCCAGAGGGTCTTCCCGACCCAGAGACTGAACCTGGGTCTGCTGCATTGCAGGCTCGTTTCTTTACGGAGTGAGCCACCAGTGAAGCCCAAAAAGCAGAGGGAAGGGGCTACATGCAGAACCAGTACAGTCAGCTCTGACGCTCATCTTGAAACTGGTCATCAGAGAGCTAACCAGTGTCATCTCGATTCTTTTAGGTGCAAGAAATCTTTAGTTCCAGGCTTGGTTGGTTTCCATTTCCGTGAGGACAATTCTCAGAATTGTGGCAGCTGATATCACAGCTAGAGTCTGGTCGTCATGTAGCTAACTTCTTCCACCTGGTGGGGACTTCAGTACCTGTACATTAGCGCACAGGAGATGACTCAGAATCTCATCTACAGCCTTGAGGAGGAACTGAAAGTCCTTGGCATGCTTACTGACTACATTATTATTATTTGGTCTCCTTTGACTGCTCTCCTTTGTTTCCTCATGTGCTCACTTCTCTGATTAAACTTCTTCTCTGGCTCAGATTTTTCCACAGACATAAGGCAGGCAGAGGATATAGTGGGGCAAAGACCAGAAGGTCCCGTTTGGGTTCAAGCCTTTACACTACAGTAACCTAGCTATACAGACTCACAGCCGACCCAGGCAGCATTCATCTTGAAGTTACAGTTTCCTTGAAGAGCTAGACCTGTATTATGGGTTGACTCGTGTTCCCACCACATTCCTACATTGAAGTCCTGACCTCCAGTAAGACCTCAGGATGTGACTGTATTTGGAAAGACGGTCTTTGTGGAGGTGATGAGTTAGGATAAGGTTAGGGAATGGCAACCCACTCCAGTATTCTTGCTTGGAGAATCCCATGGAAAGAGGAGCCTGGTGGGCTACAGTCCATGGGATCACAAAGAGTCTAACACTATTAGGGTGGGCCTAATGCAGATGACTTAGAAGAAGGGGAAGTTTGGACACAGACACACATCTTCACTGGGAGAATTCCGCATGAAGGTGAAGGCTGAGAGGAGGTGGGGATGCTTCTACACACCAAGCAATCCTGAAGATGGCCAGGTCACCACCAGAGCCTGGGGAGAGGAAGGAACAGACCCTCCACCATAGACCTCAGAAGGAGCCAACCTCACTGGCTCCTTGATCTTAGACTTCTGGGCTCCAGAACTGAGAGAGCAGATATTTCTATTGTTTAAGCTACTCAGTTGGAGGTGTGTGTGCTGTCACTTCAGTCATGTCCGACTCTTTGGGAGCCCATGGACTGTAGCCCACCAGTCTCCTCTGTCCCTGGGATTCTCCAGGCAAGAATACTGGAGCGGGTTGCCATTCCCTCCTCCAGAGGATCTTCCTGAGCTGGGAACTGATCCCAGGTCTCTTATGTCTCCCGCACTGGCACGCGGGTTCTTTACCACTGGCACCAGTTTGTGGCACCTGGAGCACTACCCTAGCAAAAAATAAAACCTCTGGGCATCTCTGTAGGTCTGTGAAATCTGGGATGTTGGACAAAGAATGCCCCCTGCCATCTCAGTTAAATAGGGAGTGTGCCCATCAAGGCAGCAGCCGCCCCTGACAGTGCTTCCTGGGGGGACTCAGGAGGGAGCAGGATTCTGGCCCCCATAGCAAGGTGCACATCACAGGGGCGACATCCTGAAACCCAGACTCTCGCCTCTTCCCATATACAGAAAAGCACTAAATTCGTTACCTTGAGATGTCTGGTATTTCTTTAGTTGGGAGGACCTTTTGAAGATTGACTACCAAGTTTTCTTTGCTGTTGTTTATTTATTTATTTTTGAAAAACCTCCTATATATCCCGGTCCTCCCTTACCCCTGAGGACAGTCCTCAGAGCTACTGAGAGACTGTATCTGGGCGGAAGTCCTCAGTAAAGCTCCAAACAAAGCATAATTCTCAACGTTTAGTTTCTACATTTTTTCCCCCATCAACAGGTGTTTGCTCTCATGGCCATTTGTTTCAGGCCTAAATGAAGTTCAGAGGTGATGGGCCAGACCTTGGCCTTTTGATAAGCGCCTCAGCTTCACAACACTGTTGCTTCTATGGCAGGCAGACTGCCCCACCCCGTACATCCTGGGGGCCCCTGGTATCATGTCCAGGTCCCCGCACTCAAGGACTCTGGTGATGTCACACATGCCTCTCCTTTTCCCCATCTTTTCAGGGTTTTCTCCTGAGAATTCAAAGTCCATGGTTTAGCATCTTGTTCAGCCACCTTCATCCAAGAGCTAATTTAAACATTGGGAGCACAGTAGTCAAAAAACAAAAATACTCTCATGAGGCTTACTTTTTAGTGTCGAGAGGCAGACAATGAAACAAAAGCCGTAATGGGTGAATGAGATACAGCTGATCCTTGAAGGACACCGGGCTTAGGGTCACCGAGCTTCTGCACAGTCAGAGATCTGTGCATAGCTTCGCAGTGGGCTCTTGTGCCCATGACTCCCCATATGTATGGATTCAACAAAGCACGGATTCTGCGTTACTGTAGAGCCTGTTCATTGAAAAAATCCTAGTATACATAGACCTGCACAATTCAAATCCTGTCGTTCAAGAGTCACCTGTGACTTCGAGAATGTGGTCATGGTTGCTGTGAGGAAGGATGGGGGAAGGGATAGTTGGGAGTCTGAGATGGACACGTACACACTGCTGTATTTAAGACGGATAACCAACGAGGACCAGCTGTATAACACACGGAACTCAGCTTAAAGATATGAGGCTGGACGGGAAGGGAGCTGGGGGAGAACGGGTGCGTGTGTATGTATGGCTGAGACCTTGCACTGCTCACCTGAAACTGTCACAATATTGTTTGTTAATCGGCTATACCACATAGGAAATAAAAGATGAAAAAAAATAGAGTCAACTGTGGAATATTAGGTGAAGCAAGAGGGCAAGGAGCAGCAGGGATGCAGAGGTGTGGCGTTGGCGTCACGGGGAAGACGGCTGCTACTTTACAGAGGACGGATGTGCTCACGTGTGACAGTCACCACTCAGAAAAGGGTCCTTCAGCTTATAATAATCCGAAGAGTCAAGAGTCAGCGGATGTTTCCAATATCAGGATTATGGCTGAACTTTTTCTGTGTTCTGTTTCCTAATCTTCCCTTTGTGAGGAAAAAAAAATATTCATTACTGTTCTTTAAAAAAAAAACACACACAGACACACAACACACCTTCCTATTGGGGAATACATTTACAAGAAAGTTATGTAAGAAAGGAATGAACAGAAGCCTCATTGAAATACAGTCAGGCGACCAGAAGGGAGAGCACTCACATCCTGTAAGGACAGAAGAGCCCAAGAAAGAAGGAAAGACAGACTCTCAGAAAAGACTCAGCCAATGAAAAGACACAGGCTCAGTTTCCTAGAGCCCTTCCCCACTGTACACAGCCAGCGGCTCTGATGACAATTATTAAAGAATTCTGGTCCACGTGGGAATATCTCAGAGGAAGCTAGAAGAAAAAAAGCAGAAGTAGCATCCAGGTGAAGGTAGGGCCAGCTACCTACTTTGTGGGTCCCAGTGCAGAATTAAATGCAGGATTCCATGTCATGAACAACATTGCTATGGCTGGACAGAGCCGTGGACCAAGTGCAGGGCCCACTGGGGCTGCCTGGGTCACAAGCCAGGAAGCCAGCCCTGGGCGAGGGGACAAATGCCCTGAGAGTCCCACTGGTGGCCAGTGTTACACTCGCCCACCTCTGGGCGGCAACATAGAAGAACGTATCTCACAGGAGGCTTGGACTATAGACCCCAGACACCAGGAACCACACTTCGGTTTTTGCCCAACAGGCCAGCAGGAGCTGCCCTCACCCAGTGTAGGAGAGGAGGAAGGCTGGGTTTTGCTTGTGATAATGACAGAGGCAGGCATGTCAGGCCCAGTGCTTATCCGTTATCCCTTTTACTTCTCCAGCAAGCCTGTGCACTGGGTACCGAGGTGACCGCTACTTAGACGAGGTTGCTAAGGCTCAGGGAAGTGGCGGTGGTGGGGTTCTGACTTGGGCAGTCTGACACTGAAGCTTGTGTTTTCAAGTCCTTCCACTTGTACTACCATAGGAGTACTAGTGTGTTCTCACACTAGAAGGGCCTGGGGTAGTGTGTGAATGACTACGCCCAGGTGTGCATGAGCACATATACACACACACACACATGGGCACATAGTTTGCCAAGTGAACTGCTTTATTCAGAAGAGCCAGCCAGGGGTGTAGCTGTGCAGTTAAACATGACTTTGGACTTGAAGAAGAGTGGAAAATGAGGGGAAATCCTGCCATCCAAAGAAGCAGAGGAAAGGGGCCGGTAGACACACCCAGACATTGAGCTTCTCATTCTGGATAGAAGCTTTCTGTCTGGGGAGAGAAGGACTCCTGGCTGGACTCTAGGGTGGGAGAGGGGTGTTCCTTCATGTGCCAGGGAACATGGCTAGGGTAGGGAGTCAGGCACTAGGGAAGGAAAGAGCGTCTGGCGGTAAGGCTCCCAGGACGAGGGGCCCTCAGCACGCGGGGGCAGCCCCTCGGCACCGAAACTTGTTGTAGAAGCGGAGCTTCTTATTGTAGGTCTTCAGGTTTGCTGCGAAGCAATTGGCAGCGATCTTATCACATTGACACACTTGACTCTTGCAGTCATCCGCATCCTCTGAAATCACAATAAATAAATGGAATGATGTTCATTAGTAGTCCATGGATCTTTATGGGAATTCTTGGGGGAAAGACAGCTCCTGTTCTCCCAGGGTTTCTAGTCTGGAACAAGCAGTGATGTCCAGGTATTTCTGACTGATGGGGAGACAGAACTCCTGCCCTCAGGAAGCCCACACCCCATCTCGTGGGGACACCAGAAGTCATGCACTGGGATGCTGTGAAGAGCCTTGCTGTTAGACACTGTCTCTTTCTTCTCCCCAGCAGATGTGTTCAGGTGCATAGCCCCTGGCCCCTGGGGTCTGGGAATGGGTCTTGATGGGTGTAAGCCAGTCATGGTCATCCCTGTTTCCTCTGTAGTGATGAGTGTCCAGGGAGCATGTGCTCTTGCCCTGACCAATGAGCCACAAGGGAAAGTCTGCTGGACACTTCCAGGAAGGATGAATTTCCTCTCTCAAAAAGAAAGATGTGCAAAAGGAAAGCCATGACTCTTGGAGCCCTAGACTGTGCCTTGGAATCACACTGCCAAAGTGGCAGAGCAGAAGGTTGGGAAAGGACTGGATCCCTGGCAACACAGCTGAGAAGCTGCCCCCGCCCTGGCACTGCCCTCTCCCAGACTCTGTTACTGGAGAGTCAGACTTGCTCACTCTCTGAGCCTCTGTTAGGTGGGCATCTTGTTGCTTGACACCCAGAGCCTGCTAAAGCCACAGAGCCCTGTGGAAGGTCATGATGGGAAGACATGATTTCTGATCTTAGAGACCTCAGGCTGTTGAGGAATAGTCCGTGGGTTTTCAAAATCTCACTCATGGGTCAGTAGGTCTGGGGCACTAGGCAATTCCTTCCAGCCACCACCCATCTCTCTCCTCCCCTCCACAGCCAAACTTGCTCCAGAACTTTGTCTACACTCATGACCTCTCTTCACTTCCCACCCACCTTCCAACCCGCTCTAATCTGGCTTTGCCCTCACAGATCCATGGAAACAACTCCCACTGAGGTCCTCAGTGGTCGTTCTGCCTCTAAACCCAAGAAGCCCGGTCAGCCCTCATCCTAGAGGACCCCTCTGTTAAACCGGCTGCTGTTAATCCTCTCCTCCTGGCCCACTCCTCGGCCTTCTTGTCTCCCCCTTCCTTCTCTGACTGTCCCTCCTCTGTCTCCTTTCTCGGCCTTTAAACACCAAATGAGTGGGTACCTCCAACTCTCCTCTCTCTGCGGCCGCCTCCTGCATCTGTGTCCAGACCGTCCCTTGAGCTGCGAGTTTTTTCACAAGCAGCCTGCTGCCCATCTCCCTGGATGTTCTGGAAGCTTCCAAACTCAACATGCTCCCCGTGGAACTGCTCCTGCCCTCTCCTACCAGGCCCTCCTCAGTTATACCACCAATGCAGTACTACAGCCAACCAACAACTCCCAGGAACCCTGCCCAATCAACCACCAAGCTCCACTGATTCTATCTCAAAGCTATTTTGACAGGACTTTCCACCTCTTCCATCCTGACCACCATTGCTATAGGTCAAGTTCTCCCGTTTCTTTTCTGCACGATGGCAATGGCCTTTTCCTGGCTCCCCCTTCTATGTATCTCTTTCCACACTTGGCAAGAGCCTCTGAAATGCAATTTTGGGTTTTAACTCATTTCCTTAAGGATTGTCGAAAGCTATGACCAACCTAGACAGCATATTGAAAAGGAGAGACCTTACTTTGTCAACAAAGGTCTGTCTAGTCAAAGCTATGGTTTTTCCAGTGGTCATGTATGGATGTGAGTATTGGACCATAAAGAAAGCTGAGCACCAAAGAATTGATGCTTTTGAATTGTGGTGTTGGAGAAGGCTCTTGAGAGTCCCTTGGACTGCAAGGAGATCCAACCAGTCCATCCTAAAGGCGATCAGACCTTGAATATTCATTGGAAGGACTGATGTTGAAGCTGAAACTCCAATACTTTGACCACCTGATATGAAACACTGACTCATTTGAAAAGACCCTGATGCTGGGAAAGATTGAGGGCAGGAGGAGAAGGGGACAACAGAGGATGAGATGGTTGAATGGCATCACCGACTCAATGGACATGGGTTTGGGTGGACTCTGGGAGTTGGTGATGGACACGGAGGCCTGGCGTGCTGCAGTTCATGGGGTCACAAAGAGTTGGACATGACTGAATGATTGAACTGACTGAATTGAACTGCTTTAGGACAAAAATCTAAGTACAACGTGGCCTTGGGAACTTGACCTAGCCCCTTCCCGTCTCTCCAGCATCATCGCTCTTCACTCTGTCTCATCCTCATGTTTCCCTTCTGCCGCCCAGAAAGGCTGAAGTTCCTTCTGGCCCGTTGGACTCTGCTGTGTCCTCTTGTTGGGATGCTCACAGCTCTCCTTTCCCCTGACTCCTCTCAGCCCTGAAGACTCAGTTTAGGATTCCCCATCTTCAGGGAGCTTCCTTGAACCACAGGCTGCATTCAGAGCCCCGCCAGCTTTCTTACTTCCTGGCGGAGTCTACCGTGTTGTGTGTTGGCTTTCTTTACTTCCCAGTCCACTGTGGGATTCTTGAGGCAGGGACACTGTCCCTGTGTATCTACCTTTGGGCTCAGCACAGTGCCCAGAGGAGAAAATGAGCCAAGGAGGCTGAGAGTTGTCAGCCTGTTTCTTACCACAGACGATTTGGTCCTCTTGATAAGTAACGTTGTATTTCAGGAACTTGGTGCGACACCCGCGACTCTCCAGGTTTTTGTAGCAACAGTCATGTGCCCTGCAACACCTGTGACAAGAGTATGTTCTTGGAGCTGCCTCCCCAGGCTCCAGGGAGCCCAGTGTCCTGTGGTCTCAGGCCTGTGTTCTGGGCAGAGACTCCCGAACATTGGTACAGCCTAGAGCAGAATGTCCAACGGTCTGGCTGCTTTTTCAGCCGGGACTTCCTGGGGTTGTGTGCAAATGGGATAACAGGAGCTTTCCAGCTCCTGGCCCCCTGTGGGGCCACAAGTGGGCAGAGGGAGGGCTGGGGTGGCCTCACCAGTCTGTTGCATCCTTGGGGGTTCCTCTGCCACGCGTTCCACAGTAGCAGCCATAGCGTCTATAACTGGTCACAGATTCCTTTCCTGTCGTGAACTTGATCATTTTCCGGAAATTCAGCAAACCTCCATGGACCTGCAGCAGGCCTGGAAGGACAGCAGCTGGTGATGGGGCCTGGGACCCTACGAGCTCCTCCCTCTGCCTCTCCCTGCCACCCCTTGCTCCCACTTCTGAGAGAGGGCCAGATGCGGTGGGAAGGGAAGCTGGGGGAGGAGGGTGCCTCCCTCCCTGGGCTGTGCCTCTTGTGGCCAGAGGTCAGGTTTAAGTCTTACCGATGGCCATGATCACTGCCAGCAGCAGGAGGGTCTTCATGCTGAGGGTTCTGTGGGGAGAAATGCAGACAGACCAGCCTAGATCCTCTAACAGGTGGTCCAGCCTCTGCCCCGGCCCCTGCTGGCCTGTTCACATTCAACGATCTTGAAAGGAGATCGCAGACACGCTCTTCCATCCCAGGCGGGTCCAGCGTGACTGCCTTCATCGGGCATGCAGGATGCGTGCAGGGGTGCCTCCCAGCTTTGTTACATGACTCGCTGGGTGAAACCACCTCTCCCTCGTGGTACGCTGCTGAGACCTCCATGCTCCTCACCCTCCTGAGAGTTCCTGGGAGGCTGTGACCAGGCCATCCCACCAAACTGGGAGATCCAGAGGTCGTAGGCTGTGTGTCCCCCAGCGTACGTAGCTTACGCACCCCCACACTGGAGTCAAGGCTTGGGAATTCTGCTCATGGGGTCCGATCCGCAGTGTTTTTCTCCAGAACTAAAGCAGCACCATCTCTTTCACCCTTACACTTATACACAGAACACACAGCTACTCATGCACACATGCGTGTGTACACACACACACACTCTGTGCTCATCTACTGGTGCGGACTTCATTTCACACAATATAATCACGTTCCTGCACAACACACCTGTGCACAGATCCCCCTGTCATACCAAACCAGGCTCGTGCTCATGCGTGCCTGCGTGTGCACACACACATATGTACACACACACAGGACACAGCCACTCGTCAGGGCGGGCAATCATCAGGGCCTGAGTATTGGTTTCTGGCTATGGACTTCTCAGAGGATCTCAGGTTGACTTCTCACAGTGACTGCCTTGTCTATTCTGAACTCTAGTTAAACAGCTGAGCCCTCGGGGAGTTTGGGGTTTGGTGGGATAGGGGATGGGGTGGGGATACCGCCAGTTACTGGACTAAGAGTTTGGCATGCCTCAGCCCCTGGGCAATCCTCTTTTTCTTCTTATCGACTGGCAGGACAGAGCTGAGGATAGAAAAAAGCTATGTGCCATTAGCCGATGCCAAAATTTTAAAATACTTTGTCATCTTTCCAATGGGTTTCACTCCTAAGTGAATAAATTCCCATAATAGAGTCTGGGTGTGACCTTCCTGAACCCACTTCCAGAAGAGGGCAATGGCCATCTGCTGTTGAACAAGTTTTTTTTTTTTTTAAATATGCTATTTGGGAATAAAAAACAGGGCATTTACTGGTATTCGTTCATTCCATAAACCTGCCATTCACAGGAAGTACATTCTAAGCCTCAGCGAAGTCTCAGGAATCATGGAAACCTCTCAGGAGGTGGGGAGAACTTGTCCAGCAGAAAGAGGACTGCAGGGGGCAGATGGTCCCTTTTTTAGATTCAGGGCAGCGTTTCTAGCTTCTCTTCTTGCTCCTCTTTCTTCTCCTCTCCTCCCCATCCCCATCTGGAAGAAGCCAGAGACTGTCCTGGCATTTCCCCCCACCCCGAAACTGCTGCCACCTCATGCCCAGGGCTTGCCTGTTTGGAGACTGGGCTGACTGCTCTCTCTTCCTCAGCCTCAGGGAGACAGTGATTCTAGCTTTCATTTCGAAAACGGATGCCCTTTTCCTGCCCTCTAACACTGCTAAGAATTTGGCCCCCATAACCTTCAGTTAACACTCCAATACACATCCCCCAATGCCAGTGTGCCAAAGCTATGGTGCCCATCCCCATTCAGCCTGCTCCCCTGACATTCTCTGGGTCCCCGTCCAGGTTAGACCCAGGAGACTGAATCTGGCCAGAACACATGTGGGCATCAATGCTGATGCCCACTGCCAGGCTGCAATGAGGTGGAAACCATATGCGTCGCCTCAGTCTTTCTCCTCCCCTCCTGGCGGAACCAGAGACAGAGGCAGCTGGGATCCCTCAGTCACAGGAGAACACCTGTTGGAGAGAGTTCTGCACACCCTCAGTGGTCTTTGCCTGGGCGAGAAATACAAGTTGGTTGTGTTAAGCCGCTGATCGTTGAGATCAGTGAGCAGCACAACTGTTGCGTGGCAATCTTAACCCCTCAATAACCAGTGTGGTGGCTGGACCAGACAGTAGGGTGGTTACTACTGCAAGAGGCCCTTCAGCAATAATCAGCAGAAAATTTTGAAAGAAAAAGGTCTGTTACTTACAGGACGTGGAGGTTGCACGGCACACCTGGGACCCCAAAGCAGGTCAGGGGCAGACAGAAAGCTGGAGACCTCGGGTCTGGGGTTCCGCTTTTATTGGGGCTGAAGGCGGGGCCGGGGGTTTTGTGTGCTCACCCTTTATTGGTGAGTCTAAACCACATAAGTGTCAGTGTAAAGCATGGGAAGAGGAACAGCAGGTGGCCCAAAAGAACTGAATTACCCAAAATCTCCAATACAAAGGCGCCTTAGTGAGGGGAGGCATATGGCCCTGGCAAGGTCGCTATAGGCATGTGGCTGGCAAGGTGTTTATTCTAGATACCATCACTGAAGTGGATGCCGGGCAATCAGAGGACATCAGGCACTTATCAAACCTTGTCAGACACTAATTGAGGGTTACCAGGAATTTACTTTACAAAAACCCAAACAAACCCCCCAAACGACTGTTAGGATGTTACGGAACCCGGGTCCCGGCTGCTCACCGCTCAGAAGCCGACAAAGAGGCCAGTTGGGAGAAAGGAAAGCTTGCTTTACTTTGGGTGCTGACATCCTGGTAGTGGGTGGTGCAGAGGGCCTGTCCAAACGCCCGCTCTCCCCACTGGACAGTCAGGTGGCGCAGAGGGTAGGTGCCTGTCCAAACGCCTGCCCTCCCCACTGGACAGTCAGGTGGCACAGAGGGTGGGTGTCTGTCCAAATGTCCGTTCTCCCCACTGGACAGTCAGGTGGCACAGAGGGTGGGTGCCTGTCCAAACGCCCACTCTCCCCACTGGACAGTCAGGTGGCACAGAGGGTGGGTGCCTGTCCAAGCGCCTGCCCTCCCCACTGGACAGTCAGGTGGCACAGAGGGTGGGTGCCTGTCCAAGCGCCTGCCCTCCCCACTGGACAGTCAGGTGGCACAGAGGGTGGGTGCCTGTCCAACGCCTGCCCTCCCCACTGGACAGTCAAGTGACGCAGAGGGTGGGTGCCTGTCCAAACGCCCACTCTCCCCACTGGACAGTCAGGTGGCAGGACATCCTTAGACAGGGGAACTCAGTGCTGGTGGTCTAGTCACTAAGTCGTGTCTGACTCTTGTGACCCCAACGACTGTAGCCTGCCTGGCTCCTCTGTCCAAAGGGATTTCCCAGGCAAGAATACTGAAGCGGGTTGCCACTTCTTTCTCCAGAGGGTCTTCCTGACCCAGAGACTGAACCTGGGTCTGCTGCATTGCAGGCTCGTTTCTTTACGGAGTGAGCCTCCAGTGAAGCCCAAAAGGCAGAGGGAAGGGGCTACATGCAGAACCAGTACAGTCAGCTCTGACGCTCATCTTGAAACTGGTCATCAGAGAGCTAACCAGTGTCATCTCGATTCTTTTAGGTGCAAGAAATCTTTAGTTCCAGGCTTTGTTGGTTTCCATTTCCGTGAGGACAATTCTCAGAATTGTGGCAGCTGATATCACAGCTAGTCTGGTCGTCATATAGCTAACTTCTTCCACCTGGTGGGGATTTCAGTACCTGTACATTAGCGCACAGGAGATGACTCAGAATCTCATCTACAGCCTTGAGGAGGAACTGAAAGTCCTTGGCATGCTTACTGACTACATTATTATTATTTGGTCTCCTTTGACTGCTCTCCTTTGTTTCTTCATGTACTCACTTCTCTGATTAAACTTCTTCTCTGGCTCAGATTTTTCCACAGACATAAGGCAGGCAGAGGATATAGTGGGGCGAAGACCAGAAGGTCCCGTTTGGGTTCAAGGCTTTACACTACAGTAACCTAACTATACAGACGCACAGCCGACCCAGGCAGCATTCATCTTGAAGTTACAGTTTCCTTGAAGAGCTAGACCTGTATTATGGGTTGACTCGTGTTCCCACCACATTCCTACATTGAAGTCCTGACCTCCAGTAAGACCTCAGGATGTGACTGTATTTGGAAAGAGGGTCTTTGTGGAGGTGATGAGTTAGGATAAGGTTAGGGAATGGCCACCCACTCCAGTATTCTTGCCTGGAGAATCCCATGGAAACAGGAGCCTGGTGGGTTACAGTCCATGGGATCACAAAGAGTCTAACACTATTAGGGTGGGCCTAATGCAGATGACTTAGAAGAAGGGGAAGTTTGGACACAGACACACATCTTCACTGGGAGAATTCCGCATGAAAGTGAAGGCTGAGAGGAGGTGGGGATGCTTCTACACGCCAAGCAATCCTGAAGATGGCCAGGTCACCACCAGAGCCTGGGGAGAGGAAGGAACAGACCCTCCCCCATAGACCTCAGAAGGAGCCAACCTCAGTGGCTCCTTGATCTTAGACTTCTGGGCTCCAGAACTGAGAGAGCAGATATTTCTATTGTTTAAGCTACTCAGTTGGAGGTGTGTGTGCTGTCACTTCAGTCATGTCCAACTCGTTGGGAGCCCATGGACTGTAGCCCACCAGTCTCCTCTGTCCCTGGGATTCTCCAGGCAAGAATACTGGAGCGGGTTGCCATTCCCTCCTCCAGAGGATCTTCCTGAGCTGGGAACTGATCCCAGGTCTCTTATGTCTCCCTCACTGACAGGCAGGTTCTTTACCACTGGCACCAGTTTGTGGCACCTGGAGCACTACCCTAGCAAAAAATAAAACCTCTGGGCATCTCTGTAGGTCTGTGAAATCTGGGATGTTGGACAAAGAATGCCCCCTGCCATCTCAGTTAAATAGGGAGTGTGCCCATCAAGGCAGCAGCCGCCCCTGACAGTGCTTCCTGGGGGGACTCAGGAGGGAGCAGGAAACTGGCCCCCATAGCAAGGTGCACATCACAGGGGCGACATCCTGAAACCCAGACTCTCGCCTCTTCCCATATACAGAAAAGCACTAAATTCGTTACCTTGAGATGTCTGGTATTTCTTTAGTTGGGAGGACCTTTTGAAGGTTGACTACCAAGTTTTCTTTGCTGTTGTTTATTTATTTATTTTTGAAAAACCTCCTATATATCCTGGCTCCTCCCTTACCCCTGAGGACAGTCCTCAGAGCTACTGAGAGACTGTATCTGGGCAGAAGTCCTCAGTAAAGCTCCAAATAAAGCATAATTCTCAACGTTTAGTTTCTACATTTTTTTCCCCATCAACAGGTGTTTGCTCTCATGGCCATTTGTTTCAGGCCTAAATGAAGTTCAGAGGTGATGGGCCAGACCTTGGCCTTTTGATAAGCGCCTCAGCTTCACAACACTGTTGCTTCTATGGCAGGCAGACTGTCCCACCCCGTACATCCTGGGGGCCCCTGGTATCATGTCCGGGTCCCCGCACTCAAGGACTCTGGTGATGTCACACATGCCTCTCCTTTTCCCCATCTTTTCAGGGTTTTCTCCTGAGAATTCAAAGTCCATGGTTTAGCATCTTGTTCAGCCACCTTCATCCAAGAGCTAATTTAAACATTGGGAGCACAGTAGTCAAAAAACAAAAATACTCTCATGTGGCTTACTTTTTAGTGTCGAGAGGCAGACAATGAAACAAAAGCCGTAATGGGTGAATGAGATACAGCTGATCCTTGAAAGACACAGGGGTCAGGGTCACCGAGCTTCTGCACAGTCAGAGATCTGTGCATAGCTTCACAGTGGGCTCTTGTGCCCATGACTCCCCATATGTATGGATTCAACAAAGCACGGATTCTGCGTTACTGTAGAGCCTGTTCATTGAAAAAATCCTAGTATACATAGACCTGCACAATTCAAATCCTGTTGTTCAAGAGTCACCTGTGACTTCGAGAATGTGGTCATGGTTGCTGTGAGGAAGGATGGGGGAAGGGACAGTTGGGAGTCTGAGATGGACACGTACACACTGCTGTATTTAAGACAGATACCAATGAGGACCTGCTGTATAACACACGGAACTCAGCTTAAAGTTATGAGGCTGGACGGGAAGGGAGCTGGGGGAGAACGGGTGCGTGTGTATGTATGGCTGAGACCTTGCACTGCTCACCTGAAACTGTCACAATATTGTTTGTTAATCGGCTATACCCCTGAAGAAAATAAAAGGTTAAAAAAAAATAGAGTCAACTGTGGATTATTAGGTGAAGCAAGAGGGCAAGGGGCAGCAGGGATGCAGAGGTGTGGCGTTGGCGTCACGGGGGAAGACGGCTGCTACTTTACAGAGGACGGATGTGCTCACGTGTGACAGTCACCGCTCAGAAAAGGTCCTTCAACTTTTAATAATCTGAAGAGTCAAGAGTCAGCGGATGTTTCAAATATCAGGATTATGGCTGAACTTTTTCTGTATTCTGTTTCCTAATCTTCCCTTTGTGAGGAAAAAAATATTCATTACTGTTCTTTAAAAAAACACACACAGACACACAACAAACCTTCCTATTGGGGAATACATTTACAAGAAAGTTATGTAAGAAAGGAATGAACAGAAGCCTCATTGAAATACAGTCAGGCGACCAGAAGGGAGAGCACTCACATCCTGTAAGGACAGAAGAGCCCAAGAAAGAAGGAAAGACAGACTCTCAGAAAAGACTCAGCCAATGAAAAGACACAGGCTCAGTTTCCTAGAGCCCTTCCCCACTGTACACAGCCAGCGGCTCTGATGACAATTATTAAAGAATTCTGGTCCACGTGGGAATATCTCAGAGGAAGCTAGAAGAAAAAAAAGCAGAAGTAGCATCCAGGTGAAGGTAGGACCAGCTACCTACTTTGTGGGTCCCAGTGCAGAATTAAATGCAGGATTCCACGTCATGAACAACATTGCTATGACTGGACAGAGCCGTGAACCAAGCGCAGGGCCCACTGGGTCTGCTTGGGTCACAAGCCAGGAAGCCAGCCCTGGGCGAGGGGACAAATGCCCTGAGAGTCCCACTGCTGGCCAGTGTTACACTGGCCCACCTCTGGGCGGCAACATAGAAGAACGTATCTCACAGGAGGCTTGGACTATAGACCCCAGACACCAGGAACCACACTTCGGTTTTTGCCCAACAGGCCAGCAGGAGCTGCCCTTACCCAGTGTAGGAGAGGAGGAAGGCTGGGTTTTGCTTGTGATAATGACAGAGGCAGGCATGTCAGGCCCAGTGCTTTATCTGTTATCCCTTTTACTTCTCCAGCAAGCCTGTGCACTGGGTACCAAAGTGACCTCTACTTAGACGAGGTTGCTAAGGCTCAGGGAAGTGGCGGTGGTGGGGCTCTGACTTGGGCAGTCTGACACTGAAGCTTGTGTTTTCAAGTCCTTCCACTTGTACTACCATACGAGTACTAGTGTGTTCTCACACTAGAAGGGCCTGGGGTAGTGTGTGAATGCCTACGCCCAGGTGTGCATGAGCACATACACACACACACACATGGGCACATAGTTTGCCAAGTGAACTGCTTTATTCAGAAGAGCCAGCCAGGGGTGTAGCTGTGCAGTTAAACATGACTTTGGACTTGAAGAAGAGTGGAAAATGAGGGGAAATCCTGCTGTCCAAAGAAGCAGAGGAAAGGGGCGGGTAGAAACACCCAGACCTTGAGCTTCACATTCTGGATGGAAGCTTTCTGTCTGGGGAGAGAAGGACTCCTGGCTGGACTCTAGGGTGGGAGAGGGGTGTTCCTTCATGTGCCAGGGAACATGGCTAGGGTAGGGAGTCGGGCACTAGGGAAGGAAAGAGCGTCTGGCGGTAAGGCTCCCAGGACGAGGGGCCCTCAGCACGCGGGGGCAGCCCCTCGGCACCGAAACTTGTTGTAGAAGCGGAGCTTCTTATTGTAGGTCTTCAGGTTTGCTGCGAAGCAATTGGCAGCGATCTTATCACACTGACACACTTGACTCTTGCAGTCATCCGCATCCTCTGAAATCACAATAAATAAATGGAATGATGTTCATTAGTAGTCCATGGATCTTTATGGGAATTCTTGGGGGAAAGACAGCTCCTGTTCTCCCAGGGTTTCTAGTCTGGAACAAGCAGTGATGTCCAGGTATTTCTGACTGATGGGGAGACAGAACTCCTGCCCTCAGGAAGCCCACACCCCATCTCGTGGGGACACCAGAAGTCATGCACTGGGATGCTGTGAAGAGCCTTGCTGTTAGACACTGTCTCTTTCTTCTCCCCAGCAGATGTGTTCAGGTGCATAGCCCCTGGCCCCTGGGGTCTGGGAATGGGTCTTGATGGGTGTAAGCCAGTCATGGTCATCCCTGTTTCCTCTGTAGTGATGAGTGTCCGGGGAGCATGTGCTCTTGCCCTGACCAATGAGCCACAAGGGAAAGTCTGCTGGACACTTCCAGGAAGGATGAATTTCCTCTCTCAAAAAGAAAGATGTGCAAAAGGAAAGCCATGACTCTTGGAGCCCTAGACTGTGCCTTGGAATCACACTGCCAAAGTGGCAGAGCAGAAGGTTGGGAAAGGACTGGATCCCTGGCAACACAGCTGAGAAGCTGCCCTCGCCCTGGCACTGCCCTCTCCCAGACTCTGTTACAGGCGAGTCAGACTTGCTCACTCTCTGAGCCTCTGTTAGGTGGGCATCTTGTTGCTTGACACCCAGAGCCTGCTAAAGCCACAGAGCCCTGTGGAAGGTCATGATGGGAAGACATGATTTCTGATCTTAGAGACCTCAGGCTGTTGAGGAATAGTCCGTGGGTTTTCAAAATCTCACTCATGGGTCAGTAGGTCTGGGGCACTAGGCAATTCCTTCCAGCCACCACCCATCTCTCTCCTCCCCTCCACAGCCAAACTTGCTCCAGAACTTTGTCTACACTCATGACCTCTCTTCACTTCCCACCCACCTTCCAACCCGCTCTAATCTGGCTTTGCCCTCACAGATCCATGGAAACAACTCCCACTGAGGTCCTCAGTGGTCGTTCTGCCTCTAAGCCCAAGGAGCCTGGTCAGCCCTCATCCTAGAGGACCCCTCTGTTAAACCCGCTGCTGTTAATCCTCTCTTCCTGGCCCACTCCTCGGCCTTCTTGTCTCCCCCTTCCTTCTCTGACTGTCCCTCCTCTGTCTCCTTTCTCGACCTTTAAACACCAAATGAGTGGGTACCTCCAACTCTCCTCTCTCTGCGGCCGCCTCCTGCATCTGTGTCCAGACCGTCCCTTGAGCTGTGAGTTTTTTCACAAGCAGCCTGCTGCCCATCTCCCTGGATGTTCTGGAAGCTTCCAAACTCAACATGCTCCCCGTGGAACTGCTCCTGCCCTCTCCTACCAGGCCCTCCTCAGTTATACCACCAATGCAGTACTACAGCCAACCAACAACTCCCAGGAACCCTGCCCAATCAACCACCAAGCTCCACTGATTCTATCTCAAAGCTATTTTGACAGGACTTTCCACCTCTTCCATCCTGACCGCCATAGCTATAGGTCAAGTTCTCCCGTCTCTTTTCTGCACGATGGCAATGGCCTTTTCCTGGCTCCCCCTTCTATGTATCTCTTTCCACACTTGGCAAGAGCCTCTGAAATGCA
Source organism: Bos javanicus (assembly GCF_032452875.1). Lineage (NCBI taxonomy): Eukaryota > Metazoa > Chordata > Mammalia > Artiodactyla > Bovidae > Bos > Bos javanicus. The sequence continues at coordinate 132,669,940 of NC_083869.1, read as the reverse complement.
ATTCTGGGTTTTAACTCATTTCCTTAAGGACTGTCGAAAGTTATGACCAATCTAGACAGCATATTGAAAAGGAGAGACATTACTTTGTCAACAAAGGTCCATCTAGTCAAAGCTATGGTTTTTCCAGTGGTCATGTATGGATGTGAGTATTGGACCATAAAGAAAGCTGAGCACCAAAGAATTGATGCTTTTGAATTGTGGTGTTGGAGAAGACTCTTGAGAGTCCCTTGGACTGCAAGGAGATTCAAACAGTCCATCCTAAAGGCGATCAGACCTTGAATATTCATTGGAAGTACTGATGTTGAAGCTGAAACTCCAATACTTTGGCCACCTGATATGAAACACTGACTCATTTGAAAAGACCCTGATGCTGGGAAAGATTGAGGGCAGGAGGAGAAGGGGACAACAGAGGATGAGATGGTTGAATGGCATCACCGACTCAATGGACATGGGTTTGGGTGGACTCTGGGAGTTGGTGATGGACACGGAGGCCTGGCGTGCTGCAGTTCATGGGGTCACAAAGAGTTGGACATGACTGAATGACTGAACTGACTGAATTGAACTGCTTTAGGACAAAAATCTAAGTACAACATGTTCTTGGGAACTTGACCTAGCCCCTTCCCCTCTCTCCAGCATCATCGCTCTTCACTCCGTCTCATCCTCATGTTTCCCTTCTGCCGCCCAGAAAGGCTGCAGTTCCTTCTGGCCCGTTGCACTCTGCTGTGTCCTCTTGTTGGGATGCTCGCAGCTCTCCTTTCCCCTGACTCCTCTCAGCCTTGAAGACTCACTTTAGGATTCCCCATCTTCAGGGAGCTTCCTTGAACCACAGGCTGCATTCAGAGCCCCGCCAGCTTTCTTACTTCCTGGCGGAGTCTACCGTGTTGTGTGTTGGCTTTCTTTACTTCCCAGTCCACTGTGAGATTCTTGAGGCAGGGACACTGTCCCTGTGTATCTACCTTTGGGCTCAGCACAGTGCCCAGAGGAGAAAATGAGCCAAGGAGGCTGAGAGTTGTCAGCCTGTTTCTTACCACAGACGATTTGGTCCTCTTGATAAGTAACGTTGTATTTCAGGAACTTGGTGCGACACCCGCGACTCTCCAGGTTTTTGTAGCAACAGTCATGTGCCCTGCAACACCTGTGACAAGAGTATGTTCTTGGAGCTGCCTCCCCAGGCTCCAGGGAGCCCAGTGTCCTGTGGTCTCAGGCCTGTGCTCTGGGCAGAGACACCCAGACGTTGGTACAGTCTAGAGCAGAATGTCCAACGGTCTGGCTGCTTTTTCAGCCGGGACTTCCTGGGGTTCTGTGCAAATGGGATAACAGGAGCTTTCCAGCTCCTGGCCCCCTGTGGGGCTACAAGTGGGCAGAGGGAGGGCTGGGGTGGCCTCACCAATCTGTTGCATCCTTGGGGGTTCCTCTGCCACGCGTTCCACAGTAGCAGCCATAGCGTCTATAACTGGTCACAGATTCCTTTCCTGTCGTGAACTCGATCATTTTCCGGAAATTCAGCAAACCTCCATGGACCTGCAGCAGGCCTGGAAGGACAGCAGCTGGTGATGGGGCCTGGGACCCTACGAGCTCCTCCCTTGGCCTCTCCCTGCCACCCCTTGCCCCACTTCTGAGAGAGGGCCAGATGTGGTTGGAAGGGAAGCTGGGGGAGGAGGGTGCCTCCTTCCGGGGCTGGGAGCCTTGTGGCCAGAGGTCAGGGTCAACTCTTACCGATGGCCATGATCACTGCCAGCAGCAGGAGGGTCTTCATGCTGAGGGTTCTGTGGGGAGAAATGCAGACAGACCAGCCTAGATCCTCTAACAGGCAGTCCAGCTTCTGCCCTGGCCCCTGCTGTCCTGCTCACATTCAACGATCTTGATGAAGAGAGTCTTTAAAGGAGATCGCAGACACGCTCTTCCATTCCAGGCGGGTCCAGCGTGACTGCCTTCATCGGGCATGCAGGACGCGTGCAGGGGGCACCTCCCAGCTTTGTTACACGACTCGCTGGGTGAGACCACCTCTCCCCTGTGGTACGCTGCTGAGACCTCCATGCTCCTCACCCTCCTGAGAGTTCCGGGGAGGCTGTGACCAGGCCATCGCACCAAACTGGGAGACCCAGAGGTCGTAGGCTGTGTGTCCCCCAGTGTACATAGCTTACTCACCCCCACACTGGAGTCAAGGCTTGGGAATTCTGCTCATGGGGTCCGATCCGCAGTGTTTTTCTCCAGAACTAAAGCAGCACCATCTCTTTCACCCTTACACTTGTACCCAGAACACACACCCACTCGTGCACACATGCGTGTGTATGCACACACACTCTGTGCTCATCTACTGGTGCGGACTTCATTCCACACAATATAATCACGTTCCCGCACAACACACCTGTGCACAGAACCCCTCCTATCATACCAAACCAGGCACGTGCAGGCTTGTTCTCATGGGTGCCTGCGTGTGCACACACACACATGTGCACACACACAGGACACAGCCACTCGTCAAGGCGGGCAATCATCAGGGCCTGAGTATTCATTTCTGGCTATGGACTTCTCAGAGGATCTCAGGTTGCCTTCTCACAGTGACTGCCTTGTCTATTCTGAACTCTAGTTAAACAGCTGAGCCCTCGGGGAGTTTGGGGTTTGGTGGGATAGGGGATGGGGTGGGGATACCGCCAGTTACTGGACTAAGAGTTTGGCATGCCTCAGCCCCTGGGCAATCCTCTTTTTTCTTCTTATCGACTGGCAGTACAGAGCTGAGGATAGAAAAAAGCTATGTGCCATTAGCCGATGCCAAAATTTTAAAATACTTTGTCATCTTTCCAATGGGTTTCACTCCTAAGTGAATAAATTCCCATAATAGAGTCTGGGTGTGACCTTCCTGAACCCACTTCCAGGAGAGGGCAATGGCCATCTGCTGTTGAACAAGTTTTTTTTTTTTTTTTTAATATGCTATTTGGGAATAAAAAACAGGGCATTTACTGGTATTCGTTCATTCCATAAACCTGCCATTCACAGGAAGTACATTCTAAGCCTCAGCGAAGTCTCAGGAATCATGGAAACCTCTCAGGAGGTGGGGAGAACTTGTCCAGCAGAAAGAGGACTGCAGGGGGCAGATGGTCCCTTTTTTAGATTCAGGGCAGCGTTTCTAGCTTCTCTTCTTGCTCCTCTTTCTTCTCCTCTCCTCCCCACCCCCATCTGGAAGAAGCCAGAGACTGTCCTGGCATTTCTCCCCCACCCCGAAACTGCTGCCACCTCATGCCCAGGGCTTGCCTGTTTGGAGACTGGGCTGACTGCTCTCTCTTCCTCAGCCTCAGGGAGACAGTGATTCTAGTTTTCATTTCGAAAACAGATGCCATTTTCCTGCCCTCTAACACTGCTAAGAATTTGGCCCCCATAACCTTCAGTTAACACTCCAATACACATCCCCCAATGCCAGTGTGCCAGAGCTATGGTGCCCATACGCATTCAGCCTGCTCCCCTGACATTCTCTGGGTCCCCATCCAGGTTAGACCCAGGAGACTGAATCTGGCCAGAACACATGTGGGCATCAATGCTGATGCCCACTGCCAGGCTGCAATGAGGTGGAAACCATATGCGTCGCCTCAGTCTTTCTCCTCCCCTCCTGGCGGAACCAGAGATGGAGGCAGCTGGGATCCCTCAGTCACGGGAGAACACCTGTTGGAGAGAGTTCTGCACACCCTCAGTGGTCTTTGCCTGGGCGAGTAATACGAGTTGGTTGTGTTAAGCCGCTGATCGTTGAGATCAGTTGCTCACTGATCTCTCACGCACAGCACAACTGTTGCGTGGCGATCTTAACCCCTCAAAAACCAGTGTGGTGGCTGGACCAGACAGTAGGGTGGTTACTACTGCAAGAGGCCCTTCAGCAATAATCAGCAGAAAATCTTGAAAGAAAAAAGGTCTGTTACTTACAGGACGTGGAGGTTACACGGCGTACCTGGGACCCTACAGCAGGTCAGGGGCAGACAGAAAGCTGGAGACCTCGGGTCTGGGGTTCCGCTTTTATTGGGGCTGAAGGCGGGGCCGGGGGTTTTGTGTGCTCACCCTTTATTGGTGAGTCTAAACCAATAAGTGTCAGTGTAAAGCATGGGAAGAGGAACAGCAGGTGGCCCAAAAGAACCGAATTACCCAAAATCTCCAATACAAAGGCGCCTTAGTGAGGGGAGGCATATGGCCCTGGCAAGGTCGCTATAGGCATGTGGCTGGCAAGGTGTTTATTCTAGATACCATCACTGAAGTGGACGCCGGGCAATCAGAGGACATCAGGCGCTTATCAAAGCTTGTCAGGCACTAATTGAGGGTTATCAGGAATTTACTTTACAAAAACCCAAACAAACCCCCCAATCGACTGTTAGGATGTTACGGAACCCAGGTCCCGGCTGCTCACTGCTCAGAAGCCGACAAAGAAGCCAGTTGGGAGAAAGGAAAGCTTGCTTTATTTTGGTGCTGACATCCTGGTGGTGGATGGTGCAGAGGGCCTGTCCAAATGCCCGCTCTCCCCACTGGACAGTCAGGTGGCACAGAGGGTGGGTGCCTGTCCAAACGCCCGTTCTCCCCACTGGACAGTCAGGTGGCTCAGAGGGTGGGTGCCTGTCCAAACGCCCACTCTCCCCACCGGACAGTCAGGGGGCAGGACATCCTTAGACAGGGGAACCCAGTGCTGGTGGTCTAGTCACTAAGTCATGTCTGACTCTTGTGACCCCAACGACTGTAGCCTGCCCTGCTCCTCTGTCCAAAGGGATTTCCCAGGCAAGAATACTGAAGTGGGTTGCCACTTCTTTCTCCAGAGGGTCTTCCCGACCCAGAGACTGAACCTGGGTCTGCTGCATTGCAGGCTCGTTTCTTTAAGGAGTGAGCCACCAGTGAAGCCCAAAAAGCAGAGGGAAGGGGCTACATGCAGAACCAGTACAGTCAGCTCTGACGCTCATCTTGAAACTGGTCATCAGAGAGCTAACCAGTGTCATCTCGATTCTTTTAGGTGCAAGAAATCTTTAGTTCCAGGCTTGGTTGGTTTCCATTTCCGTGAGGACAATTCTCAGAATTGTGGCAGCTGATATCACAGCTAGAGTCTGGTCGTCATGTAGCTAACTTCTTCCACCTGGTGGGGATTTCAGTACCTGTACATTAGCGCACAGGAGATGACTCAGAATCTCATCTACAGCCTTGAGGAGGAACTGAAAGTCCTTGGCATGCTTACTGACTACATTATTATTATTTGGTCTCCTTTGACTGCTCTCCTTTGTTTCCTCATGTGCTCACTTCTCTGATTAAACTTCTTCTCTGGCTCAGATTTTTCCACAGACATAAGGCAGGCAGAGGATATAGTGGGGCAAAGACCAGAAGGTCCCGTTTGGGTTCAAGCCTTTACACTACAGTAACCTAGCTATACAGACTCACAGCCGACCCAGGCAGCATTCATCTTGAAGTTACAGTTTCCTTGAAGAGCTAGACCTGTATTATGGGTTGACTCGTGTTCCCACCACATTCCTACATTGAAGTCCTGACCTCCAGTAAGACCTCAGGATGTGACTGTATTTGGAAAGACGGTCTTTGTGGAGGTGATGAGTTAGGATAAGGTTAGGGAATGGCAACCCACTCCAGTATTCTTGCTTGGAGAATCCCATGGAAAGAGGAGCCTGGTGGGCTACAGTCCATGGGATCACAAAGAGTCTAACACTATTAGGGTGGGCCTAATGCAGATGACTTAGAAGAAGGGGAAGTTTGGACACAGACACACATCTTCACTGGGAGAATTCCGCATGAAGGTGAAGGCTGAGAGGAGGTGGGGATGCTTCTACACACCAAGCAATCCTGAAGATGGCCAGGTCACCACCAGAGCCTGGGGAGAGGAAGGAACAGACCCTCCACCATAGACCTCAGAAGGAGCCAACCTCACTGGCTCCTTGATCTTAGACTTCTGGGCTCCAGAACTGAGAGAGCAGATATTTCTATTGTTTAAGCTACTCAGTTGGAGGTGTGTGTGCTGTCACTTCAGTCATGTCCGACTCTTTGGGAGCCCATGGACTGTAGCCCACCAGTCTCCTCTGTCCCTGGGATTCTCCAGGCAAGAATACTGGAGCGGGTTGCCATTCCCTCCTCCAGAGGATCTTCCTGAGCTGGGAACTGATCCCAGGTCTCTTATGTCTCCCGCACTGGCACGCGGGTTCTTTACCACTGGCACCAGTTTGTGGCACCTGGAGCACTACCCTAGCAAAAATAAAACCTCTGGGCATCTCTGTAGGTCTGTGAAATCTGGGATGTTGGACAAAGAATGCCCCCTGCCATCTCAGTTAAATAGGGAGTGTGCCCATCAAGGCAGCAGCCGCCCCTGACAGTGCTTCCTGGGGGGACTCAGGAGGGAGCAGGATTCTGGCCCCCATAGCAAGGTGCACATCACAGGGGCGACATCCTGAAACCCAGACTCTCGCCTCTTCCCATATACAGAAAAGCACTAAATTCGTTACCTTGAGATGTCTGGTATTTCTTTAGTTGGGAGGACCTTTTGAAGATTGACTACCAAGTTTTCTTTGCTGTTGTTTATTTATTTATTTTTGAAAAACCTCCTATATATCCCGGTCCTCCCTTACCCCTGAGGACAGTCCTCAGAGCTACTGAGAGACTGTATCTGGGCGGAAGTCCTCAGTAAAGCTCCAAATAAAGCATAATTCTCAACGTTTAGTTTCTACATTTTTTTCCCCCTCAACAGGTGTTTGCTCTCATGGCCATTTGTTTCAGGCCTAAATGAAGTTCAGAGGTGATGGGCCAGACCTTGGCCTTTTGATAAGCGCCTCAGCTTCACAACACTGTTGCTTCTATGGCAGGCAGACTGCCCCACCCCGTACATCCTGGGGGCCCCTGGTATCATGTCCAGGTCCCCGCACTCAAGGACTCTGGTGATGTCACACATGCCTCTCCTTTTCCCCATCTTTTCAGGGTTTTCTCCTGAGAATTCAAAGTCCATGGTTTAGCATCTTGTTCAGCCACCTTCATCCAAGAGCTAATTTAAACATTGGGAGCACAGTAGTCAAAAAACAAAAATACTCTCATGAGGCTTACTTTTTAGTGTCGAGAGGCAGACAATGAAACAAAAGCCATAATGGGTGAATGAGATACAGCTGATCCTTGAAGGACACCGGGGTTAGGGTCACCGAGCTTCTGCGCAGTCAGAGATCCGTGCATAGCTTCACAGTGGGCTCTTGTGCCCGTGACTCCCCATATGCATGGATTCAACAAAGCACGGATTCTGCGTTACTGTAGAGCCTGTTCATTGAAAAAATCCTAGTATACATAGACCTGCACAATTCAAATCCTGTCGTTCAAGAGTCACCTGTGACTTCGAGAATGTGGTCATGGTTGCTGTGAGGAAGGATGGGGGAAGGGATAGTTGGGAGTCTGAGATGGACACGTACACACTGCTGTATTTAAGACGGATAACCAACGAGGACCAGCTGTATAACACACGGAACTCAGCTTAAAGATATGAGGCTGGACGGGAAGGGAGCTGGGGGAGAACGGGTGCGTGTGTATGTATGGCTGAGACCTTGCACTGCTCACCTGAAACTGTCACAATATTGTTTGTTAATCGGCTATACCCCTGAAGAAAATAAAAGGTTAAAAAAAAAATAGAGTCAACTGTGGAATATTAGGTGAAGCAAGAGGGCAAGGGGCAGCAGGGATGCAGAGGTGTGGCGTTGGCGTCACGGGGAAGACGGCTGCCTCTTTACAGAGGACGGATGTGCTCACGTGTGACAGTCACCACTCAGAAAAGGGTCCTTCAACTTTTAATAATCCGAAGAGTCAAGAGTCAGCGGATGTTTCCAATATCAGGATTATGGCTGAACTTTTTCTGTATTCTGTTTCCTAATCTTCCCTTTGTGAGGAAAAAAAAATATTCATTACTGTTCTTTAAAAAAAAAACACACACAAACACATAACACACCTTCCTATTGGGGAATACATTTACAAGAAACTTATGTAAGAAAGGAATGAACAGAAGCCTCATTGAAATACAGTCAGGCGATCAGAAGGGGGAGCACTCACATCCTGTAAGGACAGAAGAGCCCAAGAAAGAAGGAAAGACAGACTCTCAGAAAAGACTCAGCCAATGAAAAGACACAGGCTCAGTTTCCTAGAGCCCTTCCCCACTGTACACAGCCAGCGGCTCTGATGACAATTATTAAAGAATTCTGGTCCACGTGGGAATATCTCAGAGGAAGCTAGAAGAAAAAAAAGCAGAAGTAGCATCCAGGTGAAGGTAGGGCCAGCTACCTACTTTGTGGGTCCCAGGCAGAATTAAATGCAGGATTCCACGTCATGAACAACATTGCTATGGCTGGACAGAGCCGTGGACCAAGCGCAGGGCCCCCTGGGGCTGCCTGGGTCACAAGCCAGGAAGCCAGCCCTGGGCGAGGGGACAAATGCCCTGAGAGTCCCACTGGTGGCCAGTGTTACATTGGCCCACCTCTGGGCGGCAACATAGAAGAATGTATCTCACAGGAGGCTCGGACTATAGACCCCAGACGCCAGGAACCGCACTTCGGTTTTTGCCCAACAGGCCAGCAGGAGCTGCCCTCACCCAGTGTAGGAGAGGAGGAAGGCTGGGTTTTGCTTGTGATAATGACAGAGGCAGGCATGTCAGGCCCAGTGCTTATCCGTTATCCCTTTTACTTCTCCAGCAAGCCTGTGCACTGGGTACCGAAGTGACCGCTACTTAGACGAGGTTGCTAAGGCTCAGGGAAGTGGCGGTGGTGGGGTTCTGACTTGGGCAGTCTGACACTGAAGCTTGTGTTTTCAAGTCCTTCCACTTGTACTACCATACGAGTACTAGTGTGTTCTCACACTAGAAGGGCCTGGGGTAGTGTGTGAATGCCTACACCCAGGTGTGCATGAGCACATACACACACACACACACATGGGCACATAGTTTGCCAAGTGAACTGCTTTATTCAGGAGAGCCAGCCAGGGGTGTAGCTGTGCAGTTAAACATGACTTTGGACTTGAAGAAGAGTGGAAAAGGAGGGGAAATCCTGCTGTCCAAAGAAGCAGAGGAAAGGAGCCGGTAGACACACCCAGACCTTGAGCTTCTCATTCTGGATGGAAGCTTTCTGTCTGGGGAGAGAAGGACTCTTGGCTGGACTCTAGGGTGGGAGAGGGGTGTTCCTTCATGTGCCAGGGAACATGGCTAGGGTAGGGAGTCGGGCATTTACTGGTATTCGTTCATTCGTTCATTCGTTCATTCCATAAACCTGCCATTCACAGGAAGTACATTCTAAGCCTCAGCGATGTCTCAGGAATCATGGAAACCTCTCAGGAGGTGGGGAGAACTTGTCTAGCAGAAAGAGGACCATAGGGGGCAGATGGTCCCTTTTTTAGATTCAAGGCAGCGTTTCTAGCTTCTCTTCTTGCTCCTCTTTCTTCTCCTCTCCTCCCCATCCCCATCTGGAAGAAGCCAGAGACTGTCCTGGCATTTCCCCCCCACCCTGAAACTGCTGCCACCTCATGCCCAGGGCTTGCCTGTTTGGAGACTGGGCTGACTGCTCTCTTCCTCAGCCTCAGGGAGACAGTGATTCTAGTCTTCATTTCGAAAACAGATGCCATTTTCCTGCCCTCTAACACCGCTAAGAATTTGGCCCCCATAACCTACAGTTAACACGCCAATACACATCCCCCAATGCCAGTGTGCCAAAGCTCTGGTGCCCATCCCAGTTCAGCCTGCTCCCCTGACATTCTCTGGGTCCCCGTCCAGGTTAGACCCAGGAGACTGAATCTGGCCAGAACACATGTGGGCATCAATGCTGATGCCCACTGCCAGGCTGCAATGAGGTGGAAACCATATGCGTCGCCTCAGTCTTTCTCCTCCCCTCCTGGCGGAACCAGAGACGGAGGCAGCTGGGATCCCTCAGTCACGGGAGGACACCTGTTGGAGAGAGTTCTGCACACCCTCAGTGGTCTTTGCCTGGGCGAGAAATACGAGTTGGTTGTGTTAAGCCGCTGATCGTTGAGATCAGTTGCTCACTGATCTCTCAAGCACAGCACAACTGTTGCGTGGCAATCTTAACCCCTCAAAAACCAGTGTGGTGGCTGGACCAGACAGTAGGGTGGTTACTACTGCAAGAGGCCCTTCAGCAATAATCAGCAGAAAATTTTGAAAGAAAAAAGGTCTGTTACTTACAGGACGTGGAGGTTACACGGCGTACCTGGGACCCTACAGCAGGTCAGGGGCAGACAGAAAGCTGGAGACCTCGGGTCTGGGGTTCCGCTTTTATTGGGGCTGAAGGCGGGGCCGGGGGTTTTGTGTGCTCACCCTTTATTGGTGAGTCTAAACCAATAAGTGTCAGTGTAAAGCATGGGAAGAGGAACAGCAGGTGGCCCCAAAGAACTGAATTACCCAAAATCTCCAATACAAAGGCGCCTTAGTGAGGGGAGGCATATGGCCCTGGCAAGGGCGCTATAGGCATGTGGCTGGCAAGGTGTTTATTCTAGATACCATCACTGGAGTGGACGCTGGGCAATCAGAGGACATCAGGCGCTTATCAAACCTTGTCAGGCACTAATTGAGGGTTATCAGGAATTTACTTTACAAAAACCCAAACAAACCCCCCAAACGACTGTTAGGATGTTACGGAACCCAGGTCCCGGCTGCTCACCACTCAGAAGCCGACAAAGAAGCCAGTTGGGAGAAAGGAAAGCTTGCTTTATTTTGGGTGCTGACATCCTGGTGGTGGGTGGTGCAGAGGGCCTGTCCAAACGCCCGCTCTCCCCACTGGACAGTCAGGTGGCACAGAGGGTGGGTGCCTGTCCAAGCGCCTGCCCTCCCCACTGGACCGTCAGGTGGCACAGAGGGTGGGTGCCTGTCCAAACGCCCACTCTCCCCACCGGACAGTCAGGGGGCAGGACATCCTTAGACAGGGGAACCCAGTGCTGGTGGTCTAGTCACTGAGTCGTGTCTGACTCTTGTGACCCCAACGACTGTAGCCTGCCCTGCTCCTCTGTCCAAAGGGATTTCCCAGGCAAGAATACTGAAGCGGGTTGCCACTTCTTTCTCCAGAGGGTCTTCCCGACCCAGAGACTGAACCTGGGTCTGCTGCATTGCAGGCTCGTTTCTTTACGGAGTGAGCCACCAGTGAAGCCCAAAAAGCAGAGGGAAGGGGCTACATGCAGAACCAGTACAGTCAGCTCTGACGCTCATCTTGAAACTGGTCATCAGAGAGCTAACCAGTGTCATCTCGATTCTTTTAGGTGCAAGAAATCTTTAGTTCCAGGCTTGGTTGGTTTCCATTTCCGTGAGGACAATTCTCAGAATTGTGGCAGCTGATATCACAGCTAGAGTCTGGTCATCATGTAGCTAACTTCTTCCACCTGGTGGGGACTTCAGTACCTGTACATTAGCGCACAGGAGATGACTCAGAATCTCATCTACAGCCTTGAGGAGGAACTGAAAGTCCTTGGCATGCTTACTGACTACATTATTATTATTTGGTCTCCTTTGACTGCTCTCCTTTGTTTCCTCATGTGCTCACTTCTCTGATTAAACTTCTTCTCTGGCTCAGATTTTTCCACAGACATAAGGCAGGCAGAGGATATAGTGGGGCAAAGACCAGAAGGTCCCGTTTGGGTTCAAGCCTTTACACTACAGTAACCTAGCTATACAGACTCACAGCCGACCCAGGCAGCATTCATCTTGAAGTTACAGTTTCCTTGAAGAGCTAGACCTGTATTATGGGTTGACTCGTGTTCCCACCACATTCCTACATTGAAGTCCTGACCTCCAGTAAGACCTCAGGATGTGACTGTATTTGGAAAGACGGTCTTTGTGGAGGTGATGAGTTAGGATAAGGTTAGGGAATGGCAACCCACTCCAGTATTCTTGCTTGGAGAATCCCATGGAAAGAGGAGCCTGGTGGGCTACAGTCCATGGGATCACAAAGAGTCTAACACTATTAGGGTGGGCCTAATGCAGATGACTTAGAAGAAGGGGAAGTTTGGACACAGACACACATCTTCACTGGGAGAATTCCGCATGAAGGTGAAGGCTGAGAGGAGGTGGGGATGCTTCTACACACCAAGCAATCCTGAAGATGGCCAGGTCACCACCAGAGCCTGGGGAGAGGAAGGAACAGACCCTCCACCATAGACCTCAGAAGGAGCCAACCTCACTGGCTCCTTGATCTTAGACTTCTGGGCTCCAGAACTGAGAGAGCAGATATTTCTATTGTTTAAGCTACTCAGTTGGAGGTGTGTGTGCTGTCACTTCAGTCATGTCCGACTCTTTGGGAGCCCATGGACTGTAGCCCACCAGTCTCCTCTGTCCCTGGGATTCTCCAGGCAAGAATACTGGAGCGGGTTGCCATTCCCTCCTCCAGAGGATCTTCCTGAGCTGGGAACTGATCCCAGGTCTCTTATGTCTCCCGCACTGGCACGCGGGTTCTTTACCACTGGCACCAGTTTGTGGCACCTGGAGCACTACCCTAGCAAAAAATAAAACCTCTGGGCATCTCTGTAGGTCTGTGAAATCTGGGATGTTGGACAAAGAATGCCCCCTGCCATCTCAGTTAAATAGGGAGTGTGCCCATCAAGGCAGCAGCCGCCCCTGACAGTGCTTCCTGGGGGGACTCAGGAGGGAGCAGGATTCTGGCCCCCATAGCAAGGTGCACATCACAGGGGCGACATCCTGAAACCCAGACTCTCGCCTCTTCCCATATACAGAAAAGCACTAAATTCGTTACCTTGAGATGTCTGGTATTTCTTTAGTTGGGAGGACCTTTTGAAGATTGACTACCAAGTTTTCTTTGCTGTTGTTTATTTATTTATTTTTGAAAAACCTCCTATATATCCCGGTCCTCCCTTACCCCTGAGGACAGTCCTCAGAGCTACTGAGAGACTGTATCTGGGCGGAAGTCCTCAGTAAAGCTCCAAACAAAGCATAATTCTCAACGTTTAGTTTCTACATTTTTTCCCCCATCAACAGGTGTTTGCTCTCATGGCCATTTGTTTCAGGCCTAAATGAAGTTCAGAGGTGATGGGCCAGACCTTGGCCTTTTGATAAGCGCCTCAGCTTCACAACACTGTTGCTTCTATGGCAGGCAGACTGCCCCACCCCGTACATCCTGGGGGCCCCTGGTATCATGTCCAGGTCCCCGCACTCAAGGACTCTGGTGATGTCACACATGCCTCTCCTTTTCCCCATCTTTTCAGGGTTTTCTCCTGAGAATTCAAAGTCCATGGTTTAGCATCTTGTTCAGCCACCTTCATCCAAGAGCTAATTTAAACATTGGGAGCACAGTAGTCAAAAAACAAAAATACTCTCATGAGGCTTACTTTTTAGTGTCGAGAGGCAGACAATGAAACAAAAGCCGTAATGGGTGAATGAGATACAGCTGATCCTTGAAGGACACCGGGCTTAGGGTCACCGAGCTTCTGCACAGTCAGAGATCTGTGCATAGCTTCGCAGTGGGCTCTTGTGCCCATGACTCCCCATATGTATGGATTCAACAAAGCACGGATTCTGCGTTACTGTAGAGCCTGTTCATTGAAAAAATCCTAGTATACATAGACCTGCACAATTCAAATCCTGTCGTTCAAGAGTCACCTGTGACTTCGAGAATGTGGTCATGGTTGCTGTGAGGAAGGATGGGGGAAGGGATAGTTGGGAGTCTGAGATGGACACGTACACACTGCTGTATTTAAGACGGATAACCAACGAGGACCAGCTGTATAACACACGGAACTCAGCTTAAAGATATGAGGCTGGACGGGAAGGGAGCTGGGGGAGAACGGGTGCGTGTGTATGTATGGCTGAGACCTTGCACTGCTCACCTGAAACTGTCACAATATTGTTTGTTAATCGGCTATACCACATAGGAAATAAAAGATGAAAAAAAATAGAGTCAACTGTGGAATATTAGGTGAAGCAAGAGGGCAAGGAGCAGCAGGGATGCAGAGGTGTGGCGTTGGCGTCACGGGGAAGACGGCTGCTACTTTACAGAGGACGGATGTGCTCACGTGTGACAGTCACCACTCAGAAAAGGGTCCTTCAGCTTATAATAATCCGAAGAGTCAAGAGTCAGCGGATGTTTCCAATATCAGGATTATGGCTGAACTTTTTCTGTGTTCTGTTTCCTAATCTTCCCTTTGTGAGGAAAAAAAAATATTCATTACTGTTCTTTAAAAAAAAAAACACACACAGACACACAACACACCTTCCTATTGGGGAATACATTTACAAGAAAGTTATGTAAGAAAGGAATGAACAGAAGCCTCATTGAAATACAGTCAGGCGACCAGAAGGGAGAGCACTCACATCCTGTAAGGACAGAAGAGCCCAAGAAAGAAGGAAAGACAGACTCTCAGAAAAGACTCAGCCAATGAAAAGACACAGGCTCAGTTTCCTAGAGCCCTTCCCCACTGTACACAGCCAGCGGCTCTGATGACAATTATTAAAGAATTCTGGTCCACGTGGGAATATCTCAGAGGAAGCTAGAAGAAAAAAAAGCAGAAGTAGCATCCAGGTGAAGGTAGGGCCAGCTACCTACTTTGTGGGTCCCAGTGCAGAATTAAATGCAGGATTCCATGTCATGAACAACATTGCTATGGCTGGACAGAGCCGTGGACCAAGTGCAGGGCCCACTGGGGCTGCCTGGGTCACAAGCCAGGAAGCCAGCCCTGGGCGAGGGGACAAATGCCCTGAGAGTCCCACTGGTGGCCAGTGTTACACTCGCCCACCTCTGGGCGGCAACATAGAAGAACGTATCTCACAGGAGGCTTGGACTATAGACCCCAGACACCAGGAACCACACTTCGGTTTTTGCCCAACAGGCCAGCAGGAGCTGCCCTCACCCAGTGTAGGAGAGGAGGAAGGCTGGGTTTTGCTTGTGATAATGACAGAGGCAGGCATGTCAGGCCCAGTGCTTATCCGTTATCCCTTTTACTTCTCCAGCAAGCCTGTGCACTGGGTACCGAGGTGACCGCTACTTAGACGAGGTTGCTAAGGCTCAGGGAAGTGGCGGTGGTGGGGCTCTGACTTGGGCAGTCTGACACTGAAGCTTGTGTTTTCAAGTCCTTCCACTTGTACTACCATAGGAGTACTAGTGTGTTCTCACACTAGAAGGGCCTGGGGTAGTGTGTGAATGACTACGCCCAGGTGTGCATGAGCACATATACACACACACACACATGGGCACATAGTTTGCCAAGTGAACTGCTTTATTCAGAAGAGCCAGCCAGGGGTGTAGCTGTGCAGTTAAACATGACTTTGGACTTGAAGAAGAGTGGAAAATGAGGGGAAATCCTGCCATCCAAAGAAGCAGAGGAAAGGGGCCGGTAGACACACCCAGACATTGAGCTTCTCATTCTGGATAGAAGCTTTCTGTCTGGGGAGAGAAGGACTCCTGGCTGGACTCTAGGGTGGGAGAGGGGTGTTCCTTCATGTGCCAGGGAACATGGCTAGGGTAGGGAGTCAGGCACTAGGGAAGGAAAGAGCGTCTGGCGGTAAGGCTCCCAGGACGAGGGGCCCTCAGCACGCGGGGGCAGCCCCTCGGCACCGAAACTTGTTGTAGAAGCGGAGCTTCTTATTGTAGGTCTTCAGGTTTGCTGCGAAGCAATTGGCAGCGATCTTATCACATTGACACACTTGACTCTTGCAGTCATCCGCATCCTCTGAAATCACAATAAATAAATGGAATGATGTTCATTAGTAGTCCATGGATCTTTATGGGAATTCTTGGGGGAAAGACAGCTCCTGTTCTCCCAGGGTTTCTAGTCTGGAACAAGCAGTGATGTCCAGGTATTTCTGACTGATGGGGAGACAGAACTCCTGCCCTCAGGAAGCCCACACCCCATCTCGTGGGGACACCAGAAGTCATGCACTGGGATGCTGTGAAGAGCCTTGCTGTTAGACACTGTCTCTTTCTTCTCCCCAGCAGATGTGTTCAGGTGCATAGCCCCTGGCCCCTGGGGTCTGGGAATGGGTCTTGATGGGTGTAAGCCAGTCATGGTCATCCCTGTTTCCTCTGTAGTGATGAGTGTCCAGGGAGCATGTGCTCTTGCCCTGACCAATGAGCCACAAGGGAAAGTCTGCTGGACACTTCCAGGAAGGATGAATTTCCTCTCTCAAAAAGAAAGATGTGCAAAAGGAAAGCCATGACTCTTGGAGCCCTAGACTGTGCCTTGGAATCACACTGCCAAAGTGGCAGAGCAGAAGGTTGGGAAAGGACTGGATCCCTGGCAACACAGCTGAGAAGCTGCCCCCGCCCTGGCACTGCCCTCTCCCAGACTCTGTTACTGGAGAGTCAGACTTGCTCACTCTCTGAGCCTCTGTTAGGTGGGCATCTTGTTGCTTGACACCCAGAGCCTGCTAAAGCCACAGAGCCCTGTGGAAGGTCATGATGGGAAGACATGATTTCTGATCTTAGAGACCTCAGGCTGTTGAGGAATAGTCCGTGGGTTTTCAAAATCTCACTCATGGGTCAGTAGGTCTGGGGCACTAGGCAATTCCTTCCAGCCACCACCCATCTCTCTCCTCCCCTCCACAGCCAAACTTGCTCCAGAACTTTGTCTACACTCATGACCTCTCTTCACTTCCCACCCACCTTCCAACCCGCTCTAATCTGGCTTTGCCCTCACAGATCCATGGAAACAACTCCCACTGAGGTCCTCAGTGGTCGTTCTGCCTCTAAACCCAAGAAGCCCGGTCAGCCCTCATCCTAGAGGACCCCTCTGTTAAACCGGCTGCTGTTAATCCTCTCCTCCTGGCCCACTCCTCGGCCTTCTTGTCTCCCCCTTCCTTCTCTGACTGTCCCTCCTCTGTCTCCTTTCTCGGCCTTTAAACACCAAATGAGTGGGTACCTCCAACTCTCCTCTCTCTGCGGCCGCCTCCTGCATCTGTGTCCAGACCGTCCCTTGAGCTGCGAGTTTTTTCACAAGCAGCCTGCTGCCCATCTCCCTGGATGTTCTGGAAGCTTCCAAACTCAACATGCTCCCCGTGGAACTGCTCCTGCCCTCTCCTACCAGGCCCTCCTCAGTTATACCACCAATGCAGTACTACAGCCAACCAACAACTCCCAGGAACCCTGCCCAATCAACCACCAAGCTCCACTGATTCTATCTCAAAGCTATTTTGACAGGACTTTCCACCTCTTCCATCCTGACCACCATTGCTATAGGTCAAGTTCTCCCGTTTCTTTTCTGCACGATGGCAATGGCCTTTTCCTGGCTCCCCCTTCTATGTATCTCTTTCCACACTTGGCAAGAGCCTCTGAAATGCAATTTTGGGTTTTAACTCATTTCCTTAAGGATTGTCGAAAGCTATGACCAACCTAGACAGCATATTGAAAAGGAGAGACCTTACTTTGTCAACAAAGGTCTGTCTAGTCAAAGCTATGGTTTTTCCAGTGGTCATGTATGGATGTGAGTATTGGACCATAAAGAAAGCTGAGCACCAAAGAATTGATGCTTTTGAATTGTGGTGTTGGAGAAGGCTCTTGAGAGTCCCTTGGACTGCAAGGAGATCCAACCAGTCCATCCTAAAGGCGATCAGACCTTGAATATTCATTGGAAGGACTGATGTTGAAGCTGAAACTCCAATACTTTGACCACCTGATATGAAACACTGACTCATTTGAAAAGACCCTGATGCTGGGAAAGATTGAGGGCAGGAGGAGAAGGGGACAACAGAGGATGAGATGGTTGAATGGCATCACCGACTCAATGGACATGGGTTTGGGTGGACTCTGGGAGTTGGTGATGGACACGGAGGCCTGGCGTGCTGCAGTTCATGGGGTCACAAAGAGTTGGACATGACTGAATGATTGAACTGACTGAATTGAACTGCTTTAGGACAAAAATCTAAGTACAACGTGGCCTTGGGAACTTGACCTAGCCCCTTCCCGTCTCTCCAGCATCATCGCTCTTCACTCTGTCTCATCCTCATGTTTCCCTTCTGCCGCCCAGAAAGGCTGAAGTTCCTTCTGGCCCGTTGGACTCTGCTGTGTCCTCTTGTTGGGATGCTCACAGCTCTCCTTTCCCCTGACTCCTCTCAGCCCTGAAGACTCAGTTTAGGATTCCCCATCTTCAGGGAGCTTCCTTGAACCACAGGCTGCATTCAGAGCCCCGCCAGCTTTCTTACTTCCTGGCGGAGTCTACCGTGTTGTGTGTTGGCTTTCTTTACTTCCCAGTCCACTGTGGGATTCTTGAGGCAGGGACACTGTCCCTGTGTATCTACCTTTGGGCTCAGCACAGTGCCCAGAGGAGAAAATGAGCCAAGGAGGCTGAGAGTTGTCAGCCTGTTTCTTACCACAGACGATTTGGTCCTCTTGATAAGTAACGTTGTATTTCAGGAACTTGGTGCGACACCCGCGACTCTCCAGGTTTTTGTAGCAACAGTCATGTGCCCTGCAACACCTGTGACAAGAGTATGTTCTTGGAGCTGCCTCCCCAGGCTCCAGGGAGCCCAGTGTCCTGTGGTCTCAGGCCTGTGTTCTGGGCAGAGACTCCCGAACATTGGTACAGCCTAGAGCAGAATGTCCAACGGTCTGGCTGCTTTTTCAGCCGGGACTTCCTGGGGTTGTGTGCAAATGGGATAACAGGAGCTTTCCAGCTCCTGGCCCCCTGTGGGGCCACAAGTGGGCAGAGGGAGGGCTGGGGTGGCCTCACCAGTCTGTTGCATCCTTGGGGGTTCCTCTGCCACGCGTTCCACAGTAGCAGCCATAGCGTCTATAACTGGTCACAGATTCCTTTCCTGTCGTGAACTTGATCATTTTCCGGAAATTCAGCAAACCTCCATGGACCTGCAGCAGGCCTGGAAGGACAGCAGCTGGTGATGGGGCCTGGGACCCTACGAGCTCCTCCCTCTGCCTCTCCCTGCCACCCCTTGCTCCCACTTCTGAGAGAGGGCCAGATGCGGTGGGAAGGGAAGCTGGGGGAGGAGGGTGCCTCCCTCCCTGGGCTGTGCCTCTTGTGGCCAGAGGTCAGGTTTAAGTCTTACCGATGGCCATGATCACTGCCAGCAGCAGGAGGGTCTTCATGCTGAGGGTTCTGTGGGGAGAAATGCAGACAGACCAGCCTAGATCCTCTAACAGGTGGTCCAGCCTCTGCCCCGGCCCCTGCTGGCCTGTTCACATTCAACGATCTTGAAAGGAGATCGCAGACACGCTCTTCCATCCCAGGCGGGTCCAGCGTGACTGCCTTCATCGGGCATGCAGGATGCGTGCAGGGGTGCCTCCCAGCTTTGTTACATGACTCGCTGGGTGAAACCACCTCTCCCTCGTGGTACGCTGCTGAGACCTCCATGCTCCTCACCCTCCTGAGAGTTCCTGGGAGGCTGTGACCAGGCCATCCCACCAAACTGGGAGATCCAGAGGTCGTAGGCTGTGTGTCCCCCAGCGTACGTAGCTTACGCACCCCCACACTGGAGTCAAGGCTTGGGAATTCTGCTCATGGGGTCCGATCCGCAGTGTTTTTCTCCAGAACTAAAGCAGCACCATCTCTTTCACCCTTACACTTATACACAGAACACACAGCTACTCATGCACACATGCGTGTGTACACACACACACACTCTGTGCTCATCTACTGGTGCGGACTTCATTTCACACAATATAATCACGTTCCTGCACAACACACCTGTGCACAGATCCCCCCTGTCATACCAAACCAGGCTCGTGCTCATGCGTGCCTGCGTGTGCACACACACATATGTACACACACACAGGACACAGCCACTCGTCAGGGCGGGCAATCATCAGGGCCTGAGTATTGGTTTCTGGCTATGGACTTCTCAGAGGATCTCAGGTTGACTTCTCACAGTGACTGCCTTGTCTATTCTGAACTCTAGTTAAACAGCTGAGCCCTCGGGGAGTTTGGGGTTTGGTGGGATAGGGGATGGGGTGGGGATACCGCCAGTTACTGGACTAAGAGTTTGGCATGCCTCAGCCCCTGGGCAATCCTCTTTTTCTTCTTATCGACTGGCAGGACAGAGCTGAGGATAGAAAAAAGCTATGTGCCATTAGCCGATGCCAAAATTTTAAAATACTTTGTCATCTTTCCAATGGGTTTCACTCCTAAGTGAATAAATTCCCATAATAGAGTCTGGGTGTGACCTTCCTGAACCCACTTCCAGAAGAGGGCAATGGCCATCTGCTGTTGAACAAGTTTTTTTTTTTTTAAATATGCTATTTGGGAATAAAAAACAGGGCATTTACTGGTATTCGTTCATTCCATAAACCTGCCATTCACAGGAAGTACATTCTAAGCCTCAGCGAAGTCTCAGGAATCATGGAAACCTCTCAGGAGGTGGGGAGAACTTGTCCAGCAGAAAGAGGACTGCAGGGGGCAGATGGTCCCTTTTTTAGATTCAGGGCAGCGTTTCTAGCTTCTCTTCTTGCTCCTCTTTCTTCTCCTCTCCTCCCCATCCCCATCTGGAAGAAGCCAGAGACTGTCCTGGCATTTCCCCCCCACCCCGAAACTGCTGCCACCTCATGCCCAGGGCTTGCCTGTTTGGAGACTGGGCTGACTGCTCTCTCTTCCTCAGCCTCAGGGAGACAGTGATTCTAGCTTTCATTTCGAAAACGGATGCCCTTTTCCTGCCCTCTAACACTGCTAAGAATTTGGCCCCCATAACCTTCAGTTAACACTCCAATACACATCCCCCAATGCCAGTGTGCCAAAGCTATGGTGCCCATCCCCATTCAGCCTGCTCCCCTGACATTCTCTGGGTCCCCGTCCAGGTTAGACCCAGGAGACTGAATCTGGCCAGAACACATGTGGGCATCAATGCTGATGCCCACTGCCAGGCTGCAATGAGGTGGAAACCATATGCGTCGCCTCAGTCTTTCTCCTCCCCTCCTGGCGGAACCAGAGACAGAGGCAGCTGGGATCCCTCAGTCACAGGAGAACACCTGTTGGAGAGAGTTCTGCACACCCTCAGTGGTCTTTGCCTGGGCGAGAAATACAAGTTGGTTGTGTTAAGCCGCTGATCGTTGAGATCAGTGAGCAGCACAACTGTTGCGTGGCAATCTTAACCCCTCAATAACCAGTGTGGTGGCTGGACCAGACAGTAGGGTGGTTACTACTGCAAGAGGCCCTTCAGCAATAATCAGCAGAAAATTTTGAAAGAAAAAGGTCTGTTACTTACAGGACGTGGAGGTTGCACGGCACACCTGGGACCCCAAAGCAGGTCAGGGGCAGACAGAAAGCTGGAGACCTCGGGTCTGGGGTTCCGCTTTTATTGGGGCTGAAGGCGGGGCCGGGGGTTTTGTGTGCTCACCCTTTATTGGTGAGTCTAAACCACATAAGTGTCAGTGTAAAGCATGGGAAGAGGAACAGCAGGTGGCCCAAAAGAACTGAATTACCCAAAATCTCCAATACAAAGGCGCCTTAGTGAGGGGAGGCATATGGCCCTGGCAAGGTCGCTATAGGCATGTGGCTGGCAAGGTGTTTATTCTAGATACCATCACTGAAGTGGATGCCGGGCAATCAGAGGACATCAGGCACTTATCAAACCTTGTCAGACACTAATTGAGGGTTACCAGGAATTTACTTTACAAAAACCCAAACAAACCCCCCAAACGACTGTTAGGATGTTACGGAACCCGGGTCCCGGCTGCTCACCGCTCAGAAGCCGACAAAGAGGCCAGTTGGGAGAAAGGAAAGCTTGCTTTACTTTGGGTGCTGACATCCTGGTAGTGGGTGGTGCAGAGGGCCTGTCCAAACGCCCGCTCTCCCCACTGGACAGTCAGGTGGCGCAGAGGGTAGGTGCCTGTCCAAACGCCTGCCCTCCCCACTGGACAGTCAGGTGGTGCAGAAGGTGGGTGCCTATCCAAATGCCCGCTCTCCCCACTGGACAGTCAGGTGGCGCAGAGGGTGGGTGCCTGTCCAAACGCCTGCCCTCCCCACTGGACAGTCAGGTGGCACAGAGGGTGGGTGCCTGTCCAAACGCCCGCTCTCCCCACTGGACAGTCAGGTGGCACAGAGGGTGGGTGCCTGTCCAAACGCCCGCTCTCCCCACTGGACAGTCAGGTGGCACAGAGGGTGGGTGCCTGTCCAAACGCCCACTCTCCCCACTGGACAGTCAGGTGGCACAGAGGGTGGGTGCCTGTCCAAACGCCTGCTCTCCCCACTGGACAGTCAGGTGGCACAGAGGGTGGGTGCCTGTCCAAGCGCCTGCCCTCCCCACTGGACCGTCAGGGGGCAGGACATCCTTAGACAGGGGAACCCAGTGCTGGTGGTCTAGTCACTAAGTCATGTCTGACTCTTGTGACCCCAACGACTGTAGCCTGCCCTGCTCCTCTGTCCAAAGGGATTTCCCAGGCAAGAATACTGAAGCGGGTTGCCACTTCTTTCTCCAGAGGGTCTTCCCGACCCAGAGACTGAACCTGGGTCTGCTGCATTGCAGGCTCGTTTCTTTACGGAGTGAGCCACCAGTGAAGCCCAAAAAGCAGAGGGAAGGGGCTACATGCAGAACCAGTACAGTCAGCTCTGACGCTCATCTTGAAACTGGTCATCAGAGAGCTAACCAGTGTCATCTCGATTCTTTTAGGTGCAAGAAATCTTTAGTTCCAGGCTTGGTTGGTTTCCATTTCCGTGAGGACAATTCTCAGAATTGTGGCAGCTGATATCACAGCTAGAGTCTGGTCGTCATGTAGCTAACTTCTTCCACCTGGTGGGGATTTCAGTACCTGTACATTAGCGCACAGGAGATGACTCAGAATCTCATCTACAGCCTTGAGGAGGAACTGAAAGTCCTTGGCATGCTTACTGACTACATTATTATTATTTGGTCTCCTTTGACTGCTCTCCTTTGTTTCTTCATGTGCTCACTTCTCTGATTAAACTTCTTCTCTGGCTCAGATTTTTCCGCAGACATAAGGCAGGCAGAGGATATAGTGGGGCAAAGACCAGAAGGTCCCGTTCGGGTTCAAGCTTTTACACTACAGTAACCTAGCTATACAGACTCACAGCCGACCCAGGCAGCATTCATCTTGAAGTTACAGTTTCCTTGAAGAGCTAGACCTGTATTATGGGTTGACTCGTGTTCCCACCACATTCCTACATTGAAGTCCTGACCTCCAGTAAGACCTCAGGATGTGACTGTATTTGGAAAGACGGTCTTTGTGGAGGTGATGAGTTAGGATAAGGTTAGGGAATGGCAACCCACTCCAGTATTCTTGCTTGGAGAATCCCATGGAAAGAGGAGCCTGGTGGGCTACAGTCCATGGGATCACAAAGAGTCTAACACTATTAGGGTGGGCCTAATGCAGATGACTTAGAAGAAGGGGAAGTTTGGACACAGACACACATCTTCACTGGGAGAATTCCGCATGAAGGTGAAGGCTGAGAGGAGGTGGGGATGCTTCTACACACCAAGCAATCCTGAAGATGGCCAGGTCACCACCAGAGCCTGGGGAGAGGAAGGAACAGACCCTCCACCATAGACCTCAGAAGGAGCCAACCTCACTGGCTCCTTGATCTTAGACTTCTGGGCTCCAGAACTGAGAGAGCAGATATTTCTATTGTTTAAGCTACTCAGTTGGAGGTGTGTGTGCTGTCACTTCAGTCATGTCCGACTCTTTGGGAGCCCATGGACTGTAGCCCACCAGTCTCCTCTGTCCCTGGGATTCTCCAGGCAAGAATACTGGAGCGGGTTGCCATTCCCTCCTCCAGAGGATCTTCCTGAGCTGGGAACTGATCCCAGGTCTCTTATGTCTCCCGCACTGGCACGCGGGTTCTTTACCACTGGCACCAGTTTGTGGCACCTGGAGCACTACCCTAGCAAAAAATAAAACCTCTGGGCATCTCTGTAGGTCTGTGAAATCTGGGATGTTGGACAAAGAATGCCCCCTGCCATCTCAGTTAAATAGGGAGTGTGCCCATCAAGGCAGCAGCCGCCCCTGACAGTGCTTCCTGGGGGGACTCAGGAGGGAGCAGGATTCTGGCCCCCATAGCAAGGTGCACATCACAGGGGCGACATCCTGAAACCCAGACTCTCGCCTCTTCCCATATACAGAAAAGCACTAAATTCGTTACCTTGAGATGTCTGGTATTTCTTTAGTTGGGAGGACCTTTTGAAGATTGACTACCAAGTTTTCTTTGCTGTTGTTTATTTATTTATTTTTGAAAAACCTCCTATATATCCCGGTCCTCCCTTACCCCTGAGGACAGTCCTCAGAGCTACTGAGAGACTGTATCTGGGCGGAAGTCCTCAGTAAAGCTCCAAACAAAGCATAATTCTCAACGTTTAGTTTCTACATTTTTTCCCCCATCAACAGGTGTTTGCTCTCATGGCCATTTGTTTCAGGCCTAAATGAAGTTCAGAGGTGATGGGCCAGACCTTGGCCTTTTGATAAGCGCCTCAGCTTCACAACACTGTTGCTTCTATGGCAGGCAGACTGCCCCACCCCGTACATCCTGGGGGCCCCTGGTATCATGTCCGGGTCCCCGCACTCAAGGACTCTGGTGATGTCACACATGCCTCTCCTTTTCCCCATCTTTTCAGGGTTTTCTCCTGAGAATTCAAAGTCCATGGTTTAGCATCTTGTTCAGCCACCTTCATCCAAGAGCTAATTTAAACATTGGGAGCACAGTAGTCAAAAAACAAAAATACTCTCATGAGGCTTACTTTTTAGTGTCGAGAGGCAGACAATGAAACAAAAGCCGTAATGGGTGAATGAGATACAGCTGATCCTTGAAGGACACCGGGCTTAGGGTCACCGAGCTTCTGCACAGTCAGAGATCTGTGCATAGCTTCGCAGTGGGCTCTTGTGCCCATGACTCCCCATATGTATGGATTCAACAAAGCACGGATTCTGCGTTACTGTAGAGCCTGTTCATTGAAAAAATCCTAGTATACATAGACCTGCACAATTCAAATCCTGTCGTTCAAGAGTCACCTGTGACTTCGAGAATGTGGTCATGGTTGCTGTGAGGAAGGATGGGGGAAGGGATAGTTGGGAGTCTGAGATGGACACGTACACACTGCTGTATTTAAGACGGATAACCAACGAGGACCAGCTGTATAACACACGGAACTCAGCTTAAAGATATGAGGCTGGACGGGAAGGGAGCTGGGGGAGAACGGGTGCGTGTGTATGTATGGCTGAGACCTTGCACTGCTCACCTGAAACTGTCACAATATTGTTTGTTAATCGGCTATACCCCTGAAGAAAATAAAAGGTTAAAAAAAAATAGAGTCAACTGTGGAATATTAGGTGAAGCAAGAGGGCAAGGGGCAGCAGGGATGCAGAGGTGTGGCGAGGGCGTCACGGGGAAGACGGCTGCCTCTTTACAGAGGACGGATGTGCTCACGTGTGACAGTCACCGCTCAGAAAAGGGTCCTTCAACTTTTAATAATCCGAAGAGTCAAGAGTCAGCGGATGTTTCCAATATCAGGATTATGGCTGAACTTTTTCTGTATTCTGTTTCCTAATCTTCCCTTTGTGAGGAAAAAAATATTCATTACTGTTCTTTAAAAAAAAAACACACACAAACACATAACACACCTTTCTATTGGGGAATACATTTACAAGAAACTTATGTAAGAAAGGAATGAACAGAAGCCTCATTGAAATACAGTCAGGCGATCAGAAGGGGGAGCACTCACATCCTGTAAGGACAGAAGAGCCCAAGAAAGAAGGAAAGACAGACTCTCAGAAAAGACTCAGCCAATGAAAAGACACAGGCTCGGTTTCCTAGAGCCCTTCCCCACTGTACACAGCCAGCGGCTCTGATGACAATTATTAAAGAATTCTGGTCCACGTGGGAATATCTCAGAGGAAGCTAGAAGAAAAAAAAGCAGAAGTAGCATCCAGGTGAAGGTAGGACCAGCTACCTACTTTGTGGGTCCCAGGCAGAATTAAATGCAGGATTCCACGTCATGAACAACATTGCTATGGCTGGACAGAGCCGTGGACCAAGCGCAGGGCCCACTGGGGCTGCCTGGGTCACAAGCCAGGAAGCCAGCCCTGGGCGAGGGGACAAATGCCCTGAGAGTCCCACTGGTGGCCAGTGTTACATTGGCCCACCTCTGGGCGGCAACATAGAAGAATGTATCTCACAGGAGGTTCGGACTATAGACCCCAGACGCCAGGAACCGCACTTCGGTTTTTGCCCAACAGGCCAGCAGGAGCTGCCCTCACCCAGTGTAGGAGAGGAGGAAGGCTGGGTTTTGCTTGTGATAATGACAGAGGCAGGCATGTCAGGCCCAGTGCTTATCCGTTATCCCTTTTACTTCTCCAGCAAGCCTGTGCACTGGGTACCGAGGTGACCGCTACTTAGACGAGGTTGCTAAGGCTCAGGGAAGTGGCGGTGGTGGGGTTCTGACTTGGGCAGTCTGACACTGAAGCTTGTGTTTTCAAGTCCTTCCACTTGTACTACCATACGAGTACTAGTGTGTTCTCACACTAGAAGGGCCTGGGGTAGTGTGTGAATGCCTACACCCAGGTGTGCATGAGCACATACACACACACACACACATGGGCACATAGTTTGCCAAGTGAACTGCTTTATTCAGGAGAGCCAGCCAGGGGTGTAGCTGTGCAGTTAAACATGACTTTGGACTTGAAGAAGAGTGGAAAAGGAGGGGAAATCCTGCTGTCCAAAGAAGCAGAGGAAAGGAGCCGGTAGACACACCCAGACCTTGAGCTTCACATTCTGGATGGAAGCTTTCTGTCTGGGGAGAGAAGGACTCTTGGCTGGACTCTAGGGTGGGAGAGGGGTGTTCCTTCATGTGCCAGGGAACATGGCTAGGGTAGGGAGTCGGGCACTAGGGAAGGAAAGAGCATCTGGCGGTAAGGCTCCCAGGACGAGGGGCCCTCAGCACGCGGGGGCAGCCCCTCGGCACCGAAACTTGTTGTAGAAGCGGAGCGTCTTGTTGTAGGTCTTCAGGTTTGCTGCGAAGCAATTGGCAGCGATCTTATCACACTGACACACTTGACTCTTGCAGTCATCTGCATCCTCTGAAATCAAATAAATAAATGGAATGATGTTCATTAGTAGTCCATGGATCTTTATGGGAATTCTTGGGGGAAAGACAGCTCCTGTTCTCCCAGGGTTTCTAGTCTGGAACAAGCAGTGATGTCCAGGTATTTCTGACTGATGGGGAGACAGAACTCCTGCCCTCAGGAAGCCCACACCCCATCTCGTGGGGACACCAGAAGTCATGCACTGGGATGCTGTGAAGAGCCTTGCTGTTAGACACTGTCTCTTTCTTCTCCCCAGCAGATGTGTTCAGGTGCATAGCCCCTGGCCCCTGGGGTCTGGGAATGGGTCTTGATGGGTGTAAGCCAGTCATGGTCATCCCTGTTTCCTCTGTAGTGATGAGTGTCCGGGGAGCATGTGCTCTTGCCCTGACCAATGAGCCACAAGGGAAAGTCTGCTGGACACTTCCAGGAAGGATGAATTTCCTCTCTCAAAAAGAAAGATGTGCAAAAGGAAAGCCATGACTCTTGGAGCCCTAGACTGTGCCTTGGAATCACACTGCCAAAGTGGCAGAGCAGAAGGTTGGGAAAGGACTGGATCCCTGGCAACACAGCTGAGAAGCTGCCCCCGCCCTGGCACTGCCCTCTCCCAGACTCTGTTACTGGAGAGTCAGACTTGCTCACTCTCTGAGCCTCTGTTAGGTGGGCATCTTGTTGCTTGACACCCAGAGCCTGCTAAAGCCACAGAGCCCTGTGGAAGGTCTTGATGGGAAGACATGATTTCTGATCTTAGAGACCTCAGGCTGTTGAGGAATAGTCCGTGGGTTTTCAAAATCTCACTCATGGGTCAGTAGGTCTGGGGCACTAGGCAATTCCTTCCAGCCACCACCCATCTCTCTCCTCCCCTCCACAGCCAAACTTGCTCCAGAACTTTGTCTACACTCATGACCTCTCTTCACTTCCCACCCACCTTCCAACCCACTATAATCTGGCTTTGCCCTCACAGATCCATGGAAACAACTCCCACTGAGGTCCTCAGTGGTCGTTCTGCCTCTAAACCCAAGAAGCCCGGTCAGCCCTCATCCTAGAGGACCCCTCTGTTAAACCGGCTGCTGTTAATCCTCTCCTCCTGGCCCACTCCTCGGCCTTCTTGTCTCCCCCCTTCCTTCTCTGACTGTCCCTCCTCTGTCTCCTTTCTCGGCCTTTAAACACCAAATGAGTGGGTACCTCCAACTCTCCTCTCTCTGCGGCCGCCTCCTGCATCTGTGTCCAGACCGTCCCTTGAGCTGCGAGTTTTTTCACAAGCAGCCTGCTGCCCATCTCCCTGGATGATCTGGAAGCTTCCAAACTCAACATGCTCCCCGTGGAACTGCTCCTGCCCTCTCCTACCAGGCCCTCCTCAGTTATACCACCAATGCAGTACTACAGCCAACCAACAACTCCCAGGAACCCTGCCCAATCAACCACCAAGCTCCACTGATTCTATCTCAAAGCTATTTTGACAGGACTTTCCACCTCTTCCATCCTGACCGCCATAGCTATAGGTGAAGTTCTCCCGTCTCTTTTCTGCACGATGGCAATGGCCTTTTCCTGGCTCCCCCTTCTATGTATCTCTTTCCACACTTGGCAAGAGCCTCTGAAATGCAATTTTGGGTTTTAACTCATTTCCTTAAGGACTGTCGAAAGTTATGACCAACCTAGACAGCATATTGAAAAGCAGAGACATTACTTTGTCAACAAAGGTCTGTCTAGTCAAAGCTATGGTTTTTCCAGTGGTCATGTATGGATGTGAGTATTGGACCATAAAGAAAGCTGAGCACCAAAGAATTGATGCTTTTGAATTGTGGTGTTGGAGAAGACTCTTGAGAGTCCCTTGGACTGCAAGGAGATCCAACCAGTCCATCCTAAAGGCAATCAGTCCTGAATATTCATTGGAAGGACTGATGTTAAAGCTGAAACTCCAATACTTAGGCCACCTGATATGAAACACTGACTCATTTGAAAAGACCCTGATGCTGGGAAAGATTGAGGGCAGGAGGAGAAGGGGACAACAGAGGATGAGATGGTTGAATGGCATCACCGACTCAATGGACATGGGTTTGGGTGGACTCTGGGAGTTGGTGATGGACACGGAGGCCTGGCGTGCTGCAGTTCATGGGGTCACAAAGAGTTGGACATGACTGAATGACTGAACTGACTGAATTGAACTGCTTTAGGACAAAAATCTAAGTACAACATGGCCTTGGGAACTTGACCTAGCCCCTCCCATCTCTCCAGCATCATCACTCTTCACTCTGTCTCATCCTCCCGTTTCCCTTCTGCCGCCCAGAAAGGCTGCAGTTCCTTCTGGCCCATTGGACTCTGCTGTGTCCTCTTGTTGGGATGCTCGCAGCTCTCCTTTCCCCTGACTCCTCTCAGCCTTGAAGACTCAGTTTAGGATTCCCCATCTTCAGGGAGCGTCCTTGAACCACAGGCTGCATTCAGAGCCCCGCCAGCTTTCTTACTTCCTGGCGGAGTCTACCGTGTTGTGTGTTGGCTTTCTTTACTTCCCAGTCCACTGTGAGATTCTTGAGGCAGGGACACTGTCCCTGTGTATCTACCTTTGGGCTCAGCACAGTGCCCAGAGGAGAAAATGAGCCAAGGAGGCTGAGAGTTGTCAGCCTGTTTCTTACCACAGACGATTTGGTCCTCTTGATAAGTAACGTTGTATTTCAGGAACTTGGTGCGACACCCGCGACTCTCCAGGTTTCTGTAGCAACAGTCATGTGCCCTGCAACACCTGTGACAAGAGTATGTTCTTGGAGCTGCCTCCCCAGGCTCCAGGGAGCCCAGTGTCCTGTGGTCTCAGGCCTGTGCTCTGGGCAGAGACACCCAGACGTTGGTACAGCCTAGAGCAGAATGTCCAACGGTCTGGCTGCTTTTTCAGCCGGGACTTCCTGGGGTTGTGTGCAAATGGGATAACAGGAGCTTTCCAGCTCCTGGCCCCCTGTGGGGCTACAAGTGGGCAGAGGGAGGGCTGGGGTGGCCTCACCAGTCTGTTGCATCCTTGGGGGTTCCTCTGCCACGCGTTCCACAGTAGCAGCCATAGCGTCTATAACTGGTCGCAGGTCCCTTTCCTGTCATGAACTCGATCATGTTCCGGAAATTCAGCAAATCTCCATGGACCTGCAGCAGGCCTGGAAGGACAGCAGCTGGTGATGGGGCCTGGGACCCTACAAGCTCCTCCCTCGGCCTCTCCCTGCCACCCCTTGCCCCCACTTCTGAAAGAGGGTCAGATGCCGTGGGAAGGGAAGCTGGGGGAGGCGGGTGCCTCCCTCCGGGGCTGGGCCCCTTGTGGCCAGAGGTCAGGGTCAACTCTTACCGATGGCCATGATCACTGCCAGCAGCAGGAGGGTCTTCATGCTGAGGATTCTGTGAGGAGAAATGCAGACAGACCAGCCTAAATCCTCTAACAGGCAGTACAGCTTCTGCTCTGGCCCCTGCTGTCCTGCTCACATTCAACGATCTTGATGAAGAGAGTCTTCAAAGGAGATCGCAGACACGCTCTTCCATCCCAGGCGGGTCCAGCGTGACTGCCCTCATCGGGCATGCAGGATGCGTGCAGGGGGCACCTCCCAGCTTTGTTACACGACTCGCTGGGTGAGACCACCTCTCCCCTGTGGTACACTGCAGAGACCTCCGTGCTCCTCACCCTCCTGAGAGTTCCGGGGAGGCTGTGACCAGGCCATCCCACCAAACTGGGAGACCCAGAGGTCGTAGGCTGTGTGTCCCCCAGCGTAGATAGCTTACTCACCCCCACACTGGAGTCAAGGCTTGGGAATTCTGCTCATGGGGTCCGATCCGCAGTGTTTTTCTCCAGAACTAAAGCAGCACCATCTCTTTCACCCTTACACTTATACACAGAACACACACCTGCTCGTGCACACATGCGTGTGTACACACACACACACTCTGTGCTCATCTACTGGTGCGGACTTCATTTCACACAATATAATCACGTTCCTGCACAACACACCTGTGCACAGATCCCCCCTGTCATACCAAACCAGGCTCGTGCTCATGGGTGCCTGCGTGTGCACACACACACATGTGCACACACACAGGACACAGCCACTCGTCAAGGCGGGCAATCATCAGGGCCTGAGTATTCATTTCTGGCTATGGACTTCTCAGAGGATCTCAGGTTGCCTTCTCACAGTGACTGCCTTGTCTATTCTGAACTCTAGTTAAACAGCTGAGCCCTCGAGGAGTTTGGGGTTTGGTGGGATAGGGGATGGGGTGGGGATACCGCCAGTTACTGGACTAAGAGTTTGGCATGCCTCAGCCCCTGGGCAATCCTCTTTTTTCTTCTTATCGACTGGCAGGACAGAGCTGAGGATAGAAAAAAGCTATGTGCCATTAGCCGATGCCAAAATTTTAAAATACTTTGTCATCTTTCCAATGGGTTTCACTCCTAAGTGAATAAATTCCCATAATAGAGTCTGGGTGTGACCTTCCTGAACCCACTTCCAGGAGAGGGCAATGGCCATCTGCTGTTGAACAAGTTTTTTTTTTTTTTTTTAATATGCTATTTGGGAATAAAAAAACAGGGCATTTACTGGTATTCGTTCATTCCATAAACCTGCCATTCACAGGAAGTACATTCTAAGCCTCAGCGAAGTCTCAGAAATCATGGAAACCTCTCAGGAGGTGGTGAGAACCTGTCTAGCAGAAAGAGGAGTGTAGGGGGCAGATGGTCCCTTTTTTAGATTCAAGGCAGCGTTTCTAGCTTCTCTTCTTGCTCCTCTTTCTTCTCCTCTCCTCCCCACCCCCATCTGGAAGAAGCCAGAGACTGTCCTGGCATTTCCCCCCCACCCCGAAACTGCTGCCACCTCATGCCCAGGGCTTGCCTGTTTGGAGACTGGGCTGACTGCTCTCTCTTCCTCAGCCTCAGGGAGACAGTGATTCTAGCTTTCATTTCGAAAACAGATGCCCTTTTCCTGCCCTCTAACACCGCTAAGAATTTGGCCCCCATAACCTTCAGTTAACACTCCAATACACATCCCCCAATGCCAGTGTGCCAGAGCTATGGTGCCCATCCCCATTCAGCCTGCTCCCCTGACATTCTCTGGGTCCCCGTCCAGGTTAGACCCAGGAGACTGAATCTGGCCAGAACACATGTGGGCATCAATGCTGATGCCCACTGCCAGGCTGCAATGAGGTGGAAACCATATGCGTCGCCTCAGTCTTTCTCCTCCCCTCCTGGCGGAACCAGAGACGGAGGCAGCTGGGATCCCTCAGTCACGGGAGGACACCTGTTGGAGAGAGTTCTGCACACCCTCAGTGGTCTTTGCCTGGGCGAGAAATACGAGTTGGTTGTGTTAAGCCGCTGATCGTTGAGATCAGTTGCTCACTGATCTCTCAAGCACAGCACAACTGTTGCGTGGCAATCTTAACCCCTCAAAAACCAGTGTGGTGGCTGGACCAGACAGTAGGGTGGTTACTACTGCAAGAGGCCCTTCAGCAATAATCAGCAGAAAATTTTGAAAGAAAAAAGGTCTGTTACTTACAGGACGTGGAGGTTACACGGCGTACCTGGGACCCTACAGCAGGTCAGGGGCAGACAGAAAGCTGGAGACCTCGGGTCTGGGGTTCCGCTTTTATTGGGGCTGAAGGCGGGGCCAGGGGTTTTGTGTGCTCACCCTTTATTGGTGAGTCTAAACCACATAAGTGTCAGTGTAAAGCATGGGAAGAGGAACAGCAGGTGGCCCCAAAGAACTGAATTACCCAAAATCTCCAATACAAAGGCGCCTTAGTGAGGGGAGGCATATGGCCCTGGCAAGGGCGCTATAGGCATGTGGCTGGCAAGGTGTTTATTCTAGATACCATCACTGGAGTGGACGCTGGGCAATCAGAGGACATCAGGCGCTTATCAAACCTTGTCAGGCACTAATTGAGGGTTATCAGGAATTTACTTTACAAAAACCCAAACAAACCCCCCAAACGACTGTTAGGATGTTACGGAACCCAGGTCCCGGCTGCTCACCACTCAGAAGCCGACAAAGAAGCCAGTTGGGAGAAAGGAAAGCTTGCTTTATTTTGGGTGCTGACATCCTGATGGTGGGTGGTGCAGAGGGCCTGTCCAAACGCCCGCTCTCCCCACTGGACAGTCAGGTGGCACAGAGGGTGGGTGCCTGTCCAAGCGCCTGCCCTCCCCACTGGACCGTCAGGTGGCACAGAGGGTGGGTGCCTGTCCAAACGCCCACTCTCCCCACCGGACAGTCAGGGGGCAGGACATCCTTAGACAGGGGAACCCAGTGCTGGTGGTCTAGTCACTGAGTCGTGTCTGACTCTTGTGACCCCAACGACTGTAGCCTGCCCTGCTCCTCTGTCCAAAGGGATTTCCCAGGCAAGAATACTGAAGCGGGTTGCCACTTCTTTCTCCAGAGGGTCTTCCCGACCCAGAGACTGAACCTGGGTCTGCTGCATTGCAGGCTCGTTTCTTTACGGAGTGAGCCACCAGTGAAGCCCAAAAAGCAGAGGGAAGGGGCTACATGCAGAACCAGTACAGTCAGCTCTGACGCTCATCTTGAAACTGGTCATCAGAGAGCTAACCAGTGTCATCTCGATTCTTTTAGGTGCAAGAAATCTTTAGTTCCAGGCTTGGTTGGTTTCCATTTCCGTGAGGACAATTCTCAGAATTGTGGCAGCTGATATCACAGCTAGAGTCTGGTCGTCATGTAGCTAACTTCTTCCACCTGGTGGGGACTTCAGTACCTGTACATTAGCGCACAGGAGATGACTCAGAATCTCATCTACAGCCTTGAGGAGGAACTGAAAGTCCTTGGCATGCTTACTGACTACATTATTATTATTTGGTCTCCTTTGACTGCTCTCCTTTGTTTCCTCATGTGCTCACTTCTCTGATTAAACTTCTTCTCTGGCTCAGATTTTTCCGCAGACATAAGGCAGGCAGAGGATATAGTGGGGCAAAGACCAGAAGGTCCCGTTTGGGTTCAAGCCTTTACACTACAGTAACCTAGCTATACAGACTCACAGCCGTCCCAGGCAGCATTCATCTTGAAGTTACAGTTTCCTTGAAGAGCTAGACCTGTATTATGGGTTGACTCGTGTTCCCACCACATTCCTACATTGAAGTCCTGACCTCCAGTAAGACCTCAGGATGTGACTGTATTTGGAAAGACGGTCTTTGTGGAGGTGATGAGTTAGGATAAGGTTAGGGAATGGCAACCCACTCCAGTATTCTTGCTTGGAGAATCCCATGGAAAGAGGAGCCTGGTGGGCTACAGTCCATGGGATCACAAAGAGTCTAACACTATTAGGGTGGGCCTAATGCAGATGACTTAGAAGAAGGGGAAGTTTGGACACAGACACACATCTTCACTGGGAGAATTCCGCATGAAGGTGAAGGCTGAGAGGAGGTGGGGATGCTTCTACACACCAAGCAATCCTGAAGATGGCCAGGTCACCACCAGAGCCTGGGGAGAGGAAGGAACAGACCCTCCACCATAGACCTCAGAAGGAGCCAACCTCACTGGCTCCTTGATCTTAGACTTCTGGGCTCCAGAACTGAGAGAGCAGATATTTCTATTGTTTAAGCTACTCAGTTGGAGGTGTGTGTGCTGTCACTTCAGTCATGTCCGACTCTTTGGGAGCCCATGGACTGTAGCCCACCAGTCTCCTCTGTCCCTGGGATTCTCCAGGCAAGAATACTGGAGCGGGTTGCCATTCCCTTCTCCAGAGGATCTTCCTGAGCTGGGAACTGATCCCAGGTCTCTTATGTCTCCCGCACTGGCACGCGGGTTCTTTACCACTGGCACCAGTTTGTGGCACCTGGAGCACTACCCTAGCAAAAAATAAAACCTCTGGGCATCTCTGTAGGTCTGTGAAATCTGGGATGTTGGACAAAGAATGCCCCCTGCCATCTCAGTTAAATAGGGAGTGTGCCCATCAAGGCAGCAGCCGCCCCTGACAGTGCTTCCTGGGGGGACTCAGGAGGGAGCAGGATTCTGGCCCCCATAGCAAGGTGCACATCACAGGGGCGACATCCTGAAACCCAGACTCTCGCCTCTTCCCATATACAGAAAAGCACTAAATTCGTTACCTTGAGATGTCTGGTATTTCTTTAGTTGGGAGGACCTTTTGAAGATTGACTACCAAGTTTTCTTTGCTGTTGTTTATTTATTTATTTTTGAAAAACCTCCTATATATCCCGGTCCTCCCTTACCCCTGAGGACAGTCCTCAGAGCTACTGAGAGACTGTATCTGGGCGGAAGTCCTCAGTAAAGCTCCAAACAAAGCATAATTCTCAACGTTTAGTTTCTACATTTTTTCCCCCATCAACAGGTGTTTGCTCTCATGGCCATTTGTTTCAGGCCTAAATGAAGTTCAGAGGTGATGGGCCAGACCTTGGCCTTTTGATAAGCGCCTCAGCTTCACAACACTGTTGCTTCTATGGCAGGCAGACTGCCCCACCCCGTACATCCTGGGGGCCCCTGGTATCATGTCCAGGTCCCCGCACTCAAGGACTCTGGTGATGTCACACATGCCTCTCCTTTTCCCCATCTTTTCAGGGTTTTCTCCTGAGAATTCAAAGTCCATGGTTTAGCATCTTGTTCAGCCACCTTCATCCAAGAGCTAATTTAAACATTGGGAGCACAGTAGTCAAAAAACAAAAATACTCTCATGAGGCTTACTTTTTAGTGTCGAGAGGCAGACAATGAAACAAAAGCCGTAATGGGTGAATGAGATACAGCTGATCCTTGAAGGACACCGGGGTTAGGGTCACCGAGCTTCTGCACAGTCAGAGATCCGTGCATAGCTTCACAGTGGGCTCTTGTGCCCGTGACTCCCCATATGTATGGATTCAACAAAGCACGGATTCTGCGTTACTGTAGAGCCTGTTCATTGAAAAAATCCTAGTATACATAGACCTGCACAATTCAAATCCTGTCGTTCAAGAGTCACCTGTGACTTCGAGAATGTGGTCATGGTTGCTGTGAGGAAGGATGGGGGAAGGGATAGTTGGGAGTCTGAGATGGACACGTACACACTGCTGTATTTAAGACGGATAACCAACGAGGACCTGCTGTATAACACACGGAACTCAGCTTAAACTTATGAGGCTGGACGGGAAGGGAGCTGGGGGAGAACGGGTGCGTGTGTATGTATGGCTGAGACCTTGCACTGCTCACCTGAAACTGTCACAATATTGTTTGTTAATCGGTTATACTCCATAGGAAATAAAAGATGAAAAAAAATAGAGTCAACTGTGGAATATTAGGTGAAGGAAGAGGGCAAGGGGCAGCAGGGATGCAGAGGTGTGGTGAGGGCGTCACGGGGAAGACGGCTGCCTCTTTACAGAGGACGGATGTGCTCACGTGTGACAGTCACCGCTCAGAAAAGGGTCCTTCAACTTTTAATAATCCGAAGAGTCAAGAGTCAGCGGATGTTTCCAGTATCAGGATTATGGCTGAACTTTTTCTGTATTCTGTTTCCTAATCTTCCCTTTGTGAGGAAAAAAATATTCATTACTGTTCTTTAAAAAAACACACACAGACACACAACAAACCTTCTAATTGGGGAATACATTTACAAGAAAGTTATGTGAGAAAGGAATGAACAGAAGCCTCATTGAAATACAGTCAGGCGACCAGAAGGGGGAGCCCTCACATCCTGTAAGGACAGAAGAGCCCAGTGGAAAGAAGGAAAGAAAGACTCCCTTCTCAGAAAAGACAGCCAATGAAAAGACACGGACTCTGTTTCCTAGAGCCCTTCCCCACTGTACACAGCCAGCGGCTCTGATGACAATTATTAAAGAATTCTGGTCCACGTGGGAATATCTCAGAGGAAGCTAGAAGAAAAAAAAAAGCAGAAGTAGCATCCAGGTGAGGTTAGGACCAGCTACCTACTTTGTGGGTCCCAGTGCAGAATTAAATGCAGGATTCCATGTCA
Organism: Bos javanicus; assembly: GCF_032452875.1. NCBI lineage: Eukaryota > Metazoa > Chordata > Mammalia > Artiodactyla > Bovidae > Bos > Bos javanicus. The sequence continues at coordinate 132,633,080 of NC_083869.1, read as the reverse complement.
TGAACAACATCGCGATGGCTGGACAGAGCCGTGAACCAGGCGCAGGGCCCACTGGGTCTGCCTGGGTCACAAGCCAGGAAGCCAGCCCTGGGTGAGGGGACAAATGCCCTGAGAGTCCCGGTGGTGGTCTGAATTCCCAATGCACTGACCCACCTTCAGCAGGCTGGCAACGTGGGAGACCATACCTTACAGAAGACGGGCCTGTGCCTCCCCCAGATCAGGAGCAGACCTGCTGTTTGCCCCCAGCTGGCCAGCAGGAGCTGCTCTTGCCCAGGGAAGGAGGCTGGAAGGCTGGGCTTTACTTGCAGTGAGAAGCACAGATGTGGACACGCCAGGCCCAGTGCTTCACACCCGGTGTCCCTTTTCCATCTCTAACAAGCCTGTGAGCTGGTACCAAAGTGCTATCTACTTAGATAAGGGCGCTAGGCGTATGGAAGCGGTGGTGGGATCTGACTCAGCCCTTCTCACTCTAAGGCTGGTATTTTTAACCCTTTACATTTGATTGCCTTGTACTAGTTAGTTCTTGCATTAGAAGAGCCAGGGAGCACAACACAGACACACACTCACACACACACTCATGCACACACTCACACACACATATTCACACATGCACTCTCACACACACTACACACACTCACACACACACTCACACACACACGCGCGCACGCACACACACACATGCACTCTCACACACACTACACACACTCACACACACTCACACACGCACACACTCACACACACGCACACACACACACGCACACGCACACACATGCACTCTCACACACACTACACACACTCACACACGCACACACTCACACACACGCACACACGCGCGCACACACACACATGCACTCTCACACACACTACACACACGAACACACACGAACACACGCACACACTCACATACACACGCGCACACACACACACTCACACATGCACTCTCACACACACTACACACACACACACACACGCACACACGTACACACTTACACACTCACACGCACACACACACTCACACACACACATGCATGGTTTGCCAAATAAATTGCTTTATTCAGAAGAGTCAACCAGGAGTGTAGCTGCCATAGCAAAACATGACATTGGACTTGACGAGGAGTGGAGCTGTGGAAAAATTACCTGCTCCCCAAGTAAGCGGGGAGAACGGGCTGAGCATCCAGGCCCAGCCTTGAGCGTCTCCTTCTGGACAGAGGCTTCTGTTTGGGGTGAGAAGACCTCCTGACTTGTGTCTAGGATGGGAGAGGGGGTTTCCTTCATTTGCCAGGGAACGTGGCTAGGATAGGGAGTGGGGTGCTAAGTGGAAACTCGGTTTTAGGAGGCAAAGTGTCCAGGCTCAGGGGCTTCTCAAGCACTTGGGTGTACTCCCTTTGCATTGACGGTTGCTGTAGTATTGGAGCTTTTTATTATAGGTCTTCTTGTTTCTTGCAGAACAAAGGATAGCTATTTGATCACATTCACACACTTGATGCTTACAGTAGTCCTAATCCTCTGAAATCACAAGAAAATATACATGGAATACATGTGTGTGCCAAGTTGCTTCAATTTTGTCTCTTTGGGACCATATGGACTGTAGCCCACCAGGCTCCTCTGTCCATGGAATTTCCAGGCAAGAGTACTGGAGTGCATAGCCATTCCCTTCTCCAGGGGATCTCCCCAACCCAGGGATGGAACCTGAGTCTCTTATTTCTCCTGCATGGGCAAGTGGGTTCTTTACCACTAGCACCACCCAGGAAGGCCAAACACTGGATGGTTGGTTAATATTCTCGGGTTTCTCATGGGAAATCTGAGGGGATAACACAGCCTGTGTTCTCCCAGAATTTCTAGTCTTGGACAAGCACCAATGCCCAGATATTTCTGATTGATGGCGAGACAGAATTCCTACCCTCAGAAGCCCATACCCAGTCTGATGGGGACACGAGCCGCGAACTGGGATTCTGTGAAAAGCCTTGCTGTTAGCCTTGTCTTTTTCTCCTCCCTAGCAGATGTGTTCAGGTGCAAAGCCCCTGTTCCCTGGAGTCGGGGAATGGTTCTTGATGGGTGTAAGCCAGTCATGGTCATCCCTGTTTCCTTTGTAGTGATTAGTGTAGGGGAAGCACGTGACCTTGCCCCTGACCAACGAGCCACAAGGGAAAGTCTGCTGGGGGCTTCCAGGAAGGATGAATTTCCAAAAAGAGCCATGTGTGAAGGGAGAGCCTCTTCCGTAAGGTGAAGCCATAACTCTTGGAGCTCTCAGTGTGCCTTGGAATCACACTGCCAATGTGGCAGAGTAGAAGGTTGGGAAGGACTGGATCCTTGGCAACACAGCTGAGAAGGTGCCCCAGCTCTGGCACTGCCTTCTACCAGACTCTGTTACAGGAGAGTCAGACTTCTCTGAACCTCTGTTAGGTGGGCATCTTGTTGCTTGTCATCCAGAGCCTTCTGAAGCAGAAGATATTAAGAAGAGGTGGCAAGAATACACAGAAGAACTATACGAAAAAGATCTTCATGACCCAGATAGTCACGATGGTATGGTCACTCACCTAGAACCAGACGTTATGGAATGCAAAGTCAAGTGGGCCTTAGGAAGCATCACTGTGAACAAAGCTAGTAGAGGTGATGGAATTCCAGTTGAGCTGTTTCAAATCCTAAAAGATGATGCTGTGAAAGTGCTGCACTCAATATGCCAGCCAATTTAGAAAACTCAGCAGTGGCTATAGGACTGGAAAAGGCCTGTTTTCATTCCAATCCCAAAGAAAGGCAATGCCAAAGACTGCTCAAACTACCACACAATTGCACTCATCTCACACACTAGTAAAGAAATCCTTGAAATTCTCCAAGCCAGGCTTCAATAGTATGTGAACCGTGAGCTTGCAGATGTTCAAGCTGGATTGGGAAAAGGCAGAGGAACCAGAGATCAAATTGCCAACATCTGCTGGATCATCGAAAAAGCAAAAGAGTTCCGAAAAACAACTATTTCTGCTTTATTGACTATGCTAAAACCTTTGACTGTGTGGATCACAACAAACTGGAAAATTCTTTAAGAGGTGGGAATACCAGACCACCTGACCTGCCTCTTAAGAAACCTGTATGCAGGTCAGGAAGCAACAGTTAGAACTGGACATGGAACAACAGACTTGTTCCAAATCAGGAAAGGAGTATGTCAAGGCTGTATATTGTCACCCTGCTTATTTAACTTATATGCAGAGTACATCATGAGAAATGCTGGGCTGGAGGAAGCACGAGCTGGAATCAAGATGCTGGGAGAAATATCAGAAACCTCAGATATGCAGATGACACCACCCTTATGGCAGAAAGTGAAGAGTAACTAAAAATCCTCTTGATGAAAATGAAAGAGGAGAGTGAAAAAGTTGGCTTAAAGCTCAATATTCAGAAAACGAAGATCATGGCATCCATTCCCATCGCTTCATGGCAAATAGATGGAGAAACAGTGGAAACAGTGACAGATTTTATTTTGGGGGGCTCCAAAATCTCTACAGATGGTGATTGCAGCTATGAAGTTAAAAGATGCTTACTCCTTGGAAGAGAAGTTATGACCAACTTAGACAGCATATTAAAAAGGAGAGACATTTCTTTGCCAACAAAGGTCCGTCTAGTCAAAGTTATGATTTTTCCTGTAATCATGTATGGATGTGAGAGTTGGACTATACAGAAAGCTGAGTGCCAAAGAATTGATGTTTTTGAATTGTGGTGTTGGAGAAGACTCTTGAGAGTCCTTTGGACTGAAAGGAGATCCAACCAGTCCATCCTAAAGGAAATCAGTCCTGAATATTCATTGGAAGGACTGATGCTGAAGCTGAAACTCCAATACTTTGGCCACCTCATGCGAAGAACTGATTCATCTGAAAAGACCCTGATGCTGGGAAAGATTGAAGGTAGGAGGAGAAGGGGATGACAGAGGATGAGATGGTTGGATGGGATAACCGACTCAATGGACATGAGTTTGAGTGAACTCCGGGAGTTGGTGATGGACAGGGAGGCCTGGTGTGCTGCAGTGCATGGGGTCGGACAAGACTGAGTGACTGAACTGAACTGAACTGACCCAGAGCCTACTAAAGACACATGACCTTATGGAAAGGTCATGATGGGAAGACAGAATTTCTGATCTCATAGACCTCAGGCTGTTAAGGAAAAGTCCATGGTTTCTAAAAATCCCACTCGTGGGTCAGCTGTCTGGGGCATTAGGCAATCTCTTCCAGCCACCGCCCACCTCTCCTCCCCTTCATGGCCAAACTTGCTCCAGAAGGTTGTTTACACTTTCAACCTCTCTTCCTCCCACCTACCTTCCAACCCACTCTAATCTGGCTTTGCCTTCACAGATCCATGGGAACAGCTCCCCCTGAGTCTTCAGTGGTCTTCCTGCCTCTAAATCCAAGGAGCCCGGTCAGCCCTTATCCTGGAGGACCCCTCTGTTAAGCTGGCTGCTGTTAATCCTCTCCTCCTGCCCAACTCCTTGACCTCCTTGCTTTTCTCCTTTCTGGGCCTTTAAACATCAAGTGGGTGGGTCCATCCAACTCTCGGCTCTCTGAGGTCACCTCCTGAATCTGTGTCCAGACCTTCCTTTCATCTGTGTGTTTCTTTATCCGCTGCCTACTGCTCATCTCCCTCGGTGTTCTGGAAGTTTCCAAACTCAACGTGTTCCCAGTAGAAGTCTTCCTGCCCTCTCCCACCAGGCCCTCTCAGTTGTACCATCCTCACGGTGGTACAGCCATCCAACAGCTCCCAGTCAAGCGCCAAGCTCAGGTGACCCTCGGGCCTATCATAATGGCACTCTCCACCCTTGCATCCTGACCCACCATTGCTAAAGGTCAACAGCTTTCTGTGTCTTGTCTGCATCTTGACGATGCCCCCCTTATCTGTCTCCATCCACACTCAACCAGAGTTGGTCCTCTGCAAGGTAAACCTGAATACAACATGTCTTTGCTTGAGAACTCCCTAATTCTTTCAGACAAAATCTAAATACAGTATCGTCTTGGGGACTTGACTAGCCCCTTTTTTCCTCTCCAGCATCATCACTCACCACTCGGTCTCATCCTCACATTTCCTTTCATCAACACAGAATCATAGTTCCCTCTGGCCCCTTGGACCCCGACTATGTCCTCTTGCTAGGATGTGCCCAACCTGCCTTCCCCTGACCCCTCACAGCCTGGAAAACTCAACTTGGAGGTCACTGTTCTTGGTGTTCAGAGCCCTTTGCCTCACTTCCTATCAGAATCTACCATGTTATATTTTCATTTTTGTAACTCCCCAGTCCTCCGTGAGCTCCTTGAGGCAGGGCACTGTCCCTTTGAATTAATATCTAGCTCTGGTGCCCAGCGCAGAGGACACTCAGGAAAATGGACATCAGAGGCTGGGTGGAGGAGTAGGACTCTTTCTTACCACAAACGATTAGGCTCCAGCAGAGAGTGAAGCTGTATTTCAGGGATGTGGTACCACACCTACGATTCTTCAGCTTTTTGTAGCAACAGTCATTCACTGCGCAGCACCTGAAATGAGCTTGTGCTACTGGGGCTGCCCCCGCCCCCCACCAATCTCCAGAGAGCTCAGGGCCCCAGGTCACACCCCACTGACCCTGGGCAGAGACCCAGGCACATTCCAATAGTCTAGAGCGGAGTTTCTAGCAGCCTGGCTGCTTTTTTAGCAGGGACTTCCTGGGGTTCTTTGATCATGGAACCAACACGAGACTTTGGCTCCCACCCCAGCTGGGGCCACGAGTGGACAGAGACGGGAGGGCTGGGGGTGGCCTCACCGATCCGTTGCATCCTTGGGGGGTCCTCTGCCACCACCACACAGGAGCAGTCCAAGAAGCCATCAGTGGTCACAGGTTCTCCTCCTGTCATGTACTTGATCTTTTTCTGAAAATCTACCAGGTTTCCATGGACCTGCAGCAGGGCTGGAAGGGCACTGCCTGGTGATGGGGCCTGAGATGCTGTGACTTCCCTCTGTTTCTCCCCTCCCCACAAGACAACCTCTCTTCCTCCCACTGAGAGGGGGCCAGATGCAGTGGGAATGGAAGCTGGGTTTGGAGGTGCCTCCCTCCACGGGCTGCTCCCCTTCTGGTGAAAGGTCACTGTTGACTCTTAACAAAGCCATGATTAATGCCAGCAGCAGGAGGGTCTTCATGTTGAGAGAATTACAGACAGACCCTCCCGGGTGGCGCCAGCATCAGCCCCAGCCCCTGCTGTCCTGCTCACATTCAACGATCCTGATGAAGACGTCTTTAAGAGAACTCGCAGACACGCTCCTCAGCTCTAGGTGGGTCCAGCGTGACTGCCTTCATCGGGCACACAGTACACGTGGAGGGGGCGCTTCCCAGCTCTGTTGAGTTTCACTGGTCAAGAACCCCCTCCCCCCATGAAACACTGCAGAGACCTCCATGCTCCTCACCCCGCTGAGAGCTCCTGGAAGGTTGTGACCAGGCCACCCCACCAGACTGGGAGATCCCTGAGGTCCTAGGCTGTGTGTTGTGCCCCCCAGTAGCTGTATCTTACTCCCCCCCACACACTGGAGTCAAGGCTTGTGAACCCCACTCATGGAGTTGGATCCGCGCTGTCTTTCTCCAGAACTATAGCAGCACCCTCTCTTTCAAACCTTAAACACGTACCTGCTTCCCTTGTGGCTCAGCTGGTAAAGAATCCGTCTGCAATGCGGGAGACCTGGGTTCGATCCCTGGGTTGGGAAGATCCCCTGGAGAAGGGAAAGGCTACCCACTCCAGTCTTCTGGCCTGGAGAACTCCATGGACTGTACAGTCCATGGGGTCACAAAGAGACGGACACAACCGAGCAACTTTCACTTTCACTTGTACATGCACAAATACACAACTACTCACACACACATACGTACACATACACACTCTATACTCATCTGCTAATGTGGACACCCTCTTACACAATATATTCACGTATGCACACAATGCTCTTGTGCACAGATACCCTCTTGTCATACCAAATTAGGCACAGCAGGCTTGTGCTCATGGATGTATGCATGTACACACACAAGTACACACACACGTATACACACACAAGTACACACACACACACACACACACACACACACACACACTATAGGCACCCTTGAAGGCGGCCAGTAATCAGGGACTGGATATTCATTTTTGGCTTTTTACTTCTCAGAGGATCCTGAATTGGTGTCTCCAAGCGACCACCTTGTTTATTCTGAACTCCAGTTATATAGCTGATCCCTCTGGGAGCTTGGTGGGGTAGGGGATGGGGTGGGGATACTCCCCTTAGTTGGGGGACTCAGAGTTTGGCATGCTACTCACCCCAGGCAATCCTCTTTTTTCCCCTCTCATCAACAGTACAGAACTGAGGTTTTTTCCATCCTTATGTTCCATTAACTGATGCCGAAATTGTCGGTTATTTTGTCATCTTTCCTGTGGGTCTCCCTCCTGAGTGAATAAATCCCCATAACTGGGTCCAGGTGTGACCCTCCTGAACCCACTTCCAGGAGAGGGCCATCTGCTGCTGACCAAGGATTTTTCCTTTCTGCTGCTAAGTAAGCCACTTGGGAATAAGAATCAGGGCAGTTGGTGTTATTCATTCATTCCATAAACCAGTCATTCAAGAAGTACACGCTAAGCCTCCGCAAAGTGCCAGGACCCCCGAGAACCTCTCAGGAGCTGATGAGAGCTTGTCCCGCCCCCAGGGGCCCTGGAGGCCCCAGCAGGGAAAGAGCTGCATGACGCAGATGACACCTACTCGCCTGGCTGGGAACAGCACCTCCAGCTTCTCTCTGGCTCCTCCTTCCTCTCTTCCTCCCCCTCCCCTTCAAGAAAAAGCCAGAGACTGTCCAGGGGTCCCCGCACTCCCACCCCAGGCATGTACTGCTGCCCCCTCCTCCCCAGTCCTCACCTGTGTGGGGATGGAGCTGACTGATTCTCCTGGGATCTATTGCTCTTTCTTCTTCAGCCTCAGGGAGACAGTGACTCTATTTCCCAAATAGATGCCTTTTTCAAGCCCTTCACCACTGCTAAGAGTTTAACTTGTGTGACCTTCAGTTAATAGTCCCCAACACTCACCCCCCCAAAAGCCAGAGACCAGAGGCTACGGTGCCCATCCCCATTCTGCCTGCTCCCCACATTCTCCAGGCCCCCCTCCAGGTTAGGCTCAGGAGACTGAATCTTGCCAGCAAAATGTGTACATCAGTGCTGAGGGTCACCGCCAGGCGGAAGTGAGGCAAAGGCCGCGTCCTGTGCCCCAGTTTCTGTGCCCTGAATGGTGAACCGGGAGATGGAGGCAGCTTGGGTCCCTGAGTCATCGTGTGGAGGACCCTGTCCGGGAGTGGTCTTTGCATGAGTGAGAAATACACTTTGGTTTGTTAAACTACTGATCATTGAGATCAGTGAGCAGCAAGCACGGTGGTCTCAGCCCATCAATAATCAATGCAGTGGCTGGATTAGACCTCATGGTTGTTACGATTGCGTGACACCCATTCATGATAATTATCAGAAATCCTTTAATAAAGGTTTATTACTTACATGACCTGGAAGTTACACACCGCAGCTGGAGCCCCACAGTGAGGTCAAGGGTAGAGAGAGCCTGAGATCTTGGGTCTGGGGTTCTGCTTTTATTTGGGTTGAGGGTAGGGGCCTAGGCTTTTGTTGGCTCACTCTTAGTTGGTGGATTTAAAATACATGAGCAGTAATATAAAGCGCAGGAAGAGAAAAAAAAACCCCACAAAAACAGGTGGCCAAATAGTCAAATTAACCAAAATCTATAAAATAAAGGCATGGCTGGCAAGATGTTGATTCTAGATAGCTATCTTTGACCTGGATGCCTGGCAACCAGAGGTTATCAGGCACCAATCGAAGGTTATCAGGAATATACCTTACAAAAAACCAACACAACTGTCAGGCTTTACACTACAGTAACCTATCTATTAACAGCCATCCCAGGCCGCTTTCGTCTTGAATATAGTTTCCTTAAAGAGCTAGACCTGCATTAAGGGTTGACTTGTGTCGCCGCCAAATTCCTGCATTGAATCCTGACCTCCAGTAAGACCTCAGGATGTGACTCTATTTGGAAAAGAGGGTCTTTGTGGGGATGATGAGTTAGGATAAGGTTACTAGGGTGGACCTAATGCAGGATGACTGGTATCTTTAGAAAGAGGGGATGTTTGGACAAAGATGCACATGCGTCTTCACTGGGAGAATTCCACATGAAGGTGAAGGCCAAGAGGAGGTGGTGATGCTTCCATACACCAAGCAATCCTGAAGATGGCCAGGTCACCACCAGAGCCTGGGGAGTGGAGGGAACGGACCCTCCCCCACAGACCTCAGAAGGAGCCAACCTCACCGGCGCCTTGATCTTAGACTTCTGGGCTCCAGAACTGAGACAGCAGATATTTCTGTTGTTTAGGCTACTCAGGTCATGGTTCCTGGTACAAATTCCTAGCAAATTACACAGCCTCTGAAGATCCCCGTGGGTCTTGACAATATGGGATTTGAGGACAAAGAATGCCCCCTGCCATCTCAGGAGACAGTGTCCCTGCGGGGACTCAGAACAGAGGAAAACGGTACCACCCCGACAGTGTCCCCGAGGGGACTCAGAACAGAGGAAAACGGTACCACCCCGACAGTGTCCCCGAGGGGACTCAGAATGGAGGAAAATGGTACCAGCCATGACAGTGCCCCCGAGGGGACTCAGAACAGAGGAAAACAGGGTACCAGCCCTGACAGTGCCCCCGAGGGGACTCAGAACGGAGGAAAACAGGGTACCAGCCCTAGGCAGGTAAGGTGCACGAGGTAAGGCACAGGGATGATTGCATCAACTCCAGACTGTTGCATCTTTTAACACGTAGAAAAGCGCCAAATTTATTAACTGGAGATACCAGGTTTTCTTTTAGCTGGCAGATATCTTTTGGTGTTTAACCACCCATGCTTTTTCGTTTGCTTATTTTTGCAAAAACTCCTACATATCCCAACTCCTCCCTTACCCCTGAGGACAGCCCTCAGACCTGCCCAACAGTATGTATCCAGGCTGAAGTCCTCTGTAAAGCCCCCAATAAAGCATAATTGTCAATGTTTACGTTCCGCATTTTTTCCATCAACAGATTTTTGCTCTCACGTCTGTCCTGGGTCTAGATGCAGGCGCAGAGGTGATGCGCTAGACTGTGGGCTTCTGTCACTCACCTCAGCTTTGGAACACTGCTGTTTCTATGGCGGCAACGCACCCCACCCTCGTGTATCCTGGTGGCCCCTGGTATTGTGTCCAGGTTCCAGCACTCAAGGACTCTGGTGATGCCTTTTCCCATCTTCTCAGGATTTTTCCCAATAATTCAAAATCAGCAGTCTGGCTTCTTGACAGCGACCTTCATCCAAGAACTAATTTAAACACTTGGAGTACTTTGATAAAAAAACAAAAGTACTCTCATGGGGCCTACATTTTAGTGGAGAGAGACAGGTTATGCAACAAAAGATACAACAGGTGAGTGATACATAGGTGACCTTTGAATGGCATGGGGGTCAGGAGCACTGAGCCTCTGCACAGTCAGATATTTGCCTGTAACTTCACAGTGGGCCCCAGTATCTGTGATTCCCCATATACGTGGCTTCAGCCAACCTCAGATTATGTAGCACTGTTGTCGTCCAGTCGCTCAGTCGTGTCCGACTCTTTGCGACCCCACGGACTGCAGCATGCCAGGCTTCCCTGTCCTTCACCATCTCCTGGAGCTTGCTCAAACTCATGTCTGTTGAGTCGGTGATGCCATCCAACCATCTCGTCCTCTGTCATCCCCTTCTCATTCTGCCTTCAGTCTTTCCCAACATCAGGGTCTTTGAATCAGCTCTTCGCTGAAGAGTGGTCAAAGTATTGGAGCTTCAGCTTCAGCATCAGTCCTTCCAATGAATATTCAGGACCGATCTCCTTTAGGATGGACTGGTTTACTCTCCTTGCGGTCCAAGAGACTCTCAAAAGCCTTCTCCAACACCACAGTTCAAAAGCATCAATTCTTTGGCACTCAGCCCTCTTTATGTTCCAACTCTCAGATCCATACATGATTACTGGAAAAACCATAGCTTTGACTATACAGATCTTTGTCAGTGAAGTATCGTCTCTGCTTTTTAATATGCTGTCTAGGTTTCTCATAGCTTTTCTTCTAAGGAATAAGCGTCTTTTCATTTCATGGCTGCAGTCACCATCTGCAGCGATTTTGGAGACCAGGAAAATAAAGTCTGTCACTGTTTCCATTGTTTCCCCATCTATTTGCCATGAAGTGATGGGACTGGACGCCATGGCCTTAGTTTTCTGAATGTTGAGTTTTAAGCCATCTTTTTGTAGTACTGTAGTGTATATGTCTATTTACTGAAAAAAAAATCTGTGTATAAATGGGCCTGAGCAATTCAAATCCTTGTTGTTCAAGAGTCAATGGTGGGGTGTTAGACAGTGATGAAGCAAGAGGGAAGAGGCAGCAGAAATGGATGAGGGGCAGCAGGAGCATCCTAGGGGAGGTCCTGTTACTTTCCATGGGATGGACATGTTCAAACAGAATAGTCAACGCTCAGAAATGTTTTCATTTATTAATAATTAGAAGAGCTAGCCTCGTATAAGTGATTGTTTCCAAAATCAGAATTATGCCTGAACTTTTTCTGTGCTCTGATTCTTAATCTTCCTTTGTGAGGAAAAATTATTTAATACTCTTTAAAAAAAAACTTCTAATGTGGAAATACATTTATGTGAAAATTATGTAAGAAACAAATAAACAGAAACCTCAATGAAATATAATTAAGGAGCCAGAAGGCAGAGGTCTCACATCCTGGAAGGTTAACAGAGCCCAGTGGGAAGAAGGAACGAGTCCTCTTCCTTCCTGGTAAGGACTCAGCCCATGAAAAGCCACAGACTCTTTGTTTCCTTGAGCCCTTCCCCACTGTACAGAGCCAGCAGCTCTGGTGGAGATTATTGAAGAATTCTGGTCCAGGTGGGAATATCTCAGAGGAGCCTTGGATAACAAGAGGGGAAGTAGCATCCAGGTGAGGGATGGACCAGCTACCTACTTTGTGGGTCCCCGTGCAGAACAAAATGCTGGATTCCATGTCATTAACAACTTGAGATGGCTGGACAGAGCTGTAAAGTAGGCGCAGTGCCCACTGGGACTCTGCCTGGGTCACAAGCCCAGGAAGCCAGCCCTGGGTGAGGTGGTAAGTGCCCTGAGAATCCCACTGGTGGCCAGTGTTACACTGACCCACCTCTGGGCGGCAACATAGAAGATTGTGCCTCACAGAAGACTTGGATTATAGACCCCCAAACACCAGGAGCTGTGCTTCTGTCTCTCCCCAACAGGCCAGCAGGAGCTGCTCTTGCCCAGGGTAGGAGAGGTGGAAGGCTGGGTTTTTCTTGTAACAATAAGGACAGAGACAGACATGTCAGAGCCGCCGGTTTATGTCCATTATCCATTTAACTTCCCCAGTAAGCCAGGGGGCACTTGGGACAAAGCGATCTCCATTTAGATGAGGGCGCTAAGGCTCAGGGAAGTGGTGGTGGTGGGGATTTGACCCAGCCAGTCTGACGCTAAGTGAAGTGTCAATCCCTCAGTCATGCCCAATGTTTTGGGGCCCCGTGGACCCCATGGAGCCTGCCAGGCTGGATACTGGATACTGGAGTGGTCTGCCATTTCCTTTTCCAGGGGATCTTCCCCAACCATGCATCGAACTCAGGTCTTCTGCACACCAGGCAGACTCTTTACCGACTGAGCCACCAGGGAAGCCCATATTTTTAACCCCTCTCAAGCCATTCCCTTGTACTGGTTTGTTTTCACACTAGAAGTACCTGTGAGTACCACACACGCACACACACACACACTCACATACAGTTTGCCAAATAAATTGTTTTATTCAGAAGAGCCCACCAGGAGTGTAGCTGCCACAGCTAAACATGACTTTGGACTTGAAGAAGAGTGGAAATGGGAGGAACAAAACCTCTGGCTGTCCAAGGAAGCGGGGGCAAGGAGCTTGGCATACATGCCCAGATCTGTGCTTCTCTTTCCAGATAGAAGGCTTCTGTTGGGGGAGAGAAGGGCTCCTGGCTGGTCTCTAGGATGGAAGAGGGGGTTTCCTTCATTTGCGAGGGAACGTGGCTAGGGCAGGGAGTTGGGTGTCAGAGTGGAGGCTCAGCACTGGGGGGTAAGGCGTCCAGGATCGGGGGCCTCTCAGCACTGCGGGGCACGCCCTGTGCACAGAGAGTTTCTGTAGTATTGGAGCTTTTTATTATAGGTGTGCTGGTTCCTTGCAAAACAGATGGCAGCTTTTTTATCACATTCACAGACTATACGTCTACACACACCTTGATCCGCTGAAACCACAAGAAAATAAAAACAGGGTGGGGGTTAGTTCATATTCTATGGTTTCTTCTGGAATTCCGAGGGACAAGACACAGCCCCTGTTCTCCCAGGATTTCTAGTCTGGGACAAGCATTGATGTTCAGATATTACTGGCTGATGAGGGCCCTGTGTGGGCCCTCAGAAAGCCCACACCCAGTGTCATGAGAGCACCAGCAGCTGAGCACTGGGATTCTGTGAAAAGCCTTTCTCTTAGCCACTGTCTCTTTCTTCTCCCCAGCAGATGTGTTCAGGTGCAAAGTCCCGGGCCACTGGAGCCGGGGAATGGTTCTTGATAGGTCATGGTCATCCGTTTCCTTTGTAGTGATTGGTGTAGGGGAAGCACGTGACCTTGCCCTGACCAGTGAGCCCCAAGGGGAAGTCTGCTGGGGGCTTCCGGGAAGGATGAATTTCCTCTCTCTGGAAAGAGGCTTGTAAAGGAAAGCCTCTTTTGTAGGGTGAAGCCACAACTCTTGAAGCTCTAAGTGTGCCTTGGAATCACACTGCCAATGTGGCAGAGCAGAAGGTTGGGAAAGGACTGGATCCTTGGCAACACAGCTGAGAATCTGCCCCAGCTGACCACCACTGCTACAGGTCAAGGGCTTGCTGTCTTTTGTCTGCATCATGACAATACACCCCCTTCCATCAGTCTACATCCACCCTCAGCCAGAGTAAGTCCTCTGAAATGTCTTTCTCTCTGGCATTATTACTCACCACTCTGTCTCATCCTCACATTTCCCTTCCACAGCACAGAACTGCTCCAGCCCACTCTGGTCCCCTGGACCCTGCTGTGTTGTCTTGGTGGGATGCCCCAACCCTCCTTCCCCTTGACTCCTCTCTGCCTTGAGGCTGCAGCTTGGAGGTCACCATTCTGAGGAGCCTTCCTTGACCCTCAGGCTGTGTTCAGAGCCCCGCCCTTTTCCTCACTGCGCATCAGACTCCACCGAGTTGTATTTTCCTTTTCCTTACTTCCCACTCAACTGTGAGCCCCTTGAGGCAGAGACCTGTCCCTTTGTATCTAGCTCTGGTGCCTGGCACAGCGAACACAGGAAAAAGAGCAGAGGAGGCTGGGTGCAGTCGGTAGGACTTGCTCTTACCACACGTGATTTGGCCCCGGCGGATAGACACATTGTAGTTAAGGAACTTGGTGCCACATCCATGATGCTTCAGCTTTTTGTAACAGCAGTCATGTGCCCAACAGCACCTGTGACAAGACTGAGCTATGGGGCGGCCTCCCCACGCTCCAGGGAGCCCAGTGCCCGTGGTTTCACCCACCTGACCCCGAGCAGAGACCCAGGGACACGGGACTAGTTTAGAGCACAGTTTGACCAGGATGGCTGCTGTTTCAGCTGAGCCTCGCTGGTGTTCTTTGACGTGGGGACTTCGGCTCCCACCCCAGCCGGGGCCACAAGTGGGCAGAGGCGGGAGGGCTGGGGTGGCCTCACCGATCCGTTGCATCCTTGGGGGATCCTCTGCCACTCACTCCACAGTAGCAGCCGTAGGCACCGTAGCTGAGCAGGGCTCCCTTTCCTGTCGTGTGCCTGATCATTTTCGCGAAATCCCACAAATGTGCATGGACCTGAAGAAGGGCTGGAAGGACATTGCCTGGTGATGGGGCCTGGGACTGCACACCCACCTCTGCCTCTCTCTGCCACTCCCCCTCCCCACAAAGGTCCTTGCCTTCCTCCCACAGAGAGGGGGTCAGACGCGGGGGAAGGGAGCCTTGGGGATGAAGGAGCCTCCTTTCCTGGGCTGTCGCCCTTCTGGTGAGTGACAATGAAAGTGAAGTCGCTCAGTCGTGTCCGACTCTTTGCGACCCCGTGGAGTGTAGCCCACCAGGCTCCTCTGTCCAAGGGATTCTCCAGGCAAGAATACTGGAGTGTGTTGCCATGCCTTCCTCCAGGGGATCTTCCTGACCCAGGGATTGATCCTGGGTCTCCAGCATTGCAGGCTGATGCTTTATCCTCTGAGCCACCAGGGTGAGAGGTAGGATGAGCTCTTACCAAAGGCCATGATCACTGCCAGCAGCAGGAGGGTCTTCATCTTGAGGGTTCTGTGGGGAGAAACACAGATACGACGGCCTAGACCCTTCTCCCAGGTGATAGTGGCTTCTGCCCTGGGCTCTGCTTTCCTGCCAGCATCCAGCAGTTCTGATGGAGAGCCTTTAGAAGAACTTGCAGACACGCTTCTCAGCCCCAGGCAGGATCCAGCGTGACTGCCTGCATCGGGCACACAGTACATGTGGAGGGGGCACTGCCCAGCTTTGTCGAACTTTCCACTGGTCAAGACCACGCCTCCCCGCAATACACACCACCGAGACCCCCATGCTCCTCACCCACCTGAGAGTTCCTGGAAGGCGGTGACCAGATCATTGCACAAAACTGGGAGACCCCTGAGGTCTTAGCCTGTGTGTCCCCGTTAGATGTTTCTTACCCCCACACTGGAGTCAAGGCTTGGGAATTCTGCCCATGAGCCCAATCCGCAGTGTTTTTCTTGAGAACTAAAGCAGCAGCCTCTCTTTGAACACTTACACTTGCACAAACAGTCACCTACTCACACCCAAGTGAATGCATAAAACATACAGTCTTGTGCTCACCTACTACGGTGGGCATCCTTTATCGCAATATACCCACGTATGCACACAACACACTTGTGCACACCATGCCCTCTTGTCTCACCAAATCAGGCACGTGCAGACTTGTGCTCATGGCTGCCTGCATGTGCCTGCACACACACTCTCACACACACACACTATAGCCACTTGAAGGCAGCCAGTGATCAGGGACTGGGTATTCATTTCTGGCTATTTACTTCTCAGAGGCTCCCAAGTTAACATCTGCAAGAGATTGCCTTGTTTATTCTGAACTCCAGTTAAATAGCTGATCCCTCTGGGAGCTTGGGGGTTGGTGGGTTAGAGGACGGGGTGGCCTTATGGCCAGGTGTTGGACTCAGAGTTTGGCATGCTTCTCCCCCAGGCAATCTCCCCTTATTTTTGCCTCTCATCAATCAACTAGCACAACGGAGCTGAGGATGGAAACACCTTATGTGCCATCAGCCGATGCCAAATTTTAGATGATTCTGTAATCTCTTTCTCCTGAGTGAATAAACTCTGATAATCTGGTCTGGGTGTGACCACTAGTCACCCCTTTGAACCCACTTTCAGGAGAGGGCAGGGGCTACCTGCTGTTGACTGGTTCCTTTCTTCTGCTAAGTATGCCATTTGGGAAGAAGAAATAGGGCATTTAGTGTTATTCATTCAATCAACCAGTCATCCACAGGACGTACATATTAAGCCTCCATGAAGCACCAGGAGGTGAGGCTTTCAGGAGCTGCTGGGGATTTGCCCTGCCCCCAGTGGCCCCTGGGACCTCCGCAGGGACAGAACTGCAATGGGGCAGATGGTCTTCCCACTGACACGGACCAGCATCTCCACTTGCTCCTTTCCTTCTTCCATCTTCTGTTCTTCCTCCATTCCTTCTAGAGAAAGCTAGAGGGTGTCCTAGCCTCCCTCCACCCCGGCTCCAGGCACGCACTGCTGACACTTCACCCCCAGTCGTCACCTGTTTGGAGATGGAACTGACTGATGCTCCTTGAATCTACTGCTCTTTCTTCTTCAGCCTCAGGGAGACTGTGACTCTATTTCCCAAATAGATGCCTTCTTCATGCCCTTCACCACTGCTAAGAATTTAGCTCCTGGGGCCTTCAGTTAACCCTTCCCCACACCCATCCCCAAAATGCCAGTGTGCAGACGTGATGCTGCCCACCATCATTTCACTTGCTCCCCACATCCTCCAGGCCCCCCTCCAGGTTAGGCTCAGGAGACTGAATCCTGCCAGCAAACTGTGTGCATCAGTGCTGAGAGCCACTGCCAGGCAGAGCGAGGCAGAGACCACCTACAACGCCCCAGGCTTTCTGTGCCCCTCATGTGGAGCAGAAGATGAAGTCAGCTTGGGTCCCTGAGTCCCAGCATAGAGGACACTTATTCGGAAGAATCCTGCAGACATGCAACAGTCTTTGCATGAGCAGGAAATACACTTTGTCTTCTTACACTGCTGGTCATTGAGATCAGTGAGCAGGAAACCTGTCACATGGCACTCTCAGCCTATCTCTAACCAGTGCTGTGGCTGGATCAGCTGACACGGTTTTTATTAACTGCAAGATGCCCTTTAACAATAATCATCAGAGATCTTTGAAAGAATAAAGGTTATTACTTACAGGACCTGGAAGAACACAGCACGCCTGGAGCCCCACAGCACCGTTGAGGGTAGAGAGAGAGACTGAGATCTTGGGTCTGGGGTTCTGCTTTTATTGGGGTCAAGGGTGGGGGCCTAGGCTTTTTTGTGTTCACTTTTTATTGGTGGATTTAAAATACCTGAGCCGTAATGGAAAGTGCAGGAAGAGAAAAAACAAAAAAAAACCAGGTGGCCCAAATAGTCAAATTAACTAAAATCTCTAAAACAAAGGTGTGCCTGGCAAGGTGTTTATTCTAGATAACAGTCTTGGACTTGGATGCCTGGCAATCAGAGGTTGTCAGGCATGAATTGGAGGTTATCGGAAAGTTACTTTACAAAAACCCAGACAGACACGCCAAACAACTGTCAGGGTTTACAGTACAATAACCCATCTATACCAACTAATAGCCATCCCAGGCCGCTTTCATCTTGAAAACACAATTTCCTTGAAGAGCTAGACCTGTATTAAGGGTTGACGCGTGAACCCGCCAAATTCTTATGTTGAATTCAGACCTCCAATAAGACCTCAGGATGTGACTCTATTTGGAAAGAGGGTCTTTGTGGAGGTGATGAGTTAGGACAAGGCTATTAGGGTGGACCTAATGCAGGATGACTAGTGTCCTTAGAATGAGAAGTTTGGACAGAGAGACACACATACGTCTTCACTGGGAGAATTCCACGTGAAGGTGAAGGCCGAGATCGAGGTGGGGATGCTTCTACACACCGAGGAACCCTAAAGATGGCCAGGTCACCACCAGAGCCTGGGGAGAGGAGGGAACAGACCCTCCCCTACAGACCTCAGAAGGAACCAACCTCACTGGCATTTGATCTTAGACTTCTGGGCTCCAGAACTGAGAGAGCAGATATTTCTGTTGTTTAAGCTACTCAGGTCATGGTACCTGGTACAAATTCCTCGCAAATTGACATAACATCTGGGGATCTCTGTGGGTCTTGGCAATCTGGGATCTGTGGACAAAGAATGCCCCCTGCCATCTCAGTAAACAAAGGATGGGGTGGCTGTCAAGCCAGCAGCCACCCCTGACAGAGCATCCCTAGGGGACTCAGGGTGGAGGCAAAAAGAGGGTACTGACGCTAGGTTAGGTAAGATGCATACCACAGAAGTGATTTCACTAGACTCTTTTTAAGGGAATTAGTTAATTTACTGGCTGTGTTGGGTCATCTTTGTGGGCTTTCTTAATCGTGGTGAGTGGATGCTGCTCTTCGCTGCGGTGCATGGGCTTCTCAGTACGGTGCCTTCTCTGGTTGCAGAGCGCAGGCTCTAGGCAAGTGGGCACCAGAGCTGTGGCTCACGGCCTCTCGAGGGACTGATGTAGTTGCAGCTGTGCTCAGGCTTAGATGCTCCCAGTCGTGTGGGATCTCCCTGGACCAGGGATTGAACCTGCATCCCCTGCATTGGCAGGTGGACTGTAACCAGTGGACCACCAGAGAAGACCAGGTCAGACTCTTGCATCTGCCCACACAGAGAAAAGCGCTAAATTCATTAACTTGAGATGTCTGGTTTTTCTTTAATTAACAGTAATTTTTTGATGTTTTACTACCTGTTTGGGGTGTGTGTGCGTGTGTGTGTGTGTTTCCCCAGCCCCTGTATATCCTGGCTCCTCCCTCATCTCTCAGTACCGTCCTCAGAGCTACCTGGAGGTTGCATCTGGGCTGAAGCCGTCAGTAATGCCCCAAGTAAAACAATTCTCAAGGTTTAGGTTCTGCCTTTTTTTTTTTTTTAGTCAAGAGATTTTTACTCCCCTGGCCATTTGTTTCAGGCCTACATGAAGGCTCAGAGGTGATGGGCTAGACTGCGGCCTTTTGTTAGGTACCTCCGTTCAGAATATTGTCATTCAATGGCAGGCAGTCTGGTCCCCCTCCGTATACCCTGGCGGCTACTGGTATCATGTCTAGGCCCCACTTCCCAAAGACCTTGGTGATGTCACACACTGCCTCTCCTTTCCTCATCTTTTTAAGATCTCCCTGAAGAATCAAAGTCCATGATTTGGCTTCTTGTCTAGCCACCTTCATCCAAGTGGCTGCAGACGGTAAAGAATCTGCCTGCAGTGTAGGAGATCTGGGTTCGATCCTTGAGTTGAGAAGATCCCCTGGAGAAGGGAATGGCTACGCATTCCAGGATTCTTGCCTGGAGATTTCCATGGGCAGAGGAGCTCGGTGGGCTACAGTCTGTGTGGTGGCAAAGGGCTGCACATGGCTAAGCAACTAACACTTTCACTTTCCAGCCACCTTCATCCAAAGACCAATATATTTATTTATGGTCTGTTTAAAAGGATATCTTTTAAAAATACATTTTAGAAATATTTGTTTTTATTTATTTATTCGGCAGTGCCAGGTCTTGCCTGTTGAGGTATGGAGATCCTTGTTGTGGCACGGGCGATCTTTTTATTTGTAGCATGTGAACTCTTACTTGAGGCGTGTGGGATCTAGTTCCCTGACCAGGGACTGAACCCGGGCCCCTGCATTTGGAGAATGGAGTCTTAGCCACTGGACCACCAGGGATATCCCCCAAGGATTAATTTAAGCACTTGGAGTACATCAGTGAAGAAGCAAAAATTCTCTACTCTCATGGCGCTTACATTTTGGTGGAGAGAGACACAATAAAACAGAAGACACGACAGACACGTGACACACAGCTGATCCTTGGACAGCGCAGGATCAGGCATGCCAACCGCCACACAGTCAAAAGTCTGCGCATAGCCTTACAGTTACTGTGCATAGCGTTTAATATCTTATATTCCCCAAATGTACAGATTCAGTCAACCTCAGCTTATGTATTACTGCAGTGAATTTACTAAATTCACATATTTTTATGGAAAAATAATCCATGTGTTACTGGACCTGCAGAAATCAACTCTTTGTTGTTCAAGAGTCAGCTGTAGAAATTTAGATGGTGATGAGCAAGGGGAAAGAGATGGATGAGAGGAAGCAGGAGTGTGAAAATGGCTGCTACTCTATGTGGGATGGATGTGTCCCATCAGGGCAGAAAAGTTTTCTTGTGTTATTCATAATTAGAAGAGTCAGCCTTTCATCAGTGGTAGCTTCCAATATCAGGATTATTTATGGCTGGACTTTTTCCTGTACTCTCTGGTTCCTACTCTTTCCTTTCTAAGGAAAAGGTACTCACTACTCTTTAAAAAAAAATAATTTGGAAATACATTTACAGGAAAGTTGTGTAAGAAATGAATAAATAGAAATTTCAGTGAAACTGGGTTGGGCAGCTAGAAGGCAGAACTTTCACACCCTGTAAGGAAAGCAGAGCCAGATAGGAAGAAGGAAACACTCCTCTTCCTTCCTGGTGAGGACCCAGCCAAGGGAAAGCCATGGACGCTTTGTTTCCTCTAGCCCTTCTCAACGTCCCTTTTTCCTCTACAGAAGAGCTCTCGTCTCCTTATCGTGCAGGGACTTGCGTGTGGTGCATCATGGTCGCAGACCCGAGTTATGCTCTGCTGATCCCAAGGAAACCCACCACTGCTGGAAAATATCTGACAGTCTAGGCATTTGTTTCAGGTCAACAGTTGCAAACGTAGAATTCCTATATCCCCCTCATCCCCTGAATGTTAACATTCTGCACGTAGCCACGGTACAATCATGGAAACCAGAAAATGGGCATGATTAGCTAATCTACAGACCTTATTTGAATGTCATCTGTTTTCCTATTAGTATCTTTTGTTTTTCCTAGTCCAGATTTCCACCCAGGATCTCCTAGCACATGTAATTTTTAGGGTTCCTATGTCTCTTTTGATCTGTGACAGCTCCTTTGTCTTTCTTTGCTTTTTGTGACCTTGAGACTTCTGAAGAGCACTGCTAAGGCATTTTAGAGTGTTCCTCAGTTTAAGTTTGTCTGATATTTCTCATGATTAGAATGAAGTTATGCATTTTTTGGCAAGAATATCATAGAAATGGTATTGTACCTTTCTCAGGAGATCTAATCTATGGTACGTGATACTGAGAGCTCTCATTACCATTCTAAAAAATATTTCTTTATTTTTAATTGATTAATGATAGCTTTACAATGTCATACATCAACATGAATTAACCATAGGTGTACATATGTCCCCTCCTTCTTGAAACTCCTTCCCACCTCCCGCCCAGTCCCACTCCTCTAGGTTATCACAGAGCCCCATTTTGAGTTCCATGAGTCATGAATCCCAAAGAAAGGCAATGCCAGAGAATGTTCAAACCATCGCACAATTGCACTCATCTCACATGCTAGCAAGGTCATGCTCAAAATTCTCCAAGCCAGACTTCAACAGTATGTGAACCATGAAATTCCAGATGTTCAGGCTGGATTTAGAAAAGGCAGAGGAACCAGAGATCAGATTGCCAACATCTGTTGGATCATCAAAAAAAGCAAGAGAGTTCAAGAAAAACATTTACTTCTGCTTCATTGACTATGCCAAAGCCTTTGATTGTGTGGATCACAATAAACTGTGGAAAATTCTGAAAGAAACGGGAATACCAGACCACCTGATCTGCCTTCTGAGAAATCTGTATCCAGGTCAAGAAGCAACAATTAGAACTGGACATGGAACGCAGACTGCTTTCAAATAGGGAAAGGAGTACGTCAAGGCTGTATATCGTCATCCTGTTTATTTAACTTATATGCAGAGTACATCATGAGAAACGCTGGGCTGTATGAAGCACAAGCTGGAATCAACATTGCCGGGAGAAATATCAATAACCTCAGATATGCAGATGACACCCTTATGGCAGAAAGAGAAGAGGAACTAAAGAACCTCTTGATAAAAGTGAAAGAGAGAGTGAAAAAGCTGGCTTAAAACTCAACATTCAGAAAACTAAGATCATGGCATCCGGTCCCATCACTTCATGGCAAATAGATGGGGAAACAATGGAAACTGTAACAGGATTATTTTCTTGGGCTCCAAAATCACTGCAGATGGTGATTGCAGCGATGAAATTAAAAAGACACTTGCTCCTTGGAAGAAAAGCTTTAACCAATCTAGACAGCATATTACAAAGCAGAGATGTTACTTTGTTAACAAAGATCCGTCTAGTCAAAGTTATGGCTTTTCCAGTGGTCATGTATGGATGTGAGAGTTGGACTATAAACAAAGCTGAGTGCCAAAGAATTGATGCTTTTGAACTGTGGTGCTGGAGAAGACTCTTGAGAGAACCCTTGGACTGCACAGAGATCCAACCAGTCCATCCTAAAGGAAATCAGTCCTGAATATTCATTGGAAGAACTGGTGCTGAAGCTGAAACTCCAATACTTTGACCACCTGATGCAAAGGACTGACTCATTGGAAAAACCCTGATGCTGGCAAAGATTGAAGGCAGGAGGAGAAGGGGACGACAGAGGATGAGACGGTTAGATGGCATCACCGACTCAATGGACATGAGTTTGAGGTCACTCTGGGAGCTGGTGATGGACAGGGAGGCCTGGCGTGCTGCAGTCCATGGGATTGCAAAGCGTTGAACACAACTGAGAGACTGAACTGAGCTGGAGTCATACAGCAAATTCCCACTGGGTATCTGCTTACACATGTTAGTGTATTGGTGTTCATCTTGATCACGTGGTTAAGGTGGTGTCTGCCCAGTT
Organism: Bos javanicus; assembly: GCF_032452875.1. Taxonomy (NCBI): domain Eukaryota; kingdom Metazoa; phylum Chordata; class Mammalia; order Artiodactyla; family Bovidae; genus Bos; species Bos javanicus. Next base: position 132,609,925 of record NC_083869.1, on the reverse strand, counting down.
TCTCCACTGAACAGTTATTATTTTTCCTTTTGTAATTAGTAATAATCTTGGGCAGAGGGAGCTACTGGGAGATCATTTCTGCTCATACTTCCACTAACTAATTTTAGCTTGAATCCATGTTTCATTCTTACAACAGTTTAATAATCGGTGTCTTTTGGGACCCTCATTCCTTCAACATTAAGGATTTGAAATCCACTCTAGGTAAGAGCTTTTCTTTACATTAATGTATTCAATTATTTATATCATTATGTGGTTCTGGAGAAGATTCTTGAGAGTCCCTTGGATAGCAAGGAGATTAAACCAGTCAATCCTAAAGGAAACTAACCCTGAATATTCATTGGAAGGACTGATGCTGAAGCTAAAACTCCAATACTTTGGCCACTTGATGCAAAGAGCTGACTCATTGGAAAAGACCCTGATGCTGGGAAAGATTGAAGGCAAAAGGAGAAGAGGGCAGCAGAGGATGAGATAGTTAGATAGCACCACTGACCCAATGAACATGAATTTCAGCAAACTCTGGGAGATGTGGAGGACAGAGGAGCCTGGCATGCTGCAATCCATGGGGTCACAAAGAGTCAGATAGTTAGTGACTGAACAATAGCATCAGTACGTACTCATTATTTTCATCTATGGGTTATAATTCAGTACAACCATTATTTGCTTTCTTGGTCAAAATGTTCCATCTTGGTTGTGGAGAGCACCTTCAAGTTGACAGTTTATGTCCTTTTGGCACACCCTCATAATATCTTTTTTTCTTAGCACATCCTTCCTCTCCCCACAAGATGTTTCAAGCTTATCTTTTATTTAACATTTCCAAGCCCTGGAATCAGACATTTCTGCAACAAGTCCTGGTTCCTTTCTTCCTTCTCTCTTTCTTGTTTTTCTTCCCTTTGACAATGGTATTTAGACACAAAGATCTGGGAGCCAGGGGTGCATATTGCTCCTGGGATGTCACTGCTTCTGGGCCTTTTCAGCAAAGTTGGGAAGTAAAACATTCTCTCTCTCTCTCTCACAAACGCTCACACACAAACACACACACTCACATGCACTCACACAATGAGTTAACATCGATGCCTCCAATTCCAATCCAATACCAGAGGATTCCCTTTCCCGATTTATTTATTTATTTAAAATTTATTTTTAATTGGAGGATAATTGCTTTACAAAGTTGCGTTGGCTTCTGCCGTAAAATAATGTGAATCAGCCATAAGTACACACATGTCCCCTCTATCTTGAGTCTCCCTTCCACTCCCTTTCCCTATTTAGAACTTCTTTCTCTAACAGAGCTTCATTACTCAGTGTATTTACTCATTTGTCCAACTCTAGGGCCAATCAAGTAGTTTCAGAATTGCAAACCAATGCCCCTGTGGGGGGTAAAAGTATTGTTCATTATTTAAATGTTATCTCCCAGTCTGTGTCTTCCTATTCTCTTGACTGTGTCTTTTGAGGTATAGAAGTTTTTAACATAATGAAGTGCAATGTATTTAGAAAGACATCACCAAACCCAGGATCATCTAGAGTTTCTCTGATGTTGCCTTCTAGAAGTTTTGTAGTTTTCTTTTTGGGTCTATGGTCCGTTTTGAGTTAATTGTAAGGTCTGTGTCTAGATTCTCTCTCTTTTTCAATGTGGAAGTCGTTGTTCCAGCACCATTTGTTGAAAAGATTGTCCTTTCTCCATCAAGGACCTTCTCCATCAATTGCCTTTCTCCTTTGTCAAAGATCAGTTGATTTTATCTGTGTGCATCTATTTCTGAGCTCTTGATTCTGTTCCATTGATCTGTACGCCTGTCCTTTTGGCAATAATACACTGTCTTGATTACTGTAGCTTTCTAGTAAGTCTTGAAGTGAGGTAGTATCAGTCCTCCAACTTTGTTCTTTTACTTCAATATTGTGTTGGCTATTTTGGATTTTTTTTTAAATCTCTTCACATGAACTTTAGAATTAGCTTGTCAATATCCTCAAAATAACCAGCTGGGATTTTTATTGGGATTGCTTTGAATCTATAGATCAAGCTGGGGAGAACGGACATCTTAGCAATATTGAGACTTTCTATCAATGAACATGGAATATCTCTTCATTTAATTGTTTGATATCTTCTGTCAGAGTTTTATATTTTCCTTATATAGATCTTGTACATATTTTGTAAGAATTATATCTAATTATTTCATTTTTGAGTGTTAATTTAATAATATTATTTAAATTTTCAATTTCTAATTGTTCATTGCTAATGTATAGGGAGGTAATTGACTTTGTAATCGAAGTATATTTGATACTACATTATATTAATTTCAGATGTATAGGATAGTCACAGTATTTCTACAGAGTATACTCCATTAAAAATGACAAGATAATGGCTGTAATTTCCTGGAAAAGCAGTGGCTTTTGCGTATTGACCTTGTATCTTACAATCTTGCTAAAATCGCTTATCAGTTCCACAGGTTTTTTTTTTCTATTGCTGTTGACTCTTTGTTTTTCTTTGATTTCTATATAGACAACCATATCATCTGTGAAAACAGATAGTTTTATTGTTTTCTTCCCAATCAGTATACTTTTGTTTCTTTTGCATCCAGCGTCATATTGAATGAGAATGGTAAGATGGGAGATTTTTGTCTTGTTCTGGATCTTAGTAAAGAAGCATCTAGTTTTTCATCAGTAAGTATGATTTTAATTGTAGATTTTTTTCTAGATGTTCTTTAACAAGCTGACGAAGTCCCTTTCTAGTCCTGATTTCTGAGAGTTTTTATCATGACTGAGTGTTGGGGGAAAAAGTGAGTGTTGGATTTTGTCAAAAACCTTCTGTGTCTATTGTTATGATTAGGTGGCTTTTCTTCTTTAACCTGCTGATGTGATACAGCACATTAATTGATTTTCAAATATCAAACCAACCTTGCACATCTGGAATAAATCCCACTTGACTGTGAGAAGGCAATGGCAGCCCACTCCAGTACTCTTGTCTGGAAAATCCCATGGACAGGGGAGCCTGGTAAGCTGCAGTCCATGGGGTCGCTAAGAGTCAGACACGACTGAGTGACTTCACTTTCACTTTTCACTTTCATACCTTGGGGAAGGAAATGGCAACCCACTCCAGTGTTCTTGTCTGGAGAATCCCAGGGATGGGGGAGCCTGGGGGACTGCCATCTATGGGGTCTCAAAGAGTTGGACATGACTGAAGTGACTTAGCAGCAGCAGACTGTGAGATGCAGTTTTTTTCTTTAATATATTACTGGTTCTGATTTGTTAATTTCCTTGAGAATGTTTGCACCTATGCTTATAAGAGATGTCAGTCTATAGTTTTCCTTCCTTGTAATGTTTGTGTCTGGTTTCGGTATCAGAATAATGTTGGCCTTGTAGAATGAGTTAGGGAGTTTTTGTAAGAATTTTCTGGAAGAGATTGTAGAAAAGTGGTGTAATTTCTTCCTTAAATATTTGATAGAATTCACCACTGAAATCATCTGGGCCAGGTGGTTTTTGTTTTGGAAGGTTATTAGTTATCAACTCAATTTCTTTAATAAATATCAGCCTATTTTAGGGATCTGTTTCTTCTTTATGAGTTTTCATACACTGTGTTTTTTGAGGAATTGTCCCATTCCTCCTGATCTATCAACTTTGTCAGCATAGAGTTGCTCATAATATTTCTTTATGTCCATGGGATAGATGGGATATCCTCTTGATATCCATGGGATCAATAGTGGTGACCCCTTTTTCATTTAAAATTAGTGTTTGTATATGCTCTCTCTTTTTAGATGCCTCACTGGAGGTTATTGATTTTATTAATCTTTTCAAAGAAACAGCTTTTGGTTTCGTTGCTTTTTTTCTGCTGATTTCCTGCTTTTAGTTCCATTGCTTTCTCTCACTTTTGTTATTTCTTTTCTCCTACTTAATTTGCTTTTTCTTTTTCTATTTCCAAAGGTGGAAGCTTAGACTATTGATTTTAGATCCCCTTTTCTAATATATGCATTCAATGCTGCAAATTCTCCCCAAACACTGCTTTCAGTGTAGCCCATAAATTTTGATGAGTTGTGTTTTCATTTTCATTTAACACAAAACATCTTCTAATTAATCCTGAGACTTCTTCTTTGATTCATGTGTTATTGAGAACTGTGCTCTTTAATTGGTGCGTGTTTTAAGATTTTCCAGCTATCTTTCTGTTGCTCATTTTTAGTTTAATTTTACTGAGGCCTGAGAGCATTGTATGATTTCTGTTCTTTTAAATTTAAGGTGTGTTTTATCGCCCAGAAAGTGGTTTATCTTAGTGAATGTTTCACAAGAGCTTGGGAAGAATGTGTACTCTGCTGTTATTGACTGAAGTACTCCATTATTCTGCTGTTGTTAATGAAAGCACTCTGTTAGTCATTTAGTTGATTGATGGTCCTGCTTGGTTTTGATGTTCTGTTGATAGGGACATACACAGTAAAGATTGTTACATCTTCCTGGAAAACCAACCTCTTTATTACTATGAAAATGCTCCACTTTATCCCTGGTAATTTTCCTTGCCCTGAAGTGTGCTTTGTCTGAAACTAACATAGTTGTTCCTGCCTTCTTTTTATTAGTGAGAGCATAGAATATCTTTCTCCATCCCTTTATTTTCAAGCTGTGTGTGTCTTTATATTTAAAGGGGGTTTCTTGCAGGTCCTGGTTTCTTTGGCAGCTCGGTTTCTGAATTAGATGTAAATTCTGTAAATAAGTTACAGGCACATGAGTCTTGAATTCAGAGCTGATTTAATGGGAGAAAGAGCTGGGGTCTGAGGCATCCATGTTCCTGGTGCAACTTGTAGTGGGGCGTCGAGATTCAGGAGATGGTAGCTCCTGCAGCAGCCTCTCAATCTGACGAGTCAGTTTCCTGACTGTGTCCGGGGCCACAGGTTGGCTCATTTGGGAGATTAAAGATGCTAGTGTCCAGGTAAGGAGCACCTTCCCCATTGTTGAGTCACTCAGTTGTGTCTGACTCTTTGCAACCCCATACACCGCAGCATGCCAGGCTTCCCTGTAATTCACTATCTCCCAGAGTTTGTTCAAACTCACGCTCACTGAGTCAGTGTTGCCATCCAACCATCTCCTCCTCTACCACCCTCTTCACTGCCTGCCCTCATTTTTTTCCCGGCATCAGGGTCTTTTCCAGTGAGTCAGATCTTCACATCAGGTGGCCAAAGTATTGGAGCTTCAGCTACAGCATCAGTCTTTCCAATGAACATTCAGGGCTGATTTCCTTCAGGATTGACTGATTTGATCTCCTTGCTGTCCAAGTGATTCTCAAGAGTCTTCTCCAACACCACAGTTTGAAAACATCAGTTTTTTGGCACTCAGCCTTCTTTATGGTCCAACTGTCACATCCACACATGACTATTGGAAAAACCATAGGTTTGACTAGACGGACCTTTGTTGGCAAAGTAATGTCTCTGCTTTTTAATACACTGTCTAGGTTTGTCATAGCTTTTCTTCCAAGGAGCAAATGTCTTTTAATTTCATGGCTACAGTCACCATCTTCAGTGATTTTGGACCTAAGACAATAAAGTCTGTCACTGTTTCCATTGTTTTCCCATCTATTTGCCGTGAAGTGATGGGACCAGATGACATGATCTTAGTTTTTTGAATATTGAGTTTTAAGCCAACTTTTTCACTCTCCTCTTTCACCTTCATCAAGAGGCTGTTTAGTCCTTTTCCCTTTCTGCCATAAGGGTGGTGTCATCTGCATTTATCTGAGGTTATTGATATTTCTCCCAGCAATCTTGATTCCAGCTTATGCTTCATCCAGCCCAGCATTTTGTATGATGTACTCTGTATATAAGTTAAATAAGCAGGGTGACAATATACAGCCTTGACGTACTTTTTTCCCAGTTTGGAACAGGTCTGTTGCTCCATGTCTGGTTCTAAATGTTGCTTTTTGACCTGCATACAGGTTTCTCAGGAGGCAAGTAAGGTGGTCTGGCATTCCCATCTCTTTAAGACTTTTCCACAGTTTATTGTGATCCACACAATCAAAGGCTTTGGCATAGTGAAGGAAGCAGAAGTAGATGTTTTTCTGGAACTCTGCTTTTTCAATGCAATTGTGTGGTACTTTGAGCATTCTTTCGCATTGCCTTTTTTCAGGAAGCATTTAACAGGAGGCTTCCTGTGTGCTGTTTTGGATCTGTCATGAATCCTCTGTCCCTTATTAATTCTTGAGTATTCAGGAATTAAGTGGAGTAGTGAAATACTCCCAGGGGCTGGAGAATAAATGCATTTCCTTCGTTAGTTTTTCCATATGGTGATAAGTAACTATTTACAACCCTCTTCCTTTTTATGAACCATACAGTAAAAGTGGTTATTTACAACTGTCTCTCTTTGATATGGATGGCCTTATGTTTCCTTGATAATTTGTAAGTCTGGACTTTTGATTTTATCTTTGCTAGCTACCTTGTAAGACAGTATATATACCCACACTATGTTGAATAAAACACCTTTGCTCCATCAGAGCTTGGGTCCCCGTGTCTTTCTCTCTCCCTCTCTCTCTCTCTCAGGCTAATTCTTTGGAGTGCAGAAGCCCACTGAGCTCACTTTCTTGCCTGGGCTTCTAAGACCCTCTCGAGAAGGTGCACTGTGTCTTCACCCCCTTGAGAGGGCGCCTGGTGCCTACGTGAAGCAGCACAAGCCTTGTGTCAAAGGCTTTATCGGTTTTCTGTGTAAACCGAGGAATATCAGCCTCTTTCTCTCTCTCTTTTACTTTCTTATCGTCGACTCTGTACCACCAGGTGCCGGTCCATGAAAGGACCTCAACAGCCTTTCTTTGGGATTAGAATGAAAACTGACCTTTTCCAGTCCTGTGGCCACTGCTGAGTTTTCCAAATTTCCTGGCATATCGAGTGCAGCACTTTAATAACATCATCTTTTCGGATTTGAAATAACTCAGCTGGAATTCTATCACACCTTCCCTAGGGTATGCAAAACTGGTTCAATTAAACTGAAAGTTAACTGCATATGGAATTACCACATGGCCATTTGGGGTCTTTATGGCACTGGAACAATAGACTCAAAGTGGGGCCACTTAGTTGGAAGGGAGGTATAAATATGGGAAGAGGGTGTTTATGGCACTTGAGTGAACAACAAGACTGGAAGATTTCAATGGACTGGCTTGTTCAACATCCATTTCAGCTCCTTCTAGTGCACCTTCTTGTATTGCTGAGGCTGGAAAACTTACATCATACTCCCTTGCAAGTAAGATGCCATATGTTTGAATAGTCTGCCTTATCAGATATATTTGTTTGAGATTTGAAATAAGACCTGAGTGAATGGACAAAGGCGCAGGATGGAAGGCATCAATTTGCTGGTAGAGTGTTGTAGTGTTTTTGGAAGCTGTGACAACAGCTTTATCATTTAATGAGCAGAAACAGCATCTCCCTTGGCCAAGAAGTTCTGTGATGTGACTCTGGGGGTATTTTCTGAAAGCTCGATCTACTTTTCCAGGACCCCCAATCCCAATGATTGTGTAGGATGCACTGCCCTTCTGCAAATAGTTATCTTCTAAATAAATTAAATCTCAAGTCCTAAGTGGAGCACTAGGGGTAGTTTGTTGGGCTCAGTCTAGGCAGTGGAAGCTGCAAGGACTATGACTGTATACAGGAGGAAGTGTGCTGTTGGAGGAAGTGAGAAAAGGCCATTTGGACAAAGTACATAGAGTGAAATCAAAGCAGAGAGGTCAGAAAGGGCCAGATTACTGCAGATTTTCTGGTCTTAAATTGGCTCAACCTATGGCACTTTGAAGCCATGTTGTAAAAGCTGGAATTATTTTTAAAAGATGGAATTATTGATCTGCTTTTATCTTCAATCAATTCAGTACTTTTGAGAGAGAGAGAGATACAATATAATGACAGGTTTAAACTACATGTGAAAGGACTCTCATTTTGGAAATGGTTTTAAGACCCAGAAGCAACCAGAGATTAGTGTTGGAATGACCTTTAGACGGAGGCCAGGAGCTGGATAAAGCAAATCTTTCATTGTAGCACGGAATGGACTTAATGACCCTTCGTGGACCATGTAGTTAGTGATGCCTTACCTCCCTTCTGGGTTGGCTGCAACTTTCCATTGCTCAAACCTCTCTCTGAAACTAGATCCAGGGACACAGATAAAACCACCTCTTCATCTTTTCCAGAGAACATACTTCATTCTGTTTTCCACTTTAAAATGTTGATGCTTAGAATTGCCATTTCATATTTGCTTCACTGTGACTCGCCTGCTGCACTTACAAATCTCTCAGCACAATTATGATTGTGGGCCTCTCCTTCCCACCTGAAATAGTGCGTGTGGGTGCACAGACACCAAGTAGTAAGGTACCAAGACTCTAGGTTCCCCCTGAGGGAGGCTCTGAGCTGCCCGATATGCTGCTCATCTGGGTCACAATTGGCTCACAACTGGATGGAACTATGGTCTGAAATTTCTAGAGGCCCAGGACCTGCAACTGAGATGATCCAAGGAAGGGTCAGGCAAACACCCACTTGTGGGTTCTTGAAGAGTTCCTGTTTGGTTTAAACCAAGAGTCTGATTTTCCCAGGGCAGATAAGTGCTTTGGTTTGTGCTGGCTGCCTAGCCTGTCATTTCCTTAGTTGACTCTCTGAATCTATTCAGTTGTAGCAAAATTTTCTTTGGCTCTAGAATGGAGCCAGGAACTTCTTCAGCCAGATGTCTCTGAGGCTGTCTGATGTCGGTGGAAACTGTGGTTGGAGGTGTTCTGTCATCAGCATCCTGGGATCTGTCCAGGAGAGGCCATCTGTCCTAGAACTGGATTTCCCTTGGTTCTGAGACTTGAAATCAGGCATTTGAAAGGCAAGAGCCTCATCTGACTCCTGGTCAATGGATCAAAGGTAGGATGAGCAAGGCGTGGGGGAAGGAGAGGGCGGTGGGGCAGGGGGAGCCGGATGCAAGTGGGAACTTCAAACCTTTGCCCTGGAGAAGGAAGAGCCAGGTCCTTATTTGGGATGAATGTACTTAGAATGAAAATAATAAATGCAGAGTTGGAAGGACCCTTAACTAGAATGGAGTGCTATCATCTCATTTTACAGATAAGGAAGCATGCCTGCAGTATTGGGACCACCAGGGAGCTTGTGTGTAAAAGTCTCCAGCCTCACCCAAGACCCATAGATCAGAATCTGTATCTTAAAAAGATTCCCAGGTGTTTCATAGGCACAATAAAACTTAAGAAGCACTGCCCAAGAGTGTGAAAGCCAGTCAAACACAAAAAGGCTCTGAACAGAGAAAGAAAATAAAATCTTGACTGTATTTGCATTGTAATCAAGAATGTGTAGTCTTCATGAATCATCAGAGGAATGCAGATCAAAACCGTAAAGAGACATCACCTCACATTTTCAGAATAGCTGTCGTCAAAAAGGTACAAAATAACCAGTGTTGTCAAGGATGTGGAGAAAAGGGAACTCTCCTGCATTGTGGGTAGGAATGTAAACTGGTATAGTCAAGCAGTGTGGAGGGTCCTTAGAAAAGTAAAAATAAAACTACCTTATGATACAGCAATTTCACGTCTGGGTACTTAGCAGAAGAAACCCAAAACATGACATATGCACCCCAGTGTTTATAGCAGCACTGTTAACAATAGTCAAGATGTGGAAAGAACCTAAGAGCCCATCAGCAGAAGTGGGGTATAGAAATATGTATATATATACACACACATATATACAATAAAATATTACTAAGCCACAAAAAATGAAATCTTGCCACTTGTGAAAACACTGATGGAACTAGAGTGTATTATGTAAGTGAAATAAATCAGGCAGAAAAATACAAATACTCTATGATCTCACTTATATGGGGAAAGTAAAAAAACAAAACCAAAGAGACAAAATGGAAACAAACTGATAGATACAGAGAACGAATAAATAGTTGCCAGAGGGGAGGGGTTAGGAGTTGGATGAAATAGATAAAAGGGATTAAGACGTATAAGCCTTCAGTTATAAAACAAATAAGCCTCAGGGATGTGATATACAGCAGAAGAAATATGGTCAATAATATCATAATAACTTTATATGGAAGCAGATAGTTATTAGACCTATTATGGTGGTCATTTCATAATGTATGCAGATGTCAAATGTTTATATAATACATCTGAAATTAACATAATTGTACATCAACTATATTTCAGCTTTTTAAAAAAGAAAGTATGTAATCAAGTAAAAGCACATATTGCAACAATAGTTTTTTTAAGTTAATAAAGGTTGATTTTGTATTTTGGAACAGTTTTATATTTACAGAAGAATTGTACAGAATTCCCATGCACCTCCTCCCAGCCTGGCCACAGACATGATTTCCCCTGCTATTAATATCTTGCGTTAGTGTGGTACATCTGTTAAAATGAATGAACCAATATAGATGCCTTATTATTAACTAATGTCTACAGTTTGCATTAAGGTTGAGTCTTTGTGTTGTTTATTCTCTGGGTTTTGACAAATGTGTATGCCAAGTATCGATCAGCACTGCATTTTACAGAATGGTTTCACTGCCCTAAGCATCCCCCTGGGTTTCATCTGCTAATGTGCTCTCTTCATCAAAACTCTTGGCAAACACTGATCTCTTTACTGTCTCAATAGTTTCGCCTATTCCAGAAAGTCATATAGTTGGACTCATAGGGTATGTAGGTTTCTCAGATTGGTTTCTTTCACTTCGTAAGATGCCTTTAAGGTTCTTCTGTGTCGTTTTGCGGTTTGACAGCTCATGTCTTTGTTTCTGAGTGATATCCCACGGCATGGCTGTAACCACAGCTTGTTTATCCATCTACTCACTCAAAAACATCTTGGTTGCTTCTGTTTTGTGGTGATGATGAATAAAAACACCATAAACATTTGTGCACGAGTTTTTTATGTGGGCATAAGCTTTCAACTCGATTGAATAAATATCTGGAGTGCAATTTCTGGACGGCACGGTAAGACTATATTTAGTTTTGTAGGAAACAGCCAGGCCGTCTTCCAGAAGGGCTGCCTGTTCAGCCTTCCCACCGGCAGCGTGTGCTCCTGTGGCACTGCACCCCCAGCAACACCGGGTGCTGTGAGGATTTCGGATTTGCACCCTGGTGATGGTGTGTTCCGGTTGTTTCGATATGGAATTCCCTAGAGGCGGATCACGCGGAACGCCTTTCCACACGCTTCTTTGCCACTTGTGTGTAGCTTCACATTTGGTGAGCTGTCTGCTCAGGCCTTCTGCCCACTTTGTAATGAGTTGTTTTCTTACTGTTGAGTTTCAGGTGTTCTCTGTATATTTTGGATACAAGTCTCAGACTCTGACTTGTGTCTTTCACAGAGCAGAAGTTTATTATTATTTACTTTAATATATTCCAACTTAGCAGTTTTTTCCCATTTCCTCCACATTCAGTGATGCCATATAGGTAGCTAGAAATGAGTCAGAGTGTAAATACTTACACATTAGAAATTTGCAAACTCTACAAATCAAGATTTTTTTCCCCCCTAATCAGAACTGGTTGTAAAACATTAGTCAGTACACTCCTGCCTCCTGCTAACCTCCTATTGAATCATCCCAGTTGGTCTATTACTTTTATTTTTATGTACCAGGGAAGTTTTTTTATTTTGTATACATATATACAATATTGGTATTATATTTTTCTTTTGATTTAACTGCTCTTATATTTCACAATTTCCCCATTCACTTAGTAGTGAATGGGGAAAATCTAGCTACCAATATGACATCACTGAATGTGGAGGAAATGGGAAAGAACTGCTAAGTTGGAGTATATTAAAGTAAAAAAAAAAAATACACTTCTGCTCTGTGAAAGACACAAGTCAGAGACTGGGACTTGTATCCAAAATATACATGGTTATGGTCCTTTAAAGAGAAATCTGGGTAGGAATTTCTAAATAATACAGACAGTGTTTTCTTGAATATTACTGTATTATTTATCTACAAATGACTTTGATATTTATGATTAGACAAAGTTCTTATTATTGATGGAATTTCACCGTAACTTATCTGTTTGGGAAATAAAAAAACAAGTTTATATCAAAAATTAATAATTACAACTTTTCTGTCAGTTTTGAATTTTTCAAAATAAAATTTCAGGAAAAAAATGTGGGTAGTCTATGACTCAGCACTGTTGCCTTTTTCAATATATATACCTTAAAATAAAACAGTTGTAGAAGGATCAATGCATGTGTGTGTGCTAAGTTGCTTTAGTCATGTCTGATTCTTTGTGACCCTATGGACTGTAGCCTGTCAGGCTCCTCTGTCCATGGGATTCTCCAGGCAAGAATATTGAAGTGGGTTGCCATGCTCTCCTCCAGGGGATCTTCCTGACCCAGGGATCGAATCCACATTTCTTATGTCTCCTGCATTGGCAGGTGGGTTCTTTACTGCTAGGACTGCCCATGGATAGAGTGAAAAAAGCAAATTGCAAGATGTTAAGTTCACTGTTATTCCATTTCTATAGAAATAAAACCAGGAAATAATGTTAAATATTATTTGTAGGTACACATCAATTTCATGGATTTGATTACTTGCGGGCAGAGAAGGAAGGCTGGAAATAGGGCAGGAGAGGGGAACTGGAAGAATTCCAATTTAATCTATACATTTTTAATATTTTGTTGTTGGCCCTGAAATGTGGCTGGTGGGATCTCAGTTCCCCAACCAGGGTTTGAACCCTGGCCACGGAGTTCTGTAAAAGAGCACAGTCCTAACCACTGGACCGCTAGGAAACTCCCTAAGGCTTTAAATCTTTTAAAACAAAAATCTGAAACAAATATGGACAAAATCTAAAAGAAAGATAAAAATTATTCTTAACTGTGGTTATTTTAAATATTATCCTTAAGGATAGAAATCATTCTGAAAAATGATTAACTTGGGTGGAGTATGGTTCACTTTTAACTTTATACATTTCTAGACTGCTTTTTATGACTTTTATCTTCCTGTCTGATCATGAGGGGAAAAAAGAAGACAATATCTGTATTGTGTCAAGCACTATACAAGTCAAACCAGGGGCTGCAAATCTGAATGAAGAGTCCTTCTAAGCTCCTGGGAGGCTCCGGGTAGCTGTGAGACCTTGGCCAAGTTCTGGACCCCTGTCTGAATAGCACTTTCGCACATGGATTTAACGTTTGTATTAGACGGAATAAATCACGTGTTCTGTTCAGCACAGGGCCTGGTGCACAGTAAGTACCCTGCAAATGTTAATTCCACCATTATTATTGTGGCAGCTGAGTTGTTATTAGCCCCTCAGTTCAGTTCAGTTCAGTTCAGTCACTCAGTCGTGTCTGACTCTTTGCGACCTCATGAATCACAGCACGCCAGGCCTCCCTGTCCATCACCAACTCCCAGAATTTACTCAAACTCATGTCCATCAAGTTGGTGATGCCATCCAGCCATCTCATCCTCTGTCGTCCCCTTCTCCTCCTGCCTTCAATCCCTCCCAGCATCAGAGTCTTTTCCAATGAGACAACTCTTCGCATGAGGTGGCCAAAGTACTGGAGTTTCAGCCTCAGCATCAGTCCTTCCAATGAATACCCAGGACTGGTCTCCTTTAGGATGGACTGGTTGGATCTCCTTGCAGTCCAAGGGACTCTCAAGAGTCTTCTCCAACACCACAGTTCAAAAGCATCAATTCTTCAGCGCTCAGCTTTCTTCACAGTCCAACTCTCACAGCCATACATGACCATTGGAAAACCATAGCCTTGACTAGACGGAACTTTGTTGGCAAAGTAATATCTCTGCTTTTTAATATGCTATCTAGGTTGGTCATCAGAGAAGGCAATGGCACCCCACTCCAGTACTCTTGCCTGCAAAATCCCATGGATGGAGGAGCCTGGTAGGCTGCAGTCCATGGGGTTGCTAAGAGTCGGACACGACTGAACGACTTCACTTTCACTTTTCACTTTCATGCATTGGAGAAGGAAATGGCAACACATTCCAGTGTTCTTGCCTGGAGAATCCCAGGGATGGGGGAGCCTGGTGGGCTGCTGTCTATGGGGTCGCACAGAGTCGGACACGACTGAAGCGACTTAGCTGCAGCAGCAGCAGGTTGGTCATAACTTTCCTTCCAAGGAGTGCAGGGAGCGAGCTCCGCCCCTGGCAAAGGTCATGAGGAAGGAGGCTTGGCATATGCAAAGGCGGGATCAAGCCTCAGGAGTCTCCCTGGAAATTCTCGAGCAATCTACCCCCAAAACCAGAGTCTGCCTACTTTCTGCTTTGTGCTTTCACCTACACCTCTGACTTTACGGGGGGCTCTCCCCCACTACCTCTCTGAAAAAGAGTTAGCTTACAGCTCCAGTTAATAATTCCTGGGTGTGACAGTGTTTCAACCTACAAACTCCCTTGGAAGTCCTCTAGCCTGCCTGAATAGGTTTTTCCGGCCACATGTGATTGCTCAGAGCCTCCAAACTGAGAGGCATGAGATGTTCTAAACTGTCTAAATACAGATTCCTTTGAGCAGTTAAAAGATTGATTAGAAATTGTATTGGTGAAGGGATTTTCACTTGTTGGGCCAATGTTTGCTGCTAAGTTTCCATATCCCTTACCTGCTGTGTCCCTGGCAGTGTATTGATTAATATAATTGGTGTAAGTAGTAGCTTTAATGTTTGTAACCTGGGACCCTTGAGTTAATTCTTTTTCTTGTTATAGCCCACCACACCTTTGCTCTGTAGGAATGCAACTTTATCTAATGCTTTTGGAGGGTGGCTCCTGACCAATCACCTTTAGAGAAAAATAAGTTTTCTGAAGAAAAGGTCTTAAAATGTTAACAGGCCTCCGGGCCAGAAGATGATGCAAATCACCTAAGCTTTTGCATATGATAAGTTTGCAGGAAGAAAGCCTGGTTTGCTGCCTGACTCTACCCCCTCCCCCATTATCCTCTATGCATAACTTAAGGTATAAAAACTACTTTGAAAAATAAAGTGCGGGCCTTGTTCACCGAAACTTGGTCTCACCATGTCGTTCTTTCTCTTACCTTCTGGCTGAATTATTCAGCCTCTTTTCTCCACTGAATTTCTTCACTGAGCTATCCTCATTCTATTACTCTTTATATCCTTAATTAACGTTTAATTAAGCAGTTGTTTCCTGATCCTCGCCGACGCCGTCCCCGCTTCGAATTCCCTGGATCAGCCGGGGCTGGTCCCCGGCAAAGGAGTAAGTGTCTTTTAATTTCATGGCTGCGATCACCATCTGCAGTGATTTTGGAGCCCCCAAAAAATAAAGTCTGACACTGTTTCCACTGTTTCCCCATCTATTTCCCATGAAGTGATAGGACCAGATGCCATGATCTTAGTTTTCTGAATGTTGAGCTTTAAGCCAACTTTTTCACTCTCCTCTTTCACTTTCATCAAGAGGCTTTTTAGTTCCTCTTCCCTTTCTGTCATAAGGGTGGTGTCATCTGCATATCTGAGGTTATTGATATTTCTCCCGGCAATCTTAATTCCAGCTTGTGCTTCCTCCAGCCCAGCATTTCTCATGCCCATAGTTATTAGCTAATAACCATGCACTGGGCGGGCCTCTGTCTCTCAGCTACTGCGTTTCTTTCCTGGCACTTCTGCAGTATTTTTGGTGGAGGGCTTATTCTTGAGCTCTCTCCATCCTTAAACTTCAAGCTCCCTGAGAGCAAGGACTTCCCCACACCACTACCACCCTCTCCATTATTCATCTCTGTACCCGCCTCTCAGCACAGCGGCTGGCACAGCGTAGGCATTCGGGACACAATGATGATAGGAATTCAGAAATGAATGACACCAACTTAATTTCCAGCCACCGATGCCCCTTCTCAGAACTCACTTCCAGAAGTACGTTTGCGATAGACAGTGTTGTGAGAGTTTCAGGCGAACAGGGGAGGGACTCTGCCATACATATGCATGTATCTGCTCTCTCTCAAAACCCCTCCCATCCAGGCTGGCACATCGGCTACACCCCATGCAAAATGCTTTTGGTGTTAATAAAAATAAAATAAAAAAAGAAGTACATTTGCTTCCTGGACTGCTTCAATACTTTCCCTTCTGATCGCTTTCCTGCCCACATGTTTTCTTAGGCTCCCATCCCCAGGATCTGGGTCCAGGCTCCCGCCTCCATCAAGACTGAGGAGCCCAGGGATGCAAACAGTCAGGTTACTTAGTAGACTGTCAGATCCCGCAGAAAGTTCCGAGCTCAGGGCCGAGGTGGCTGCGATCCTTCCAGGCTCAGGGGATTAGCAAGGCCTGTGCAGCAGATAAGGCCATGACCTGAATAGTTCAGGACTCACATCTACCCCTGCTGGGATTCTTTGGGTGACTGCCCAGGCCCCTTTGGCAGGAGAGCCAGTCCCAGGCTCCAGGCTTTTGCTGGACTTCCTGCATCTGCCAGGAGAGCTGGGGGCTGAGCAGAGGGGTGCCCGGCTGGTTTTGGGCAGAAATTCCTCCTCCCCACCTCCGGGACTGCCTTCACTGCACCCTCTCATTCGCAGCTTTCGGATTCTGGAGGCCTAGAACCTGTTGGGATCTGCAGCCCTTGGACCCCAGTGCTGTGACTGGAAGTGGGGAGCCAGCAGGACCTGGGGCTCTAGACGCGGCCCAGTGAGGCTGCTCAGGAGAACAGGAGCTGAGGCCAGGCCAGAGAGGTCAGTGGTGGGCCAGGGGACTGCAAGCCAACCAGCGGCAGTGGGAGAGACTGAGAAAGTGGCATCTGAGGAGCCAGAGAGGGGTCCCTGGGAGGGGCAGGCAGGGCACAGACCCTGAGGGGAGATCCCTTGGGCTGTGGGGTCCTTTACCCAGAATGCATCAAACCTTGTGAGCCATGTCGTTCATGTTTTAAATCTTATTTATTTACTTTTGGCTGTGCTGGGTCTTCGTTGCTGTGCACAGGCTTCCTCCAGTTGTGGTGCGGGGGTTTCTCCCTGTGGTGGCCTCTCTTGTTGCAGAGCATGGGCTCTGGGCACACAGGCTTCAGTAGTTGTAGGGCACGGGCTTGGTTTCCCTCAGCACGTGGGATCTTCCCAGAGAGGGATCAGACTCGTGTGTCCTGCCTTGGTAGGTGGATCCTTAACTGCTGGACTGCCAAGAAGTCCCCAGCTGTGTCATTCTTAAGGAGACAAGGCCTCACCTAAAAGCAGACAGAGGTTACTCAGAAGCTCATTCCTAAGATTAGGGGCAAAGCTGGGCAGGGTTATCACCATAGGGTTCAAGTTGGGACTTGTGTTCATGTTAATCTGACAGAATTTCTTTTAACTGAAACCACACAAAACTTTCCTCTTTGGGAAAATGAATCATCAACAACTATTTAATATTCCTTAACTTTTACTGAACACCCTCTGTGTGCCGGAAACTTTGGTGCTCACGGAGAGAAGACCAGAGATGGGGAAGATGCCACTCCTCACCCTTGTAGGAAGGTCTTTCCTCTCCTTTCCTCTGTCTCCCCCTAGCCCTTTCTCCCTCGAATCCCAGGCCCCCATCTCTGGAAGGCAATTTAACTTTGGGTTAAGTAGACATGGCTTTGGGTGTCAAATTTACGAGGTTCAATGCAGAGCTTTGCCACCTACCAGCTATCTGATTTGGGTGAGCCATATCTTGACCTTTGAACCTCATGGTCCCAATGGGCAAACTGCATCTGACAGTTGTGCCTGCCTCAGAGGATCGCTTTAAGGATAAATGAGCTAAGCCACATAAAGAACTTAGCATGGTGTCTGTGCTTAATAAGCATTAGCTGTTCCTATTGGTCATCCAGCACACGTTTTTTTCTGGGTTCCTGGATGCTGCCAGGGGTAGAGATGAATAAGACACCCTCAAGGATTCATAGAGCCTAATTTGTTCATTGATTGATTGATTGATTGATTCAGTTAGGCAGTCAATAAACATGTCTTAAGGGCTTCCCTGATGGCTCAGTGAGTAAAGAATCCACCCGCAGAATAGGAGATACAGGAGACATGGGCTTGATTCCTGTGTTGGGAAGATCCCCTGGAGGAGGAAATGGCAACCCACTCCAGTACTCTTACTTGAGATTCCCAGAGACAGAGGAGCCTGGTGGGCTACAGTCCATGGGGTTGCAAAGAGTCCGACATGAGGACTGAGCGACTAAGCACAGCACAAGCCCTATGCTGGGTGCTGGAATGTCAAAGGAAAAGTCCCCAAGTTGCTCAGAGTCTGGTGGGGAGACGTTGTAATGGAGTGTGGCTGATGCTATGACGAGGGAGCTCGCAGGCTGCTGGGAGAGCACAGAGACAGGAAACTTACCCAGCTTGGGGCAAGGCAATGGGTTCAGAAGGTTTTATTTTAGCAAAGGTACACCTGATTTCCTTATTATTCTTCCAATTTACAGGCGTGCTTCTGGTCCAGGACCTTTGCACTTCCTTTACTTGGAAACTTCTTCTCCAGGTTCCTTATAGCCTGCTCCCTCCCTCCCCTCCTTCACGTCTCCTCTGTAGTAAGTCCTTTCCTGGCCACCCTATTAAACTGGTTACTACCACCACGAGCCCCCTCCCACCAACACACGTGCGCACACGCACACACACCACTCCCACTCCTCCTTTCCTGATTTTTTCTCCATAGCGTCTATCAATACCTAACAAATTCTGTGTTTTTCTTGTTGACTGTCTATTTCTGTCCGCTCCTTACAGAATGCAAAGTCCATGGGAGCCACAAGGGTGTGGTTCTCATCTGTCTTAGTTCATTGCTCTGCCCCAGAACCAGAGCTCAGCACAATAGGTGTTCACAAAACAGTGACTGAATGATAAGTGTGGGAAGTCTAGAAAGAGGGGTAGGAGTGGAGGAAGAGAAGAAAGTGGATGGGGTAACAGGAAGGAAGGGAAGGAGGAGGAAGGGGGAAGAGAGAGGGAGGGGGCAAGAGGGAGGGAGAGAGGGCCATCGCACTGCGGACTGGAAAGGGGAGGCGTCAGTCTTCTTCCCGGCAATGCGTTGGGTTTTGGGTGGACCCAAGGCAAGCCTGGAAAGGGGTGAGCAGATCATGAGGGGCCACATGCCTGATGGGGAGACAGATCTTCTGACTTCGGCAGCACAGAGGTTAGGACAATTGACCCAGGAACAGAAGGGGAAACCATGAGTTCTGCCATGCAGGTATCAGGGAAGGCATCTGGAAGAGGCAGCCCCTCCTTGTAAGCCAGGGGAAGGAGTTCAGATGTTCTTCTGGGAGCCACTGGCATTCTAAAGACCTGTCCTCATCTACCGGATCCTAACAGTTAGGGGTCGCATCACGACCTCTCAATTGAGCTTGGCATCTACTTCCTTACTGCCACATTCCATGTGAGCTCTGCTCACAGGAACGGCTCAGGAAGTGGTTGCTGGGTTGGGTTGGGGCTGAAAACAAGTGGAATGGCCTGGAATCCTGAGCACCTCAGGATTATGAGCCTAGAACGTTGGGTCTTAGGTTTTGGGTCTTCAGAGCCACAGGTGGTCCTAGGGTTTCTTCTGCCTCCAAAAAAGGGGGGCCATTTCTGCATGGGAGAACAAGTAGGCTTTGCCAGGTGAAAAGGAGGGTGAAGAACACGCCAGGTGGAGCGAACGACAGAAACAGAGTCAGAGAGGAAGGCTAGTTCAGGGAATGTTTCTTGACAGCAAATAGTTGAACTGATTTTTCAAAGATAAAGGAAAACGCATTCTTGCTATCAAGTAGGTGTTTGGATTTGCATTTTTAGCAAAAGTTTTGGTGAAAGTTGAAGTTGAGTCTGTTACGTGTGTAACAGCTCAAGACAGGGCTGGCTGTGTGTATCTTTAGGGCAAGCAGCCAACTCACTGCTGTTGTTCAGTCACCCAGTCGTGTCCTACTCTTTGCGACCCCATGGACTGCAGCATGCCAGGCCTCTCTGTCTCTCACCATCTCCCGAAGTTTGCCCAAGTTCACATCCACTGTGTCAGTGATGGCATCCAGCTATCTCATCCTCTGACACCCTCTTCTCCTTCTGCCCTGAATCAAACGTGTATTCAGAGTTGATTTCCCTTGAGATTGACTGGTTTGATCTCCTTGCTGTCCAAGAGACTCTCAAGAGTCTTCTCCAGCACCACAGTTTGAAGGCATCATTATTCAGTGCTCTGCCTTCTTTATGGTCCAGCTGTCACAAGCACTGGAAGACCATAGCCTTGACTATACGGACCTTTGTCGGCAGACTAATGTCTCTGCTTTTCAACTGTCTAGGTTTGTCTTAACTTTACTGCCAAGAAGAAAACGTCTTCTGATTTCATGGCTGCAGTCACCATCTGCAGTGATTTTAGAGCCCAAGAAGAGGAAATCTGTCACTACTTCCACATTTCCCCCACCTATTTGCCATGAAGTAATGGGGCCGGATGCCATGATCTTTGTTTTTTTAATATTTCATTTTAAGCCTGCTCTTTCATTCTCCTCCTTCACCCTCATCAAGAGGCTCTTTAGTTCCTTTATTTGTAGCCAACTTATGTCATGGCTGAAATTCAGTGGAGCTGCTACTGCCTCCAGACTTAACTGATTCATCCATCCAATCATTGTCACTCCACAAATGAGTACTGACTACCACATAAGTATTAGGCTTTGTGCTAGCAGCTGATACTGTCATGAAGAGCAAGACTGAGAATCTTCCTGCTCTCTTGCGGAAGAGGTAGGAGACAGACATCATAAACAAGTAAAAAAAAATACGTCAAAGAGAATTAGAGATAATGGGAAGCACTGCCAAGCTGTAGAAAGGTAAAATGGACATGAGAAATTGCTAAATAGAAATTACTAAATCGCTAAATTACTCAAGTTTTGCTAAGTTAATGGGAGAAGTTAAAGTTAGCTGAATGTTGATAATTGGCAGAAGTTTATAAAGGAAAAATCCAATTTACTAGTTTGTTGCATTGGAATATTTCTATGATTTGTTGGTTTAATCTTGAGAACTATGATCAGTGAATATGAAATCATTTCAAGTATATAGAATTTTCATTATTTGTACCTAAATGTTATTAGATAAATCATCTATAGGTTTGCAAAAGGAAAAAATTGTCAAATAATAAACTGCATACAACATAATAAAAAAAAGACGATGATAAGTGCCATGCAGGGAAAAAAATGGCGCCTTATGGAATTAAAATTGTGATAAAATACACAGAACCTAAAATTCACCATCTTAACCATTTGAAGTACATAGTTCAGTGGCATTAAGTATGTGTATAATGTTGTGCAACCACCACCATCCATCTTCTTAACTCTTTTCATCTTGTAAAACTGAAACTCTGCACCCTTTAAACATTAATTCCTCATTCTCCCTCCCTCAGACTCTGGCCACCATTCTACTTTCTGTCTCTAGGATGTTGATTACTCTTAAGTATCTCATATAAGTGGAATCATACCATCTTTGTCTTTTTGTGACTGACTTATTTCAGAATTTCCTTCCTGTTTAAGGCTGAATATCATTGCATGGTGCCATATTTTATTTGTTCATTGACTCGTCCGTGGTCACTTGGATTGTTTCCATGTTTTAGTGATTGTAAAGAATGCTGCTATCATCCTGGCTGTACAAATATCTCTTTGAGACTCTGCTTTCAATTCTTTGGGACACATACCCGGAAGGAAATTTCTGGGTCATTTAGTAACTCTACTCTTAATTTTATTAAAAGTAGATATTAAGTAGATATTAAGAAGAGGTGGCAGGAATACACAGAAGTACTGTACAAAAAAGATCTTCATGACCAAGATAATCACAGTAGTGTGATCACTCACCTAGAGCCAAACATCCTGGAATGTGAAGTCAAGTGGGCCTTAGAAAGCATCACTATGAACAAAGCTAGTGGAGGTGATGGTATTCCAGTTGAGCTATTTCAAATCCTGAAAGATGATGCTGTGAAAGTGCTGCACTCAATATGCCAGCAAACTTGGAAAACTCAGCAGTGGCCACAGGACTGGAAAAGGTCAGTTTTCATTCCAATCCCAAAGAAAGGCAATGCCAAAGAATGCTCAAACTACTGCACAATTGCACTCATCTCACACGCCAGTAAAGTAACGCTCAAAATTCTCCAAGCCAGGCTTCAACAATACGTGAACCATGAACTTCCAGATGTTCAAGCTGGATTGAGAAAAGGCAGAGGAACCAGAGACCAAATTGCCAACATCCACTGGATCATCAAAAAAGCAAGAGAGTTCCAGAAAACCATCTATTTCTGCTTTATTGACTATGCCAAAGCCTTTGACTGTGTGGATCACAATCAACTGTGGAAAATTCTGAAAGAGATGGGAATACCAGACCACCTGACCTGCCTCTTGAGAAACCTATATGCAGGTCAGGAAGCAACAGTTAGAACTAGACATGGAGCAACAGACTGGTTCCAAATAGGAAAAGGAGTACGTCAAGGCTGTATATTGTCGCCCTGCTTATTTAACTTCTATGCAGAGTAAATCACGAGAAAGGCTGGGCTGGAAGAAGCACCAGCTGGAATCAAGATTGCTGGGAGAAATATCAATCACCTCAGATATGCAGATGACATCACCCTTATGGCAGAAAGTGAAGAGGAACTAAAGAGCCTCTTGATGAAAGTGAAAGAGGAGAGTGAAAAAGTTGGCTTAAAGCTCAATATTCAGAAAACCAAGATCATGGCATCTGGTGCCATCACTTCATGGGAAATAGATGGGGAAACAGTGGAAACAGTGTCAGACTTTATTGTTTTGGGCTCCAAAATCACAGCAGATGGTGACTGCAGCCATGAAATTAAAAGACGCTTACTCCTTGAAAGGAAAGTTATGACCAACCTAGATAGCATTTTCAAAAGCAGAGACATTACTTTGCCAACAAAGGTTAATCTAGTCAAGGCTATGGTTTTTCCAGTGGTCACGTATGGATGTGAGAGTTGGACTGTGAAGAAGGCTGAGCGCTGAAGAATTGATGTTTTTGAACTGTGGTGTTGGAGAAGACTCTTGAGAGTCCCTTGGACTGCAAGGAGATCCAACCAGTCCATTCTGAAGGAGATCAGCCCTGGGATTTCTTTGGAAGGACTGATGCTAAAACTGAAACTGCAGTACTTTGGCCACCTCATGCGAAGAGTTGACTCATTGGAAAAGACCCTGATGCTGGGAGGGATTGAGGGCAGGAGGAGAAGGGGATGACAGAGGATGAGATGGCTGGATGGCATCACTGACTCGATGGACGTGAGTCTGAGTGAACTCTGGGAGTTGGTGATGGACAGGGAGGCCTGGCGTGCTGCGATTCATGGGGTGGCAAAGAGTCGGACACAACTGAGCAACTGAACTGAACTGAACTTTTAGTTTTTAAGGGGCTGCCGTACACAGTTTCCCACAGCAGCTGTACCATTTTACGTTCCTACCAGCAGTGCACAAAGTTCCAAGCTCTCCAAGCTACTCTTAAAGATTCAGCCAAGGCACCTCCTCTTTCAGAAGGCCTTCAGTAAACTCTTCATCCTGGGATGGGTTCCTTATACAGTGTTTACTGAGCAATTATTAAGTACTAGGCTCTGAACTCGGCACTTGAAACACGATTGTGGAAGAGATGGTTTCTGCTCTCAAGGCACCCCTTGTCCCATTGCTGATGAACATGTGGAGAGGCTAGAACTCAAGACTGAGTTCTATGGCAAACCCTTAGAGAGCCCACCAGGCAGAGAGCAGCCGAGAGTCAGGGTGGGCAGAAGGAATGGGGAAGACCACCACGGCAAAGTCAAACACATGTTCAGTCTGTGGGTGTGGCCACTTCTCAACCCCAGAGCCAGGACTGCTAGATCTTTTAAGCAGAAGCTGGAAATCTGGATCTCAGGCTGAGATCTAATGTTTATACATCAGCTATTAACTCCATTTTTTAAAAGGAACTCTATAAGACAAGCAAAGCATTTCCAAGGGTTACATACTGCCCTGGGCTGAAACTATATAACCAAAGATCCAATTTGACTCATCAGTTACTGGTAATATGAGGTTGTAACTCTAAATCAGCTTTCACTTCTCCATCTGGTCTATAAGGAATTCATGTGACACTTTGGTGGATGTCCTGGGAAAATCCCAATCACTATGTCTTTATTGGGTTTCAACCTCTTTGTGTAATGGAAAATTCTTGGACTTAAGTGACAGGACAGGCTTAAGAGTCTGGTTCTACTTTTTACTAGGTGTGACCTTGGGCAAACTAACATCTGCCCCTCAGTTTCCTTACTGACAGAATGGAATCACTGTACCCCCACACGATTTTGTGAGGGTTAATGCATGAATTGGAGAAGACAATGGCAACCCACTCCAGTGCTATTGCCTGGAAAATCCCATGGATGGTTTCCCTGATAGCTCAGTTGGTAAAGAATCTGCCTGCAATGCAGGAGAACCCCGGTTCAATTCCTGGGTCGGGAAGATCCCCTGGAGAAGGGATAGGCTACCCACTCCAGTATTCTTGGTCTTCCCTTGTGGCTCAGTTGGTAAAGAATCCACCTGCAATGCAGGAGACCTGGATTTGATCCCTGGGTTGGGAAGATTCCCTGGAGAAGGGAAAGGCTACCCACTCCAGTACTCTGGCCTGGAGAATTCCATGGACTGTATAGTCCTTGGGGTTGCAAAGAGTCGGACGCGACTGAGCAACTTTCACTTTCACTTTCAAGGTCATGAACACCAAACTTGTCTTTTGCTTGTGGCACTATGGAAACTCACTGATACTGAGTTCTTCTCTTCTTTCTTCCTGAGCTGTTGGCCTTGTCATTTCTTCCAACAGGAATTACCAAAGTGGACAGTGTGTGTGATGAGTTCTATTACCTTGCAGAGACAGGCAAATGTCCTGTAGAAGGAGCAATCAGGGGAAACTTCCTGGAGGAGGAAGACTCAATGTAGACTTTCTGGCAGTGAGTCCCGGGCAATCCTATTCTATGTGCCAGCTTCCTGGGGGGCATCAAATAGTTTGATGAGACTAGGGGTGTTTCAGCCACCCAGGGCCTCAGGGCAAGACAGTATCTGGGTGTCAACGGCTGTCCAGGTCTTTGACCCTGGGCAAGACTTCATGAGACAGACATGCCAAGTGCCCAGCATGCTTATGGGGTTTTAATTCATTCCACAGACATGTCTTGTGGACCCTACCATGGGTTACATCTTGTTCTGAGTGCTGGGGTCAGAAACTAACCAGAGAAGAATCTTGCATTCAAAAGTCTCCACTTGAAGTGTTTTGAGTGTTTTAATGCTGAAGCATGAATGATTGGTTCCATTACCAGAGATGGGGAGGTGGGAGGGGCTGAGTCATGGGGGACACAGTGAGTTTAGTTTTGGGGTTCCTGCAGGACATTATATAAATATAATTTATATATAAATAGAAACCAATATAATATTATTTATATAATTATAAAATATATTTAATAATTATATTTTAAAGTGTGGGCTTGGGGAGTGTGATGAGAATGAAGCTAGAGCCAGAGGAGTCATGCATTTACTCAACAAAGCTACCTAAGCACCTACTATGTGCCAGATGCTGGGGGTGCAGAAATGAAGCAGACCCAGAATGTACCTTCGTGGGGCTCTCAGTTTAGTGGAAAGACATAACAGCAATAATATTTATAGCAGTTATGATCAGTAAATACCTCCTAGATGCCAGGCACTGTGCTGAATCCCTCTGCCTGTCTCATCTCATCAAATCACAATTATAAAATGAAGTTGCTCCTGTTATTGTCCTGTTTTACAGATGGTAAAACTGAGACCTCAGGAGGTCAGGCGACATGAGTAGTCAGAGGTGACGTTCAGTTTTCAAGACTTCTCTGTCTGATGGGCAGCTCAGGCTCTTTGACCTGACATTGTCCTTTCTCCTCTGTGAATTCAGTCATTTGCACTCCACTCAATGGCACCCCACTCCAGTACTCTTGCCTGGAAAATCCCATGGATGTAGGAGCCTGGAAGGCTGCAGTCCATGGGGTCGCTGAGGGTCGGACATGACTGAGCGACTTCACTTTCATGCGCTGGAGAAGGAAATGGCAACCCACTCCAGTGTTCTTGCCTGGAGAATCCCAGGGACGGGGGAGCCTGGTGGGCTGCCGTCTATGGGGTTGCACAGAGTCAGACACAACTGAAGTGACTTAGCAGCAGGGTTACTGTTGTGTGAGAGTTAGTGCCAGATGCTTCGCGGCCAGGGATTTTTGGGACAGTTCAGTTCAGTTGCTCAGTCGTGTCCGACTCTTTGCAACGCCATGGACTGCAGCACTCCAGGCCTCCCTGTCCATCACCAAATCCAGGAGTTTATTCAAACTCATGTCCGTAGAGTTGGTGATGCCATCCAACCATCTCATCCTCTTGTCCCCTTCTCCTCCTGCCTTCAATCTTTCCCAGCATCAGGGTCTTTTCTAATGAGTTAGTTTTTCACATCAGGTGACCAAAATATTGGAGTTTCAGCTTCAGCATCAGTCCTTCCAACGAATATTCAGGACTGACTTCCTTTAGGATGGACTGATTGTATCTCCTTGCAGACCAAGGGACTCTCAAGAGTCTTCTCCAACACCACAGCTCAAAAGCATCAATTCTTTGATGCTCAGCTTTCTTTATACATCTGTGTATAAATATGACCTTAATCCCTGTACAGGGATAACCCAACCTGTGAGAGAGGTAGAGAGTGGGGAGCAAGTCCTTTGAAAACATCTGCATTTGAGGGTTAACAGAGACAGGGGGTGAGCCGCAGGAGGGCAGAGGGCACACTGTGGCTTCTTGAAGACCAGAGGGAATGAGTTTCAAGTAGGAGGAGGTGGTCAGTGGGATGGAGTATTTGGGAGAAGCCCAAGCTTGGGCTAGACCAGGTTTGGGGGGACCCTTGGCTGCTGTCTTAGGGATGCAACAGAATGCAGGTGCAAGGGGTTCAGAAGGGAGGAGGTGATGGGCAAGAAGAGGTGTCTCTGTCCTGAGTTTTGGTTTTTAGGAGAAAAAGAAAGCTGGAGAGAGGTCGGCAGAAGCAAGGGATGTTTTCTTTTTCAGGGGTGGGGTGGGGCTGCCTTTCGTTTGGTTTAGAGTGAAGAGGCTGGTGTATACCTGTAGGCAGAGGGAGGAAAAGAGGCAGAAAAAGAAATGTGAAAGAACAGAGAGGACTTTTCCCACGGAAGGTAATGCCCTTGGACACACTGTATTTATTTATATTTCCCAACCAGAAGGGAGGCTCCTGGGGGCTGGGTGTCTGTCTTATTCACAGTGGGTCTCCAGCAACAATCTGGCAGGGAGTAGACACTCAATAAATACCTTCCATATTGAGATGAGTTTGCGGGGTTCCAGGGCATGGTGCTGGTTTTGTCTAGGTCCTGGGAAGAGAAGGGTTCATGAGGGTCCACGGAGGGGCTTTCTTTCTGATGCTGCTGTCATGGTGGGAGAGAAAGAGGAAAGAGTCAAGGGCGGAGGGAGGAAGGAGCTCACATCTTCTCAGTAAAGTGTGTGTGTGTGTACGTGTGTGGGCAGGGGGATGTCAGGGAAAAATGGGCTATTGCTGGAGAAGAACCTTGACCATGAGTGGCCTCCATGTCTGTCCTGAAAGCCATCCAGACCCCCGACTTTGGGTCAGGAAATAGCTGCCTCTCTACACAGAGAGGGAAAAAAATCCCCAGGGGTCTTGAGGGGTGGAGTAAGGTTTCCTGTGTGTTACTAGGAAGCCTGGAGTTGACGCAGGCAGTGTGGGAAGTGGGCAGGGAGGCCCTTAAAACCAGCTGGGCCCAGTTCCTGCCTCCGCTCCAGCCCGAGGCCAGAGAGAAGGTGTCGCTGGTGAGGAGCCTCCTTGGGGGCTGCTTGGCCCGAGGCGGTGGGGGAGGGCACTCAGAGGGAGGGGCTGTGAGAGGGCGAGTAGCCTCCCCCAGGCGTCGGAAGGTCCCAGCAGCACCATCTGTGTAGCGGGGGCTTAGCGCTGATGGTCCTTGTCAGGTGAGAGGCAGGGACGGGCTGGGGGCAGGATCCTGGGAGCAGGGAGGCTGCTGCCCGTGGACTCGGAGAACCCGTCCCCTCGGTGACCCGGCCGCTTCCCGGCCCCCACGTGTCCATGCTTCTGTCAGGCTGTCTCCTCTCTCCGCATTTCTCATTACCGCAGCCTCTGCTCCACTCCACAATTATCTCTTGGCTTCGCTCATTCTCCTCCGTGGTTGCTTGATAAAAATAGTCAACCCCACGTCCTCCTCCTGGAGCCTGGGCTTCACGGATGGTCCACTTTTCCAGCCTTTGCCACTTTCTCCGTGAAGCGTCTTTTGTGAGTGTTCAGAGCCCTCTGTGTGGGGCCTGGTACAGCTCCCTCAATGCTGAGCCATGTCCCAAGATGTTCGGATGTGCAGCTAGGATCTTGGCTTTCTTCAAGTATGTTGAAGCCCACGGATCAGGAGATGGTTGCATTTGAGAGACAGTTTGTTACAGTTTCCGAGAGAAGCGGACACACTGCACCTTGCAGGGCCGCAGGGGAAGCACCAGGGTTTTCTCAGGAGGCAGAAGAAATGAGGGGAAACCTGCCCTGGGTGGTGTGGAGAAGGCAAGACAGGGCAGGGTAAGCAGTTGAGGACTGGCCAGCTTGCACACTTTCAGCAGACTTCAAGCTGTAGGGGTGATCCCTGGTGGTCTGGTCCTGGCCCTGGGGTGATTCAGGCCAGGGGATATAGTAGCTCAGAGTGTGAGAGTGACATAGAGGAGGTGGTTGGACAAGGGAGTTTAGGATCTGTTGGTCTGCATTTCAAAGCCTTGTTCACAGAAAAGCCTTTTGCTTTATCTAAGAATCAGCTAGTCTTGGAGGGGCTGAGCCTAGCAAGGTCCCCAAGATGTCAAAGCATCATGAAATACAGAAAATGAGCAAGATGATTAATACACAGAGGCTGCTTGGAAGCAGTGGAGGAGGGTCAGTCAAAGGATAGAGTCATGGTCCCAGGCTGAATCCTTGGGCATCTCACTTCCCCTTCCTGAGGCTCCGTTTCTTCATCTGTAAAATCAGCAGTGGGTATTCTCTCACTCAACAAATGACTGTTAGAGGGTAGACCATGCAGCAGCTTTAACAGTCCCCACTCATTGGAGCCACTGGCAGGTTTAAGGGGACATGGACGGTGTCTGGAATGTCTTAGTTGCCCGGTACATGGCAGCTGGCGTCCACTTTCTATCACAGCCCCAGGAAGCAGTGAGGAAGATTGGCCTGGAAGGTAGGGTCCAGGGTCATCTTCGTTGGCTGTTTAGAGCTCTCAGAGCAGAAGCTGTGGGTGGACAGAACCCCCAGGAATGTTCCTGGAACTCAGAGGAGCTTCTGGACTAAAGCTGGCCCACAGAGGCCAGCCCAGCAGCTGGGAGCCCTCGGAGATGGAGGTTGTATGTTTGGAGCCAGGCCTTGGGAGGTGCCAGGGGCTTGGGGCAGAGGGCCAGCAGAGTGATCACTGAACTGAGAGATCAGAGAAGGCAGGGCATCAGAGTCGAATCCCAGCAGACTCCAGGCCAGCCAAGCAGCTCTGGGTGAACAAGGGCTTTGGGATCGAAGGAGGAAAGGGAAGCAGACAGCCATCAGCAAGAAGCTCTTAAGAGGCAAGTTAGAATCCATCACCAGCCCAAGACACGAGGAATTTCCCTTGCCTTCCGGCATGACGTTTATGGACTCTGGGTTAGGGATTCATGTATTTGCCAAAGGGAGATGCTGGGGAGGGAAGCTGGGGTCTCCAGGCCCATGGGGTAGAGCTTGTGAAGGACCCCGATCCTCTCAGCTCAAAGGAGAACACACCCCTCTGGGCAGGGAGGACGTGTGGAGCAGTGAGGGGTGCGCCAGGCCTGGGTTTGAACCCCGCCTCCAGTTTTTGCCGGCTGTGTGACTCCTGGCAGGTGGTTTCAACTCTCTGAGTCTCTGTTTCTTTTTCTTCTTCTGTTCAATTTGTTTAGTATTTATTTGGCCGAGTCAAGTCTTGGCTGCGGGACGTGCAGTCCTCGTTGGGTCATGTGAGATCTTTCACTGTGTCACACGGACCGTCTAGTCGTGGTCTCAGGCTTAGTTGCTCCACAACGTATGGGTCTTAGTTCCCCAACCAGGAATTGAACTCAAGTCGCTTGCATTGCAAGGTGGATTCTTAACCCCTGGGCCACCAGGAAAGTCCCCGAGTCTCCATTTCTTTACTAGCAAAATGGGAACTGTTGGGGAGGAAGAAATTCTCTTCTACCCAACCTAGAAGTTCTTCTGGTTGGTCTAAGGATCAAATCAGCATCAGACAGACTAACAGACGAAATGAAACAAAAATTTTGTAACATGTATACATGGGAGAGATCCAGGAAAACAGAGACTCACCAAAATGGCCCAAACCCTTACCTTAAATAACCATCTTCAGCGAGAAAGACCAAAGAGGATGTTGTGTGTAGTGGTTTGGGACTTCAAAGGGGAAGAAGGCAAAGTTGGAAAGGCAAATGTTTGGCGTCCAAATGTTTGCCGGGCCTGCAGAGAACCATGGAACACAGGTGGACTCTGATCCCTAGGCCCCATCAAGTTCCCTCACCACACCTATTCCCGGATTTCTTGCACATGTCTCTGCTGATAGCTCTATGCCTGGAACAGACTCTTTATTTAAATTCTTGAGGCAGCCAAGGGGGAAGTAAAAAGAAACCTTCTGCTTCTTAAAAATAACCAGCCTAAATTAATCCCTACACCAAAGAGACACGTTTTGGGGTACACATTTTTCTCCCTTAGAACAATGATACTTACCCTTCATAACTGTTGTGCACAGCCAGGGCTGACTTATTTTTTAGGTAGACACAGTGCCTGGGGCCTATGAAACTGCTTTAATTTTTTTTTTTTTAAAGAAGCAGAACTTCTTAACATTTTATTTTATTTTTTTACTTTCTTGGCTGCACTGTATGATGTGGGATCTTAGTTCCCCGACCAGGGATCAAACCCATGCCCCTTTCACTGGAAGCTCAGAGTCTTCAACACTGGATTTCTAGGGAAGTCCTAAGAATATTTCAATTTTAAATTCTTTTAAAGTCAGGAGAAAAAAATAAATATAATATCATGAATGTAGAAGAGTGAATCCAGCCTGGATTGCATTTGTTTTTATACCAACACAGCCATAAAATATAATTGGAAAACAATTTTCAAGGAGGAACAATTGGGTTTGGGGCATTTCTGATGGGAAAATTCTCTCCCATCTCTATGGGGACAACACCCCACGGGTGCCCCTTCTCCTCCCAGAGATCTCCTGGGTCAACTCCTTGAGGTTTTTGCCTCATCTTTTCAAGCTTCAGTTGCCTGTTTACTGCCCAGCATGAGAGGGTGGGGCCTAGTGGGCCACGGAGCAGCCCTCCTTAGCCAGGAGCGGGGTCCGAATAGGCCATGAGGACCTCTGCTGATTGGCGTGTCATGGGCTGTGTTTTCTTTTCCAGAACCCTGGAGATGAAGGGCCTCCTCATGCTGGCTTGGTTCCTGGCTTGTAGTAAGTGCTTGCTCTGAGAGCCCTGAACTTGTGGACAGTAAGGTAGTGGGAAGGAGACCAGTCACAGAGGGCCTGGAGACTTGATTCTGAATCTTGGCTCTGCCCTGAACATGTCAGTTTCAGCGAGAGCCTTCACCTCTCTAAGCCTCTGTTTCCTCATCCTTGACACAGGATAATTGCTGACGGGCCAGGCTGGGGCAGGATCCCAGGAGGAGATATGGATAGATGGTGCTATGTGGAGGATATGGGGCTTGTAGATGTGGGAGGCAGATATTTTACTTTGATGCCAAATAAAAAGAAAAATAAAGCTATCAGAAAACAAGACTCTTATAGCAATACTCCATTCCACGATCCTGGACATTCTCTGCTCAGGCCTGTCCAGGTTTTCTGCACACCCCACCTGCTCCTACCTCCCACCTAGAGGTGACAGCCCAGCGTAGGGGAGCTCGGCTTTAGGTCTCTCCTACAACCCCTACATGACTTACATTACCAAGCACACAGCCTCTGACAGGCTGTCCTGTTGATGCCTTTCCAGATCCCTAGAGACTGCAGGAGGAGCGGGAGGCCAGGTGCAGGGAGAGGGCCTCCGGCACACTGTAAAACCCTGGGCAAGGCACCCGCCCCTCTGAGCTGCAGTTTCCTATCTGTGAGATGAGGGAGCTGGCTTCAGAGATCCCTGCAGGTCCCACGCTGTTCTAGGATTCTGTGCCTCCTGCTTCAAATAGTATTCGTTTCAGGGAGGGAGGGGTGTGTCATCAGGAGAGAAAGGAAGTGCCTTCTGCCTACTGCATATGGATACCATATTCATTATCCCCAATATTCCTTGGTCACTCACTATGTGTCTGTCACTGTGCTTGGAAAGTACATACCTTACCTTGTTTCAACCCTCATGGTGTCTCCAAAAGGTAGGCATTCATTGTAGGGCCCCCATTTTGCAGATGAGGAAACTGAGGCTCTGAGAGATGAAGTGATACTCTGCATTAGCGATAGAGCTGGGACCTGAACCCAGTGGCTCATTCTCCACATCCAGACTTCTAACCCCTCCCCTACACTGTTTGCCTTCAATTTTCTCATTCCTCTCTCACGAGTGGGAAGGATAAAAAAGGGTCATCTTGGTCCCTCCAAGCCCCAAGGTGAAAGAAAGGGTGGGAGCATGCGGGAAAGTGGGAGCAGGCATGCCTGGGTTTCATCCGGGGACATGGCTGTCTTTCAGGTGTGCCTGCTGTCCCAGGGAGCTTGCTGGACCTGAAGTCGATGATTGAGAAGGTGACTGGAAAGCCCGCCCTGAAGTACTATGGCTTCTACGGCTGTTACTGTGGCTGGGGGGGTCATGGCACCCCCATGGATGGGACTGATTGGTGAGCCAATTGTCATAACTTCCCTTTAGGCTCCAGGCTCTGTTCCCACATGATCTCATTTAATTCAATATCAATTCTGAAATATGAGCATTTAAGCACCATTTTATAGATAAGAAAACGGGGTCTTAAAGAGGTTAACTGACTTGCCCAAGATGTATCCAGTAACTTCCAGAATCTCAGTGGCTAATGTATCAGTTGACTTACCACTACATAAAAAAAAGACCCCCAAATGTAGTCGCTTAAAACAATGACAACCATTTATTTGGCTAAGGTTCTGCCACTTGGGCAAGGCTTGGTGGGATGACTTGTCTCTGCTCCACCTGGCTTCAGCTTGGGCAGCCCCGCTGAGGCGGGGTGATCCAGTTTCTAGAAGGTTCACTCCTAAGGCTGGCAAGTTGTTGCTGCCTACTGGCTGGGAACTTAGTTGAGACTATGGGCCAGGGGCCTCAGTTCCTCTCCCTTAAGCCTCTCTAAGGCTGTATGGACTTCCCCACAGCCCGGTGACTCTTGGGTTCCCAGGGGGAGTGGTCTGGAGCTGCATGACCAGAGAGCATGGCATTTTTATGATTCAGCCTCTGAGACGCTATTGCATCACTTCTGCTGCTCTCTTGGTCTAGGCAGTCACAACGGCTTTAAGATGGAGACGGCCGAGTTTCCACTTCTTGATTGGGAAGTGGCAGTGTTCTAGAAGAACATGTGAGGTGGGAGAGATTGCTCTTTGCAAAATATAACCTGCAGGGTTACCAATTCTTATACAGCTAAACATGTATAATGAGATGGGATGTTTCCACAAGTGAAGGGCACATGGAGTGGGAGTTTACAGACCAGACAAGCAGTGACAGGAAGCTAGAATGTTCTATGCGATTATGGATTAGAGTTGAGACTTCAGTAGAAACTCCTGGCTAGCTTAGTACAGGAGCTTCCCCGGTGGCTCAACAGTAAAAGAATTCACCTGCAATGCAGGAGATGTGGGTTCAACTCCTGGGTTGGGAAGATCGCTGGAGGAGGAAATGGCAACTTACCCCAGCATTCTTGCCTGGGAAATCCCATGGCCAGAGAAGCCTGGCAGGCTACATTCCATGGAGTCTCAAAAGAGTTGGACATGACTTAGCAACTAAACATAAAATTTAATATAGATGCAGATGATTACATGTAGAAATATGTAAATATATGTGTGTATCCATGGGTCAGTACACACACACATGTGTTTTGCTCTGTCAGCTGAAAGGCCCTAAAAGAAACAATGCTCCAGAAGCAGCAAGCAACGCCCAGCGCCCACACCTGGTTCCCAAACTTTTCTCCAAGAGAGGAGCCCGGGCTTCTTGGATGGATGACCGATCCAAGGAGTTGGGCAGGAAGTATGCAAGATGGACCAGAGCTTTTTGTAGTGCCCCAAAGTAAGGAACTGCTAAGTCACTTCAGTCGTGTCCGACTCCGTGCGACCCCATAGACGGCAGCCCACCAGGCTCCCCCGTCCCCGGGATCCTCCAGGCAAGAACACTGGAGTGGGCTGCCATTTCCTTCTCCAATGCATGAAAGTGAAAAGTAAAAAGGACGTTGCTCAGTCATGTCCGACCCTCAGCCACCCCATGGACTGCAGCCTACCAGGCTCCTCCGTCCATGGGATTTTCCAGGCAGAAGTACTGGAGTGGGGTGCCATTGCCTTCTCCGAAAGTAAGGAAAGCCTTGAACAAAATAAACCTAAACCAAACCCCACATTGATGAGAGTATGTCAAAGAGCATAGGAACCAAACAAGGGCGCTCCCAGTGGCCAAAACGGGGGCAACATAGGCTGCAAAATACACCCATAACCCGTCTTGAGAAAAGCATCAGCAAAGTCCCAGTAGGAGAGCACCCTACAAAAGACTTGACTGCCATTCCTCCAAACTGTCAAGGTCATCAAAAACAAGGAAGGTGTGACAAAAATGCCATGACCAGGAGGAGCCTAAAGAGGCAGGACAACCGCGTGTGATACGGTGTCTGTACCTGATACCGGAATGCAAAAGGACATTTGGGTAAACACTGAGGAAATAAAAAAAACAAAAAACAAAACTATGGACTTCAACAATTAAGGACCCAACAGTGATACGTTATTATTTAGTTAATGCTTATTTAATCATTTGTCAATATTGGTTTGTTGGGCTTCCCTGGTGGCTCAGTAGAAAAGAGTCCGCCTGCTAACGCAGGGAACGCAGGTTCGATTCCTGGGTCGGGAAGATCCCCTGGATAAGGAAAGGGCAACCCACTCCAGTATTCTTGCCTGAGAAATCCCTCAGGCAGAGGAGCTTAGTGCTACTGTCCATGGGGTCGCAAAAGAGTTGGGTATGACTTAGTGACTAAACAACAACCAGCAAATTCATTTGTTCGCTGTAACAAATGTATTATACTCATGAAAGATGTTGATAATAGGGGAAACTAGTGTGGGGTAGAAGGGGGCATTTGGTATAATCTTCTCAATTTTTCTGTAAATCTAAAAAAACATACAGTTGTCCATGCCTATCATCCTTGAAGTTTAGTTTTTGCTCACTTAACTATGTGAATCACGTATCAATTCCAGGACCCAGGTTTCTCCTGTCTTGTGGCTCTCCCTATGGCCTCAGAGCCCTTAGCTGGGACATTTCCTTCCTGCTGAGATGGAGAGAGAGAGTGGAGGACCACAGAGTGGGAGGTTTCTATGGGTAGGTCTAGAAGTTCTGTGCATTTCCCTGGCCGACAGGCTGTCTAGTCATGTGACCACACATACCTGCAAAGGAGGCTGGGAAATGTAGTCTCCCCATGGGCCCAGGAGGAGAGAGCCAGCCTGTGAACTGGTACAAGTGTGGGGCAACCCTAATGGAAGGACTTAGCCACTATGAGATTCTTTCTTGATCAGACCTTAACCAACATGGTGGCTTCTGCTCAAGGCACAGATGCCCTTTGCTTGGGATCTGAGGCTCTTGCATCGACAGGTGCTGTTGGAAGCATGACCACTGCTACGCCCAGATGGAGACACAAGACTGTGACGTCTTGACACAGGCCTACAGATACAGGGTTGCGTGGGGCTTCATCATCTGCGGTAAGGCTGGGGCCTCCATTCGGGTCACCCGAAGAGCCTGGGTTCCTGCTGTCTCTGAGGTCAGCTGTCCCGAGAGCTCAGCCAGTCTATATCTGGGTGGGCAGAGATGGGGGCAAGAGAGGCAGGATTATTGCAGCTGTGTCTGACCTCCAAGGACAGGTTGAAGGGTCTTAGGCTCAACATGCTGTAGGAGTCAAGCGCTCTGCATATGTCCTTTTGCTTGCTGTGGGTGGGTTTAATGTCCCCATTTTACAGATGAGGAAACAGACTCAAAAAGGATTGCCAAGCACACACAGCTAGAGTTGGGATTCAAGCTCAGGTCCATCTGAGTTCAAAGTTAAATCTGGGGATGGCCTCTCCTCTCTGAGAACTGGAGTTTCTCCAGAGCCAGAGCTGTCTCCACCATCACACTGGGAACTCTGGAGGGTATCTGTGTTCTCCATCAGACTGGAGACTCCCTGAGGGCAGGAGCTGGGTCTCCCTGGGCTCAAACCTCACCCTGGGCTGCTAGTGGCTGTGCCCCTTCCATCCGATGATGCACCCTCAGCATAGAAGCTGGGATCCCTCCTCAGGCTGAGAGTAGGAAGGAGACTGGGGTGTCCACTCAGGCTAGCAGGAAATCTTGCTCCAGGGCCAGCCTGGAGTCAGTGTCACAGAGCGTCTGTTTGCTTTCTCATCCTGCATTTGGCATCCTGTTTGCAGAACACGGGTCCCGCTGCCAGCAGCAGCTCTGCGCATGCGATCAGAAATTCGTCTACTGCCTGAAAAGAAACATGAGGAGCTACAACCCTCTTTATCAATACTTTCCCAACTTCCTCTGCACCTAGTCGCCCTCAGAGAGCTCCTCCTGGGCCAGGAAGCTTGCTCCCCTCACTACAGCATGGAGCTCACCTGCTCTGTTGGGCTTCCCAGGGAGCTTCCAGGTCTGGAGTCTCAATGGTCCCACTGGGCTTGGAGGACCCCCACACCCACACTTCAGCCACCAGCGAGTCCCAGGAGAGTGACTCATGTCACTAGATCAAGAAGGCCAAGGCCTTCTTGCAAGAATACCTGCTCTGGTGCTGAAAGCTCACCCTTGACTCCAGGCCGGCCATGTGTCTCCTCATCCCTGAAGATCAGTCTCATTTCCCCAGGAGGGTGGCTTTCCTGGGATGTGTTAACTTTTCAGTTCCACAGTCACTGCCAACTTGCAGAGAATTTTTACTCAAGTAGAATCAAAAGTGACTCCCATAATTCTGCTACAGAGATATTAAATAAAATTCCTTTTCAAGACTAACAATAACCACAGATATTTCCCCCACCGTGGGGGATTGCCTGCATCTCTTTCTTGGCTGTTGGGGGCAATAGACTCAGTGTTAACCATGCTGTCCCAGAGGATAAAGGTGCAGATTAGTAACTAGAAGGCTTCCTGGGATGGGAAGGATTGGAATGAGTGCCAATCCTTCTCTGGGGTTCATATTAAGCCTCGGGGATCCTCTCGAGCCAAGCACTGGACCTCATTCTTCCTCTGGTGGGTGGGGAGAAGGTGACTGACAACCGTGCCATGGTGGGCTTCCAGCCAGAGAGCGCCTCATTTGAATGCCAGCTTGGCTTCTCCAGCTGTGTGGTTTCAGGCTCATTACTCAACCTCTCTGATTTCTGGTCTTTTTTAAAAGAAATTGTAATGTTTCTTATGATGTAAATTGGGAACCCCAAAGCTATCTTGATGCACCTGGGAATGCTGAGGTTTTCCCAGAATGCTGGAAATGCTGGGATTTCCCAGAACAAGACATTGAAAAATTAGAGTTTTTTAAAAATTTATTGTGGGTTTGACCTTTGTTGGCAAAGTGATGTCTCTGCTTTTTAATATGCTGTCTAGGTTAGTCATAGCTTTGGCAACTAGACACTGGATTCTAGTCTGACTTTGCATATATCCTGGGTGCCCTTGGGCAGGCCTCTTGACCTTCCTGATCTCAGCTTTCCAAGTGCAGGTCTGAGAGATCATTTTAATCATGGCCCCCTCCATTGGTGGGTGGTGACATGCGTTTAGACGGTTGCATCTGGCGTGTGCATGTGTGCACAGGCTTGTGCATGCGTGTGTGTGCATGCTCGTGTCAATAAAGCACAAGTCATAAAGTGCTGGTCCAGCACTTTGTGTTTCTATCCTGGGCGTGTACATGTGGGCGGACTGGGTCCAGGTGTCAGTTTTATAACACTGTACGGTTGCCGTCAAAACCATCTGAGAAACCCTTGTTCACGTGACCGCTCAGGACCCGCCTGGCTCTGAAGCTGCAGATGTCTAAGTGGCTTCCATGTCTTAGCCTTAATTATATGAAACCTCATAAACGCTTCTCCCGTGGGGCTTGATACCTGACTCCCTCATCTTCTCTTCAAATATTAGATCAGGACCAAGCTTCTTTTTTAGTACTAAACTTTCATTTTGTATTGAGGTATAGCCGATTAACAATGTGTGACAGTTTCAGGTGGACAGTGAAGGGACTCGGCTGCACATATACATGTATCCACTCTCCCCCACTGTGCGATGCAGCAGGTCCTTTTGTCTGTGGATCGCCAAGCCTGTGCTGGGATCAGTCTCTGAATGTTCAGTAACTACTCAACAAAGGAACAGGACACAAACACAGGTGTGGCACGGGGCTGGAAAACAGAAATCCAAGCCCCTGAGTTTCAGTCACGGGGAGCTAGCGTGTAAGGGCTTTGGATCAGACAGGGATGCATAGAGCAGCTTGGTGTGTTTCCTCGCCATGAGCCTTCTGAGCTATGATTTCATTCTCTAAGCCTCGGTTCTCTCAGCTGTCAAATAGCTTATAACACCTTCTCACTAGGTTGTTTTGATATCATATTTGAGGATATGATGCACTTAAATTACCTACTGCAGAGGCTGGCACTCAATCAATGGCATGTGGCATGGGAGAGGACCACTAAACCCAAGCCTAAAAGTTTTGACTCCAAACACAAGCCCTGCGGGCGGAGGTCAGTGTCTAGGGCAGAAGGTGGCCCTCTCCTCATCTTCCCAGGCTGCCTGGTGAAGCTTTTACCACAATGGATGTAGCGATCGGCAATGCTGCTGCTGTGGTGGTCCCATCTGGGGTAGCACCAGCGAGCTCTCTGGAAGGAGTAGCCACAGCTGTGGGAGAGGCAACATCCACGTGGAGCCCCGAACAAGCGGGCCCTGCAGCCCATCCAGGGGCTGTGCGTTCCTGCATGCCCAGCCTTTGACTGGGCTGTGATCTGAGCCTGGAGCACCTGTCCCCACACCCCTCCCACCCTCCAAAGTGAAACTGTTAGTCGCTCAGTCATGTCCAGCTCTGCAATCCCAGGGACTGTAGCCCACCAGGCTCCTCTGCTCATGGGATTCTCCAGTCAAGAATGCTGGAGTGGGTTGCCCTCTCCTTCTCTAGGGGATCTTCCTGACCCAGGGATCAAACCCTGGTCTTCTGCATTGCAGGCGGATTCTTTACCTTCTGAGCCACCAGGGAAGGCCTCCCATCCACCAAGGTCCAGCTCACACGCTGACTCCAAGTGACAGCTGTCCCCGCTTCCCCAGCAGAGGGCATCGTTCCTCTTCGGGGTCCCCATAGAGAACCAGTCATTTGTCTTCTTAAACATGGGTCATTAG
Source organism: Bos javanicus (assembly GCF_032452875.1). Taxonomy (NCBI): domain Eukaryota; kingdom Metazoa; phylum Chordata; class Mammalia; order Artiodactyla; family Bovidae; genus Bos; species Bos javanicus. The sequence continues at coordinate 132,570,652 of NC_083869.1, read as the reverse complement.
TTCTTCAATGCATACTCATGGAGCTCCTGTTTGTGCTGGGCATGGCTGGGCCCAGGGGACACAGAGATACAACAACAACAACAACAACAAAAGCATACAAATCTCTTTCACAAGAAGCTAGGTCTAGGGAAAGAGACAAACATACAACGGAGAAACACTCCCCGTGAAGGGGTTAAACCAGGACACATCTAAGCAGGAAGGTGGTGGGCTAAGGCTTCAGGCCAGCCCCCTCCCAACAAGATTCTACTCCATCTTCACCAGGGCAAACAGAGTACGGACCCTGGACATAAAGGACCCAGACCTCGATGAGGTCACTCAGTCCACCTGCCAATACAGGGGGCCTTGTGACTCTGGCTCAGAGACCACAATTTCACACAACTGCTTCAGGGTAGGAAGGGTTAAGCATTTCATCCCAGTGGGAGAAAGCTCTGCACAGGTGAATCCCACGTCTTCTAAGGCTCCCCTAGGGACTGACAGATAGAAGGGCTGCCTCAGAATCACCTCTGGTTAAAAACACAAATCCCCAAGCTGAATCAGCACTTCTGGTCTGGGAACCAGAAATCTGTATTTATAAATCTCCTCCAGGGTGAAGCATATAGTGGTCAGGTGTGGAGACACTAGGAAGTTGTACAGGTCACAAAAGTTGAGCAAATTCTTACTTGACATACTCACATGTTATCTATGAGAATAGCTGATGTCAGCCACAGAGGCTGGGACAAGCTGTGGTCCTGATTTTATATATTTCTAAATTTGTGACAGGGCCCCCAGGTATGAAGGTATGTTCTAATGAGAACAGAATTGTGAATCACTGCCTTTGTGCCCCGAACACATGTATATCTTGTAACTCTCTCTTTTAATTTAAAAGTTTATTAATTTTTTTCGTATTTTATGGTAGGGGAGTCTCTTCCAAAGTGTTACTCACCTCTCTGCCTTTTAAACGTGTTACTTCGTTACTGGCAGAGATTCTCTCTGCCCAAGCTTTATCAGGCTCCTCTAAGTCCTTTACTGATGGGATGCTGTCCTTGGACTTTGTCCTCCAGAAGAAGAATCATAAGGCAGTTGAGTGAGAATCCCCGACCCTGGATATCTGATCAGATTTCCCATCCCCAGGTGATGTCTGATTATCCTGGGCTGCCTTCAGCAAGAATCCACGCCCCCACATCTTCCCCATGGTGTCGCCTCTTAGTCACTTTCCATCCGTTGACCCCCTCCTCTCCTTGGCCATCAGTCCCCACTTGTCCATGCTGTATTTGGACTTGACTCCAATTCTGTTCCATATATATACTCTTTTTTCCTCTACTGAAATCATTCTTGATTAAAAATCTGCTTTTCCTGCTTTGACTGCTGGCCAGCTCTGGTTTTCTTTAACAGTTATGGCCTTGAGACTCAAATAGAATCAGATTCATCGAGGAACTCCGCCCCCCCCCCCCCGCCCCCCGCAACAGACCTTTCACCTAAGACCACAGGGGGCATCTTTGAAGACTTTGTCTTCACTCCTGACTCACTGATTGGGGATCCAATCATGAGTCTGACTCCTGAGCCAGTGCTTCAGAAATACATCCACTGAAGCCCAGTAAGGACAAATTTTGGTTCCTAAGGTCCTGAGTAAGTTCCAGAAGCTTCACTGGAGCTCCGGGCACAAGGACGCTGTGTTGGAGCCTTAGGTATCTCTGTTCTTAAGTCTACAGGCATTGGTATTAACAGCATAGGAGCTTCTCAGTTGACCGAAAGCTCCCTTTTCAAACCCCTACCGATTATATGCTCTATGAATTTGGCTGTGAGTTTATTGATTGTTTACAATTTATTGAGTGTTTACAGGGAGCTGAAGCGACTGCCACTGCCCAGCATCACGAGAGAGCATCATACTATTTATACGTCGTTAGTCCAGGAAAAGATCAAAATATGGTTTCTGTTGAATGCATGTGGCATTCGCAGTACTGTGAAATAAAAAGATTATAAGTTGAACAATTGTGTGTTGGGAACCACGTGTAAAGAAACATGTCTCTAGAAGTTGTGATGTGTATTTGTAAAATGGACTAGCCTGCTGCAGCATGCGAGTATATGACAGGTCACAATTCTCCACTTTTTATAGTTTTCTCTGTAAAAGACAGGTGGCTAAAAATTGTAATAAAAAAATGACAATAAGGGGCTTCCTGGTGGCTCCGTGGTGAAGAATCTGCCTGCTGGCGCAGGAGACACAGGTTCCACCCCTGATGCAGGAGGACTTCACATTCCGAGGAGCAACTAACCCCATGCACCACAACTACTGAGCCCATGCTCTAGAGCCCAGGAGCCGCAACTACTGACCCTGCAGGCTGCACCTGCGGAAACCTGTGAGTTTACTGATTGTTTGTTCTCTCGCACCTTGCAGAGAGAAGCCCCCACTTGCCACTGCTAGAGAAAAGCTCACTCAGCAATGAAGACCTAGCACAGCCAAAAGTAAATAAATAAACAAAATTATAAAAATATGACAATAAAACTACTAAAAATAATAAGGGGAACAATGTATGCAAGGAATTAGGATATGTTTTGATAAGGAAAAATATAGAAGGTATGAAGAATGTGTTTTTCTTAAGAAAAAAAGAAAGAATAGTTTTGTCCTAAAGTAAGTCGACAAGTTGTTCCAGAATGAGAAAGAGAGAGAAAAAGAAAGGACAAAACCTAAATGGATGTAGAAAGTTGTGGGTTTGCAAAACATAGATTTTATACATGATCAAGTGAGTAAACTGAATTGATTTACTTATAGTGTTTTTTTAAACTTTGATATCAAAAGTACACTGATACAAAATTAGACTTTGGTTTTCTCTGTGTTAAAAATGACAAAGATTTCTTGGAAGAGAAGAGTGGTTTGCTCTTAATAAAAGATTGCAAAAGGTAATCTGCCTAGGAACCAATATTTTGTCTTATCAGAATAATTTCCTATAGTTTATGTTAACTTTATTATTATGTCCTAGATTATTTAAGAGACTTGGGCTTCTCATTTTAAAAAAAAGAGCTAAAGCTTTGTACATTGTTGACATCCTAGCCTTCTCAAAACCAAATACTAAATGAAATCTTCTTGTTCTCTATCTGAACTTGAGGTTTCCAAGAGGACTCTTGAAAATTCTCAAATGATTTGATCAGTCACCTTGTAAAAAGAGAAATGTTGAACATAATTTAGTTTATGTACCGTGCTAAATTTCATGGAGAGCATTGTCAAACAAGAAGGAATACTTAACCTTCCTGAGTTTATATTTGTATGGGTAAAACATTATTTCATAAGTTGTATGAAATTCCTAGAAATTTCTCAATGTCCTGACTGTGCATGATATGTTCTGATTAAATGTTATCAGTCATGATTTCAATTATTTTAAATGTTAGGTGCCACAGAAATAATAAAATTTCCTTGTCAAATAAATTTATCAACTTTTAAACAATGGCCATTTGAAGCCTCCCCCCCCCCCCCGCCTTTTTTTGGTAGTCATTTTTTTTTTATTTACTTTACAATATTGTATTGAAGCCTTTTTTAATTCTTGTTTTACTCTGATTCTTTGAAAATATTTGCAATCAGCCACAGGTCTGAATGCTTCATGATGGCATTATTTAAATAACTGAGCCCATGCAGTTGGACTAGGTCGCATAAAACTGCCAACCCAAGGTCAAGCAGAAGAATAATTAATTCAGTTCAGTTCAGTTCAGTCGGTCAGTCATGTCCAACTCTTTGCGACCCCACAGACTGCAGCATGCCAGGCTTCCCTGTCCACCACCAACTCCCAGAACTTACTCAAACTTGTGTCTATCAAGTTGGTGATGCCACCCAACCATCTCATCCTCTATCATTCCCTTCTCCTCCTGCCCTCAATCTTTCCCAGCATCAGGGTCTTTTCAAATGAGTCAGTTCTCATCAGGTGGCCAAAGTAGTGTAGTTTCAGCTTCAGCATCAGTCCTTCCAATGAACACCCAGGACTGATCTCCTATAGGATGGACTGGTTGGATCTCCTTGCAGTCCAAGGGACTCTCAAGGGTCTTCTCCAACACCACAGTTCAAAAATTATTAATTACATGGGCCTCCCATCACTTCATGGGAAATAGATGGGGAAACAGTGGAAACAGTGTCAGACTTTATTTTGGGGGGCTCCAAAATCACTGCAGATGGTGACTGCAGCCATGGAATTAAAAGATGCTTACTCTTTGGAAGAAAAGCTATGACCAACCTAGATAGCATATTGAAAAGCAGAGACATTACTTTGCCAACAAAGGTCCGTCTAATCAAGGCTATGGTTTTTCCAGTGGTCATGTATGGATGCGAGAGTTGGACTGTGAAGAAAGCTGAGCGCCGAAGAATTGATGCTTTTGAACTGTGGTGTTGGAGAAGACTCTTGAGAGTCCCTTGGACTGCAAGGAGATCCAACCAGTCCATTCTGAAGGAGATCAGCCCTGGGATTTCTTTGGAAGGAATGATGCTAAAGCTGAAACTGCAGTATTTTGGCCACCTCATGTAAAGAGTTGACTCATTGGAGAAAACTCATGCTGGAGGGATTGGGGGCAGGAGGAGAAGGGGACGACAGAGGATGAGATGGCTGGATGGCATCACTGACTCAATGGACATGAGTTTGAGTGAACTCCGGGAGCTGGTGATGGACAGGGAGGCCTGGCGTGTTGCGATTCACGGGGTCGCAAAGAGTCGGACACGACTGAGACTAAACTGAACTGAACTGAATGAACTGATGAAGGACGATTATGTTTTTTTTGTTTGGAACATTGCTAGTTCTTTAATGTTCTACTGTCCAGACATAAGAAACATTTCCCCTTGTCTCTTAAGTTATCTGTGTTTGTAACATTTTGGTAGATGATTCTTTTGTACATATGATGTTTACTTCTTATCTGAACCCTCAAAAATTCAGAAACTTCTATTGAGCATTCTTATTTCCATGGCAACATTATTTGCATACGTTCAGTAAAAATCTGTTCTCCTTGCAATAGGAAATTATTGGAAACATTGATTATATTTTCAAGACTTTGGCTGGAATGTCATATTTGGCAAGATAGGTGTAAAATCAAGGTATGATTGGACAATTTTAAGGACCTAAGGTTGATTTCATGGAAACAATGCTTACAGCATTTTCTTGCAAAAACTGTCCTGGTACTTGGCTTACAGGACTTCCAACTTTACAGATGGGTGGGAAGGTCACCTCCTGGCAGGCCCAGGAAGCTTAGGGCATCTTGGGAACATCAAGAGGAGAGAAGTTTACTCAAATCTATCGGTATTGCAAGAAAAATCTGGTGGTCCAGTTCTTGGCTTGGGAGGCTTTTAAATGTCTAAAAGTCTTACAAAAGATTCCAGCAAAACAAGCTCAAAAAGATCTGTGTGATCAATTACCATTCTTGCTGCTCTTATGTAAGCAATCATACCAAATATAATGAGACAGGACTTACTTTGTAAACAGGAATAACCTTACTGCGGTGATCTTTGATGAAAAGGGGGATGGATGCTAAAGCTGAAACTCCAGTCCTTTGGCCACCTCATGCGAAGAGTTGACTCATTGGAAAAGACTCTGATGCTGGGAGGGATTGGGGGCAGGAGGAGAAGGGGACAACAGAGGATGAGATGGCTGGATGACATCACTGACTCGATGGACGTGAGTCTGAGTGAACTCTGGCAGTTGGTGTTGGACAGGGAGGCCTGGCATGCTGCGATTCATGGGGTGGCAAAGAGTCAGATACGGCTGAGCGACTGATCTCTCTCTCTCTCTCTCTCTCTCTCTCTCTCTCTCTCTCTCTCTCTCTAATGAGGGAAAGGTAACCAAAAAGAAATGGATTTGTATTTTTCAGAGGAAAGAATATCTCATCTTTCCTTGAACAAGGCAGAGAATTGACAAAGATTTTCCATGACCAAACTTTAGTCAAGCTTCCCTGAAAACTTTTTTTGACTAGACTTCATCCTCAAAAGCAAGAATCCTTTCAAGTAGGTTTAACCAGGACCCCTCCCCTCAATATCTGATCACCCTTGAGACCTAATCAAATTCCTCATCCTCCATCATTCTTCACGTGATATCTGATCATCCTGGCCTGCCTTCAGCAGGAATCTTGTTGAGTCCATTTAGCAATCCCCCCACTTTAATTCTGATATTTTTAGTAGTTACCCATCCACACAGACACCTACCCTGCTCCCTGACTATAAATCCCCGCTTGTCCATGCTACATTCTAAACTGATTCCAGCTCTATAGGTGGCTTGTTTTACACTATTGCAATTGTTTCTGGTTAGAACCTGCTTTTTCTGCTTTAACTACTGTCCAATTCTGGTTATTCTTTAACCTTATCCTTTTCTGGAAGATTCCTGGTTATTGTGTGGATTCCTCCACACTGACCTTCTCACCATATTCAGCTGCCCTATTCCTCTTTCAGCATTACTGGTCAGGGCATAGACGTGGATTACCATGGTATTGAATGGTTTGCCTTAGAAATGAACAGAGATCATTCTGTCATTTTGGAGACTGCATCCAAGTACTGCATTTCAGACTCTTTTGTTGACTATGATGGCTACTCTATTTCTTCTAAGGGATTCTTGCCTATAGTAGATACAATGGTCATCTGAGTTAAATTCATCCATTCTAGTCCATTTTAGTTCGCTGACTCCTAAAGTGTCGAGATTCACTCTTGCCATCTCCTGTTTGACCACATCCAGTTTGCCTTGATGCCCGGACCTAACATTCCAGGTTCCTACGCAATATTGCTCTTTACAGCATTGGACCTTGCTTCCATCACCAGTCACATCCACAACTGGATATTGGTTTTGCTTTGGCTCCATCTCTTCATTCTTTCTGGAATTATTTCTCCACTGATCTCCAGTAGCATATTGGGCACCTACCGACCTGGGGAGTTCATCTTTCAATGTCCTATCTTCTTGCCTTTTCATACTGTTCATGGGGTTCTCAAGGCAGGAATACTGAAGTGGTTTGCCATTCCCTTCTCCAGTGGACGACATTTTGTCAGAACTCTCCACCATGACCCATCCATCTTGGGTGGCCCTACACAGCATGGCTCATAGTTTCATTGAGTCAGACAAGGCTATGGTCCATGTGATTAGACTGGTTCATTTTCTGTGATGGTGTCCTTTTCATTATAGAGGACTGGAATGTAAAAGTAGGATGTCAAGAAAAACCTGGAGTAACAGGCAAATTTACCCTTGGAGTACAGAATGAAGCAGGGCAAAGGCTAATAAAGTTCTGCCAAGAGAATGCACTGGTAATAGCAAACACCTTCTTCCAACAAAACAAGGGAAGACACTTGGACAGATGGTCCACCAGATGGTCAACACTGAAATCAGATTGATTATATTCTTTGCAGCCAAAGATGGAGAAGCTCTATACAGCCAGCAAAAACAAGACCTGGAGCTGACTATGGCTCATATCATGAACTCTTTATTGCCAAATTCAGACTAAAATTGAAGAAAGTAGGGAAAACCACTAGACCATTCAGGTATGACCTAAATCAAATCCCTAACGATTATACAGTAGAAGTGAGAAATACATTTAAGTGAGTAGATCTGATAGACAGAGTGCCTGATGAACTATGGATAGAGGTTCGTGACATTGTACAGGAGACAGGGAGCAAGATCATACCCAAGAAAAAGAAATGAAAAAAGCAAAATGGATGTCTGAGGAGGTCTTACAAACAGCTGTGAAAAGAAGAGAAGCGAAAAGCAAAGGAGAAAAGGAAAGATATACCCATTTGAATGCAGAGTTCCAAAGAACAGCAAGGAGAGCTAAGAAAGACTTCCTCAGTGATCAGTGCAAAGAGGAAAACAATAGAGTAGGAAAGACAAGAGATCTCTTCAAGAAAATTAGAGATACCAAGGGAACATTTCATGCAAAGATGGGCTCGATAAAGGACAGAAATGATATGGACCTAACAGTAGCAGAAGATATTAAGAAGAGGTGGCAAGAATACAGAGAATAATTGTACAAAAAAAAAAAAAAAAAAAGACTTTCACAACCCAGATAATCATGATGGTTGATCACTTACCTAGAGCCAGACATCCTGGAACGTGAAGTCAAGTGAGCCTTAGGAAGTATCACTACGGACAAAGCTAGTGAAGGTGATGGAATTCCAGTTGAGCTATTTCAAATCCTGGAAGATGATGCTGTGAAAGTGCTGCACTCAATATGCCAGCAAATTTGGAAAACTCAGCAGTGGCCCCAGGACTGGAAAAAGTAAGTTTTCATTCCAATCCGTCAGAAAGGCAATGCCAAAGAATGCATTACTACACAATTGCACTCATCTCACAGGCTAGTAAAGTAATGCTCAAAATTCTCCAAGCCAGGCTTCAGCAATACGTGAACCATGAGCTTCCAGATGTTCAATCTGGTTTTAGAAAAGGCAGAGGAACCAGAGATCAAATTGCCAACATCCACTGGATCATTGACAAAGCAAGAGAGTTCCAGAAAAATATCTATTTCTGCTTTATTGACTATGCCAAAGCCTTTGTGTGGATCACAATAAACTGTAGAAAATTCTTAAAGAGATGGGAATACCAGACCACTTGACCTGCCTCTTTAGAAACCTGTATACAGGTCAGGAAGCAATAGTTAGAACTGAACATGGAAAAACAGACTGGTTCCAAATAGGAAAAGAAGTACGTCAAGGCTGTATATTGTCACCCTGCTTATTTAGCTTATACACAGAGTACATCATGAGAAATGCTGGGCAGGATGAAGCACAAGCTGGAATCAAGATTGCCAGGAGAAATATCAATCACCTCAGATATGCAGATGACACCACTCTTATGGCAGAAAGAGAAGAAGAACTAAAGAGCTTCTTGATGAAAGTGAAAGAGGAGAGTGAAAAAGTTGGCCTAAAGCTCAACATTCAGAACACTAAGATCATTGCATCTGGTCCCATCACTTCATGGCAAATAGATGGAGAAACAGTGGAAATAGTGGCAGACTTTATTTTCTTGTCTCCAAAATCACTGCAGATGGTGACTGCAGCCATGAAATAAAAAGATGTTTACTTATTGGAAGAAAAGTTATGACCAACCTAGACAACATATTACAAAGCAGCGACATTACTTTGCCAACAAAGGTCATCTAGTCAAGGCTATGGTTTTTCTAGCAGTCTTGTATGGATGGGAGTTGGACTATAAAGAAAGCTGAGCACCGAAGAATTGATGCTTTTGTACTGTGGTGTTGGAGAAGACTCTTGAGAGTCCCTTGGACTGCAAGGAGATCCAACCAGTCCATCCTAAAGGAGATCAGTCCTGAATGTTCATTGGAAGGACTGATGTTGCAGCTGAAACTCCAATACTTTGGCCACCTGATACAAAGAACTGACTCACTGGAAAAGACCCTGATGGTGGGAAAAATTGAAAGCAGGAGGAGAAGGGGAGGACAGAGGATGAGATGGTTGGGTGGCATCACGACTCAATGGACATGAGTTTGAGTAAACTCCGGGAGTTGCTGATGGACAGGGAGGCCTGGCGTGCTGCAGTCCATGGGGTCACAAAGAGTTGGACGCGACTGAGTGACAGAACTGAACTGATTCCTCTTTCAGCAAGGAGTTTGGGAGAATGTCAGATGAATATTGTAGAAAGAAAAGTCTCATCTCAAATTCATTATTTCCAAAACAACAGATTCTGGGAATTGACAAACAACCCCTTTACCAACTCTAAGAACACCTGATTTAGAGAATCAGAAAATTGTCTGGTCCTCATGTTTAAAACTCTTCAAGTCATCATTCTAAACAGCCAATTTAATACATCTGGAATGTTGCATAATTGGTTTCCTACAAATTAAAGTGAGCTAGCTGACAGACGCTACAATTACTCAGGTTTCAAACAAACATGTTGGTTGTAAACCTTGAACCTGTTATTATCTTCCCTCAGTTCAGTTCAGTTCAGTTGCTCAGTCGTGTCCAACTCTTTGTGACCCCATGAATTGCAGCACACCAGGCCTCCCTGTCCATCACCAGCTCCCAGAGTTCACTCAGACTCATGTCCATCGAGTCAGTGATGCCATCCAGCCATCTCATCTTCTGTCCTCCCCTTTTCCTCCTGCCCCAAATCCCTCCCAGCATCAGAGTCTTTTCCAATGAGTCAACTCTTCTCATGAGGTGGCCAAAGTACTGGAGTTTCAGCTTTATCATCATTCCTTCCAAAGAAATCCCAGGGCTGATCTCCTTCAGAATGGACTGGTTGGATCTCCTTGCAGTCCAAGGGACTCTCAAGAGTCTTCTCCAACACCACAGTTCAAAAGCATCAATTCTTCGGCGCTCAGCCTTCTTCACAGTCCAACTCTCACATCCATACATGACCACAGGTAAAACCATAGCCTTGACTAGACGGGCCTTTGTTGGCAAAGTAGTGTCTCTGCTTTTGAATATGCTATCTAGGTTTCTCTTTATCTAGAGACTGTGGCACTGTCGCACTGAACAGCCAAAGTTCTGACACGTTTCAGCTTTCAGATTCCCTTTTTTTTTTTTTAATTATAATTTCTTTAAAAGACTTTTATTCTATAATGAAGTATAGTTGATTTACAACGTTGTATTAGTTTCAAGTATGCAAAGTGACTCGGTTTACATATACATATATCGATTCCTTTTCAGATTCTTTCCCCACATAGGTCATTACAGATTACTGAGTAGAGCTCCACATACTGCACAGTAGTTCCTTGTTGACCATCTGTTTTATATACAGCAGTGTGTATATACTCATCCCAAACTCCTAATTTATCTCTCTTCCCCACCTTTCCCCTTTGGTAACCATAATTTTGTTTTCTCTGTTTATGGATCTATTTCTGTTTTGTAAATAATTTCATTTATATCATTTGTTAAAGATTCCACACATAAATGATATATGATATTTGTCTTTGTCTGACATACTTCACTTAGTATGATAATCTCTAGGTTCATCCATGGTGTTGCAAATGGCATTATTCCATTCTTTTTTATGGCTGAATAATGTTCCATTGTATATATATATACCACTTCTTCTTTATCCATTCATTCTGTCTATGGGCATTTAGCCTGCTTCCATGTCTTGGCTCTTGTAAATAGTGTGAAGACTCTCTTTCTATGTAGAACATTCCAGAACCTTTTAAAAAATTGGAGTGTAATTGATTCACAATGTTGTGTTAGTTTCAGGTGTACAACAAAGTGGTTTGGTTTTATATGTGTGTGTGTGTGTGTGTGTGTACATACATATATTTTTGATTCTTTTCTAATGTAAGAAAAGAGATTGAATACAGCTCCTTGTGCTATACAGAGCATCCTTGTTGTTCCCTTTTATATACAGCAGCCTGTATCTGTTAATTCCAAAGTCCTAATTTATCCCTCCCCCGTTTGATGATGATAAGTTTGTTTTCTATATCTACAAGTCTGCTTCTGTTTTGTTATTAAGCTCATTTGTACTATATTTAAGATTCAACATGTAAGTGATATCACATAGCATTTGTCTTCCTCTGCACCCCAGACTTTTTAATATTTTATGCTTCTCAACGTGTTTTCAGATCCATGATTCAATATAGTCTCAACACATCCCATTTTACAGGGTGGGAAACTGAGAGACAGAGGGAACAGTGTCTTGCTTAAGTTAGCGGTTTCAGTGTCAACCTGCTGTCATAGGAGTGGAGAGTTACCCACTGGTGTCATCCACACACAGGCCCTGGTCCCCCAAGCCACAGTGACAACTGTCAACTGGAAAAAGAAAAAAAGCAGAACGTGAAAGTGGAGAGCTATGTTTCATTCAGTGGCCATTCAAGGACTTCAAGCCCCCAAGGCATCATCTCAAGTACCCTTGAGAAAGCAGCTCCGAGGAGGCAAGGAGGGAGCCAGGATATAAAGAGCAGGTAGTTAATACTATGACTTATTATTATTATTACTACTACTATTTATTAACAGATACTGTAATAAAACTAGATACCTCAAGTTAAGGAATCTAATCCTTTTCTTTATTTCTTCAGGCTGCACTGCATGACATGCAGGATCTTAGTGCCCTGACCAGGAATCAAACCTGAACTCCTTGCTGCAGAAGCACAGAGTCTTAACCACGGAACTGCCAGGGAATTTCCTAGCCTTTTTCTGTGTATGGGAAGATGCGAGAGCCTGGGCTTACTGAAATCATTCCTTGGATAAGCACCTCAGCCACCTGGGGCCAGTCCCCTGTGCTTTCACACCCTGAGTTTCCTCAAACTGCACCTTTGGGGGCGGGTGTAGTCTGCTGACTGCGAGATGGTAGGTGTTTTTGTTTCTTTCCTGAGTTCCCTCAGGGTCACCATCAGGGGTGGCTGCGATTGTTGATTGCTGGACATCCTTTGTTTACTGCTATGGCAGGCATCATTTTTAGTCCACACAGCCGTAAGTGAGGCATCTGAGGACAGGCCATTTCCCCATGGCCTGCTTGATCTCACCATAGGGCTCTAAGAAACTGGCCTCAGGGAGGACAAACCCTGCAGGGGAGGAAGGAAACAAGGAAATATTGAAAAAGGTGGTGCTGTTGCTGCACAACCATGACCATCACAACAGCAGCTGCTCTGTGTTTCCCAGGCCAGTCTCTGCAGGCCAGACAGGGTGCCCAGTGACTCCTGGAGGCCTCTCATTCATCCTTCACTGCTGCTGCTGCTAAGTCACTTCAGTAGTGTCCAACTCTGCGACCCCATAGACAGCAGCCCACCAGGCTCCCCCATCCCTGGGATTCTCCAGGCAAGAACACTGGAGTGGGTTGCCATTTCCTTCTCTAATGCATGAAAGTGAAAAGTGAAAAGTGAAAGTGAAGTCGCTCAGTCGCGTTTGACTCTTAGCGACCCCATGGACTGCAGCCCACCAGGCTCCTCCGTCCATGGGATTTTCCAGGCAAGAGTACTGGAGTGGGGTGCCAGTGCCTTCTTCACAGCACCTCGTAAAGACCATAATGTAACTCCCACTTTATAGGTAAAGAAACTGAATCTCAGAAGGGTTTAATGACGAAATCCCATGTCCAGGAGTCAGGAGACCCCCAGGACTGTCAACCCTTGTGTGTGGAACTGATGCTGAAGATTTGGCCTCTATGCACCAGCCTTGATTTTGAATCTCAGAGGCAGAGTTTTGGGTGACATAGAAAAGAATAGCTTTATTGCTTTGCCCCGCAAAAGGGGACACAGTAGTCTTCTGCCCTTGAAAACTGTTGTCCCAGCCTGCTCAGTTTCAGGGACCTGAGCCCACACTCTTGACTGATATGTTAGAGCATTTCTCCTGCCAACCTTTCACGTGGCACATTTTCTCTGTACAGTCAAGATGGATATACTGTTGTTCACCTTTTAAATTTTATTTTTCCATTTCTTTCTCACTTTTGTCACTTTGGTGTCAGTGGAGAATTGCAAACCAGTGTCAGTGAAGAAAAGTTTTTCCTCTGCCCTCTTAGGTTTAGTGTGTGTGTGTGTGTGTGTGTGTGTGAGCACGCACGTGCACGTGTGTACTAAGTCACTTCAGTCATGTCCGACTTTGCAACCCTATAGACTATAGCCCACAAGTCTCCTCTGTCCGTGGGATTCTCTAGGCAAGAATACTGGAGGGGGTTGCCATTCTGTTCTCCATGGGATCTTCTCAGCTACTGAGTCCAAGTTTGCTCTGCTTGCTGCATGATAGGCCAATGAATCCGAGAGATGAGGTGTCAAGGCAAGCAAGAGACTTTAACTGGGGAGCCAGCAGACCAAGAAGACGGCAGGCTAGGACTTCAAAATAACCATCTTATTGAGGTCTGGATGCCAGATTCTTTTCTATATCAGAGAGAAAGAAGTGGTGAGGAACTAAAGTCAAAAGGCAGAATAGAGAGGGAGATGCAGTGGGGAAGTAAAGTGAAAGTGTCTTCAGTCCTGTAAAACATCTCCAAGGGAATGTCCAGCCTTAAGAAGGGATGTGTTCATCTCTTCTATTCACAGGTAGGAAGGGACAAACTATCTCTCCCACAGCTGAACAAGGGCATTTTAGTTTATAGTCAAGCAGAGGGTCAGGGTCTTCCAGGCAAGCCATTGAGTATGATTATAATAATAAAAGCAAGTCAGAGAAACAGTTTTCAACATGGAGTCAGAATTGACTTCCTCCCAGCAGCAATTTCCCACTGTCAAAGTCCATTCCACAGTCTTGTGGGAAAAGGGAGTGATGACATTTCTGCTTAGTCAGATGGATCTTTCTGGAAGTGTCTGCCATCTTTGCCAGTGTTTCAAACGTTGAGATTTGTCTTCTTTTTTGTTCCTCTTTTGATAAGTGTCTATTTTACACCTTTAGACTTAGAAATATTGAACTTCAAATCCATGAGACAAGATCTCAAGTTAAGAAATTCAGTACATGTGGGAAGATGTGTTGGGGGAGGGTATAATTTCCTTGGTTCTGTCTTGCCACAGCAAAAATTTGAAGCGATGGACAGACCAGTGTTACAGCTCTGTGTTACAGCTCAATTTTATTTGGTAAGGAAAGGAAAATACATCCTTGAGGCGTGAGGGCGGGCTGACCCAAAAGGCATGAAAAGAAGCCTCCAGCTCAATTTTGGCTCTTCTTTTTATGTTTTTTTCACCTCCCTCTGAGCCTGCCCTATGTAAATTGGGCTAGCCAGGAGGGCTGTTTGTTTTACTTGAGGTCCTCACTCTGGTCCTCAGATCTTCCTTTGTTCTATTTTCAAGGGCTTTCCCTTTCTTTGTCTTTTATCCATTGCCATTCTGGACTCATTTTTCCTATTCTAACTACCTAACTTTCCCCCCTCAAGAGATGGGAGGCCTAATTCTTTGGGAATATGGATGTCAAGGTCTTTCTGGCTACTTCCTGCTGATCTGGGACAGTCAGGGGCACTGGGACTCCCCCTCTTGCTAGTCTCAAGCCTCAGAGTCCTTATAGTGGTGTCCATCTAAGGGTGAGTGATATTTTCCATGGTCACATGTAGTTTTATATATCCTTGTTGAATTGGCACTGCATGTTGTAGCTTGTTGACCTATGCAGAGACACAATGGGTTAGACAATTGATAATACATGGAGTAATCATAAGCAGCATCAATATGGTGATAACAAGGATTTGTAGGAGCATTAGCCAACTCAAAATTTCCTCTTGCCAGGAGATGGATCCCCCAAAGAGAGATTGTGGCCACCCAGAGAACTCTCCAGCTTGTTCTTTAAGGTACTGTAGAATCTGAATGTTTTTCTTGAGGACTGTGAGAGTTTTTTTTAACTTGGCTGGAGGTATTTGCCCAGAAACAACATGTCTTATTCAAGATGGCTCAAGTCCCTCTTTGTTCAGGGATCAGGAGATCTATCTCCTGCTTATTTTGGAGTACAATCCCTGCCAAGCTATGTTGGCTCTTTAGAGCTATCCTGAGAAAATTTATCCCCAGAAACTTGATTTTGGGAGTGTTCATTAGTATGGCACTCATTTGTGGTCCTGAATAGGTATCTGAGATCTCCCAGGGGCTCACAGGTGTATTGAGTGTCCTCTTCTGTTTTCTTCCATGCTTGACTCATGAGTAGTGAATCCAGGAGTCGTGTCCTGTACCTTGACTGCTGTGGGGGTAGAAAGTGTTACAGGGTAGGGGCCTTCTGTGTGGGCTGGAGTTGAGCCTTTGGGGACCCATCTTTCTAGACTTTAATTAGGACTTGAGTCCCTGGAGCATATAATGGTGGCTCTTTAGAATCTTCTGGGTCCTGGTTGACACCCCACAAGCATATATCTTGTTAGAATTTCCCAATGGCCATGGTATAAGGCCAGAGGGTCTGAGCTTCTGGATCTAGGAAGAGGTCATTGACATAAACAAAAGGTCTCCCATATAGCATCTCATAAGGGCTAAGACCAACCTGTTCTCAGGGGCAATATGGGTTCAGAGGAGAGCTATTGGTAAAGCCTCCTTCCATCCCAGGGAGGTCTCCTGGGTTATCTTTTTTATCACTGATTTTAAGAATTGGTTGGCTCTTTCTACTTTTCCTAAAGACTGAGGCTTCCAGGCACAATGGAGATAATAAGTAATGGCCAGTGCTGTAGAGACCCCTTGAGTGACTTTAAAAGTAAATGATGTCCCATTGTCACTTTGTAAAGACCTGGGCAGACCAAATTTTGGAATGATTTCATGGAACAGTTTTTGTTTTGTTTTTTTTTAAAATCACCTCCTCAGCCTTTTCAGTCTGGGTGGGAAAGCCTTCAATCTGTCCTGTGAATGTATCTATCAAAACTGGCATCTGGGTGAAGTCCATCTGCCAGTCCTCCCCTGGATAGGTCCCACATCGTTGGACAGGCTGGGCCAGCTGGGGTCTTCGAGCTCCTTGGGGGTTGTTTAATTGGCAAGTGGGACAAATTGAGACCACTTGCCTTATAGTCATTTGGAGGCCTATTCCTCTAAAGGACATTTCTAGTAATCTTTGGAGGGCCTTCTCCCCTAAATGAGTAATGGCATGTAAGGAGTTAACCAACTTCCATTGGCGGTCCCAGGCAGAAAAAGGAGTCCCTCCTTTTGGAACCACCCCATATGATTTTCTTGAAAGCCCTCACTCTTAACTTTAAGTCTCACCTTCAGTATATGAAGGAGTTTCTGGCAAATTAGTCTGTGGAACTAAGGTAGCAACCCCTATGAGATCATTGTTCTGTAATGCTGCCCTCTTAGCTGCCTGATTGGTTGCTTGGTTCCCTCGTGCCACTTCTGTGCTCCCTTTCTGGTGTCCTTTACAATAGGAGACTGAAACCTCAGCGGGCAGATGAACTGCCTCCAAGAGCCTAAGGATTTGATCACTATATTTGGTTGGAAACCCTCGGGTGGTCAAGTGGCCTCTTTCTTTCCAAATAGCAGCATGTGCATGTAGCACCAGAAAGGCATACTTGGAGTCAGTGTAAATGGCTACTCTTCTTTCTTTTCCCAGCTCTAAAGCTCAAGTCAGGGCTATGTGCTCAGTTAATTGGGCTGAAGTATCTAGTGGCAAAGATTTAGCCTCTATGGTCTCAAAATTGGAGACTACTGCATATCCGGCTCTTCTTTTTCCATTCAAGACAAAGCTGCTTCCATCAGTGTACCAGATTTCCTCAGGATTGGTCAGAGGATCTTCTGATAATCCTTATCTAGGTTTTGTCCAATGGTCCAAAGTTTCTAGGCAAGAGTGAAAGGGAAGAGAGTCCTCAGGGGTAGGCAAGAGAGTGGTAGGGTTAAGAACTTCACAATACTGACTGAATACTGAAAATCCAGGCCTGACTATACTCACAGGGGTATAGTCTGTCAGCACTACTTGATATCTGTGGATCCTTTGATCAGACATCCATAAATGGCCTCTCCCGTTCAGGAATTGTTTCACTTGGTGCTTGGTAAGAACAGTTTGCCCCCAAAAGAGAGTTTTAAAGCATCTTCTGTCTGGACTGCAATAGCTGCAAAATTTTGAAGGCAGGGAGGCCAGCCTTGGACAGGTGAAGCAAGCCTCTTGGATAAGTAAGCTACAAGCTGGGGCTCAGGTCCCAGCCTTTGAGTTAACACTCCCAAGGCTATTACTTCCTTTTCATGGACATATAGTTGGAGTGCTTTTCCTGGATCTGGCAATCTCAAGGTGGGTGCATTCTGTAGCACCCAAAATGGTACAGGTTTAGGAGGAGAAGGCTCTGGAGTAGGAGGTCAGGACAGAGTAAGTAGCCCCTGTGTCAACCAAAATATTCTTGGACCTACCTGCCACTTCCAGTTACACCCTTGGCTCCAGCCCCATGATGGTTATCTATGTCAGGTGGCCTGGCTGGAGTGGGCCACTTCAGTCTTATTGAACCATTGTGAAGAAAGGCTTGGAGCTTTTACCTTGAGGCTCTTGGGTCCCAAGGGCAGAGTGCCACCCAGTGTCCCAAATGATGGCATTTGTAGCAAGTGGTTTTAGGAGACTTGCCACAGTTTGGACACTCTTTGGCCCAATGTCCCACTGACTACAGATTAGGCATTTGCCTCATGTCTTGTTCTTCAAGGACTCGTGGTTTGCCATAGGGCTTCCCTGGAGAGTGGCCAGCATCTGGGCATGACTTGTCTCTTTCCTTCTCTCCCTTTCCTGGGCCTTGGCCTCCCTCTTCTGTTCTCTATTATAAAAGGTATTGGTGGATGTCTGGACCATCTCATCTAAAGAGGCAGCAGGGTCCTGCTGCTGTAGCTGTTGTAACTTTATCTTGATGTCTGGTGCACATTGGGGCAGGAATTTGTCCTTTAAAATCACCTGTCCCTTGTTAGAGTCTAAGTCCAGATTGGTAAACTTTTGGAGGGCCTCTTTTAGTATTTCCATAAAGGCAATGGTATTTTCACTGGACTCCTGAGTTATTGCTGAGACCAGGCACAGTCCCACAAATAATACACTTCCTTCTCTTTCCATGGGAGGACTTCCTTAGGGGTGAGTTTTTCTGAAGGCTATCCTACCCAGTACAGTTGCAACCTGAGAGCCAGGCATCCCTGGGTCAGGGTGCAGATCCCCAGGCAGGCTGAGGCATGACAGCCTCTTGGAGATCAAATCCCTGGGCAGGTCTGCCTCCCAAGAACTGAGTCCCTGGGCAGGTTGAGGCATGTTGACCTCTTGGGACCCCTGGACTGGCAGATCCCCAAGCAGGTTGAGGCATGACAACCTTGTAAGGACCAGATCCTTAGGCAGGTTGAAGCAGGTCAACCTCCTGGGACCCACAGGCTAGATTTGGTCGTCCCCAAGGTCTCCAGCTTTACCAGTGCTGGGTAGGATTAAAGGGTTGTAATCTTAATTCATTGCTGGTTTGTCCACCGTGGATGGGAATAGATGTCATGATGTAAAGCAATCCAAGTCTGTGCTCTGAGGCTGGGAACCTGGGGAAATAGCCATAAGCCTTATCCTCTTATTGCTCTGAGGGAATGTAAGCCACTGATTTCCTCCCCTAGTCCTCCATAAGAGCAGTTTAGGGTGTTTCCAATGGTAAACATCTCATTGTCATAGACCCACTTTAAGCAATAACAGAAGTAAGGACAAAAGAGCAGGTTATCTGGTCCTGTTAGGGGCATTAGGAGTATTTTAATATTATTATTATTATTATTTTATTAATATAATATTATAATATTAATATAATAATAAGTGGGATGGAGAGATGTTGCCTACATGGGGGCAGGGTCCTGGTTGCAGGAGTTAATAAGTGGCTTAAGAGCAAATTGATAAGAGGCAACAGACCAGATGTTCCATAAAAGTGGAGTGGAGATTTGATCCAGGGGTATGTTTATAACTTTAGGAGAAGGGTGGCAAGGGTTTGGGCCCGAACAGCCTGCAGGGCTAACTCCCAAAGTGGCCAACATTATCCCTGGAAGCCCAAATTGCCCTTGAAGGGATGCCACCAACAGATGGACTTCCAGCAGGCACTGCGTGCCTGTCACCCTAGTGGGTTCACTGAGAGGTGCTGTTGTTGCACGTGTTGTGGGAAACACGGAAGATGAAGGCCTGAATATCTAGAGGGATTGGATATTGTACAGAATTTCTATCCCGAAGGCCAGCTATTTTGTGGTTGTCCCTCCAGAAGATTGTAGAGGCAACATTGTGGGCCTGGACGGGGCTCAGGAAAAGAACATGAAACAGGAGGGAAGGGGGCAAGCACAACTTTTGAAAAAATTACATAGCCCGTGGGGATAACATAAACCGATTAAAATGAAGTGGGTCCAAGATGACAAGTCAAATTCATCTAAACCGTGATCCTCAATCTTCAAGCTAAATGACACACCCAGAGGTGCCAGGACAGTCCCAAGGGGCTGTCAAAAGACGGAGCAGTGGGTGGTTCCCCAATCGTTGGAATGATCCTCCCACCAGGGGAACCTTAATGATCCTCCCACTCATTAGTAAATAAAATCACCCAGCTCAGGAAAACTAACCACACCACATTCCATGGCCCCTGCACTCACCTTCTGCAATGGCCTACACCCTATGGAGTGTGTGTCTCTCTGAATCCAAACACATCTATCTCTTACTATTGCTGTGTCTCTCACTGAATTTTTTGCAATAAGACAGCAAGAGCCTGAGCTTCATTAGGTCCTAAAACCAGGCACCATGGGTTTTGACTGGGCTCAAGTCCCAGTCAGGCATGACTGAGTGACTAAGCATAGCACAGAGTCCCTGCCACCTGGGACTCAAATCTTAGGTAAGATCTAAGGTAAATCTTAGGTAAGATTTGAGTCCCAATCTTAGGTAAATGGTTTCAAACACAACTTTCAGAAATGGAAAGATGATGATCTGCCTAATCAAACAGTGGTACAGATGGTGAGAGGAGCTGAAGGACGGGAGGAGAAAGCAATGGGAAAAATATAGCTACCAAGGAATCCCCTTCATAACTTACCAGAAAATCTGCTAAGTACCTGACCTGTGCTCACAGTTTTCATTGGCCTGATCCTTGGCACAAAGAAGATTAAGGACAGAAGAACCCCCATCCACTTGGGCAACAGCTACTAGGGCACAGGAGATAGTAAAGCCTTCAAGACATCCTGGGGCACCCACTGCTGCTCGCCTGTTCACGGGGTGTTCAAGGAAACAAGGAACAAGAGGTTGCCAAGGAATTAAGATTTTGTTAGCCATATGTCATAGGGGCAAGGAGCTCCTACCCCAGTTGGAGGTCTTTTGGAATCTGAAACTGAGCCACGTGAGCTTTCTGCTGAGCTTGTTTTTGCTGCCCAGTTCCCAGCAGGCTGGGCTTCTTGTCACTTCCCCTGTACTGGTTTTTCTCCACGTTCAGCTTCCCCCACGGGCGCTTTCGCCAAGCTGGGCTTCTGCTGTGTTTGGCTTTTGCCTTGTGGGGGCCGAGCCGAGATTGTTTCAGCCAGGTTAAATCCGAGTCACGGCACCATATATGTCAGGGGAGGGTGTAATTTCCTTGGTTCTGTCTCACTGCAGCAAAAATTTGAAGCGACGGACGGGCCAGTGTTACAGCCTCCTGTAATTTCCTTGGTCACAACAAAAATTTGAAGCAATGGACGGACCAGTGTTACAGCTCAGTTTTATTTGGCAAGCAAAGGAAAATACACCCTTGCGGCGTGAGAGCGGACCGACCCAAAAGACACGAAGAGAAGCCCCAGGCTCAATGTTGGCTCCTCTTTTTCTGTGTTTTTCCTCCTCCCCCCGAGCCTGCCCTATGTAAACTGGGCTAGCCAGGAGGGCTGTGTGCTCCACCTGAGGTCTTCACTCCGATCCTCGGACCTTCCTTTGTTCTATTTTCAAGGGCTTTCCCCTTCTTTGTCTTTTATCCGCTGCCATCCTGGACTCCTTTACCCTATTCTAACTACCTAAGAGTGCAAGAGTCAGAGCTCACTAAAATGATTTCCCAATGTCTCCTGCTTTGGCAGGTATGTTCTTTACCACTAGAGCCACCTGGGAAGCCCTACGGTTGGTGTGGGTGCAGGTGTGCTATGGGAGACTACAAATTAAAACCAAGAAAGACAGATTAATAGGAGAAAAGGCACAAGCTATTTACTAGTATTTACATGCACGGAAGTTCACAGAAAAGATGTGAGGCTCAAGAGAAGTGGTTAGACTCAAGGGTACATCTATCTTTTTTGCAATGAAAAGAAGGTTTAGATTTCGAGGGACAGTAAATTATGGCAAAATGACTAGGAAATATATGAAGGAACTAATGGAAGATAAGAGCTATTTTAGTGAAGTGTGCTTATGCAGATTCATTCCAGTGCTGACGCCCCATCTTTAATGATAAGAGTTGCTTTTCTCTCCGTAGTACAAGGACGATGGGTGAAGGACACATTCCTCAAAGGGAAATTTATGTCCTACTTTTAGGCAGATAAAGGGAGGACAAAGAACTCTTCATGCATCTGTCAAGTCTCAATTGCCTTTAGCTCAAAATAACTCATGCCAAAGTGGCATATTTTGGGATGGAGTATTCTGATCCCTTTCAAGGCCACGGAGCAGGGAAGTGACAGAAGCAGCCTTCACGTTGGAGTCTCCTGGCCCCTAGCCCAGTACCTCTTCACTGCTTTCTTTTCTTGCAGTGTTTGGGTTTTTCAGGAGCAGACCCATGTTCCTCACCCTTCGTTTCCAGGACCTTCTACAGCATCACCTGGCCTGGCATTTCCTCAGGCATGGGGCTTCCTGGAGAAGAGGGTGAATAGCACTGGCTCACAGGGTGCCTGAGTCATTCCCTTTCGGTTCCTTCCCAATCCTTCAGATAACATCAAAGCCGAGGCCGTGTCAGCTTAGAGCCCGGGTGTTTTCAGCCTCCTTTAAAGT
This sequence comes from Bos javanicus, assembly GCF_032452875.1. Classification (NCBI taxonomy): domain Eukaryota; kingdom Metazoa; phylum Chordata; class Mammalia; order Artiodactyla; family Bovidae; genus Bos; species Bos javanicus. The sequence goes on along the minus strand of NC_083869.1, from coordinate 132,548,487 downwards.
CTTGCTGTTTTGCTCAACAGCTATTGATTATGCCTCTTCTCTAACAAGAGTTTCCAGCGTATTTTTTTTTAATATATATATACTCATGTATTTATTTTTGGCTGCACCGGCTCTTTTTTGCTGCACACAGGCTTCTCTAGTTGTGGCAAGCAGGGGCTGCTCTCCAGCTGTGGTGTGAGAGCTTCTCACTGGGGTGGCTTCTCTTGTTGTGGTGTGCAGGCTCCAGGCATGTGGGCTTCAGTAGTTGCTGCCCTTGGGGTCCAGAGCACAGGCTCAGTGGTTGAGGCGCTTGGGCTTTGTTGCTGCTCTGTGGCATGTGAGGTCTTCCCCGACCAGGGACTGAGCCTGTGTCCTTTGCATCTCAAGGCAGATCCATAATTACTAGACAACTAGGGAAGCCCCACTGCCTTTATTTTTATGGTCACCTTCTGTTTATGGCACAAGATGCTCCTTTCCATTTGCCTAAGTGATGTCAGTTTCCTTCTTGAATAAATTTATTTAGATTTTTTTTTAAAAGCTTTTTTTTTTTTTTTTTACAACAAAAAGTACAGTAGGGAGTTCCCTGCTGCCCCAGTGGTTAGGACTCCACACTTTGACTGCTGAGGGCCTGGCTTCAATCCCTGGTCAGGGGACTAAGATCCCACAAGCCACATGGTGTGGCCCAAAACCTGAAAAAAATAGAGTAAAAGTGGAATATTAAACCAAACATTGGGAAGGGGATGTGTGAAAGGCTGGGGTTTGGGAAGTGTAATCCCACCCACTCCTGTCTGATGGCTGGGGCAGTGGAGGCCCATAGAACAGGGCTTAGATGGAGTTGGAGCTGGAATGCGAGTCTCCCATTTTATAGACCAGCCAGCTGTGCGAGCACAGGAGGAACACCCTTGGTATCAGTGAGCTGGTCAGCCCTGGGGTTGGCCTTGGGATAGACGCTGCCTGCTCGGGGTGTGAGGCACAGGGAATGTAGGAGGGACAGGGGACCACTGGCAGAGGAGAGGTGGAGGGGGTTCTTGGCACATGATCAGAATCTCCAGAAGCACTTGTTTTAAAAAATGCAGGTTCCTGGGCCCCGCCCCACACCTACAAAATCAGACCCTCTGAGCATGGGGCCGAGGAACCAGCATTTTAAGCAAACCTCACTTCTGCCCCCCCCCCCCCCAGGGATTCTTGTTCATCATAATGCCTTAGAACCATACTGCCTTAAGGAATGTGCCATCTGGGCTGCAGAAGGTGGCGTCAGAGTGGCTTTACTTCCCACACCCAGCCTCTGCCACTTCCTGCTGAGTGACTTGCCTCAGGCGAATTATTTAACTTATCCGAGTCTGTTTCCTCCTCTATACAATAAGGTCAAAAGAACCACCTGGCAGGGCCATGTGTAATCAGGTATAAAGGAGAAAATGTACATACAGTTCTTAGCACAAGGAAATCCAGAAAACAGCTTTTTCTCATCTCCCTTTTGGGAAGCCAGAGGATACTACAACTGATATTTTCTTCTGCTCTGTGGTTCCCAGACCTGGGATGTTTGGGGGCTGGGAGGGGCACTCTGCCATCAGCAGAGCCAGGAGCAGCGGTGGCTGCATCTCGAGGGGCAGGGACAGCCTCAGCTTCTGCTGGCCCCAGCCCAGCCCAGCCTCTGGGAGGGCTGCAAAGCCACCCACCTGGAGAATGACCTTTGACTGCACGTCCATGGCCTCTTGGGAATAATGGAGTGTTCTTGGCAGAGGATGGACAGCTGATTTCTGCAGGGAGGTGATAAACATGCCTCCTCTCTGAAAGCGTTAATCACTCAGTCAAGTCTGACTCTTTGTGACCCCATGCGCTGTAGCCCGCCAGGCTCCTCTGTCCATGGGATTCTCCAGGCAAGAATACTGGAGTGGGTAACCATTCCCTTCGCCAGGGGATCTTCCCAAAGCAGGGATTGAACCCTGGTTTCCTGCACTGCAGGCAGATTCTTTACCATCTGAGCTACCAAGGAGGCCTGCCCCATTTTCTGGGGACCCTAGAAATCTGGACACCCCATCCCTTTCACTCTGTCCCAGCCTTCTCACCAACCAGACATGCTATTCATCAGGAAAGAGATGAAAGTTTGGTTTTAAAAAAATTTCTTTTCATAGAAATCATGAACAGTCTTAAGAGGTAGGTGTTGTCACCCCGATCTGACTGATCACAAATTGAGGATCAGAGAAGTAAAACCCCTGGTCCGAGCTCACACAGCTGGGAAGTAGCCCAGTTTAGAGAAAGAAGGTGAGCTTCCCTCTCACTCCTCATTCATTCAACAGATATTTCCCATCCCCTGGCATGGTTCTGGTTGCTGGGGAAGTTGTGGTCCCTCCCTGAGTTTGTAGTGTTTATATGCTCGTGAAGCTCTGGGGTAATGCAGACTAGTGGATGAATGAGTAAGTAACGAGGAAAACTGTCAGAGAGTGTGAAGCAGAGAATGAAAATAAGGCAGGAGACAGGGAGTAAGCCAGGGTAGGGAGGTGGAGGCTTTAGGTTGGGAGAGCAGGGGTGTTTTCTCTGAGGCAGTGACTGTCAGCTGAGCTCCAGATAAGAGAAGGGGCCACTTTTGCAAAGAGCTCAAGGAAGGGCCCGCCAGGAGAAGCCCCAAGGACTTCCTGACTCTGGATGGTCCAGCTGGCCTGGGGTCTGGTCGGCTCTCAGGCTGACTTCAGCAAGGACGTCAAGGACCCCAAGTGTGAACACTACACCTCCCCTCTCAAGGGGGAGTGGCGGGGACAGGGGCCCCAGCCCCACCTGCACATCCCAATGAAAAAGAAGGAGCAAGACCCAGCTAGAAAAACAGGCAGAGACATGGGGAAGTCACCCGCCCGTCACTGCCCTGGGCCAGGCGCCCACCCCACGGAAGTAGAGTGCTACATCCAGATGCGGATTGATCCAGGTGAGGACTGGATCAGCCAACGGTGGGAAGGAGATTTGTGCAGGATAAAGTGCTCCCAATGTGGGGGCTCAAGCTGAGCACAACTCTTATTGTCAGTGTGATTATTACTCACTATACCTTCCCCCCAGGATCCTGTCTTGCTGTACCCCACCCTTCCTTCCTCATCTCTGGGTGTAGCTGTCCACCCCCCCACACCCCACCCCGAGGTACCAGGGCTGAGTCAACAACTGTTCCAGTAAAAAGTGTGGGAAGTAGGGTGAGACATGGCCCTGGAGCCTGGGTTCGAGTCCCAGCGCTGCCACTTATCAGCAAGTGACTCAGTGTCAAGTTTCAGTTTCTGCAGCTGGAAAACGCAGGTGATAACTCCAGTGTTCTGGAGGAGGTAAGAGCAGCGGGCGGTGGGCACCCCAGGTGTTCATTGTCCACCCCGCTCCACCTCTGCTGTTTCCAAGCCTGAGCCTGGAGGAAAGAGGAAGCACTGGAAGTGTCCTTCCATCCACCTCCTTCATCCTGGGGGTGGAGGACAGAAGCTGCCCATGAATCTCTCCTTTCTTTGAGTCTTTTATCCAACTCCAGTGGCTGGAAACGGACCAAGAATGAGAACTCATCGAGCAGGAAGTTCTCCTCTTACTTTGGGTACTCAGTCCTGGCTTTCCTGAGATCCCACCTACGCATCCCAAGACTTGTTCCAAAGTCCTATGTCATTACCAACCTGGGATTCATTCATTCATCCATGTGTTCATTCATTCAACAATCTATTGATAACCTACTCTGTGATCACCAGGCACCAAGACTAGGTGCTTGGCTCACAGAGGGTGCTCCAGGTAGAGTCCTCCTTCTGACCCAGCCCTAAACTAGCCCACCCAACACCATCCTATGAACAACCCCAACAGCCTTGGTTCTGGCAACTCCCACAGGGACATTGACCCTATCCCTTCTCAGTTCAGTTCAGTCGCTCAGTCGTGTCCGACTCTTTGCCACCCCATGAATCACAGCACGCCAGGCCTCCCTGTCCATCACCAGCTCCCGAGTTCACTCAGACTCACGTCCATCGAGTCAGTGATGTCATCCAGCCATCTCATCCTCTGTCGTCCCCTTCTCCTCCTGCCCCCAATCCCTCCCAGCATCAGAGTCTTTTCCAATGAGACAACTCTTCGCATGAGGTGGCCAAAGTACTGGAGTTTCAGCTTTAGCATCAGTCCTTCCAAAAAAATCCCAGGGCTGTTCTACTTCAGAATGGACTGGTTGGGTCTCCTTGCAGTCCAAGGGACTCTCAAGAGTCTTCTCCAACACCACAGTTCAAAAGCATCAATTCTTCGGCACTCAGCTTTCTTCACAGTCTAACTCTCACATCCACACATGACCACTGGAAAAATCATAGCCTGGACTAGATGAACCTTTGTTGGCAAAGTAATGTCTCTGCTTTTCAATATGCTATCTAGGTTGGTCATAACTTTCCTTCCAAGGAGTAAGCGTCTTTTAATTTCATGGCTGCAGTCACCATCTGCAGTGATTTTGGAGCCCAGAAAAATAAAGTCTGACACTGTTTCCACTGTTTCCCCATCTATTTCCCATGAAGTGATGGGACCAGATGTCATGATCTTGGTTTTCTGAATGTTGAGCTTTAAGCCAACTTTTTCACTCTCCACTTTCACTTTCATCAAGAGGCTTTTTAGTTCCTCTTCACTTTCTGCCATAAGGGTGGTGTCATCTGCATATTTGAGACTATTGATATTTCTCCCAGCAATCTTGATTCCAGCTTGTGCTTCTTCCAGTCCAGCATTTCTCATGATGTATTCTGCATAGAAGTTAAATAAGCAGGGTGACAATATACAGCCTTGACGTACTCCTTTGCCTATTTGGAACCAGTCTGTTGTCCCATGTTCAGTTCTAACTGTTGCTTCCTGACCTGCATATTGCCGGGGTCCTGCCCCGGCTGATCCAGGGTATTCGAAGCGGGGACGGTGTCAGCGACCTATTTATTTAAATATTTTATCAAAGATATACAGAGTAATAGGATGAGGATAGCTCAGTAGGAAAATTCAGTGGAGAAAAGAGGCTGAGTAGCTTGGTTTACGCGGGAGACCAATAAAACTTCAAGACAAGAAGTTTGCACCACTTACGTAGGCCGCAGGCGTCCTTCTGTTCTCCCGAGGGAGAGGAGACACTGAGGCCTCCCCAGTCGGATCTTAGAAGCCCAGGCATAATTAGTAAGCATGGCGGGTTCCGCGCTCCAGATGGAGACTCAACCAGAGTGAGAGAGAGAGCGACATGGGGAGACCAGTATTTCGAGAAACTGATCCCAATTCTTTATTTTCCATGGTCTACTTTTATACACTGAGATGTTATGCAAAAGTCACGCGGGGTCAGCAGTCCTGACTTTTATCAAAGTCAGGTGCTTCATACAAATGTATACAGAGGTCTTAGGGGTGTCACATCATCTTCTGGCCAGGGGGTCCTGCTGACAATTTATGACCCTCTCCTTGTGACAACAGTCAGTCAACCAGGACACTTATTTCTCCAGGGGCGATTATTCTTAAAACAGACACCACCCAAATAAAGTTACATTCCTATAGGGTGACGGTGTAGTGGGTTTTAGTTAAGGAAAGAATTTACTTAGCCTAAGGTCTAACGTGATTAATATCAAAGGTTAATACTTATTTCTTCTACATATTCATTAATGTGTGTAAGGGCAGGGGATGTGGAGACGTAGCAACAAACATTGGCTCAACAAATGAAAAACCCTTCACCAACACAATTTCTAATCAGCCCACTATACTTATACTTATAGTTTTCTAACTTCTCTAAAGAACCTGTTTTTAGAGGGTTTAAAGCATCTCGTGCCTCTCACAGTTGGGAGGCTGTGAGCAATCACATGTGGCCGGACGAGCCTGTCAGGCAGGCTAGAGAACCTTCAGAGGAGTTTGTAGGTTAAAACACTCTTATCACGCCCAGGAATTATTATTAACTGGAGCTCTAGGTTAACTCCTTCTCCGAAAGAGGTGGTGGGGGACAGCCCCCTGTAAAGTCAGAGATGTAGGTGAGAGCACAAAGTAGTAAAGTAGGCAGGCTCTGGTTATGGGGGTAGAAGCTCGAGGAGTTCCAGGGGGACTCCTGAGGCTCGATCCCGCCTTTGTGTATGTCGAGCCTCCTTCCTCATGACCTTTGTCATGGGCGGAGTACCTCATTCTGGCCCCCAACAGCATATAGGTTTCTCAAGAAGCAGGTCAGGTGGTCTGGTATTCCCATCTCTTTCAGAATTTTCCACGGTTTCTTGTGATCCACACAGTCAAAGGCTTTGACACAGTCAATAAAGCAGAAATAGATGTTTTTGTGGCATTCTCTTGCTTTTTTGATGATCCAGCGGATGTTGGCAATTTGATCTCTGGTTCCTCTGCCTTTTCTAAAACCAGCTTGAACATCTGGAAGTTCACGGTTCACATATTGCTGAAGCCTGGCTTGGAGAATTTTGAGCATTACTTTACTAGCATGTGAGATGAGTGCAATTGTGTGGTAGTTTGAGCATTCTTTGGCATTGCCTTTCTTTGGGATTGGAATGAAAACTGACCTTTTCCAGTCCTGTGGCCACTGCTGAGTTTTCCAAATTTGCTGGCATATTGAGTGCAGCACTTTCACAGCATCATCTTTCAGGATTTGAAATAGCTCAACTGCAATTCCATCACCTCCACTAGCTTTGTTCATAGTGATGCTTTCTAAGACCCACTTGACTTCACATTCCAGGATGTCTGGCTCTAGGTGAGTGATCACACCATCGTGATTATCTGGGTCGTGAAGATCTTTTTTGTACAGTTCTTCTGTGTATTCTTGCCACCTCTTCTTAATATCTTCTGCTTCTGTTAGGTCCATACCATTTCTGTCCTCTATCAAGCCCATCTTTGCATAAAATTTTCCCTTGGTATCTCTAATTTATTTGAAGAAATCTCTAGTCTTTCCCATTCTGTTGTTTTCCTCTATTTCTTTGCATTGATTGCTGAAGAAGGCTTTCTTATCTCTTCTTGCTATTCTTTGGAACCCTGCATTCAGATGCTTATATCTTTCCTTTTCTCCTTTGCTTTTCGCTTCTCTTCTTTTCACAGCTATTTGTAAGGCCTCCCCAGACAGCCATTTTGCTTTTTTGCATTTCTTTTCCATGGGGATGGTCTTGATCCCTGTCTCCTATACAATGTCACGAACCTCATTCCATAGTTCATCAGGACTCTATCTATCAGATCTAGGCCCTTAAATCTATTTCTCACTTCCACTGTATAATCATAAGGGATTTTATTTAGGTCATACCTGAATGGTCTAGTGGTTTTCTCCACTTTCTTCAATTTCAGTATGAATTTGGCAATAAGGAGTTCATGATCTGAGCCACAGTCAGCTCCTGGTCTTGTTTTGCTGACTGTATAGAGCTTCTCCATCTTTGGCTGCAAAGAATATAATCAATCTGATTTCAGTGTTGACCATCTGGTGATGTCCATGTGTAGAGTCTTCTCTTGTGTTGTTGGAAGAGGGCGTTTGCTATGACCAGTGCATTTTCTTGGCAAAACTCTATTAGTCTTTGCCCTGCTTCATTCCGTATTCCAAGGCCAAATTTGCCTGTTACTCCAGGTGTTTCTTGACTTCTTACTTTTGCATTCCAGTCCCCTATAATGAAAAGGACATCTTTTTTGGGTTAATTCTAAAAGATCTTGTATGTCTTCATAGAACCGTTCAACTTCAGCTTCTTATGCATTACTGGTTGGGGCATAGACTTGGATTACTGTGATATTGAATGGTTTGCCTTGGAAACGAACAGAGATCATTCTGTCATTTTTGAGATTGCATCCAAGTACTGCATTTCAGACTCTTTTGTTGACCATTATGGCTACTCCATTTCTTCTGAGGGATTCCTGCCCGCAGTAGTAGATATAATGGTCATCTAAGTTAAATTCACCCATTCCAGTCCATTTTAGTTCGCTAATTCCTAGAATGTCGACATTCACTCTTGCTATCTCTTTTTTGACCACTTCCAGTTTGCCTTGATTCATGGATCTGACATTCTAGGTTCCTATGCAATATTGCTCTTTATAGCATCGGACCTTGCTTCTATCACCAGTCACATCCACAGCTGGGTATTCTTTTTGCTTTGACTCCATCCCTTCATTCTTTCTGGAGTTATTTCTCCACTGATCTCCAGTAGTATGTCCCTTCTCAGGGGTAAATAAATCCTGAGGAATCTAAAGAAATCAGGGTAATCCCATCGTCTGGGGCCACCATGGTTTAGGTCTTGAGCAGGAGATCTGCTGGATGGTGGTTGTGGTAGGGCATATTAAAGAGACAAGGAACAGACAGCGTCTTCTCTGCTGGAGGTCTGGCTTAAGGTCTGGACAACAGCTGCTATCTTAGAGGTAGGAGGCAAGCCGCCCAGAGGGCAAAGACAGCCCAGGGAGGATGGCCAGGAAAGAAACCAGAGCTGATGACATCATCAAGTCACTAAAGGGCCACCTTCCTCCTAGACATCTTGTCACTCGTTGCTGAAACTCACTGAGTCACAGTTTGGGGCTGGAAAGCTTCCTGACTGGCGTGAATGGGAGGGGGTGCCAGGGAGCAGAGCAGGAAGAATTGCAGTGGAAGTAGCATCCTGACTCTGGGTTCTGTTGGTTGAGGGCTCTCTGGAGGTTCCTGTTCCCATTCTCAGCCTCAGGGGGCTCCATTGTAAAATGGGGATAATAACATCCTTATCTGCCAACACTGGTACTGTCACAAGGCCACAGAGTTTGCGAGCTCTGATGAGTCAGTGAAGGTACCAGCTCTTGACAATGTGTCTTGAATAGACCTCATGTGTCACAATCTAACATATACAGGTTCCATGCAGAAAGGAGAGAAGAAGTGGGTGGAAAGAGGGGGTTTCAGGTTTCAGGTTTGGTCTCTGTATAAGACCACCACCCAGGTGCCTTAGCGGTAAAGAATCTGCCTGCCAGTGCAGGAGACCCGGGTTCCATCCCTGGGTTGGGACATTCCCCTGGAGAAAAGAAATGGTAACTGACTCCAGTATGCTTGCCTGGGAAAATCCATGGACAGAGGAGCCTGGTGGGCTGCAGTCCAAGGGGTCACAAACAGTCAGACAGGACTTAGTGACTCAACAACAAGTACCAGTTAATTTCAAAAGAGAAATTACTATGTGTCAGGCATTGTGCTAAGAGCTTAACATGCATTAACCTTATTTAGTACAGTGGCCTCAACTTATTTTCTTATTTCCATATAACTTCACACACAAGGAAATCTAGCTTTTTCATATAAGCTCATAAGGCTGATCAGTAGTATAATGACATTTTTTTCTTTTGGCTGCACTTCCGTTATGACTAACCTAGACAGCATATTAAAAAGCAGAGACATTACTTTGCCAACAAAGGTCCATTTCATCAAGGCTATGGTTTTTCCAGTACTCATGTATGGATATGAGAGTTGGACTGTAAAGAAAGCTGAGTGCCGAAGAACTGATGCTTTTGAACTGTGGTGTTGGAGTAGACTCTTGAGAGTCCCTTGAACTGCAAGGAGATCCAACCAGTCCATCCTAAAGGAAATCAATGCTGAATATTCTTAGAATGACTGATGTTCAAGCTGAAACTCCAATAATTTGGCCATCTCATGTGAAGAGCTGACTCGTTGGAAAAGACCCTGATGCTGGGAAAGATTGAAGGTTGGGGAAAAAGGGGATGACAGAAGATGAGATGGTTGGATGGCATCACTGACTCAATGGACATGAGTTTGAGTAAGCTCTGGAAGTTGGTGATGGACAGGGAAGCCTGGCATGCTGCCATCCATGGGGTCGCAAAGAGTCGGACACAACTGAGCAAATCAACTGGACTGAACTGCACAGCTTTTGGGATCTTAGTTCCCCAAACAGGGATCGAACCTGGGCCCTTGGCAGTAAAGGTGCAGAGTTCTAGCCACTGGACTGCCAATAAAGACCTTGGAATCTGAACCTAGCACCCATAGTTCTTAGCCTCTACTATGCTCTCTGGCATGAGCCTCTGAGCTTCATGCAGATGGAAAACCACTCCGTCAGCTCTTTCACCGAAGTGTGTCACAGCCCAGATGGTGTGGGTGGTCCAGGTGCCCCGGCCATGTAGCTAATCCTTTATGAATGACAGGTGGGACTTCTTGTAAGAATATATTCACCATCTATCCATTCATCCAATGAAGGCAGATTCCCTAACTGCCAAGCCTGGGACGAGAATTCTTGGGCAAGGGAATGATTTATTGAGGAGAAACCTGTAGGAGAAAGAGGAAAAAAGGGCAGGCCAGGGCACAGATCCAGACATCTAGGCTGAGCCCAGGAGGAGCCCTGGGGCACGCCGTGTACGACCCAGATGGCCTTGCATCAGGCGGGGAGAGGGCGGTTATGCCCTCCACAGTGTCATTCTCCCAATGCACTGGTTAGAGGTGGGCGAGGAGAGGTGGGTGATGGGTAGGGTGGCACCCAGCAGCCTGGGGGCAATCCTCAAGAGAAGGAGGCCGAAGTGCGCACTTGGCAGCTGACCCCTGGGTTGGGGACCTGGGCCAAGAGGGGATCTGGGTGGGGCCTGAACACCACCTGCCCCCACCTCCATCTCTTCTCTGGGGGCTCTTTGATTCCAAAGCATTGACTGCACACCTATCACCTGGGGGAGCAGAGGAAGCAGAGATGAGAGTGAAGCGAACTCCACCCTCCCGGAGCTCCAGTCTGCTCAGAGCGGCCCAGACAATCACACACCACTCAAGCGGGAGCTCGACAAGGTGAAGACCCGTAAAGTGCTGAGGGAACTTGAGGGTGGGACTGAGCCCTTGGAACTGGAGAGGAATCGGCCAGAGAAGACTTCTGTAGGAAGGGGTCCTTGGACCCTGAGGAGCCTCGGGTGGGCTTAGCTACCTGGGGGACAGCAGGCCAGCGGAGCATCGCTGCAGAAGTCCAGGTTGAGCAAATGCCTGGCAGTCAGAGAGGAAAGAGTGCCCAGAAGCCCCATGGCCTGCAGACCTGGAGTCCAGGGAGCTTGGTCTAGTCCTTGCCTCAAAAAGTATTTACTGAACCCCTCTGGGTTCGGGGTACTGCTTTGGGCACCAGAGTCCAAGACAAGCATTAGCCAAGTCTGCGAGGGTCCCCAAGGCTCCAAGGGAGAGGGACACAGTGCCAGGTAGTAACGGGTCCCAGACACCCTGCCTGCAGCCCCCTGCCCCGTCCTGGATGTGCAGAGCCTTGGGGTTGTGGGTTTTATTTTTTTTTTATTTCTTTATAATTGGAGGATAATTGTTTTATAATATTGTGTTGGTTTCTGCCACACATCAGCATGAATCAGCCATAAGTACACATGTGTCCTGTGATGACTGGAGGGGTGGGATGGAGTGGGAAGCAGGACTCGGGGCCTTGGGGTTTGAAGAAGCAGAGTCCCATGGACAGAAAGATCCATATCACCCTTTACAGAGGCCACTCTGGCAGCTGCTTGGATGGTGTTTTAGGGGCAGGGGGAACCTGGAGGGGCCTGGTGAGTGGTCATGAAGGGAGAACCTGCTTGCCCCGCCCCTAGACCCTTCCCCCAGTACCCACCGCTTTGCCCCAAACACACACACCCCCTGTCGGCTCCCTGGCCTTGGTTTTTCCTAAGATCTCAATCCACCCTCGGAACAGACAGCCTGGGAGATTCAGAAGGTCCAAGAGGCAAGTGGTAGCTAGGGGTGAGGCCAAGCCCCTTCCTCTTCCAGGAGTGCTTTAAAGGCTCCAGGCGGGAGTCGGGGCTGTGGCCAGTGGTCCTGGGGGGCCTTCCCCAGAGCTCAAGATGCAGGGGGACAGGCTAGAGTCTCGCCCTCGCATCTGGACAGACGACGCAGGTGATTCTTGTAGGTGTTCAGGTTCTGCTGCAGGCAGAAGGCCAACGTCTTGTCACAGGCGCACAGCTGCTGCTCACACCAGCTCCCCTTGGTGGCTGCGAGGGAGTGAAGGAGGGCACTTAAGCGGTCTGCCCCTTCCCGTGGTAGGGTGGGTTGTCACCCCTGGAGGGGAGCTGCTGAAGGCAGCTCAGCCCTCATCCACCCTTTGGTGCCCTTCCCGGGTCCTTGGACTCTGGCTCTGTGACCTTGGGCATGGGGTGTGACCTCCCTTTGTGCCATTGGTCCTTCATTCATTCATCCGTTCAGTAAGCAACTGAGCACCTGTCCTTCGGGAGTCTTAGGAGGGAGAGGAGAACAGAATGGACACCTGAGTTCACACTCCCCTGGGGCGGGGCGGGGGTGGGCAAATGTCAGAGAAGCGTGTGGTCGTTGTTGTTCAGTGGCTCAGTCCTGTCTGACTCTTTGTGACCCCACGGATGGCAGCATGCCAGGCCTCCCTGCCCTTCACAGAAGTGAGTGCAACTGTGCTTACCCGGAAGTAAGGAACAAGGCAGGGGCTCTGAGCTGGTGACTGATGGGACTGACTGAGTGTCAAAAGCCATTTGAGCTGAGATCAGAAGAGTGAGCTGTTGCTCCTACTCTGGAAAGCCAGGGTGGAGGAGACGGATTGTTCCTGGCAGAAGGAACAGCATGTGCAAAGACTCTGAGGAAAGACAGACCATGGTGCTTCAGTTTCACCATCTGTCAAATGGGGATAAGAGAGCCGGACCTACTGCTTAGCGTGGGGACCTCTGCTCAGTATTTTGTAATAATCTATAAGGGATAAGAATCTGAAAAAGAATATGTATACACACACACACACACACATATTCAGATTAAAACAAGAAGGCAAAGCCTTTAGCACATAGTAAGTGGTCAATAAATGTTGGCCATTTCAGTTGTTGCCACTAAGTTCTCAGTTGACAGGGACAGCTGGTGATCCCATTCAGCTTCCAGCCCCGGGACTTGCTGCCTTTCTCCGTGCGTGGACCCTGCAGCTTGGTGACCTGGGTTACAGCTCAGGCTTTCTCATTTGTAGCTGTGTGACCCTGAGCAAACAGTGCACTCTAGTTTCAGTTTTCTTGTCAGTAAAATGGAGATCAGGGCTTCCCAGGTGGCTCAGAATTTGCCTGCCAAGCAGGACACATGGGTTCAAGTACTGGGTCAGGAAAATCCTCTGAGGAAGGAAATGGCAACACACTCCAGTATTTTTGCCTGGCAATTCCCATGGACAGAGGAGATGGGCTGGTCACACTTCATGGGGTTGCGAAGAGTAAGATGTGACTTAGTGACCAACAACAACAAGAAAATGATCACCAGAGTGGTGCTGCCTTCTCTCTGGGCTACTCTAAGAGCCCCGGAAGATGAAAAAATGAGCAGTAACCTCAGTAATTCAATGAAACTAAGCCATGCCGTGTGGGGCCACCCAAGATGGACAGGTCACAGTGGAGAGGTCTGACAGAATGTGGTCCCTGGAGAAGGAAATGGAAAACCACTTCAGTATTCTTGCCTTGAGAACCCCATGAACAGTATAAAAAGGCAAAAAGATAGGACACTGAAAGATGAACTCCCCAGGTCAGTAGGTGCCCAATATGCTACTGGAGATCAATGGAGAAATAACTCCAGAAAGAATGAAGGGATGGAGTCAAAGCAAAAACAACACCCATTTGTGGATGGGACTGGTGATAGAAGCAAGATTTGATGCTGTAAAGAGCAATATTGCACAGGAACCTGGAATGTTAGGTCCATGAATCAAGGCAAATTGGAAGTGGTCAAACAGGAGATGGCAAGAGTGAATGTCGACATTCTAGGAATTAGTGAACTAAAATGGACTGGAATGGGTGAATTTAACTCAGATGACAATTATGTCTACTACTGTGGGCCGGAATCCTTAGAAGAAATGGAGTAGCCATCATGGTCAACAAAAGAGTCTGAAATGCAGTACTTGGATGCAATCTCAAAAATGACAGAATGATCTCTCTTCGTTTCTAAGGGAAACCATTCAGTATCACGGTAATCCAAGTCTATGCCCCAACCAGTAAAAATGAAGAAGCTGAAGTTGAACGGTTCTATGAAGACCTATAAGACCTTCTAGAACTAACACTGAAAAAAGGTGTCCTTTTCATTAAAGGGATTGGAACACAAAAGTAGGAAGTCAAGAAACACCTGGAGTAACAGGCAAATTTGGCCTTGGAATACAGAATGAAGCAGGGCAAAGGCTAATAGAGTTCTGCCAAGAGAACACACTGGTCACAGCAAAACCCTCTTCCAACAACACAAGAGAAGACTTTACACATGGACATCACCAGATGGTCAACACTGAAATCAGATTGATTATATTCTTTGCAGCCAAAGATGGAGAAGCTCTATACAGTCAGCAAAAACAAGACTGGGAGCTGACTGTGGCTCAGATCATGAACTCCTTATTGACAAATTCAGACTGAAATTGAAGAAAGTGGAGAAAACCACTAGACCATTCAGGTATGACCTTAATCAAATCCCTTATGGCTGTACAGTGGAAGTGAGAAATAGATTTAAGGGACTAGATCTGATAGACAAAGTGCCTGATGAACTATGGATGGAGATTCGTGACACTGTACAGGAGGCAGGAATCAAGACCCATTCCCAAGAAAAAGAAATGCAAAAAAAAAGCAAAATGGCTGTCTGAGGAGCCCTTACAAATAGCTATGAAAAGAAGGGAAGCAAAAAGCAAAGGAGAAAATGCCAGGAGCCAGCACGGGAGTCCCCACCCATGATAAAGTCATGCGGGAGAGCTTTGATGGGCAAAGCGAGTCAGAGCTCAAGGCCAACCCCGACCCCCCCCTACCATCTGCCTGAGCGTCTATCCCCAAACCAGAATCTGTCTGTTTTACTATTTCACGACCTTCACCAATTCTTCTGACATTAATGGGGGGCTATCCCCAACCACCTTTCTCTGAGGAAAATTAACTTAGAACTCTAGTTAATAATTCTCCTGGGCATAATAGGAGTGTTTCAATTCAAACCCCTCTGATGACTTTCTAGCTTGCCTGACAGGTTTGTTCGGACTCCTGCAGCTTCACATGTGATTATTCACAGCCTCCCAACCACGAGAGGCATGGGAAGCTTAAGATAGTCTAAGAATGCAGAGCTTCTCAGAGAGTTAAGATTGTTAGAATAAAACTAGTAGAGGATTTCTTTGTTGAGCTAATGCTTGCTGCCAAGTTTCCCTATCCCTTACCTACTGTGTCCCTGGGAGTGTATTGATTAATATAGTTGGTGTATAGAAATGTAAGTAGTAGTTTTAATGTTTGTAACCTTGGACCCTTGAGTTAATTCTTTTCTTGTTATAGCCCACCACACTTTTGCCCTATAGGAATGCAACTTTATCTAATGCTTTCAGAGGGTGGCGCCTGACTTTAGAATAATCACCTTTAGAGAAAAAAAAGTTTTCTGAAGAAAGGGTCATAAAATGTTAACAGGCCTCCTGGCCAGAAGATGATGTAAATCACCTAAAGCTTTTGCATATAATAAGTTTTCAGAAAGAAAGCCTGGCTTCAATAAGGATCAAGGACTGCTGACCTTGCAAGACTCTACCCACCATCCCCCCTCCCTCCCCCGCCATTATCCTCTATGCACAACTTAAGGTATAAAAACTACTTTGGAAAATAAAGTGTGGGCCTTGCTCACCGAAGCTTGGTCTCCCCGTGTCATTCATTCTCTTTCCTTTTCCTTTTCAGGCTGATATTCCTTGGAGCGCAGGGGCCCTCTGCATTTATTTTCCTGACTGAGCTTCTAAGACCCACTTGAGAAGGTGCCTAAGGTGGGGCACCCTCTGCGATTCGAGAGGGTGCCTGCAGCCTACGTGAACAGAGCAAGTCCCGTGCTGGGGCTTTATTGGCTTTCTGTGTAAACCAAGGCATATCAGCCTCTTTTCTCTCCTCTATTTTCTTAACTGCAAAATTCTTTCCTTATCTCTTTCTCTACTTCTATCCTTTTCGCCAACGCCGTCCTCCCGAGGGAATCCCTGGATCCAGCCTGGGCTGGACCCCGGCAAGAAAAGGAAAGATATACCCATTTGAATGCAGAGTTCCAAAGAACAGCAAGAAGAGATAAGAAAGCCTTCCTCAGCAATCAACACAAAGAAATAGAGGAAAACAATAGAATGAGAAAGACTAGAGATCTCTTCAAGAAAATTAGAGATACCAAGGGAACCTTTCATGCAAAGATGGGCTCAATAAAGGACAGAAATGGTAGGGACCTAACAGAAGCAGAAGATATTAAGAAGAGGTGGCAAGAATACACAGAAGAACTGTACAAAAAAGATGTTCACCACCCAGATAATCACGATGGTGTGATCACTCACCCAGAGCCACACATCCGGGAATGTGAAGTCAAACGGGCCTTAGGAAGCATCACTATGAACAAAGCTAGTGGAGGTAATGGAAATAGAGTTGAGCTATTTCAAATTCTGAAAGATGATGCTGTGAAAGTGCTCCCCTCAATATACCAGCAAATTTGGGAAACACAGCAGTGGCCCCAGGACTGGAAAAGGTCACTTTTCATTCCAATTCCAAACAAAGGCAATGTTAATGAATGCTCAAACTACCTCACAATTGCACTCATCTCACATGCTAGTAAAGTAATGCTCAAAATTCTCCAAGCCAGGCTTCAGCAATACATGAACTGTGAACTTCTAGATGTTCAAGCTGGTTTTCGAAAAGGCAGAGGAACCAGCGATCAAATTGCCAACATCTGCTGGATCATCAAAAAAGCAAGAGAATGCCACAAAAACATCTACTTCTGCTTTATAGACTATGACAAAGACTTTGATTGCATGGATCATAATAAACTGTGGAAATTCTGAAAGAGATGGGAATGCCACGCCACCTGACCTGCCTCTTGAGAAACCTATATGCAGGTCAGGAAGCAAGAGTTAGAACTGGACATGAACAATAGACTGGTTCCAAATAGGAAAAGGAGTATGTCAAGGCTGTATATTGTCAACCTGCTTATTTAACTTCTATGCAGAGTACATCATGAGAAACGCTGGACGGCAGGAAGCACAAGCTGGAATCAAGATTGCCGGGAGAATTATCAATAACCTCAGATATGCAGATGGTACCACCCTTATGGCAGAAAGTGAAGGAGAACTAAAGAGCCTCTTGATGAAGGTGAAAGAGGAGAGTGAAAAAGTTGGCTTAAAGCTCAGCTATGAGAAAACTAAAATCATGGCATCCAGTCCCATCACTTCATGGGAAATAGATGGGGAAACAGTGGAAACAGTGGCTGACTTAATTTTTCTGGGCTCCCAAATCACTGCAGATGGTGATTGCAGCCATGAAATTAAAAGATGCTTACTCCTTGGAATAAAAGTTATGACCAACCTAGACAACATATTGAAAACCAGAGACATTACTTTGCCAACAAAGGTCCATCTAGTCAAGGCTGCGGTTTTTCCAGTGGTCATGTATGGATGTGAGAGTTGGACTATAAAGAAAGCTGAGCACAGAAGACTTGATGCTTTTGAACTGTGGTGTTGGAGAAGACTCTTGAGAGTCACTTGGACTGCAAGGAGATCCAACCAGTCCATCCTAAAGGAAATCAGTCCTGAATATTCATTGGAAGGACTGATGCTGAAGCTGAAACTCCAAACCGTGGCCACCTGATATGTAGAACTGACTCATTGAAAAGACCCTGATGCTGGGAAAGATTGAAGGCAGGAGGAGAAGGGGACGACAGAGGATGAGATGGTTGGATGGCATCACCCACTCAATGGACTTGAGTTTGAGTAAACTCCAGAAGTTGGTGATGGACAGTGAGGCCAGGTGTGCTGCGGTTCATAGGGTCACAAAGAGTCACACATGACTGAGTGACTGAACTGAACTGAACCTTTGTAGCCTGAGTGATTATTCAAGCATGCATCTGCAAGGCACCTTATGTCTCCTATTTTAGTTTTTGAATTAACTTTATGGAGCAGAATGCTGTTATCCTGAGTTTCCAGAGGAGGATCCTGAGGTTCAGAGAAGTTAAGCAAAGTGTTCAAGGTCACACAGCTGGTCGGTGGTGGGTCTGGGATCTAAGCTGAGGTCTGGCAGCCTTCCAGATCCTAAAGGGGTCAAAGTCCCTATGGGACCTCTCCGTACTTCTACCCCTATTGCTGCCTCTCCTTCACAGCCCAGATATTGAACTGGATATATGAGAAAAACAGAGAGGCTGAGCAGCTTGTGCTTTGTCACACAGCATACGAAAGCAATGCGTGCGATAACTCCTTTGCTCAGCCTCCTACTCCAACCCTGAGGCCCAGGCACTCACAACACTGGACTTTCCCCTGGAAAAAGGTGTAGTCGTAGTGGTCGTAGAGGTAGTCACAGTTGTGGGGTGTCAGGTAACCGTAGCAGCAGTCGTGGTCGTAGCAGCACCTGGCAGGAGAGGACAGGAGGTAGGTGAGTCCTTGGCTGACTTGAGTCTCATGTTGCCCCTGCCCCAGAGCAGAAGCTGCGTGTCCACCTCAGAAGTCAAGGCCTGCAGGGTCTAGTCTTCTTTCTAGCTAAAACTTCTCGAGTGCTTCCTGTGTACCAGGTGGAGGTTTAGTCTCTAAGGAGTGTCTGACTCTTGTGACCCCATGGACTGTAGCCCGCCAGGCTCCTCTGTCCATATGATTCTCTAGGCAAGAATACTGGAGTCGGTGGCCATTTCCTTCTCCAGGGGCTCTTCCTGAACCAGGAATCGAACCCGGGTCTCCAGCATTGCAGGAAGATTGTTTACCATCTGAACTATGAGAAAGATTCCCTCCTGTGTACCAGGCACCTGCTCTACCTAGGAATTCTCTCTTAATCCTTTTGGCCGCTCTGGGATAGAGGTACTAGCATTATTCCCATTGAACAAATGAGGAAACTGAGGCTCTGGGTGGTCAGGCCACATGCCCAGGATCATACAGCCTGTATGTGGTGGGTGAGGGTGCTGGCCTCGGGCCTGGCTGGCTCTCATCCCTCCTCTGGCAGATCCCTGGGTTGCTGTGAAAACCAATGAGATCATGGCAAAATGAAGTGGGACTTTTTCAAAAACAATGTTCAACGGCAATGGGAAGTGTTTGTGGCTCTTCTAACTAGTTTGGGGTTGAGGGTGCAAGGCAGACTTCAGAAAGTCTAGGGAACCCTCCAGAAGGGCTGGGGCTGGATCGGAGCTCAGCAGAGTTCCTAGCAGGGAAAAACATGAGAACATTCAGGTAGGACCTAAATCAAATCCCTTGTGATTATACAGTGGAGGTGATTAATAGATTCAAGGGATTAGATCTGATAGACAGAGTGTCTTGAAGAACAGCTATGGACTGAGGTTTGGAACATTATACAGGAGGTGGTAACCAAAATCATCCCAAAGAAAAAAATATGTAAGAAAGTAAAATAGTTGTCTGAGGATACCTTAGGAATAGCTGAGAAAAGCAGAAAAGCGAAAGGCAAAAGACAAAGGGAAAGATATTTCCAAATCAATGCAGAGTTCCAGAGAAGAGCACGGAGAGATAAGAAAGCCTTCCTTAGTGATCAGTGCAAAGAAATAGAGGAAAAGAGTACAATGGGAAGGACTAGAGATCTTGCCAACAAAATTGGAGACACCATGGGAATATTTCATGCAAAGATGGGCACAATAAAGGACAGAAATGGTATGGACCTAACAGAAGTGAAAGAGATTAAGAAGACGTGGCAAGAATACACAGAAGAACTATACAAAAAAGGACTTAATAACCTGGATAACCACCACAGTGTGATCACTGACCTACAGCCGGACATCCTGTTGTGTGACGTCAAGTAGGCCTTAGGAAGCTTTACTAGAAACAAAGCTATTGGAAGTGATGGAATTCCAGGTAAGCTCTTTCAAACCCTAAAAGATGATGCTGTAAAAGTACTACACTCAATAAGCCAGGGAAATTTGGAAAACAGCAGTAGCCACAGGACTGAAAAAGTTAGGTTTCATTCTGATCCCAAGGAAAGGCAATGCCAAAGAATGTTCAAACTACTGCACAATTGTGCTCGCTTCACATGCTAGCAAGGTAATGCTCAAACTCCTTCAGGCTAGGCTTCAACAGCACATGGCACCAGATGAATAAAAGGATGGAGAAGAAGCAGGAGGGGAAAAGGGAGGGGCACTGGGGAGAGGCAGAGCACGATTGGGAGGCATTACCTGTCTGTGGCATCTCTGGGTAGGCCTTGGCCACCACTTCTGCAGTAACAGCCATAGGATGAATAGAAGAAGATGGGGATCTTCCCCGTCACTTGTCTGATCATCTCGTTCAGGTCCAGTATGTCGGCCTCGGCTGGAGCCACACCTGCCAAGGAGCCCAGCCACAAGGAGAGGACGTGAGTCTCAGGGGAGTCCAGGGGGCTGCAGGCCTGGCACCTCTGCTCTGCCTGGGCCAAAGCAATGACCTTGGATAATAAAGTAACAACAAACACTACGGCTATTGGAAATATAATGACAGTTGGTAACTGATTACCAGGGATCTTTTCATGTGAAGACCTACTGACTCCTTCCTTTCCATGAGAGACTCTTTTTTTTTTTTAATCCTTTTATTTTGGTTAATTCTTGATGTAGAGAAAAGTTGCCAAGATCATATAAAGAGATCTCATACACCTCCCCATTCAGTTTCCTCTCATCATGGTATATGTATGAAAACTAAGAAGCCAGTATTGGAACCATAAATGCTGTTTTTAATGTCCATTTTAGGGATGAACACACTGAGGCTCAGTACCTTGTTCCAGGTCATGGTAGCTGGTAAACAGAGGAGCAGGATTAAAGCCCAGGGCAGTCTGGTTCTGCTCTGTCTCTGGGTCACAGTCTATAGTTGGAAGACACTCCCCCCCCCCCACCCCCGACTCCCACCACAGCCCACAGGGAATCCACACATTAAACAGTATGTGTGGGGGCTTCCCTGATGGCTCAGTGGCAAAGAATCCGCCTGCCAGTGCAGGAGACACGGGTTCAATCCCTGGTCCAGGAAGAGCCCACGTGCCGAGGAGCAGCTAAGCCCGTGCGCCACAGCTGTCGTGCCTGGGAGCCACAACTACAGAGCCCACGTGCTGCAGTTACTGAAACCTACGCCCCCAGCACCTTCCTTCCACAACAAGAGAACCCCCCGTGCTGAGAAGCCCACACACCGCTACTAGAGAGAAACCTCACCCAGCAACAGAGACCCATCACTCCCAGAAATAAATTAAATTAAATAAAATCATTTTTTAAAAAAAGCCTCTTGAAAAAACTATGCACGGCTCTTCTGGGAAGC
This sequence comes from Bos javanicus, assembly GCF_032452875.1. Taxonomy (NCBI): domain Eukaryota; kingdom Metazoa; phylum Chordata; class Mammalia; order Artiodactyla; family Bovidae; genus Bos; species Bos javanicus. Next base: position 132,527,449 of record NC_083869.1, on the reverse strand, counting down.
AGCGTGATTTAGAAATCAGTTTTTCATGAATATTTTTCACTTCAGTCATAATATCTGCTGGTGAGAATTGATCATAAAGGAAATTCATTTTATTGGGAGAGAGGAATGCATTATATTGAGTTAGGAGAAATAAAATATATTAAGCCAGTGAGTTCAGGGAAGAATTTGGGAGAAACAGATGAGATGCGAAAGGGACTGGAATGTACCTGTGTGCAACCTCAGGAGATGACCAAGAACACAGATGGAGCCCAGAGTCTCAGACAGACTGGGCTGGGGAGGCCCCTTCGGGTGACCCTAGTTTTGGAAGCTCACCCCCCACCCTCAAGTAAATGGTGTTATAATGAAGCTCTCAAATAAAGTGAGTAATAAGCAGGGGAGAGCCCTAAACTAGGGAAAGCTGGGGCTGGGATGAACTCATGCAGTGGGCCAGGGGTGCCATCAGAAGCAGGGTGCTTGCCTTGTGAAGAAAGTGATAGTTACTCAGTGGTGCCCGACTCTTTGCAACCCATGGACTGTAGCCTGCTAGGCTCCTCTGTCCATGGGATGCTCCAGGAAAGAATACTGGAGTGGATAGCATTCTGTTCTCCAGGGGATCTTCCCGACCCCGGGATCGGATCTGGGTCCATTTCAGGCAGATGCTTTACTGTCTGAGCCACCAGGGCTGAAGCTAAATGTTGACTGGTAGATCTGGGACTCGCAGGTGGGTCGTGTCCCAGTGTGTGGAAGTCCACATTGCCCCTCTCGTCTGCCATGTTGGCTCTAGCTGTACAGATGTTAAAGAGAAACCTTACTAATTTTGACTGTGCTGAGGAATGGCCCCAGGCCCCTTGGAACCCCAGATTTGGTGATAAGGCCCCAGAAACAGCCCACGGCCAAGAGAGTTAATGTGCACCCAATAGGCCAGCCAGGGATCTGAATTCAGAATCTCACCTTTTTGCTGAGCCTCCATCCCCTTGTGCACCCCAAGTTTAGACCTTTCTATTCCAGCTTAGAAGTAGCCACACTAATTCACACCTGAATTCTGCAGCTGTTCCTCACCTAGCAAACAAATTCAGCTTTGATTCAGGGTGCTTTCAGTGGTCTTATTTCTTACAGTTTTACAGTGAGGTCAACCCAGTCCTTGGGAATCGAGGAGCTCAAATTGTGGTCAAGAGGGCTTCAGGACACTGACTTAGCTTAACAGTGATTCCTGCCTTGGTTGCTTTTTCCATCCTCAGCTGTTGCTTAGGAGGATGGAGCCCCTTCTCCCAAGGGTTAGTGACAGTGGCAGGGGCCATGTCACTACTAACTCATGCATGCACTTTGTGTGAAGTTACTTCTCGCTAACTGTTACTTACACTTGCTAAGGTTTTGTGTATATTTCATTAGACTCCTTCTAACAACCCAATGAAGAGGTGTTATTGTACCCACTTTACAGATGAGGATATAGAGGGGTAGGGGGACTTGGCCAAGGTCATACCACCGGAAGCTGATGGGCCAGCATCTGAATGCACGTTCATCTGTGTATTTCATCTCTACACCATATTGCCTCTTTGCATCTGAGAGATGAATTTGTGCAGCTTGATTGCAGTTTTCCTAATGGTTTTCACTGTAACCCTGCTGATGTGTTCCTCTAGGGAATTTGGGAGTCCCCAAAACAACATAAAGCACATTAAAAAATGAAGTGCAAATCCTTTCTCATATCACATATTCTGAGATGGATCAACAAGTAAAAACTCCAGTTTGCTAGCAACCAGATTTGCAACATTTGATCTGTTAAAGATCAGATGGAAACTTCACCATTTCCCAATGGACAACAGAACCCCCAGGGTCAAGGGAGCTGAAAGGGTTCTAAAAATGTAGTGGTTTATCACTAAGTCGTGTTCAACTCTTTCGACCTCATGGACTCTAGCTTGCTAGGCTCTGCTGTCCATGGGATTTCCCAGGCAAGGATACTGGAGTGGATTGCCATTTTCTTCTCCAGGGGATCTTGCCAACCCAGGGATCAAACTTCAGTCTCTTGCATTGCAGGCGGATTCTTTACTGACTAAGCCACCAGGAAAGTCCCCTAAAAGTGTGGAGAGGTGTGCATATGTAAGAAATTACTATTATCTAGTCAGAGGGACACAGGAGAGCAGATCCATTTCTGTAGTTTGTGTCCGAAGTACCACAGATGTCAGTTCAGCTGGAGCCCAGTTTCTGAACTTCTAGTTTCCCGCCTTTGCCTGCCACATAGCTTGGCCACCCACAGCTCTCTGACTGAAGCCACTGTTCCAGGGGATTGAGCCACTGACGACTCCTTGCAGGGGGCCGAATAGTGTGGGACTGGAGACTGGGGCAATGACGATCAGCACAGCAGCTCAGTTTAGGAAAGAGATACAGGGCATCCCAGCTTCCCTCCCCGCCTTCCCGGCCGTGGGTGGTGTCCCCACTTACCAGCAAAGACCAGCAGTGCGCAGAGCAGGGAGAGGCCCATGACCGCAGCACAGAGCAGTGGAGGCAGCGACTGGAAGTCCCTTGTGAGCCAGCAGCCCCTTATATCAGATGGGCCCTGCTCGCTGAGCTCACCCCCACCCTCCCAGCTTCCGCTCTGCTGGAGGTCACCCATGCTCTTTGTGTTTCCTCTTTTCTGGCAATGCGGAGTTTTATTATTTCTGTTTTCAATATCTTTAAAAAATGTTTTTGATTGCATGTTTGGCATAGAAGATTTGGAGAACTTGAACAACTAGAAGCAATTTAAAATCATTTGTGAATCCATTTATCACCATTAATTTTTTCAGTGAAATTGACATATAACATTGTGTAAATTTAAGTGTACAATATATTGATGTGATACATTTATATATCATGACCTTGTGTTAGTGCAGCAATAACTAGAATTTCTATCACATCACATAATTACAATTTCTCTTTGTGGCTGGAATAATTAAGATCTAGTCTCTAGGCAAGTTTGGTGATTATGACACAACATTGTTGTCTATATTCACTGTACTGTCTAGGACTTATTTACTACTTGTTGCAAGTTCGTACACTTATACAATACTTATCCTAGCCGCCCCCCCCGACCCCACTTTCTGTAACCACCATTTTACTCTCTATTTTAACATGTCTGTACACACACACACACACACACAAATGGAATCTTCTTTACGCACTCATCCATTGATGGGTGCTTAAGTTGTTTCCATCATTAACATTTTCGTGTCAATGTTATCCTGATTCTATTACTCTCTGTATATATATCCTTCCACACTTTTTCCTGACCAAATTAGGTAAAGATTACAGGTAGTACGTTGCAGTCTGTCTTTTCATTTACTAAAATAACTTAAACATATTTCTATGTTGTTAAGTCATCTCCTGCAGAAACATTTTGAAAGGTAGCCTTGTATGCCATTCATTTAAAGAATCCCCTATTGTTGAGAATATGGGTTATTTCCAATATCATACTATTCTAGACCACACAGCAGGACAGTGAAAAAACTCTTTGAGATGAAATCTCGTCCCTGCCCAGAATCGTTTCTATAGGGTGTACTCCTGAAGTGGGCTTGCTGAGTCAAAGCACACCTACAGTTTGAAGGCAATTGACATGTGTTGACAACTTACCCTGCAGAAGGTCTGCCCCAGTTTAAAATGGGACTCCTAATGAGGCAAATGACGTGGACCCAGCCCAACTAGGGTGGAGGTGCTGATGGCAAGACATGCTTGACATTACAAATGGGTAGTCTGCTGCAAACGCTCTACCCGTAACCCCTAAGGTTTGCCGGAGAGTCCACAAGAGCAGAAACTGAGCTTTTTTGGTACCTGTCAGATGGCTGTTCAAGAGCATAGAGCACAGGCTGACCTCTTTGCTGCCAGCTAACTGGTCTACCCAAAAAAAGTCAGGTCATGGCTGGGTGATCTCCCTCTCCCTCTTCCTTGTCTGTTTAAAATGTTATTTTCCTTTATTCCTAGACTCAGTCATTAACTGATCATCTCATACATGAAAAAGCAATCTGCATGCAAAATACTAAGCAGCAAATACATGAAGTCTCTCTGGCATAGTCTTGGGCATGCCTCCCCCGTGTGTGCTCTGTAGCCATATGCTCTTTCCCTTTATGCTCTGACCACTGTGGGACCTTCCTGTGCACTCTTCTAGGCCTGTGGTTACCCTTCTGAGCCCCAGCTTCCCCCTGAGTTGGTCTCAATCAGGCAGAAGCAAAAGTGGCCAGGACTTCTGCTGATTCCAGAGGTCTTTGCCCTAGTGGGAGAGAAGACTTGATAGACGCTGCAAAAAGTCTTCAAAATCTGCTGTCCCAGACATTCCTATAGGTCCCAGGGCACAGTTCAAAGGGAACACATTCAAACTCTAGCTTCTTCTCCTACCATCTTGGGACCCTGGGAAAGTCATTTGACCTCAAGAGCCTTGCTTTCCTCATGTGCAGAACGTGGACAATGTGGAGGCAACCGTCCCTCTCTCCTCTGATGGCCGTGGGCTTTAGAGACCACATGCACACAACACGCTGCGTGCAACACACCCGCAGAGAGAATGCCGTCATGGGGACCGCACACAGGTTATGTAGCATCACATGGAGACAAAGAGGCCGGCGTTCCAGATGCTTCCCGGGAGAAAGCTGCTCAGCTCCGTGTCTTCCATTTTCTCACATGTGAAACAGGGTGGTGAGAATGTTACGGAACCAAACTTGAGTCCACTTGCCCAGAAAAGCCAGTCTATTGACTTCAAGTCATGGTGAAGTAAAGAGCATTGTTTATTGCAGGGCACCAAGCAAGCAGTCCAGACAGCTAATGCTTAGTTCAGTTCAGTTCAGTCGCTCAGTCATGTCCAACTCTTTCTCAAAAGGCCTGAATTCCCATGGTGGCTTTCAGGGAAGGCTTTAAAGACAGGCTGAGGGGAAGGGGTTTGGGGGTGTGTGGTCAGCCTGTGGGCATTCTTATGATTGGTTGGTGATAAGAGAACTAAGGGGTCAATATCGTCAACCTTTTGGTTCCAGTCGTCTGGGGTCTATGTGCTTGTGACAGCTTACATACAGTTGACTTCTTCCATGTGGTGAAGTCTGTGAAACAGTTCATACGATTGGCTCAGAACAGCCCTTAAGGAGGAACTAAAGGTCCTCGAGTTTGCTTAATGGCTAAACTATTATTATTTTTGTCCTGCTTGACTGTTTTCTTTTGGCTTTGCATTTTTCTTACTTTTCTGATTAAATGCATTCATTGGAACTGGGGGAAGACCTAGGAGGTTAAAGTTTTTTTTCATAGGTGAGAGGCAGGTGGAAGACTCAAGTGGGGGCAGGTCTGTCCTAGGAAAGCACCATAGGGTCCAGCTTGGTTACCATAGCACCTGCTTCATAGACTTGTGGGAATTAAATGTGGTGACATGGGGACAGAGCTCCGTCAGTAGCCAGAAACCAACAAATGTGAGCTACGGTGACTCCCCCCACCATCATCTTCATCTGCACCTTCGCTGCTTAAAATGAACAGAATAAATAGATAACCTTTGCTTTTACATTGTCTAATCTGCATTAATCCTCTCTAGTCTGTCTTCTCAGTGTATTTGTTTCTCTCTAGAAATTTGATCTAGTTTTTTTTTTTTTTTTTAATATCTCCACATCCAAGGAGCAGTGGCTACACGGGTGCAGGAGGGCTGAGAGGAGCTACTCCATGTTCAAGGTCTGGAGGGGCAGTGGTGAGGAGAAACCCCTCGTCCAAGGTAAGGAGCAGCGGCTGCGCTTTGCTGGACCAGCCGTGATGAGATACCCCACATCCAAGGTAAGAGAAACCCAAGTCAGACAGTAGGTGTTGCAAGAGGGTATTAGAGGGCAGACACACTGAAACCATACTCACAGAAAACTAGTCAATCTAATCACACTAGACCACAGCCTTGTCTAACTCATTGAAACTAAGCCATGCTCGTGGGGCCATCCAAGAGTGGCGGGTCATGGTGGAGAGGTTTGACAGAATGTGGTCCACTGGAGAAGGGAATGGCAAACCACTTCAGTATTCTTGCCTTGAGAACCCCATGAACAGTATGAAAAGGCAAAATGATAGGACACTGAAAGAGGAACTCCCCAGGTCAATAGGTACTCCATAAGCTACGGGAGATCAGTGGAGAGATAACACCAGAAAGAATGAAGGGATGGAGCCAAAGCAAAAACAATACACAGTTGTGGATGTGACTGTGTAGACGCAAGGTCCAATGCTGTAAAGAGCAATATTGCATAGGAACCTGGAATGTTAGGTCCATGAACAAGGCAAATTGGAAGTGGTCCAACAGGAGATGGCAAGAGTGAAAGTCGACATTCTAGGAATCAGCAAACTAAAATGGACTGGAATGGGTGAATTTAACTCAGATGATCGTTATATGTGCTACTTCGGGCAGGAATCCCTTAGAAGAAATGGAGTAGCCATCACGGTCAACCAAAGAGTCCAAAATGCAGTACTTGGATGCAATATCAAAAACGACAGAATTATCTCTGTTCATTTCCAAGGCAAACGATTCAGTATCACAATAATCCAAGTCTATGCCCCAACCAGTAATGCTGAAGAAGCTGAAGTTGAACGGCTCTATGAAGACCTACAAGACATTTTAGAACTCACACCCAGAAAAGATGTCCTTTTCATTATAGGGGACTGGAATGCAAAAGTAGGAAGTCAAGAAACACCTGGAGTAATAGGCAAATTTGGCCTTGGGGCATGGAATGGAGCAGGCCAAAGGCTAATAGAGTTTTGCCAAAACAACACACTGGTCACCCTCTTCCAACTACACAAGAGAAGACTGTACACATGGACATCACCAGATGGTCAACACCGAAATCAGATTGATTGTATTCTTTGCAGCCATAGATGGAAAACTATACAGTCAGCAAAAACAAGACTGGGATCTTGTGGCTCGGATCATGAACTCCTTATTGCCAAATTCATACTGAAATTGAAGAAAGTAGAGAAAACCACTAGACCATTCAGGTATGACCTTAATCAAATCCCTTATGGCTATAGTGGAAGTGAGAAATAGATTTAAGGGACTATATCTGATAGATAGAGTGCCTGATGAACTATAGACTGAGGTTCGTGACTTTGTACAGGAGACAGGGATCAAGACCATTTCCATGGAAAAGAAATGCAAAAAAGCAAAATGGCTGTCTGGGGAGGCCTTACAAATAGCTGTGAAAAGAAGAGAAGCGAAAAGCAAAGGAGAAAAGGAAAGATATAAGCATCTAAATGCAGAGTTCCAAAGAATAGCAGGAAGAGATAAGAAAGCCTTCAGCGATCAATGCAAAGAAATAGAAGAAAACAACAGAATGGGCAAGACTAGAGATCTCTTCAAGAAAATTAGAGATACCAAGGGAACATTTCATGCAAAGATGGGCTCGATAAAGGACAGAAATAGTATGGACCTAACAGAAGCAGAAGATATTAAGAAGAGGTGGCAAGAATACACAGAAGAACTGTACAAAAAAGATCTTCACGACTCAGATAATCACGACGGTGTAATCACTCACCTAGAGCCAGACATCCTGGAATGTGAAGTCAAGTGGGTCTTAGAAAGCATCACTAACAAAGCTAGTGGAGGTGATGGAATTGCAGTTGAGCTATTTCAAATCCTGAAAGATGATGCTGTGAAAGTGCTGCACTCAATATGCCAGCAAACTTGGAAAACTCAGCAGTGGATACAGGACTGGAAAAGGTCAGTTTTCATTCCAATCCCAAAGAAAGGCAATGCCAAAGAATGCTCAAACTACCGCACAATTGCACTCATCTCACATGCTAGTAAAGTAATGCTCAAAATTCTCCAAGCCAGGCTTCAGCAATACGTGAACTGTGAATTTTCAGATGTTCAAGCTGGTTTTAGAAAAGGCAGAGGAACCAGAGATCAAATTGCCAACATCTGCTGGATCATGGAAAAAGCAAGAGAGTTCCAGTAAAACATCTATTTCTGCTTTATTGACTATGCCAAAGCCGTTGACTGTGTGGATCACATAAACTGTGTAAAATTCTTAAAGAGATGGGAATACCAGACCACCTGACCTGCCTCGTGAGAAACCTATATGCAGGTCAGGAAGCAACAATTAGAACTGGACATGGAACAACAGACTGGTTCCAAATAGGAAAAGGAGTACATCAAGGCTGTATCTTGTCACCCTGTTTATCTAACTTATATGCAGAGTACATCATGAGAAACAGACTGGAAGAAGTACAAGCTGAAATCAAGATTGCTGGGAGAAATATCTATAATCTCAGATATGCAGATGACACCACCCTTATGGCAGAAAGTGAAGAGGAACTAAAAAGCCTCTTGATGAAAGTGAAAGAGGAGAGTGAAAAAGTTGGCTTAAAGCTCAACACTCAGAAAATGAAGATCATGGCATCTGGTCCCATCACTTCATGGCAAATAGATGGGGAAACAGTGGAAACAGTGTCAGACTTTATTTTTGGGCTCCAAAATCACCGCAGATGGTGATTGCAGCCATGATATTAAAAGACGCTTATTCCTTGGAAGGAAAATTATGACCAACCTAGATAGCATATTGAAAAGCAGAGACATTACTTTGCCAACAAAGGTCCGTCTAGTCAAGGCTATGGTTTTTCCGGTGGTCATGTATGGATGTGAGAGTTGGACTGTGAAGAAAGCTGAGCGCCGAAGAATTGATGCTTTTGAACTGTGGTGTTGGAGAAGACTTTTGAGAGTCCCATGAACTGCAAGGAGATCCAACCAGTCCATTCTAAAGGAGATCAGCCCTGGGATTTCTTTGGAAGGAATGATGCTGAAGCTGCAACTCCAGTACTTTGGCCACCTCATGTGAAGAGTTGACTCATTGGAAAAGACTCTGATGCTGGGAGGGATTGGGGACAGGAGGAGAAGGGGACGACAGAGGATGAGATGGCTGGATGGCATCACCGACTTGATGGATGTAAGTTTGAGTGAACTCAGGAGATGGTGATGGACAGGGAGGCCTGGCGTGCTGCGATTCATAGGGTCACAAAGAGTCGGACAGGACTGAGTGACTGAACTGAACTGAACTGAACTGATGTTTCTAATTGGCTTCCTTGGTGACTCAGACAGTAACGAGTCTGCCTGCAGTGCAGGAGACCCAGGTTCAATCCCTGGGTCAGGAAGATCCCATGGAGAAGGAAATGGCAACCTGCTTCAGTATTCTTACCTGGAAAATCCCATGGACAGAGGAGCCTGATGGGCTACAGTCCATGGGTCGCAAAGAGTCAGACACGACTGAGCTACTTCCCTTTCTTTTTCTATGTTTCTAATTAACAGGCTCAAGCTTTCCTCTATTTTCTTAAACATATAGAGTATAGTGTAAGACTGTCTTAGTATGTTTATCTACTAATCCTATCATTTTTGTTCCTAAGTCTGTTTCTATTGATTTTTTTTTTTTTTTTTTATGACTTTTAGATCACCATTGCTCATCATTATAGGAAACACTCTGAGGACTTCCCTGAGGGTCCAGTGGTTAGGACTCTGAGCTTCCACTGCAGGGGGTGCTGGTTTGATCCCTGTTTGGGGAACTAAGCTCCCCCATGCTATGTCGCCAAAGAAAAGAAGAGAAAAGACTATGATAATAATAAATCTTTGTCTATTTTAAAAATGAAGTGTCTTTAAAGTAGATTTCCAGAAGTGAAATCGCTGAATCAGAAGATAGAAATGTTCTTAGAGTTCTTCCTTTTTCTGAAATTGGTTGAAATTTAGAAACTCTCTAGCTTTTGGCTCCATCAGCAGCATATAATAGATGGAACTGATCATCTCCTGAGCCTTTCCAGCAAACCTGAGTTTTCACTTCCTTGGAAACAGAGGAGACACACTTGGTGATACTGTTCGCCCATGATCCATCGAGATCTCCAGGTGGAGGATGGAAGGAAGCAGGAGAGGGCTTAGACCCTGACATGCAAATTCTATTAAGAATAGTTACCATCAGCTGGGGCCCAGCGAGGTTAGGAACCTGCCCAGAGTCATAGAGCAGCAGGTGAGTGGCAGATTTTGGGTCAGAATACAGGTCAGCCAGAGCTGCCCCTACTACATGTTGGGCACTGTTCTAAGTGGTTCACACAGAGTAAGTGCAGAGAGGCACTGCCAGGATCCCCATGATACGGATGAGTCATTGTACCCAGGGGCTACTTTCTGAGCCAACATAGATGGAGGTGGAAATGAGAAGAGCTGGCAGAGCTTGGAGTCTGCTGCCCCCAACCTCACTGCAGAGAAGGTGAACCCCCATCTCCTAAGAGACACCCCCTTTCAGCCAGTGACCAGAGTCCTTTGCTTGACTCATGTGCTAAGTCGCTTCAGTTGTGTCCAGCTCCTTGCAACCCTATGGACTGTAGCCTGCCTGGCTCCTCTGTCACCCCTTCCCATAAAGTCTCGTTTACTGAAATGGCCCCACTGCCTGGATTCCATCTGTGATGAAACCTGCCAGAGGCTGCTAGATGCAGCTCAGAATTATTATTATTGGTGCATAATGTCTGCATGGGAAGAGGAAATTGAAGGAAGCTGGGCTTACCAAGAGATGCTCACACTAAGGGAGAAAAGCAGAGAAAGTCAATACTATATGACATCACTTATATGTGGAATCTTTCAAAAAATGATATGAATGAATTTATTTACAAAATAAAAACAGACTCACAGACTAAGGGGAAAGATAGAGGAGGGATAAATTAGGAGTTCAGGATTAACAAACACACTACTATATATAAAATAATGAACAAGGACTTACTGTACAACACAGGGAATTCTACTCAATATTGTGTAATATCCTATATGAGAAAAGAATCTGAAAGAGAACAGATATATGTATATGCAGAACTGAATCTCTTTGCTGTACCTCTGAAACTAATACAATATGGTAAGTTAACCAACTACCCTCCAATACAAAATAAAAATTAAATAAAAAATATAAAGAGAAAAATAGGTTAAAAAATATGTATTTGTTTTCACTGCACAGCTTCAATTGTTGTTCATAATTTCGTAGGATATCTTACCATCTACAAACATATTGGATGACGTAGGGGACACAGGAGATGTGGGTTGGATCCTTGGTTCAGGGTTGGATCCCTATGTTGGATCCGTAAATACCTATGGCTGATTCCTGTCAAGGTTTAGCAGAAAACAAATTCTGTAAGCAAATATCCTTCATTAAAAATACAAATTAAAAAAAATAAAGAAAGAAGCTGGCTTTCTTGGGGGTCTTCTGCACTTCGTCTCTGATATGCTCTGCCAAGCGAGGAGGAGGGAGAGATTTCAAATTCCTTTGTGGGAGAGTGACCCACTTTTCTCCAGCTGCACCAAGGCAGAACTAAAGCAAGTGAGTTAAATGACCAGAAACCACTCAAATGTCTGTCTGCTGCAGAATGGTAAATTGTGTGATTATACCACACCAACAAACCACAGCTACACATAACAACAGGGAAAGCCTCACAAACATTATGCTGAACACAAAAGAGTACATGTTGTAAGAGAGATTTATATGAACTTCCAGACAGTCAAGCTAATCTGTACTTTTAGAAGTCAGGACAGTGGCTACCCATTGAAGGCCGTGGTGACTGGTGGGGTTACTAAGAGGGCTTCAGGGATGCTACCGATGGTCCTTCTCTTCTGGTATTGGTGACGTTGGTGTGTTCATATTCTGAAAATTCTTCTAGCTGTTCAGTTTTGATTTGTATATTCTTGTGTATCTTTTATATATCCATGAATGTGAGTAATGACAACGATAATGAAGATCGTGAGAGTTAAAGCAAGTGGACTCAAACTTTGGTAGGAAAGACTTGAGATAGCCTTCTGGATGATCAGAGAGCCTTCTGGTACTTCAGATATCCTTCTGGATGATCAGATATCCTTCTAGATGATCAGATATGTTTCTGGGTGACCCAGTATCCTTCCAGGTCATCCAATATCCTTCTAAGTGGTCCTTCTCTGTGTGTGTGTGTGTGTGTGTGTGTGTGTGTGCGCGCACGCACGTGCACACATGCTAGGTCACTTCAGTCATGTCTGAGTCTTTGCAACCCCATGGACTGTAGCCTGCCAGGCTCCTCTGTTCATGGGATTTTCCAGACAAAAATAGCAGAGTGGGTTGCCATGTCCTTCAACAGGGGATCCAACCCTGAACCAAGGATCGAATCCACGTCTCCTGTGTCCCCTACGTCATCCAATATGTTTGTAGATGGTAAGATCTCCTACTAAGTTATGAACAACAACTGAAGCTGTGCAGTGAAAACAAATTTCTACTTTAATATCAAGCAAATCTGGCTTCAACTTCTAGCTTGTTTATGACATTAATTACATTACTTCGTCTCTCTGAACCTCAAGTTTCCCATCTGAAACTGGGACCGACACGCACTCTTTGAGGCTTGTTGTCATGATTACAAGTAGAATGGTTGGCACACAGTTGATAGTAAACGCATGGCACCTGGTGACCCCTCCCCTCAGGAGAAAAGAGTTTAAAGTTCTGAGCTCCCCTTACACCTCAGGCCCAGAGACTCTTGCTTCTAAATGATACAGTTGGTCATAGACCAGGGAATTTCCACTTTGACTTCTCAGACAAGTGGCCACAGAATGTGATTTCAGAAGCACTCAAAACCTGCCTTCCCAGCAACTTCAATATTGTCACTGCTTGAAGGTTCTTCTTGTTTTCAGACTTGGCCTGAGTCCCTGTGACCTTCCACAAGGTCACATTACCCTGGGAAGCAGCAGAGCCTGGGTGTTCAGAAGGAGGCTTGGGGGTTAGATGGCCCAGATGTGGATCCTGACCCCCACTTGTGTTTCCTCATCTGTTAAATGGGGTGAAGGAACATGAGACTGCCCAGCTATTGGAGTTCTTGTGAGAATTCTGAGATATGGGGCTTGTACCTAGACAGCATATTAAAAAGCAGAGACATTACTTTGCCAACAAAGGTCCGTCTAGTCAAGGCTATGGTTTTTCCGGTGGTCATGTATGGATGTGAGAGTTGGACTGTGAAGAAAGCTGAGCGCCGAAGAATTGATGCTTTTGAACTGTGGTGTTGGAGAAGACTTTTGAGAGTCCCATGAACTGCAAGGAGATCTAACCAGTCCATTCTAAAGGAGATCAGCCCTGGGATTTCTTTGGAAGGAATGATGCTGAAGCTGCAACTCCAGTACTTTGGCCACCTCATGTGAAGAGTTGACTCATTGGAAAAGACTCTGATGCTGGGAGGGATTGGGGACAGGAGAAGAAGGGGACGACAGAGGATGAGATGGCTGGATGGCATCACCGACTTGATGGATGTAAGTTTGAGTGAACTCAGGAGATGGTGATGGACAGGGAGGCCTGGCGTGCTGCGATTCATAGGGTCACAAAGAGTCGGACAGGACTGAGTGACTGAACTGAACTGAACTGAACTGATGTTTCTAATTGGCTTCCTTGGTGACTCAGACAGTAACGAGTCTGCCTGCAGTGCAGGAGACCCAGGTTCAATCCCTGGGTCAGGAAGATCCCATGGAGAAGGAAATGGCAACCTGCTTCAGTATTCTTACCTGGAAAATCCCATGGACAGAGGAGCCTGATGGGCTACAGTCCATGGGTCGCAAAGAGTCAGACACGACTGAGCTACTTCCCTTTCTTTTTCTATGTTTCTAATTAACAGGCTCAAGCTTTCCTCTATTTTCTTAAACATATAGAGTATAGTGTAAGACTGTCTTAGTATGTTTATCTACTAATCCTATCATTTTTGTTCCTAAGTCTGTTTCTATTGATTTTTTTTTTTTTTTTTTATGACTTTTAGATCACCATTGCTCATCATTATAGGAAACACTCTGAGGACTTCCCTGAGGGTCCAGTGGTTAGGACTCTGAGCTTCCACTGCAGGGGGTGCTGGTTTGATCCCTGTTTGGGGAACTAAGCTCCCCCATGCTATGTCGCCAAAGAAAAGAAGAGAAAAGACTATGATAATAATAAATCTTTGTCTATTTTAAAAATGAAGTGTCTTTAAAGTAGATTTCCAGAAGTGAAATCGCTGAATCAGAAGATAGAAATGTTCTTAGAGTTCTTCCTTTTTCTGAAATTGGTTGAAATTTAGAAACTCTCTAGCTTTTGGCTCCATCAGCAGCATATAATAGATGGAACTGATCATCTCCTGAGCCTTTCCAGCAAACCTGAGTTTTCACTTCCTTGGAAACAGAGGAGACACACTTGGTGATACTGTTCGCCCATGATCCATCGAGATCTCCAGGTGGAGGATGGAAGGAAGCAGGAGAGGGCTTAGACCCTGACATGCAAATTCTATTAAGAATAGTTACCATCAGCTGGGGCCCAGCGAGGTTAGGAACCTGCCCAGAGTCATAGAGCAGCAGGTGAGTGGCAGATTTTGGGTCAGAATACAGGTCAGCCAGAGCTGCCCCTACTACATGTTGGGCACTGTTCTAAGTGGTTCACACAGAGTAAGTGCAGAGAGGCACTGCCAGGATCCCCATGATACGGATGAGTCATTGTACCCAGGGGCTACTTTCTGAGCCAACATAGATGGAGGTGGAAATGAGAAGAGCTGGCAGAGCTTGGAGTCTGCTGCCCCCAACCTCACTGCAGAGAAGGTGAACCCCCATCTCCTAAGAGACACCCCCTTTCAGCCAGTGACCAGAGTCCTTTGCTTGACTCATGTGCTAAGTCGCTTCAGTTGTGTCCAGCTCCTTGCAACCCTATGGACTGTAGCCTGCCTGGCTCCTCTGTCACCCCTTCCCATAAAGTCTCGTTTACTGAAATGGCCCCACTGCCTGGATTCCATCTGTGATGAAACCTGCCAGAGGCTGCTAGATGCAGCTCAGAATTATTATTATTGGTGCATAATGTCTGCATGGGAAGAGGAAATTGAAGGAAGCTGGGCTTACCAAGAGATGCTCACACTAAGGGAGAAAAGCAGAGAAAGTCAATACTATATGACATCACTTATATGTGGAATCTTTCAAAAAATGATATGAATGAATTTATTTACAAAATAAAAACAGACTCACAGACTAAGGGGAAAGATAGAGGAGGGATAAATTAGGAGTTCAGGATTAACAAACACACTACTATATATAAAATAATGAACAAGGACTTACTGTACAACACAGGGAATTCTACTCAATATTGTGTAATATCCTATATGAGAAAAGAATCTGAAAGAGAACAGATATATGTATATGCAGAACTGAATCTCTTTGCTGTACCTCTGAAACTAATACAATATGGTAAGTTAACCAACTACCCTCCAATACAAAATAAAAATTAAATAAAAAATATAAAGAGAAAAATAGGTTAAAAAATATGTATTTGTTTTCACTGCACAGCTTCAATTGTTGTTCATAATTTCGTAGGATATCTTACCATCTACAAACATATTGGATGACGTAGGGGACACAGGAGATGTGGGTTGGATCCTTGGTTCAGGGTTGGATCCCTATGTTGGATCCGTAAATACCTATGGCTGATTCCTGTCAAGGTTTAGCAGAAAACAAATTCTGTAAGCAAATATCCTTCATTAAAAATACAAATTAAAAAAAATAAAGAAAGAAGCTGGCTTTCTTGGGGGTCTTCTGCACTTCGTCTCTGATATGCTCTGCCAAGCGAGGAGGAGGGAGAGATTTCAAATTCCTTTGTGGGAGAGTGACCCACTTTTCTCCAGCTGCACCAAGGCAGAACTAAAGCAAGTGAGTTAAATGACCAGAAACCACTCAAATGTCTGTCTGCTGCAGAATGGTAAATTGTGTGATTATACCACACCAACAAACCACAGCTACACATAACAACAGGGAAAGCCTCACAAACATTATGCTGAACACAAAAGAGTACATGTTGTAAGAGAGATTTATATGAACTTCCAGACAGTCAAGCTAATCTGTACTTTTAGAAGTCAGGACAGTGGCTACCCATTGAAGGCCGTGGTGACTGGTGGGGTTACTAAGAGGGCTTCAGGGATGCTACCGATGGTCCTTCTCTTCTGGTATTGGTGACGTTGGTGTGTTCATATTCTGAAAATTCTTCTAGCTGTTCAGTTTTGATTTGTATATTCTTGTGTATCTTTTATATATCCATGAATGTGAGTAATGACAACGATAATGAAGATCGTGAGAGTTAAAGCAAGTGGACTCAAACTTTGGTAGGAAAGACTTGAGATAGCCTTCTGGATGATCAGAGAGCCTTCTGGTACTTCAGATATCCTTCTGGATGATCAGGTATCCTTCTGGATAATCAGATATCCTTCTAGTACTTGAGACAGCCTTCTGGATGATCAGATATCCTTCTAGATGATCAGATATGTTTCTGGGTGACCCAGTATCCTTCCAGGTCATCCAATATCCTTCTAAGTGGTCCTTCTGTGTGTGTGTGTGTGTGCGCGCACGCACGTGCACACATGCTAGGTCACTTCAGTCATGTCTGAGTCTTTGCAACCCCATGGACTGTAGCCTGCCAGGCTCCTCTGTTCATGGGATTTTCCAGACAAAAATAGCAGAGTGGGTTGCCATGTCCTTCAACAGGGGATCCAACCCTGAACCAAGGATCGAATCCACGTCTCCTGTGTCCCCTACGTCATCCAATATGTTTGTAGAT
This sequence comes from Bos javanicus, assembly GCF_032452875.1. NCBI lineage: Eukaryota > Metazoa > Chordata > Mammalia > Artiodactyla > Bovidae > Bos > Bos javanicus. Next base: position 132,510,935 of record NC_083869.1, on the reverse strand, counting down.
GGTAAGATCTCCTACTAAGTTATGAACAACAACTGAAGCTGTGCAGTGAAAACAAATTTCTACTTTAATATCAAGCAAATCTGGCTTCAACTTCTAGCTTGTTTATGACATTAATTACATTACTTCGTCTCTCTGAACCTCAAGTTTCCCATCTGAAACTGGGACCGACACGCACTCTTTGAGGCTTGTTGTCATGATTACAAGTAGAATGGTTGGCACACAGTTGATAGTAAACGCATGGCACCTGGTGACCCCTCCCCTCAGGAGAAAAGAGTTTAAAGTTCTGAGCTCCCCTTACACCTCAGGCCCAGAGACTCTTGCTTCTAAATGATACAGTTGGTCATAGACCAGGGAATTTCCACTTTGACTTCTCAGACAAGTGGCCACAGAATGTGATTTCAGAAGCACTCAAAACCTGCCTTCCCAGCAACTTCAATATTGTCACTGCTTGAAGGTTCTTCTTGTTTTCAGACTTGGCCTGAGTCCCTGTGACCTTCCACAAGGTCACATTACCCTGGGAAGCAGCAGAGCCTGGGTGTTCAGAAGGAGGCTTGGGGGTTAGATGGCCCAGATGTGGATCCTGACCCCCACTTGTGTTTCCTCATCTGTTAAATGGGGTGAAGGAACATGAGACTGCCCAGCTATTGGAGTTCTTGTGAGAATTCTGAGATATGGGGCTTGTGCCTAGACAGCATATTAAAAAGCAGAGACATTACTTTGTCAACAGAGGTCTGTCTAGTCAAGGCTATGGTTTTTCTAGTAGTCATGTATGGATGTGAGAGTTGGACTATAAAGAAAGCTGAGTGCCAAAGAATTGATGCTTTTGAACTGTGGTGAAGGAGAAGACTCTTGAGAGTCCCTTGGACTGCAAGGAGATCCAGTGAGTCCATCCTAAAGGTGATCAATCCTGGGTGTTCATTGGAAGGACTGATGTTTAAGCTGAAACTCCAATACTTTGGCCACCTGATGCAGAGAGCTGACTCATCTGAAAAGACCCTGATGCTGGGAAAGATTGAGGGCAGGAGGAGAAGAGGACAACAGAGGATGAGATGGTTGGATGGCATCACTGACTCAATGGACACGGATTTGGGTAGACCCCTGGAATTGGTGATGGACAGGGAGGCCTGGTGTGCTGCAGTTCATGGGGTCACAAAGAGTAGGACATGACTGAGCGGCTGAACTGAACTGAACTGAACACAGTAAGTGTTCAGTAATGGTAGTTGATGTTGCTGTTATTAGTACTATCTTGTGGGAGGCAAAGACCACCTGTCCAAGAAATCTCAGAGGAACCCAGCAAATGATTGATTCAGCAGGCATTTTGTAAGCACCTACTATATGCCCCATCCCCGAGTCAGACCCACCACACTGTGTGGGGTGCAGACAAGAAGCAGTAAGATACATCCCCACCTGCTAGGAGATAGTGTCCCTGGAATGACCAGACACTTTTGAGCTGGTTGGATCCTGAGCTGTGTCACCCCGCAGTGGCCTGTCTGGTGGGTGTGGGTTGGATCCTTGCATTAATTTGCACAGGCTGATTTGTGTGGAAGTGGGCTGATCTGCCTGAAGAGTCGAGTTGGGGGGATGACCACAGACCCCAAGATATTTGTCTCATGGCTTTGGCCTGAGCACTGTGGACAGAGTCCTCAGGCACAGGCTCCAGGAAGCTCCAGGCCCAGGCTCTGGTCACTGAGGGGGCCCTGCAGGGCACAGGGAACAAAACGGTGCCAAGTCCATGCAGGACAGGGCTGGGGGCATGCCCTGCCTCTGTGCAGAGCATGGAGTGGCTCTGACACTGGAAGGTAGGGAGACCCCACTGGGCATCCACAGGCCCACAGCTTTGGGGTGCTGAGACCTCCAGGAACAGCAACAGAGGTGGGGTAGGGGAGCAGAGCAGAAGACTGTGAGAGGCCTGGAACCCCTAAGTCTGCTCTGGAGACCCCCAGAAAGAACAGCAAGATTTCATGTTGTGAGGATTTAGAATGGAGCTGACTTATGTGGACCAGACAAGAGACCAGAGGCATTTCTGGCTGTTAGTATGATTCTCCCAGGGGCCCACAACCTCTTGAGACCGGGTGGAAAGGTACTCCCAAGAGATACACCATTAGCAGTGCTTTGCCTTTTTTGTTTTTAATTTTAATTTATTGCAGTATAGTTGCTTTACAATGTTGTGTTAGCTTCTACAGCACAGCAAAGTAAAGGAGCCACATACCAATGCAGGTCCCTACCCTTGTGGACTTCCTTCCCACTCAGGTTACCCCAGAGCCTTAACTGGAGTTCACTGCACTATACACCATGTTCTCATTAGTTATCTAGTTTACGACATTGTTGCTCAGTTGCTAAGTCATGTCTGACTCGTTGTGACCTCACAGACTGTAGCCCGCCGGGCTCCTCTGTCCACGGCATTTCCCAGGCAAGAATATTGGAGTGGGTTGCCATTTCCTTCTCCAGGGGATCTTCCCATCCCGGGGATTGAACCCAACCCACATCTCCTGCATTGGCAGACAATTCTTTACCGATGAAATACCAGAATAGTACCGGTAGTACACATACCATTCACACAAGGTCTTTGATAGCACCATTTGTACCATGGGTATTATTTGTTCCATTTGCAGAAGGGGTTAGTGGAGCTCCATGGGGTCAAGTCACCTCCCAGGCAGGGCACTGACTAGACCCGGTCTCCTGTCTCAAGGCTGATTCTTTCCCAGTGGGCCTTCGACATGGGCCATCTGGACAATGGGTGGTGTTATGGGTTGAACTGTGTCTCCCCACTCCCACAAATGTATATACCCCAGTACCATGTTTGGAGATAGGGTCTTTAAAGAGGTACTTAAGTTAAAATGAGATCATTAGTGTGGGTCCTATTCTAACATGACTTGTGTCCTTTAAGAAGAGGAGATTGGGACACAGGCAGGTAGGTAGGAGACTGTTATCTGCAAGCCAATGACAAAGGCATCAGAAGGACCCAATCCTGCCTGAAATGGATCAGGACCCTCTGGTCTTTGTCCCCCCATGTCCTCTGCCTGACTTTTGTCTGTGGATAAACCTTAGCCAAAGAACAAATTTAATCAGAGAAGTGAGAACATGGAGAAACAAAGGAAAACTGTCCAAGAAGACCAAAGAATAATCATGGAGCCATTAAGCACAGTCAAGGACCTTTAGTTCCTCCTCCAGGACTATAGAGAGTATCCTGAGCCATATCCTGTGAGATGTCTCCTAGATGCTGAAACCCCAACCAGGTGGTGGTTATAAAGTGGTGGTTTAGTCACTAAGTCATGTCTGACTCTTGCGACCCCATGGGCTGTAGCCTGCCAGGCTCCTCGGTCCATGGGATTCTCCAGGCAAGAACACTGGTTGCCATTGCCTTCTGTATGCAATTTCCTTCTACCTGGTGGAGAAGTTAACTGCCTGATGACCAGACTGTAGCCTGACAAAAGCTTCCACAGTTCCAAGAATTGGCCTCAGGGAAGTGGGAACAAACTGACCCTGGAACTGAAGACCAACTATACTTGAAACAATCAAGATGATGGTCAGACCACCGATGGCCAATTTCAAAATGACTGTGAGGGCTGACTGTGCTGTTTCTGTTATGTAGCCCCCTCCTCTGTCTGTAAAAGCTCTTGCCCCTGATTGTCAGGGGCAGGGTATGCCTTTAGACGGGCATCTGCTTTCCCTGCAACCCCTCCTAGTTGCTGGCATCCAAAATAAACTTTCCTTTCCACCAGCCTTGCCTATTTATTGGCTTTTTTTGGAGCAGCGAGCAGCTGGACCCCACATCTGGTTATTTACAGTACCTTGATATCTGACTTCCAGCTTCTAGAACTGTGAGAAAACAAAATTCTCTTGTTTAAGCCACCCACCCTGTGGTGCTTTGTGATGGCAGCCCGAGCAAACTAACACAGGTGTTAGGAGAGCCCAGACATAATAATGGATGCACAGGCAGGCTTCCTGGAGGTGAGCGGCCTCTAGTCATGACCTTCTTTCTTCTTCTTGGCCCCCTTCCTCTCCCCACAATGTCAACACGTGCCAAGTCAGGAGGAGAGACTGTTCTGAGGGGCTGTACTGATCCCCAGGGTGCTGCCTGTAGCCAGACCTTCCCTGACTCCCTGAGCCACATGGCTTCCCATCTTGCTGTCTCAGTTTCCACCTCCATAAAATGGAAATAATGTCCTTTGATGCCTCCCTCCTCCAGACTCAACTGCTTACAATTAGGAATTATTTGGCTAAATAGTCATTATACACTGTTCATGGGGTTGTCAAAGCAAGAATGCTGAAGTGGTTTGCCATTTCCTTCTCCAGTGGAGCACAACTTGTCAGAACTCTCCACCATGACCGATCCATCTTGGGTGGCCCTACACAGCATGGCTCATAGTTTCATTGAGTTAGACACAGTTGTGGTCCATGTGATCAATTTGATTAGTTTTCTGTGATTGTGGTTTTCATTCTGTCTCCTCTCCAAGGGCAATAAGGAGTTCATGATCTGAGCCACAGTCAGCTCCCGGTCTTGTTTTTGCTGACTGTATAGAGCGTCTCCATCTTTGGCTGCAAAGAATATAATCAATCTGATTTCGGTGTTGACCATCTGGTGATGTCCATGTGTAGAGTCTTCTCTTGTGTTGTTAGAAGAGGGTGTTTGATATGACCAGTGTGTTCTCTTGGCAAAACTCTATTAGCCTTTGCCCTGCTCCATTCCTTGCTCCAAGGCCAAATTTGCCTGTTACTCCAGGTGTTTCCTGACTTCCTGCTTTTGCATTCCAGTCCCCTATAATGAAAAGGACATCTTTTTTGGGTGTTAGTTCTAAAAGGTCTTGTAGGTCTTCATTGAACCGTTCAACTTCAGCTTCTTCAGCGTTACTGGTCGGGGCATAGGCTTGGATTACCGTGATATTGAGTGGTTTGCCTTGGAAACGAACAGAGATCATTCTGTCGTTTTTGAGATTGCACCCAGGTACTGCATTTCAGACTCTTTTGTTGACCGCGATGGCTACTCCATTTCTTCCAAGGGATTCCTGCCCACAGTAGTAGATATAATGGTCATCTGAGTTAAATTCACCCATTCCAGTCTATTTTAGTTCACTGATTCCTAGAATGTTGACATTCACTCTTGCCATCTCCTGTTTGACCACTTCCAATTTGCCTTGTTCATGGACCTAACATTCCAGATTCCTATGCAATATGGCTCTTTACAGCATTGGACCTTGCGTCCATCACCAGTTACATCCACAACTGTGTATTGTTTTTGCTTTGGCTCCATCCCTTCATTTTTTCTGGAGTTATTCCTCCACTTATAACCAGTAGCATATTGGGTACCTAATGACCAGGGGAGTTCATCTTTCAGTGTCCTATCTTTTTGCCTTTTCATACTGTTCATGGGGTTCTCAAGGCAAGAATACTGAAGTGGTTTGCCATTCCATTCTCCAGTGGACCACATTCTGTCAGACCTCTCTACCATGACCCATCCATCTTGGGTGGCCCCACACGGCATGGCTTTGTTTCACTGAGTTAAACAAGGCTGTGGTCCGTGTGATCAGATGGGCTAGTTTTCATGATTATGGTTTCAGTGTGTCTGCCCTCTGATGTCCCCTCGTAACACCTACCATCTTAATTATGTTTCTCTTACCTTGGACGTGGGGTATCTCTTCATGGCTGCTCTAGCAAAGGGCAGCCGCTCCTCCTTACCTTGGATGAGGGGTACCTCCTCATGGCCACCCCTCCTGACCTAGAACATGGAGTAGCTCCTCTCCCACTAGACCATTCAGATATGACCTAAATCAAATCCCTAACGATTATATAGTGAAAGTGAGAAATAGATTTAAGGGACTAGATATGATAGACAGAGTGCCTGATGAACTATCAATGGAGGTTCGTGACGTTGTACAGGAGACAGGGATCAAGACCATCCCCATGGAAAAGAAATGCAAAAAAGCAAAATGGTTCTCTGAGGAGGCCTTACAAATAGCTGGGAAAAGAAGAGAAGTGAAAAGCAAAGGAGAAAAGGAAAGATATTCCCATTTGAATGCAGAGTTCCAAAGAATAGCAAAGAGAGATAAGAAAGCCTTCCTCAGCTATCAATACAAAGAAATAGAGGAAAACAACAGAATGGGAAAGACTAGAGATGTCTTCAAGAAAATTACAGATACCGAGGGAACATTTCATGCAAAGATGGGCTCAATAAAGGACAGAAATGGTATGGACCTAACAGAAGCAGAAGATATTAAGAGGAGGTGGCAACAATACACAGAAGAACTGTACAAAAAAGATGTTCACGACCCAGATAATCACAATGGTGTGATCACTCACCTAGAGCCAGATATCCTGGAATGTGAAGTCAAATGGGCCTTAGGAAACATCACTTCCTATGACAAAGCTAGTGGAGGTGATGGAATTCCAGTTGAGCTATTTCAAATCCTGAAAGATGATGCTGTGAAAGTTCTTCATTCAATATGCCAGCAAATTTGGAAACTTAGCAGTGGCCAGAGGACTGGAAAAGGTTCATATTCATTCCAATCCCAAAGAAAGGCAATGCCAAAGAATGCTCAAACTACCGCACAATTGCACTCATCTCACATGCTAGTAAAGTAATGCTCAAAATTCTCCAAGCCAGGCTTCAGCAATACATGAACGGTGATCTTCCAGATGTTCAAGCTGGTTTTTGAAAAGGCAGAGGAACCAGTGATCAAATTGCCAATATCCGCTGGATCATGGAAAAAGCAAGAGAGTTCCAGAAAAACATCTATTTCTGCTTTATTGACTATGCTAAAGCCTTTGACTGTGTGGATCACAAGAAACTGTGGAAAATTCTGAAAGAGATAGGAATACCAGACCATCTGACATGTCTCTTGAGAAACCTGTGTTCAGGTCAGGAAGCAACAGTTAGAACTGGACATGGAACGACGGACTGGTTCCAAATAGAAAACGGAGTATGTCAAGGCTGTATATTGTCACCCTGTTTATCTAACTTATATGCAGAGTACATCACGAGAAACGCTGGGCTGGAAGAAGCACAAGCTGGAATCAAGATTGCTGGGAGAAATATCAATCACCTCAGATATGTAGATGACACCACCCTTATGGCAGAAAGTGAAGAGGAACTAAAAAGCCTCTTGATGAAAGTGAAAGAGGAGACTGAAAAAGTGGGCTTAAAGCTCAATATTCAGAAAACCAAGATCATGGCCTCTGGTGCCATTGCTTCATGGCAAATAGATGGGGAAACAGTGGAAACAGTGTCAGACTTTATTTTTTGGTGCTCCAAAATCACTGCAGATGGTGATTGCAGCCAGGAAATTAAAAGACACTCCTTGGAAGGAAAGTTATGACCAATCTAGATAGCATATTGAAAAGCAGAGACACTACTTTGTCAACAAAGATCTGTCTAGTCAAGGCTATGGTTTTTCCGTGGTCATGTATGAATATTAGAGTTAGACTGTGAAAAAAGCTGAGAGCTGAAGAATTGATGCTTTTGAAGTGTGGTATTGGAGAAGACTCTTGAGAGTCCCTTGGACTGCAAGGAGATCCAACCAGTCCATTCTAAAGGAAATCAGTCCTGGGTGTTCATTGGAAGGACTGATGTTGCCACTGAAACTCCAATACTTTGACCACCTCATGCAAAGAATTGACTCATTGGAAAAGACACTAATGCTGGGAGGGATTGGGGGCAGGAGGAGAAGGGGACAACAGAGGATGAGATGGCTGGATGGCATCCCTGACTTGATGGACGTGAGTTTGCATAAACTCTGGGAGTTGGTGATGGACAGGGAGGCCTGGCGTGCTGTGATTCATGGGTGGCAAGAGTCAGACATGATTGAGCGACTGAACTAAACTGAACTGAGCCATCTTGCTGGGGCTTCTCCTTTGTCCTTGGATGTGGCGTGTCTTTTTTTGGTGGGATCCAACATTCCCTTGTCGATTTTTGTTCAGCAGTTCATTGTAATTTTGGAGTTCTCACAAGAGAAGATGAGCAATCATCCTTGTACTTGCCATCTTGATCAAGAAAAGACAGAGCCAGAGCAAAAGCAACACCCAGCTGTGGACCTGACTGGTGGTGGAAGTAAAGTCCGACGCTGTGAAGAGCAATGTTGCACAGGAACCTGGAATGTCAGGTCCATGGTTCAAAGTAAATCAGAAGTGGTCAAACAGGAGACGGCAAGAGTGAACATCAACATTCTAGGAATCAGTGAACTAAAATGCACTGGAATGGGTGAATTTAACTCAGATGACCATTATATCTACTACTGTGGGCAAGAATCCTTTAGAAGAAATGGAGTAGCCATCATAGTCAATAAAAGAGTCTGAAATGCAGTACTTGGATGCAATCTCAAAAATGACAGAATGATCTCTGTTCGTTTCCAAGGCAAACCATTCAATATCATGGTAATCCAAGTCTCTGACCCAACCAGTAATGCTGAAGAAGCTGAAATTGAATGGTTCTATGAAGACCTACATAACCTTCTAGAACTAACACCCAAAAAAGATGTCCTTTTCTTTATAGGAGACTGGAATGCAAAAGTAGGAAGTCAACAGATACCTGGAGTAACAGGCAAATTTGGCCTTGGAGTACAATATGAAGCAGGTCAAAGGCTAAGAGTATTTTGCCAAGAGAATGCACTGTTCATAGCAAACACCCTCTTCCAACAACACAAGAGAAGACTCTACACGTGGACATCACCAGATGGTCAATACCGAAATCAGATTGATTATATTCTTTGTAGTCTAAGAGAAGAAGAAGAAGGAGAAGTTCTATAGGAGAAGTTTTATACAGTCAGCAAAAATAAAATGGGAGTTGACTGTGGCTCACATCATGAACTCCTTATTGCTAGATTCAGACTTAAATTGAAGAAAGTAGGGAAAACCACTAAACCATTCAGGTATGCTGCTGCTGCTGCTGCTGCTAAGTCGCTTCAGTCATGTCCGACTCTGTGTGACCCCACAGACAGCAGCCCACCAGGCTCCCCTTCCCTGGGATTCTCCAGGCAAGAACACTGGAGTGGGTTGCCATTACCTTCTCCAATGCATGAAAGTGAAAAGTCAAAGTGAAGTCGCTCAGTCGTGTCTGACACTTAGCGACCTCATGGACTGCAGCCTACCAGGCTCCTCCGTCCATGGGATTTTCCAGGCAAGAGTACTGGAGTGGGGTGCCAAAATCAACTCCCTTACAAGTATATAGTGGAAGTGAGAAATGGATTCAAGGGATTATATCTGATAGACAGAGTTCCTGATGAACTATGGACAGAGGTTTGTGATGTTGTACAAAGAGTAGCAAGGAGAGATAAGAAAGCCATCCTCAGCGATCAATTCAAAGAAATAGAGGAAAACACTAGAATGGGAAAGACTAGAGATCTCTTCAAGAAAATTAAAGATACCAAGGGAGCTTTTCATGTAAAGATGGGCACAATAAAGGACAGAAATTGTATAGACCAAACAGAAGCAGAAGATATTAAGAGGAGGTGGCAACAATACACAGAAGAACTACACAAAAAAGATCTTCATGGCCCAGATAATCATGATGATGTGATCACTCATATAGAGCCAGATATCTTGGAATGTGAAGTCAAGTGGGCCTTAGAAAGCATCACTATGAACAAAGTTAGTGGAGGTGATGAAATTCCAGTTGAGCTATTTCAAATCCTAGAAGATGATGCTGTGAAAGCGCTGCACTCAATATGCCAGCAAATTTGGAAAACTCAGCAGTGGCCACAGGACTGGAAAAGGTCAGTTTTCATTCCAGTCCCCAAAGAAAGGCAATGCCAAAGAATGTTGAAACTATCACACAATTGCACTCATTTCACACACTAGCAAAGTAATGCTCAAAATTCTGCAAGCCAGGCTTCAAAAGTATGTGAACCATGAGCTTCCAGATGTTCAAGCTGGATTGAGAAAAGGCAGAGGAACCAGAGATCAAATTGCCAACATTCACTGGATCATTGAAAAAGCAAGGGAGTTTTAGAAAAAACATCTACTTCTGCTTTATTGACTATGCCAAAGCCTTTGACTGTGTGGATCACAACAAACTGTGGAAATTCTTCAAGAGATGGGAATACCAGACAGCCTTACTTGCCTCCTGAGAAATCTGTATGCAGGTCAAGGAGCAACAGTTAGAACTGGACATGGAACAACAGACTAGTTCCATATCAGGAAAGGAGTATGTCAAGGCTGTATATTGTCACCCTGCTATTTTAACTTCTATGCAGAGAACATCATGCGAAACACTGGGCTGGATGAAGCACAAGCTGGAATCAAGATTGCCGGGAGAAATATTAATAACATTAGATATGCAGATGACACCACCCTTATGGCAGAAAGCGAAGAACTTAAGAACCTCATGATGAAAGTGAAAGAGGCGAGTGAAAAAGTTGGCTTAAAGCTCAACATTCAGAAAACTAAGATCACGCCATCAGGTCCCAGCACTTCATGGCAAATATAGGGAAACAATGGAAACCATGACAGACTATTTTGGGGGGCCAAAATCACTGCAGATGGTGACTGCAGCCATGAAATTAAAAGACACTTACTCCTTGGAAGAAAAGTTATGACCAACCAAGACAGTATATTAAAAAGCAGAGACGTTACTTTGCCAACAAAGTATGGTTGGCAGAGCTATGTCTAGTGACTAGCTAGTCAAAGTTATGGTTTTTCCAGTGGTCATGTACGGATGTGAGAGTTGAACTATACACAAAGCTGAGCGCCGAAGAACTGATGCTTTTGAACTGTGATGTTAGAGAAGACTCTTGAGAGTGCCTTGGACTGCAAGGAAATCCAACCAGTCCATCCTAAAGAAAATCAGTCCTGAATATTCATTGGAAGGACTGATGCTGAAGCTGAAACTCCAATACTTTGACCACCTGATGTGAAGAACTGACACATTGGAAAAGACCCTGATGCTGGGAAAGATTGAAGGTGGGAAGAGAAGGGGATAAAAGAGGATGAGATGGTTGGATGGCATCACTGACTCATCAATGGACATGAGTTTGAGTAAGCTCTTGGAGTTGGTGATGGACAGGGAGGCTGGCGAGCCCCACCATGGGGTCGTAAAGAGTTGGAAACTACTGGGTGATTGGACTGAACTGCTCAGGTTTTGGGATCTTAGTTCCCCAAACAGGGATCGAACCTGGGCCCTTGGCAGAGAAGGTGCAGAGTTCTAGCCACTGGACTGCCAATAAAGACCTTGGAATCTGAACCTGGCACCCATAGTTCTAAGCCTCTACTATGCTCTATGGCATGAGCCTCTGAGCTTCACGCAGATGGAAAACCACTCGGTCAGCTCTTTCACAGATGTGTGTCACAGCCCAGATGGTGTGGGTGGCTCCAGGTGCCCCGGCCATGTAGCTAATCCTTTATGAATGACAGGTGGGACTTCTTGTAAGAATATATTCACCATCTATCCATTCATCCAATGAAGGCAGATTCCCTAACTGCCAAGCCTGGGACGAGAATTCTTGGGCAAGGGAATGATTTATTGAGGAAGTGCCTTAGGGAGAAACCTGTAGGAGAAAGAGGAAGACAGGGCAGTCCAGGGCATGGATCCAGACATCTAGGCTGATCCAGGAGGAGCCCTGGGCATGCCGTGTATGACCCAGATGGCCTTGTATCAAGCGGGGAGAGGGCGGTTATGCCCTCCACGGTATCATTCTCCCAACTCACTGGTTAGAGGTGGGCGAGGAGGGGTGGGTGATGAGCAGGGTGGCACCCAGCAGCCTGGGGCCAATCCTCAAGAGAAGGAGGCCGAAGTGCGCACTTGGCAGCTGACCCCTGGGTTGGGGACCTGGGCCAAGAGGGGATCTGGGTGGGGCCTGAACACCACCTGCCCCCACCTCCATCTCTTCTCTGGGGGCTCCTTTGATTCCAAAGCATTGACTGCACACCTATCACCTGGGGGAGCAGAGAAAGCAGAGATGAGAGTGACGTGGACTCCACCCTCCCGGAGCTCCAGTCTGCTCAGAGCGGCCCAGACAATCACACACCACTCAAGTGGGAGCTCGGCAAGGTGAAGACCCATAAAGTGCTGCGGGAGCTTGAGGGTGGGACTGAGCCCTTGGAACTGGAGAGGAATCGGCCGGAGAAGACTTCTGTAGGAAGGGGTCCTTGGACCCCGAGGAGCCTCGGGTGGGCTTAGCTACCTGGGGGACAGCAAGCCAGTGGAGCATCACTGCAGAAGTCCAGGTTGAGCAAATGCCTGGCAGTCAGAGAGGAAAGAGTGCCCAGAAGCCCCATGGCCTGCAGACCTGGAGTCCAGGGAGCTTGGTCTAGTCCTTGCCTCAAAAAGTATTTACTGAACCCCTCTGGGTTCGGGGTACTGCTTTGGGCACCAGAGTCCAAGACAAGCATTAGCCAAGTCTGCGAGGGTCCCCAAGGCTCCAAGGGAGAGGGACACAGTGCCAGGTAGTAACGGGTCCCAGACACCCTGCCTGTAGCCCCCCGCCCCGTCCTGGATGTGCAGAGCCTTGGGGTTGTGGTTTTGTTTTGTTTTGTTTTTTTTCATTTATTTCTTTATAATTGGAGGATAATTGTTTTATAATATTGTGTTGGTTTCTGCCACACATCAGCATGAATCAGCCATAAGTACACATGTGTCCTGTGATGACTGGAGGGGTGGGATGGAGTGGGAAGCAGGACTCGGGGCCTTGGGGTTTGAAGAAGCAGAGTCCCATGGACAGAAAGATCCATATCACCCTTTACAGAGGCCACTCTGGCAGCTGCTTGGATGGTGTTTTAGGGGCAGGGGGAACCTGGAGGGGCCTGGTGAGTGGTCATGAAGGGAGAACCTGCCTGCCTCGCCCCCAGGCCCTTCCCCCAGTACCCACTGCTTTGCCCCAAACACACACACCCCCTGTCGGCTCCTTGGCCTTGGTTTTTCCTAAGATCTCAATCCACCCTCGGAACAGACAGCCTGGGAGATTCAGAAGGTCCAAGAGGCAAGTGGTAGCTAGGGGTGAGGCCAAGCCCCTTCCTCTTCCAGGAGTGCTTTAAAGGCTCCAGGCAGAGGTCGGGGCTGTGGCCAGTGGTCCTGGGGGGCCTTCCCCAGAGCTCAAGATGCAGGGGGACAGGCTAGAGTCTCGCCCTCGCATCTGGACAGACGACGCAGGTGATTATTGTAGGTGTTCAGGTTCCGCTGCAGGCAGAAGGCCAACGTCTTGTCACAGGCGCACAGCTGCTGCTCACACCAGCTCCCCTTGGTGGCTGCGAGGGAGTGAAGGAGGGCACTTAAGCGGTCTGCCCCTTCCTGTGGTAGGGTGGGTCGTCGCCCCTGGAGGGGAGCTGCTGAAGGCAGCTCAGCCCTCGTCCACCTTTTGGTGCCCTTCCCGGGTCCTTGGACTCTGGCTCTGTGACCTTGGGCATGGGGTGTGACCTCCCTTTGTGCCATTGGTCCTTCGTTCATTCATCCGTTCAGTAAGCAACTGAGCACCTGTCCTTCGGGAGTCTTAGGAGGGAGAGGAGAACAGAATGGACACCCGAGTTCACACTCCCCTGGGGCGGGGCGGGGGTGGGCAAATGTCAGAGAAGCGTGTGGTCGTTGTTGTTCAGTGGCTCAGTCCTGTCTGACTCTTTGTGACCCCACGGATGGCAGCATGCCAGGCCTCCCTGCCCTTCACAGAAGTGAGTGCAACTGTGCTTACCCGGAAGTAAGGAACAAGGCAGGGGCTCTGAGCTGGTGACTGATGGGACTGACTGAGTGTCAAAAGCCATTTGAGCTGAGATCAGAAGAGTGAGCTGTTGCTCCTACTCTGGAAAGCCAGGGTGGAGGAGACGGATTGTTCCTAGCAGAAGGAACATCATGTGCCAAGACCTTGAGGAAAGACAGACCATGGTGCTTCAGTTTCACCATCTGTCAAATGGGGATAAGAGAGCCGGACCTACTGTATAGCATGGGGAACTCTGCTCAATATTTTGTAATAATCTATAAGGGATAAGAATCTGAAAAAGAATATGTATACCCACACACACACACACACACATATTCAGATTAAAATAAGAAGGCAAAGCCTTTAGCACATAGTAAGTAGTCAATAAATGTTGGCCATTTCAGTTGTTGCCACTAAGTTCTCAGTTGACAGGGAGCTGGTGATCCCATTCAGCCTCCAGCCCCGGGACTTGCTGCCTTTTTCTGTGTGTGGACCCTGGGGCTTGGTGACCTGAGTTACAACCCAGGCTACTCATTTGTAGCTGTGTGACCCTAAGGAAACAGGTCACTCTAGTTTCAGTTCTCTTGTCAGTAAAATGGAGATCAGGGCTTCCCAGGTGGCTCAGAATTTGCCTGCCAAGCAAGACACATGGGTTCAAGTATTGGGTCAGGAAAATCCTCTGAGGAAGGAAATGGCAACACACTCCAGTATTTTTGCCTGGCAATTCCCATGGACAGAGGTGATGGGCGGGTCACACTTCATGGGGTTGCGAAGAGTAAGATGTGACTTAGTGACCAACAACAACAACAAGAAAATGATCACCAGAGTGGTGCTGCCTCCTATCTGGGCTGCTCTAAGAACCCAGGAAGATGAAAAAATGAACAGTAACCTTGGTAACTCAATGAAACTAAGCCATGCCGTGTGGGGCCACCCAAGATGGACAGGTCATGGTGGAGATGTCTGACAGAATGTGGTCCCTGGAGAAGGAAATGGAAAACCACTTCAGTATTCTTGCCTTGAGAACCCCATGAACAGTATAAAAAGGCAAAAAGATAGGACACTTAAAGATGAACTCCCCAGGTCAGTAGGTGCCCAATATGCTACTGGAGATCAATGGAGAAATAACTCCAGAAAGAATGAAGGGATGGAGCCAAAGCAAAACAAAACAAAACAAAACAAAACAAACACCCATTTGTGGATGGGACTGGTGATAGAAGCAAGATTTGATGCTATAAAGAGCAATATTGCACAGGAACCTGAAATGTTAGGTCCATGAATCAAGGCAAATTGGAAGTGGTCAAACAGGAGATGGCAAGAGTGAACATTGACATTCTAGGAATCAGCGAACTAAAATGGACTGGAATGGGTGAATTTAACTCGGATGACAATTATGTCTACTATTATGGGCAGGAATCCCTTAGAAGAAATGGAGTAGCCATCATAGTCAACAAAAGAGTCTGAAATGCAGTACTTGGATGCAGTCTCAAAAATGACAGAATGATCTCTCTTTGTTTCTAAGGGAAACCATTCAATATCATGGTAATCCAAGTCTATGCCCCAACCAGTAAAAATGAAGACGCCAAAGTTGAACGGTTCTATGAAGACCTACAAGACCTTCTAGAACTAACAGTGAAAAAAGATGTCCTTTTCATTAAATGGATTGGAACGCAAAAGTAGGAAGTCAAGAAACACCTGGAGTAACAGGCAAATTTGGCCTTGGAATACAGAATGAAGCAGGGCAAAGGCTAATAGAGTTCTGCCAAGAGAACACACTGGTCACAGCAAAACCCTCTTCCAACAACACAAGAGAAGACTTTACACATGGACATCACCAGATGGTCAACACTGAAATCAGATTGATTATATTCTTTGCAGCCAAAGATGGAGAAGCTCTATACAGTCAGCAAAAACAAGACTGGGAGCTGACCGTGGCTCAGATCATGAACTTCTTATTGCCAAATTCAGACTTAAATTGAAGAAAGTGGAGAGAACCACTAGACCATTCAGGTATGACCTTAATCAAATCCCTTATGGCTGTATAGTAAAAGTGAGAAATAGATTTAAGGGACTAGATCTGATAGACAAAGTGCCTGATGAACTATGGATGGAGATTCGTGACACTGTACAGGAGGCAGGAATCAAGACCATTCCCAAGAAAAAGAAATGCAAAAAAAAAGCAAAATGGCTGTCTGAAGAGGCCTTACAAATAGCTATGAAAAGAAGGGAAGCAAAAAGCAAAGGAGAAAATGCCAGGAGCCGGAACAGGAGTCCCCACCCATGACAAGGTCATGCGGGAGAGCTTTGATGGGCAAGGCGAGTCAGAGCTCGAGGCCACCCCCCACCCCCCACCCCCATCTGCCTGAGCGTCTACCCCAAAACCAGAATCTGTCTGTTTTACTATTTCACAACTTTCACCAACTCTTCTGACATTAATGGGGGGCTATCCCCAACCACTTTTCTCTGAAGAAAATTAACTTAGAGCTCTAATTAATAATTCTCCTGGGCATAATAGGAGTGTTTCAATTCAAACCCCTCTGATGACTTTCTAGCTTGCCTGACAGGTTTGTTCGGACTCCTGCAGCTATGCATGTGATTATTCACAGCCTCCCAACCACGAGAGGCACGGGAAGCTTAAGATAGTCTAACAATGCAGAGCTTCTCAGAGAGTTAAAATTGTTAGAATAGAACTAGTAGAGGATTTCTTTGTTGAGCTAATGCTTGCTGCCAAGTTTCCATATCCCTTACCTATTGTGTCCCTAGGAGTGTATTGATTAATACAGTTGGTGTATAGAAATGTAAGTAGTAGCTTTAATGTTTGTAACCTTGGACCCTTGAGTTAATTCTTTTCTTGTTATAGCCCACCACACTTTTGCCCTATAGGAATGCAACTTTATCTAATGCTTTCAGAGGGTGGCGCCTGACTTTAGAATAATCACCTTTAGAGAAAAAAAAGTTTTCTGAAGAAAGGGTCATAAAATGTTAACAGGCCTCCTGGCCAGAAGATGATGTAAATCACCTAAAGCTTTTGCATATAAAAAGTTTTCAGAAAGAAAGCCTGGCTTCAATAAGGATCAAGGACTGCTGACCTTGCATGACTGTACCCACCGCCCCCCGCCCCCCCCCCCCATTATCCTCTATGCACAACTTAAGGTATAAAAACTACTTTGGAAAATAAAGTGTGGGCCTTGCTCACTGAAGCTTGGTCTCCCCGTGTCATTGTTTCTCTTTCCGTTTCCTTTTCCTTTTCAGGCTGATATTCCGTGGAGCGCAGGGGCCCTCTGCATTCACTTTCCTGACTGGGCTTCTAAGACCCACTCGAGAAGGTGCCTAAGGTGGAGCACCTTCTGCGATTCGAGAGGGCGCCTGCAGCCTACGTGAACAGAGCAAGTCCCGTGCTGGGGCTTTATTGACTTTCTGTGTAAACCAAAGAATATCAGCCTCTTTTCTCTCCTCTATTTTCTTAACTGCAAAATTCTTTCCTTATCTCTTTCTCTACTTCTATCCTTTTCGCCAACGCCGTCCTCCCGAGGGAATCCCTGGATCCAGCCTGGGCTGGACCCCAGCAAGAAAAGGAAAGATAAACCCATTTGAATGCAGAGTTCCAAAGAATAGCAAGGAGAGATAAGAAAGCCTTCCTCAGGCAATCAACGCAGAGAAATAGAGGAAAACAATAGAATGAGAAAGACTAGAGACCTCTTCAAGAAAATTAGAGATACCAAGGGAACCTTTCATGCAAAGATGGGCTCAATAAAGGACAGAAATGATAGGGACCTAACAGAAGCAGAAGATATTAAGAAGAGGTGGCAAGAATACACAGAAGAACTGTACAAAAAAGATCTTCACGACCCAGATAATCACGATGGTGTGATCATTCACCTAGAGCCAGACATCCTGGAATGTGAAGTCAAATGGGCCTTAGGAAGCATCACTATGAACAAAGCTAGTGGAGGTGATGGAAATCCAGTTAAGCTATTTCAAATTCTGAAAGATGATGCTATGAAAATGCTTCCCTCAATATACCAGCAAATTTGGGAAACACAGCAGTGGCCCCAGGACTGGAAAAGGTCACTTTTCATTCCAATCTCAAACAAAGGCAATGCCAAAGAATGCTCAAACTACCACACAAATGCACTCATCTCACATGCTAGTAAAGTAATGCTCAAAATTCTCCAAGCCAGGCTTCAGCAATACGTGAACTGTGAACTTCCAGATGTTCAAGCTGGTTTTCAAAAAGGCAGAGGAACCAGCGATCAAATTGCTAACATCTGCTGGATCATCAAAAAAGCAAGAGAATGCCACAAAAACATCTACTTCTGCTTTATTGACTATGACAAAGACTTTGATTGCGTGGATCATAATAAACTGTGGAAATTCTGAAAGAGATGGGAATGCCACGCCACCTGACCTGCCTCTTGAGAAACCTATATGCAGGTCAGGAAGCAAGAGTTAGAACTGGACATGAACAATGGACTGGTTCCAAATAGGAAAAGGAGTATGTCAAGGCTGTATATTGTCACCCTGCTTATTTAACTTCTATGCAGAGTACATCATGAGAAACGCTGGACGGCAGGAAGCACAAGCTGGAATCAAGATTGCCGGGAGAATTATCAATAACCTCAGATATGCAGATGGTACCACCCTTATGGCAGAAAGTGAAGGAGAACTAAAGAGCCTCTTGATGAAGGTGAAAGAGGAGAGTGAAAAAGTTGGCTTAAAGCTCAGCTATGAGAAAACTAAAATCATGGCATCCAGTCCCATCACTTCATGGGAAATAGATGGGGAAACAGTGGAAACAGTGGCTGACTTAATTTTTCTGGGCTCCCAAATCACTGCAGATGGTGATTGCAGCCATGAAATTAAAAGATGCTTACTCCTTGGAATAAAAGTCATGACCAACCTAGACAACATATTGAAAACCAGAGACATTACTTTGCCAACAAAGGTCCGTCTAGTAAAGGCTACGGTTTTTCCAGTGGTCATGTATGGATGTGAGAGTTGGACTATAAAGAAAGCTGAGCACAGAAGACTTGATGCTTTTGAACTGTGGTGTTGGAGAAGACTCTTGAGAGTCCCTTGGACTGCAAGGAGATCCAACTAGTCCATCCTAAATGAAATCAGTCCGAATATTCATTGGAAGGACTGATGCTGAAGCTGAAACTCCAAACCGTGGCCACCTGATGTGAAGAACTGACTCATTGAAAAGACCCTGATGCTGGGAAAGATTGAAGGCAGGAGGAGAAGGGGATGACAGAGGATGAGATGGTTGGATGGCATCACCCACTCAATGGACTTGAGTTTGAGTAAACTCCAGGAGTTGGTGATGGACAGCGAGGCTAGGTGTGCTTCGGTTCATGGGGTCACAAAGAGTCAGACATGACTGAGTGACTGAACTGAACTGAACCTTGGTAGGCTGAGTGATATTCAAGCACGCATCTGCAAGGCACCTTATGTCTCCTCCTATTTTAGTTTTTGAATTAACTTTATGGAGCAGAATGCTGTTATAATCCTGAGTTTCCAGAGGAGGATCCTGAGGTTCAGAGAAGTTAAGCAAAGTGTTCAAGGTCACACAGCTGGTCGGTGGTGGGTCTGGGATCTAAGCTGAGGTCTGGCAGCCTTCCAGATCCTAAAGGGGTCAAAGTCCCTATGGGACCTCTCCGTACTTCTACCCCTATTGCTGCCTCTCCTTCACAGCCCAGATATTGAACGGGATATATGAGAAAAACAGAGAGGCTGAGCAGCTTGTGCTTTGTCACACAGCATACGAAAGCAATGCGTGCGATAACTCCTTTGCTCAGCCTCCTACTCCAACCCTGAGGCCCAGGCACTCACAACACTGGACTTTCCCCTGGAAAAAGGTGTAGTCATAGTGGTCGTAGCAGTAGTCACAGTTGTGGGGTGTCAGGTAACCGTAGCAGCAGTCGTGGTCGTAGCAGCACCTGGCAGGAGAGGACAGGAGGTAGGTGAGTCCTTGGCTGACTTGAGTCTCATGTTGCCCCTGCCCCAGAGCAGAAACTGCTTGTCCACCTCGGAAGTCAAGGCCTGCAGGGTCTAGTCTTCTTTCTAGCTAAAACTTCTCGAGTGCTTCCTGTGTACCAGGTGGTGGTTTAGTCTCTAAGGAGTGTCTGACTCTTGTGACCCCATGGACTGTAGCCCGCCAGGCTCCTCTGTCCATATGATTCTCCAGGCAAGAATACTGGAGTGGGTTGCCATTTCCTTCTCCAGGGGCTCTTCCTGAACCAGGAATCGAACCCGGGTCTCCAGCATTGCAGGAAGGAAGATTCCCTCCTGTGTACCAGGCACCTGCTCTATCTAGGAATTCTCTCTTAATCCTTTTGGCCGCTCTGGGATAGAGGTACTAGCATTATCCCCATTGAACAAATGAGGAAACTGAGTCTCTGGGAGGTCAGGCCACATGCCCAGGATCATACAGCCTGTATGTGGTGGGTGAGGGTGCTGGCCTCGGGCCTGGCTGGCTCTCATCCCTCCTCTGGTAGATCCCTGGGTTGCTGTGAAAACCAATGAGATTGTGGCAAAATGAAGTGGGACTTTTTTAAAAACAATGTTCAACGGCAATGGGAAGTGTTTGTGGCTCTTCTAACTAGTTTGGGGTTGAGGGTACAAGGCAGACTTCAGAAAGTCTGGGGAACCCTCCAGAAGGGCTGGGGCTGGATTGGAGCTTAGCAGAGTTCCTAGCAGGGAAAAACATGAGAACATTCAGGTAAGACCTAAATCAAATCCCTTGTGATTATACAGTGGAGGTGATTAATAGATTCAAGGGATTAGATCTGATAGACAGAGTGTCTTGAAGAACAGCTATGGACTGAGGTTTGGAACATTATACAGGAGGTGGTAACCAAAATCATCCCAAAGAAAAAAATATGTAAGAAAGTAAAATAGTTGTCTGAGGATACCTTAGGAATAGCTGAGAAAAGCAGAAAAGCGAAAGGCAAAAGACAAAGGGAAAGATATTTCCAAATCAATGCAGAGTTCCAGAGAAGAGCACAGAGAGATAAGAAAGCCTTCCTCAGTGATCAGTGCAAAGAAATAGAGGAAAACAGTACATTGGGAAGGACTAGAGATCTTGCCAACAAAATTGGAGACACCATGGGAATATTTCATGCAAAGATGGGCACAATAAAGGACAGAAATGGTATGGACCTAACAGAAGTGAAAGAGATTAAGAAGACGTGGCAAGAATACACAGAAGAACTATACAAAAAAGGACTTAATAACCTGGATAACCACCACAGTGTGATCACTGACCTACAGCCAGACATCCTGTTGTGTGACGTCAAGCAGGCCTTAGGAAGCTTTACTAGAAACAAAGCTATTGGAAGTGATGGAATTCCAGTTGAGCTCTTTCAAACCCTAAAAGATGATGCTGTAAAAGTACTACACTCAATAAGGCAGGGAAATTTGGAAAACAGCAGTAGCCACAGGACTGAAAAAGTCAGGTTTCGTTCTGATCCCAAGGAAAGGCAATGCCGAAGAATGTTCAAACTACTGCACAATTGTGCTCGCTTCACATGCTAGCAAGGTAATGCTCAAACTCCTTCAGGCTAGGCTTCAACAGTACATGGCACCAAATGAATAAATGGATGGAGAAGCAGGAGGGGAAAGGGGAGGGTCCCTGGGGAGAGGCAGAGCACGATTGGGAGGCATTACCAGTCTGTGGCATCTCTGGGTAGGCCTTGGCCACCTTTTCCGCAGTAACAGCCATAGGATGAATAGAAGAAGATGGGGATCTTCCCTGTCACTTGTCTGATCATCTCGTTGAGGTCCAGCATGTCGGCCTCGGCTGGAGCCACACCTGCCAAGGAGCCCAGCCACAAGGAGAGGACGTGAATCTCAGGGAGTCCAGGGGGCTGCAGGCCTGGCACCTCTGCTCTGCCTGGGCCAAACCAATGACCTTGGATAATAAAGTAACAACAAACACTACGGCTATTGGAAATATAATGACAGTTGGTAACTGATTATCAGGGATCTTTTCATGTGGAGACCTACTGACTCCTTCCTTTCCATGAGAGACTCTTTTTTTTTTTTAATCCTTTTATTTTGGTTTATTCTCGATGTAGAGAAAAGTTGCCAAGATCATATAAAGAGATTTCATACACCTCCCCATTCAGTTTCCTCTCATCATGGTATATGTATGAAAACTAAGAAGCCAGTATTGGAACCATAAATGCTGTTTTTAATGTCCATTTTAGGGATGAACACACTGAGGCTCAGTACCTTGTTCCAGGTCATGGTAGCTGGTAAACAGAGGAGCAGGATTAAAGCCCAGGGCAGTCTGGTTCTGCTCTGTCTCTGGGTCACAGTCTATAGTTGGAAGACACTCCCCCCCCTACCCCCGACTCCCACCACAGCCCACAGGGAATCCACACATTAAACAGTATGTGTGGGGGCTTCCCTGGTGGCTCAGTGGTAAAGAATCCGCCTGCCAGTGCAGGAGACACGGGTTCAATCCCTGGTCCAGGAAGAGCCCACGTGCCGAGGAGCAGCTAAGCCCATGCGCCACAGCTGTCGTGCCTGGGAGCCACAACTACAGAGCCCACGGGCTGCAGTTACTGAAACCTACGCCCCCTAGAACCTTCCTTCCACAACAAGAGAACCCCCCGTGCTGAGAAGCCCACACACCGCTACTAGAGAGAAACCTCACCCAGCAACAGAGACCCATCACTCCCAGAAATAAAATAAAATAAATAAAATCATTTTTTAAAAAAGCCTCTTGAAAAAACTATGCATGGCTCTTCTGGGAAGCAGCGTGATTTAGAAATCAATGTTTTTCATGAATATTTTTCACTTCAGTCATAATATCTGCTGGTGAGAATTGATCATAAAGGAAATTCATTTTATTGGGAGAGAGGAATGCATTATATTGAGTTAGGAGAAATAAAATATATTAAGCCAGTGAGTTCAGGGAAGAATTTGGGAGAAACAGATGAGATGCGAAAGGGACTGATATGTACCTGTGTGCAACCTCAGGAGATGACCAAGAACACAGATGGAGCCCAGAGTCTCAGACAGACTGGGCTGGGGAGGCCCCTTCGGGTGACCCTAGTTTTGGAAGCTCACCCCCCACCCTCAAGTAAATGGTGTTATAAAGAAAGCTCTATACTCAAATAAAGTGAGTAATAAGCAGGGGAGAGCCCTAAACTAGGGAAAGCTGGGGCTGGGATGAACTCATGCAGTGGGCCAGGGGTGCCATCAGAAGCAGGGTGCTTGCCTTGTGAAGAAAGTGATAGTTACTCAGTGGTGCCCGACTCTTTGCAACCCATGGACTGTAGCCTGCTAGGCTCCTCTGTCCATGGGATGCTCCAGGAAAGAATACTGGAGTGGATAGCATTCTGTTCTCCAGGGGATCTTCCCGACCCCGGGATCGGATCTGGGTCCATTTCAGGCAGATGCTTTACTGTCTGAGCCACCAGGGCTGCAGCTAAACGGTGACTGGTAGAGTCTGGACTCGCAGGTGGGTCGTGCCCCAGTGTGTGGAAGTCCACATTGCCCCTCTCGTCTGCCATGTTGGCTCTAGCTGTGCAGATGTTAAGAGAAACCTACTAATTTTGACTGTGCTGAGGAACGGCCCCAGGCCCCTTGGAACCCCAGATTTGGTGATAAGGCCCCAGAAACAGCCCACGGCCAAGAGAGTTAATGTGCACCCAATAGGCCAGCCAGGGATCTGAATTCAGAATCTCACCTTTTTGCTGAACCTCCATCCCCTTGTGCACCCCAAGTTTAGACCTTTCTATTCCAGTTTAGAAGTAGCCACACTAATTCACACCTGAATTCTGCAGCTGTTTCTCGCCTAGCAAACAAATTCAGCTTTGATTCAGGGTGCTTTCAGTGGTCTTATTTCTTACAGTTTTACAGTGAGGTCAACCCAGTCCTTGGGAATCGAGGAGCTCAAATTGTGGTCAAGAGGGCTTCAGGACATTGACTTAGCTTAACAGTGATTCCTGCCTTGGTTGCTTTTTCCATCCTCAGCTGTCGCTTAGGAGGATGGAGCCCCCTCTCCCAAGGGTTAGTGACAGTGGCAGGGGCCATGTCACTACTAACTCATGCATGCACTTTGTGTGAAGTTACTTCTCGCTGTTACTTACACTTGCTAAGGTTTTGTGTATATTTCATTAGACTCCTTCTAACAACCCAATGAAGAGGTGTTATTGTACCCACTTTACAGATGAGGATATAGAGGGGTAGGGGGACTTGGCCAAGGTCATACCACCGGAAGCTGATGGGCCAGCATCTGAATGCACGTTCATCTGTGTATTTCATCTCTACACCATATTGCCTCTTTGCATCTGAGAGATGAATTTGTGCAGCTTGATTGCAGTTTTCCTAATGGTTTTCACTGTAACCCTGCTGATGTGTTCCTCTAGGGAATTTGGGAGTCCCCAAAACAACATAAAGCACATTAAAAAAATGAAGTGCAAATCCTTTCTCATATCACATATTCTGAGATGGATCAACAAGTAAAAACTCCAGTTTGCTAGCAACCAGATTTGCAACATTTGATCTGTTAAAGATCAGATGGAAACTTCACCATTTCCCAATGGACAACAGAACCCCCAGGGTCAAGGGAGCTGAAAGGGTTCTAAAAATGTAGTGGTTTATCACTAAGTCATGTTCAACTCTTTCGACCCCATGGACTCTAGCTTGCTAGGCTCTGCTGTCCATGGGATTTCCCAGGCAAGGATACTGGAGTGGATTGCCATTTTCTTCTCCAGGGGATCTTGCCAACCCAGGGATCAAACTTCAGTCTCTTGCATTGCAGGCGGATTCTTTACTGACTGAGCCACTAGGAAAGTCCCCTAAAAGTGTGGAGAGGTGTGCATACATAAGAGATTACTATTATCTAGTCAGAGGGACACAGGAGAGCAGATCCATTTCTGTAGTTTGTGTCCGAAGTACCACAGACGTCAGTTCAGCTGGAGCCCAGTTTCTGAACTTCTAGTTTCCCGCCTTTGCCTGCCACATAGCTTGGCCACCCACAGCTCTCTGACTGAAGCCACTGTTCCAGGGGATTGAGCCACTGACGACTCCTTGCAGGGGGCCGAATACTGGGGGACTGGTACCGGGGCAGTGACGATCAGCACAGCAGCTCAGTTTAGGAAAGAGATACAGGGCATCCCAGCTTCCCTCCCCGCCTTCCCGGCCGTGGGTGGTGTCCCCACTTACCAGCAAAGACCAGCAGTGCGCAGAGCAGGGAGAGGCCCATGACCGCAGCACAGAGCAGTGGAGGCAGCGACTGGAAGTCCCTTGTGAGCCAGCAGCCCCTTATATCAGATGGGCCCTGCTTGCTGAGCTCGCCCCCACCCTCCCAGCTTCAGCTCTGCCGGAGGTCACCCATGCTCTTTGTGTTTCCTCTTTTCTGGCAATGCGGAGTTTTATTATTTCTGTTTTCAATATCTTTAAAAAATGTTTTTGATTGCATGTTTGGCATAGAGGATTTGGAGAACTTGAACAACTAGAAGCAATTTAAAATCATTTGTGAATCCATTCATCACCATTAATTTTTTCTATGAAATTGACATATAACATTGTGTAAATTTAAGTGTACGATATATTGATGTGATGCATTTATATATCATGACCTTGTGTTAGTGCAGCAATAACTAGAATTTCTATCACATCACATAATTACAATTTCTCTTTGTGGCTGGAATAATTAAGATCTAGTCTCTAGGCAAGTTTGGTGATTATGACTCAACATTGTTGTCTATATTCACTGTACTGTCTAGGACTTATTTACTACTTGTTGCAAGTTCGTACACTTATACAATACTTATCCTAGCCGCCCCCCCCGACCCCACTTTCTGTAACCACCATTTTACTCTCTATTTTAACATGTCTGTACACACACACACACACACACAAATGGAATCTTCTTTACGCACTCATCCATTGATGGGTGCTTAAGTTGTTTCCATCATTAACATTTTCGTGTCAATGTTATCCTGATTCTATTACTCTCTGTATATATATCCTTTTTCCTGACCAAATTAGGTAAAGATTACAGGTAGTACGTTGCAGTCTGTCTTTTCATTTACTAAAATAACTTAAACATATTTCTATGTTGTTAAGTCATCTCCTGCAGAAACATTTTGAAAGGTAGCCTTGTATGCCATTCATTTAAAGAATCCCCTATTGTTGAGAATATGTGTTATTTCCAATATCATACTATTCTAGACCACACAGCAGGACAGTGAAAAAACTCTTTGAGATGAAATCTCGTCCCTGCCCAGAATCGTTTCTATAGGGTGTACTCCTGAAGTGGGCTTGCTGAGTGAAAGCACACCTACAGTTTGAAGGCAATTGACATGTGTTGACAACTTACCCTGCAGAAGGTCTGCCCCAGTTTAAAATGGGACTCCTAATGAGGCAAATGACGTGGACCCAGCCCAACTAGGGTGGAGGTGCTGATGGCAAGACATGCTTGACATTACAAATGGGTAGTCTGCTGCAAACGCTCTACCAGTAACCCCTAAGGTTTGCCGGAGAGTCCACGAGAGCAGAAACTGAGCTTCTTTGGTGCCTGTCAGATGGCTGTTCAAGAGCATAGAGCACAGGCTGACCTCTTTGCTGCCAGCTAACTGGTCTACCCAAAAAAAGTCAGGTCACGGCTGGGTGATCTCCCTCTCCCTCTTCCCTGTCTCTTTAAAATCTAATTTTCCTTCATTCCTAGACTCAGTCATTAACTGATCATCTCATACATGAAAAAGCAATCTGCATGCAAAATACTAAGCAGCAAATACATGAAGTCTCTCTGGCATAGTCTTGGGCATGCCTCCCCCGTGTGTGCTCTGTAGCCATATGCTCTTTCCCTTTATGCTCTGACCACTGTGGGACCTTCCTGTGCACTCTTCTAGGCCTGTGGTTACCCTTCTGAGCCCCAGCTTTCCCCTGAGTTGGTCTCAATCAGGCAGAAGCAAAAGTGGCCAGGACTTCTGCTGATTCCAGAAGTCTTTGCCCTAGTGGGAGAGAAGACTTGATAGACGCTGCAAAAAGTCTTCAAAATCTGCTGTCCCAGATGTTCCCAGAGGTCCCAGGGCACAGTTCAAAAGGAACACATTCAAACTATAGCTTCTTCTCCTACCATCTTGGGACCCTGGGCAAGTCATTTGACCTCAAGAGCCTTGCTTTCCTCATGTGCAGAACGTGGACAATGTGGAGGCAACCGTCCCTCTCTCCTCTGATGGCTGTGGGGTTTAGAGACCACATGCACACAACACGCTGCGTGCAACACACCCGCAGAGAGATGACGTTATGGTGACCACAACACAGGTTATGTAGCATCACATCTAACAAAGAGGCTGGGAACTGGGACCCAAACCCAGGCTGCCTCCCTGGCGTTCCAGATGCTTCCCGGGAGAAAGCTGCTCAGCTCCGTGTCTTCCATTTTCTCACGCGTGAAACAGGGTGGTGAGAGTGTTACGGAACCAAACTTGAGTCCACTTGCCCAGAAAAGCCAGTCTACTGACTTCAGGTCATGGTGAAGTAAAGAGCATCATTTACTGCAGGGCACCAAGCAAGCAGTCCAGACAGCTAATGCTGAGTTCAGTTCAGTTCAGTCACTCAGTCGTGTCCAACTCTTTCTCAAAAGGCCTGAATTCCCATGGTGGCTTTCAGGGAAGGCTTTAAAGACAGGCTGAGGGGAAGGGGTTTGGGGGTGTGTGGTCAGCCTGTGGGCATTCTTATGATTGGTTGGTTATAAAAGAATTAAGGGATCAATATCGTCAACAATCTGGTTCCAGCCGTCTGGGGTCTATGTGCTTGTGACAGCTTACATACAGTTGACTTCTTCCACATGGTGCAGTCTGTGAAACAGTTCATACGATTGGCTCAGAACAGCCCTTAGGAGGAACTAAAGGTCCTCGAGTTTGTTTAATGGCTAAACTTTTATTACTTTTGTCCTGTTTTCTTTTGGCTTTGCATTTTTCTTACTTTTCTGATTAAATGTATTCTTTGGAACTGGGGGAAGACCTAGGTGGTTAAAGTTTTTTTTCATAAGTGAGAGGCAGGTGGAAGACTCAAGTGGGGGCAGGTCTGTCCTGGGAAATCACCATAGGGTCCAGCTTGGTTACCATAGCACCTGCTTCATAGACTTGTGGGAATTAAATGTGGTGATATGGGGACAGAGCTCCGTCAGTAGCCAGAAACCAACAAATGTGAGCTACGGTGACTCCCCCCACCATCATCTTCATCTGCACCTTCGCTGCTTAAAATGAACAGAATAAATAGATAACCTTTGCTTTTACATTGTCTAATCTGCATTAATCCTCTCCAGTCTGTCTTCTCAGTGTTTTTGTTTTTCTCTAGAAATTTGATCTAGTTTTTTTTTTTTTTTTAATATCTCCACATCCAAGGAGCAGTGGGTACACGGGTGCAGGAGGGCTGAGAGGAGCTACTCCATGTTCAAGGTCAGGAGGGGCGGCGGTGAGGAGAAACCCCTCGTCCAAGGTAAGGAGCAGTGGCTGCACTTTGCTGGGCCAGCCGTGACGAGACACCCCACGTCCAAGGTAAGAGAAACCCAAGTCAGACAGTAGGTGTTGCAAGAGGGTATTAGAGGGCAGACACACTGAAACCATAATCACAGAAAACTAGTCAATCTAATCACACTAGACCACAGCCTTGTCTAACTCAATGAAACTAAGCCATGCTCGTGGGGCCATCCAAGAGTGGCGGGTCATGGTGGAGAGGTTTGACAGAATGTGGTCCACTGGAGAAGGGAATGGCAAACCACTTCAGTATTCTTGCCTTGAGAACCCTATGAACAGTATGAAAAGGCAAAATGATAGGACACTGAAAGAGGAACTCCCCAGGTCAATAGGTACCCCATAAGCTACTGGAGATCAGTGGAGAGATAACACCAGAAAGAATGAAGGGATGGACCCAAAGCAAAAACAATACACAGTTGTGGATGTGACTGTGTAGACGCAAGGTCCAATGCTGTAAAGAGCAATATTGCATAGGAACCTGGAATGTTAGGTCCATGAACAAGGCAAATTGGAAGTGGTCCAACAGGAGATGGCAAGAGTGAAAGTCGACATTCTAGGAATCAGCAAACTAAAATGGACTGGAATGGGTGAATTTAACTCGGATGATTGTTATATGTGCTACTTCGGGCAGGAATCCCTTAGAAGAAATGGAGTAACCATCACGGTCAACCAAAGAGTCCAAAATGCAGTACTTGGATGCAATATCAAAAACGACAGAATTATCTCTGTTCATTTCCAAGGCAAACGATTTAGTATCACAATAATCCAAGTCTATGCCCCAACCAGTAATGCTGAAGAAGCTGAACGGTTCTATGAAGACCTACAAGACCTTTTAGAACTCACACCCAAAAAAGATGTCCTTTTCATTATAGGGGACTGGAATGCAAAAGTAGGAAGTCAAGAAACACCTGGAGTAACAGGCAAATTTGGCCTTGGAATACGGAATGAAGCAGGGCAAAGGCTAATAGAGTTTTGCCAAAACAACACACTGGTCACCCTCTTCCAACAACACAAGAGAAGACTCTACACATGGACATCACCAGATCGTCAACATCGAAATCAGATTGATTGTATTCTTTGCAGCCAAAGATGGAGAAACTCTATACAGTCAGCAAAAACAAGACTGGGATCTTGTGGCTTGGATCATGAACTCCTTATTGCCAAATTCAGATGTAAATTGAAGAAAGTGGAGAAAACCACTAGACCATTCAGGTATGATCTTAATCAAATCCCTTATGGCTATAGTGGAAGTGAGAAATAGATTTAAGGGCCTAGATCTGATAGATAGAGTGCCTTATGAACTATGGACTGAGGTTCGTGACTTTGTACAGGAGACAGGGATCAAGACCATTTCCATGGAAAAGAAATGCAAAAAAGCAAAATGGCTGTCTGGGGAGGCCATATAAATAGCTGTGAAAGGAAAATAAGCAAAAAGCACAGGAGAAAAGGAAAGATATAAGCATCTAAATGCAGAGTTCCAAAGAATAGCAGGAAGAGATAAGAAAGCCTTCAGTGATCAATGCAAAGAAATAGAAGAAAACAACAGAATGGGCAAGACTAGAGATGTCTTCAAGAAAATTAGAGATACCAAGGGAACATTTCATGCAAAGATGGGCTCGATAAAGGACAGAAATAGTATGGACCTAACAGAAGCAGAAGATATTAAGAAGAGGTGGCAAGAATACACAGAAGAACTGTACAAAAAAGATCTTCATGACTCAGATAATCACAACGGTGTGATCATTCACCTAGAGCCACACATCCTGGAATGTGAAGTCAAGTGGGCCTTAGACAGTATCACTAACAAAGCTAGTGGAGGTGATGGAATTCCAGTTGAGCTATTTCAAATCCTGAAAGATGATGCTGTGAAAGTGCTGCACTCAATATGCCAGCAAACTTGGAAAACTCAGCAGTGGCCACAGGACTGGAAAAGGTCAGTTTTCATTCCAATCCCAAAGAAAGGCAATGCCAAAGAATGCTCAAACTACCGCACAATTGCACTCATCTCACATGCTAGTAAAGTAATGCTCAAAATTCTCCAAGCAAGGCTTCAGCAATACGTTAACTGTGAACTTCCAGATGTTCAAGCTGGTTTTAGAAAAGTCAGAGGAACCAGAGATCAAATTGCCAACATCTGCTGGATCATGGAAAAAGCAAGAGAGTTCCAGTAAAACATCTATTTCTGCTTTATTGACTATGCCAAAGCCTTTGACTGTGTGGATCACAAGAAACTGTGGAAAATTCTTAAAGAGATGGGAATACCAGAGCACCTGACCTGCCTCGTGAGAAACGTATATGCAGGTCAGGAAGTAACAGTTAGAACTGGACATGGAACAACAGACTGGTTCCAAATAGGAAAAGGAGTACATCAAGGCTGTATATTGTCACCCCGCTTATTTAACCTATATGCGGAGTACATCATGAGAAACAGACGGGAAGAAGCACAAGCTGGAATCAAGATTGCTGGGAGAAATATCAATAATCTCAGATATGCAGATGACACCACCCTTATGGCAGAAAGTGAAGAGGAACTAAAAAGCCTCTTGATGAAAGTGAAAGAGGAGAGTGAAAAAGTTGGCTTAAAGCTCAACATTCAGAAAAGCAAGATCATGGCATCTGGTCCCATCACTTCATGGCAAATAGATGGGGAAACAGTGGAAACAGTGCCAGACTTTATTTTCTGGGCTCTAAAATCACTGCAGATGGTGATTGCAGCCATGAAATTAAAAGATGCTTACTCCTTGGAAGGAAAGTTATGACCAACCTAGACAACATATTGAAAAGCAGAGACATTACTTTGCCAACAAAGGTCCGGCTAGTCAAGGCTATGGTTTTTCCAGTGGTCATGTATGGATGTGAGAATTGGACTGTGAAGAAAGCTGAGTGCCGAAGAATTGATGCTTTTGAACTGTGGTGTTGGAGAAGACTCTTGAGAGTCCCTTGGACTGCAAGGAGATCCATCCAGTCCATTCTAAAGGAGATCAGCCCTGGGATTTCTTTGGAAGGAATGATGTTAAAGCTGAAACTCCAGTACTTTGGCCACCTCATGTGAAGAGTTGACTCATTGGAAAAGACTCTAATGCTGGGAGGGATTGGGGGCAGGAGGAGAAGGGGACGACAGAGAATGAGATGGCTGGATGGCATCACTGACTCGATGGATGTGAGTTTGAGTGAACTCAGGAGATGGTGATGGACAGGGAGGCCTGGCATGCTGCGATTCATGGGGTCACAAAGAGTCGGACAGGACTGAGTGACTGAACTGAACTGAACTGAACTGATGTTTCTAATTGGCTTCCTTGGTGACTCAGACAGTAACGAGTCTGCCTGCAGTGCAGGAGACCCAGGTTCAATCCCTGGGTCAGGAAGATCCCATGGAGAAGGAAATGGCAACCTGCTTCAGTATTCTTACCTGGAAAATCCCATGGACAGAGGAGCCTGATGGGCTACAGTCCATGGGTCGCAAAGAGTCAGACACGACTGAGCTACTTCCCTTTCTTTTTCTATGTTTCTAATTAACAGGCTCAAGCTTTCCTCTATTTTCTTAAACATATAGAGTATAGTGTAAGACTGTCTTAGTATGTTTATCTACTAATCCTATCATTTTTGTTCCTAAGTCTGTTTCTATTGATTTTTTTTTTCATTATGACTTTTAGGTCGCCATTGCTCATCATTATAGGAAACACTCTGAGGACTTCCCTGAGGGTCAGAGTGGTTAGGACTCTGAGCTTCCACTGCAGGGGGTGCTGGTTTGATCCCTGTTTGGGGAACTAAGTTCCCCCATGCTATGTCGCCAAAGAAAAGAAGAGAAAAGACTATGATAATAATAAATCTTTGTCTATTTTAAAAAGGAAGTGTCTTTAAAATAGATTTCCAGAAGTGAAATTGCTGAATCAGAAGATAGAAATGTTCTTAGAGTTCTTCCTTCTTCTGAAATTGGTTGAAATTTAGAAACTCTCTAGCTTTTGGCTCCATCAGCAGCATATAGTAGATGGAACCAATCATCTCCTGAGCCTTTCCAGCAAACCTGAGTTTTCACTTCCTTGGAAACAGAGGAGACACACTTGGTGATACTGTTCGCCCATGATCCATCGAGATCTCCAGGTGGAGGATGGAAGGAAGCAGGAGAGGGCTTAGACCCTGACGTGCAAATTCTATTAAGAATAGTTACCATCAGCTGGGGCCCAGCGAGGTTAGGAACCTGCCCAGAGTCATACAACAGCAGGTGAGTGGCAGAATTTGAGTCAGAATACAGGTCAGCCAGAGCTGCCCCTACTATATGCTGGGCACTGTTCTAAGTGGTTCACACAGAGTAAGTGCAAAGAGGAACTGCCGGGATCCCCATGATACAGATGAGTCATTGTACCCAGGGGCTACTTTCTGAGCCAACATAGATGGAGGTGGAAATGAGAAGAGCTGGCAGAGCTTGGAGTCTGCTGCCCCCAACCTCACTGCAGAGAAGGTGAACCCCCATCTCCTAAGAGACACCCCCTTTCAGCCAGTGACCAGAGTCCTTTGCTTGACTCATGTGCTAAGTCGCTTCAGTTGTGTCCAGCTCCTTGCAACTCTATGGACTGTAACCTGCCAGGCTCCTCTGTCACCCCTTCCCATAAAGTCTCGTTTACCGAAATGGCCCCACTGCCTGGATTCCATCTGTGATGAAACCTGCCAGAGGCTGCTAGATGCAGCTCAGAATTATTATTATTGGTGCATAATGTCTGCATGGGAAGAGGAAATTGAAGGAAGCTGGGCTTACCAAGAGATGCTCACACTAAGGGAGAAAAGCAGAGAAAGTCAATACTATATGACATCACTTATATGTGGAATCTTTCAAAAAATGATACGAATGAATTTATTTACAAAATAAAAACAGACTCACAGACTAAGGGGAAAGTCAGGGGAGGGATAAATTAGGAGTTCAGGATTAACAAACACACTACTATATATAAAATAATGAACAAGGACTTACTGTACAACACAGGGAATTCTACTCAATATTGTGTAATATCCTATATGAGAAAAGAATCTGAAAGAGAACAGATATATGTATATGCAGAAGTGAATCTCTTTGCTGTACCTCTGAAACTAATACAACATGGTAAGTCAACTAACTACCTTCCAATACAAAATAAAAATTAAATTAAAAATATAAAGAGAAAAATAGGTTAAAAATATGTATTTGTTTTCACTGCACAGCTTCAATTGTTGTTCATAATTTCGTACGATATCTTACCATCTACAAACATATTGGATGACTTAGGGGACACAGGAGATGTGGGTTGGATCCTTGGTTCAGGGTTGGATCCCTATGTTGGATCCGTAAATATCTCTGGCTGATTCCTGTCGACATTTAGCAGAAAACAAATTCTGTAAGCAAATATCCTTCAATAAAAATACAAATTAAAAAAATAAAGAAAGAAGCTGGGCTTTCTTAGGGTCTTCTGCACTTCGTCTCTGATATGCTCTGCCAAGCGAGGAGGAGGGAGAGATTTCAAATTCCTTTGTGGGAGAGTGACCCACTTTTCTCCAGCTGCACCAAGGCAGAACTAAAGCAAGTGAGTTAAATGACCAGAAACCACTCAAATGTCTGTCTGCTGCAGAATGGTAAATTGTGTGATTATACCACACCAACAAACCACAGCTACACATAACAACAGGGAAAGCCTCACAAACATTATGCTGAACACAAAAGAGTACATGTTGTAAGAGAGATTTATATGAACTTCCAGACAGTCAAGCTAATCTGTACTTTTAGAAGTCAGGACAGTGGCTACCCATTGAAGGCCGTGGTGACTGGTGGGGTTACTAAGAGGGCTTCAGGGATGCTACCGATGGTCCTTCTCTTCTGGTATTGGTGACGTTGGTGTGTTCATATTCTGATAATTCTTACAGCTGTTTTGATTTGTATATTCTTGTGTATCTTTTATATATCCAATGATGTGAGTAATAACAACGATAATGAAGATCGTGAGAGTAAAAGCAAGTGGACTCAAACTTTGGTAGGAAAGACTTGAGATAGCCTTCTGGATGATCAGAGAGCCTTCTGGTACTTCAGATATCCTTCTGGATGATCAGATATCCTTCTGAATGATCAGGTATCCTTCTGGGATGATCAGATATCCTTCTAGTACTTGAGATAGCCTTCTGGATGATCAGATATCCTTCTAGTACTTGAGATAGCCTTCTGGATGATCAGATATCCTTCTAGATGATCAGATATGTTTCTGGGTGACCAAGTATCCTTCCAGGTCATCCAATATCCTTCTAAGTGGTCCTTCTGTGTGTGTGTGTGTGTGTGTGTGTGTGTGTGTGTGTGTGTGCGCGCGCATGGGCGTGCACACATGCGAGGTAACTTCAGTCATGTTTGAGTCTTTGCAACCCCATGGACTGTAGCCTGCCAGGCTCCTCTGTTCATGGGATTTTCCAGACAAAAATAGCAGAGTGGGTTGCCATGTCCTTCAACAGGGGATCCAACCCTGAACCAAGGATCGAATCCACGTCTCCTGTGTCCCCTACGTCATCCAATATGTTTGTAGATGGTAAGATCTCCTACTAAGTTATGAACAACTGAAGCTGTGCAGTGAAAACAAATTTCTACTTTAATATCAAGCAAATCTGGCTTCAACTTCTAGCTTGTTTATGACATTAATTACATTACTTCGTCTCTCTGAACCTCAAGTTTCTCATCTGAAACTGGGACCGACATGCACTCTTTGAGGCTTGTTGTCATGATTACAAGTAGAATGGCTGGCACACAGTTGATAGTAAACGCATGGCACCTGGTGACCCCTCCCCCCAGGAGAAAAGAGTTTAAAGTTCTGAGCTCCCCTTACACCTCAGGCCCAGAGACTCTTGCTTCTAAATGATACAGTTGGTCATAGACCAGGGAATTTCCGCTTTGACCTCTCAGACAAGTGGCCACAGAATGTGATTTCAGAAGCACTCAAAACCTGCCTTCCCAGCAACTTCAATATTGTCACTGCTTGAAGGTTCTTCTTGTTTTCAGACTTGGCCTGAGTCCCTGTGACCTTCCACAAGGTCACATTACCCTGGGAAGCAGCAGAGCCTGGGTGTTCAGAAGGAGGCTTCGGGGTTAGATGGCCCAGATGTGGATCCTGACCCCCACTTGTGTTTCCTCATCTGTTAAATGGGGTGAAGGAACATGAGACTGCCCAGCTATTGGAGTTCTTGTGAGAATTCTGAGATATGGGGCTTGTGCCTAGACAGCATATTAAAAAGCAGAGACATTACTTTGTCAACAGAGGTCTGTCTAGTCAAGGCTATGGTTTTTCTAGTAGTCATGTATGGATGTGAGAGTTGGACTATAAAGAAAGCTGAGTGCCAAAGAATTGATGCTTTTGAACTGTGGTGAAGGAGAAGACTCTTGAGAGTCCCTTGGACTGCAAGGAGATCCAGTGAGTCCATCCTAAAGGTGATCAATCCTGGGTGTTCATTGGAAGGATTGATGTTTAAGCCGAAACTCCAATACTTTGACCACCTGATGCAGAGAGCTGACTCATCTGAAAAGACCCTGATGCTGGGAAAGATTGAGGGCAGGAGGAGAAGAGGACAACAGAGGATGAGATGGTTGGATGGCATCACTGACTCAATGGACACGGGTTTGGGTAGACCCCTGGAGTTGGTGATGGGCAGGGAGGCCTGGTGTGCTGCGGTTCATGGAGTCACAAAGAGTCAGACACGACTGAGCGGCTGAACTGAACTGAACTGAACACAGTAAGTGTTCAGTAATGGTAGTTGATGTTGCTGTTATTAGTACTATCTTGTGGGAGGCAAAGACCACCTGTCCAAGAAATCTCAGAGGAACCCAGCAAATGATTGATTCAGCAGGCATTTTGTAAGCACCTACTATATGCCCCATCCCCGAGTCAGACCCACCACACTGTGTGGGGTGCAGACAAGAAGCAGTAAGATACATCCCCACCTGCTAGGAGATAGTGTCCCTGGAATGACCAGACACTTTTGAGCTGGTTGGATCCTGAGCTGTGTCACCCTGCAGTGGCCTGTCTGGTGGGTGTGGGTTGGATCCTTGCATTAATTTGCACAGGCTGATTTGTGTGGAAGTGGGCTGATCTGCCTGAAGAGTCGAGTTGGGGGGATGACCACAGACCCCAAGATATTTGTCTCATGGCTTTGGCCTGAGCACTGTGGACAGAGTCCTCAGGCACAGGCTCCAGGAAGCTCCAGGCCCAGGCTCTGGTCACTGAGGGGGCCCTGCAGGGCACAGGGAACAAAACGGTGCCAAGTCCATGCAGGACAGGGCTGGGGGCATGCCCTGCCTCTGTGCAGAGCATGGAGTGGCTCTGACACTGGAAGGTAGGGAGACCCCACTGGGCATCCGCAGGCCCACAGCTTTGGGGTGCTGAGACCTCCAGGAACAGCAACAGAGGTGGGGTAGGGGAGCAGAGCAGAAGACTGTGAGAGGCCTGGAACCCCTAAGTCTGCTCTGGAGACCCCCAGAAAGAACAGCAAGATTTCATGTTGTGAGGATTTAGAATGGAGCTGACTTATGTGGACCAGACAAGAGACCAGAGGCATTTCTGGCTGTTAGTATGATTCTCCCAGGGGCCCACAACCTCTTGAGACCGGGTGGAAAGGTACTCCCAAGAGATACACCATTAGCAGTGCTTTGCCTTTTTTGTTTTTAATTTTAATTTATTGCAGTATAGTTGCTTTACAATGTTGTGTTAGCTTCTACAGCACAGCAAAGTAAAGGAGCCACATACCAATGCAGGTCCCTACCCTTGTGGACTTCCTTCCCACTCAGGTTACCCCAGAGCCTTAACTGGAGTTCACTGCACTATATACCATGTTCTCATTAGTTATCTAGTTTACGACATTGTTGCTCAGTTGCTAAGTCATGTCTGACTCGTTGTGACCTCACAGACTGTAGCCCGCCGGGCTCCTCTGTCCACGGCATTTCCCAGGCAAGAATATTGGAGTGGGTTGCCATTTCCTTCTCCAGGGGATCTTCCCATCCCGGGGATTGAACCCAACCCACACCTCCTGCATTGGCAGACAATTCTTTACCGATGAAATACCAGAATAGTACCGGTAGTACACATACCATTCACACAAGGTCTTTGATAGCACCATTTGTACCATGGGTATTATTTGTTCCATTTGCAGAAGGGGTTAGTGGAGCTCCATGGGGTCAAGTCACCTCCCAGGCAGGGCACTGACTAGACCCGGTCTCCTGTCTCAAGGCTGATTCTTTCCCAGTGGGCCTTCGACATGGGCCATCTGGACAATGGGTGGTGTTATGGGTTGAACTGTGTCCCCCCACTCCCACAAATGTATATACCCCAGTACCATGTTTGGAGATAGGGTCTTTAAAGAGGTACTTAAGTTAAAATGAGATCATTAGTGTGGGTCCTATTCTAACATGACTTGTGTCCTTTAAGAAGAGGAGATTGGGACACAGGCAGGTAGGTAGGAGACTGTTATCTGCAAGCCAATGACAAAGGCATCAGAAGGACCCAATCCTGCCTGAAATGGATCAGGACCCTCTGGTCTTTGTCCCCCCATGTCCTCTGCCTGACTTTTGTCTGTGGATAAACCTTAGCCAAAGAACAAATTTAATCAGAGAAGTGAGAACATGGAGAAACAAAGGAAAACTGTCCAAGAAGACCAAAGAATAATCATGGAGCCATTAAGCACAGTCAAGGACCTTTAGTTCCTCCTCCAGGACTATAGAGAGTATCCTGAGCCATATCCTGTGAGATGTCTCCTAGATGCTGAAACCCCAACCAGGTGGTGGTTATAAAGTGGTGGTTTAGTCACTAAGTCATGTCCGACTCTTGCAACCCCATGGGCTGTAGCCTGCCAGGCTCCTCGGTCCATGGGATTCTCCAGGCAAGAACACTGGTTGCCATTACCTTCTGTATGCAATTTCCTTCTACCTGGTGGAGAAGTTAACTGCCTTATGACCAGACTGTAGCCTGACAAAAGCTTCCACAGTTCCAAGAATTGGCCTCAGGGAAGTGGGAACAAACTGACCCTGGAACTGAAGACCAACTATA
The DNA here is from genome assembly GCF_032452875.1 of Bos javanicus. Classification (NCBI taxonomy): domain Eukaryota; kingdom Metazoa; phylum Chordata; class Mammalia; order Artiodactyla; family Bovidae; genus Bos; species Bos javanicus. The sequence goes on along the minus strand of NC_083869.1, from coordinate 132,472,787 downwards.
CTTGAAACAATCAAGATGATGGTCAGACCACCGATGGCCAATTTCAAAATGACTGTGAGGGCTGACTGTGCTGTTTCTGTTATGTAGCCCCCTCCTCTGTCTGTAAAAGCTCTTGCCCCTGATTGTCAGGGGCAGGGTATGCCTTTAGACGGGCATCTGCTTTCCCTGCAACCCCTCCTAGTTGCTGGCATCCAAAATAAACTTTCCTTTCCACCAGCCTTGCCTATTTATTGGCTTTTTTGGAGCAGCGAGCAGCTGGACCCCACATCTGGTTATTTACAGTACCTTGATATCTGACTTCCAGCTTCTAGAACTGTGAGAAAACAAAATTCTCTTGTTTAAGCCACCCACCCTGTGGTGCTTTGTGATGGCAGCCCGAGTAAACTAACACAGGTGTTAGGAGGGCCCAGACATGATAATGGATGCACAGGCAGGCTTCCTGGAGGTGAGCGGTCTCTAGTCATGACCTTCTTTCTTCTTCTTGGCCCCCTTCCTCTCCCCACAATGTCAACACGTGCCAAGTCAGGAGGAGAGACTGTTCTGAGGGGCTGTACTGGTCCCCAGGGTGCTGCCTGTAGCCAGACCTTCCCTGACTCCCTGAGCCACATGGCTTCCCATCTTGCTGTCTCAGTTTCCACCTCCATAAAATGGGAATCCTTTGATGCCTCCCTCCTCCAGAGTCAACTGCTTACAATTAGGAATTATTTGGCTAAATAGTCATTATGCACTGTTCATGGGGTTGTCAAAGCAAGAATGCTGAAGTGGTTTGCCATTTCCTTCTCCAGTGGAGCACAATTTGTCATAACTGTCCATCATGACCGATCCATCTTGGGTGGCCCTACACGGCGTGGCTCATAGTTTCATTGAGTTAGACAAGGTTGTGGTCCATGTGATCAATTTGATTAGTTTTCTGTGATTGTGGTTTTCATTTTGTCTACTCTCCAAGGGCAATAAGGAGTTCATGATATGAGCCACAGTCAGTTCCCGGTCTTGTTCTTGCTGACTGGATAGAGCTTCTCCATCTTTGGCTGCAAAGAATATAATCAGTCTGATTTCGGTGTTGACCATCTGGTGATGTCCATGTGCAGAGTCTTCTCTTGTGTTGCTGGAAGAGGGCATTTGCTATGACCAGTGTGTTCTCTTGGCAAAACTCTATTAGCCTTTGCCCTGCTCCATTCCATGCTCCAAGGCCAAATTTGCCTGTTATTCCAGGTGTTTCCTGACTTCCTGCTTTTGCATTCCAGTCCCCTATAATGAAAAGGACATCTTTTTTGGGTGTTAGTTCTAAAAGGTCTTGTATGTCTTCATAGAACCATTCAACTTCAGCTTCTTCAGCGTTACTGGTCGGGGTATAGGCTTGGATTACCGTGATATTGAATGGTTTGCCTTGGAAATGAACGGAGATCATTCTGTCGTTTTAAAGATTACATCCAAGTACTGCATTTCAGACTCTTCCTTTGACTATGATGGCTACTCCATTTCTTCTAAGGGATTCTTGCCCACAGCAGTAGATATAATGGTCATCTGAGTTAAATTCACCCATTCCAGTCCATATTAGTTCACTGACTCCTAGAATGTTGACATTCACTCTTGCCATCTCCTGTTTGACCACTTCCAACTTGCCTTGTTCATGGACCTAACATTCCAGATTCCTATGTAATATGGCTCTTTACAGCATTGGACCTTGTGTCCATCACCAGTTACATCCACAACTGTGTATTGTTTTTGCTTTGGCTCCATCCATTCATTCTTTCTGCAGTTATTTCTCCACTTATCTCCAGTAGCATATTGGGTACCTACTGACCAGGGGAGTTCATCTTTCAGTGGCCTATCTTTTTGCCTTTTCCTACTGTTCATGGGGTTCTCAAGGCAAGAATACTGAAGTGGTTTGCCATTCCCTTCTCCAGTGGACCACATTCTGTCAGACCTCTCCACCATGACCCATCCGTCTTGGGTGGCCCCACACGGCATGGCTTTGTTTCACTGAGTTAAACAAGGCTGTGGTCCGTGTGATCAGATGGGCTAGTTTTCATGATTATGGGTTCAGTGTGTCTGCCCTCTGATGTCCTCTCGTAACACCTACCATCTTAATTATGTTTCTCTTACCTTGGACGTGGGGTATCTCTTCATGGCTGCTCCAGCAAAGGGCAACCGCTCCTCCTTACCTTGGATGAGGGGTACCTCCTCATGGCCACCCCTCCTGACCTAGAACATGGAGTAGCTCCTCTCCCACTAGACCATTCAGATATGACCTAAATCAAATCCCTAACGATTATATAGTGAAAGTGAGAAATAGATTTAAGGGACTAGATCTGATAGACAGAGTGCCTAATGAACTATCAATGGAGGTTCGTGACGTTGTACAGGAGACAAGGATCAAAACCATCCCCAAGGAAAAGAAATGCAAAAAAGCAAAATGGTTCTCTGAGGAGGCCTTACAAATAGCTGGGAAAAGAAGAGAAGTGAAAAGCAAAGGAGAAAAGGAAAGATATTTCCATTTGAATGCAGGGTTCCAAAGAATAGCAAGGAGAGATAAGAAAGCTTTCCTTAGCAATCAATACAAAGAAATAGAGGAAAACAACAGAATGGGAAAGACTAGAGATCTTTTCAAGAAAATTACAGATACCAAGGGAACCTTTCATGCAAAGATGGGCTCAATAAAGGACAGAAATGGTATGGACCTAACAGAAGCAGAAGATATTAAGAAGAGGTGGCAATAATACACAGAAGAACTGTACAAAAAAGATCTTCATGACCCAGATAATCACGATGGTGTGATCACTCACCTAGAGCCAGACATCCTGGAATGTGAAGTCAAATGGGCCTTAGGAAACATCACTTCCTATGACAAAGCTAGTGGAGGTGATGGAATTCCAGTTGAGCTATTTCAAATCCTGAAAAATGATGCTGTGAAAGTTCTTCATTCAATATGCCAGCAAATTTGGAAACTCAGCAGTGGCCACAGGACTGGAAAAGGTCAGTTTTCATTCCAATCCCAAAGAAAGGCAATGCCAAAGAATGCTCAAACTACCACACAATTGCACTCATCTCACATGCTAGTAAAGTAATACTCAAAATTCTCCAAGCCAGGCTTCAGCAATACGTGGACGATGATGTTCCAGATGTTCAAGCTGGTTTTTGAAAAGGCAGAGGAACAAGCGATCAAATTGCAAACATCGATGGATCATCGAAAAAGCAAGAGAGTTCCAGAAAAACATCTATTACTGCTTTATTGACTGTGTCAAAGCCTTTGACTGTGTGGATCACAAGAAACTGTGGTAAATTCTTAAAGAGATGGGAATACCAGACCATCTGACATGTCTCTTGAGAAACCTGTGTGTAGGTGAGGAAGCAACAGTTAGAACTGGACATGGAACAACAGACTGGTTCCAAATAGAAAAAGGATTACGTCAAGGCTGTATATTGTCACCCTGTTTATCTAACTTATATGCAGAGTACATCATGAGAAACACTGGGCTGGAAGAAGCACAAGCTGGAATCAAGATTGCTGGGAGAAATATCAATCACCTCAGATATGCAGATGACACCACCCTTATGGCAGAAAGTGAAGAGGAATTAAAAAGCCTCTTGATGAAAATGAAAGTGGAGAGTGAAAAAGTTGGCTTAAGGCTCAATATTCAGAAAACCAAGATCATGGCATCTGGTGCCATTGCTTCATGGGAAATAGATGGGGAAACAGTGGAAACAGTGTCAGACTTTATTTTTTGGTGCTCCAAAATCACTGCAGATGGTGATTGCAGCCATGAAATTAAAAGATGCTTACTCCTTGGAAGGAAAGTTATGACCAAACTAGACAGCATATTGAAAAGCAGAGACATTACTTTGCCAACAAAGATCTGTCTAGTCAAGGCTATGGTTTTTCCAGTGGTCATGTATGAATGTTAGAGTTAGACTGTGAAGAAAGCTGAGTGCCGAAGTATTGATGCTTTTGAACTGTGGTTTTGGAGAAGCCTCTTGAGAGTCCCTTGGACTGCAAGGAGATCCAACCAGTCCATTCTAAAGGAAATCAGTCCTGGGTGTTCATTGGAAGGACTGATGCTAAAGCTGAAACTCCAGTACTTTGGCCACCTCATGCAAAGAGTTAACTCATTGGAAAAGACTCTGATGCTGGGACGGATTGGGGGCAGGAGGAGAAGGGGACAACAGAGGATGAGATGCCTGGATGGTATCACTGACGCGATGGATGTGAGTCTGAGTGAACTCCGGTAGTTGGTGATGGACAGGGAGGCCTGGCGTGCTGTGATTCATGGGGTGGCAAAGAGTCAGACATGATTGAGCGACTGAACAGAACTGAACTGAACCATCTTGCTGGGGCTTCTCTTTTGTCCTTGGACGTGGCGTGTCTTTTTTTGGTGGGATCCAATATTCTCTTGTCGATTTTTGTTCAGCAGCTCATTGTAATTTTGGAGTTCTCACAAGAGATGATGAGCGCACATCCTTCTACTCTACCATCTTGATCGAGACGAGCCAGAGCCAGAGCAACACCCAGTGGTGGGCGTGACTGGTGATGGAAGTGAAGCCCGACTCTGTGAAGAGCAATGTTGCACAGGAACCGGGAATGTCAGGTCCATGGTTCAAAGTAAATCGGAAGTGGTCAAACAGGAGATGGCAAGAGTAAACATCAACATTCTAGGAATCAGTGAACTAAAATGCACTGGAATGGGTGAATTTAACTCAGATGACCATTATATCTACTACTGTGGGCAAGAATCCCTTAGAAGAAATGGAGTAGCTATCATAGTCAATAGAAGAGTGTGAAATGCAGTACTTGGATGCAATCTCAAAAATGACAGAATGATCTCTGTTCATTTCCAAGGCAAACCATTCAATATCACAGTAATCCAAGTCTCTGACCCAACCAGTAATGCTGAAGAAGCTGAAATTGAATGGTTCTATGAAGACCTACATAACCTTCTAGAACTAACACCTAAAAAAGATGTCCTTTTCTTTATAGGAGACTGGAATGCAAAAGTAGGAAGTCAACAGATACCTGGAGTAACAGGCAAATTTGGCCTTGGAGTACAATATGAAGCAGGTCAAAGGCTAAGAGTATTTTGCCAAGAGAATGCACTGTTTATAGCAAACACCCTCTTCCAACAACACAAGAGACGACTCTACATGTGGACATCACCAGATGGTCAATACCGAAATCAGATTGATTATATTCTTTGTAGCCAAAGAGAAGAAGAGGAAGAAGGAGAAGTTCTATAGGAGAAGTTTTATACAGTCAGCAAAAATAAGATGGGAGTTGACTGTGGCTCACATCATGAACTCCTTATTGCTAGATTCAGACTTAAATTGAAGAAAGTAGGGAAAACCACTAGACCATTCAGGGATGCTGCTGCTGCTGCTGCTAACTCACTTCAGTCTTGTCCGACTCTGTGTGACCCCACAGACAGCAGCCCACCAGGCTCCCCATCCCTGGGATTCTCCAGGCAAGAACACTGGAGTGGGTTGCCATTACCTTCCCCAATGCATGAAAGTGAAAAGTCAAAGTGAAGTCGCTCAGTTGTGTCTGACTCTTAGCAACCTCATGGACTGCAGCCTACCAGGCTCCTCCGTCCATGGGATTTTCCAGGCAAGAGTACTGGAGTGGGGTGCCAAAACCAAATCCCTTACAAGTATATAGTGGAAATGAGAAATAGATTCAAGGGATTATATCTGATAGACAGAGTGCCTGATGAACTATGGACAGAGGTTTGTGACGTTGTACAAAGAGTAGCAAGGAGAGATAAGAAAGCCATCCTCAGCGATCAATTCAAAGAAATAGAAGAAAACACTAGAATGGGAAAGACTAGAGATCTCTTCAAGAAAATTAAAGATACCAAGGGAGCTTTTCATGTAAAGATGGGCACAATAAAGGACAGAAATTGTATAGACCAAACAGAAGCAGAAGATATTAAGAGGAGGTGGCAACAATACACAGAAGAACTACACAAAAAAGATCTTCATGGCCCAGATAATCATGACAATGTGATCACTCACATAGAGCCAGATATCTTGGAATGTGATGTCAAGTGGGCCTTAGAAAGTATCACTATGAACAAAGTTAGTGGAGGTGATGAAATTCCAGTTGAGCTATTTCAAATCCTAGAAGATGATGCTATGAAAGTGCTGCACTCAATATGCCAGCAAATTTGGAAAACTCAGCAGTGGCCACAGGACTGGAAAAGGTCAGTTTTCATTCCAGTCCCCAAAGGAAGGCAATGCCAAAGAATGTTGAAACTATCACACAATTGCACTCATTTCACACACTAGCAAAGTAATGCTCAAAATTCTGCAAGCCAGGCTTCAATAGTATGTGAACCATGAGCTTCCAGATGTTCAAGCTGGATTGAGAAAAGGCAGAGGAACCAGAGATCAAATTGCCAACATTCACTGGATCATTGAAAAAGCAAGTGAGTTTTAGAAAAAACATCTACTTCTGCTTTATTGACTATGCCAAAGCCTTTGACTGTGTGGATCACAACAAACTGTGGAAATTCTTCAAGAGATGGGAATACCAGACAGCCTTACTTGCCTCCTGAGAAATCTGTATGCAGGTCAAGGAGCAACAGTTAGAACTGGACATGGAACAACAGACTAGTTCCATATCAGGAAAGGAGTATGTCAAGGCTGTATATTGTCACCCTGCTATTTTAACTTCTATGCAGAGTACATCATGCGAAACACTGGGCTGGATGAAGCACAAGCTGGAATCAAGATTGCCGGGAGAAATATTAATAACATTAGATATGCAGATGACACCACCCTTATGGCAGAAAGCGAAGAACTTAAGAACCTCATGATGAAAGTGAAAGAGGCGAGTGAAAAAGTTGGCTTAAAGCTCAACATTCAGAAAACTAAGATCACGCCATCAGGTCCCAGCACTTCATGGCAAATATAGGGAAACAACGGAAACCATGACAGACTATTTTTTTGGGCCAAAATCACTGCAGATGGTGACTGCAGCCATGAAATTAAAAGACACTTACTCCTTGGAAGAAAAGTTATGACCAACCAAGACAGTATATTAAAAAGCAGAGACGTTACTTTGCCAACAAAGTATGGTTGGCAGAGCTATGTCTAGTGACTAGCTAGTCAAAGTTATGGTTTTTCCAGTGGTCATGTACGGATGTGAGAGTTGAACTATACACAAAGCTGAGCGCCGAAGAACTGATGCTTTTGAACTGTGATGTTAGAGAAGACTCTTGAGAGTGCCTTGGACTGCAAGGAAATCCAACCAGCCCATCCTAAAGAAAATCAGTCCTGAATATTCATTGGAAGGACTGATGCTGAAGCTGAAACTCCAATACTTTGACCACCTGATGTGAAGAACTGACACATTGGAAAAGACCCTGATGCTGGGAAAGATTGAAGGTGGGAAGAGAAGGGGATAAAAGAGGATGAGATGGTTGGATGGCATCACTGACTCATCAATGGACATGAGTTTGAGTAAGCTCTTGGAGTTGGTGATGGACAGGGAGGCTGGCGAGCCCCACCATGGGGTCATAAAGAGTTGGAAACTACTGGGTGATTGGACTGAACTGCTCAGGTTTTGGGATCTTAGTTCCCCAAACAGAGATCGAATCTGGGCCCTTGGCAGAGAAGGTGCAGAGTTCTAGCCACTGGACTGCCAATAAAGACCTTGGAATCTGAACCTGGCACCCATAGTTCTTAGCCTCTACTATGCTCTATGGCATGAGCCTCTGAGGTTCACGCAGAAGGAAAACCACTTGGTCAGCTCTTTCACAGATGTGTGTCACAGCCCGGATGGTGTGGGTGGCTCCAGGTGCCCCGGCCATGTAGCTAATCCTTTATGAATGACAGGTGGGACTTCTTGTAAGAATATATTCACCATCTATCCATTCATCCAATGAAGGCAGATTCCCTAACTGCCAAGCCTGGGATGAGAATTCTTGGGCAAGGGAATGATTTATTGAGGAAGTGCCTTAGGGAGAAACCTGTAGGAGAAAGAGGAAAACAGGGCAGCCAGGGCACAGATCCAGACGTCTAGGCTGAGCCCAGGAAGAGCCCTGGGGCACGCCGTGTACGACCCAAATGGCCTTGCATCAGGCGGGGAGAGGGCGGTTATGCCCTCCACAGTGTCATTCTCCCAACTCACTGGTTAGAGGTGGGCGAGGAGGGGTGGGTGATGAGCAGGGTGGCACCCAGCAGCCTGGGGCCAATCCTCAAGAGAAGGAGGCCGAAGTGCGCACTTGGCAGCTGACCCCTGGGTTGGGAACCTGGGCCAAGAGGGGATCTGGGTGGGGCCTGAACACCACCTGCCCCCACCTCCATCTCTTCTCTGGGGGCTCCTTTGATTCCAAAGCATTGACTGCACACCTATCACCTGGGGGAGCAGAGGAAGCAGAGATGAGAGTGACGTGGACTCCACCCTCCCGGAGCTCCAGTCTGCTCAGAGCGGCCCAGACAATCACACACCACTCAAGTGGGAGCTCGGCAAGGTGAAGACCCATAAAGTGCTGCGGGAGCTTGAGGGTGGGACTGAGCCCTTGGAACTGGAGAGGAATTCGCCAGGCAAGACTGTAGGAAGCAGCCCTTGGACCCCGAGGAGCCTCGGGTGGGCTTAGCTACCTGGGGGACAGCAGGCCAGTGGAGCGTCGCTGCAGAAGTCCAGGTTGAGCAAATGCCTGGCAGTCAGAGAGGAAAGAGTGCCCGGAAGTCCCATGGCCTGCAGACCTGGAGCCCAGGGAGCTTGGTCTAGTCCTTGCCTCGAAAAGTATTTACTGAACCCCTCTGGGCTCGGGGTACTGCTTTGGCCTCCAGAGCTGCAATGAATCCAAGACAAGCATTAGCCAAGTCTGCAAGGGTCCCCAAGGCTCCAAGGGACAGGGACACACTGCCAGGTAGTAATGGGTCCCAGACACCCTGCCTGCTGCCCCCCGCCCTGTCCTGGATGTGCAGAGCCTTGGGGTTGTGGGTTTTCTTTTTTTTTCTCATGTATTTATTTTTAATTGGAGGATAACTGTTTTGTAATATTGTGTTGGTTTCTGCCACACGTCAGCATGAATCAGCCATAGGTACACATGTGTCCTGTGATGACTGGAGGGGTGGGATGGAGGGGGAGGCAGGACTCAGGGCCTTGGGGTTTGAAGAAGCAGAGTCCCATGGACAGAAAGATCCATATCGCCCTTTACAGAGGCCACTCTGGCAGCTGCTTGGATGGTGTTTTAGGGGTGGGGGGAGCCCCGAGGGGCCTGGTGAGTGGTCATGAAGGGAGAACCTGCCCCACCCTGGCCACAGACCCTGCCCCATTGCCCACTGCTTTGGCCCAAACACACACACCCCCTGTCGGCTCCCTGGCCTTGGTTTTTCCTAAGATCTCAATCCACCCTCGGAACAGACAGCCTGGGAGATTCAGAAGGTCCAAGAGGCAAGTGGTAGCTAGGGGTGAGGCCAAGCCCCTTCCTCTTCCAGGAGTGCTTTAAAGGCTCCAGGCGGGGGTCGGGGCTGTGGCCAGTGGTCCTGGGGGGCCTTCCCCAGAGCTCAAGATGCAGGGGGACAGGCTAGAGTCTCGCCCTCGCATCTGGACAGACGACGCAGGTGATTCTTGTAGGTGTTCAGGTTCCGCTGCAGGCAGAAGGCCAACGTCTTGTCACAGGCGCACAGCTGCTGCTCACACCAGCTCCCCTTGGTGGCTGCGAGGGAGTGAAGGAGGGCACTTAAGCGGTCTGCCCCTTCCCGTGGTAGGGTGGGTCGTCGCCCCTGGAGGGGAGCTGCTGAAGGCAGCTCAGCCCTCGTCCACCCTTTGGTGCCCTTCCCGGGTCCTTGGACTCTGGCTCTGTGACCTTGGGCATGGGGTGTGACCTCCCTTTGTGCCATTGGTCCTTCGTTCATTCATCCGTTCAGTAAGCAACTGAGCACCTGTCCTTCGGGAGTCTTAGGAGGGAGAGGAGAACAGAATGGACACCTGAGTTCACACTCCCCTGGGGCGGGGCGGGGGTGGGCAAATGTCAGAGAAGCGTGTGGTCGTTGTTGTTCAGTGGCTCAGTCCTGTCTGACTCTTTGTGACCCCACGGATGCCAGCGTGCCAGGCCTCCCTGCCCTTCACAGAAGTGAGTGCAACTGTGCTTACCCGGAAGTAAGGAACAAGACAGGGGCTCTGAGCTGGTAACTGATGGGACTGACTGAGTGTCAAAAGCCATTTGAGCTGAGATCAGAAGAGTGAGCTGTTGCTCCTACTCTGGAAAGCCAGGGTGGAGGAGACGGATTGTTCCTGGCAGAAGGAACAGCATGTGCAAAGACTCTGAGGAAAGACAGACCATGGTGCTTCAGTTTCACCATCTGTCAAATGGGGATAAGAGAGCCGGACCTACTCTATAGCATGGGGAACTCTGCTCAGTATTTTGTAATAATCTATAAGGGAAAAGATTATGTATACATACATATATATATATATATATATATTCAGATTAAAATAAGAAGGCAAAGCCTTTAGCACATAGTAAGTGGTCTATAAATGTTGGCCATTTCAGTTGTTGCCACTAAGTTCTCAGTTGACAGGGACAGCTGGTGAGCCCATTCAGCTTCTAGCCCCGGGACTTGCTGCCTTTCTCCATGCGTGGACTCTGGGGCTTGGTGACCTGGGTTACAGCCCAGGCTTTCTCATTTGTAGCTGTGTGACCCTGAGCAAACAGTGCACTCTAGTTTCAGTTTTCTTGTCAGTAAAATGGAGATCAGGGCTTCCCAGGTGGCTCAGAATTTGCCTGCCAAGCAGGAGACATGGGCTCAAGTCCTGGGTCAGGAAGATCCCCGAGCAAGGAAATGGCAACACACTCCAGTATTTTTGCCTGGGAAATCCTGTGGACAGAGCAGATGGGCGGGTCACACGTCATGGGGTTGCGAAGAGTAAGATGTGATGTAGTGACCAAGAACAACAAGAAAGTGATCACCGGGGTGGTGCTGCCTCCTATCTGGGTTGCTCTTGAACCCATGATGATGAAAAAATGAACACTAACCTCAGTAGCCGGAGAATTCATCAAGCATGCATCTGCAGGGCACCTTATGTCTCCTCCTATTTTAGTTTTTGAATTAACTTTATGGAGTAGAATGCTGTTATCATCCTGAGTTTCCAGAGGAGGATCCTGAGGTTCAGAGAAGTTAAGCAAAGTGTTCAAGGTCACACAGCTGGTCAGTGGTGGGTCTGGGATCTAAGCTGAGGTCTGGCAGCCTTCCAGATCCTAAAGGGGTCAAAGTGCCTATGGGACCTCTCCATACTCCTACCCCTATTGCTGCCTCTCCTTCACAGCCCAGATATTGAACTGGATATATGAGAAAAACAGAGAGGCTGAGCAGCTTGTGCTTTGTCACACAGCATACGAAAGCAATGTGTGCGATAACTCCTTTGCTCAGCCTCCTACTCCAACCCTGAGGCCCAGGCACTCACAACACTGGACTTTCCCCTGGAAAAAGGTGTAGTCATAGTGGTCGAAGCTGATGTCACAGTTGTCAGATTTCAGGTGACGGTAGCAGCAGTCATGTTCATGGCAGCATCTGGCAGGAGAGGACAGGAGGTGGGTGAGTCCTTGGCTGACTTGAGTCTCAGGTTGCCCCTGCCTCAGAGCAGAAACTGCGTATCTGCCTCGGAAGTCAAGACCTGCCAGGGTCTAATCTTCTTTCTAGCTAAAACTTCTCGAGTGCTTCCTGTGTACCAGGTGGTGGTTTAGTCTCTAAGGCGTGTCTGACTCTTGCGAACCCATGGACCGTAGCCCGCCAGGATCTTCTGTCCATGTGATTCTCCAGGCAAGAATACTGGGGTGGGTTGCCATTTCCTTCTCCAGGGGCTCTTCCTGACCCAGGAATCGAACCCGGGTCTCCAGCATTGCAGGAAGATTGTTTACCATCTGAACTATGAGGAAGATTCCCTCCTGTGTACCAGGCACCTGCTCTACCTAGGAATTCTCTCTTAATCCTTTTGGCCGCTCTGGGATAGAGGTACTAGCATTATCCCCATTGCACAAATGAGGAAACTGAGGCTCTGGGCGGTCAGGCCACATGCCCAGGATCATACAGCCTGTATGTGGTGGGTGAGGGTGCTGGCCTCGGGCCTGGCTGGCTCTCATCCCTCCTCTGGCAGATCCCTGGGTTGCTGTGAAAACCAGTGAGATCGTGGCAAAATGAAGTGGGACTTTTTTAAAAACAATGTTCAACGGCAATGGGAAGTGTCTGTGGCTCTTCTAACTAGTTTGGGGTTGAGAGTGCAAGACAGACTTCAGAAAGTCTGAGGAACCCTCCAGAAGGGCTGGGGCTGGATCAGAGCTCAGTGGAGTTCCTAGCAGGGAAAAATATGAGAACATTCAGATAAGACCTAAATCAAATCCCTTGTGATTATACAGTGGAGGTGATTAATAGATTCAAGGGATTCGATCTGATAGACACAGTGCCTTGAAGAACAGCTATGGGCTGTGGTTCAGAACATTATACAGGAGGTGGTAACCAAAATCATCCCAAAGAAAAAGATATGTAAGAAATTAAAATAGTTGTCTGAGGATACCTTACAAATAGCTGAGAAAAGAAGAGAAGCGAAAGGCAAAAGACAAAGGGAAAGATTTTTCCAAATCAATGCAGAGTTCCAGAAAGAGCAAGGAGAGATAAGAAAGCCTTCCTCAGTGATCAGTGCAAAGAAATAGAGGAAAACAACAGAATGTGAAGGACTAGAGATCTCATCAACAAAATTGGAGACACCAGGGGAATATTGCATGCAAAGATGGGCACAGTAAAGGACAGAAATGGTAGGAACCTAACAGAAGTGAAAGAGATTAAGAAGACGTGGCAAGAATACACAGAAGAACTATACAAAAAAGGACTTAATAACCTGGATAACCACCACAGTGTGATCACTGACCTACAGCCAGACATCCTGTTGTGTGACGTCAAGTAGGCCTTAGGAAGCTTTACTAGAAACAAAGCTATTGGAAGTGATGGAATTCCAGGTAAGCTCTTTCAAACCCTAAAAGATGATGCTGTAAAAGTACTACACTCAATAAGGCAGGGAAATTTGGAAAACAGCAGTGGCCACAGGACTGAAAAAGTCAGGTTTCGTTCTGATCCCAAGGAAAGGCAATGCCGAAGAATGTTCAAACTACTGCACAATTGTGCTCGCTTCACATGCTAGCAAGGTAATGCTCAAACTCCTTCAGGCTAGGCTTCAACAGCACATGGCACCAAATGAATAAATGGATGGAGAAGAAGCAGGAGGGGAAAGGGGAGGGTCCCTGGGGAGAGGCAGAGCACGATTGGGAGGCATTACCAGTCTGTGGCATCTCTGGGTTGGCCTTGGCCACCTTTTCTGCAGTAACAGCCATAGTGTGAATAGAAGAAGATGGGGATCTTCCCCGTCACTTGTCTGATCATCTCGTTCAGGTCCAGTATGTCGGCCTCGGCTGGAGCCACACCTGCCAAGGAGCCCAGCCACAAGGAGAGGACGTGAGTCTCAGGGAGTCCAGGGGCTGCAGGCCTGGCACCTCTGCTCTGCCTGGGCCAAACCAATGACCTTGGATAATAAAGTAACAACAAACACTACGGCTATTGGAAATATAATGACAGTTGGTAACTGATTTCCGTGGATCTTTTCATGTGGAGACTTATTGACTCCTTCCTTTCCATGAGAGACTCTTTTTTTTTAATCCTTTTATTTTGGTTTATTCTCGATGTAGAGAAAAGTTGCCAAGATCATATAAAGAGATCTCATACACCTCCCCATTCAGTTTCCTCTCATCATGGTATATGTATGAAAACTAAGAAGCCAGTATTGGAACCATAAATGCTGTTTTTAATGTCCATTTTAGGGATGAACACACTGAGGCTCAGTAACTTGTTCCAGGTCATGGTAGCTGGTAAACAGAGGAGCAGGATTAAAGCCCAGGGCAGTCTGGTTCTGCTCTGTCTCTGGGTCACATTCTGTAGTAGGAAGACACTCCCCCCGCCACCCCCAACTCCCACCACAGCCCACAGGGAATCCACACATTAAACAGTATGTGTGGGGCTTCCCTGGTGGCTCAGTGGTAAAGAATCCGCCTGCCAGTGCAGGAGACACAAGTTCAATCCCTGGTCCAGGAAGAGCCCACGTGCCGAGGAGCAGCTAAGCCCGTGCACCACAGCTGTTGTGCCTGGGAGCCACAACTACAGAGCCCACGTGCTGCAGTTACTGAAACCTACGCCCCCAGCACCTTCCTTCCACAACAAGGAACCCCCTGTGCTGAGAAGCCCACACACCGCTACTAGAGAGAAACCTCACCCAGCAACGGAGACCCATCACTCCCAGAAATAAAATAAAATAAATAAAATCATTTTTTAAAAAAGCCTCTTTAAAAAACTATGCATGGCTCTTCTGGGAAGCAGCGTGATTTAGAAATCAATGTTTTTCATGAATATTTTTCACTTCAGTCATAATATCTGCTGGTGAGAATTGATCATAAAGGAAATTCATTTTGTTGGGAGAGAGGAATGCATTATATTGAGTTAGGATAAATAAAATATATTAAGCCAGTGAGTTCAGGGAAGAATTTGGGAGAAACAGATGAGATGCGAAAGGGACTGGAATGTACCTGTGTGCAACCTCAGGAGATGACCAAGAACACAGATGGAGCCCTGAGTCTCAGACAGACTGGGCTGAGGAGGCCCCTTCGGGTGACCCTAGTTTTGGAAGCTCACCCCCCACCCTCAAGTAAATGGTGTTATAATGAAGCTCTCAAATAAAGTGAGTAATAAGCAGGGGAGAGCCCTAAACTAGGGAAAGCTGGGGCTGGGATGAACTCATGCAGTGGGCCGGGGGTGCCATCAGAAGCAGGGTGCTTGCCTTGTGAAGAAAGTGATAGTTACTCAGTGGGGCCCGACTCTTTGCAACCCATGGACTGTAGCCTGCTAGGCTCCTCTGTCCATGGGATGCTCCAGGAAAGAATACTGGAGTGGATAGCATTCTGTTCTCCAGGGGATCTTCCCGACCCCGGGATCGGATCTGGGTCCATTTCAGGCAGATGCTTTACTGTCTGAGCCACCAGGGCTGCAGCTAGACAGTGACTGGTAGAGTCTGGGACTCGCAGGTGGGTCGTGTCCCAGTGTGTGGAAGTCCACATTGCCACTCTCGTCTGCCATGGTGGCTCTAGCTGTACACATGTTAAAGAGAAACCTTACTAATTTTGACTGTGCTGAGGAATGGCCCCAGCCCCCTTGGAACCCCAGATTTGGTGATAAGGCCCCAGAAACAGCCCACGGCCAAGAGAGTTAACGTGCACCCAATAAGCCAGCCAGGGATCTGAATTCAGAATCTCACCTTTTTGCTGAACCTCCATCCCCTTGTGCACCCCAAGTTTAGACCTTTCTATTCCAGTTTAGAAGTAGCCACACAAATTCACACCTGAATTCTGCAGCTGTTCCTCGCCAAGCAAACAAATTCAGCTTTGATTCGGGGTGCTTTCAGTGGTCTTATTTCTCACAGTTTTACAGTGAGGTCAACCCAGTCCTTGGGATCGAGGAGCTCAACTTGTGGTCAAGAGGGCTTCAGGACACTGACTTAGCTTAACAGTGATTCCTGCCTTGGTTGCTTTTTCCATCCTCAGCTGTCGCTTAGGAGGATGGAGCCCCTTCTCCCAAGGGTTAGCGACAGTGGCAGGGGCAATATCACTACTAACTCATGCATGCACTTTGTGTGAAGTTACTTCTCGCTAACTGTTACTTACACTTGCTAAGGTTTTGTATATATTTTCTCATTAGAGTCCTTCTAACAACCCAATGAAAAGCATGTTATTGTGCCCACTTTACAGATGAGGATATAGAGGGGTAGGGAGACTTGGCCAAGGTCATACCACCGGAAGCTGATGGGCCAGCATCTAAATGCAGGTTCATCTGTGTATTTCATCTCTATACCATATTGACTCTTTGTATCTGAGAGACGAATTTGTGCAGCTTGATTGCAGTTTTCCTAATGGTTTTCACTGTAACCCTGCTGATGTGTTCCTCTAGGGAATTTGGGAGCCCCCAAAACAACATAAAGCACATTAAAAAAATGAAGTGCAAATCCTTTCTCATATCACATATTCTGAGATGGATCAACAAGTAAAAACTCCAGTTTGCTAGCAACCAGATTTGCAACATTTGATCTGTTAAAGATCAGATGGAAACTTCACCATTTCCCAATGGACAACAGAACCCCCAGGGTCAAGGGAGCTGAAAGGGTTCTAAAAATGTAGTGGTTTATCACTAAGTCGTGTTCAATTCTTTCAACCCCATGGACTCTAGCTTCCTAGGCTCTGCTGTCCATGGGATTTCCCAGGCAAGGATACTGGAGTGGATTGCCATTTTCTTCTCCAGGGGATCTTGCCAACCCAGGGATCAAACTTCAGTCTCTTGCATTGCAGGCGGATTCTTTACTGACTGAGCCACTAGGAAAGCCCCCTAAAAGTGTGGAGAGGTGTGCATATGTAAGAGATTACTATTATCTAGTCAGAGGGACACAGGAGAGCAGATCCATTTCTGTGGTTTGTGTCCGAAGTACCACAGATGTCAGTTCAGCTGGAGCCCAGTTTCTGAACTTCTAGTTTCCCGCCTTTGCCTGCCACATAGCTTGGCCACCCACAGCTCTCTGACTGAAGCCACTGTTCCAGGGGATTGAGCCACTGACGACTCCTTGCAGGGGGCCGAATAGTGGGGGACTGGAGACTGGGGCAGTGATGATCAGCACAGCAGCTCAGTTTAGGAAAGAGATACAGGGCATCCCAGCTTCCCTCCCCACCTTCCCGGCCGTGGGTGGTGTCCCCACTTACCAGCAAAGACCAGCAGTGCGCAGAGCAGGGAGAGGCCCATGACCGCAGCACAGAGCAGTGGAGGCAGCGACTGGAAGTCCCTTGTGAGGCAGCAGCCCCTTATATCAGATGGGCCCTGCTCGCTGAGCTGGATCCCGCCCTCCCAGCTTCAGCTCTGCTGGAGGTCACCCATGCTCTTTGTGTTTCCTCTTTTCTGGCAATGCGGAATTTTATTTCTGTTTTCAATATCTTTAAAAAATGTTTTTGATTGCATGTTTGGCATAGAAGATTTGGAGAACTTGAACAACTAGAAGCAATTTAAAATCATTTGTGAATCCATTCATCACCATTAATTTTTTCAATGAAATTGACATTGTTGTAACATTGTGTAAATTTAAGTGTACAATATATTGATGTGATACATTTATATATCATGACCTTGTGTTAGTGCAGCAATAACTAGCATTTCTATCACATCACATAATTACAATTTCTCTTTGTGGCTGGAATAATTAAGATCTAGTCTCTAGGCAAGTTTGGTGATTATGACACAACATTGTTGTCTATATGCACTGTACTGTCTAGGACTTATTTACTACTTGTTGCAAGTTCGTACACTTATACAATACTTATCCTAGCCCCCCCCCCGACCCCACTTTCTGTAACCACCATTTTACTCTCTATTTTAACATGTTTGTACACACACACACATATGCACAAACGGCATCTTCTTTACGCACTCATCCATTGATGGGTGCTTAAGTTGTTTCCATCATTAACATCTTGGTGTCAATGTTATCCTGGCTCTATTACTCTCTGTATATATCTTTCCACACTGTTCCCTGACCAAATTAGGTAAACATTACAGGTAGTACGTTGTAGTCTGTCTTTTCATTTACTAAAATAACTTGAATATATTTCTATGTTGTTAAATCATCTCCTGCAGATTTTGAAAGGTAGCCTTGTATGCCATTCATTTAAAGAATCCCCTATTGTTGGGCATACGGGTTATTTCCAATATCATACTATTCTAGACCACACAGCAGGACAGTGAAAAAACTCTTTGAGATGAAATCTCGTCCCTGCCCAGAATCGTTTCTATAGGGTGTACTCCTGAAGTGGGCTTGCTGAGTCAAAGCACACCTACAATTTGAAGGCAATTGACATGTGTTGACAACTTACCCTGCAGAAGGTCTGCCCCAGTTTAAAATGGGACTCCTAATGAGGCAAATGACGTGGACCCAGCCCAACTAGGGTGGAGGTGCTGATGGCAAGACATGCTTGACATTACAAATGGGTAGTCTGCTGCAAACGCTCTACCAGTAACCCCTAAGGTTTGCCGGAGAGTCCACAAGAGCAGAAACTGAGCTTCTTTGGTGCCTGTCAGATGGCTGTTCAAGAGCATAGAGCACAGGCTGACCTCTTTGCTGCCAGCTAACTGGTCTACCCAAAAAAAGTCAGGTCAAGGCTGGGTGATCTCCCTCTCCCTCTTCCCTGTCTGTTTAAAATCTAATTTTCCTTTATTCCTAGACTCAGTCATTAACTGATCATCTCATACATGAAAAAGCAATCTGCATGCAAAATACTAAGCAGCAAATACATGAAGTCTCTCTGGCATAGTCTTGGGCATGCCTCCCCCGTGTGTGCTCTGTAGCCATATGCTCTTTCCCTTTATGCTCTGACCACTGTGGGACCTTCCTGTGCACTCTTCTAGGCCTGTGGTTACCCTTCTGAGCCCCAGCTTCCCCCTGAGTTGGTCTCAATCAGACAGAAGCAAAAGTGGCCAGGACTTCTGCTGATTCCAGAAGTCTTTGCCCTAGTGGGAGAGAAGACTTGATAGATGCTGCAAAAAGTCTTCAAAATCTGCTGTCCCAGACATTCCCATAGGTCCCAGGGCACAGTTCAAAGGGAACACATTCAAACTCTAGCTTCTTCTCCTACCATCTTGGGACCCTGGGAAAGTCATTTGACCTCAAGAGCCTTGCTTTCCTCATGTGCAGAACGTAGACAATGTGGAGGCAACCGTCCCTCTCTCCTCTGATGGCCGTGGGCTTTAGAGACCACATGCACACAACAGGTTGTGTGCAACAGACCCTCAGAGAGAATGCCGTTATGGTGACCGCACACAGATTATGTAGCATCACATGGAGACAAAGAGGCCGGCGTTCCAGATGCTTCCCGGGAGAAAGCTGCTCAGCTCCGTGTCTTCCATTTTCTCACGCGTGAAACAGGGTGGTGAGAGTGTTACGGAACCAAACTTGAGTCCACTTGCCCAGAAAAGCCAGTCTATTGACTTCAAGTCATGGTGAAGTAAAGAGCATTGTTTACTGCAGGGCACCAAGCAAGCAGTCCAGACAGCTAATGCTGAGTTCAGTTCAGTTCAGTCGCTCAGTCGTGTCCAACTCTTTCTCAAATGGCCTGAATTCCCATGGTGGCTTTCAGGGAAGGCTTTAAAGACAGGCTAAGGGGAAGGGGTTTGGGGGTGTGTGGTCAGCCTGTGGGCATTCTTATGATTGGTTGGTGATAAGAGAACTAAGGGGTCAATATCGTCAACCTTCTGGTTCCAGTCGTCTGGGGTCTATGTGTTTGTGACAGCTTACATACAGTTGACTTCTTCCACGTGGTGAAGTCTGTGAAACAGTTCATATGATTGGCTTAGAACAGCCCTTAAGGAGGAACTAAAGGTCCTCAAGTTTGCTTAATGGCTAAACTATTGTTGTTTTTGTCCTGCTTGACTGTTTTCTTTTGGCTTTGCATTTTTCTTACTTCTTGATTAAATGCATTCATTGGAACTGGGGGAAGACCTAGGAGGTTAAAGTTTTTTTTCATAGGTGAGAGGCAGGTGGAAGACTCAAGTGGGGGCAGGTGTCCTGGGAAAGCACCATAGGGTCCAGCTTGGTTACCATAGCACCTGCTTCATAGACTTGTGGGAATTAAATGTGGTGATATGGGGACAGAGCTCAGTCAGTACCCAGAAACCAACAAATGTGAGCTACGGTGACTCCCCCCACCATCATCTTCATCTGCACCTTCGCTGCTTAAAATGAACAGAATAAATAGATAACCTTTGCTTTTACATTGTCTAATCTGCATTAATCCTCTCCAGTCTGTCTTCTCAGTGTATTTGTTTCTCTCCAGAAATTTGATCCAGTTTTTTTTTTTTTTTTTAATATCTCCACATCCAAGGAGTGGTGGCTGCACGGGCACAGGAGGGCCGAGAGGAGCTACTCCACATTCAAGTTCAGGAGGGGCAGGGGTGAGGAGATACCCCTCGTCCAAGGTAAGGAGCAGTGGCTGCGCTTTGCTGGAACAACCGTGATGAGATACCCCACATTCAAGGTAAGAGAAACCCAAGTCAGACGGTAGGTGTTGCAAGAGGGCATCAGAGGGCAGACACACTGAAACCATAATCAAAGAAAACTAGTCAATCTAATCACACTAGGACCACAGCCTTGTCTAACGCAATGATACTAAGCCATGCCTCTGGGGCCACCCAAGACTGGCGGCTCATGGTGGAGAGGTCTGATAGAATGTGGTCCACTGGAGAAGGGAATGGCAAACCACTTCAGTATTCTTGCCTTGAGAACCCCATTAACAGTATGAAAAGGTAAAAAGGTAAGACACTGAAAGAGGAAATCCCCATGTCAGTAGGTGCCCAATATGCTGCTGGAGATCAGTGGAGAAATAACTCCAAAAAGAATGAAGGGATGGAGCCAAAGCAAAAACAATATCCAGTTGTGGATGGGACTGGTGATAGAAGCAAGGTCCAATGCTGTAAAGAGCAATATTGCACAGGAACCTGAAATGTTAGGTACATGAATCAAGGCAAATTGGAAGTGGTCAAATAGGAGATGGCAAGAGTGAATGCCAACATTCTAGGAATCAGCGAACTACAATAGACTGGAATGGGTGAATTTAACTCAGATGACCATTATATCTACTACTGTGGGCAGGAATCCCGTAGAAGAAATGGAGTAGCCATCATGGTCAACAAACGAGTCTGAAACGCAGTACTTGGATGCAATCTCAAACATGACAGAATGATCTCTGTTCGTTTCCAAGGCAAACCATTCAGTACCACAGTAATCCAAGCCTATGCCCCGACCAGTAACGCTGAAGAAGCTGAAGTTGAACGGTTCTATGAAGACCTACAAGACCTTTTAGAACTAACACCCAAAAAAAGGTGTTCTTTTCATTATAGGGGACTGGAATGCAAAAGTAGGAAGTCAGGAAACACCTGGAGTAACAGGCAAATTTGGCCTTGGGGCATGGAATGGAGCAGGCCAAAGGCTAATAGAGTTTTGCCAAGAGAACACACTGGTCATAGCAAACACCCTCTTCCAACAAGACAAGAGAAGACTCTATACATGGACATCCCCAGATGGTCAACACTGAAATCAGATTGATTATATTCTTTGCAGCCAAAGATGGAGAAGCTCTATACAGTCAGCAAAAACAAGACCAAGAACTGACTGTGGCTCAGATCATGAAATCCTTATTGCCAAATTCAGACTGAAATTGAAGAAAGTGGAGAAAACCACTAGACCATTCAGGTATGACCTAAATCAAATCCTTTATGATTATACAGTGGAAGTGAGAAATAGATTTAAGGGCCTAGATCTGATAGATAGAGTGCCTGATGAACTATTGACTGAGGTTTGTGACATTGCACAGGAGACAGGGATCAAGACCATCCCCATGGAAAAGAAATGCAAAAAAACAAAATGGCTGTCTGGGGAGGCCATACAAATAGCTGTGAAAAGAAGAGAATCAAAAAGCAAAGGAGAAAAGGAAAGATATAAGCATCTGAATGCAGTGTTCCAAAGAATAGCAAGAAGAGATAAGAAAGCCTTCTTCAGTGATCAATTCAAAGAAATAGAGGAAAACAACAAAATGGGAAAGAGTAGAGAATCTTCAAGAAAATTAGAGATAACAAGGGAACATTTCGTGCAAAGACGGGCTTAAAAAGGACAGAAATAATATGGACCTAACAGGAGCAGAAGATATTAAGAAGAGGTGGCAAGAATACACAGAAGAACTGTACAAAAAAGATCTTCACAACCAAGATGATCATGATGGTGTGATCACTCACCTAGAGCCAGACATCCTGGAATGTGAAGTCAAGTGGGCCTTAGAAAGCATCACTACGAACAAAGCTAGTGGAGGTGATGGAATTCCAGTTGACCTATTTCAAATCCTGAGAGATGATGCTGTGAAAGTGCTGCACTCAATATGCCAGCAAACTTGGAAAACTCAGCAGTGGACACAGGACTGGAAAAGGTCAGTTTTCATTCCAATACCAAAGAAAGGCAATGTTAAAGAATGCTCAAACTACTGCACAATTGTACTCATCTCACACGCTAGTAAAGTAATGCTCAAAATTCTCCAAGCATGGCTTCAGCAATACATGAACCCTGAACTTTCAGATGTTCAAGCTGGATTGAGACAAGGCAGAGGAACCAGAGATCAAATTGCCAACATCTGCTGGATCATTGAAAAAGCAAGAGAGTTCCAGAAAAACATCTATTTCTGCTTTATTGACTATGCCAAAGCCTTTGACTGTATGGATCACAATCAACTGTGGAAAATTCCGAAAGAGATGGGAATACCAGACCACCTGACCTGCATCTTGAGAAACGTATATGCAGGTCAGGAAGCAACAGTTAGAACTGGACATGGAATGACAGACTGGTTCCAAATAGGAAAAGGAGTACGTCAAGGCTGTATATTGTCACCTGCTTATTTAACTTCTATGCAGAGTACATCACGAGAAACGCTGGGATGGAAGAAGCACAAGCTGGAATCAAGATTGCCGGGAGAAATATCAATAACTTCAGGTATTCAGATCACAGCACTCTTATGGCAGAAAGTGAAGAGGAACTAAAAAGCCTCTTGATGAAAGTGAAAGACAAGAGTGAAAAAGTGGTCTTAAAGCTCAACATTTAGAAAACAAATATCATGGCATCTGATCCCATCACATCATGGCAAATAGATGGGGAAACAGTGGAATCAGTGTCAGACTTTATTTTGGGGGCTCCAAAATCACTGCAGATGGTGTCTGCAGCCATGAAATTAAAAGACGCTTACTCCTTGGAAGGAAAGTTATGACCAACCTAAATAGCATATTGAAAAGCAGAGACATTAATTTGCCAACAAAGGTCCATCTAGTCAAGGCTATGGTTTTTCCAGTGGTCATGTATGGATGTGAGAGTTTGACTGTGGAGAAAGCTGAGCGCCGAAGAATTGATGCTTTTGAACTGTGGTGTTGGAGAAGTCTCTTGAGAGTCCCATGAACTGCAAGGAGAACTGCAAGGAGATCCAACCAGTCCATTCTAAAGATCAGTCCTGGGTGTACTTTGGAAGGAATGATGCTAAAGCTGAAACTCCAGTAGTTTGGCCACCTCATGCGAAGAGTTGACTCATTGGACAAGACTCTGATGCTGGGAGGGTTGGGGGCAGGAGGAAAAGGGGACAACAGAGGATGAGATGGCTGGATGGCATCACCAACTCGATGGACATGACTTTGAGTGAACTCGGGAGCTGGTGATGGACAGGGAGGCCTGGCGTGCTGCGATTCATGGGGTCACAAAGAGTCGGACAGGACTGAGTGACTGAACTGAACTGAACTGAACTGATGTTTCTAATTGGCTTCCCTGGTGACTCAGACAGTAAAGAGTCTGCCTGCAGTGCAGGAGACCCAGGTTCGATCCCTGGGTCAGGAAGATCCTGTGAAGAAGGAAATGGCAACCTGCTTCAGTATTCTTACCTGGAAAATCCCATGGACAGAGGAGCCTGGTGGGCTACAGTCCATTGGATCCCAAAAAGTCAGACACGACTGAGCTACTTCCCTTTCTTTTTCTATGTTTCTAATTAACAGGCTCAAGCTTTCTCTATTTTCTTAAACATAGAGAATATAGGTGTAAGGCTGTCTTATATGTTTATCTACTAATCCTATCATTCTGTTCCCAGGTCTGTTTCTATAGATTTTTTTTTCATTATAACTTTTAGTCTCCATTGCTCATGGTTCTAGGAAAAACTTTAGGGACTTCCCTGAGGGTCCAGTGATTAGGACTCTGAGCTTCCACTACACGGGGCGCTGGTTTGATCCCTGTTTGGGGAACTAAGGTCCCCCATGCTATGTCACCAAAGAAAAGAAGAGAAAAGACTATGATAATAATAAATCTTTGTCTATTTTAAAAGGGAAGTGTCTTTAAAGTAGATTCCCAGAAGTGAAATTGCTGAATCAGAAAATAGAAATGTTCTTAGAGTTCTTCCTTTTTCTGAAATTGGTTGAAATTTAGAAACTCTCTAGCTTTTGGCTCCATCAGCAGCATATAGTAGATGGAACCAATCATCTCCTGAGCCTTTCCAGCAAACCTGAGTTTTCACTTCCTTGGAAACAGAGGAGACACACTTAGTGATACTGTTCGCCCATGATCCATCGAGGTCTCCAGGTGGAGGATGGAAGGAAGCAGGAGAGGGCTTAGACCCTGACGTGCAAATTCTATTAAGAATAGTTACCATCAGCTGGGGCCCAGCGAGGTTAGGAACCTGCCCAGAGTCATACAGCAGCAGGTGAGTGGCAGAATTTGGGTCAGAATACAGGTCAGCCAGAGCTGCCCCTACTACATGCTGGGCACTGTTCTAAGTGGTTCACACAGAGTAAGTGCAGAGAGGAACTGCCGGGATCCCCATGATACAGATGAGTCATTGTACCCAGGGGCTACTTTCTGAGCCAACATAGATGGAGGTGGAAATGAGAAGAGCTGGCAGAGCTTGGAGTCTGCTGCCCCCAAGCTCACTGCAGAGAAGGTGAACCCCCATCTCCTAAGAGACACCCCCTTTCAGCCAATGACCAGAGTCCTTTGCTTGACTCACGTGCTAAGTTGCTTCAGTTGTGTCCTGCTCCTTGCAACCCTATGGACTGTAACCTGCCCGGCTCCTCTGTCACCCCTTCCCATAAAGTCTCGTTTACTGAAATGGCCCCACTGCCTGGATTCCATCTGTGATGAAACCTGCCAGAGGCTACTAGATGCAGCTCAGAATTATTATTATTGGTGCATAATGTCTGCATGGGAAGAGGAAATTGAAAGAAGCTGGGCTTACCAAGAGATGCTCACACTAAGGGAGAAAAACAGAGAAAGTCAATACTATATGACATCACTTATATGTGGAATCTTTCAAAAAAAATGATACGAATGAATTTATTTACAAAATAAAAACAGACTCACAGACTAAGGGGAAAGTTAGGGCAGGGATAAATTAGGAGTTCAGGATTAACAAACACACTACTATATATAAAATAATGAACAAGGACTTACTGTACAACACAGGGAATTCTACTTAATATTGTGTAATATCCTATATGAGAAAAGAATCTGAAAGAGAACAGATATATGTATATGCAGAACTGAATCTCTTTGCTGTACCTCTGAAACTAACACAACATGGTAAGTCAACTAACTACCCTCCAATACAAAATAAAAATTAAATAAAAAATAAAAAGAGAAAAATAAGTTAAAAAATATGTATACCTATGGCTGATTCCTGTTGTGGTTTAGCAGAAAACAAATTCTGTAAGCAAATGTCCTTCAATAAAAATACAAATTAAAAAAATAAAGAAAGAAGCTGGGCTTTCTTGGGGTCTTCTGCACTTCATCTCTGATACACTCTGCCAAGCGAGGAGGAAGGAGAGATTTGAAATTCCTTTGTCGGAGAGTGACCCACTTTTCTCCAGCTGCACCAAGGCAGAACTAAAGCAAGTGAATTAAATGACCAGAAACCACTCAAATGTCTGTCTGCTGCAGAATGGTAAATTGTGTGATTATAACACACCAACAAACCACAGCTATACACAGCAACACGGAAAAACCTCACACACATTATGCTGAACACAAAAGAATACAGGTTGTAAGAGAGATTTATATGAACTTCCAGGCAGTCAAGCTAATCTGTACTTTTAGAAGTCAGGACAGTGGCTACCCATTGAAGGGCGTGGTGACTGGTGGGGTTACTAAGAGGGCTTCAGGGATGCTACCAATGGTCCTTCTCTTCTGGTATTGGTGATGTTGGTGTGTTCATATTCTGAAAATTCTTCCAGCTGTTTTGATTTGTATATTCTTGTGCATTGTTTATAAATCCATGAATGTGAGTAATAACAATGATAATGAAGATCGTGAGAGTAAAAGCAAGTGGACTCAAACTTTGGTAGAAGTACCTGAGATAGCCTTCTGGATGATCAGATATCCTTCTGGATAATCCAATATCTTTCTGGGTGATCAGATATGTTTCTAGGTGACCCAGTATCCTTCCAGGTGATCCAGTATCCTTCTAAGTGGTCCTTGTGTGTGTGTATGTGTGCGTGTGTGTGTGTGTGTGTGCATGTGTGCGTGTGTGTGTATGTGTGTGTGCGCGTGTGTGTATGTGTGCATGTGTGTGTGTGCGTGTGTGTGTATGTGTGCGTGCATGTGTGTATATGTGTGTGCGTGTGCGTGTGAGTATGTGTGCGTGCGTGTGTGTATATGTGTGTGTTTGTATATGTGCGTGCGTGTGTGTGTATATGTGTGTGTGTGCGTGCGTGCGTGTGTGCGTGTATGTGTGCGTGTGTGTGTATGTGTGTGTGTGCGTGTGTGTGTGTGTGTGTGCGTGTGTGTATATGTGTGTATGTGCGTGTGTGTGTGTGTATGTGTGTGAGTGTGCGTGTGTGTGTGTGCGTATGTGTGTGTGTTTGTGTGCGCGTGTGTGTATGTGTGCGTGCGTGTGTGTGTATATGTGTGTGTGTGTGTGTGTGTGTGCGCGTGCACACATGCACGTTCTAGGTCACTTCAGTCATGTCTGAGTCTTTGTGACCCCATGGACTATAGCCTGCCAGGCTCCTCTGTTCGTGGGATTTTCCAGACAAAACCACCAGACTGGGTTGCCATGTCTTTCAACAGGGGATCCAACCCTGAACCAAGGTTGGATCAAACCCGTGTCTCCTGTGTCCCCTACGTCATCCAATATGTTTGTAGATGGTAAGATATCCTACTAAATTATGAACAACAACTGAAGCTGTGCAGTGAAAACAAATTTGCTTTTGATATCAGGCAAATCTGGCTTCAAATTCTAGCTTGTTTATGACATTAATTACATTACTTCGTCTCTCTGAACCTCAAGTGTCCCACCTGAAACTGAGATCGACACGCACTCTTTGAGGCTTGTTGTCATGATTACAAGTAGAATGGTTGGCACACAGTTGATGGTACATGCATGGCACCTGGTGACCCCTCCCCCCAGGAGAAAGGAGTTTAAAGTTCTGAGCTCCCCTCACACCTCAGGCCCAGAGACTCTTGATTCTAAATGATACCAGTTGGTCATAGACCAGGGAATTTCCACTTTGGCCTCTCAGACAAGTGGCCACAGAATGTGATTTCAGAATCACTCAAAACTCCCCAGGAGAAAAGAGTTTAAAGTTCTGAGCTCCCCTTACACCTCAGGCCCAGAGACTCTTGCTTCTAAATGATACAGTTGGTCATAGACCAGGGAATTTCCACTTTGACCTCTCAGACAAGTAGCCACAGAGTGTGATTTCAGAATCACTCAAAACCCGCCTTCCCAGCAACTTCAACACTGCCATTGCTTAAAGGTTCTTCTTGTTTTCAGACTTGGCCTGAGTCCCTGTGACCTTCCTCAAGGTCACATTACCCTGGGAAGCAGCAGAGCCTGGGTGTTCAGAAGGAGGTTTGGGGGTTAGATAGCCCAGATGTGGATCCTGACCCCTACTTGTGTTTTCTCATCTGTTAAATGGGCTGAAGGAAGATGAGACAGGCCAGCTATTGGAGTTCTTGTGAGAATTCTGAGATATGGGGCTTGTACCTAGACAGCATATTAAAAGGCAGAAACATTACTTTGTCAAAAGAGGTCCATCTAGTCAAGGCTATGGTTTTCCTAATAGTCATGTATGGATGTGAGAGTTGGACTATAAAGAAAGCTGAGCACCGAAGAATTGATGCTTTTGAACTGTGGTGAAGGAGAAGACTCTTGAGAGTACCTTGGACTGCAAGGACATCCAACCAGTCCATCCCAGAGGAGATCAATCCTGGGTGTTCACTGGAAGGACTGATGTTGAAGCTGAAACTCCGATATTTTGGCCACCTGATATGAAGAACTGACTCATTTGAAAATACCCTGATGCTGGTAAAGATTGAGGGCAGGAGGAGAAGGGGACGACAGAGGATGAGATGGCTGGATGGCATCACCAACTCAATGGACATGGGTTTCAGTGAACTCCGGGAGTTGGTGATGGACAGGGAGGCCTGGTGTGCTCGGTTCATGGGGTCACAAAGAGCTGAACATGACTGAGCTGAACTGAACTGAACACAGTAAGTGTTCAGCAATGGTAGTTGATGTTGCTGGTATTAGTACTATCTTGTGGGAGGCAAAGACCACATGTCCAAGAAATCCCAGAGGAACCCAGCAAACAATTCAGCGGGCATAAGGTTTTGTTTGTGTCCTCCAGGAGTCTGTTTCCCAGCCCTGTGTAAGTTCTGGCAGCTCTATGATGGGGTTAATGGTGACCTCCTCCAAGAGGGTTTATGTCATACCCAGGTCTGCTGCACTGAGAGCCCCTACCCCTGTGGCAGGCCAATGCTGACCCATACCTCTACTGGAGACACTCAAACTCTCAAAATCAGGTCTGGTTCAGTCTCTGTGGGGTCTCCTGGTGTGTGCAAGGCATTGCTTGAGCCCTCTGTCTCTGGCAGGTATGGGGTTTGATCTTAAATGTGATTTCATCCCTCCTACTGTCTTGCTGGGCTTCTCCTTTCCCTTGGGCGTGGGGTGTCTTTTTTTGGTGGGATCCAACCTTCTCTTGTTGATGATTGTTCCACAGCAAGTTGTAATTTTGGAGTTCTCACAAGAGATGATGAGCTCACATCCTTCTACTCCGCCATCTTGATCGAGAAGAGCCAGAGCCAGAGCAAAAGCAACACCCAGCTGTGGATGTGACTGGTGGTGGAAGTAAAGCCTGATGCTGTAAAGAGCAATATTACATAGGAACCTGGAATGTTAATTCCATGAATCAAAGTAAATCAGAAGTAGTCAAACAGGAGATGGCAAGAGTGAACATCAACATTTTAGGAATCAGTGAACTAAAATGCACTGGAATGGGTGAATTTAACTCATATGACCATTATATCGACTACTGTGGGCAAGAATCCCTTAGAAGATATGGAGTAGCCATCATAGTCAATAGAAACGCAGTACTTGGGTGCAATCTCAAAAATGACAGAATGATCTCTGTTCGTTTCCAAGGCAAACCATTCAATATCACAGTAA
The DNA here is from genome assembly GCF_032452875.1 of Bos javanicus. NCBI lineage: Eukaryota > Metazoa > Chordata > Mammalia > Artiodactyla > Bovidae > Bos > Bos javanicus. The sequence continues at coordinate 132,443,709 of NC_083869.1, read as the reverse complement.
TCCAAGTCTATGATCCAACCAGTAATGCTGAAGAAGCTGAAACTGAATGGTTCTATGAAGACCTACAGAACGTTCTAGAACTAATGCCCCCAAAAGATGTCCTTTTTATTATAGGAGACTGGAATGCAAAAGTAGGAGTCAAGAAATACCTAGAGTAACAGGCAAATTTGGCCTTGGAGTATAAAATGAAGCAGGTCAAAGGCTAAGAGTATTTTGCCAAGAGAATGCACTGTTCATAGCAAACGCCCTCTTCCAACAACACAAGAGAAGACTCTACACGTGGACATCACCAGATAGTCAATACCGAAATCAGATTGATTATATTCTTTGTAGCCAAAGAGAAGAAGAAGAAGGAGAAGTTCTATAGGAGAAGATTTATACAGTCAGCAAAAAAAAAGACCGGGAGTTGACTGTGGCTCACATCATGAACTCAGTATTGCTAGATTCAGACTTAAATTGAAGAAAGTAGGGAAAACCACTAGACCATTCGGGTATGAACTAAATCAAATGCCTTACAATTAAAAGTGGAAGTGAGAAATAGATTCAAGGAATTATAACTGATAGACAGAGTGCCTGAAGAACTATGGACAGAGGTTTTTGACATTGTGCAAAGAATAGCAAGGAGAGATAAGAAAGCATTCCTCAGCAATCAATTCAAAGAAATAGAGGAAAACACTAGAATGGGAAAGATTAGAGATCTCTTCAAGAAAATTAAAGATTCCAAGGGAGCTTTTCATGTAAAGATGGACACAATAAAGGACAGAAATTGTATAGACCTAACAGAGGCAGAAGATATTAAGAGAAGGTGGCAACAATACACAGAAGAACTACACAAAGAAGATCTTCGCGACCCAGATAATCATGATGGTGTTATCACTCACATAGAGCCAGACATCCTGGAATGTGATGTCAAGTGGGCCTTAGGAAGCATCACTATGAACAAAGCTAGTGGAGGTGATGAAATTTCAGTTGAGCTATTTCAAATACGAAAAGATGATGCTATGAAAGTGTTGCACTCAATATGCCAGCAAATTTGGAAAACTCAGCAGTGGCCACAGGAATGGAAAAGGTCTGTTTTCATTCCAATCTCAAAGAAAGGCAATGCCAAAGAATGTTTGAACTACCGCACAATTTCTCTCATTACAATGCTAGCAAAGTAATGCTCAAAATTCTGCAAGCCAGGCTTCAACAGTCTGTGAACCATGAGCTTTCAGATGTTCAAGCTGGATTTAGAAAAGGCTGAGGAACAAGAGATCAAATTGCTAACATTCATTGGATCATTGGAAAAGCAAGCGAGTTCCAGAAAAAACATCTACTTCTGCTTTACTGACTACACCAAATCCTTTGGCTGTGTGAATCACAACAAACTGTGGAAATTCTTCAAGAGATGGGAATACCAGACTGCCTTACCTGCCTCCTGAAATCTGTATCCAGGTCAAGAAGCAACAGTTAGAACTGGACATGGAACAACAGACTGGTTCCATATCAGGAAAGCAGTATGTCAAGGCTGTATATTGTCACTCTGCTTATTTAACTTCTATGCAGAGTACATCATGAGAAATACCAGGCTGGATGAAGCACAAGCTGGAATCAAGATTGCCGGGAGAAATATCAATAACCTCAGATATGCAGATCACAGCACTCTTATGGCAGAAAGCGAAGAAGAACTAAAGAGCCTCTTGCTGAAAGTGAAAGAGGAGAGTGAAAAAGTTGGTTTAAAGCTCAACATTCAGAAAACTAAGATCATGGTATCTGGTCCCATACATCATGGCAAATAGATGCAGAAACAATGGAAACCGTGACAGACTATTTTTGAGAGTTCCAAAATCACTGCAGATGGTGACTGCAGCCATGAAAGTAAAAGACACTTACTCCTTGGAAGAAAAGTTATGACCAACCTAGACAACATATTAAAAAGCAGAAATGTTACTTTGCCAACAAAGTATGGTTGGTAAAGCTATGTTTTTTGACTAGCTAGTCAAAGCTATAGTTTTTCCAGTAGTCATGTATGGGATGTGAGTGTTGGACTATAAAGAAAGCTGAGCACCGAAAAATTGGTACCTTTGAACTGCAGTGTTGGAGAAGACTCTTGAGAGTCCCTTGGACAGCAAGGAGATCCAACCAATCAGTCCTAAAGGAAATCAGTCCTGAATATTCACTGGAATGACTGATGCTGAAGCTGAAACTCCAATACTTTGGTCATCTGATGCAAGGAAGTGACTCATTTGAAAAGAACCTGATGCTGGGAAAGACTGAAGTCAGGAGGAGAAGGAGAACGACAGAGGATGAGATGGTTGGATGGCATCACCAGCTTGATGGACATGCGTTTGAGCAAGCTCTGGGAGTCGGTGATGGACAGGGAAGCCTGGCATGCTGCAGTCCATGGTGTCACAGAGTCGGACATGACTGAGCAACTGAACTGAAATGAATTGAAATAGTCATTATATATGTGTGTATCTATATATTAATAAAACATTTTTGTTTCAAATAGAGAGGGAACATGTATTTCTTAATTTTTTGTTTCTTTTATTTGTTTGTTTCTTTTAAAGGCAAGTTTGCTCATGGTCTTTGCTTTAGTTGTGTCTGACTCTTTGCAACCCTGTGGACTGTAGCCCACCAGTCTCCTGTCCATGGGATTTTCCTGGCTAGAATACTGGAGTGGGTTTCCATGCCTTCTCCAGGGGATCTTCCCAACCCAGATATTGAACCCACGCCTCCTGCATTGCAGGTGCATTCTTTACTGTGGAGCCACTGGGAAAGCCCCAAAATCAACTCTCTAAAGTACAATATACACAAAATTTGGTATGGTCAGTCTTTTTAATTTGGGGCACTCTAACAGGTTTGTAACAGAATTTCATGTAATGTCAATTTTTACATCCCTAATGTATAATGATGTGGAGCATCTTTTTCTCTATGCTAGTTTATCAGTCTTCATCTTCTTTGGTGAAGAGTCTGTTCAAACGCTTTGCTTATTTTTAAAACTTGAGTGGTTTGGTTTCTTATTAAGTTTTGAGAATTCTTAACAAATTCTGGATAAAAGTCTGTTATCAGATGTGTGATATGCAAATATTTTCTTTTGCTCTATGATATATCTTTCTATTATCTTAGTATAGTCTTTAAAAGCAGAAGTTTAATTTTCATGAAGTCCAATTTATTATATTTTTTTCTCTTCTATATTGTGCTTTTAGTGTCATACCGAGAAGTCTGCCTAGTCCGATATCACAAAGACTTTCTGCTGTGATTCCTTATAAAAATGTTACAAGCTTAGGCTTTACATCTAGGCCTATGATCTGCTTTTTTTAAAAAAAATATTTTTTTTAATTTTTGGTAAAATATACAGAAGGTAACATTTGTTGTTGTTGTTCAGTTCAACGGGATAAGCTGTGTCTGACTCTTTGTGACCCCATGGACTGCAGCACCCCATGTTGGCCTGTCCTACACCATCTCCTGGAGTTTGCTCAGATTTGTGTCCATTGAGTTGGCCATGCTGTCTAGCCATCTCAACACTTGCCATCTTAATTATTTTTGAATATATGGTTTACTGGCATTAAGTACATTCACAGTGTTGTGCAACCATTACCGTCATCTAGCTGCAGAATTCCTTTCCTCTGCAAAACTGAAACTGTACCCACTAAACAAAAACTCCCAGTTTCCACCTTCCCCCAGGACCTGGCAACCACTGTTGTTCTGTCTCTATGAATCTGACTATACTAAATACCTCACATGAGTGAAATTATATAGCATATGTCCTTTTCTAAGGAGAGAAGTTTCTAATTTGGATGAACTTCCATTTGTCTCTCTCTCTCTTTTTTGGCCACTTGTGCTTTTCTTGTATCTAAGAAACCACTGCCTAACCTAAGGTCACAAAGATCTACTTCTACGTTTTCTTCTAAGAGTTTCATAGTTTTAATCCTTGCCGTTTAATCTATTATCCATTTACTTAACACATTGCCCTCAAGTTTTATCCATATAAGTTCAGTTCAGTTTAGTGGCTCAGTCGTGTCCGACTCTTTGCAACATGGACTGCAGCACGCCCGGCCTCCCTGTCCATCAGCAACACATGGAGTTCACTCAAACTCATATCCATGGAGTTGGTGATGCCATCCAACCATCTCACCCTCTGTCGTCCCCTTCTCCTCCTGCCCTCAATCTTTCCCAGCATCAGGGTCGTTTCCAATGAGTCAGTTCTTCGCATCAGGAGGCCAAAGTATTGGAGTTTCAGCCTCAGTATCAGTCCTTCCAGTGAATATTCAGGACTAATTTTCTTTAGATGGCCTGGTTGGTTCTCCTAGCAGTCCAAGGGACTCTCAAGAGTCTTCTCCAACACCACAGTTCAAAAGCATAGGTTCTTTGGTGCTCAGCTTTCTTTATGGTCCAACATTCACATCCATACATGACTACTGGAAAAACCATAGCTTTGACTACACAGACCTTTGTTGGCAAAGTAATGTCTCTGTTTTTCAATATGCTGTCTAGGTTGGTCATAACTTTTTTTCCAAGGAGCAAGCGTCTTTTAATTTCATGGCTGCAGTGAGTTTAGAGTCCAAGAAAGTAAAGTCTATCACAGCTTCCATTGTTTCCCCATCTATTTGCCATGAAGTGATGGGACCAGATGCCATAATCTTAGTTTTCTGAATGTTGAGTCTTTAGCCAGCTTTTTCACTCTCTTCTTTCACTTTCATCAAGAGGCTCTTTAGTTCCTCTTCATTTTCTGCCATAAGGGTGGTGTCATCTGCGTATCTGAGGTTACTGATATTTCTCCCGGTAATCTTGATTCCAGCTTGCGTTTCACCAAACCCAGCATTTCGCATGATGTACTTGGCATAGAAGTTAAATAAGCAGAGTGACAATATACAGTCTTGATGTGCTCCTTTCCCGACTTGGAACTAGTCTGTTGTTCCATGTCCAGTTCTAACTGTTGCTTCTTGACCTGCATACAGATTTCTTAGGAGGCAGGTCAGATGCTCTGGTATTCCCATCTCTTTCAGAATTTTCCACAGTTTGTTGTGATCCACATAGTCAAAGGCTTTGGTGTAATCAATAAAACAGAGGTGAAGGTGAAGTCGCTCAGTCATATCTGACTCTTCGTGACCCCATGGACTGCAGCCTACCAGGCTCCTCCGTCCGTGGGATTTTCCATCTGGAACTCTCTTGCTTTCTCAATGATCCAACTGCTGCTGCTGCTAAGTCACTTCAGTCATGTCCGACTCTGTGCAACCCCATAGACGGCAGCCCACTAGGCTCCTCTGTCCCTGGAACTCTCCAGGCAAGAATACTGAAGTGGGTTGCCGTTTCCTTCTCCAATGCATGAAAGTGAAATGTCAAAGTGAAGTCACTTCAGTCATTCCCGACTCTTAGCGACCCCATGGACTGCAGCCTACCAGGCTCCTCCGTCCATGGGATTTTCCAGGCAAGAGTACTGGAGTGGGGTGCCATTGCCTTCTCCACAGATGTTGGCAATTTGATCTCTGGTTCCTCTGCCTTTTCTAAATCCAGCTTTAACATCTGGAAGTTCTCCATTCCTGAGAACTTTGTTCATATGGCATATGTCAAAAATTCCTTTCTTTTTAAAGCTGAATAATATAATCCATTAAAAATAACTTTACCAAAGTATAATTTGGATACCATACCATTCATTCATTTCAAGAATATAATTATTTTGTATATTCACCGTTGTACAGCCATCACCACAATCTAATTTTAGGACATTTTCAACATGCTCCAAAGAAACCACCCCAACAGTTACTCCCCAACCTCCTCTACCGCACACTCCCTTCCCTAAGCCCTAGTGGTGGTGGTTTAGTCACTAAGTCAAGTCCAACATTAAGTAATATCCCAGGCTCCTATGTCCATGGGATTTTTCCAGCAGGAATACTGGAGTGGGTTGCCATTTCCTTCTCCAGGGGATCTTCCCGATCCAGGGATCAAAGCATAGCTCTTGCATTGCAGGCAGTCTCCTGCATCACAGGAGGATTCTTTACCACTGAGCCACCAGGGAAGCCATCTCTAAGCCATAGGCAACCGCTAATCTACTTTCTGTCTCTATAGAGTTGCCTCATCTGCAATTTCATGTAAATGAAATCATATAATATTCGACCTTTTGTGACTGGCTTCTTTCATTTAACAATGTTCTTGAGGCTCATTCGTCTTATGTATCAATATTTTATTGTTTTTAATTGTTGAATAAAACATTTGTCAAATAAGACATGAATTCAAACAATAGTTGAATAAAACATGAATAACATTCCATTGAATAGATATTCCACCTTTCATGTATCCATTCATCAACTGATGAACGTTTGTTTTTTGTTTTGTTTTTTCTACTTTTTGGTTATTATGAATAATGCTGCTATGAACATCTGTGTGCAAATTTTTGTGTGGATGTATGTTCTCATTTCTCTTAGGTACGTACCTAGGAGTGGAGTTGCTGAGTCATGTATGGTAACTCCATGTTTAACGCTTTGAGAACTGTCAAATGTTTTCCAAAGCGGCTGCACCATTTTACATTTCCATCAGCAAAATATAAACTTTCCAGCTTGTCCACGACCTCGCCAACACTTGTTACCATTTGTCATATATGTATGTATATATATATGGCCAGTATTGTCATCCTAGTGGGTGTGAAGTCGTCTCTCATTATGGTTTTGATTGTGTTTCTCTAATGACTCATGATGTTGAGCAAATTTTCTTGGGCTTATTTGTCATTGTTAATCTTCTTTAGTGAAATGTTTATTCAAATCCTTCACCTGTTTTTTTTTTTTCCCCCAAACTTTAAACTTTATTTTGTGTTAGGGTATAGCCAATTAACAATGGGGTGGTAATTTAAGGTGAACAGCCCTTTACCTATTTGTAAATTGGGCTGTTATTTTTTTGCTGACATACAGGAATTCTTTACATATTCTGGACCCAAGTCCCTTATCAGATGTATAATTTACCCATATACTGTTCTATCCTATGGGCTGTCTTTTCACTTTCTTAGGGGTATGGTTTCCAACACAGAAGTCTTTAATTTTGATGAAGTTCAATTTGTCCCTTTTTCCGGTCACTTACGCTTTTGCTGTAGTATCTAAGAAAGCACTGCCTAAACTAAGGTCACAAAGATCTACTCCTATGTTTTCTTCCAAGAGCTTTATAGTTTTAATCCTTACAGTTAAATCTATTATCCATTTTGAGTTAATTTTTGTGTATGGCATGGGAAAGGAAACCAGCTTCGCTTTTTTACACGTGGATATCTAGTTGTTTCAGCATCATTTTTCTAAGGCCTCTTTCCTTCTTGAATTGTCTTGGTACCCTTGTTGAACTATGATCCATTCTGATTAATTTTTGAATATGGTGACAAGTATGGATAAAAATTTTTGTCCTTTTTTTCTCCTCCCCCCTTTCCTTATTTTCCTCTTCTTTTTCAGATCTATTTTCAATTGTTCCACACCATTTTTGAAAATCTATTCTTCCTCCACGGAATTGCTTTTACACTTTTGTCAAAAACAAATTCTCCATAAATGTATGGGTCTAATTCTGGATCATCTATTCTATTCCATTGACTGTCTTTACACTAGTCTATACTGTGTTGATTAAAGTAACTTAATAAGCCTTAAAATTAGGTAGTATAAATCTGTCAACTCTGCTGTTTCAAAGTCAATTTGATATTCTAGGTCCTTTTCACTTCCATATGCATTTTAGGATCAGTTTGTCAGTTTCTACAAGAAAAGTGAACCAGGATTTTGATTGAGAGGACATTGACTCTATAGAGCAAATGACATCTTAATAAAATGCAGTCTTCTGATTCATAAACATGGTCTTTCTTGATTTCTCTGGGCATTGTTTCATAGTTATCTATGTACAAGGCTTCCATGAGCTTCCCTGGTGGCTCAGATGGTAAAGAATCTGCCTGCAATGCAGGGCACCTTGGTTCAATCCTTGGGTTGGGAAGATCCCCTGGAGAAGAGAATGGCTACCCATACCAGTATTTTTGCCTGGAGAATCCCATGGACAGAGGAGCCTGGTTGGCTACTGTTCGTAGGATTGCTAAGAGTTGGACACAACTGAGTGACTTTCACTTTCTTCCTTCATCTTTTCCACTATCCCTAAATATTTCATATTTTTAAATGTTACTGTTAAAGCATATTTTTCAATTCATTTTCTGGTTTTTTATTGCTAGTAAATATGAACTTAAAAGAAATTAAAAAAACATGAAATTGCAGGCATGAAATTAAAAGGCTCTTGTTCCTTGGAAGAAAAGCTATGATCAATCTGGACAGCATATTAAAAAGCACATTATTTTGCCAACAAAGTTCCGTCTAGTCAAAGCTACCCAGGGACTGAACCGAGGTCTCCCACATTGCAAGTGGATTCTTAACCAGCTGACCCACAAGGGAAGCCCAGTATCTCAGAAGATGACTGTATTTGGATAAAGGGTTTTTAACTGAGTTTATGAGATGATGCTGTGAAAGTGCTGCACTCAACATGCCAGCAAATTTGGAAAACTCAGCAGTGGACACAGGACTGGAAAAGGTCAGTTTTCATTCTGATCCCAAAGAAAGGCAATGCCAAAGAAAGTTCAAACTACCGCACAATTAGACTCATCTCACACACTAGTAAAGTAATGCTCAAAATTCTCCAAGCATGGCTTCAGCAATATGTGAACCGTGAACTTCCTGATGTTCAAGCTGGTTTTAGAAAAGGCAGAGGAACCAGAGATCAAATTGCCAACATCCGCTGGATCATGGAAAAAGCAAGAGAGTTCCAGAAAAACATCTATTTATGCTTTATTGACTATGCCAAAGCCTTTGACTGTGTGGATCACAAGAAACTGTGGACAATTCTGAAAGAGATGGGAATACCAGACCACCTGACCTGCCTCTTGAGAAACGTATATGCAGGTCAAGAAGCAACAGTTAGAACTGGACATGGAACAACAGACTGGTTTCAAATAGGAAAAGGAGTACGTCAAGGCTGTATATTGTCACCCTGCTTATTTGACTTCTATGCAGAGTACATCATGAGAAATGCTGGGCTGGAAGAAGCACACACTGGAATCAAGATTGCCGGGAGAAATATCAATAACCTCAGATATGCAGATGACACCATCCTTATGGCAGAAAGTGAAGAGGAACTAAAAAGCCTCTTGATGAAAGTGAAAGAGGAGAGTGAAAAAGTTGGCTTAAAGCTCAACATTCAGAAAACGAAGATCATGGCATCCGGTCCCATCACTTCATGGGAAATAGATGGGGAAACAGTGGAAACAGTGTCAGACTTTATTTTTGGGGGTTCCAAAATCACTGCAGATGGTGACTGCATGAAATTAAAAGATGCTTACTCCTTGGAAGGAAAGTTATGTCCAACCTAGATAGCATATTCAAAAAGCAGAGAGATTACTTTGCCAACAAAGGTCCAGCTAGTCAAGGCTAAGGTTTTTCCTGTGGTCATGTATGGATGTGAGAGTTGGACTGTGAAGAAGGCTGAGTGCTGAAGAATTGATGCTTTTGAACTGTGGTGTTGGAGAAGACTCTTGAGAGTCCCTTGGACTGCAAGGAGATCCAACCAGTCCATTCTGAAGGAGATCAGCCCTGGGATTTCTTTGGAAGGAATGATGCTAAAGCTGAAACTCCAGTACTTTGGCCACCTCATGCGAAGAGTTGTCTCATTGGAAAAGACTCTGATGCTGGGAGGGATTGGGGGCAGGAGGAGAAGGGGACGACAGAGGATGAGATGGCTGGATGGCATCACTGACTCAATGGACGTGAGTCTCAGTGAACTCTGGAAGTTGGTGATGGACAGGGAGGCCTGGCGTGCTGTGATTCATGGGGTCACAAAGAGTCGGACACAACTGAGCGACTTCACTTTCAGTTTTCACTTTCATGCATTGGAGAAGGAAATGGCAACCCACTCCAGTGTTCTTGCCTGGAGAATACCAGGGGCGGGGGAGCCTGGTGGGGTGCCGTCTATGGGGTCACACAGAGTCGGACATGACTGAAGTGACTTAGCAGCAGCAGCAGCAACATTGTAAAGAATACCACAGTCAATATTCTTTTTCATCTGCCTCTAGGAACTACTCGGGTTTGTATCTTGGTTTATAGTCTCAGAAGTGGAATTACTGGATCGACAAGTTTATTCTTGACTTTTCTGATTAAGCGCCCATGGCTGGGAGAGGAGAGAGAGGGGAAGTGCCCATCCTCCCCTCAAGGGACCAGCCCAACCGGTGGCAGCCTGTGGGAGTGTGGGATGAGAAAATGGCCCAGGACTACGCAAAGACTCCCAGGGCACCCCCGCCTGCCCTCTGCCCCAGCCATGACCTCCTTGGCATGGATCTAAGTGGCTCCCGGTTACCTGTATGTTGGCAGCTGTATCATCAGTATGGATTGGGCCTTACTTCTTGGCTGTTCCTCCTTTGGAGTTGAGTGATATCATTAAGAGGCATCTGCAAAACTCGAATAGAGAACTGAAGCCAAGCTCTGCATAGGCAAGTGAAGGCAGAGACCAGCCTCACCCTCCCATCATCACACTCTGATCTCAGGGAGCTCCCGTCTGACAGGGCGGATGCAACCCCTGTCTTTGGGGGAACCCCTGGTCTTTATTGGAGAAATGACAGCCCTCTGTTCCCCAAGATCTCTGGCCTGAGTGCAGTGCAAAGACCCACAGACCAAAACATGTACAGGTGCCCACAAAAGACTGTATCAGCAGGTACCAGTTGCTGGCATCCATGAAGGGATGGGTGATTAGATGCAGTGGGACTTTTCTAGGATAACTTCCTGGGAAAGAGAAGGGTCTGGACCCACAGACAGGAAGTTGGGCAGGGGAAGAGGAGGGGCTTGGGAAGCGGGAAATGGGACCAGCCAGCCTGCTGGTTTGGTAGAGCCAGAAGTACAAGCCGGAAAAGCCGGGGGTGGGGAGGGAAGTCCTGGGTGGGGAGGGCCTCACTCCTGTTCCTCGCTAGCAAGTCTGGGGACGTCAGAAGGGACAGATGATGTGAACGTGGGCCGCGATTTGGAGGTTTCATTTCCGGTCAAACTCCTCCCCTCCCTCCCTGTTCCCACTCCCACCATCTTAATCCATCTCAAGGCTGAAGAACAGATCTCGGCTCAGTAACACACAGGTTACAAGCTTGAGCACCTGCCTTAAGCCTCACAGCGCACAACACCTGTTGTCTGTTATTATCTGGGAGCAGGATCCTTACTCAGTGACGCCTGGTTATACCCGCCCTGCAGCTGAGGACACAGAGGCCCAAGGACCGGAGCTAGCTTGTCAGGACGGCAGAGTCAAGAAGTCAGGGCGCTGGGGTCAGAGCCCCTTATCCATGTAACCGTCCACAATGGGGGTCTCTCAGGGCTCCGGCCCCCTCTGCTCCTCCCCACTCCATCTTTCCCCACTCCATCTTTCCCCTACTCCGTCTTTCCCCCACTCCGTCTTTCCCCCACTCCGTCTTTCCCCCACTCCGTCTGTCCCCAACTTGTGCTGCTATCCCCCACCAGAGGCGAACAGCACCAACTCCCAGGCCACCAGGATCTCAGTCAGAGGTGACTGGGTTCCCAAGGGCACATTTGGGAATGTGTGGAGCCATTTCTGCTTCTCAAAAGTCGGCAGGGTGTGGTGGTGGGAGCAGGGAGGAGCGTGCGTGCGTGCTAAGTCCCTTCCATTTTATCTGACTCTTTGCAGCCCTATGGACCATAGTGCCACCTGGGAAGCTAGGCTGGAGCACAGGAAGGCAGCAGCTACTGGGTCTAGTGATGGAGGTAAGGGGCGCTGCCCAAGCCCACAGGATGCCTAGGATGGCCCCGCAGAGGGGTGTCGGGTCACATGACAGTGGCGAGGGGTGCAGAGTAGCCCCGTCCCAGACGCGCAGGCTCGCCCTCCCACGTCTGCGCTGGCGGCTTCCTGTTGTCTGCCTGCACCTGTGGCCCGCTCCAGTCTCAGCCAGAGGTGGGCACCTGCAGCTTGCAGATGTAGGTGGAGAGTTCTCAGCAGATTCTAGACTAAAGCGCTTCCAGATGTGAAGGGATGCCCTGCAGGCACACGCGTATCCACATGGAGGGCCTCCCTGACAGAGCTGCTCCTTGACCCAACTCTGCTCTGGCTCCTTGAACTCTTTTTCTTCTCTTAGGCCTCAACTTCTGGGCTTCTGTATTCATTTTGGCATTGTTCAGTCAGGAAAGCCCAGGCGGCTCTAGTGGTAAAGAATCGGCCTGCCGATGCAGGAGTCACAAGAGATGCAGGTTCGATCCGATGCAGGAGTCGCAAAAGATGCAGGTTCGATCCCTGAGTTGGGAAGATGCCCTGGAGAAGGGCATGGCAACCCACTGCAGTATTCTTGTCTGAAGAATCCCATGGACAGAGGAGCCTGGCGGGCTACAGTCCATGGGGTTGCAGAGTCGGACACGACTGAAGAGACTGAGCACGCATGTACTGCTGAGTCAGTTCAGCCAGGATTCCTCATCTTGATGTCTGATGGGGCTCCTCACTCCCGTTGCTAGGTGACGCCACCCTGCCTGCCTTCAGCCAGATCCTTCTGGTGGTGGGTTAAGCTAGAATCTCCGCTACTCCTGATGTTTCTTCTTAGTAATTGCCCATCCACTGACCTCCACCTTGCACCTTGGCTACAAATTCCCACTTTCTAGGTTCTTCTATTTTGAGTTGAATCCAATCTGTCTCCTCCATGGCAAGACTTCATCAGAGCAGTTTCCAGCCTTCTGTCTCTTGGTTATCGTGGACTCAGGGCATTGCCGGGGAGGCCTCAGCACATTGACCCAGAAGCCTGCTTATCAGTCCCCAGGATGCAAGACTCTCATAAGTTCCTTTGTTGGAAAGAAGTTTGATGGCAACTGCTTCTCAGCCAGGCTCACAGCCTTCAACTTCTCTCTACAAGGGCTCTTGGGAGTCAGCGGTCCCTCCAGACCTGGTCCAATAACCCCATTGAATAAATGGTCTGCCTGGCTGTGCTTTAACAAATATTACTGAATGTTTTTCTTTAACTTATCCTCATCCCTTTCGGGTGGGAAAGGAGAGAACGTGGGCTCATTTCCCTTCAGATGTTTGGAGAAAGGCCAAGCCCTCTTCTGATACATCAAGCCCCTGCCCCTGCAGGTCCGAGCACCCTGGGGTGGGATGTGACCCGGTGACTGTGGGTGGGGCGGGGGCGGAGGGAGGAGGCGGGGCCTCCTTTTTCTAGGCCATGTGCCACCCCTTCCTGCCCAGGGGCATTGCCCCGACACTCCCCTGCCAGTGAGCGGCAGCGAGACGCTGGGGCCTGTTCCCCGCAGCCATCGAAGCGGATTGCGGACCTTGCGAGACCTATGTTGCTGGCCCCCCAGAACCCAGAAGATGCCAGATGGGGCTCCGGCCAACCCCAAAGGGTGCAGGAAGAAGGGGCTGGTTAGACAACCCCCTGGGAGGAGAGGCCCGAGCCTCAGGACCTCTTCAAGAACCTCCAGGTACGTGCCTGCCTCCCCGGGATGGAGCCCTCGGTGGAGATGAGCAGGGAGGTGGGCGAAGAGCTGGCTCCTAGAACCTGTTTCTTCAGAAAGTCTGAGCCTCTGCTTACGGCTGAGATATTGCCTTTTCTGCACTACCGGGGCCTTGGGATCCATCAGTCCTCATAGGCACTTGAGGCCCAGAGAGGGTAAGGTAAGGGATCTATTGATGGTCACACAGCATTTTGGAAGTAGAGTTGCAGCTTGAACCCAGGGACTCAGGTCTCCTGGCTCCAGATACAAAAGCCAGCCACCACGTGGGGTCACGTGACTGGAGTGCAAATGGAAGGGGCTGGTTCTGATGTGCGACCAGGTCCAATCCTGCGAGACAGGGAGCCCTCTGTCTCTTGGAAGCCTGGCTCGGGGTGGAAGGGAAGGAGGCTCCCTGTGCCTCCCGGCTCTGCACTGCTGGGGGCTGTTGCTCCCAGAGGTGCAGGCAGGCAGGAGGTGCTCAGATCTCTCTGCAGGAGCTAATCACAGGGCAAGGGCAACAGGAACCCGGGCACCGAGGGGTGGTGTTGACTGCGGATGTAAGGAGGCTCAGGAGGGAGCCATAGGCCAGGAACCGCACGTGGTGGGGAGGGACAGACTGAGGACTGGGCTCTCTTCCCCTCTCAGATCTCACCTGGGGATGAAGAGTTTCATCACCATCACCATCCTAGCCAGCAGCGGTGAGTGAAGGTGCTGGGAAACCCCTCCTTCTGACCCCGACTCCAGCCTTTCTCCCGTGACTCAGCCATTGGCCACAGGCTCTCAGACCCACCGCTGGGTCTCTGCTCCCCGGCTCTGCCGGGCTTCCTTCCCTCTCTGCAGCTGTTTACTCCTCCAGCCACCTGTAAACACGCCCGAGGAGGTCAGCATTAACTGTTTACGAGCCTCCAGGGTGCGGGGCGCACAGTTGAGCAAGCATCATAAAGTGGTGCTGGTGGCTGGGCGTCAGGGCGCTTGGCGACACTGGGGCGCTTGTGTACATAGGAAGACGCGTCTGTGTAAATACATGTGCACATGCAGACGGGACTCGTGAGCTTGCATGCAGGTATCCACACGTCCATGTGTAGGGGGTGTGTCTGAGCACATGATGATGTCTGTGTGTGTAACACACGTCTGGAAGATGGGTGAGCACGTGTTCACAGCAGTGTGTGTCTCTGGAGTGTGTAGGTGAATATAGGGAGCACACAACTGCACACGCGTGTGTGGAGCAGTGTCTGGGTGTGTGAGAGGTAGCGGAAGATGATGGAGGTGGTCCGGGAGCCTCTTCCTTCTTCTTTCTGGAAGGACCACCCCCGGGACCACCGAGGCTCCTGACACATGGGCAGGCATCCTGGTGGCAGGTGCCCTGTGTAGGCAGGAGAGAGGCTGGGTATTCCACTGGCCTTCTGTCCACCTGTTCAGCAGCCCCTGAACCCAACCAGGTTTGAGACAAAGAAAGAAAATACCAGAGACAAAATGAAGTTGAATGCAGCCAGACATGAGAAATGGTTGGTTGAATTCAGGCAAAGTGACCTATTATTTAGAAAATAACCCCTTGTGTCCAGCCCAGCCCAGGGGCCGGGCACAGAGGCTGCAGACTGAGTGAACACAGGTTTTGTTTCTTCTGCTCCAAGCGGAGTGCGGACGTGGCCACTCTGGGTGTTGCACATGTGTGACAGTGGGAGTGTGTATGCGTGTATAAAGGTGTGGGAGGTGAGTGTGGGTCTGTTTGTGAGACCATGTGCGTGTGAGAGGCATTTGTGGGTGAGTGTGTGTGTAACTGTGTTATATATGGAGGAGAGTGTGCAGCGGGTGAGTGTGTGTTTACATCTGCCTGCGTGTAAGAGTATGACGTGTGTCTGTCCTGCATGTGGATGGGTGAGTTTTAGGTGAGAACTGATGGTTGAGGGGTCCGGGGGATGGAAGCTGCCCCCCATCAGGGGTAACACCTACAGGACTAGGGGCAGGAGGCCAGGACCTCACAGCAGGCAGTCGGTCCCAGGCCCTGGAGGGGAGGGTCTGTCTTGCTTATGAACCCTGCCCCTGGCCCCGCAGCACTAACGGAGAAGCCTGTTTGCAGATGGGGGTCCGTCTGACCCCCAGGCTTCTGGGCACACGTTTGATTACAGTGACAAGAATCCTGCAGAACAGAAAGGGCTTGGGGACAGCTGATGTTACTGGGAAGCCCTCTCAGCCCCCCTCTCTCTTCCATCGTGGCCAAATCAGAGACAGGCCCCCAGGTCGCAGGGACCCCTTCCTCCCTGCCCCAGACCCAGACAACCATTTACAGGCTCTAAACCACCCTCTTAAGGTTGTTGGCCGTTTCTCTCCACGCCTTTGTTTCCTCTTTCATTTGCTACTTATTCTCTGTAACGACAAAAGTCCCGAAGATAGACTGGAAGAGGCAGGTGGAGAGGGATGCCCTAAATTAGTTCTCTGACAGGAGGGCAGGCCTGGCCCAGGGTCCCAGTAAGCCCTGAGAGGGGACGCCGTGGGAAGAGCAAGGGTCTGGTGTGAGCTGGGTGCTTGCACTTCCCTGGAGGCTGGGGTTGTCATTCCCATTTTACGGATGGGAAAACCGAGGCCTAGGGAGCCTTAGTTCTGGGCCCGCATCTGTCTGACTCCAAAGTCTGTGCCTTTCCCACCAAGGCAGGTTGAGGTGGTGAGTTCCCCCATCATCACTAGGGATGTTGGACAGCCAAGTCTCCAGAAGCAAGTCGTTTCAGCCTTCGGGATTCCATCTGGGCTCTGTTTCTGAAATTCTCGGCTTCCTCCCTCTCCCACTACATTTCCTCTATCCGGCCGCAGAGTGGGGTGGGAAGCATGACTTGAGAGCAGGGGCAAAGGTGTGGAACTGGGCGCCTCGCCCCAGGCACAGCTGGAGGAGCCTCCCGGGGGAGGCAGCAGGGGTGAGGGGTGGTGAGCTGGCATCCCAGCTCCTGGGGGGTCACAGACCCGGGTCCAGGTCTGGGCTCTGCCACTTCCAGGCTGCATGGGGCAAACCACCTCTCTGAGCCTCAGCTGCTCATCCATAAAATGGGGTAAGAGCGGCCCTCCTGCCTGTGTGGTAATGGGGGGCAGGGGGGCGGGTGCGCAGCCTCACCCAGGTAAGAACCCAAACACCAGGCTCAATGTTGACTCAGCCGGGAGCCAGCATGCCTGGGAGCCCGGGAGGCAGGGAGACAGAGGAGGGCAGCAGATGGCCCCGGGGTGAGCGGCCTGAAGGGCGCCAGGAAGCTGACCCCGGGAGTCTGCTGGTATCTGAAGGGTTGTGGCACCGCCTGTGAGACAAGGACAAAGGGGAAGAAATGTATACTTGGGCGTGTGTGTGTGTGTGTGCGGGTGTGTGTGCACGCGTGCATGTGTGCACGTGCGTGCGTGCACGTGTGTGTGTGTGCGCGCGTGCGTGTGTGTATGTGTGCGCGTGCGTTCGTGTGTATGTGTGTGCACGTGTGTGTGTGTGTGTGCATGTGTGTGTGTGCGCGCGCGCGTGCGTGTGTGTCCAGAACACCCAATTGTCTCCGGATTAACCCTGAGATGCTCCCGCCCCAGGCCCTGCTGGGAGCCCAGGAGCCAGGCCAAAGCAGCAGGGCCCAGAACCCTGTTCAGAAGAGCACGTGGCATCTGGGAAGCAAGCCCCTTAGGGTGTATCAGGCACTCGGCTCTCCCTGTCTGGGTCCAAATTCTGCCTCCACTGATTTTCAACAATGTCTCCTTGGGCCAGTTGCTAAATGCTCTGGGCCTCGATCGCCTCATCTGTAAAATGGGTTTTTTTTTTTACAGGGTTGCAGTGAGCACTTGATGGACTCGGGCATGGAAGGGCGGCGGGCAGGGCCCACTTTCTTCTGGGGGCTGTGGGGCTCGGTGTGAGGACGTGGGCAGAGCACCGCACGGGGCACCCTGTGGAGTGCTGCCTCCTTCTGCTCTGCCCTCCTCCCCTGCCCCCGTCTCCCGTCCCCTGGCCCCAGCCAGGTGGGCAGGAGCGGCCACGAATGGGGCTGGGAGCTCACCACACCCCTCGGCTCTCTCTCGCAGTCCTGCCTGCAGCCCGCAGCAGCCTGCTCAACCTCAAGTCCATGGTGGAGACGGTCACTGGGAGGAACGCCATCTTGTCCTTCGTGGGCTACGGCTGCTACTGCGGGCTGGGGGGCCGCGGCCTGCCCATGGACGAGGTGGACTGGTAGGTCCCGAGAGGCTGGGCCACGCTCAGAACTGGGCGGGGACAGCCCAGGTCAGACCGTCCCCAGTCTCCCAGTGGTGGGGGAAGGCCCTTACCCCAAGGAGGAGGCTTGTGTGCTGAGTTTGTAACCAGAAGCCTGACATTTGACCTACGTTCTCCTCAACCGTCTGGGACACTTCCTATTGTCTGTTTCCAAGGTCTTGGGCTTGGAGGCATTCAGTTCAGTTGCTCAGTCGTGTCTGACTCTTTGCAACCCCTTGAACCGCAGCACGCCAGGCCTCCCTGTCCATCACCAACTCCCCGAGTTCACCCAAACCCACATCCATTGAGTGGGTGATGCCATCCAACCATCTCATCCTCTGTCGCCCCCTTCTCTTCCTGCCCTCAATCTTTCCCAGCACCAAGGTCTAGAATTCCCATTCTCAGCGGAACCTTTGACCTGTCCCCAGACACGCATGGGCTTCCCTGGTGGCTCAGATGGTAAAGCGTCTGCCTGCAATGCGGGAGACCTGGGTTCAATCCCTGGGTCGGGAAGATCCCCTGGAGAAGGAAATGGCAACCCACTCCAGTACTCTTGCCTGGAAAGTTCCATGGACAGAGGAGCCTGGTGGGCTACAGTCCGTGGGGTCGCAAAGAGTCAGATACAACTGAGCGACTTCACTTTCACTTTTCTTTTCACTTTCTTTCAAACACACATGAGAGCTACAGTCACACTGTTGTGTTGGACAAAGCAAGGGCTGAGACCCCTGCCTGCTCAGACAGGAGGCCCTGGAGAGCAGGACTGTGCCTCCTCCATCAGCTGGGAGTTCCTGGAAGCCGTGGCTTGTCCTCTCCTCCTTTCCCCAACCCAAAGCAGCCAGCATGAGTCTGGCATCCCTGGGGGCTTCATAAATGCATGTTGACTAATTGCCTGCCTCTCACCAGAGGGGATGGGACAGCCACATCAGCAGTGGCTCCATGTCCCCCACCCCCAAGCCCCACTTACCCCTCCAGACTTTGGTCCCTCCCTGGCCATCCTGCACAGCCAGGAGTAGCCCCTGCATCTGGCCGGTCTCCTCCACTGTGGACTTCACCCAGGCCCCTCCCTCCCACCCTGCCCTTCCTACAGCTGCAGCCAGGGCTCAAAGGTGGGGAGAGCCGGAGCTCTGGGGAAAGGACAGAGAGAGGGGGTCACGGACTTGATCCCCAGGCACTGGCCTGACTCCTTCTGGCTGTGTGACTTCCGGCAAGTAACTGCCCTCTCTGGGCCACCGTCTGAAGGTCTTACGTGAGGGATGGGAACAGCTGATCATGGCAGGGCTCACTGCCAGTGGGAGAGGGGCCAAGCCTGGCCACGTCTGCCTACTCTCCCCTCCCTGCCCCTAGGTGCTGCCATGCCCATGACTGCTGCTACCAGAAGCTCTTTGACCTGGGCTGCCGCACCTATGTGGACCACTACGACTACACCATCGAGAACGACACTGACATCGTCTGCAGTGAGTGCCCCCCGTCACCCCTTCCCCAGGAAAAGCCTGAACTGCCAGCCATCCCCCTAGCCTGTGCCGGGGGCAGGGCTGCCAATGAAATGCAGGAGGTCCCAGTAACTCTGAATTTCAGACAAACAATGAAAAGTGTTTTCATGGAAGTTTACACTGACTCAGTGGACATGAGTTCGAGTGAACTCCAGGAGATACTGAAGGACAGGAAGCCTGGCGTGCTGCAGTCCATGGGGTCGCAAAGAGTCAGACATGACTGAGCAACTGAACAGCAACAACAAATATCCTAAATACTGCGTGTGTGTGTGTGTGTGCGCGCGCGCGCACGTGCTAAGCTGCTTCATTAGTGTCCAACTCCATTTGACTTGATGGACTGTAGCCTGCCAGAGTCCTCTGTCCATGGGACTCTCCAGGCAAGAATACCGGGGTGGATTACCATGCCCTCCTCCAGGGGATCTTCTCGAGCCAGGGATCGAACCTCCATCTCTTATGCCTGCTGCATTGGCAGGCGGGTTCGCCTGGGAAGCCCAAATAGTGCATGGAACATACTTACACTAAACCTTAGCAGAAAATTATTTAGTATTAGTATAAAATAAAGAAGTAGCATAAGTATATCCCATGCAATGTTTGGAATATACTTATACTGAAACGTTTATTGTCTGAAATTCAGATTTCACTGGACACCTTGCTTTTGTTTGCTTGCTTGCTGAATCTAATAGGCTCTGGCACATCCCCCTGAAGCCCTCTGAGGCCCCCACCTGAATGGGCACCCTGATTCTTCAGTCCCCACTTCAGCTTTGGAGAACTTAGAGAGCAATCTTGATTCAGTGGGTCAAGTTTGGAGGGTCTCAGTTCTCTGTGTTTTTAACCAGATCCTTGGGTGATTCTGAGACTTTGTAGCAGGCTGGCCAGGGAGTCGGGAGTCCTGTGTTGACACCCAGGTTTGGCCAGCATCTCCTCCCCATGTGGCCCTGGGCAGGGTCCTTCCCCACCTCGCTTCAGTCTCCCCATGGGTACATTGAGGGGTTTGGATCTGAGCAGACCCCTTCCCTTCTAGTTCTCTCTCGGGGACCCCAGTAGATGAGGTGGCCCCATGGTACAACACCCAGTGTTTCTAGGGATTTGAGATGCTGGAGCCAGGCCTGGCAGCTTCCCTCACTTTGCCATAGACTCTCCACGGTCATTCCCCACCCGAGTGGTGCCACATCCGAGCTGTCAGCCCAGAAGTCCCGCCTGTGGCGCCTCCTGCCTGGGCCAGCAGGTGTCCCCTGGGTAGCCCCAGGCTCCCTTTGTCCCCTTACATTAACCAGGCTGTGCGTCATGCCTCACTAAGAGCTCACGAGCAACGTCAGTTTTGCAAAAAAGAAAACAACTCAAGACTCCTGTTCTCTGGTAAAGAGTCTGGTGGGGACCCAAGCACTGCTGGTGCCCCTTGGCAGCCCAGGGCTGAGTGGTACTCAGATGCTGCAGTTCAGATGTAGAGTGGAGGCACTGTTTGAGCAGGAGTCCATTAAGCAGATCAAATCTCCCTCCTCAACCCCTAAGACTGTGGACCATCCTGAGCTGTGGCTCTCACACTGGGTTCTGGGGAGTTCTGGGACCAGCAGGTCAGCTGCTGTGAGCAGTGATGGGGAGGTATCCCTGAGTGGTCCAGCTGGCTCTTTGATGTATTTTGTAGCTCAAGTGGCTTCTCTTTCAGGTGCTTGAGATATTCGTCTTTGGTAAAGAGTTTCACGTCAGAGAAAAGATTCTGCTGATAGAAAGTTTGCAAGTTTGCAAACCACTGGGCTAGTGGGTGGTTCTCGAAAGGGGTTCCCTGAACCTCAGCATCAGCATCACTTGTTAGAAATGCAGATATCAGGCCCCCACCGCAGACTCACTGAATCTGAATCTCTAGGGGTGGGGTGGGATAGCCTTTGTTTTAGGAGCCCTCCAAACAGATTTCATTTTCTTGGGCTCCAAAATCACTGCGGATGGTGACTGCAGCCATGAAAGTAAAAGACGCTTGTTCTTTGGAAGGAAAGCTATGATAAATCTAGACAGCATATTAAAAAGCAGAGACATCACTTTGTTGACGGAAGGTCCATATAGTCAAAGCTCTGATTTTTCCAGTAGTCGCATCCAGTATGGATGTGAAAGTTGGACCACAAAGAAGGCCAAGCACCAAAGAATTGATGCTCTCGAACTGGGGTGCTGGAGAAGACTCTTGAGAGTCCCTTGGACTGCAAGGGGATCAAACCAGTCAATCCCAGAGGAAATCAGCCCTGAATATTCACTGGAAGGACTGATGCTGTGACCCAAGCTCCAATACTTTGGCCACCTGATGTGAAGAGCTGACTCATTAGAAAAACCCCGATGCTGGGAAAGATTAAGGGCAAGAGGAGAAGAGGGTGACAGAGGATGAGATGGCTGACTGGCATCACCGACTCAACAGACATGAATTTGAAGAAACTCCTGGAGACAGTGAAAGGCAAGGAAGCCTGGCGTGCTGCCGTCCGTGGGGTCACAGAGTCAGACACGACTTAGCGGCAGAACAAACAATGACAAGCAGGTGATCCTAAAGCTCACCCGAGGCCGAGAACTCAGGGGAAGATGATTTCTGAAGGCCAATAGTAACAACAACAACGTCTGCTCCGTGGGAGGCACTGAGCTAAACTCTTCACGAGTGTTTTGCTCCCTCCATCCTTACCACAGCGCCCTCCAGAGTGGGGGTGCTGGGATTCTGGGCTTGAAGAGAGGAAGCCTGTGATGGTAGAAAGTGGGGAGGGGGCGGGGTGGAGATGGGGGTTAGTTCCCGACACCTGAGTTTCTACCCCAGCTCAGCCCCAGGTTTGCTGGGTGACTTAGGCAAGCCACACCCCATCCTGAGCCTCAGTTTCCCCAACTCAACACTGTCCTGTTGGGCTCCCGTGGTTGTGTGTTTCCCACACATCAGGGGCACCTGGAGGGCTGGGAATGCAAGAGGCTGGGCCCCGGCCCTGATCTCCTGCGCCTGCAGGCCCAGGGTGGGCCCCCGGACGATGGTGCGGCTGGCCAGGACCACTTTCAGAGGCCCCTGTGATCTCAGGGTCCATGCGCTCCACTCTCCACAGGCGAGCTCAACCAGACCGAGTGTGACAAGCAGACGTGCGAGTGCGACAGGAGCGTGGTTCTGTGCCTCCAGAAGCAGACATACAGGGAGGAGTACCGCAACTATCTCAACATCTACTGCCAGGGCCCCACACCCAACTGCAGCATCTACGAGCCGTCCCCCGTGCCGCCCTAGGTCCCCTGGGGCTGGCGGAGGAGCTGGGAGGAGGCTCTGGCCCTGGGGGCCAGGCGGATGGAGCAGGTGGAGGTGGGGGTGGATCGGGAGCCCCCGGTGCGTCTGGCCGCCTTCCCCCGGGAGCCTTCCGGTGGTCCAGAGGACTCAGAAAGGTCTGGGCCCTGGCCCTGGCCACCAGGCTCCTCAAGCCCAGCCCTGGGTGTGGCTTCATCCTGGATGCAGCAAGGGGGTGGCGCGTGCCTTGTTGGGGTCTCCCCCAAGTGTGGAAGGGATGGGGGGCCTCTGAGAGGGGCCTCTCGCTGACTGAGCCAGGCACGAAAGGGTGGATCCCAGGGTTTTCAAGACCTGCAGCAGCCGCACGGGCCCAGAGCTCGGTGCATCCTAGGGGCAGCTCCCAGGCAGACGGAGTGCTGGTCACAGGTCTGGGTTCTTGGGGCCCCTCGCTGCTCCTGCAGGATGAGTCGGGGTGATCCATGCTTTGGGGGGAGCAGGATTGTTAAAGGAGCTTTGTTAAAGAGCAGGTGGCCCCATCCTGGCCTTCATCGTTGGCACATGAGTCCCGGCCCAGATCGGATAGTCACAGGGCTTGGGTCCCAGCCCTGAAGTCCAGCCTCAGTGACCCAAAGAGCCTCTAAGCAGGCTCCTGGGCCCTGAGAGAACCCACATGCACCACCCCCACCCTGCCCCAGGTCCACAGGGACCCAGATGGGGGCACACACAAACGTGCACCCCCAGGCAGGCCTTCCTGCCTCTCCCGCTGACCCACTCAGCTCAGAGGAACAGCCTGGCCACGACTCTGCAGCCCTGAGCACTCTGAGGAAGCCCCAACCCCAGCGTCCCCAGTCTCTGACAAACACACAGGCCAAAGGGTCACGGTCTAGACGGCCAGGCCCTCCCCCGCGCCTCCCCCTACACAGCAGCCAGGCCAGGGAGTGGAATGGGCGAGAAGCCTCTCTCCCTGGACGAGGAGGGACAAGGCTGCAGCGTCAACTCAGAATCCCGCTGTATGCGGAGGGCGCCGAGAGCTGGAACCCAGCTTGAGGAGGAGGAGACAGAGGCAGGAGGGACCAGGGCCAGGCAGGAGGCCGTGGGGAAGATTCAAGAAGGGGTAGACGGGGAACAGGATGAGGACAGGGAAAGGAGGGGGGAGCGGGGAGACACGGCGGGGGGACCAGACTCCAGACCAGAGCGGTCTTGGCAGGAGAAGGGGACGGAGGAGCCTTGGGGACAGGGCCCCGCGGGCCGGGGGGCTGCCGGCTGGGGAGGGCGGAGGGCCAGGCCCGGCAGGCCGCCTCCCGACGGCGCCAGCATTGATGTCTTCCCAGGCGCGCCTTCCTCGCCTCCCCTGCCGACCTC